>NW_028274821.1:5113531-6363531 GCF_037043125.1 Eumetopias jubatus | reverse complement strand
TTCCTGAAGTATCATCTAAATGCACTAAGCAAAATGGTCCCCGATCCCATCACTTTCCCCAGTTTTATTTCTCAAATATGTTCATTGTGTCCATAGAAAATGAATAGTCATTTTCTGACAAATAGGGTATACAATCAACTGATAAACAGAGAAGAGTTTGCAGTCAACTGTTTCTCTTTGTAAAATAGAACTCATCAATTTTTTAGTAGAGTGAAAATAGCAATAGACATGGGATATACTTGGGAGAATGTCAGTAAACACTGAACAATAATATTGGGAAATACTGAGTGCTTGTTATCTGCCAAATACTTTGTCTGCATTATCTCATTTTATCCCCCTAAGCAGCCCTCTGAGCTGGCTAATGTTAGTACTACCGAACTACCAGAGAGGTGATAGAGGAACAGAGATTCAGTCACATGCTCAGGTCTGGTGAGCAGTTGGAATGAAGGTTCATACTGAGACTCTGTCTGCAGAGCTGGGGCTCTTAAAACCCTTGGATACTGACAGAGTTTCCTGAGAAATTTTGTAAACATGATTTTATTTTTCCCACCCAACAATCATGTTACACGTAATAGTGAAAATATAATAAAATCTAAGTACCTTTTAAATTGGCATTTTATGCTGCTAGCATCACTAGCAATCTTTCAAAAGTCATCTGTTAATTTTGTATACCTGGAAAGCTAAAAAGTAGTGGTTATTCATCACTCTTGAGGAAAAAAGTATACATTCTGAACAAAGGTAGAAGAGAGTCGAAATGATTGGACTGTAAATTCAAAGCCGTGGTTCTCAACTAGGGATGATTCGGAGACATTTTTGATTGTCCAACCAAGATGGGGGGAGTTGCTATTGGCATCTAGTGGGTAGAGCCCAGGAATGCTGGTAAACATCCTGCAATGACAATGCATGAAACAGCCCCCTACCACAAAGAATTATCTGGCCCCAAGTGTGCTGAGGTTAAGAAACCCTGGATTAAGGCAACAGAATAGTTTCATTTACACTATTAAAATTATATACTATTAAACACTATTAGAATTATCCAGGTAATTACAAATGCTGAAATGTGATGCATTTAATAAATTTATGAGGCTAATGGTCTGGCATATTGAGTCTAATAGTATATTTTGGTGTGTTTTAGAATATATTGCTTTTATGCTGGTGTTTAGACTCAAGTTCTTGATTAATTGGCAGAGTACTAGATATTTAAATATTTCAGGAGTCAACATATTTTTTGAGAGTGTCTGCATTCCATATAGAAACTGGTTGATAGGGATGCATGGGTAGGTCAGTCAGTTGAGCTTCTGGCTCTTGGATTCCAGTCAGGTCATGATCTCAGGGTTATGGGATTGAGCCCCGCATCAGGCTCTGCGCTCAGTGGGGAGTCTGCTTCTTTCCCGCTCCCTCTTCCCCTCCCCCATGCTCTCTCTCTCAAATAAATAAATAAATCTTAAAAGAAAAAGAAAACAAACTGGTTGATGGCTCAGGACTCAGTCCTATTCTGTTGAGGAGGGGGTTCCTTGGTTACTAGGGGTTTTGTTCCTTGATTGCTTTGGCCTTAAAACCCTGATCTCTGCTCACTGGCATTGCAGTGAAATCCCAGTGAACAGCTCACTGGGATACTTTTCTCCCAACAACATGAATACTCTTTAGTGAAAACTTTCTATATCCAAATTCTAAATAAAAGAATCTGGCCTATAAAATCTACACCATTAACATAAAATCTAAAAGTAATTTTGTTTAAAAAATTCTGAATATATACATTAGATGACAAATGTTAAAATTCAGTTCTTCCTTTCATTCTTCTTCCCTCCTCTCTTTGAATAATCCCATGCTAAAGCCATTAGGAAGGGCAGAACAAAGGAGGTGTCCAGTGATGGCTCGGAGGGATATGTTGAAAGCTAGGAAAAGTAAGTAGGGCATCCACACTGGGGATGGCAAGGAAGGGAAGGTGGCCTAGTGACAGGTGTGTGGGCCTAACTGGTTAAGGTTGGCTTCTGCACAGTGGGGCAGGCTAGTGGGCTGAGTGGGCTGAGGAAAAGATGTGATGGGTGGCCCAGCATGTGTAGTCGGAGCTCAAGCAGGGTAAAGAGGGGAACCTGTGTAGGAGGGCTTCCCAGCACAGAGTATTGATACTCAAATAGACTGAGAAATGCAAAAAGAAAATGAGATAATGCCTTAGAAATCCTGATGAAAAGTTATTAATAGCTAGGAAATCTGTACCGAACCAATCTATCAATCAAACATCAGAAGAGAATTAAGTTATTTTTAGATAGGTAAGGTGTCAACAGGTTTCCTCCATTTACTCTTTCTTAGAAAGCTATAAGAGGATGAGTTCCAGCAAATGTGGTAGCACAGCATAAGGACTAGGAAACTAAAGACCCAACACTGGAATAGGGACAAGGGAACCTCCACCATACATGAAGAGAACTCAGGATGAGAGCTGAGTTCTGGATGTAGAGGGAAAGCAGCCTAGGTGGGAACAGGTCAGAAGTCTCCAAATTTATTCATGAAGGAGATACTGATAGACTAAATGATGTGAATAGATGTCTTGGGAGGAGATTTAGAAACTGACAAAGTGTTCATGGTCAAAGAAGTGATAAATATATAGAACATTAAGGACATGAAACAACAAAATTTACTAATTCCAGAAAAGCAGGAAGCCAAGCAAGAGAGGGAAAGTAATTGGCATGGTTGTGAAAAGTGTTCATCATCATTATAATGCAAACATTGAATATTGATCTAACCAAAATGATCACATAACAATATTGGAAGGATGGGGCAATGGGAAAGATGCAAGTGTGTGTAGTTGTGGTGGAGATGGTGGGGTGGGAGAGTTGAAAGCAAATTCCTCATGATTTCTATCTTACATCAAGAAATAGTATTTTAAAAAATCGGAAACATTCAGAATTGGCTACACTGGAATGTTACTTAGAGATGTAAAGTTAAACAAAGTAACACTTTGGTACTAAAATATGAGTTGCTTTCAGCTACTTCCCCTTGGCCCTCCCCATTTCAGTTTGAGCTGATCTGACTTCCTACGTGTAGCACCTGCGTCTCTTGCCGGCAGGTTTTCTCTGGTCTCCAGAGCCCACTTTGCCTAAACACCCTAAGTGCTGGAGAAATAACGGTCCAGGAACAGCCCTCCACCAGTGAACTCCAGAGTAGGTTATAAATACCCCAGCTCTTTCGTTCGTTGGGTTGGATAACTCTGGGGCAAGGGGGATTCTAAACCATTTCTCAGAGTTTGCCAGCAGGATTAATTTGCTCACAGAGGTAACTTCCTGGGTAAGATTTCATTTACTAGCTTTCTTCTCTGTCCTATCTCACTTCACCAATTCCCCACCAGCGCTTCTGGGATTACCTGTCACGTAAATGACTTGCTCAAGTCACTATTGCAAAATTTGCTTCAGGGAGATCTTACACTGAGACAGCTAAAAAAGATAAAAGTGAATATCTCTGAGGAAAAGGAAATGGGAGGGAAGATGGACTGTTTTTAGCCATGACCCCTGAACCTATTTGAATTTTTTCATTTCCTAAAACACCCCTGGTAGGAAATTGATGTCTCTGCTTGAATTGCTGAAGAGGACTTTATTAAAGTTGAACAGAACTCCCTTTGCCTGCCCACTTAGACTTTCAGGCAGTTTCAGAGACGTCAGGCTTGTCCTAAGCTTCCAGCTCAGACAAGGAAATTGTCTGGAAGGTCAGTCCAGTACTCTGTCCAGTCCATGGTTATTGAATTCAGAGAAGTAGCCATCCTTGCCACAAACTGTATTCAAACCCCAGGTGTCTTTTTATTGTTTCTAGTTCTTGAAAGAGCATTAGTTGGAATCCTTTCAAAATGTTTAATTCCTTGAGGATGAAAAGAAAGCATTCCTGAGGGCAACTTTTCTCTGGAGTAATTTAAGATGATGTGAAATGGTCAAGTATTTCAGTCCATCTTGGGTTCCTAGCATTCTCTCTCTCTCTCTCTCTCTTTTTCTCAAATCCCCTTGGTGGGTAGAAAGGGAGCTACCTTCTACTCAGGTCAGATCCTGGTCAGCAGTAAATTGATGGTAAGAGGGTGGTAGGAAGAGAAGGAAAAACAGTCGCCTGCTCTGCAGAGCCCAGTCATATTATCCTGACATCCTGACAGCTTTTCACAGACTTCATCATATTTCAAAGTCAACTAGTATCTCTGATCCATTGACTTTCACATATATTCAACAGCTGTTTCCTTATAGTTTTTTTAAGCCTTCACAAGCCAGAATCACAGATTGCCAGTCCTCCGTAGGACATGACTTTTCATGTGGACACATCCTGAACTTTTTTCCTCTAACACCAAAATGAAATGCCAAAACCAACTCAGGGTCATTGTCTGCCTATCCTGTATGTCCAGGCAGAGCAGAAAACATCCACAGAGTGCTGCTGGCCAAGGATGAAGTCCTCCAAGAAAAAATAAATAAACTGAGGTTAGCAATCCATCATTCGACCCCATGACACTTGTGGACTGAGAAACTGTGACCCAGGATGGTCATCTAAACCTGACACTTAGCAATATCATTGAGTCTTTATCACTGGGATATAGGTTTCCAGTTGCTTTTATTGTTGGTCATGATGAATTTGTTTTACCCAGACACACTTCTTACTGTCATCCAGGTTGCCAAAGGAATAAATGAGCACAGCAAAATAAACTGGCCTGCAAGAGAATCCCACAGGTGACTTTGGTCCCTGGGGGCTCAGCTCCCCCAACCAGTGGCCCCCTTGGCAACCATGTTTGGGCTATTGACTATAAGGGGCATTTGCGTCAGTTCCATCCATTCATGAAGACTACTCTTCTTTGGCCCTTTTCTTATTTTCCTTATTTTTTAGGCCTTTCTCACTCCCCCTCCACTGCCCCTAGCCAGTCTGGGCTTCCTGGTACACCTGCAGCCCAAACATTTCTCCAGTCTTCATAAACTCCAAGAGTGACCCAAAGTTACCAGTAGAAAAATCAGCAGAGATGCTAAGTAGTCATCCCTGAGTACTAGAAACTACTTTCTGCAAACTGGACAGTTGGTAGGATGCAGGGTATTCCTGAAATCTTCTGTAGGCATCCACAAGGCCAAACCTAAGGAGCGTTTCCAACTCTCTAGCAGAACAGACACACTCCAAGACCAAGAGACAGTGTAACCCCTGAGTAACAGGCTTTATTTAGTAATATTTTCCTAGCAAGAGTTTGTTCCTTTCTCAGAATAGTTGAGCAGAAAAACTATCTAGGTTCTGGCTAGTGTCTCTAGAAAATTGCATTTGAACCTGCATGTGTTAATATTGTCGAAGTCTATAAAATATATTATGAACTTCAGATTGCTCACATTCAGATCACATTGGTTGTAGGTATTTTGTGGAATTTGAGTCCACTCCCTCCTCATCCTCTGCTAACCCCTGCCCTTGTCATCCCCTCTTCTAGGATTCTGAGGCTGAGGATATATGATAATTGAAACACACATTTTTGATTTTGACTTTCATTGTTACTGTCCTTTCAGAGTCACGCAGCATGTTGCATTGGAAAGAGTCCTGGCAGAGATTCAAAAAACCAACATTTTAGTACAAACTACCCATTACCAGATGTGGAATTTTAGGTAAATCGCTAAAGGCCTCCATTTTCTTAAGAAAATGGGGGCTTATACCAGACCATTTTAAGGGTCTTCTCTTTTTAACATCTTGACAATAATTCTAGTATTTGTCATTAAAACTGTTTTGAGTAGATTTGGGGCACTTCTATAATCTTTACAAAGTGTAGCTAGACCATAAAGGACCCTTCAGTGTTACCCCAAACACAAACTGAGTTGGGTAGAACACCGTATAAACTTTATTTGTAATTTTAGTGCCTGTAATTTTAGTCCCCAGTTCTCTCATTTAAATATGATTTTAAAACATTCAAAATGGTTAAGTACTACGCTCTTAGAAACTATATTTTTACCATTTTATTTTATTACTATAAAGTGATTTCCAAGAAGGGTCATTCTGCTGCAGAGAACTTCTGGGCCCATATTTATTTCCTTTACACCACGACTTAACCTCCACATGAAGCAGAGGGAGTCCCTTCATTGTTTTGGTTGGGTCAGCAGTGTCTTGGGGGAAGATGGACAGTCACATGGAATAGAGATGAGATCCCCCACTTCAACTTTGTTCCTAATCACTGAAAAGACATTGGGTGAGGTTACCATTATTCTAATCTCTAAATCCTTGCTTATAATCAGACCTTCGTTTCTTTTCTCCTAATTTACTTTCTTACAATAATTTCCTCATTCTTCTTGTAATATCACAAAAATCTGTGATTATAAGCTAGCCGAACAAAGACCACGTCATGTTCAGTATTTAGAAATATCAGATGCCTGGTTGGTAATCAGAACTTACTAATAGTAATAATAGTAATTAATGCAAATACTAACATAATGGCTAAGAAGGGCTCAACAATGTCAGAGCAAAAATATTTGTCCATTCAATTATAAGTATTATATTCAATAATATAATAATAATAGTATTGTTATATTTAATAATAAATAAGGGGAAAAGTTTTGGATGATAATCAGTAAATACCAAAGACAGTTGGGATATATTTTAATATAGTTGAATTGCAAAGCCATTATTTAATAGCTTTGCTTTGACTTTTGCCTCACAATTGGGAGCAAACAAAAATGTGAATGTGTGTATTTAGCAGAGGCTCTATTGAATAACAATTATTAATGGGCTCAGGGTCAATGCCAGGGTGAGAAGCAAATGCAAATGAATGGCCTGGTGGTCCAGAGGTTGCTCAGAGCCTGCTATGTTGCATACCAACACAAATCCTGTGTAAGGTCTTTAGCCAGTCAACCCTTGCAGGGCACTCAAACCCATTCTTGGTGATCTCTGGCTGGACCAAGTTAGGGATGTTTGGACAGCATGACTAAATTTAAGGGGAAAGAAATACAATTCCAGCTTCTGGCATGGTCCATAAACCAGTGCTGGATCTTAAGCATCCCTTAGACCACCGGTGTGCTTCCCAATCACTTCTTTCCTATATCTTCCAGAAAAATCCATGCTAATGACTCAATGAAGTGAAATTACCTTCTTCCACAACCTCAAATGACTTTCCCAGTTTTGCTGTTCTTGCAGGTTCTGGGATCTTCCTCCTGTAATAGACTAATTCCAGTAAAACCCCAATGCAGATTCTTACACACACACACACACACACACACACACACACACACACACACACACACACACACACACACACCTGGTTATCCTCAGGATAGAGTGCAAATTCCTTAAGCCCAGAGCTAGTCAGGAGATAAGCTGTGCCTCCAGGCTCATTTCTTAACCCCCTTACCAGACGAAACCTTTGTCCCAGGCAAATGGAATCAGCAGCAAATCCTTGGATTTATAGCCTGTCTTGCCTTTAATCACTTTAATCAAGCTTCTTCTGCCCAGCCTGCCTCCTTATCTCCATGGAGTACTTCAATGCATCCTTCAAGACCTCAACCAAAGTTCTCTCCAACTATGATTGTATCAAACTCATATGCTGACATGTGGTCAGCTGCTTGAGGGTAACGGCTCTTCATGCTTGTTTTCTCCCTTCAGGTTTCATCTCCTGTTACTCCGCTTGGCCTTTCTATTCTTTCGCCAGGCCAAGTCTCTGAGTCTCTGGCTCTTCCCTTTGTGGAGAGATCCCTTCCCTGTCCCCATTCCTGCTCTTCACAGGACTGGCTAATTCATCATTCAGCTCTCAGCTCAAATGTTACTCTTCAGAGAGGCAGTCCCTACTGTCCCAGATTTATAGTCCCCCCCCACATCCTCCCAATCATTCTTTTAGCATCCTGTTTCATTTCTACTGAAGCATTCATGACCGTCAGAAATGGTCTTCTTTATCTCCATGTTTATTTGTTCCTTTCCTTAGTTCTCCCACCCCTGACTAGAACGTATTCCACTGCCTAGGATGCAATAACCTTGTCTTCTCATTCACTCATGTAGCCCTAGTGTCTACAATAGTGCTTGGTACAGAGTGGGTATCAGGAAATGTCTTTGGAATTATTGTGTCATATGTAGGGGTTACAACTGCGGGAAGGGGGATAAACACAGTTACAAGTGTAGGTTTCCTGGGGAGAGAAGATAAAAAGGTAGGCATCCTAATCAACGTCCCCCATTCTCATCTCTTCAGCAACTCTGTCCTGAGTCATCGTTTGAATGTTTCTACCTTTTGTCTTTCAAAGCTGTATTTGCATGTCCAGAATGTGTTAAAGACCTAAGCTTTTCAAAGCCTTTTAGAGCATATTCACTGGAACCAAACCATTTAGATTCAAGTCTCAGTTCTGCCCATGTATGATCTTGGGCAGGTAATCTAAGCTCTCTGTGCCTTAGTTTACACATCCGTAAAATGATGCCTGCCTCAAGGGACTGTTGGGATGATTACAATAATATATGCAAGACACTCAAACAGTAGCCATAGTAAGTACAATATAAATGTTAGTCATGAATATTAGTTGTTTTCTGTCATGTGGAGACAGGACACAATTGACAAATCCAAATAAAAGAAGTATCTGTGGGAGATAAATGTGATGGGGAAAGTGTGTGTGACAGAGAAATGAGAGCAGTAGGACATTTGCTTCCAGGAATTCAAAACAATATAATTTATTAATTATACATTTAGATATTTGTAATACACACATTTATAGGAAATATGAAAGTTATTTAGCATACCTCCATGATTTTGTGTTGATGTTATAAATTTTATTTTAAAATAGTTTAACAAAACTCATCTTGCATTTTAATATTGTAAAATAAAATCCATTATATCAAAATCTCAATCATCTAAAAATTTGTAAAAGCCATGATTCAAGTCAGTAATTATGTGTTTTGAGATTTGGTGGGTAAACATGATTTCATTTGTCTATGAAGAATTTACTCTGTTCCCTTCTGGCTTTTTCAAGGTTTTCAAAAGTGATCACGCCTCTTGGCAGCTGCAACTTACTCTTTTCTGTTTCCAGTATGTTCTCAGCTTCACCTTAAATAAAGTACAGAAATATGCAAGGTGACAAAAAGGTCATTAGTGTTTTGTGAAAAGGCCAAATTACTATATTCCAGTGACAAGCTGTAACACTATGTGGAGGCATGCCTCTAAATCTCACACTTAAATATTTTACCTGTTGTCCTCAGGAGAAGCCATCTCCCAAAGGAAGGCCATTCTTTCCTTTGGGAGGAAAAAGGAATTCTGAAGACAGAGAGATCAGTCAGGAGCACCTGGTTGGCTTAGTTGGTTAAGCCTCTGCTTTTGGTTCAGGTCATCCTGGGATCAAGCCCCACATCGGGCTCCCTGCTCAGCAGGTCTGCTTCTCCCTCTCGCTCTGCCCCTCTTCCCTGCTTCTGTTCTCTCTCTCTCTCTCTCTACCTATCTTAAATAAGTAAATATATAAATAAATCTTTGAAAGATCAATCAGATGCCATAGGTTTTACTTGACAGAAGACAGCATTTTAAGATGCAGAAGAGAAAGAATACCAAGTAATATTTTTTCCTTGGATGGTAAGCATTAGTTGTGTTTGGACGGTTTTGGGATGGAGAAACCAAAATATAGTCTTTGCTGTATTGCCCCTTAATATGTGACATGAGAGAAAATAAAGCTTAATAAATTTCTGCTTTTTCAGGAAAGCTAATCTTTTACCCAAAACCACTTGTAAATACCCAAAATAATATTAAATGTTCTTTAGTCTGTATATATACATACACACAAGTATAAGCATTTTTTTTTAAGATTTTATTTATTCATTTGACAGAGAGACAGCGAGAGAGGGAACACAAGCAGGGGGAGTGGGAGAGGGAGAAGCAGGCTTCCTGCCAAGCAGGGAGCCTGATGCGGGGCTCGATCCCAGGACCCTGGAATCATGACCTGAGCCGAAGGCAGACGCTTAACGACTCAGCCACCCAGGCGCCCCAAGTATAAGCATTTTTATAAACAATTCCTCTTTGAAGTAACAGCTAATAATTTCTTAGGCCCAGTTGAAGACTAATTAGCAAAATTAAAAAAATTATAATATACACTGTTGACATTCTATAAACTTTCCTTGGGAATGAAAGCAAATGTTTCTTTTTAAGTACTTCTCTTTTAGCACACAATTAATTTATATTCTAGACAGAATAGGGCAGGCTACAATTTTCAAATTATAACATTTCAACCATCTGCAATCATATTTTTTTTGCCTCAGTCTTAAATAGTAAGTAAAAATCATTATAAATTATATGTAATTAGACATGGGGCACCTGGGTGGCTCAGTTGGTTAAGCGTCTGCCTTTGGCTCAGGTCATGATCCCAGGGTCCTGGGGTTGAACCCTGCGTTGGGCTCCCTGCTCAGTGGGGAGCCTGTTTCTCCTTCTCCCTCTGCCTGCTCATGCTCTCTCTTGCTCACTCTCTCAAATAAATAAAATCTTCTAAAAAATATATGGAATTATACAGACCTCTAATGACAGACTAAATGTTTCCATGTGATAGTGCCTCACGTATGGCAAATTCTCATGTGTTTGCAGAAAGGCTAATGATAAAGTCTGTCAAACAAGGATTGGGTATATCTTGGGTTTATCACTAGTTAACATGGCTAAATGTTATAACCTAAACTTTCAAATACCGCAAGTTTCCTGGTAGACTGTAAAGTTGTATTTTTTTTTAAACAGAAAATTCCCACCTGTCTTGAAAGTCTAAAATTGTATGTTCTGTGGACTCTGATGGACCTGTAATAAAATTACTTCCCAAATATACAATCATGATGTTCCTAGAAAATAAACTTGTTCTCTATTAGTAATATGTTCAAGTGAATGCATATTAATTTTAATTTTTATGAGGCACTGAGAATTCTAATGTCCATATAAACAATGAAACAGAGTTGAACTCAGACTAATGAATTCTTAAGCAGATGAGTAACATGAAACTGAACATGTTATTGATATGGGCTTTAACATTGGCAAATCAGTTGTGTAGTTAGTTTCCAGCTTAAAATGGGATTGTACTCCAAAATTTAGTTTGTATATCAGTGTTTTAGAACTCAAAATACATTTTCCCATAGTGATAATGCAATAAATCACTTGCTAGACCACCAACAAAAAACTGTTTAGTCCACAATATAGCTGAACTATGATACCGATAGTGCTTGACCCCAAGGGACCTTTTAGCAGAGTTTCTGTGTGGAAAATTCCCATCTTCAATGGGAATTTTTAAGAACATATAATCCTTGTATCTCCCTAGGCCTGGGAAAGAGATGTTCTACTCCCTAGTCCCAATACCTGCAGAGGAGTCAGCACTTCCTCCTTTCCTGTACCAAATCAGTCCCCACAGAGCTTTAGCGATAGTGATGTGCCCACAGATAGCCCAGGAGAGGAAAGGATGGCAAAAATGAAGGCTTGGGAAAGCACAGTTTCCAATATGCTTTGGGTTGAAGGCTCGAGAAGAAGGGACACGGGCCCCATGAGAGAGTCTTCCTGGTACAGGAATGGCTTCCGTGGCAGCGGTGCTATTTTCTAGGGCACTCAAAGCCAGAGTTCATGAGAGCAGCACGGTGAGGTGACTATTTAACAACCAGCTCTCCAGAAAAACAAATGTACATGAGTTATAAACTTATGAACATAAGTTCATTATTAATTTTACTTATATAAAATAGATGTAGCACATAATTTATAAAAAATAATGAAATGTTCAATATACTTTATTATAAATTTCACATAGCAAATGGATTCTCACGGAATGTTTTGCCTGACTTTTGTTGAACTCTCATATTCATAGCTGAGCTATAGTTGCAATTGATGAGGGAATATAATTCCAACATGAATGATGGTTGGTATTTTCATTTACCCTAACAAACAGGACAAAAGTGGAAACAATGACATATGTTGGAACTTTTTTTGTTTGGGAATGATGTAAACAACTTGGCTGAATCTGATAACAGTTTTTAAATGTTAGGAGAATATTTCCTCAATTGTTTGTGCTATTCACAATGTAATGGCTACTGACACAACAAACATTTAAGCATAATCCGCAGTATTAACATTTGCTTTATCACTTCCTTAAATCTAGATTATGGGTTGGCAGGTTTTCTTAAAAGGGCCAGACAGTAAATAGTTTAGGTTTGTGGGGCCTTACGTCTCTGTTCCAGTAACTCAGCTCTGTCATGGTAACGGGAACACATCCATAGACAATTCAGAAATGAATGGGCATGTCTCTGTTTTAATAAAACTTTACTTTCAAAAACATGTGGCCACCCTGCAGGCCATAATTTGCCAAACCCTGGCTTAGACAGTCAACAAAATAATAATTCAAGCCTTTTTGTGGTATGTGCAGATTCCATGGTATAACTATTCCCACCATGACCAACTTCATGCCACTGAAGTTGGAGTTGTATCTGTTATTTATTGTGTGTGTATATTGTATCTGCATTCTATCACCCAGATACAATAGATAAACATAACTTCAGAGTACAGATAATAGTAAAATAATGAAAAACTGATAAGTTCTGAGTATTTATTGCCATTGTTTTTAATATAATTTAATATTAATATTATTTTTTGTAATTTATTTAATTGTAAGTTTATCTAATTTAATGTTTAATAATGACTGTATTTAATAAACAGCTTACAAATTCCTGAAAATTTGATAGTCAGTTCTTGTGAGCTGGTATGAGCTGACTCCAGCATACTGCTGTGAGAGGGAGCAGAAATGTTGGTCATTGGAAGCTCAGGGAGAGGCGTCTTGTCAGAATGTTCATAAATCAAGGGTTGTAAGAAGAGGATCCTTGAATCAGAAAATGAATCAGGAATACATTCTAGTTTATCAAAGACTGACCTTTCATTCTTTGTAGAAGGGTTCCATATCCTAAGTCATACTGGTATGTGAAGATGAAGCTTAATGGAATAATAGGGAAGAGGAAGGCTGGCTTCTTCCTTCTTATTGCTCTGGTTCAAGAAAAAAAAGAAAAAAAATATTAAGAATGACCTGTAAAGGGGCACCTGGGTAGCTCGGTCGTTAAGCGTCTGCCTTCGGCTCAGGTCATGATCTCAGGGTCCTGGGATCGAGTCCCGCATCGGGCTCCCTGCTTTGCTTCTCCCTCTCCCACTCCCTCTACTTGTGTTCCCTCTCTCGCTGTGTCTCTCTCTGTCAAATAAATAAAACCTTTAAAAAAAAAAAAAAGAATGACCTGTAAATACGTATCTCTATACTCAATGAAAAAAAATTACCTGCTTTTTGGAAGAATGTTCTCCATTTTAGAAGTTACTTAGTTCATTTGAGTCTCCTATGGAAATAGGATTTTCTTACCCACAACGCCTCACCAGATTCTGCAATTCTCAAGGGCAGAATCTGTGATTTGCCCATCTTTGTTTGATGTTGAGGCTCAGATTACTCATTTAAAAAAGATTAAGTATTGATATCTACCCCTTAGGGATTATGGAGATAAATTTGCAGAGGCCTTCTTCTATCTTGGTGTCAAGTCAGTCCTCTCTCTAACTTACATAATGGAGACAAGGATGGAAGAAATCTGAGAAACTAAAGGTAGAATTAACTATTTCTACCCTGGTTCTACAGTTACTTCCAAGTACTAAGCTATAAGGGGTTATATATACAGTATTTGGACCAAAGTCCTATCTTGGCCAACTTGATAGTAATATGATAATGTCAAAAACAAAAAGAAGCAAATTATTTACGAAAAATTTAAAGTAAATAGCAAACATACCCAGCTGTTAAAGAGATGGCTGCAATGCCAAAAAAGGTTCCAAAATATTTGAGGAATTCCCGAGACCAAGCAATCTGCAAGGCCATTTGTCTTTCTCTCATTTCATTCTGCATCATTAGCTGCCTTTCCAGCTGAGGATGAAACAAATGACAAAGTCTGGTTATTCATCTTTTGATTCTGAGCACAGAGTTAATAATCTGCTTTTCCAGGGGATTTTCATTCTTCAGTTGCTTTGATTTGTCTTTTTTTTTTTTTTTTAAATCTCAGTAGACTTCGACTAAAGTGCTTCTGGATTGCTATCCCCACCTGTCACCTTGGCAGTGAAATCTTCCTGGAATATGTACAGAATAGATGGGATATTCTTCTTCTGTGTCCTGAGGTCTCAAATGCATGTGGTCTGGGGCTTTTATTCAATCCTAAAATACATGTTCAGCATATTCTGTCACATGTGAGGAAAGATCTATGTGCCTTTAAATGCAGGTACGTCTTACTGACCTTTATTACAACTTGCACTGAAATTGTTTTGCCTTCCAAATTTATCCAACTGCAAATTGACATTCGTGTGGAGTAGCAGGTCCATATCATATTATGATATAATGGTAGAAGGTATTATTCTGAGACATCAATGGAGATTTTTCTTTGCCACTATTCTCTTGATGCCTCAAGTGCTTTGTCACTTTAGTCAGTGTCTTTCACTGCAGTGGAGCAGAAAGCAGGTATAGCCCAGAACACAGAAGGAGACTGGATTTCTGGATGGATTTTTAGAAAACACACAAGAGAAGCAACAGTGTAGAAACCCATTATTTTGAGAAAGATTCTTGAGAGAGAAACGTTTTTTAAATTCTAAAATCTTGGCACTGTGTATCATTAGCAGAACCTAGAGGAGAGCAAGCATCAAATTCATGATGTAGACCATAGGGTGGGGAGGAATAAGTAATAATGTGTCTCAGTTTTCTCTTCTTGCCTTCTTTATACTGTGAGAAGAAACTGGAAGAGGAAAAAGGAGACTTAAGATATAAAGATGGGGCTTGGTTCCTTGGCCTCTCTTAAGGGTTGAAACTCTGGAGAGTTGTGATGGATTTGGGATTTGGGGATCCCTGGACAGAGAGCACTTGTAGACCTATATTCTGTCAAGAATTCTGGGAAGGGGCAACTAAAGTAGAGCAGAAATGGTTTCAGGGCAGATCTAAGCTTAGAGCAGACCTGAAAGAGGCCACCTAATCTCCCTCAGCTGCCAAGGGGTATGGAGAATGTTTGCAAGGTTTGCATTATCAACCTGAAGAGGGGCACAGTTGGTAGCTGAGAACTGAAAGCAGGTGGCTTACCAGGTAGTCACCAAAATCTAGAGACTGGGGACCCTTTAATAGACACTTAGGTAGAGGCCATAAAACAAGTGCTGGGCAGGGAAAGTGGCTGGATGTCAGAGGATTAGCAGTACCCTAGAGTGCAGAGGTGATGGCCAAACCAACCTGAAACATGGTGGAACACCCAGAACAGATCACCCAGCACTGCCCAGGTTGATCAAACAGAAAATAACTACAGAAGCCTCCTCCAACCAGATGTGCCTTCCCCGTGACCATGCCACTCAAGCTCACTTGGACTCAAACCGAGATGGGGCAGGGAAAAAAATGGACAGAGAAGGGGAGAGGGCCAAGCTGAATTTTAAGAAGTGAGTTTTAAGGTGAAGTAAGTTTTAAGGTGAAGTAACTGAGTCCCTTTGACTTGTCAAAATTAAATTTGCCCTCAGCAGTAGAAATTGAAGTTCATTTTGGGTTCAGTTAGAGAGTAAATAGTGTTTTTGCATACATGATTATTTAGCATGTGAAATTCATCCTTGCTATATTACTTATTTAAAAAACTTACATGATAGTTCATAGTATCCCTCCGAAGTGGTGTAGAATGCATGAATTAATCATTTGTGTTGTTATCAAAAGGCAGCTGAATCCAGTCATGACACAGATGAATGCAAGATCAGCGGTTCTGAATCTTAACTGCACATTGTGAGCATCTAGGGAGCTTTTCAAAATCTCAATGTCCCGGCCCACATGTCAGACCAATAAAATCAGGAGGGACCAATGAAACCAGGATCTGGAGTTAGGACCAGTCATTAGTATTTTTTAAAGGTTGCCACGTAATTCCAGTGTACAGCTAGGATTGAGAACCACTGCCTGAAAAAACTCATAGCCTAGGTTTTTCCCACCAAAGATCAAGCTGAAATATCAGTCTGAAAACTGATCCTCTTGGAACTCCCAAAAGATTGGGGACAAGAGTGCTTTTTAAGGTGGTGGAACTCATCTGTATGGTACTGTCATGGTGGATACGTGATACCTGCATTTGTCAAAGCCCTTTAAACTTCACAGCACACAGTGAACCTCATTGTCTACAGTAATGGGGCATCCAAGATGGGATTCTGGCACAGAAAAAGGACATCAAGGAAAAACTAGTGAAATTTGAATATGGAATTTATTTAAAAGTGAAATACCAATGTTAATTTCTTAGTTGTGACAACTGTGCCATAGTAATGTAAGCTATTAACTGTAGAGTATACAAAGGGTAGGGTATTCAAGAACTCTGTCCTCATTTTCTGTAAATCTAAAAGTGTTCTAAAATTTATTTTTAAAAATGGTTATGAACAAATCTTATATTCTGGGTCTCTTCTGAGAAGAACAGAGGCACATATCTCCATATATCATAGATAAATTGTGAAAATCAGCAGGATTGTGTATCTGCAACAAACTCTGAGCCTAGATTAAAAAAAACAAAAAAAATATGCATACCTTTTCCATGGGCAAACATTTCCTGATGAAAGATGTCATTGAGCTATAATTTTAATTATCAGTTCAAGCTTTTTTAACCTGTACTTCATAAAATTATGCTTAAAATCATAGGTCTAGATGTAAATACATTTAAAAATTCAAATTAATAAGGGGCACCTGGGTGGCTCAGTTGATTAAGTGTCTGCCTTCAGCTCAGGTTATGATCCCAGGGTTCTGTAATGCAGCCCCAAGTTGCATCCTGCTCCCTGCTTAGCAGGGAGTCTGCTTTCCCCTCTCCCTCTGCCTGTCCTCCTGCTCGTGCTCTCTCTCTATCAATCTCAAATAAATAAATAAAATCTTAAAAGAACCAAATTAGTTAATAATTTATTACCAAACTTCTTCAGTAGCCATAGAGGGATAATTATGTTGATGCAGTTGTTAATTTATCAATAATAGGCATCATGTAACTAAGTGTACATTCATTTTCACCATTCTTCCCCCAATATTGACACTAATGAGAAATAAGAGCAAAAGAGAACATGTACAGTAAGTTTCCTTAGCAGTCTTTAACCCAAATCATAAATGTAAAATTCTTTATTTTATTTTATTTTAATTATTTTTAAAGTAATTTTAAAAGACTTGTTTACAAGAATGTTTAATTATAACTCTGTGGTCATATGCCAAGGAATAATAACTAAATCTATGTCAATTTATTTTCCTCCTTGTTTATGTATTTATTTATTTATTAGAAAACCAATTAAAATATAGTGTATTATTAGTTTCAGGGGTAGAATTTAGTGATTCATCAGTTGCATACAACACCCAGTGCTCATGACATTAAGTGCCCTCCTTAATGCCCATCACCCAGTGACCCCATCTCCCCACCCCACCTCCCCTCCAGCAACCCTCAGTTTGTTTCTGAATTAAGAGTCTCTTATGGTTTGCCTCCTTCTCTGATTCATCTTGTTTTATTTTTCCTTCCTTTTCCCTATGTTCATCTGTTTTGTTTTTCAAATTCCACATACGAGTGAGATCATATGATAATTGTCTTTTTCTGATTGATTTACTTCACTTAGCATAACACCCTTTAGTTCTATCCATGAGGTTGCAAATGCAAGATTTCATTCTTTTTGATGGCTGAGTAATATTCCATTATATGTATATACCACATCTTCTTTATCCATTCGTCGACGGACATTTGGGCTCTTTCCGTATTTGGGCTATTGTGGACATTGCTGCTATAAACATTGGGGTGCATGTGCCCCTTTGAATCACTATGTTTGTATCCTTTGGATAAATACCCAGTAGTGCAATTGCTGAGTTTTAGGGTAGCTCTATTTTCAGCTTTTTGAGGAGCCTCCATACTGTTTTCCAGAGTGGCTGCACCAGCTTGCATTCCCACCAACAATGTTGGAGGGTTCCCCTTTCTCCGCATCCCCGCCAACATCTGTCATTTCCTGACTTGTTAATTTTAGCCATTCTGACTGGTGTGAGGTGGTATCTCATTGTGGTTTTGATTTTTATTTCCATGATGTGGTGTGATGTTGAGCATTTTTTCATGTGTCTGTTGGCCATTTGTATGTCTTCTTTGGAAAAATGTCTGTTCATGTCTTCTGCCCATTTCTATTTTAAAAGAATTTTAGATCTTTTCATAATACTAATTTTTTTGTCTCTGTTATTTTTTGGTTTTGCTTTACAGAACAATTTGAAATTAGAATGTTTCAGATTCTGACTTCAGACTAGTGACCTTACAGGTCTATCTGATACTACTTTAACAATTATAGAACCATAGTTAATTTTAAATAGAACATAATAAAAGGGAGCTAGCTTATTAGAAATAATTGTATATAGTAGGAGAAACCACATTCTGACCATCTGCATAAAACTGTTATATCTGCGGGCGCCTGGGTGGCTCAGTTGGTTAAGCGACTGCCTTCAGCTCAGGTCATGATCCTGGAGTCCCAGGGTCGAGTCCCGCATCTGGCTCCCTGCTCGGCGGGGAGTCTGCTTCTCCCTCTGACCCTCTTCCCTCTCGTGCTCTCTATCTCTCATTCTCTCTCTCTCAAATAAATAAATAAATAAAATCTTAAAAAAAAACTTTGCTCTTTCTTATTTTAATTCTTCAGTTTTTTTGTTTAAAAAATATTAAGAACAGCCACAGAATTACTGATCTCAGTAATTTGTCGATCTCTTGAGTTTCAGAAGGGACAGTTACATAAAGGTCCACAGACCACTTAATGCAAGTTTTCCTTGCATTTTATATTAATAATACAATGATTAAATTTTACTTGGACACATAAAACATTTTCAGAGCACAGAGAAGGCAATGACAGTGTCCTATAAATTATCTTCATTGCATTTTTTTATATTGAAGCCTTTTCTATTTTGAGAAATAATTAGGCCATTCTCAAAAAAATTCAATTATTTCTGTGTTTTTAGTTTCCAGTGGTCTCTTAACTTATGCATAATGTATTCCCAAGTAACAGAAAAGTTCTATTTTTATTTGCTTAATTGGGCAATGCCAAAAAGTATTCTATGTGTGCTGCCACAAAAGAGGTTTATTTTTACCAGAAATGAAAATATTTTGTATTTGTCTTTGCGTTTGTTAAATTAACAGAAACATTATTGATACCCTCTAAACTAAAAGCAAAATCAGAATTTCAGATGAACAGAAAACAAACTAAGATTGTTAAAATAAAGCAACTGTAATGAAAGCTCTGACAAGTAGATTTGTCCTTAAATTGCTCTACAGATATTTTAAATGCTCAACATTTAATCCAGAAGGGGAAATGAGTAATAAGTTTGAACTTTAAAAAAGGGCACTATTTTTTTATGAATGACTTATGAAAATAATTGAACATAAACAAAGTTATAGTAGTATTTAGAAGCTTAAAAGGTTTGCTTGTACAGCATCTTGTTACACATCTTCCTATAAAGATTTAACACAATTAAATCCATTTTTACTCCCAGATGTTTGTAAATAGTAAGGTCACCCTAAGTAAAAAATACAAATGCCAGTTTGGCAAAAACCCTTTATGTTAAGCTGTGGATTCCAAAATGTATTGACTCTGGTCAGATGTGAAGCCCAGCTGCATGGAAGTCTGAGAAATTTGCCTTTGGCTTTCCAGCCTCTGTTGTATTGGTAGGCACTCTATAAGGGAGTTGGAATGGAACAGAAGTTAAACGATCCAACCAGCATTAACTGCCACAGAAGGTATTATCTCAGTTTACAGTTAAGGAAACTGATTATTAAGTTTGAGTGATTTTCCCTGTGGCTTTGCTTACTGAATAGCAGACCTGGGATTCTTACCCAGACCTGCCTGTCCCAAAGTCCAAATTTGCAGTCTATTGTAAGTATACTTGGAATAATCAAGTCAGTGTAGAAAATCGAGGTGAATGGACAAGGTATGTGATTACCATCTGAAAAGCCATTAGCGTTCCATATTAATTAATGACAGAATTTTAGAAAGACTGAATAAAGAGCTCTAAATTGACCTGGGGTGCAGACTCACCGAAATTATTCTGCTTAAATCTCTTTGAAAAAAACCTCAACAACCCACTGCCTCCAATTTCTCACCAGCATTTCATGCCTCCCTTCCCTTAGTGATTTCAGTGTTCACCACTCTCTGAATGTGAGCCTCCCAAGGTCCTTAGAAGACCTCCTTCTCAATGCTATATCTAATTCGTCAGAGAACTGGGAGGCACCACCACTTCCAAATAATGACCATGGTCTGCAGACTTGACTGTCTAAACATTTCTTGAGAGATGTGGCCTCCCATATCCTGTGGCACAGGCATGGGTTTGGGGCTCCAGGCCAAGAGCCCTGAGAGAGAACAAGGCCAGCCCATGGCTTTTTTTTTTTTTTTTTAATTTTATTTGAGAAAGAGAGGACACGTGCATGCACTCGAGCACGAGCAGTGGGGAGGGGCAGAAAGAGAGGGAGAAGCAGATTCCCCGCTGAGCAGGGACCGGACAAGACAACACAGGGCTCCATCCCAGGACCCGAGACCATGACCTGAGCGGAAGGCAGATGCTTACCGGGCTGAGCCACCCAGGAGCCGCCCCCCAGCCAATGGCTTTATAAGGAAAATAGTGTCTGTGCTCAGGAAGAGGGCAGAATGGAAGTTCTGAAAGGTCCAGACCTGCTCCCCTTCTTACAGAAAGGGATACAAAGGGATACAAAGGGATACAAAGGGATACAAAGGAAAAGGGTGACTCCTAAAAACAGATGGGCGCTGGAGCCTTTTCAAGAAAAGGCCTTCAGATCCTCTGTTTACATTCCCCCAGAATTTCCTGCTTAGCCATCTCCTCTTGGTCTTCCAGCTCCTCGTGATATCATCACCTTGTAGTTTCCGACTATCACCGCTTGCAGATGACTTCTGAATTCTAAATCTCTCTAGAACTCTTTTTAGTGGTAGATACTATTTCCAGCTGCCTTCTGGGCACCTCCCCTGGGACACTGATAGGCCGGTCTTAACCAAAATGTCTCTGCGTATCTCTTGAATCCAGTCTCTTTCTTCTCGGCTGTCTTTGGTCTAGCTCCAGCCCAGACCATCATTGTCCACCAACAAAAGCACAGTATTACCGCCAACAGTGTTCTCTGTTCCTAGTTTCTTCCCCATCCCATCTATTTTTTAATACTTCTCTCTTTATCTTTATTTATACTTATATTCCTGTCTTAAAAAGGATTCTTATATTACTTTCCTGCTGAAAAACTTTCACTGGTTCTTTAATTCCTAGACATGACTTGGCCTTTAAAAATTCTATTCTGGTTTACCTTTTGGGCTTCATGTCCTGGCAGTCTTCTCCTTGACTCCAGCCACCAGCCCTCCCCTGTCCCAACCATGTTCACCTTTCCAACACATTTTTGCTTATGGAAGGAGACAGACTTTGCGGTTGCATGGACTAGGTTCAAATTCTAGTTATGTCACTTACTTGCTATGTGATTGTGGATAAGACCCCTAAATGTCTTGACTCCAATTTCTCTATCTTTAGGAGCAACGTAGCTATCTTACAGGGTGTTTTTATAAATAATGTGGCATATTGCAAGGGACTGGTGCACCACAGCTATTGGTGTGTGTTAGCCCCTTTGTCTTGCTTTTCCCTCTTATCTCCTGTCCCTGGTGGATACTTAGACTTAGAGCCTTATTCTTTCACTTTCTTCACTCTCTCTTTCTTGGAGAGTTTACCTGTTTTCCTGACTTTAAAATCCTCTTTGCTAAAGGCCCCCACATCTCTTTCTGGAGCCCCGTCTACTCACTGAGCAGTGCTGCCGGCTGCAGCCATCTACCTAGCTTTCCTGGCACTGTCCTGAATTCACCACTCCCTACACTCCAGTCATTGTTTCCTCCTGACCAGCTCCTCTGCCAGCTCCTTGTATTCCTCCCAGGGGAATGAAAACTTTGGCTTCATTTTCAGCTTACCCCTCTTCTTAATCCCAGGTATCTAATTCAGAAATTACAACTTTTCTTTTGAAATCTCCCCTTTTCTCCATTCTTGTCACCTCCCCTGGAATCCAAGTCCTTATCACCTCAGACCTTGGCCATGCTAGCCTTATATGTCTAGCCTGTGGTATAAGTCTTATTAACAAAAGCACTGTGGTCCAGAGGTTACTGCTGCACACTCTGGGGCAGACTGCCTGCATGTGAAGCCTAGTTCCATCACTTGCAAGCTGTCTGGATTTTGGTGAGTTCTTGCATCTTTCTGTGCCTCAGTTTTCTCATCTGTAAAATGGAACAAATGACAGTGCCTAACTTTTAAAGAGTTGTTGTAAGGATTAAATGAGCAAATACTTGCAGAGGTCCAGAGCAGAGCTTTAATAAGGGTTCAATAAAAATTAGTTGCTATTATTTGCCTAGAAAATAGATATAAAATTTTAAGATTGATTTTTTTAAAAATATCAATTCTGCTCCTGTTGCTGCCCTGCTCAAAACTTCTAATGCTTCTCTTTTTGCACAGACCAGGTCTGTGCCCTCAGACAACCTTATTTTCCGCCGCAACCCTTCCCAGCTCTGCTCGGCCTGCCCTCCTGCAGTTTTCTAGATGGGACTCCAGCCCTCTCTTCCCAGCCCTGTGACCACAGAAGTCAGAACATATCTAGGCTTCAGTTTTCTCATCTGTAAAATGGGCACAGTAACAGTACCTACCTCATGGGTTTATTTTCTTAGGAGACTAAAAAGAAATTATGTATACTGAGAATCTTTTCTTTCTTTCTTTTATTTATTTTTTTAACATGCTTGGGGTGGTTGGAAGAAAGCATGTTTGTATGGGAAGAGCAGAAGCAGCTTTACATGGTATCAATCAGAAATGCATTTCTGTAACTCTTGAAGCCTAGGGAAGTAAAAATGTGTTTCAGGGGGAAAAGATAAAATCTCCACAGAAATGAACATATTATTCCTAAAAGCTAATGGCTGTTGAGTCATTCACTTCCTATAACAGTCTGTTTGGCAGATGTTACTAACATCCCCGTTTTTCCAGAAGAAGAAACTGATGGTAAGAATGATGAGGTAACTCGCCAGTACGTGTAGTTCTGTATGTACTGGGTTTTCTTTTCCCTCTTATATAAAGACACTGTTGCTCCAAAAGTTTAGAAGTCACATGCAAATTTGTAGAATGAGTGCTTGGCAAGGCTAGAGCTCCTTCTCTGGACTGTTAATCCAATGTTCTCAATAAAACCCATCTTCCCTAATATTTATTTTCAGATAATAGGTCATGCTATTCATTTAGGAATCGAAAAATGTTTTACATAACCTATTTAATTCATAAGATGTTTACTTTATTGCACATGTAACTTACCCAATAATAATCAATAACTTCTTTATAGAATGAACGTTAAATGTTGTAATAGCTGGTTACAAATGGAGTTGCAATCTTCCAAAGATTAGCCTAGCATCTTAATTTTTGTCAGTTGATAAGAACAGGCCAAAAAGAGTTCCGGCAGAGAGCGAGGTGAGAAGCGCAGCGCGGCCGTCTGTCTCGGGGCCCTGCAGGCCCCCCGGCCTCAGGCCGGCGGGTGCACTGCGGGGCCCGGGGACAGGTCACGGGCTCTGACCCGCAGAGACCCAGCGCCCTCGCCGCAGCCGTCCACCGGCCAGGCGCGGACTATGAAGCAGGCGCGAGCTCTCCCCACCCCCACTCCCACCCCCACCATGGCGCCGATGGCGGCGGCCTCTCGGAGCCCAGACCTCGCCGGCTGCCCACTCCCCTGCCCCAACTCTGCGGGCCCTGCGCGCAGCCCCCGCTCAGCCAGCGGGCACGCGGCACCTTTGGACGTCGGGTGTGGCGGGGCAAGAAGAACGGCGGCCACTCGAATGCCGCGGACGGCCGTTGGGGCCTCCGAGGGCCTGAGAAGGCGGATCTGCGTGGACGCAAGCTCGACCACCCTTGGGCCTTGGAGCCCCACAGATCTGGGCTCTGGGATGACCTGTCCGTCCCCATTAGACGAAACCTCACCTTCTACGGAGAACAGTGGACAGAGGCCCAAACGGGCCCGGAAAGTGAGCGAAGCCCCTGTCGACGACGGGTGGAGCGGTTAACGGGCCGTAGGCGGTTGGTCTTCGTTCTACCAGGCGTTGACGTTGGAGGATGGAAATGGGAGAATTACGTACCGCATTTGGCCAATAGGAAGACCACCCTTTGGGAAGATTTACTGGCCGTTTTTAGAAGGCCTGTGTATATAATATGAAAAAGCTGCTCTCAACTTTCCCCCCAACCTTTTAAAAGAAAACTTTTGCCACATCTAGGCCTTCTAGATGTAAAGAGGTTGCCGACATATGATAAAGTAGAGTTAGAAAAATCACACGTCTTGTAAATGCCTATTTGTTTTTTTAAAAAATCATAGAAAAGTAATGTCTTTTGGAAATGACTTTGGAAATCGAATTGTTAGACCACTTCTAGAAGCGACATCAGGAGCGACACACGTCCACGTTTGTTCAGTGGGTAAGAGGAAGGAGACGACCTTGAGGAGGAAGAAAAGAAGGTTCTGTGCCAGACTGGTCATATTTAGAAGACATTTTCATATTATAACCATTGTTTTGTGTGTGCGTTTTATTCCTCAACTACTGTATATATAGTTGACAATGCTAAGAACTTTTTTGAAATATCTAGTCTTTCTAGATGTTCTGAAGTGCCTGCTACATGTTAAAAATAGAGATAGTAAAAAGACATTCTTGTAAATATCCTTTTAACATTAATATGAAATGCTGTTTAATTTGGGGGGAATGGCCAAACCACCTCTTTGAATAGTACACATTGTGTTTGTGCACTGGTTCAAAGGAGGAGGGAGGAGAAGGAAGTGCAGAGAGCTCTGCCAGTGTGTTTATAGTGAGGGAAGATAAACCATTGTCCTTTATGTTCCTGCATTTGGTTTTACTTAGCTGTGTATGTATATAGTGTATATACTGGACAAATGAGTCCTAATTTTCAACATCTAGTCTTTCTAGATGTTAAAGAGGTTGCCAGTGTATGACAAAAATATAATTAGTAAACTAAAAAAAAAAAAAAGGCCAAAAAATAAAAACAAAAAGAAATACAGAAATGCTACATTTCGAGCAATATCAGGGAATCAGCTGTTCATATTTAAAAGCATTATCCAGAGGACTAAAATACACTCCTTTAAGCAAGAAAATTTGCAAAACATTTCTAACCATTTTAATAGATGTTTGTCTAAAAGCTATATACTGCTTTTACTCTGGTCTACAGTGTAATATTGCTGTTGCCTTCATAATAGAATATAGCAAACCAAAGTTGTTTGATGGCTTATTTATATATAAATTTAGTCAGTTAGTGGTTATATATCCTTTTCCAGGAAGGTTTGGAGGTGGTTTGAACATTAGGAGACTTCCTTTTGTAAAGACACAGAGTCATCATTAGTTCTCCTGTGCTGTAATGCAGGAGTGCTGCCAGAGTCCGCTGAGTAGCCCTGGGCCTCTGTGTCTACCTTCTGTCTCCTCCTATATCAAGTAGTTACTTCTCATTCTTAGTAGCAAATCCTCTTCTAAGCACCAGTCTCTCCTGGATTCCCTCTCTACTCTGTGTCTTCCTTTCGTTCTGCCTCAATGATCTGTTGCCTTTAATTGTCTTAGGGACAGTAAGGGAGCAAAGCTTGTTAGAACTGTGTATAAAATAAAAATACATACATTCCTAATACATCCTAATGAAGACCTGAAAGTCAGGGGTTTCCTGTGGGTGTGTTGCATGCATTTTAGAACATGGCCTTGTTATAATTATTTGCTTCTTTTGTCTTTGTACTGTTACTGTGCCCATTTTACAGATGAGAAAACTGAAGCCTAGATATGTTCTGACTTCTGTGGTCACAGGGCTGGGAAGAGAGGGCTGGAGTCCCATCTAGTATTTCTTCTTGCTTCTTCATCATGTTCCAGATAAGAGGTTGTCAAATAGATGACTTTGGTCTAATCAGATGCCATTATAGTCAAAATAAAAAGGGGAGTAATATTGTTTACACCTCTTATAATAATAGCCAGAAAATTTGTGAAGTACTTATTTTCAGGAATTGAGCCAAAGCAAAAGAGAAGTAAAACAAAATAAAACAAAAAGACAAAACTAACCCCCCACCAAATACAATTAGTTTCCCTTCTATCTTCTCAATGAGTTGTGCTTCTAATCCTATATTTTGATAACTTAGGGGAAATCCTAAAACTGAGGGTTTTTATCCAATAAAAAGTACTTTTGTACTTTCATATGGTTTTATTACATTCAGAAATGTTCTAAATCTAAAATAAGTCTTCCAAAATGCTTCAGAAGATGGAGGAATCCAGAGCAAGAAACAAATAAGGGTGATTAAAAGCTATGTTGAGCAAAGGCCTTCCCACCTGGTTGGCAGAAATTTTTAAAACATTTTTTTTTTGACAAGCTGATTCTGAAATTTCCTTGGAGGAGGAAATATACAGCAAAATGGATGAACCTCAAGAATATTATGCTTACTGAAAGAGGCTGGACACAAAAGACCATGTATTGTATAATTCCATTTATGTGAAAGGTCCAGAAAAAGCAAATCTGTAGAGAGACAGAAAGTAGATTAGTGATTTTCTGGGTCTGGTATTGGGATCAAAGACTTACTATATGAGCACAAGGGAATTTTTGGAGATGATGGAAATGTTCTCAAACTGGATTATGGTGATGGTTGTATAACACTATAAAATGTACTAAAAATCATTGAACTGCATCCTTACAATGGGTGGATTTTATACTATATATGTCACACCTCAACAAAGGTGTTTGAAAAAACAGAAATGGGACATGGTACCCTTTCACCATCAGTCATGATAGGTAAGTAACAGCATGTGTTTATTTTTAATCATCATTAAAAACAAGGAAGATGTGTGGTGATATAGTTGCCTGACTATGTAATTATTCCTGCATCTTTAAAAAGGTCTTTTGTGATGGCTAACAGACACATGAAAAAAATGTTCACATCACTAGCCATCAGGGAAATACAAATTAAAACCACAATGAGATATCGCCTTATGCCAGTTAGAATGGCAAAAATTAACAAGACAGGAAACGACAAATGTTGGCGAGGATATGGAGAAAGGGGAACCCTCTTAAACTGTTGGTGGGAACGCAAGCTGGTACAGCCACTCTGGAAAACAGTATGCAAGTTCCTCAAGATGTTAAAAATAGAGCTACCCTATGACCCAGGTATTGCACTACTAGGTATTTACCCCAAAGATACAGATGTAGTGAAAAGGGCCACATGCACCCCAGTGTTCATAGTGGCAATGTCCACAATAGCAAAACTGTGGAAGGAGCCAAGATGCCCTTCAGCAGATGAATGGATAAAGAAGATGTGGTTCATATATACAATGGACTGTTACTCAGCCATCAGAAAGGATGAATACCCCCCATTTGCATCGACATGGATGGAACTGAAGGGGATTATGCTAAGTGAAATAAGTCAAGCAGAGAAAGACAAGTATCATATGGTTTCACTCATATGTGGAACATAGGAACAGTGCAGAGGACCACAGGGGAAGGGAGGGAAAACTGAATGGGAGGAAATCAGAGAGGGAGACAAACCGTGAGAGACTCTGGATTCTGGGAAACAAACTGAGGGTTACAGAAGGGAGAGGGGTGGGGGAATGGGGTAACCAGGTGATGGGTATTAAGGAGGGCACATATGGCGATGAGAACTGGATGTTATACGCAACTAATGAATCACTGAACACTACATCAAAAACTAATGATGTACTCTATGTTGGCTAATTGAGCATAATAATAAAATAAAATAAAATAAAAAGGTCTTTTGTGTTCCACTCTCAGTAATTGTTAAAAAACATCTGAACTACTTGGTAAGGAATAATTCTATTCAGATGCAAAGACTTTATAATTTTATAATAAAACATTTCATCTTTACATTTATTAAAGAGGGGAGGAAAGACTGTTTAGCACTGTATATGTTCCTCTTTATAAATCATTACTTTTAAGCTTCATATTCCATACATTTTCTATTCTCATACTAAAACATACCAAATTTTCCTTGCAGTTGCAAGAGGTGGGGAGAATATTGTTTTTTTTCTTTCTTAATGGTTCTTTATTCTCTCCAAGTTTTCTTATTACTAATACTAATATCACCCTCCCTGGGTATGAGATGCTTACTTACCCTAAAGAGGTGCAATCTACACCACAGCAAATTTTTGGTCAAGAGGGTGAGTTGAAGTGATTTGCCTTCCTTTAAAACATTGCTGAACTATCAGCCTGTCACTGTTTTTGCAACGAATTGGGGAGCTCAGCTTGTATGGTTGTTACATCTGGAGATTCTTTTATTTAGAAGAAAATGTATTTGTACAGAGGCTAAAATCAGAATCCAATTAATATCAGAAAGCTAATCTAGTGATATAATGATTACTAATAGGAAGAATTCATGGGGCAGGTCATCTCCAAGTCTAATGAATTTTAGGCAAACCTTTAAATTAGAAGTTTCTTATTTAAACCTGATTTCAACATAAAGACAAAAGTAGGTTGTGGAAAGAATTCATTACCTGGTTATTCATTTCTGGGAAATAATAATACCAATACTCATGTTCATATGTGATTTTAAAAATAAAATACCATCTCATTATTATAAGAAAGATGGGTATTAAGGAGGGCACGTATTGCATGGAGCACTGGGTGTTATATGCAAAAAATGAATCATGGAACACTACATCAAAAACTAATGATGTAATGAATGGTGATTAACATAATAAAATAAAATTTAAAGAAAAAAGAAAATAACCATTAATTCCTGAAAGGGAAAAATTGTTATTTTTACATCTGTCCTTTTCTGATGTGTGTGGGTCTAAGAGTTCTATAGAAAGGTGAGCCTGACCCAGTCATAACCAATAAATCTTAGATTTGCTGCTGCTTAATCCCTGCAGTGACACTCATTCCTCCTGCAATATAATGCTAAATAAAAACCCAAACTGAATAGCCACAGATAAGGAGAGGTCAAATTGGGAAACATAAGCATAAATGTAGAGTTTTATGCCATAAAATTTTCTTCTATAATCCTCCTGAATGTTTTTGCTTAATGAGGAAGAGGTACATTTTTTGTTTTGGCTGTTTATTCACACTGACTTCTTTTTTTGAAGACTAAAGCCTAATTTGATAGTACTGATAAGCTAAGATGGGAAGTATTAAAACAGTACTGGCTTAGTATCAGCTCACAGTGGGCGGGGGGAAAAAAGGCCACAGAAAAGACAGTGTGTTGGAAAGGGAAAGGCGTGAGCTTTCATGAAAGATACTGGCATCGTTAATTCTCAGTTTGGAAGAAGATAGCACTCCCTGTGTCAGATCAAATAGAAAATGAATTCCAGGTGAATCAAAGCTTTAAATGTACCAAATGAAATGATAACTATATCATAAGTAAAGTTTGGAGATTGCTTGTATAACCTTAGAGAAGCAAAGACCTTTACAAGGAAAGGAGGAAACACGAAGGAAGAGATGAACAGATTTTATACATTAAAAATGAAAGTCACTACTTCATACCCATTAGGATAGGATGGCTATCATTTAAAAAAACATACAGAAAATAACAAGTGTTGGCAAGAGGCAAAGATGTGAAGAAACTGGAATTGCTGTTGGGAATATAAAATGGTGCAGCTGCTATGGAAAATGGTATGAAGATGTCTCAAAAAAAATTTAAACATAAAATTACCATATGATCCAGCAATTCCACTTCTGGTTATATTCCCAAAAGCAATGAAAGCAGGGACTAGGATAAATATTTGTACACCCCTATTCACAGCAGCATTATTTACAGTAGCCAAAAGGTGGGAGCAACTCAAATGTCCATTGACAATTGAATGAATAAAAAAATGTGGCATACACACACACACACACACACACACACACACACACACACACACAAACACACACTGGAATATTATTCAGCTTTAAAAAGGAAGGTGTAGAAGAATATATAATATGCTACCACTGTGTGCACACATGCACGCACGTGTGCACGCACATGCACACACACACGTGTTCATATTCATATACACCTGCCTCTGTATGGACTGTCTGTGAAAACTTTTTGAGAAACTAGTAACAGTGATTGCATCTGAGGAGGGAAACTAGATGGCTGGGGACAGGGGTGGAAGGAAGTTTTCACTATATATTCTCTTGTTCTTTCAGAATTGTGTATCATATGCACATGTTAACTATTCAAACATAATTTTTATAAAGAAAGAAAACAAAGCCCCCAAGCCCCATTTCAGACTGAACCTGCACTTGAGCTATCTGGGAAGCTAAATATTTGTTTTCATACCCAACAAGAGGGCAGTGGATAAGTGGGTAATGGAATATTCATATAACGAAATATTCTGCAGCCTTAACAATGACTGTCCACATTGTGAAGGCTATCCACGACACTGGAAAATGCATAGACACTGTGTCAAATTTAAAAAGAAGATATAGAATTTTATATAGAGTATGATAGCAGTTAGATAAACTTAAAATGTAGCACAAAAAAAATGACTGGGGAAAATGTTAAGCATGATTATGTCAGAGCCATAGCACTATGGTAATATTTTCTTCCTTCTACATATATCTTACAATTTTTTGTTTATGAGCTCTTTCATCATTTTTGTTGTTTATTTATAATTGACATATAATATTATATTATTTCAGGTATGCAATATATAGTGATTCCATGCTCTTATACATTACAAAATGATCACCTCAATAGCTCTAGTTACCATCTTTCACTACACAAAGTTGTTACAGTTTTATTGACTAGATATCCTATGCTGTACATTACATCCATATGACTTCTTATTTAATAACTGAAGTTTGTATCTCTTAATCCCCTTTACCTTTTTCACTCATGCCAACACCCCTTTCCCCTTCAGCAATCATCAGTTTGTTCTCTGTATCTATGAGTCTGTTTCTACCTTGTTTTGTTTGATTTTTTTAGATTACACATATAAGTGAAATCATGATATTTGTCTTTCTCTGACTTATTTCACTTAGCCTAATACTCTCTAGGTCCATCTATATTGTTGCAAATGGCAAGATCTCATTCCTTTTTATGGCTGAGTAATATTCCATCATATATATATATATATATATATATACACACACACACGTATATATATATATACACACACACGTATATATATATATACACACACACATATATATATACACTATCCTATATATTATATATATAATATAGCATTATATATTATATTATATATAGCATTATATATATATATATATATATATACACCACCTCTTCTTTATCCATTCGTCTATCAGTGGACACTTAAGTTGCTTTCATATATTAGCTGTTCTAAGTAATGCCACAGTGAACATAGGGATGCATATATCTTTTTGAATTACAGTTTTCATTTTCTTTGGATAAATACCCAGAAGTAAAATTGTTGAATCATATGGTATTTCTATTTTTAATTTTTTGAGGCACCTCCATACTGTTTTCCATAGTGGCTTACCAATTTACATTCCCACCAACAGTGTACAAGGGCTCTTTTTTCTCCACATCCTCACCAACACTTACTATTTCTTGTCTTTTTGATACTAGCCATTCTAACAGGTGTGAGGTGATACCTCATTGTGGTTTTGATATGCATTTCCCTGATGATGAGTGATGTTGAACATCTTTTCATGTGCCCATTTGCCATCTGTATGTCTTCTTTGGAAAAATGTCTATTAGGTCTTCCACCCATTTTCAATTGAGTTGGTTGTTCTTTTGTTATTGAGTTGTATATATTCTTTATATATTTTTGATATCAACCCTTCTTTGGATATATCATTTGCTAATATCTTCTCCCATTCCGTAGGTTTCCTTTTCATTTAGTTGATAGTTTCCTTCACTGTGCAAAAGCTTTTTTGGTTTGATGTAGTCCCATTTGTTTAGTTTTGCTATTGTTGCCCTTGCCTGAGGAGACATACCCAGAAAAATATTGTGACTACTGATGTTATAGAGCTTACTATGTTTTCTTGTAGGTTTCAGGTTTTACATTTAAGTCTTTAATCCATTTTAAGTTGTATTTTTGTGTATGATGTAAAAAAGTGGTCCAGATTCATTCTTTTGCATGTGTCTGTCCAGTTTTCCCACTACCATTCATCAAAGAGATTGTTTTTTTCCTTGTATGTTCTTGCCTCTTTTGTTGTAGATTAATTGACCATATAAGTATGGATTTATTTCTGGACTCTCTATTCTGTTCCATTGATTTTTGTGCCAGTATCGTACTGTTTTGATTACTATAACTTTGTAGTATAATTCGAAATCAGGGAACTTGGTACCTCCAGCTTTGTTCTCCTCTCAAGATTATTTTGGCTATGAGGGGTCTTATGTGGCTCCGTACGAATTTTATTATGTTTTCTGGTTCTGTGAAAAGTGCCATTGGTATTTTGATAGGGATTGCATTGAATCTGTAGACGGCTTTGGGTAATTTGGACATTTTTAACAATATTAATTCTTCCAATCCATTAGCATAGTATATCTTTCCATTTATTTTCTGTTATCTTCAATTTCTTTCATCAATGTCTTCAGCATATAGGTCTTACCTTCTTTGTTAAATTTATTCCTAGGTATTTTATTCTTTTTTATGTACTTATAAATGGGATTATTTTCTTAATACCTTTGATAGTCATTATTAGTGTATAGTAATGCAGCAAATTCTGTATATTAATTTTGTATCCTACACTTTACTGAATTTATTGGTTCTAATAGTTTTAGGGTGGAGTCTTAGGGGTATTTTTTTTAGTTTTTTTTTTTTAATATATAGTATCATGTCATCTGCAAATAGTGACAGTTTTACTTCTTCCTTTCCAATTTGGATGTGTTTTATTGTTTTTTTCTTGCCTAATTGTTGTGGCTAGGACTTCCAATACTATGTAGAATAAAAGTGGCAAGAGTGCTCATCCTTGTCTTCTTCCGCATCTTAAAGGAAAAGGTCGTGGCTTTTCACTGTTGAGTATGATATTAGCTGTGGGTTGGTCATATATGGCCTTTATTATGTTGAAGTAAATTTCATCTATACCCATTTTCTCGAGAGTTTTTATCATAAATGGATGTTGAATTTTATGTATTGATTAATTTTGGTTATTTTATAATGAAAGAATTATGTTAAAATGGAAAAATATAAGTAGGGATTCCTGGGTAGTGAGATTATGGACTATTTTTTTATGATTATCTATATAAAAATAAACTAGTAATATTTTTTAAAAAGAATACATCCATAATGATGTCTGGAAAACAAGGAAGGGTGCCATCAACAAGCAAGGAATTTTGAGGAATTTCTGAAAGAGAAGAGAGCAGATGGGATCAGAATGATGGTAAAATCAGAGTAGAAGAAACTAAAACCTAAAACAGACTCAGGGGAGGACACTTCTACCTATAAGAATGCTGGAGAAGCTTCAAGCTTGGGGAATTAAATAACTACCTATAAATGTAACTATAAAGGTTATCCCTGCCCTCTAACACAGAGAGAAAAGTGGCAGTGTTTGCCCCTAGTCAAATTTTCTCCGAAGTGGAAAATTTCTTGGAGGAAGCTCCTTTTCTTGCGGATGGGATCAGAGGTAGAAGAAGTATTATTGAGGCAATTCTGGACTTCAGTAACAGACAGACAAGGAGGACATTTTTTAAAAAGTAGGTTCATTTAGTCTTGAGTATGACACCATGCTCCATTCCCAAAGCAAATCTTTGTTTGACAGTTATGGGGTTCTTCAGCCTGCTCCTTGCTCAACCACCCTAAAGAGCAGCTCTTGTGTTGGCACGTGTCATTGTACAAAGCCCACAGACTTCAGAGGACATGCCAGCTACTTACATTAATCAACTTACTTCATCATATATATGAACAAGCAACTAAGGGCTACCAGATAGGTGAGGGCAATCAAGAACATAACAGAGAAAGACCAAGGTACATAAAGAGAAAACCTGGAATCTGAAATAGAGATAATATGAAACACAAGAAAACTGTAGTCTGTGTTATTAGAAACTTCTTTCTCTGTTCCTGGATGTGTCTATGAGGGAAATTGCCTGCGTGGTTTCTCTAGCTGGCTTTTAGGTCCCACTGGGGTAGACCACAGAGAGGGTGAGGGCATTGCACTTGATATCAGTCAGTCCTACAATTATAATGTTGAACAAAAGGAGCCAGACACACAACAGTACAAACTATAGGATTCCAGTGATATAAAGATCAAAATCAGATACAAAACTAATTTGTGCTGTTGGAAGTCAGGAACATGACTATCCTTAAAGGGGGTGGGGAATGACTGCAAGGGGTTGTAAGGCTTAAGAGGTATGTGAAAATTGACTGAGCTGTACACTTTGTGATGAAAGCTATGTAAAACTAATCAAGAAACTGTAACAGTTCAGAAGCTTTTATGCATTAGACAATATAGCATTAGAATATATAAAGCAAACCTATTGGGGAAAACAAAGAAAATTTTACAAATTATAAATAATAATGGTAGGATTTAAGCAACTCTTTCAGAAATTGATAGCTCTGATAGATAAATGTAGAAATATTGAGGATTTGAGCCGTTAAATTAACAAATTAATTGTACATGTATGTGTATAACCCAATAAACATAGAAAAACATTCTTTGTAAATATTCAGGGAACATTGTGTTTACCACAATAAAATATCTCAATAAATTCCCAAGGTAAAAATCTCATAGACCATTTTTTTAATCATAGTGCAGTAAAAGGAGCTAAAACAAATGGGTAATGATTGTGTATCTGTAAGAATTTAAGAAAATAAATTGAAAAATGTCTCAAATTAAAAAAAAGAAAAACTAAAATGAACAAGATAATTTAAGCAGGTTGGCTGAATATAGGATCATATAAAGTCAACATATAAAAATTAAAAAATTTCTATATGCCAGAGACCATTAAAAAAACTATTCATAATATTACAAATACTATATAATACCCAGGGATAAGTGAACTTCACTTGTTGTAAAATTTACTTAGAGGGAAAATATACCAGAAAAGTCAGTTTTGAAAATTGTCTTACCTGCCAGACATCCAGAGTTACTATAGAGGTGTGCTATATATTATGGTAACAACTAACAATATGTTCATATTTAACTTGAAATTAAATAAAATTAAAAATTCAGTTTCTCAGATGCACTGGTCATATTTCAAGTGCTCAATAACCACAAGTAGAGTTATATATGCGTCTGCGATGTATATATCATATGTCATGTAAATAGATATGAAATACTTCCCTCAGCCTATCACACATATATAGATGCATGGGGATATCTGCATCATCTCTGTCTCTGTGTTTATATCTGTATCATCCATCATGTGAGAAGAAACTGCTGATCAGGTCCTGCCCATACCACCTCTCAGTTATGAGCACGCCTGGGATATTTTGAGTCTTATCTAGAGCACGGGAGGAACTAAGCAAGTGCAAGGGGTAAAGAGTAAAGAAGCAGCAGCATTCTTATTAGTCAGCATGGGGGGGGTGCTTAGTCATTTCTGTAGTTTGGACAATGTTCACATCTTTGGGTTCTGACATGATTATAGAGTGGTCTTGTCTGATGGTGGTGATCTGCAAAATTGTTTATGTTCCATAGGAGCACACCATGGCCTGATAGTGCCAGGTCCTAGCTGCCAGGGGTACCATTTTGCTTTCTCAGTCTGTACAAACTGACATGTGCTTTAAGGGGGGATTAAAAGACTCTGGGAAGATTTTTGAAGTTTCCTCTGACAACATCTGAGTAATGAGTCATCAAAGAGAACCTGGGGAGGTGGCAAGAGGGGTAAATTCTGAATATTTAGATCTAGGTGTACTCATCATCTCTGCTTTGCAGATGGCCCACTCTCTGGAAGCTCTCAGGAAGGGAGAGAAATTTAGGGGGTCACCCAAAGTGATACCAGAGAGAAAATAGGAAGTAACAGGAGTTTGCTTCTAGCGCATGGAGGGAAGAGAGTCTGGCATGCTCTCCAGGATAAGATGGCATTCTCCTTGGTGACCTAAGGCCATTTCAAACATGAAGTGGAGGAATTAGCTTCACAGTAGGTGAAACTGACCTTCTCTGAAGGACAGGACCCTGGGAACTCCCAGCCAGAATGCACATCAGAAAAATGGAACTGTCAAAGAGAACTATCGAGGAGGAGTGAGGAGCAAGGGTGAGGTTTCCAGGGGCCCAAAGTGTAAATACTCAGGAGGGTTGGTGGAGTGTCTCCAGAAGCCCTAGGAAGGTATCTTTTGAATCAGATATTCATTGGAGAAATCTAGTAGAACAGAAGAAACCAGTACAGGCTGTCTAGAAGGTTCTGAAACCCTGGTGGTAGGCCTCATCTGCCTCATGCTAGGAGGTTTTTGATTTAGAATCTCAGCAACTGCCTACTCTTTACCTAGTTAGGGCCTTGTTTATATTTTTTTGCCTTTCTCCATATAAAATTAATCTGTAAAACCATGGGACTGCTAAGGGAGCTAAGGGAAGATCTGGACATGTTGACAGAATTGATCAAGGCAGCCTGATGCTGGACCAGGTTCAGAATCTGGAGAGACCAAACAGAGTGGCCTCAGACAGAGACTAAAAGAGGCAGGCTGTGAGGCCTGGAGACCCTTCCTACCTGGGCTCTCTCCCACAGGGTCCAGGGGCAGAATGTGAATACTGGCACACCATCCTCACCTTTCTTCTACAGTATATATTCTCGGTGGCATTCCATAATTCACCTAATAAAGTTGGGGTCTGTGAGTTTGGATCCAGGGAGATCCAGACTTTGAACTCAGGCTCCTTTGGGTATTAGCTCTCTGATCTTAGACATGGGACCCTACACTGCAGTTTCCCCAACCCATAAAAAATGCAACCATTCTACCTACCTTGCAAGGTTCTTGTGGGATAATATTTGTAAAAAGGTAAGCCCAGGTGTTGGAAGCAAAGGAGAGTGATGGCCGGTCAAACCTACATCTATGCTGCCTTCCATATATCATGTCAAGTGGGAACATTCCAGGGGAGGACTTTTTAAATGTCTTTGAAATTAAAAAAAAAAGGCTAAATCTTAAAAAAAAAAAAGTTGTATTGACTAACATAATGCTTAGCTGTCAGCAGATTGTTACAAAGGAGATATTTGTTCTTTTGCCTATTAGGTCTCCCCATCCTAAGCATCAAAGTAGCAGAATTTTCTAAGAACAACAGTTGACATATATACAACACATACCAATAGCCAGAAAAATATTTTGCTGAATTTATGTTGCCACCAAAAGACCTTGAGATTTGGCTCCAATGATTAAATGTTTGTGTGTGCTTAAAGCATCATTCAGTTTATCTACAGTCATTGATTGAAGGCAACTTTATGTGATACAATATGGTTTTGATTTGTACAAAATCAAAATAAGATTACTTATTCTTGAAGCAATTGCAGTTTATGACATTTGGTTGTTCAGAGTGAAACAGAAAATAGCCAAGATGTCCAAAAACATTGCCTGGTGGAAAAGGTTAAGATAACAGAAGGAAGTCATAACCAACTACAGTACTAATTTTATCTAGATTATTATAGAAAAATATATATAGAAAAATACTACAGTATTTTTCATGAGGGTGGCACACTTTGGGTTCATGTCAGAAAATTCCACAAAAGTAGTATGTCACATGTAATGAGCTGTGCTGTTGGGTACAGAGATGATGCCACACTGGCTTTCCTTAGAGTCTTTGGTCAGAAGCAGTGATAAACATGGTGTTGATTCAGGGCTACCTTCTCTTCATCACCCTGTGATCAGTGGCACACATTTCTGAGATCATCCTCCAGAATCAAAGTGGCCTTGAAGCAAAGGTAAGGTTGGCCCTTAACTGTGTTGAACCATGGAACAAAGCAGGCAGCCCCACAGGTAACCTGGTATGTTCGTTTGTTTTCATGTTCCATCCAGCTTGGCCGTCCTTGACCTTTTAGCAAGCCAAAATACCCCAAAGCTGGTGATTTATTAGGTAGGTTCAGTGTAGAATTTGTGGGAGGGAGGTTTGGTTGGAAAACCCTCACAGGTAATTTGGATGCACCATCCCCTTTCCCACTGCTACCAAGTTGAAGGGGGTGGGGACATGTTCTCCTCAATTGGGCAATCTTCCACCAATCTCCTTTGCTGCAAAGACGCACGGAGGTGAGAAGTTGGCCTGGCCTGGGCAGCACTGAACTCACCTCTTAGGGCTCTGACATTTGCACTGTGAGATCCAGAGAGGGAAAGGTAGCAAATCTTTTAGGACAACAATGCTGGGGAGCTAGGGTTTAATCCAAATGAGACTTAAGCAGTCTGAGCGTTTGGAACAAATCTCTTGATTTTTCTCTGCCTCCCCCTCTCCCATTTATATTTCAGACATCATGATAACAGTTATATAATCTGCTGTCCTCAGGACTGCTCCAGGGATTTATTAATTTATCCTTGGGATAAATTAAGTGATACTTGGGAAGTTGTTATGCTTACAATAAAGGTGCTATCATAATTCTGATTAATTGCTTAGGGTTGATATACTCATATAACTTGTCATTGACAGTAAGTCCCAGAAAGGTGTATTTCTTATTTCCACAGCCTATCCTAAATTTCATCTTAAAACTACTAGTCATGGGCGGAGCAAGATGGCGGAGGAGTAGGAGACCTGGATTTCATCTGGTCTCAGGAAGTCAGCTGAATAGGGATCAAACCATTCTGAACACCTACGAACTCAACAAGACATCGAAGATAAGAATAGTAACAACTCTCTGAACAGAAAAGCGACCACTTTCTGGAAGGTAGGATATGCAGAGAAGTGAATCCGAGGCGATATTCGGGAGGATAGACGGCGGGGGTGGGGGCCTCCGTCGGCTGCTTCTGGCAAGTGCTAGAGCCGCGGAGCACAAAATCGGAACTTTTAGAAGTCGGCTCCGCGGAGGGACGTCGCTGCAGTGGCTAAGCGGGGGGTGGAACCCTCGCGGGACAGTGTGGTCTCAGGACCCTCGGGGTCACAGAAAGACCGGGGGAGCCTGAGTGCGGCAGAGCTCCCAGGGATCGGAGCGGGGAAGCCGGCTGCGGAGACGGAGCCGAGGCGCGGGCTCTCAGCTCGGGGTGGCCATAAACTGTGATCCGCGGCCCAGTCGGGCCACTGCTCCTCCAGCAGGGACCCAACAGGCGGCAGAGCCGGGGAGACTCCCCTTCCTCCCCCGGGAGGAGCGGCACGGGAGCGCACCGCAGGGATCTGCTGGGTTTGGAGACTCCACACGGGGTCGGGGGCCAGAGATAGAAATGCTGGGTCACAGGCCGGGTGAGCACGGAGTGCGGCCGGAGACCGGGGACATGGGAGGGACTGCTTTTCTCTGGGGGCGCACTGAGGAGCGGGGCCCCGAGTTCTCAGCTCCTCCAGGCGGAGATTGGGAGGCCACCATTTTCACCCTGGTCCTCCGAAGCTGTACTGAGAGCTTGCAGGGAACAAAAGCTCCCGAGAGCAAACCGGAGCAGCTTCCTTAGCCCGGACTGACAAGGGCGGGGCAATTCCGCCTCCGGCAAAGACATTTGGAAACCACGGCAACAGGCCCCTCCCCCAGAAGATCAGCACGAACAGCCAGCGAGCCAAGACCAAGTTTACCGATCAAGGAGAATAGGAGAACTCCAGCGCTAGGGGAATACGGCACATAGAATTCACGGCTTTTTTACCATGATTCATTAGTTTTTCAAAGTTAATTTTTTAACTGTTTTTTTTTTTAATTTTTCTTTTTCCCTTTTTCAAACAACATCTTATCAATCCCTTTTTAAAAAAAAACATTTTTTATTTTTCATTTTTAGAGTCATATTTTTAGGCCTTCATAGTAGTTACCTTTATTTTTGGCATATATATGTAAGTTGTTCTCTCTTTAAAATTTTGAGATACAATTTCTTCTAACAGATCAAAATATACCCTAAATCACTAGTGTATGGCTTTGTTCTATTCTCCTGCCTGATCACATTCTCTCCCTTTTTTTTTTCTTTTCTCTTTTTCTTTTTAAATCTTCTTTCTTTTTAAAAAACAACTTCTTATCTTATCAATTCCTTTTATAAAATCTTTTATAATTTTCATCTTTACAGTCATCTGCCATCCCTTCATTGTATCAACCCTTACTTTGTACATATATAAGTCTTTCTTCCTTTAAAATTTTAGCAGGCACTTTCTTCTAACACACCAAAATATGCCCAAAAGCTAGTGTGTGGCACTGATCTATGCACTAGCCTGATCATATTTGATCATATTCTGTTTTGTTTTGTTTTGTTTTGTTTTTGTTTGTTTTTATCTTTTTCTTTTTCCTTTTTTTTTCTCTCTTCTTTCTTTCCCTTTCTTGTCCCCTGGTTTTAGGTCTTTTCTGATTTGTATAGGGTATATAAGCTGGAGACATTGTTAACCTGTTAGCATTCTGTTGTCTCATTCATCTGTTCTCCTCTGGACAAAATGACAAGATGAAAAAAATCACCTCAGCAAAAAGAACAAGAGATAGTACCCTCTGCCAGGACCTACTCAATAAGGACATTAGTATGATGTCGGACCTAGAGTTCAGAATCATGACTTTAAAGATACTAGCTGGGCTTGAAAAAAGTGTGGAAGTTATTAGAGAAACCCTTTCTGGAGAAATAAAAGAACTAAAATCTAACCAAGTCAAAATCAAAAAGGCTATTAATGAGATGCAATCAAAAATGGGGGCACTAACTGCTAGGATAAATGAGGCAGAAGGGAGAATCAGCGATATAGAAGACCAAATGATGGAAAATAAAGAGGCTGAGAAAAAGAGAGAAACAACTATAGGATCACAAGGGCAGAATTCGAGAGATAAGCGATAGGATAAGACGAAACAACATTAGAATAATTGGGATCCCAGAAGAAGAAAAAAGAGAAAGAGGGGCAGAAGGTATATTGGAGCAAATAATAGCAGAGAACTTCCCTAATGTGGGGAAGGAAACAGGCATCAAAATCCAGGAGGCACAGAGAACGCCTCTCAAAATCAATAAAAACAGGTCAACACCCCAACATCTAATAGTAAAACTTCCGAGTCTCAGAGACAAAGAGAAAATCCTGAAGGCAGCTTGGGAGAAGAGATATGTAACCTACAATGGCAGAAACATTAGATTGGCAACAGACCTATCCACAGAGACCTGGCAGGCCACAAAGGACTGGCATGATATCTTCAGAGCACTAAACGAGAAAAATATGCAGCCAAGAATACTATATCCAGCTAGGCTATCATTGAAAATAGAAAGAGAGATAAAAAGCTTCCAGGACAAACAAAAACTAAAGGAATTTGCAAACACAAAACCAGCCCTACAAGAAATATTGAAAGAGGTCCTCTAAGCAAAGAGAGAGCCTAAAAGCAGCATAGATCAGAAAGGAACAGAGACAATATACAGTAACAGTCACCTTACAGGCAATACAGTGGCACTAAATTCATACCTTTCAATAGTTACCCTGAATGTAAATGCGCTAAATGCCCCAATCAAAAGACACAGGCTATCAGATTGGATTAAAAAACAAGACCCATCAATATGCTGTCTGCAAGAGACTCATTTTAGACCCAAAGACACACCCACATTGAAAGTGAGGGGGTGGAAAACTATTTACCATGCTAATGGACACCAAAGGAAAGCTGGGGTGGCAATCCTTATATCAGACAAATTAGATTTTAAAACAAAGACTGTAATAAGAGATGAAGAAGGACACTATATCCTACTTAAAGGGTCTATCCAACAAGAAGATCTAACAATTGTAAATATCTATGCCCCTAATGTGGGAGCAGCCAATTATATAAGGCAATTAATAACAAAAGCAAAGAAACACATTGACAACAATACAATAATAGTGGGGGACTTTAACACCACCCTGAGTGAAATGGACAGATCATCTAAGCAAAAGATCAACAAGGAAATAGACTTTAAATGACACACTGGACCAAATGGACTTCACAGACATATTCAGAACATTCCATCCCAAAGCAACGGAATACACCTCCTTCTCTAGTGCCCATGGAACATTCTCCAGAATTGATCACATCCTAGGTCACAAATCAGGTCTCAACCGGTACCAAAAGATTGGGATCATTCCCTGCATATTTTCAGACCACAATGCTTTGAAACTAGAACGCAGTCACAAGAGGAAAGTCGGAGAGAACTCAAATACATGGAGGCTAAAGAGCATCCTACTAAAGAATGAATGGGTCAACCAGGAAATTAAAGAAGAATTAAAAAAATTCGTGGACACCAATGAAAATGAAAACACAACCGTTCAAAATCTTTGGGATACAGCAAAGGCAGTCCTGAGAGGAAAGTATAGAGCAATACAAGCCTTTCTCAAGAAACAAGAAAGGTCTCAAATACACAACCTAACTCTACACCTAAAGGAGCTAGAGAAAGAGCAACAAATAAAGCCTAAACCCAGCAGGAGAAGAGAAATAATCAAGATCAGAGCAGAAATCAATGGACTAGAAACCAAAAGAACAGTAGAACAGATCAATGAAACTAGGAGCTGGTTCTTTGAAAGAATTAACAAGATTGATAAAACCCTGGCCAGACTTATCCAAAAGAAAAGAGAAATGACCCAAATCAACAAAATCATGAATGAAAGAGGAGAGATCACAACCAACACCAAAGAAATACAAACAATTATAAGAACATATTATGAGCAACTCTATGCCAGCAAATTAGATAACCTGGAAGAAATGGGTGCATTCCTAGAGATGTATCAACTACCAAAATTGAACGGAAGAAATAGAAAACCTGAACAGACTTATAACCACTAAGGAAATTGAAGCAGTCATCAAAAATCTCCCAACAAACAAAAGCCCAGGGCCAGATGGCTTCCCAAGGGAATTCTATCAGACATTTAAAGAAGAATTAATACCTATTCTCCTGAAACTGTTCCAAAAAATAGAAATGGAAGGAAAACTTCCAAACTCATTTTATGAGGCCACCATTACCTTGATCCCCAAACCAGACAAAGACCCCATCAAAAAGTAGAATTACAGACCAATATCCTTGATGAACATGGATGCAAAAATTCTCACCAAAATACTAGCCAATAGGATCCAACAGTACATTAAAAGGATTATTCACCACGACCAAGTGGGATTTATCCCTGGGCTGCAAGGATGGTTCAACATCCGTAAATCAATCAACGTGATACAACACATTAACAAAAGAAAGAACAAGAATCACATGATCCTCTCAATAGATGCAGAAAAAGCATTTGACAAAGTACAGCATTCTTTCTTGATCAAAACTCTTCAGAGTATAGGGATAGAGGGCACATACCTCAATATCATAAAAGCCATCTATGAAAAACCTACAGCGAATATCATTCTCAATGGTGAAAAGCTCAGAGCTTTTCCCCTAAGGTCAGGAACGTGGCAGGGATGTCCACTCTCACCACTGCTATTCAACATAGTATTAGAAGTCCTAGCCGCAGCAGTCAGACAACAAAAAGAAATCAAAGGCATCCAAATCGGCAAAGAGGAAGTCAAACTCTCACTCTTTGCAGATGATATGATACTGTATGTGGAAAACCCAAAAGACTCCACCCCAAAACTGCTAGAACTCATACAGGAATTCAGTAAAGTAGCAGGATATAAAATCAATGCACAGAAATCAGTGGCATTCCTATACACCAACAACAAGACAGAAGAGAGACAAATCAAGGAGTTGATCCCATTTACAATTGCACCCAAAACCATAAGATACCTAGGAATAAATTTAACCAAAGAGGCAAAGGATCTGTACTCAGAAAACTATAAAATACTCATGAAAGAAATTGAAGAAGACACATAGAAATGGAAAAAGCGTTCCATGCTCATGGATTGGAAGGACAATCATTGTGAAGATGTCAGTGGTACCTAGAGCAATCTACACATTTCAATGCAATCCCCATCAAAATACCATCCACCTTTTTCAAAGAAATGGAACAAATAATCCTAAAATTTGTATGGAACCAGAAGAGACCCCGAATAGCCAGAGGAATGTTGAAAAAGAAAAGCAAAGCTGGCGGCATCACAATTCCGGACTTCCAGCTCTATTACAAAGCTGTCATCATCAAGACAGTATGGTACAAAAACAGACACATAGATCAATGGAACAGAATCGAGAGCCCAGAAATGGACCCTCAACTCTATGGTCAACTCATCTTTGACAAAGCAGGAAAGAATGTCCAATGGAAAAAAGACAGTCTCTTCAACAAATGGTGTTGGGAAAATTGGACAGCCACATGCAGAAGAATGAAACTGGACCATTTCCTTACACCACACACAAAAATAGACTCCAAATGGTTGAAAGACCTAAACGTGAGACAGGAGTCCATCAAAATCCTAAAGGAGAACACAGGCAGCAACCTCTTCGACCTCAGCCGCAGCAACTTCTTCCTAGAAACATCGCCAAAGGCAAGGGAAGCCAGGGCAAAAATGAACTATTGGGATTTCATCAAGATAAAAAGCTTTTGCACAGCAAAAGAAACAGTCCACAAAACCAAAAGACAACCGACAGAATCGGAGAAAATACTTGCAAATGACCTATCAGATAAAGGGCTAGTATCCAAAATCTATAAAGAACTTATCAAACTCAACACCCAAAGAACAAAGAATCCAATCAAGAAATGGGCAGAAGACATGAACAGACATTTTTCCGAAGAAGACATCCAAATGGCCAACAGACACATGAAAAAGTGCTCAACATCGCTCAGCATCAGGGAAATCCAAATCAAAACCTCCATGAGATACCACCTCACACCCGTCAGAATGGCTAAAATTAACAAGTCAGGGAACGACAGATGTTGGCGGGGATGTGGAGAAAGGGGAACCCTCCTACACTGTTGGTGGGAATGCAAGCTGGTGCAACCCCTCTGGAAAACAGTATGGAGGTTCCTCAAAAAGTTGAAAATAGAGCTACCATACGATCCAGCAATTGCACTACTGGGTATTTACCCCAAAGATACAAATGTAGGGATCCGAAGGGGTACGTGCACCCCGATGTTTATAGCAGCAATGTCCACAATAGCCAAACTGTGGAAAGAGCCAAGATGTCCATCGACAGATGAATGGATAAAGAAGAGGTGGTATATATACACAATGGAATATTATGCAGCCACCAAAAGGAATGAGATCTTGCCATTTGCAATGACGTGGATGGAACTGGAGGGTGTTATGCTGAGTGAAATGAGTCAGTCAGAGAAAGACATGGATGCTATGACCTCACTGATATGAGGAATTCTTAATCTCAGGAAACAAACTGAGGGTTGCTGGAGTGGTGGGGGGTGGGAGGGATGGGGTGGCTGGGTGATAGACATTGGGGAGGGTATGTGCTATGGTGAGCACTGTGAATTGTACAAGACTGATGAATCACGGATCTGTACTTCTGAAACAAATAATGCAATATACGTTAAGAAAAAAAATGAAGAAGAAGATAGCAGGAGGGCAAGAATGAAGAGGAGTAAGTCGGAGGGGGAGACGAACCATGAAAGATGATGGACTCTGAAAAACAAACTGAGGGTTCTAGAGGGGAGGGGGTGGAGGTATGGGTTAGCCTGGTGATGGGTATTAAAGAGGGCATGTTCTGCGTGGAGCACTGGGTGTTATGCACAAACAATGAATCATGGAACACTACATCAAAAACTAATGATGTAATGTATGGTGATTAACATAACAATAAAAAATTATTAAAAAATAAAAAATAAATTAAAAAAACTGCTAGTCATACTTCCCATTTACTATCACTACTGTGTAATTATTACATAGATATTCATAAGCCAGATTGTTTAAGGTTAACTCACATTTTCGTTAGTTAATGTCCTGCCCTTTGTATATGTTTTATGAATGAATATTTAAAGCAGAAACAGACAAATACTCTTATGTGCAAATGCAAATTTTGTAGTCAGACTCCCTGGTTTGAATCTTGGCTCTACTACATATTAGCTGTGTGACTTTAGACAAGCTACTTAACCTCTCTGGGCTTCAGTTTCCTCATCTACAAAATGAGAATAATACTAGGATCTCTTTACTAGGTTATTATGAAATAAAATAAGAGAGGGATGCCTGGGTGGCTCAGTCAGTTAAGTGTCTGCCTTCGGCTCAGGTCATGATCTCAGGGTCCTTGGATCGAGCCCCCTATCAGCCTCTCTGCTCAGTGGGGAGTCTGCTTCTCCCTCTACCCCCACTGGTGCTCGCTCTCCCTCTCTCTCAAATAAATAAGTAAAATCTTAAAATATGTAAAATGTTCAGAATAGTGGCTGGCATTTAATAAGCACTCAGTAAAAATTAGCTATTATTATTAGTATTAGTGATATGATTCTTTGTTTAAATAACTGATGGATTTAAAAAAAACTATTTGCAACATTATACTAAAGAGAGTTCCCCCATTTTCATTTTCCCTTTTGGTGATGCTCAGGGGAGAAATATCCTTTCTCTTTCTCCCATCATCTGCCCAGTTACAAGAAATAGATGGTTTAAACAAGGACTATCTCATAATAATATGAAATAAATAAAAAAGGCTTCTGGGTATTTTTTTTAAAGATTTTATTTATTTAGAGGGAGAGCACAAGCAGGGGGAGCAGCGGGCAGGGGAGAAGCAGGCTCCCCACTGAGCAAAAAGCCCAACGTGGGGCTTGATCCCAGGACCCTGGGATCATAACCTGAGCCGAAGGCAGATGCTTAAAAGACTGAGCCAGCCAGGCGCCTCAGATTCTGCGTATTTCTTATACCTCCTGTTGATTTTTACTATGGTTACTGTGAAAGGTGTGGGTTAAAAAAAAAAAAAAGTAGCTCTAGCAGTGAAATAATGTTGCTGTAAAATCTCAACAAGGCAAGTGTAAATAATTCTAACTACTTTTTCATAGCTGTGCCCCTCAAAGCAGTTTCTTCTATAATTTAATATGGTCTTTCAACCTCAACCTGACTTTTTACTTAGCAACAGATGATACATGCTTTCTCAAAGGGAACTGTAGGTTAACAGAACCAACAATGTTCACTTTTTATCTGTTTTTCTCTTTTGTTTCCATATATTCTGTTACTATTTTGTAGTTTATACTCAGGTTTTTTTTTTTTTTTATTGCTTTAACAAGCTGATAATAAGGACCAGCAAACTCAAGGAATCAAGTAATTTCCTTCTAATTCTATTTAACCACTTGTTGATTTAAAGTAAAAACCAGTTCTTACTGAGCAGGTTCCAAAAAGAATATATTTCTATTTTAAAGATTTCTACGATCAGCAATAACAAAAAGCCTAATCAAGTACAAGCCTGTGCCTTCATGGAAATGAACATGAAAAACTGAATTGTGATAACACAATTATCAGATGTATTTAGACATCTGGTGATTGGGGAAGGAAAGAATCTTATATTTATTGAGATGCATTATCCTTCAGTTGGTAAATCTATAGAAATGATCATCTTCCTAGCCTAGCACTCTATCTAGTGTTGCTGTTTTTATTATTAACACCAGCTTTCATATATATATATATCCCTTTCCTAAGAACTGTGAACATTAATTATAATTTATCTTTGTTAAGTGAATTTTTCAAAATGTTTCAAAGGCCTAATGATCTAGACTTTTTGATGCAGTGACCGAGGTTTTTTAAACTTCTGAGAAATGAGAATATGCAGCCCACATTACTTGCTGATCAATTTGGGGGGGAGGGTGCAGAGCAAGAAAGTAGAGGAGGCAAAATACATTTATCAGTTTTTCAACATAGTCACTGAGGAAAGAACCCAAAATGAATGATTTAGATGTAAGGAAATGAAGAAAGAAGTAGAAATAACTGGAAGTGATAGAATTGAACGAAACTTCCCAACATGAGGACTCTTTCATGAGAAGTTTTTTAAGGTAACTTTTCATTTAAAAAAAAGAACCACATATTGGATGCTGCAGACAAAATTCACCCTCGGTTCCCTCTAGCATTGACTTAACATGTCTGTTCTTGATCAGTTCTGTTTGTGCCTGAGACAGAGGCTAGGGCCGAACTGTTTGCAAACAGCAGTTGGAGGTGCCGCTGGCTGCAGCAGGTACACTGTGGGTGAAGGTGCCGGTGGTTCAGAGATCAGGGCCAGAGGACAGACTTGGATTAAGGTCTGGGCTAAATTACTTATGTAAGCTACAAAACCATGTAAGTGAAAAATGAATCTCACCTGACTGTGTTGATCATTACTCTGAGGCATGATATTAGTTTGTTGACAGTAATTGGCATGAGAGCTCCGCAGTCAGTCCCTTAATCCAGAAGACATTGAGAGCTTGGTCAGCAGTTCTGACCATCTGTCTGTAAGTAACTCCACAGACACATGGAGCAATTCCATCAGAAAATAAGAGCAGCAATTATTAGGGAGTAAGAAAGTATGGACTCAGGGAGCAGAAAATAATGTAGGAGGAAGAAGAAAACATTACATTTAAGAATGTCTTTACAACAGTGCACATTTCTTTGTGTAATAATCTCTATTCACTACTCACACTGTATTTTCCTTTGTCCTTCTGTGTGATAGCATTATAATTTGGAAGCCTGTCTCTTGGAATAGGCAGTAAGAACCAAATGGAGATGTGGGTTCTTATTCCTAATTTGCATGGTTCTCATTTTCCCCAAAAATCCTCATGCACACATTGACCCCTCCCAAAAGTGGATTTTTTACTTGGTCAGATACTACTAAGAAATTCATTAAGGCTGTGTTCTTTAACATAACACCTCAAATCATACTTTATGATTCTAAGTGAATCTATCTGGTGGTTTGTGGATACTAACAGGAAGACTAAAAAAAAACATATTTAAATAAAGCATTTTCACATAGGAAAGGCTATTTTTATTTTTATACTTAAAAACTCTTTAGAGAGCATTTAAAAATAAATGAAGAACTTTTTAGGAAGGACAGAAACCTAGCAGAAAAATGCCTTTGTGGACTGGGTAATCCGTGCTGGAAGGCTCTGTAGAAATAAGTATTATTTTGTTGCATTTATACCATTATTGGTCTTAAACAACAGAAGCCAGTTTAGATAAATTTAAAGCTACAACAAATATTGAAACAATTTATTTCACCAAAATTAGGCACTCTGTTTTACAACAAGTTGAGGGATCACAGAATGATTCTTATTCTTAATGTGTGAAATTTTGAAGTAATTCACACTTCATAGTAAGAATAAAGGCAAAAATAAGAATATTTTTCTATTAAAGCAGAATTTTAAAAAGCATAGTTTTAACCAAAAGTTTAAAACTTAATTCCATTCTTGTTTTCTCTGCTAAGTAAAATTTCTACCCTGGAAGCAAATATTTTAGTGCCAAATGAAGGCTTTCATTTCACAAAATGAAATTGTGGGCTTCCTATTAGTGGTGACAGAGGAACCAACCTATCAGGAAATGAGTTCATATACTTCCAGGAAAGATGAATGAAGTGACCACTCTTGCCATTTCTTCCATCTTGTTCATGGTTTTTTCCTCACTTCACTCAGGTCTCTGCCTAAAATGTCTTCTTCAGAGACCGCTCTTCCCTGACCCCACATCCAGCCTTAGTGTTCATCATACTGCATATCTCAGCCTAACTTATATTTCCTTGTGTGTTGTTTGTCATTTCCATTAAAATGTAGACTTTATATAAGCAGTAATTTGGCTCAGTTTCATATCCCCATCATCTGACATGGGTGTTCAATAAATATTTGTTGAATGACTAAGGCATAAATGAATAAACAAAGGAAAGCATGAAGTAATGGCCAGCAGTGTAGGCTTTCAGGCATTTGCCTGTGGCTGGGGCAGGAGGAAGTGGAGTCGCTGCAGACTGTTGTCCAAGGTGCTGCCCTGAGGTTTACTCAATGAACGGGGTGAAAAGAGGGAGTTTTGGCTGGCATCCATGTCACTTGTACTCAGCACACCCCCTCAGGTTTGTGAACTTCTATCCTTAACTCTGAAGCAGTGCTAGGGAGCCTCGGTTACTTTTTTTTCTCCATTTGATTTCCTTGTATTTAAAGGGTAGGACTGTGAACATAGAATTTGAAAGGTGGCCTAGTTGACATATACGCAAATAAGAACTTTGTAGCAGAGGTGCCAAAATTTGAGCAGATAGGTTAAAGCTGAGCCTGGAGCACATCTTCTGAAGGCATGCAGCAAGGAGGATAAGAATATCTAGTGGATGCATGGCAAACTGGGAGCAGACAAGAATAAGGTCCCATCCAAGTGTGAGGTCCTCTTTCTGACTGTGTGAGCTGCTAGGGCACTAGTTGCATTTGCATTCCCTCCCCCAAAGGAGGAGCATCAGGGGAAGGCTCATCCTCCAGAAGTGATTTGCTGCTCCAGTTTAGGAAGAGTGAGAAACCTATGGCCTAGTCATGGAACTTTAGCTTGCCAGGGATACCCCTCCTCCCAGCCCCCCACCACTGGAAGTTAGAGGCTCTTAATCATAAAAGTGATGTAGACACTGAACTCTTGATAAGGACCACATCAAGTGATCCAGTGGGAAAAGCTAATTCTGCTAAGTCAAAGGAAAGTGGCACAAGGCTTCCACTAAAGGAAGGAAAACTGAAAGAAGTGAGTAATGATCTTCCCTCTTTATAGCAACATGGTTTGATTCTCTTTGGTGAAGTCCCTTTGGTGAACTTCCCTTTGGTGAAGTTTCATTTTGAAGTGATTACTACTTAGATGCTCTAACTTTTCAGCTTGATAAAGCTATGAACATGCTAGCATTCTTTTCCATTGCACCCCACCCTATGGTAGAATGTGAGGGTCATAAAAAGCAAATCGATGGGCCTTTGGGATCTTCTTACTGGAGAGGTCCACATCTGAAATGCCTTCATTTACATTATAAATTTTAGGCAAAATTATGTCATATTTAAATATATATGTGTATTTAAACATATATGTGTTTAAATATATATCTAAATGCACTCCCATATACATGTATATGTATACTTAGAAATGAACAGTTTTTTAAAAAATATCTAACTTAATAGAATTTCCTTTGCCTTCAAGTTCATAAAGCCTTTAAACATGCAAATATTTAAATGCTGAAAATATAAAGAAAATATTTAATTAAAATATATATTCCCAATCAGCTCTTAACAGTGGAGTTGATTTTTTATTATAATATGTGTCTAAAAAAAACCCTTACAAAGCCTGTGAGTAGATCAGCAGTTGCTAATGGTAAGACCTATGACGATGGCTGTCAGTGTGCTTTTTATTTGTTTGTCTGTATATATTATAGAGATATATATAATTGCAGAAAGATTTGTCAAAAGAGGAAAACCACCTATAATCACCTGCTCCAGTATAATTTAAGCTTTGAAGTCTTCATGTTCAAATTTGCTTTAAAATAAGTATGGCTTCAAATTAATATTTTTCTTTTTTGATGCACAACTGAAAATAAGTATTTTATACTATATAATTTGTCACCCAAACCATGTATAGTGATTTAAAAATCAGGTGAAAATGTCCATACACAACAAAAATTCAAATCCTGGGTGCTTGGGTGGCTCAGTCAGTTGATCAACTGCCTTTGGCTCAGGTCATGATTCTGGGGTCCTGGGATTGAGTTGCGCGTTGGCTCCCTGCTCAGTGGGGAGTCTGCTTCTCCCCTGCCTCTGCCTCTCCCTCCGCTCGTGCTCTCTCTCTCTCAAATAGATAAATAAAATCTTTTAAAAAATCAAATCCTAAATTTTATAATACTATTCATGTAATAAGTCCAAAATTTAATGGCCCACATATGTCTAATTTATCATCGGTAAATACTTGAATTGAACCTAACCATAAACCAAAAACTAACATCATTAATTTGTCAAATAGATTCAAAGAGAACACAAAATTTTTCTTTACTGAAAATGACCCAACCAACTCTTTTTCCAGGAAAAGCACTATGTGAAATAATGAACCATTTCAGAACATATAAATATTATAAAATTACTCAATTTTGTCTCTTCATCTTTATGTCTTTATTGACCAACACAGTGCCTGGCATCTGTCAGTGCTCAATAAGCCCTAAAAAAATGAATGAGTATCAGAATATTCTCTTTGGGGTTCTATACTTTACATAAACATTAATAAGAAGTAGAAATGCCAACATGTTGATTACAGTGCTACACAGCAGTATAATTATAACATATTTTTCCAAAAACATTTTGAGGCATTGCTTTGCAAATTTATACCTAAGTTTAAGAGGACAAGTGTAGGAGAAATGGGGTACTGGGAGTTTTCACCCTCAAAAACTCTAGAAATCAAGTTATGTAGATCATAAAATAATAGGATTAGAATTTTTAAAATAATGCTTTGACTTTGAAACTTTATTTTTGGAAGGAGAGAAAATTTGCTATTGCTGGCTTTGATTATACCTCTTTTTTGTGTGTGTTTGTGATTGATATGAGTATCTATCATTTTCAAATACAAAAATTTAGTGTTCTGTTATCCAGCCTGTGCAATAGACATCACTATAAGCTCAAAAATGGAAATAAACAGGAGCTCAGCAAAATCCTAAAATAATAATAATTTAAGCAATAACGGGGTGCCTGGGTGGCTCAGTCTTTAAGCGTCTGCCTTCAGCTCAGGTCATGATCCCAGGGTCCTAGGATCAAGTCCTGTATCGGGCTCCCTGCTCAGTGGGGAGCCTGCTTCTCCCCCTCGCTCTCCCTCTGCAGCTACTCCCTGCTTGTGCTCTCCCCCAACTCTCTCTCTATCAAATAAATAAAATCTTAAAATATATATATAATTTAAGCAAGAAGAAGTTTAAATGTAGGAAGGGCTGAAAAAATTATGTTTTTGATTATGCTTCTAACACTACATTAATTTGTTCACACTAAAACTTTGTCTAACATGATTGATTGTCCATCACATGGCATTTGGAATACAGAAGATTCACAGTAGAAAAGTAAGATGATTCACATCTAGTACAGTTCTGTGGCCTGTGCTTTTTAGAGAAAGATTAGAAATGGCTCCAGTATACTAAATAAACTTCACAAATGAACAAGAAAATTTTATCTTCAATTTTTTTTCAGAGCTTTTTACCTTAGGACCAATATGTTCCCCTCATGGATGAAATAAATCAGCACTGTTTACTTCAGCTTGATAGCACCTTGTTGTCACATGGCTAAAGAAACTAGGTACTTGGAAGCCAGTATTTAGCTTAACTTTGCTCTACATACATACATAAGTTTTAACTTTGTAACTTCTCTGTAGTTCCAAATTCTACATCTGAAAGGGGACATCAGTTTTATCAAAATACAAGTAATATGTTTGAGTTCTAGGTCTTGTCTTTTTGGTCAGCAGAGACACTCCTCATTTCATTTGATGTACACACCCAAGGTGGGAATTGAAAAAAAAAAATTACCAACTAGTCAGAGAGCTCAAATGAGTACAGATTTAGAGCAAAGTCTGATCCAAGTTTTCAATTTCTAATTTTAACTTGTATCTCGGATAGTTTGGGGGGGCACTGTACTCAGTCTACAATTGTCAGAAGCATTGTTAGAGTTTAATGCATATTAATTTAAAAATGTACATTTTTAGGGGCACCTGGGTGGTTCAGTCGGTTGCGCATCTGCCTTCGGCTCAGGTCATAATCCCAGCGTCCTGGAATTGAGCCCTGCATTAGGCTCTGTGCTCCGGGGGAGCCTGCTTCTCTCTCTCCCTCTGCCTGCCTGACTGCCTGTCTGCCTACTTGTGATCTCTGTCAAATAAATAAGATCTTAAAAAAAATAAAAATAAAAAAAGTGTAGATTTTTAGTGTTCATAATAAATGCAGGTATCTTTTAAATGTTAGTTTTTCATAGGAAAACATAAACATCCCCATTAGTTTGTGTGGTATCGACAAGTGGTAGAGAGTGCACTCCTTCAAATGAGTTTAAGTGAAAAGAATGTAAATGAAGGGACTGCACTGACTTCTGGCAGGGTTTAAGGTAACCACAAGGGACAATGAGGTACCCAAGGGCGATAAACAGCAGGAAGCTAACACTGAGGCTGGAAGGGGAAAAGGAAGGACGCAGTGTTAACCAGACAGAGCCCAGTGAGGGCTGAAGCTATGAAAGAGACAAGGATTGAAATGAGCTGTGACCATATACCTAAATTCACTGTATTCCCACCCTTCAGGCTCCTGCTGTTGCCTCCCACTGGCTGAGCCCAACCTGAAGCCAGAGGGCACAGGAGCGTGGAAGAGGCAGGGCTGAGGTTCAGACCCCCAGGACACGGGGCAGGGAAAGGCAGAGAATGGATCTAGGTAGGGGCAGGAAGAGGGGGACAAACAGAGAATAACAAAGCGGTGACCTGATTTATATGAAATAATGATTTGATTGTGCAGGAGAGAATGTTTTCAGAGTTCTGGTTTAGATCAGATCCAAAGTCTTAGCAAATATTAAAGATGGGCAACAAATTTTAAGTTGCTTTTTAAAAAAGTTTTAGTAAGAAATTATGGTTATGTACAAATCAATATTAGTTGTAAAGTAAATGCTAAGTATTGGAATAGATGTCCAAATCTCTTGACAAGAAAAATTGGAAACAGGAAATATTTTTATTCAATGATTATAATAAAAGCATACTTTATTTTTATTTTATTATGTTTTTAATTTTAATTACAGTTTAGTTAACATATAGTGTTATTTTAGTTTCAAGTGTACAATATAGTGATTCAACAATTCTATAATAAAAGCATACTTTAAATTGCTCTTAATTCAATCAGATTTAAATACATGTCAGTTAAGAGAGGAACTATTGTTGGCCGAGTAGGATTCCATTGTGTATCTATACTACATCTTCTTTATCCATTCATCTGTACTACTCAGCCATCAAAAAAAATGAGATCTTGCCATTTGCAACGACGTGGTTGGAACTAGAGGATATTATGCTAAGTGAAATAAGTCAGAGAAAGACAATTATCATATGATCTCACTCATATGTGGAATTTAAGAAACAAAACAGAGGATCATAGGGGAAGAGAGGAAAAAATAAAACAAGAAGAAATCAGAGAGGGGGACAAACCATAAGAGACTCTTAATCATAGGAAACAAACGGAGGGTTGCTGGAGGGGGGGGTGGGAGATGGGGTCACTGGGGGATGGACATTAAGGAGGGCACGTGATGGAATGAGCCCTGGGTGTTATATAAGACTGATGAATCACTCACCTCTACCTCTGAAACCAATAATGCATTACATGTTAATTAATTGAATTTAAATAGAAAAAAAAAGAGGAACTATTTTCCTCCCAATTACTATTTCTTCAGGACAATGCTTACCCATTACCTTCCTAAATTTATGCCGATTCCTTTGTATGTGTTCCACATAAATCACAAGTAAGTTAGAATTTAATGAACTAATTTTAAACTGGGATTTCTTTATTCAGAAATTTCCTGGGGGGAAAAAGCATAAGAAACCTAAAATATCGTATGAGCAAAAGGAATGAACAAGAAGCCATTCCTTTTTGTACTAAGGTGGGCACAGAAATACATTTGATGTTCTCTGGATCAGGCTGCAGAACTTTCAGGAATGACTTAGGTTCTGCCATGGCTCTAGAAGGGACACTGTAAACACCTCAGTGTCTTATGGCTGAGCATGCTCAGGGGGATCAGGAGTGCCTTGAGAGGCTGTGGGGATGACCAGGCTAAATGGTCCCCTAGCCCTATTATCAGGATTGATCGCTTAAAGTGCTAAACACTTGACAAGGCAGAGGGGAAAGGGAACTAGAAAAGCATATGCCTGACAGCAGAATTGAAGTTATAGAGAAGGGGAAGATAAAAAATGATGAAGAATGAAAAATGGAGAGTGAAATTAGAGACGGAATAAAGAATGAAGTAATGACTGTGAGCACATAAGAGAGAGGAAAGTAGATAAATGAGAAAGAAGGGAACATTTTTGAGCATCTCCTCTACCATACAGGGTAGTAGTTGGGTATCATTCTCCCCATAGGAGTGATGAAGCTGAGGTCCAGAGAACCTACATCTTTTATCCAAGTGATGGAGCCAAGGTTGGCCCTACATGTGTCTGCCCCTAGTACCTGTGATTTTCCCAGGGCATACAAGGAGAGTAAATCCACCGTCCGTAGCAGCCATATCCTGGCCTTAAATCCAGTGGGCAGCAGTCTGGGTTCAGTTTTCCTTTCTAGATTTCCAATTGTGCCACCGGAAGTTCTGCCATTCTCTGTCTTTCTACTCTTCAATCTTGCACATTCCAGATTAAGAATGTCCTGCCATCATTAGCAAGGGACTGCTAACATAGTCCCTTGCCAAACAGGCAAGGAACTCAACTGAAAGATTATTTTTATAATCATTTACAGGAAATTTTGAAATTTAACTTAAATGTCTTTTTTTTTCCTTAACAAAAAACCCATTTTGGTTTAGACTGTAATTCATTTGTAAACTCCTGGAAGACATAAAAACAGACTCTAATAAGAGGGGAAAACATACTCTGTTCTTGGGTAGAATGACTCAACAGTTCTTCCTAAGTAAATTTATAAATGCATGCAGTCCTAATTTTAAAAAATCAACAAACTATTTTATAGAGTGGGACAAGTTGATACTAAAGTTTTTATGAAAATGCAAATATGTAATAAACATTGAAAAAATAAACCACAAAGATATATTAGCTTAAGCAGGCATTAAAACATACTATAAAGCATCTAAAATTACAATAGTGAGGTACTGGTACATGAATAGACAAATTGGCCACTGGAATAGCATGTCCAGAAACAGCGTTGAGTACATACAGAAGCTTAGTGAAGGTGAAATCTCAAATCACTGGGAGGGGCGGGTAAAGATGGACTTTTTTTTTTCTTTCAAATTTTAGGATGGCATATTCTAGCTCTGTGAAAAATGCTTTTGGTATTTTGATAGGGATTGCATTAAATGTGTGAATTGCTTTGGGGAGTACAGACATTTTAAACAATATTTGTTCTTCCAATCCATGAGCATGAAATGTTTTTCCATTTCTTTGTGTCATCTTTAATTTCTTTCATCAGTGTTTTATAGTTTTCAGAGTACAGGTCTTTCTTTGGTTAGGTTTATTCCTAGGTATCTTATTGTTTTTGGTGCAGTGGTAAATGGGATCGATTCCTTGATTTCTCTTTCTGCTGCTTCATTATTGGTGTGTAGAAATGCAACAGATTTCTCTATGTTGATTTTGTATCCTGCGACTTTACTGAATTTGTTCATCAGTTCTACCAGTTTTGGTGGAGTCTTTTGGGTTTTCTATGTAGAGTATCATGTCATCTGCAAATAGTGAAAATGTTACTTCTTCACTGCAGATTTGGATGCCTTTTATTTCTTTATGTTGTCTATCTGCTATGGCTATGATTTCCAGTACTATGTTAAATAAAATGAACATCCCTGTCTTGTTGAGGGAGGAAAAGAAAAAGAAAAGCTTTCTGATGGTCTATAATGGCATTCATTGGTCTCATTGAAGTTTGTGAACAAACCTAAAACCAATGTGTCCCCTTTAGAGTATTGATTGTAGGAAGGGTCCTGGAAGGACTAGGCAGGAAAATATCAATTTGGTGGCTTGACCTTTCTTTGTTATTTGTTTACCTTTGTAGAAGTAAGGGCTTATGGGACCGATGACCTTATTATTTCACTTCCATTTCCTACCATTCCTACCATTCCTAAATATGGACAGTATGTAGGAAATCCTAAGTATTTTCATTAACTCCTCTAAATGATTCCAGACATATTTTTTGCCCCACATTTAAAGAGATTTGCTGGACATTTTTAGCCTCTCTAAAAGTCAATTAACATTGTATTCTTTGTATTTACCCAGTCCTTCATAATGTTGTTAAATTATTTCTATCCATTTCAACTTTAGTAGAAAAAGACACCAACAGGTTGCCACCATCTTCAACTTCAGGTACTTGAGGACCACTAAAAGGTCAAGATGCTCTTTTCAGAGGGCCTGAATCCTGATGAACAGACTCTCCATCTGAGTCAGTTACAGATTTAGTATGTGACCCCTAATCTTTACTGTGCAGTGTCAAACTTCCTTATGTTCATAAAGAATGAACTTGTGCTGAGATAACTGGATATCCACATGCAAAAGAGTAAAGTTGAACCTTTACTTCACACCATATATAAAAATTAACTCAAAATGGATCAAATACCTAAATATAAAGGCTAAAACTATAAAACTCTTAGAAGAAAACATAGGGGCAAATCTTCATGATCTTGGATTTAGCAGTGGTTTCTCAAATATGACACCAAAGTACAAGCAACAAAATAAAAAATGAATTGGACTTCATAAATATTAAAAACTTGTATGTGTGAAAGAGCACTGGGAGAGTGTAAGAAGACAACCCACAGAATGGGAGAAAATATTGGCAAATCTTATGTTTGATAAGGATCTAGTGTCTCTCGTATCTAAGCAACTCCTGCAACTCAAAAACAAAAATAAAAACAACCCAATTTAAAAATGAGCTAAGGACTAGAATAGACATTTCTCCAAAGAAGATACACAAATAGCCAACAAATACATGAAAATATTAATTATTAGGGAAATTCAGGTCAAAATTACAATGAGGGATACCTGGGTGGCTCAGTCAGTTAAATGTCTGCATTTGGCTCAGGTCAGGATCCCTGAGTCCTGGGATTGAGTCCTGCGTCAGGCTCCTTACTCAGCAGGGAGTCTGCTTCTCCCTCTGCCTGCTGCTCCCCCTTCTTGTGTGCTCTCTCGCTCTCTCTCTCTGACAAATAAATAAAATCTTAAAAAATAAAAAACGACAATGAGAAACAACTTCAAACCCACTAGAATGGGTAGAATTTTTTTAAAAAGGAAGATAACATGTACTGGCAAAGATGTGGAAAAATAGTAACCCCCATACATTGTGGTAAGAACGTAAAATGGTACAGCCTTGATGGGAGACATTTGTGTGGTTCCTCAATAAGTTAAACATAAAATTAAATGATCTAGCTAATTCCACTCCTAGGTATATACTTAACTGAAAATCAAGTGTTCAAACAAAACCTTATAAGAATCATCATAGCAGCACTATTCACAATAGCCAAAAAGTGGAACTCTTAATGTTCATAAACTGATGAATGGACAAACAAAATGTGGTATATCTATACAATGGAATGTTATTTAGTTGGAATGAATACTGATTCATGCCAGACACAAAAATATATTGTATGATTCCATTTATATTAAATGTCCAGAACAGGCAAATCCATACAGACAGCAGATTAATGATTTCCAGGGATTGGGGGTGATGGGGAGTGACTGCTTAACGGGCATGGGGTGTCCTTTTGATGACAATGTTATGGAACTAAATAGCATTGATGGTTGCACAACATTGTAACTGTCACTGAATTATATACTTTAAGATGATGAGTTTTATGTTATGTGTGTTTTACCACAAGAAAAATAAACCGCAGAAGAATGATTATGAATGAGGGACCCAGGGAGGCTAAGAGCAGGTAGCAGGAGTAGGGACTGGACAGAAGTGAGTTTCAGAGGGTTAAGTTGAAGACTGTTGTAAATCCAAGATCCCCTGCTGTTGGTGAGCTTGCGTTGACATGCTGCCTCTTTTATTCAAGGCACTTCCTGGTCACTTCTTGTTCTGGAGCCAACTCACACTTGCTCATCCTCCTACGTACAGAGAGAGTTGGCTGCTTCCCTCCTCTCTTCACTACCTGCTTTACATTTTGTTGCGGCAAGACTCTACAAAGCAGACACTGTACTCTCTCTTGCTTGCCTCAGAACATTAAGCTCTTCTTTTTTTTTTTAAGATTTTATTTATTTGACAGAGAGACACAGCGAGAGGGAACACAAGCAGGGGGAGTGGGAGAGGGAGAAGGAAACTCCCTGCTGAGCAGGGAACCCCACGTGGGGCTCGATCCCAGGACCCTGGGATCATGACCTGAGCCGAAAGCAGACGCTTAACAACTGAGCCACCCAGGCACTCCAACTTAATTAAGCCCTTCTTATTTCGAGATGTTGGTACAGCTTTCACCTCAAAAAAACAGATGAGAGGGCATAAGAATGACAGATTGTTGGGAGTTATAGAGATTTAAGCAATTTCAAAAAGTTCTCATAATAGTTATTTGCTGTTTTAATTTTTGTATATTTGAAAAAGCATGTATTGAGTACACACTCTATTTTATGTTGTAGAAATAAGCCTATTACAGCCCATGCTGCTGTATAGACAAATTACTACAAACTTAGTGGCTTAAAACAACACAAATTACTATCTTCTACTTCTGGACATCAGAAGTCTGACACAGGTCTGAAGTCAAGGTGTCTTGCAAGGCTGCATTCCTTTCTGAGAGTCTAGGGGAGAATGTTTCCTAGGATTTTCCAGCTTTTAGGGGTCACCTGCATTCTTTGGCTGGGGGTTCTCTCCCTCCATCTTAAAACCCAGCAATATCACATCTTTCTCTTTTTAAAAGATTTGTTTATTTTTTAGAGAGAGGTGCAAGTGGGGGGAGGGGCAGAGGGAGAGAGAGAACAAAGAGAAAATGCCCAAGCAGAGTCCCCACTGAGCATGGAGCCTGACACAGGGCTTGATCCCAGGACCCTGAGATCATGCCCTGAGTAGAAACCAAGAGTCAGCCCCTTAACCAACTGAGCCACCCAGGTGCCCCTCTCTCTTGGAAAAGAAAAAATTTAACTCCAGGGGCACCTGGGTGGCTCAGTCAAGTGGTCAACTCTTGATCTCAGCTCAGGTCTCCATCTCAGGGTTGTGAGTTCAAGCCCTGCGTTGGGCCCCACACTGGGCATGCAGCCTACTTAAAAAATTTTTTTCTTTAACTCTAGTATACTTAACATACAGTGTCATATTAGTTTCAGGTGTACAATATAGTGATTCAGCAATTCTATACATTACTCGGTGCTCATTATTCTATACATTACTCGGTGCTCATTATTCTATACATTACTCGGTGCTCATTATTCTATACATTACTCGGTGCTCATTCTATACATCACTCGGTGCTCATTCTATACAATTCTATACATTAAAACAGCAAATAACTTATAAGTGTATCTTAATCCCTTTCACCTAATTCACCCATCCCCATCACTTGCCCTCTGGTAACACTCAGTTTGTTCTCTATGGTTAAGAGCCTTTGTTGTTGTTGTTGTTGTTGTTTCTCTTTTTTTTTCTTTGCTCATTTGTTTTGTTTCTTAAATTACACATATGAGTGAAATTATATGGTATTTATATCTCTCTTTTTTGTCTTTACCTTTACACTTTTAAGAATTTCTGTGTTTAGATTGGGTCCACATGGATAATCAAGGATAATTTTCCCATCTCAAGGTCTGCTCCCTTAATCACATCTGCAAGGTCCATTTTGCCACATTAGGTTACACATTCACAAGTTCCAGGGATTCGGGTGCGGACGTCTTCGGGGGCCGGTGCTCTGCCTACCACACACATGCACACAAACACCTGGTCATTGCAGCATAACTCATCGTCTTCCCACCAAACTAAATGAGAAGTTCCTTGAATACAGCCTGTACCTTACACATTTCTGAGTCCTGCTTAGCACATAGCACGTTATTTTGTATATATTAAATAACTATATGTTTTTGGTTTATAACTATACCTCACTTCCTTAACACTAAACTCTAACAATAGACGTACAGGTCAAAGGATGGCTTTCATGTATTTTTTAAATCTTTAGTTGTTGCCTATACACAGCGAACAGTAAATAAGCTACCTGACTCATCTTTACATGGACCATATCTGCTTTGCCTCCATAGAACTAGAGCACAGCATGGACCTGAGGAATCTTCCTTCATTCTTTCTGCTTTCCATTTCCAGTTTCCATCCTGTTGTTTACCATCAAAATGCTTTACTGGCCATTCAGGTGATATACAGTTAGTTTAGGTACGCCATCTAATGGCACTTTAAGGAAGTACTCATTTTTATCTGCGTGATACTTAGCTTACTGAGCACAGCCGTCCATCTACCATCCTCAGTAACCGAGGCTAAACAAAGCAGTGGGAAACTGAAGTTTGCTGATGATCTGGAACTTCATGATAACTAGTAGTGTAAAATCCCCTCCAGCCCAACTTGAACCGAAGTTGTTCATAAAGAAAACTTTCTGATTTGAAGCCTTTTATAAACCTTTATTAATCAGACTCCAGTGACTGGTTTAATTTCATTATTAACTTACTTAAACTGAAAACTTACTCGGTTCCATCTTCAATATGAATTCCTGCCAATCATTAATTATAATTATGTAGCATCATAGGAAAAGAGAAGGCAGAGGTCTCCAGCTAGGCTGGGCATTACAGTCCCCTGGAGAGCTTAGAGCAATAATAACGTGTCTGGCCATGAAGATGTCTAACTGGTCTGAATGGGACAAAACATCCCAAGGTCCCCAGGTGAACAGAATGTACAGCCAGTTAGGAACCTGGACACTGGTATGAGATGTAGCTGAATCTCTAACTCTGGTCCTTTTCCCTGAAGGGGAAAAAACCCCCAACAATATGGGATTATTGAGTTATGATTTATCTTTTTTTACCAAAAAAAAGAGAGAGAGAGAGAGAGAGAGAGAGTAGAACTAAGAAAAAGCCACCAGGAAAAGGATTCTGGTCATTAGGCTTTTCTTTAATAAAAGTTTGGCTTTATTTCTTCTATTTACCCTTGTTACTGAGATGCCCTTAAATAGGAAAAGAGCCAAAAGACATACTATCACGAGCTAAAGGCATTAGTACATATGGTGTTTCAACTGGGATTTAAAAACAATCTTTTAAAGAACTTGCAAAGACATGTAATCTACTCCAGTGGCTCATTCCTTACATTTGCTGAGTCCTTCTCAGTCCCAGCGGCTCTGGGATTATGAGGTCAATTCCAGGCCAGCTTTAGCCGTTTGGGTTCATTCAACATGTAGGATGGAACCTACCGATGGGTAGCTTCAGGGGTATTGTGATCATTGGTGCTCATTTTATTATACCTCATAACTTATATTATAAATATATTCTCTAGTATATATCAAATGTTTTGTGATACTTTTTTTTCAAGAAAAGAATAGCTCTAAACCCTAGGAATGATGTTAGAAGTTTAATTCTTTTAAGTGGGGAACATTTGAGGATCCACCTGATCTTCCAAAATTTCGACAGATTATGTTTCTCTCTAGGCTGTCCTAGTTAGTATCAGAACTTAAGTAGCTTTAGGGTTGGAAAGCTGCTTCAGCCATGTTGATCTATATATTCTCTTTGTCATCTTTCCTTAAAAGTAGAAGATAAATAATAAAGTATATCCTGATCAACAAGGAAAAACTAACCTTCTTAAGCAAACACATGTTAGGAGAATCAATCTGCATGGGCCATGAGCATTCCTGTACTTTTTACTGGGTAGGCCAAGGATACAGGCTCTGACCGCTGTTTACATGGGCCATTTCTCCGGGTTGTGTTTGCAGTAAGGAATCTGAGAGATGAAGTAACATGTCTTACCTGAGAGCAGCCTTGCTGACCACTCATGGTAAAAGTAGTAGATTCTACAGTTTTCTGTTTCTCAGTTAACAAACCCACTGTATCCACCTCAGCATCCAATTAAGTCTACCTCCATGCCCTCCATGAGACGTGGGATACATATAAAGCATCTCATGCTTATAATAAACATACTCATGCTGCTTGCTGCATTGTAACAAGTCTTCTGCCAGTATCTGTGAAGCAGCGGCAGACTAAATTGTTGACTTGTGAGTTGGGTAAAATCCCAGACCCTTCACAGAGCCTGTCAGCTTGAGTGACAAGGAAGAGATACTGATAGAGACATGGCGTTCTGAAAGAGAAAGGACATGGGCCCTCATTGGTTGGGTTATCGGATATGAAAAGACTCTCTGAGATCTGGTAGAAAATAGTCTAACCCAGGTGGTGGTAAGAGTGGGAATGTAGGGCAAGGTCTCTCACTGTCCAGTGTGTTAAATGGGCTGAACAACAAAAGGTAGAATCCAAATAAGCTGCCCAGGGAGTGCTGTGATTATGGCGTGTCGTCCTATGGAGTGGGAGAGGGAAAGGGCGTTATTGAGAAGAGGCCGCGGCAAGTCCTAAAGCCTAGCCAGAAGGCAGGCGACGTGGCCGTGGCTGAAGGAAGGCCCCTTGAAATGGGGAGTAACTGCAAAGCCTTGCTTACTGGCACTCAGCTACTCTCTCCCTCTCCCTCTCCCTTTAAATTCAGCTGCTTTAGAGAGGAAGGTTGGGTGTGCTGAGGAACTTCAGAGAGGAGTGAGGAGGAACTCCACTGTTTAGGGCTCTGTTGGATACAGGTGCCCAAGTACACTTGGTCCCATGTGGGGAGGGTGAACTCGGCACCAGGATGGCCCAAAGAGCTGAGGGTGCAGGACAGAGCAGTGACACCCGTAGAGGCTAAAAGAATGATGCCCCTAAACACCAGTGCCTTCCAGAAGCCAGGGGCGTGCAGGAGAGGAAGCAGCACCAATTCAGAATGAGGAGCCAAAGGGCAAAAAGCTGTCCTTGTCACTCCCCAGTGTCCCCCAGCTATGAGACAGTATAGTCTCTTTAACTATGAAGGTAACCCTTGCTATGACAACAGTTTAACCCCTGTGTTAAATTCTTTGGTCTGTGTTCCCATAGAGGGAAAAAAAAGCACTGGAATTCAGCTGACAAGAGTTTGAGCAACATTTGCAGTAAGGAAGGGAAATGAAAGTGATCCTTGAGCTGACTCAGGATACTGCAGTTATGTCCCCTGCGTATAAATGTATAATGAAATTTAATGTGTTGCTTATTTTGTAAATATTCATAGTGATAAGGAGACACTCTTTCATTCAGGGATTCCCTGACCCCTTCCAGGTGATCTATTAAAAACAATATAGAATTCCAAGGAGAAAAAGAGAGAATCACAGCCAATCTCCAGAGAGGCCATTGCCTATACAGCATCACCACCTGCAAACACAGGCACCAGATACCTCCTGTATTAGTTTCCTGGGACCACTATAACAAAGTATACCACAAATTAGGTGGTTTAACAACAGAAATTTATTGTCTCCGTTCCAGAGGCTGGAAGACCAAAATTAAGGTGTCAGTAGGGTTGGTTCCTTTCCAGGGCTATGTGTTAGGATCTGTTCCACATCTCTCTCCTTGGCTCATAAATAGCTGACCTCATAGTAACATGGCATTCTCTCTGTAGACATGCCTCTGTGTCCAAATTGCCCCATTTTATGAGGACAGCAGTTATATATTGGATTAGGGCCCATGACTTCCTTTTAACTCGATTGAGTCTGTAAAGACTTTTTCTCCAAATACATCACATTCTGAGATAGTAGGGGTTAGAACTTTAACATATGAATTGTGGGGAGGACACACAGTTCAACCCATAAAATACTCCTTTCAAAAAGGGGAGGCAGCTGTTGATTACTACTAAGCTCTTGATAAAAATGAGTATCTGACCCATGGAGGCTTGTGACTCTCAAGCTTCCTCCCCATTTTGGGGAGGGTCAACTAGGACATGACACTTAACAAGGAAAGGGCCTATTTGCTGGTTAAATAAAAATGTATTTGAGGCTATGACTGGCCCGGCCCTACTGTCATCTCAGTTTTGCATAAAGAAGTAGTAGCTACCCCTTTGGGACAATCTTCCATCTTCTACTCTGCCACATGAAGTAGAGCTACTGGTTTAAGAGGGCCCTTGGAGTCACAGAGATTTTCCTAAATGCATGGGCCTGGTTTACCTCTGGTTCAGCTAAGCTGAAAACGGATGGTGCTGATAGTGGTCCTGCTGGTTTGACCTCAGCACTAGCTGTGGTGATCACTGGGATCAGTGGGCAGAAGTCAAGGCTGTTCTCAAAGCTCTGGTCAGCGGGGCTGAGGGGCAGGTTGTTGGGAGGGGTAACTGTCCATGGGCCCTGAATGTCCCCACACATGCTTGCTGAGTAGGCCACGAGTACAAGGCCCAGACTGCCCTGTATTCAGGCCATTTCTCTGGGATGTGTTTACAGCGAACGACCTTGAGGAATAAGGTCAAGTCCTCCCCCAACTCTTCTGGCTCGCTGATCACTATAAAAGCAGTAGATTCCCCAAGCCCAGTGTTCCTCAAATGTGCCATAAACCCTATGCCTAATGTTTGGTCTACCCTAGGTCACTCTACTCTGTTACAACAGTTCAGTTTCCATTCTTTAAATTGTTCCATTCTCCTAAAAGAAATTGTTAGCCTGCACAAGACACTCTCAATAGCAGTAACAACAGTAGCAACAACTAATACTTTCAAAGTGAAAGACACTGTTCTAAAAGACTTGAGGCATTGTTCTGTGTACTCTCTATATACTACCATTATTACTCCTCAAAACCACCGTCTGAAGGGGATACTGTCACTCCAGTTGACAGACTAGGAGACAGGCACACATCATACTGTTAGTCAGGGGTAGAGATGGGATTCAAACCTAGTTGGTCTGGCTTTAGTCCTTGCTTTTAACCGCTCACCATATTGCCTCACAGTAGGAACTTCAACGCCCAGGGCCACAATGAACCCCAAAGGCCAAGAGATCTTCGTTTGAAATCTTAGGAAAATAATTTGTCAAACTTTTAACACTTGATTACGACATCCAACAATTTAAAATCCTTTTTGACAACCTATCTTAGGCAATCAGACAGTGTTCTACTTTGCTTTGATCTTTTCTATCCAGCCTATGTATAAATCTAGTGTCAAGTTTTCACACTGTATATTAATTTCCTATTGTTGCTATAACAAATTATCAACTTTAGTAGCTTAAAACAACATAAATTTATTATCTTCTATTTCTGGAGTCAGAAATCCAAAGTGGGCTGGTGGACTGTGTTCCCTCTGAGCTCTAGGAGAGAATCCATATCCTTTCCTTTTCCAGCTTCGAGAGGCTACCTGATTTCCTTTGCCCATCATTCTGTCTTCAAACCAGCAGTGTAGCATCTTCAAGTCTCTCTTTTAGCTCTGACTTTGACCCTCTTGCCTCCCTCTATCCCTTATAAGGAGACCTTTGTGATTTCATTGAGCCCATACAGGTAATCCAGGATGACCCAGGACCTTCCCTATCACAAACTCCTTCTTAACTTAATCACAGTGCAAGGTCCCTTTTGCTATGTAAGGCAGCATATTCACAGGGGATTAAGATGCAGATACTCGGTGGGGGGGGGGCATCATTCTACCTACCCTACTCTCTAAGCAGTTATGTCTTACTTCAGCATGGAAATTTTTACACAAGTATCTGGATTGGAGATCTAAACACACCCATTCACCTGATAATTAATAATGCATTTCATCTTGACTCTGAGGATGGAGCCCCAAGAACATTTTACCTTTTGGGGTCAAAGAGAACAGTACTGCTGGAGTACATGTTGTAGAAACTTTAACCACTCTAACAACATAAAGCTTAATTATTTGAAAATGTACCTGGAGTCGAGCATTCATAAGCATAAACTCCTGTTGGTTTTTCATGTTTTCACTCATAGATTTTGAGAATATAAACCCCATCTTGACCTAAAATGTGAAAAAGCAAAGAGGCTTAAAACAATGTATTCTACATATCTGCTTTGGCTACCATAGGCTTATAACAATGTGTTAAAAAAAAAAAAAAGACAGATTTCCTGGGAACACGGTGTAGATTATAGTCCTTACTTCTAACTAGCTCTCTGATCTTGGGCAAACTTAACCAGCCTGCCCAACATTTACTCACCTGAGACCAGGGACTTAGATGACTTCCAAAATCTTCTCCCGCTCTCCCTGTTGCCTGATTTTTCTTCCCACTGTAAATCTTGAAGAACTGAATGCTTACAAACAAACAGACCACTCTCTTTTCTGTGAGGGACGGGGTAGGTACCATCCATCCTCTTACCTCCTGTATAGTTGGATGACAGAAACTTTGCTTCTGAGAAGGGGTGATTCAGAAGATGCATTGTACACCTTGAGGACAGATTTCTCTCTGCTCCTTGCATTGTGTTTTAGGAAGTTTTCGGTGTCTCAAGGTCACTCTGTCAATACTCTTCCTGTAATCCCTGCCTCTCTCCTACAGTACCACTTATTCTGTCACCCACTGCTGATATCCCTTGGGCATCCTTTTCTGGCTTCACCTTTGTTCTCTTCAGGCTACTACTCAAGTTCTCAAGAGGGGAAGAACAAAATAATACTTAAATGTCCTGGGAAGAGCAGTTTTTAAGTGAACACATGGCATTGCCTATCTTAGTTATCTTACTGAAGAAGTTCTTAAGTGGGCCATCACTTCTAGGGGGCCCAAATTTCAATTTTCTGTTCTTAATCCAATTGGGTAGATACAGAAGGCCTTCAGTTAGTTATTAATTTTACTTTCAGAAACTGCAAGCCTCAGGTAAGTTACAACTGCTCTATTTTCAATAATATTGATGATTCTCTTTGGTAGGCTACTGAGAAGGGTTGTGAACCTTGGGTCAGAGTGGTCAGTCTCAATGCTTTCTACCCAGATTCACACTCTTCTGTGAGAAACCCAGCAGAGCTACTATTTTCCATATCCTTATCAGGAAGGAGTAAGTTCTGACTAACTGGGGAGAAGATGCAGGGGGAGGGAGGGCATTCCATGCCAGGCAGGTAGAATGGGTTATCCTTGCTAATTTGGCTCCAGGCGAGTGGGAACTGCAAGCCAGCCTTTAGTGGCTTCCCTATATTCTGGCCAAAGATGGATCCTTGAATTATAGGGACCTCTGAGCCAGAGTCAGCCTCAATGCTGGACACAGGAAGATGAACTGTAGAGAAGAGGCAGGTCATGAGGTTTCCCTCCCTCTCCGCCACTGCCCCACTCTATCCTCTGTCCAGAGAGTTAGAGGCCACCCCGTGAGGATATGGAGACCTACAGAAATTCTCTCCTTTCTGGAGACTTTGACACCCCCAAGTCAGCTGTCTCCCAACAGCAGACCAGAACTTGCTTGAAGGAAGGAGCAATATGTTTTCCATCTTGGTATTCCCCTAATGTCTTTTGCCCATAAATGTTTGCATGACTGGTACAAGAGAAACCTAGCTCAGGTCACTTGCCATTCCTTATTTTTTTTCTGTACATAGGAGTAGATGACTGAATTTTTCCATATGCTGCAAACATTTATAAAGAAAACTCTTCGAATCCCATTCCTATACACACAGACACACACACCATATATCACAGAATTGTGTCTCGTACAGTGCCCCTGTTTATAAGGGGGTGGGACCTCTCCTGAAGTGAAGAGAGAGTCCTCATGTCGGCCATCTAAGAAAGAGAATATTTGTAAGGTTAGGGTGTAGGCTTACCTGTTTTGGACCTCGGTTTCTTGAGTCTGGATGGTAGTTTGGATGTGTTAGAGAATGCTCCCAAGGGCTAAAGGTAGAATCCAAGCAGGATGAAGAACTTCCCCGTGTTCAGCGGAAACCACACCTGAAATGAGTGTACAACACCTTGTGAACTATGCCTTGGAGTTCAGTACTGTCAACTTCCCTCTCCTTCCCCACCCTAACAAAGCCGTTTTCCAAAGTCTAGGAGGTTCCTTAAGATGCCCAGAATACTCTGCTTTCTCTCTCCGAAAGCAAGCAAGAATGATCTTGCAATAGGGATAATTTTGAATTTACTCGAATAAGTAAGTCTTTCAAAAATTCCAACATTTTATCACTGGTGACACATGTCTCCCTACTGAGAATGCTGATTTGGTCCCTTCTGCCTTCATTTTTCCTTTGATTACTCCTGAGACCTTAGAAAGGGCTCTTTGATGCTCCAGCCCCTTTCAGCTGTGCTGTAGTTTTCAATGGGAAGGGGTATTTCTGGGAGTGCAGCTGAGGCAGCCTTCCTCCAGTCACCCCAGAGAACTGGGATTTGATTTTACTTATTGAAAAAAGGAGCGTGGGAGGTAAGTTCATGATTCATAACCTCTTGTCATCCAAATGTCGGTGCTGATTCATTTCCTGATCAAATGACACATTACCTACATTTATGACTGGTGGGATAATTACAATCGGTTTCTGGTCTTTTTTATGTTCCATTCAAACTGGGTCACTTCCCCTGCGTATTTCAGCCCAGAACCAACCCATGGCTTACGGGAGGTTTTCCCTAGTGTAGACCCAACTGTTGCAACTCGGGTATTTTCTGCAGTCCTGAGCTTATTTCCGTTAATAATGCCCTGCCTACTTTCCCCAACTCCGTTACGTCGATGCGGGAGGGGCCAGGAGTCCTTGCGAGGAGAAGGGGCTCTTCCGAAGCGAGGTTAGAGATGCTGGTCAGCACTGGGGACCGGAGGGGAGCCAACTGGGGGTGCTCCCGGGGAGCGGGCGCAGCGCGGCCCGGCAAGCGCGGGGCCTTGGAGCCCTCGTGGGCAGCGCGGCCCGCGCCCCCCGCCCCTCCAGCTTTCGGCCCGCGGGCCGTCCGGCCGGCGCCCACTCACCGGGCAGGGGGCGGCGAGGGTGTGGAGGGACCGTCCTCGCTGCAAAGGCCTGCAGGCCCCGGGGGTCCCCTGGACCGCGACTGGACCGGGACTCGCCCTGCAGAGCCTCGGGATTGGACGGCCTTGACAACGACGCCGAAGCTCGGCCAATCAGCGCGGCGCTGGCTTCCTTAAAGGGGCCGCTCGCCTGACCGAGGCCTGGGGTGTGCTTTCCCGCCAGGCGCCGGCACTGCAGAGGCGAATTCAAAGCAACGGCCGCCGGGCTGTCAGATTTTGAGGGGCCGAGCAGGAAGCAGAATGAAAATCTCACGTAAGGCCCTCAGTGAGGTCCCTGAGTCACCCACGTAGGTGGGGAAGTCCGTGCTCCCACACCGGGCCGAGCCTCTACGGAGTTTAACGAGCCAAATCACCGTTCCGCTCCAGAAATGGTGTCCGCCGCCACGGTTGGATCTGTTTTCCAGAAGAGAGTGTGTCTCCCGGGAGGCTGTCACTTAAACATATAACCCACCGTTGCAAACATTTTTTAAAAATTGAAGTATAGTTGACACACGTCACATTAGTGTCACGGGTACCACGGTGATTGGACAAGCCTCCGCGCCCCGCTGTGCCCACCCACGTGTGGCCGCCGCCGTCACCGCACCCTGACGGCGGTACGAGTGCCATGTCCCGGGACTCACTCGCTCACTGCGTCCCTGGGCGCCTGGACCTCCCAGCCCCCTCGCCCATCTTGCCCGTCTCCTTAGCCCCTTCGCGTCCCGCAGCCGTCGGGTTCTTCTCTGTATTCATGGGTCGGTTTTTGCTTGCGTTTGTTTATTCGTTCGTTTTGTTTTTTGGATTCCACATGTAAGTGAAATCGTATATTTGTCTTTCTCTGTCTGACTTACTTCCCTTAGCATAATGCCCTCTGTGTCCACCCATGGTTACAAGTGGCAAGATTTCGGGGCGCCTGGGTGGCTCAGATGGTTCAGCGTCTGCCTCCGGCTCAGGTCATGATCCCGGGGTCCTGGGGTCGAGCCCCGCATCGGGCTCCTGGCGCAGTGGGGAGCCTGCTTCCCCCTCGGCCTTTCCCCCTCTCCCCAGCTCATGCAATCTCTCTCTCTGTATCTCTGTCAAATGAATACATAAAAAAAAAAAATCTTAAAAAAAACTAATGGCAAGATTTCATTCTTTTTTATGGATGAGTAATGTTCCGTGTGTGAGTGTGTGTGTGTGTGTGTGTGTGTGTGTGTGTGTATACACACATACATATATATCACCTCTTTATCCATTCATCTATTGATGAACTTCTTATGTTGTAGTGTAAATGCTGCAGGGTCTTTTTTTAAATGCTGCAATAAACATAGGGATACATATGTCTTTTTGAATTAGTGTTTTCATTTTCTTTGGGTAAATACCCAGTAATTCTAATTTTAACTTTTTGAGGAAACTTCATACTGTTTCACACAGTGGCTGTACCAATTTGCATTCCCACCAACAGTGCACAAGAGTTCCTTTTTCTCCACAGTCTTGCAAATACTTGTTATTTCTTGTCTTTCTGATTCTAACCATTCTTACAGGCGTAAGGTGATATCTCATTGTGGTTTTGATTTGCATTCCCTTGATGATTAGTGAAGTTGAGTGTCTTTTCACGTGTCTGGCCATCTGTATGTCTGCTTTGGAAAAATGTCTATTCAGGTCATCTGCCCATTTTTTAATTGGATTGTTTATTTTTTTTGGAGTTAAGTTTTATAAGTTCTTTATATATTTTGGATATTAAGCCCTTATTAAATATATCATTTGCAAATATCTTCTCCCATTTTGTAGGCTGCCCTTTTATTTTGTTGATGGTTTCCTTTGCTGTGCAAAAGCTTTTAATTTTGGTGTAGTCCCAATAGTTTATGTTTGCTTTTGTTTCCCTTGCCTGAGGAGACATATGTAGGAAAATGTTGCGTTAAGGCTGTCAAAGAAATCACTGCCTATGTTTTGTTCTAGGAGTTTTATTGTTTCACGTCACATTTAGGTCGATAATCCATTTTGAGTTTATTTTTGTGTGTGGTGTAAGAAAGTGGCTCAGTTTCATTCTTCTGCATGTTGCTATCCAGTTTCCCAGCACCACTTATTGAAGAGACTTTCATTTCCCCATTGTATATTCTTGCCTCCTTTGTTGTAGATTAATTGCCCTTACAAATGTGGGTTTATTTCTGGGCTCTCTATCCTGTGCCACTCATCTGTGCATCTATTCTTATGCAGTTCCATTCTGTTACTACTCATACTACAGTTTTGAAGTATATCTTGAAAACTGGGATTGTAATACCTCCAGCTTTGTTCTTCTTTCTCAAGATTGCTTTGGCTTTTCAAGTTCTTTTCTTTTGTGGTTCCATATAAATCTTAGTATTAATTTGTTCTAATTCTGTATAAAACACTGTGGGTATTTTGATAGGGATTATATTAAATTTGTAGAATGCTTTGGGTAATATGGACATTTTAACAATATTAATTCTTCTAATCCATGAGCATGGAATATATTTCCATTTGTTTGTGTTGTCTGTAGTTTCTTTCATCAGTGATTTATAGTTTTCAGGGTGCAGGTCTTTCACCTCCTTGGTTAAGTTTATTACTCGCTGTTTTATTCTTTTTGGTCCAATTATAAATGGAATTGTTTCCTTAATTTCTCTTTTTGCTACTTCTTAATGTATAAAAATGCAACTGATTTCTGTATGTTAACTTTGTATCCTGCAACTTTACTGAATCTATTAGTTCTAATAGTTTTTTGTGGAGTCTTTAGGGTTTTCTGTGTATGGTATCGTGTCATCTGCAAATAGTGACAGTTTATCTTCTTCCGTGAATTTGGAAGCTTTTTATATCTTTTTCTTGTCTGATTGTTGTGGCTAGGACTTCCAGTATTGTGTGAATAAAAGTGGCAAGAGTGTGCATCCTAGTCTTATTCCTGATCTTAGAGGAAAAGTTCTCAGTTTTTCACTACTGAGTATAATGTTAGCTGTGGGTTTTTAATATATGGCCTTTATTATGTTAAGGTAAAGTATGTTCCCTTTAAACCCACTTTGTTGAGTTTTCAGAGTTATAAACATTTTAATGGCTTTTCTATTTGCAAAATAGGTTTAATGTTGAAGGTGGACTTTTTTTTTCTGGTTGAATCTAAACACAGTTTAAAGATTTATTTATTTGGGAGAGAGAGAGAGAGAACACGTGGATGGGCAGGGGCAGAGGGAGAGGGAAAGAGGGTCCTTTTTTATGATTATCTTTTATTAACTTTCATTTTGAAATAATTTTAGACTTACAGAAAATATTTTACATAGTAAAATATGTTTTTTTTGTCAAAAAAAAATATGTCAAAAAAAATTATTGAAACAATTGAATCAACACTGACTCAATACAATCAACTAATCTATTGGAATTACCCACTAGCATTCTTTTCCTGGTTCCGGGTTTCAATCTGGGATCCCAGATTTCATTTATTTGTCATGTTTTCTTAGTCTTTTCCAATTTGTAACGGTTCCTCAGTCGTTCTTTGTTTTCCATTACCTTGACACTGTTGAGTATTAGCCAGTTATTTTGTGGAATGTCCCTTGGTTTTGGTTAGTCTGTTATTTCTTCATGATTAAAGTTATGTATTTTTTTACTAAACTACCCTAAAAGTAATCGATGCCCTTCTCAATGCTTCATATCAGGAGGTACCCAATGAAGATATGTCTTATTACAGGTGATGTTAACATTAATGACTTGATTAAGACAGTGTCTTCTCTGCTTTTCCAGTGTAAAGTTACTATTTTTCTCTTTGGAATTAATAAAATTCTTATGGAAAATACTAAAAAAATGCAATTTCCTCTTTCTTATACTTTAACCCACTAATTTACTGTCCATTATTGATTCTTTTTATTTTTTATTATTAACATATTGTATATTATTTGTTGTTTCAGGGGTACAAGTCTGTGATTCATCTGTCTTACACAGCACACAGTGCTCACCACAACACATACCCTCCCCAGTGTCCATCACCCAGCCACCCCATCTCCCCACCCCCCTCCACTCCAGCAACCCTCAGTTTGTTTCCTGAGATTAAGAGTCTCTTATGGTTTGTCTCCCTCTCTAGTTTCGTCTTGTTTCATTTTTTTCTTCTCTTCCCCTATGATCCTCTGTTTCGTTTCTTAAATTCCACATATGAGTGAGATGATATGACAATTGTCTTTCCCTGATTGACTTATTTCACTTAGCATAATACCCTCTAGTTCCATCCATGTTATTGCAAGTGGCAAAATTTCATTTTTGATGGCTGTGTAAGATTCCATTGTGTGTGTATATATATACCTATATATATCAATATATGTATGTATGTGTGTATATATATATCACATCTTCTTTATTCATTCATCTGTTGATGAACATCTGGGCTCTTTCCACAGTTTGGCTATTGTGGACATTGCTGCTATAAACATTGGGTGCATGTGCCCCTTCGGATCCCTACATTTCTATCTTTGGGGTAAATACCCAGTAGTGCAATTGCTGGATCATAGGGTAGCTCTATTTTCAACTTTTTGAGGAACCTCCATACTGTTTTCCAGAGTGGTTGCCCCAGCTTGCATTCCCACCAACAGTGTAGGAGGGTTCCCCTTTCTCCACATCCCCGCCAACATCTGTTGTTTCCTGACTTGTTAATTTTAGCCATTCTCGCTGGTGTGAGGTGCTATCTCATTGAGGTTTTGATTTGGATTTCCCTGATGCCGAGCACTTTTTCATGTGTCTGTTGGCCATTTGGTTGTCTTCTCTGGAGAAATGTCTGTTCATGTCTTCTGCCCATTTCTTGATTGGATTATTTGTTCTTTGGGTGTTGAGTTTAAGAAGTTCTTTATAGATTTTAGATACTAGCCCTTTATCTGATATGTCATTTGCAAATATCTTCTCCCATTCTGTTGGTTGTCTTTTGGTTTTGTGGACTGTTTCCTTTGCTGTGCAAAAGCTTTTTATCTTGATGTATATAGCAGTACTTTCTCAAGAAGCAAGAAAGGTCTCAAATACACAACCTAACCGTACACCTAAAGGAGCTGGAGAAAGAACAGCAAATAAAGCCTAAACCCAGCAGGGGAAGAGAAATAATAAAGATCAGAGCAGAAATCAATGAAATAGAAACCAAAAGAACAGTAGAACAGATCAATGAAACTGGGAGCTGGTTCTTTGAAAGAATTAATAAGATTGATAAACCCCTGGCCAGACTTATCCAAAAGAAAAGAGAAAGGACCCAAATAAATAAAATCATGAATGACAGAGGAGAGATCACAACCAACACTGAAGAAATACAAACAATTACAAGAACTATTGTGAGCAACTATATGCCAACAAATTAGACAATCTGGAAGTAATGGATGCATTCCTAGAGATGTATAAACTACTAAAACTGAACCAGGAAGAAATAGAAAACCTGAACAGACCCATAACCACTAAGGAAATTGAAGCAGTCATCAAAAATCTCCCAACAAACAAGAGCCCAGGGCCAGATGGCTTCCCAGGGGAATTCTACCAAACATTTAAAGAAGAATTAATACCTATTCTTCTGAAACTGTTCCAAAAAATAGAAATGGAAGGAAAACTTCCAAACTCTTTTTATGAGGCCAGCATTACCTTGATCCCAAAACCAGACAAAGACCCCACCAAAACGGAGAATTACAGACCAATATCCCTGATGAACATGGATGTAAAAAATTATCACCAAAATACTAGCCAAGAGGATCCAACAGTACATTAAAAGGATTATTGACCACGACCAAGTGGGATTTATTCTTGGGCTGCAAGGTTGATTCAACATCTGCAAATCAATTAATGTGATACAATACATTAATAAAGGAAAGGACAAGAACCTTATGATCCTTTCAATAGATGCAGAAAAACCATTTGACAAAGTACAGCATTCTTTCTTGATTAGACTCTTTACAGTATAGGGATAGAGGGTACATACCTCAATATCATGAAAGCCATCTATGAAAAACCCACAGCGAATATCATTCTCAATGGGGAAAAACTGAGAGCTTTCCCCCTAAGTCAGGAATGCGGCAGGGATGTCCACTCTCACCACTGCTATTCAACATAGTACTAGAAGTCCAAGCCACAGCAATCAGACAACAAAAAGAAATAAAAGGCATCCAAATCGGCAAAGAAGAAGTCAAACTCTCACTCTTTGCAGATGATATGATACTTTATGTGGAAAACCCAAAAGACCACCCCAAAACTGCTAGAACTCATAGAGGAATTCAGTAAAATGGCAGGATATAAAATCAATGCACAGAAATCAGTGGCATTTCTATACACCAACAACAAGACAGAAGAAAGAGAAATTAAGGAGTCGATCCCACTTATAATTGCATCCAAGACCAAAACATACCTAGGAATAAATCTAACCAAAGCAGCAAAGGATCTGTACTCAGAAAACTATAGAATACTCATGAAAGAAATTGAGGAAGACACAAAGAAATGGAAAATGTTCCAGGCTCATGGATTGGAGGAGCAAATATTGTTAATATGTCTATGCTACCTAGAGCAATCAATCTACACATCCAGTGCAATCCCTATCAAAATACCATCTGCTTTTTTCTCAGAGCTGGAACAAATAATCCTAAAATTTGTATGGAACCAGAAAAGACCCCGAATAGCCAAAGGAATGTTGAAAAAGAAAACCAAAGCTGGTGGCATCATAACTCCGGACTTCAAGCTCTATTACAAAGCTGTGATCATCAAAACAGTATGGTACTGGCACAAAAACAGACACATAGATCAATGGAACAGAATAGAGAGCCCAGAAATGGACCCCCAACTCTATGGTCAACTAATCTTCGACAAAGCAGGAAAGAATATCCAATGAAAAAAAAAAGTCTCTTCAGCAAATGGTGTTGGGAAAATTGGACAGTCACATGGAGAAGAATGAATCTGGACCATTTCCTTATACCATACACCAAAATAGACTCAAAATGGATGAAAGCCCTAAATGTGAGACAGGAATCCATCAAAATCCTTGAGGAGAACACAGGCAGCAACCTCTGTGAGCTCAGCCGCAGGAACTTCTTCCTAGAGACATCGCCAAAGGCAAAGGAAACAAAGGCAAAAATGAACTATTGAGGGGAAGAGAGTCTTAAGCAGACTCTACACTGAGCACAGAGCCTGACCAGGGGCTCCATCTCAGGACCCTGAGATCACAACCTGAGCCAAAACCAAGAGTCATACGCGTAACTGACTTTGCACCCTGGAACCCCTATACACAGACAAAGTTTATTTAATCTTTTGGAGCCTCAGTCTCCTCTCTTAAGTGCCAAAAAGGTTAAGGCAGGAAATGAAAAAGAGCAGATTTGATCAGAGTTACTAATTTTGTTTTTGGACAAAGCCATCTTTCTCTCTTGCTGCTCTGAGAAATACCTATTTCTTCTCTCTCTCACCAGCAGTTTCCATCTTGAGTATGTCAAGCCTCTCTCCTAGCTAGCCTCATGGAGAAAATACTTGAGAAACTGTTGGTACTCTGTTCTTTGCTACTAAATGACTTGGGAGAAAAGCATGTACTTCAGCAGGTTCTAGCTTTGAGGAAGGTCCATCCCTGCCCTTCGCCCTGGCTGACCACCACATCAGTGGAGAAGGTGTCTAATCACCCCCAGGCTGAGCCTGTGAGCAAACACCAAACCAACCTCCTAGGCTTGCCCTGATGCTCTCAGCACTGACCATTTAAACTATATACTTACATTATATTCTTGTATGTATGATATCATTCACAATTTTAAAATATAAGTGAAAAAAGTGACCATGAGAATATATACCTTGGGAATTGAGAGAAATCTAGGTATAGATTTTGAACATACTTAACAGAATGTGGGGTAAGAGGATTAAAAGAAATTATTTCAGTATCAAATGACATATCATTTTAAGGGGTATGTGCATTATTTCTAACTGTATGAATTTGTGAATGTATGTGTGTATGTTTTTACACACATAAATAGGTGCTTTTAATCATTTTGCATTATAGCATAATGATTTTTCATGTTACATAGCATTCATATGTCCATTTTTAAAAGGTGTATGATTTTTCTGCAAGTATGTATACAGTTTTCATTGTTGGATTTTTTTTTTGCTATTATCAATAACACTGTGATGACCAATTTCATATATATAACTTTTTAATATGTTGATTTTAAATATTGGGTTAAGTAGTATAAATATGTTAGAGAGAATTGATGTAGTGATCTAAAATCAATCCATCTCCCCCAGGACAGTAAAGTTATTCAGTATTTCCTTGAATATCAAAAACGAAATTTTTGAAAATTCAAAATATGCATAGTAGTATTTCCTTTTAACAGAGACGATTTCACAAGGAGTGTGAATTTCTTCATTAATCTGGGAACTAGGTTTAGCCAGGAACCTCAGTCTGTAAAGGAGGGCAAGTAGTTGGGCAGTGTGGGCTGAGGCTAGAAGCTCTTCAGTATTAAGCTATTCTGGAATTATTCCCCATGCTGCTGGGAACACAGTCTAAATTTTAACCTAACCCTTCAATCATGGAGTGTGCTTGGAGCTTGGGCACAATTTGAACCAGCAGAACATCAGTGAGCTTTGTACATTCTCCCAGTTCCCCCAGCCCCTGGCAACCCCTAATCTGCTTTCTTTCTCAACAGATTTGCCTATTCTAGATTTCATGTAAATGGAGTCATACAATATGTTGGTTTTTTGTGTCTGGCTTATTCCACATAGCATAAGGTTTTCAGGGTTCATCCAAGTTGTGGCATATATCAGTACTTCATTCCTTTCTATGGCTGAATAATGTTCAAATGTATGGTTAAAAATACAAATAAAAAATAAAAACCACTTTTTGTTTATCCACTCAAAATTGATGGACATTTATATTATTTCCACTTGTTATTATGAGTAATGCTGCTATGAACATCATGTGTATGTTTTTGTACATATGTGTTCAGTTCTTGGGTATAAACGTAGGAGTGGAATTACTGGGTCATATGGTGACTCTATGTTTCACTTTTTGAGGTTGAACAAATACACAGTGCCAACAGCAGTGAATAAGGATACTAATCTCACTGCACACTTGTATAGTAGTTAAGAGCATAGACCCTGGAGCCAGAGGGCCTGGGTTTGAATCTTGGCTGTGCCACCTTCTAACTGAAAGCTTAAACAAGTTACTTAAGCATTATGCCTCAGTATCCACATCTCTAAAATAGGGGCAATAATAGTACCTCCTCACAGGATAACACTTAAATGTGCTAACATATGTCAATTACCAAGGCAGTGTCCAACATGTAAAAAATGCTATACGTTTTACTACTACTCTATTAATCTTTACTATAATTATTGCATTTTGTTTTGTTAATTTGACAGTTGAAGAAAGTGATGATATAGTTTGCTGAGGTTTGCCCCTGAAATGGAGTAATCAGAGATGACAGTAATTTAAGGGGGCAGCAAAGTCAAGGGAAGCTTTTTTGAGTCGGGGGGGCAGTTATATTTCAGAGTGCAATGTGAATAAAGCTGAGGCTTCACATGGTTCAGTCCAAGCATGTAATAGCTTTCTAAGGAAACATAAACTGATAGCTGAAATATTGAAAAATAATACCTAAGCTTTCTTAAGGAGTCCCTGCAAATGCTCTGCACAGCATATTTAACAGACTCCAAAATCTTCTCTAGATATTTCTCTCGTACCCAATTTTTTCCACTACAATAGCTATTTATATTTCTCCTCCTTCTCAACTATGAGGTCTTCATACCATTAGACTACAGCCCTGTTAACTTCCTTTTCATGCAGCTCACATGACCCTGTTCTCCACCTGCGACTCTCAGCCTTCTACACCCCTGAGAAATTCAGCATGAATGCTTTTTTAAAAAACTGAGAACAGTCTCTGAACTCTGATGAGTAAAATGACCCACTTGAGTATCTATTCCCTTTCCTTTTCAGCTCTTCACAAGAAGGGTACAACATACGTTTGTGCTAGCCAAGGACAGCAAAAAACCATACCCAGACCTCAGTCTTAATTCTTTTTCTTCTCCTCCTAAGGCAAGAAACCCTGGCAAGTGCTGCACCACTTGGCCTGGTATAGTCCCATTGATTTCTTCTAAGTAAACCTGGGAAGAAGCATCTCAATGTTAGAATTTATTCTTCCCCATGCCAACTCCCCATCTTCCCCTTGGCCCTCCATAAACCCATGAAAAATGATGAGCTAACTGGGTTAAATGGTTGGTGGTTACAGCAAGCATTAATTATCCCCTTTACCAAAATCAATCCAATGAGGGTCTGTGAAATACAGGGTGACAGATACCAACGCTTCTACACCGGAAGCAAAACTAGGACTACCTTTTCCAAACCAAACCTAAGCCAACCCTCGCTGGGTTTTGGTGAAACTGCTCATCTTCCTGACCCTGTCTTGAAACAGAAAGGCCTAAATGTCCTTTCAGTAAAAGGTGAGGAAAGCAAAAGTACTTCTCATTCTTTTATGATGAGTCTTCAATCATGAGTGGCAGGTTAAGTAGATTCTCAATCCAGTGATTTGGACATGACTAGTAACCTTTAAATAACTTGGTCTTTGAATCACCACTTAGACCAGAAAACAGAAATCAGTTATTCCTTCAAAGGAAGAGCTTCAGAGACTTTTAGACATTTAAGACTCATTGTTCTCAGTTTAAATCTAAGTGTGAATATAAAATAATACTTCCGGAGGCAATTCCACAAGAGACATTTGAACTAAATCATGTCCTTAAATCAAGTGAAATGACTCGAAGAGGGCTCTTTCATTTGTACAACATTTGCTTAGGTTATTTAGTTCTAGGATAGTAAGTCAATAAAATATTTCCTAGTATCCTCTAAAAGGGTATCTCTCAATTATAAACTTTATTTTCAGTGGCCTTCAGTTCATTTATTGAGATTCCTTAGAATTAAATTATTTACCATAGGGTCCCAAAGCTCCACAGCATTTTTTTTCAAGTCACAATTATTTATGTCTGGGTTTATGAATTCCTGAGGACAGGGGACATTGTTGGAGGTCTCATCTGTGCTTTAAAGTGCCCACAGTGTGGGAGCTGCCCTTTGAAGGCTGGAGCTCTTCACTTAGCCAGTTCTTCGCCAGAGCTCAGGACAGGAAGGAAGGAGACAAATACAGTGCAAGTGAGAGAAGCCGCTGAGCGTGGGCATTGGGTGAAGACAGCTGCCGCTGTCTGGCCATCCATGCATGTAAATTACTCCTATATTTTAAACAGTTGTATAACCAGGGCAAAGTGTTCTCCATGAAATCTGTTTGGCACAAATCTACAGATTGTGAATAGAGGCGAAGGTGGAACCAACAGAGGGCCAGAGCTGGTGGATGGGGACACAGAGAGAGAAATGGGCATAAAATAGGGCAGTGGTTTACAATCCTGCACAATCAAAGACAGAATGTGGAGACAAATGTGGATATTGTCTTTGTATATAGAAATAGAATGCATTTTTAAACATTCAGTGCAAACAAAGCATGTTGTTGATATTTTTAAAGCATCTTCATTTTACCCTGTTTTTGATGATCAGGAAAGTTAACTGGAAATTGCTCCTTCGCCAGGAAATAACTAACAGCATTTCAAGCCCAGTTGTAAGAAGCTGGAATCTATCCTCCTTTTAAGATCAGGAAAAACAAAGATCATCTCTCTTATTTTAGGGGGCAAAAGTGGAAGTGGGATAAGCAGAGGTAGAGTGAAGAGTGGTATTGATACCAATGAACAAAATTAGATACAGGAAGGGGAGTTATGACTACACTTGCAAAGAACCCTTGCTCAATTTTTCCTTAAAGATCATGCCATCAGTTTTTAAAGCTTTAGTGTGCACATGAGCCACCCAGGGATGGTGTTGAAATGTAGACTCCCAGGACCAGCCCCCAGAGAACTGGATTCAACAGGTCTGTGGCAGAAACCTGAATTCTGTATTTAAACACCTACCCCAAGTCAACCATGATTCAAGTGAACCTCGGAAACAGCATGTCTGAGAAACAGCACATCAGCACTGATGAGTTTTTTCCTCTAAAAATGAACAGAGTAAGAGGGGCATGAATAGGAATTAGCAATGGTGAAGATGATCTGGGCATCACATTCTCTACCTCTGGCTTCTCACTGGTCCTCTCCTATCTTAGCACTTCTCCATCTACTTTGCCCAAATCGCAAAATCAGGATTGTTTTGATTTTCGTATTTTTTTAAGGTTTTTAATTTTAATTTCATTGTAGTTACATACAGATTTTCATATTTTTTTTGAAGTGGTAAAATCTCTTTTTTTCTAAACATGTCCCGTTTTTCTATCTCCAGGGGATATCAAAAACTTCATTAAGAAGCTTGATAAACTGGGGCTCCTGGGTGGCTCAGATGGTTAATCGTTTGCCTTCGGCTCAGGTCATGATCCCAGGGTCTTGGGATCCAGCCCCTCATCAGGCTCCCTACCTGCTCAGTGGGGAGCCTGCTTCTCCCTCTCCTTCTACTGCTCCCTCTGCTGTGCTCTCTTGCTCTCTCTGTCAAATAAATAAATAAAATCTTTTTTAAAAAAAGAAGATAAACTGTATGGGAAAAATGAATGGCTGAAGGGTGCAAACAGGTGGGTAGGATGAACAAAATCAGCAATCATCAGATTACTAATATACAAATCAAATATGTAAAGCAGCAAGCTGAGTAAATACTTTCCATTACCATCATCAACTTCAAAGAAAGGCAAATTCTATTCACTCTCTGCCTTCTCTGTTGATCATTATGTAGACCCCGGACATTGCTTTGATGAAACAAACAAAAAACTAAACACCTAAACAAAAAACTAAAACTAAAAATGTTTAGTTTTAAAAGTTTTTCATAGATCATAGAGGCCATCTAAGAAGATATTACTTAGTCCTGGCTACTACTCAGTAAATTGGTTGCTCAGGATAACTCAGCTAGTCAGTGGCAGGTGGCTCTAGAGTCAGTTTTTTCTGACTTGATTGTCATGACCACACTTGTAGGTCATGAAATCAATGTCCTCGGTCTTAACTATCATTTTTAGAAAAATGAAAGATTAAATAGAAAATACCAGAGGGGCTAAAGTTGGGATAACACTGTTGTATTCCACTATGTGGCCTTAAAAAGAGATTTGAGGGGTGCCTGGGTGGCTCAGTCAGTTAAGCATCTGCCTTTGGCTCAGATCATGATCCCAGGGGTCCTGGATCAAGCCCCACACAGCAGGCTCCCTCTCCCTCTGCCTCTCCCCTGGCTCATGCTCTCTCCCTCTCTCTCAAATAAATAAAATCTTAAAAGAGAGAGAGATTTGAAAGAGGGAGCATCTCAGCTGAATCCAAGTCTATTTCAACTTTATTGAGGCTTAAGAGAATTTCATAGTCGCTACCAGATTTTTAAGGCAGTATCATCCTCAGTATTTTTACAAGTAAAAAAAAAATATGTGATAGTCTGAGAATGTGAAAATTCTTACTTGGGAAGCAAATGCCATAACCAAGCCAATGGACATCTCAATATTCATTTGCGTCACGCCGTAGTTTGAATTGCAGCTGAAATGAATAAGCAGGAAAGTCAAACAATGAAGACTTCAGTTTATCAATTTAAAATTAGAGAGAGGAGGAGGAGAAAGAGAAGAAGGAAGGAGAAAGAGAGGGAAGCACCTAGAAGTCCAACAGTGGGGAATGCTTAAGTAAATTATGCCATCACCTTCTGTGTGACTCATGGTTTCTGGCTGGGTCATCCATTGATCTGGAGTTATCACTGGAAGGGTTTTCTTAATCGTCACCTGGAATGTGCTAACCTAATCTGGATCCCAAAGACGGCAAGATAGCAGGGTTCCAGAGCATTCTGAAAAGGTGTAACTGGTGATAGGAAGTTCTTTTGATGACAAACAGTTGAAGTTTCATTATGTCGAGGAACTTTGAGGAAGTCCTCAAAATCCACTTATTAAAAATATATTTCTTATTATAGACACACCTACTTTCTAGAATAAAAACCAAAGCCACGTGGAGCTGTCATCATATTTTGTATATATTGTAGAATTATATCAAGTTATGTCAAGATGTTCCCTCATCTTGTAAAAAGGTTTTTATCAGAGGGGGGCACCTGATGGCAGAATTTAAGGTGTCTGGATCCTGAAGATAAAACTGTCTGAAATCCTTACGGTAATTAACTGTACACGTCTGAAGTTGGTTTGTTTTAAACCTTTGTTTTTAAAAAATATGAGATGTTGGGGTACCTGTGTGGCTCAGTCAGTTAAGTGTCTGCCTTCTGCTCAGGTCATGATCTCAGGGTCCTGGGATCAAGCTCCAGGTAGGGCTCCCTGCTCAGCGGGGACTCTGCTTCTCCCTCTCCCTCTGCCTGCCACTCTGCCTACTTGTGCTCTCTTTCTCTCTGTCAAGTAAATAAATAAATTTTTAAAATAGAGGATGGTGTTTCCTTTAATCCTTGAAGCTTTTCTTTTTAAAAGTTGATTTACAAGAAACCGGAATGGTGAGTTTCACTTTCGGTTTCCTGAATTTTTCTTCCAAGGGCAGCGAGGAGGGAAGTAACTAAACCCCGCTGCGGGGCTGACCCGGGCGGAGCGGGCAGTGGGCGGGGACGTCGGCCCCTCCCGCCGCCGGCTCCTTAGAGTGTCCCCGGGCCGCTGCCCTGGCAGCCTGCGCACAGCGTGCCGAGCCTCCGCGCCCGCCGCCAGTCCCCCCGCCAGCAGGTAGGGAGCGTCCTTCCCTCGAGAGGTGCCTGTGGCCACCTTGGGTGGCACTTTAAAAAGCAGCTGGTCTCAGAAGACCTTTTCTTTGGGATGGAGAGAAGAGAAGGGCCAGGGAAAGCGCGGTGGTTTCACGCGGCAGTAGAGCCGGTACCCGTGTAGGCTATAATAGGAACAGCTGAGACGTTTGACCTTTCTTGGGGGGCGGGGGGGATTCGGTTTTGCTTAATATCAGTTTTGTAAGTATGTGTTTCTGCACGTTCATGAAGGTGGTCCTGAGGTATGCAGCTGGGTCTAGAGGGAATTCCTAGGCTGGAGGTCGAGCGCCCGGGTCCTAGTTCACCCTTAGCTGCTCTCTAGCAGTACGCTGAGTAAATCATCACGCCTGCGGCGTCTCCTAAGGCTCCCTCCTGTAAGTAAGAGCCAGGACACCCCAACCCTAGCTCTTTTTGCTTTATCCCTCTGGGGACCTACAGGAGTCCTGATGGAGAAAGACCATGGTCTTTTTCTTATAATACAGGTAGCGTTTCAAGTATCACTGTTTCACTTTGTTTGCACCTAAAAAAATACCTTGTGTGGTTTTTCTATGGATTATTTTGTTTTTTTAAGATTTTATTTATTTGAGAGAGAGGGGGAAAGCACAGAGGAAGAGGGAGAGGGAGAGGGAGAAGCAGACTCTCCACTGAGCAGAGAGTCCGATGTGGGACTCCATCCCAGGACCCTGAGATCATGACCTGAGCCGAAGGCAGACGCTTAACCAACCAACTGAGCCACCCAGGCGCCCCTCTATGGATTAAATAGTCTTCTAAAATGTGGTGTATATTTTTTTTAATGGCTGCATTCCATGGTACAAAATTAATACCCCATGCTGGACATAAAGATTATTTACAGTGGTTAAGTGTCTTAGCCATTTAGTGAACATCATTGCTTGTAAATCTCTGGGACATTACTGATTATTTCCTTCAGATAAACTCTTTTAAGTTTAACTACTTAGGCAAAGAGGGAATATTTTAAAAGGCCTTTTGGTGCAAATTGGAAATCACCTTCAAGAAAAAGCCAGTTTACATTGGCAGTTGCCAGCAGTTTTTAAGAACTATGATAGTCTAAAGAAAAAAAAAAATCAGCCTTTTTCAGTGGAATAGAGTAGGCAGAGGTTACAGGAAAGTAGTTAGAGTGTAGTCTTAAAAGAAGCCACTGAGATAGTGCAGGGATTTGAAGCCACCTGGGAAACATGTAAGAATGTCTCAGGGTGACTGAGGAGGGGAAGGAGTTTGGCACAGGTTCTAGTTGGGTTTAATAGATCAACTCTCTTGATCTATTAATGGGGTGGGTTTTCATCTTGGAGATACATTGTTGAACTCTAGGAATTTTTTTTAATCAAATTATAGTTTATATATGTCAAATAAAAGTCAAAGGAGACCCTAAACCAACAGCTATCAAGACACTCCTTGTTCCTACTTTTGAGAAAGGAAGCTTGAATTCTTTTGCTGTCTTTACCTCCTACGCTTGCTACCCTTGGGAGATAGAGAAGTACTACCAGTTGCATAGTGTTATAATGAGTTCCCCAGGGACAAACCTGCTTCTCCATCCTGAATGAACCATCATTTCTTCCCTAGTTCACGTTTCCCTGCTCTTTGAATGCTCTTGTCTGGGAATCCAGGTATACCATTATATAGTTTCTGACTTGAAGATGTCAGTGTTCTCTTAGACCAACTGCCCTGATGTGGGGTTTAGGGATCAAAGACCACCGTTATTCACATAGTCTCTCTTCTTTTTGTCCCCACACTAATGACAGCTGTACTCCAAGGGAAGGAAACCTTGGGAAAAGGTGGTAGCATGAGGAATTAGGTAAATACCAGGTCTAACCCATCAGCTTCCAGTAAACTTTATTACCCCTAAATTTTTAACCAAATGCTGTAAACATTGGCAAAACTGCTTTTAACCTATGAATGGATTTTATTTCTCTTTGTTTTATTCAGCAGTTCTTTGCTTGGGTATCTTAAGGGGTATCTTACGTTTTCTTTTGAGCAATAAATATATTTCTGTTTATTATATTACAGTATTTTGTAATTGTTGTGTAAGCAACTTTTGCCCAAGGAAAGGTCAGGGAGATAGCTTCTGCATCCTCATTTTCAACAGTCTTCATGTTCTCACGGGCCTGTGTGAGAATAGAGAGAAAGGAGAGAAATAGGAATTATGCACCTAACACTAACAAGAGAATGATGACTTATTTTACTTTATGGTTTTTTATTTTTACCCATATATGTATACATGAACATGAAGGGTTCATACAGATTGATAAGAAACTAATAAGATAAACATGCCAAAAAATGATGAAATAATTCACAAAAGAACCAAAATAACTAACAAACCCATGAAAAATTCAAATTATAACTTTTCAATAATCAAATTAGAAAAAATATTTTTAAAACCATACCCAGTAAAGATACAATGTAACTGGTACCAATTATCCACATGTATCAGGAACCAGGAAGATGTTCTTTCTCCTTGATCAACAATTCCACTTGCGGAAATCTGTCCTTAGGGCCTGGCCTGCAGCCTGGCACACAGTAGGCACTTACCGAATATTTGCTGAATACACAAATATGTATGATATTTTTAAAACTGGAAACAATCTTAAACCTAACAATAGGGGAACTAAACATTATGGGAACACTAAAATACTTAGGAATATCATTCAGTAAAATGGAAAACATTGTAACAGTCAATGAAAAGATGAGTGTGAAATGTATGATAAGGTTATAATTGTTTTTACAAAGATTCACAGGGGGAAAGACGAAGAAAAATGTATACTGGAATGCTCACAGTGGTTACAAGTTTTCTCAGCCTTGGCACTGTTGACACCTAGGCCTAGACAAATCTCTGCTGTGGTGGCTGTCCTACACATTGTAGGATGGTTAGCAGCAACATGACCTTTACCCACTAGAAAGTAGAAATCCTCGCTCCCACCCCACTGCATTTTGAGAACCAAAACTATTTCTAGGCATTAGCAAATACTTCCTGGGTTAAAGTAATGGAATAGTGGGTGATTTTTCCCCTTCTTTTCTCATTTTCTATATTGTGTTTCTATTACTTAAATAATGAAGAAAAACATAAAAATAAACAAATATCATTCTACCTCAACTCTGATGTGTGAGTTTCTAGGGTTCTTTCCATTCTACCACTCTGTCTCCCAAACGTTCTGCAGCTTAGCAAGGTGAAATGGTTCACTAAATTTGTTTTTTTATTTTTTTCTACTAAGAGGAAAATGTATCTATTTGAAAATGTGGACTCAGAAAAGCAACAAAGAAATCATTAACAATCTCCTCTCCCTTTTTTTTTTCCTCCCATCCTTTCTTCCTTTTAAAAATTATTTAAAAAATGGGGCATCTGGGTGGCTCTGTCAGTTTAGCATCAGACTCTTGGTTTAGGCTCAGGTCATGATCTCAGGGTCGTGGGATCGAGCTTCTTTTGGGGCTCCTCGCTCAGCATGGAGGCTGCTTGGGATTCTCTCTTTCCATCTCCCTCTGCCTCTCTCCCTGCTCTCTCTCTCATAAATAAATAAATCTTTAAAAAATTATAAAAAAGTGAAAACCTGCTTATCATCCCTCTGATTTCACTCCTAGAGATAATCACTATGAGCATATTGGTATGGATTTTTCTGGACATTTCCTATGTCTAAACACACAGATTTTTCTTCCTTTGTTTTTAAACTAAAGTAGGTTTCTACATGTACAGCTCTGCAACTCACTTTCTACATCTTTGCAAAATCAATACAATTCTGTCCTTAGTGGTATTACATTGTAGGACTATAACAACATTTATTTAACTAGTTAGGCTATCTGGAATATTCCCAGTTTGTGGCTAGAATTATCAATGTCATCACTTCACATGTATTGTTTATATATATGTTTTTGTTTTTGTAGGATACATTTCTAGGAGGGGAAGTGAAAGCTCATATATCAAATACATTTAAAAATTTAGTGGAGATTGTCAAATTGCCTTCCAAAAAAGGTTATATAACTTCACATTCCTACCATTCCTACCTACCCCCCAGTGAGAAAACCCAGTTGTTCATATCTTTACAAACACTAGGAATCTTTATAATTTTGGTAAGCTAATAAGTGAAAAATAGTACCTAATGTTTTAAACTTATACTTTTTAAAAAATTGAGATTGAGCATCCTTTCTGATGTGTAGATGTTGTTTGTATTTCTTATTCTCTGAACTGTATGCTAGAACCTTTTGCTCAATTTTCTGTTGGGTTGTGTGTGGTTTTCTTACTGATTTTGTAGGAGCTCTTTATATATTAGGAGCATAAATCTTCCATCTTATATATGTGTAGCATAGATTAATAGATCATTGATGAGTTTCTATATATGTATACAAGAGGTCAAAGAGACCTTAAGAGGGAAAACGGACTTCTCAAAGTGTGTAAATATATGTATAACACAAGAGGGAAATGTGTTAATAAAGAAACAAACTGAGGGTTCTCGGGGGAGTGGGGGCGGTGGGTTAGCTTGGTGATGGGTATTAAAGAGGGCACGTATAGCATGGAGCACTGGGTGTTATACGCAAACAATGAATCATGGAAAACTACATCAAAAACTAATGATGTAATGTATGGTGATTAACATAACATAATAAAATTTAAAAAAAAAGAAAATAAACAAATTTGCTGAAATGCAGTATAAATCTTTATTTATTCCCCTGCTTGAATATAAGGTCCAAAATGAGAGTGATTTTTCTTTCTTGTTCACTGCTGTATTCCTAGTACCTAAAACAGTGCCTGGGACAGAAGAGGTGCTCAATCAATGTTTGCTGAATTAAAGAATTGGTAGAATTTCAAGCAGAATGACAAAATGAAGAATAGAATCTAGGCAGATACCCCTAAAAGAGTGGCTGTAAGTCATTCACACCTTAGTCTGAATTGGTCAAATTAAACTGTTTCTCCTTCTCACTCCTGCTGCTAGTGGAATCAGTTTATTGAGAGAATAGGATTTATAACTTGGAATAAGCCAAGGACAGAAGAGTAGATTTCTGAAGGATGGCACCTGCGGGAAAAGGGGCATAGCTGGGATGGTGGTACGGGAGGCTTGAGTAGTTAAGGATAGGATGAAAATATTCAGAGGCAAGGGTGGAATAAAAAGCATTAAGAGGTGGGAGATATGAAGTCAGGTTGTCCTTGCTTTGAAATTTTGCACAGTGCAGGTTTGGATTTCTAGATATGCTCCACTGCAGAAAAAACATGAAATAGTTGAGAGGATTTTAGTGCGATATTTTCTTCTTGGCCTCTTTCGAGGGTTCATTATAAGTTTTTTTTCAGGCCTTGTAATTACATTTAAAGATTCTCATCATAGTAACTTTTTTCCGCTTGGCTTTATAGGACTGTGGGTTATAAGTAAAGGTATTAAACTTCTAAATTCCATGCTGCATTTCCACACTAACCAATCAGTCATTTTTCTGGTTATCAGAAGACTATTTCATTTAGAACTGCCAAGACCCATAATGTCTGGATGTTCAATTATTGAATAAAGCATTTTTCTTTTTGCATTTTCCATAATTAGGTCACTCGAGAAAGATGAAGATATTTAGCCTCTTTGCATTCATGGCCTACTGCCATTTGCTGAAAGGTAAGATACCAGGTCCTTTCCTTAGGTTCTATATTTTAAAATATTTTAACTCTAAGTTAAAAACTACAATAATTACTTAAGATGGATGTAAGTTTTTTTGTAGAGAAAATATTCTGTTTTTCCTTCTGTATCTCATAAACCCATTTCATTGGACGAAGATATAGGGAATATGGTTAAACTTAAAAGAAAGAAAATTAACCCATTATCTACTTGTCCATTACCTGTTATCCATTTCCCAGGGATAATTACTGAAACTATCTGTAAATTTTTTGAGGAGTTTCCCATCTTCTGAAAATTGGTCGTCTTTCTCTTCAGCATTTATGATCACAGTTTCCAAGGACCTGTATGTGGTGGAGTACGGCGGCAATGTGACCATGGAGTGCAAATTCCCGATAGAAAAACAGTTAAACCTGCTTGCACTAATTGTTTACTGGGAAATGGAGGATAAGAAAATCATTCAGTTTGTGAACGGGAAGGAAGACCTGCAAGTTCAGCACAGCAGCTACAGCCAGAGGGCCCAGCTGCTGAAGGACCAGCTCTTCTTGGGGAAGGCTGCGCTTCAGATCACAGACGTGAAGTTGCAGGATGCTGGGGTTTACTGCTGCTTGATCGGCTATGGCGGTGCTGACTACAAGCGGATTACTTTGAAAGTTCATGGTAAGAATACATACAGGGGAAGAGGCCCAGTCTTTATGAAAACCATAACCCAGTGCTGAGCACTTTTCCTTCTTGGAAGTCCACCTTGCTCTCCACAGTGGCAATCTGCACATTCATTCATTCATACACCCCTCCAATGAGCATTTCTCAAACACTTCCTCTTTGGCAGTCCCTGGAGATCCAGAGCCAGACATGGTAGGACCATATTCCACAGTATGTTCGGTTCTGCTAAAAATAAATTCTTAGTCTTTACTTTTTTATTCTAATGAAAGTGATACATGTACTTGCAAATCATTCAGACAGTATGGAAGGGAATAACATGAATTACAAAAGTGTCCTTCCCCCTTCACTGCCGCCTTCCATGGCATGTCAAGTTAGTAGCCACTGTTTGTGTGTCCCTCCAGGAATTTTTTCATTCAACTATAATTTTTAAAAAATTGTATTAAGCCTGCCATCATTTTTCTTCTTTTATACCTCTCTATGTCAAATCCAAATTAATAGAGTAAAAACAAACCCCACTGTGAGGTTCACATTCAAAAAGGCTTGAAGTCAATCTATAAAGGCAAAAAATAGTATCAAACATAAAGGAAACTGTTCTTTAGAGACAGTATAAGCTATGCTCACTGGGCATATATTCATCTTGAGAATCTACACCGCTGTCATCTTGGAGTTGTAGAGGAACTGTGAGTATCAAATTCCCAGGTACTGACCCACAAATATGTCATCAGGTCACCTGCGTTCAAAGTTTTGTGTTGCTACTAGATAAGAAAAGGAAAACACCTTAGCTGACCCCCTCTACTTTCACTGTTAAGATTCACAGAATTGAGAGATGAAAGGATCCCAAGTAAGAGCAGCTAATCCAAACTCCTGAAGAACAGAAATCCCCCTAAGGGATCTTCTGCTCACATTCTTTCCACAATGACACCCGGTCACTTGGACCTCCCTTCCATAGCCTTTTGAAATTATTGTCTGAAACTGAGCTGATATCTACCCTCTCTAGTCATAGTTTTGGGATTATCTGCCTGCTTCTTTTGTTTACATGATGACCTTTGAATTTGTGATCAGAATCCAGTCATCACTCCTTGTTCTTTCCATTCTGGCTTAACTACCTTCAATCTGAAGATCAATATTACAGGTAGAAGAAGTTTACATTTATCATAAAGGGATAAATGATCGTTGTAAACTCAGTCAAAATTTTAGAGCAACTGGGAGAAATGCATCTATTTTAATGGCACATTACTGGGTTTCTGATTCTGGATCAATTCATGCTACTGTGGTCAAGAAGATGTCACTTGTATTGGGAAGTAGATTTAATTTCCATTATATTTTGCCGTATACTTCTCCAGAACAGTGATATTTATGAAAGCAAGCTGGTGGGATCCCAATTTGGGATTTTTCAACTTTTCTTCAGCCATCAGCAAATATCAGGCACTGACTGTGTTTCATGACCTTAAAGAAATTATCAACACTTAGCCCCATGAGTGACCAGCATTGCTGGATCCGGGCTGGGGAGGAAGAACGTAAGCCTGGCAGTCAGGTGAAAGGAAGTATAGAGTGTAAGTTTCTGCTTCTAGAAGAGAGGGTCTCTCATCAGCCCTCAGGGAGTATGCGAAGGGTAGGACAGCTGTCCTGTAACAAGGAATGGTGTTCCTTCAGGTCCTCTGGGCTCTGTAATGTCCGCTGCGGATCTGTGATGTCCCTTGTTGTGGCTCAACACAGTAGGAAACATTTGGGCACTGAAGGTTTTTCCAAGAAGGGGTTCCTGATAGAGCAAAGCAGATGACCAGCCAGATTTGAGGATCTGATTTGTTTTGACCATTTCGTTTTATATTATAAATTACTAAATTGGCATCCTAGTCCCAGTCCGTTTTGTGGTCATTTGCACACAGTGGTCTTGGGTGTTGAGTTGAGCTACACTGAGAGCAAGCCAGCCACCAAGCTTCGCTTGCGTTGAGGCGGTGTCACCAATGGAAATGGTCCTCTTGCATGAGCTTCACACTCAAGGAAGTACAATTCCTGAGTCACCTCTCTATGCAAATGATTTCACAGTAACACTTCTCTTCCCATCACGGCAAACATGTGGTGGCACAGCTTCCCCACAGGGAGTTTACTAACCATGGGATTTTATAGGTGAAGCATTTCAAAACTGAAATGTGTTCAGAGTTTAGTTTTGGATTAACTCAATTATTATTATCACTGTGGGTATTATTGCACCTTTCGTGTTTATCAGTTTAAATATCATACTCTCAGGCATCTGACTTCCAATTGAGAATGCTGTTTTTCCTTAATCATCGAACCTAATAGTGAGGAAAATGAAATACCCATTTATACTTTAAAGACTTTAAATGGGATTAGGCAACTGAAAGAACGAAGTATTGCATAGCTCTCCTGATAAAGCTAATTTGTTCATATGAACCCAGGATTAACTGCCATCATTCTCCACTGACACCGTCTCTCCCTGATTCACCAGCCAGCCTCTAGATTTTTTTCTATAGTATTCTTTCCCATCTAATGAATCATGTAACCTGTTCATTCCCATCTAACACATATAAATGCACCTGTTTTATTATCGCTCTCCTCTTTCTTGAATATACACTCCACAAAGGCAGAGATTTTGGTCTGTTTTATTCACTGCTCTATCCCTAGGACTTGGCATACAGGAGGAGTTTGACAGAGCACACAAAAATTTTTGTTGAATGAATGAATGAATGAATGAATGAATGAAATAGTTCCTCAAATAGGATAGGGTAAAAATTTTGAAACATGAACAGGTTTGAATATGTGAAAACTTATTTTGAAGTCTGTTCCTGAGGAATTGCCAGTACTTTCTGAAGACTATTACATGAGTACACTTAAGTGGTAGTAGTAAGAAGAGGAGGGGCAGCTCTAGTAGCAATCATAGTAGTAATTAACACTTACGTAGTACCTATTATGTGCCAGGCCCTGTCCTAAGCATTTGGCCTATACTAACTCATTTAATCCTCAATGACTCTATGGGGCAGGGGCTTCATTTCTCTAAGATGCATGTTTTCACATTTTACTGTCTCTGTATCTAAGTGTGTCTTTCAATAGATGGCATCTTAGATTCAATGATGTGTGTGGTGTTATTCTCATTTTATGAAGGATTAAATTGAGGCCCAAAGAAATTAAGTAATTTACCCAAGTTCACTCAACCATTAAGTGGTAAAGCCAGGTTCTGAACTCAGGTAATCTAGTTCTGAAGTCTGTGCCCGTAACAACCAGGTTTTACTCCCAGGATTTATACCTCCAGAGTGTGTATGAAGTTGGATATTGACTTTAAAACTACAGTGAGCTCTTCTTAGTCTTGATGTGACCATTGGATTAGCACATGTGTACTCTATATCTAGTAAACCAGGAGTCTGCAAATGTTTTTGATAACCTGCTCCATCAGTAAAGCATGTTAGCTAATACGTGTGTATTTGTGTGTGTGTAGTTAGAAGGGATATACTTGTGCTACTGTAAAGGATATAGCATAAGAAATTGACATTTTTAAAAGGTAAAAGAAGTTGAACATCACTAACTTCGTATGGTTCAAACTAATGCATTGTACATTCTATAAATGTATAAAATAGAAATTTTTAGAGGTAGAAATAAAACTTTAATCATATTTTAATGCCTTGTTAATTATGATGATTCACTATCATTAGCTAATACTTCAAGGTGAAATTCATTGTTAACAAAGGTGGATGGTCTTGACAATCTTGAGTTTTTGGTTTGGTTTTTGTTTTTAGTTTCAGGTGTACAGTATAGGGATTCAGCACTTCACACAGCAGCCAGTGCTCCTCACAAGTGCCTTTCTGACTCCCCATCACCTCTTCAGCCCATCCTCCCGCCCACCTCCCTTCTGGTAACCATCAGTTTGTTCTCTACAGTGAAGAGTCTGTTGCTTCATTTACCTCTCTCTCTCTTTTTTTCCCCATGCTTATTTGTTTTGTTTCTTAAATTCCACATATGAGTGAAATCATATGGTTTTTGTCTTTCTCTGACTATTTCACTTAGTATTGTACTCTCTAGCTCCATCCATGTTGTTGCAAATAAAAAAGATTTCATTCTTTTTTATGACTGAGTAATATTTCCTGTGTGTGTGTGTGTGTGTGTGTGTGTGTGTGTGTTTATATGCACATACATACCACATTTTCTTTATCCATTTATCAGTCAACGGACAAATGGGCTATTTCCATAATTTGGCTATTGTAGGAAAACAGTATGGAGGTTGCGCAAAAAGTTAAAATAGAACTACCCTGTGATCCAGCAATTGCCCTACTAGGCATTTACCCAAACGATACAGAAATACTGAGTCAAAGGGTTACATGCACCACAGTGTCTATAGCAGCATTATCTACAATCTTGAGGGTTTTTAAACCAACACCTTATCAGGTCCAATTAGGTACTTATTGTTTTAACTTCATAAAGTGGTGGTAAAAAAATTGTCCCTCCTGCCACTTCCTTGTGGTTTGTGCTTGAAGTGTTAGTATTCCATCCTCAGTTTTGTTGTGGGAAAATTTTTAATTGGTGGTTCATTTTGTAAGCAGGTTAGTCTAGTTAAAATTAAATAAGAGAATCTGGAAATCTGTAATAAGCCCAAAGGAGTCACTGTTCTCCTTTGGTGTTATAAAATTTCCCTTTTCCCCTAAGACCCTCATATGGCATACAAAGTGAGGCCCATTGTCAATTCGTAAAGTTTATTAAGCTTAGATTATTTCTTAATTATTATGATAAAAATATATAAGTGGAAGTTCTAATATTTTCTTCCAGTATCCCAACACATGTGCCCTACTTTAGAGACTAGAATAGTGGATATCTAATCAATGAGTAGAACTATTCCACTCATTTATTGGGCCCTGAGAAGTATACCACATTTATACACATGCTTAGGCATGAAGCAACATTCCCCTTTATTATTCCGTTAAAAATTTTAAGAGTAAAAAAGCAAACATTTTACCTTTAATACTTTACCATTATCTGTGATTTTAGTCTTGAAAACTAAATTGCCCAGAAATCAAGCTCTGTGCTATGTGAACCAGACACTGTTACGGTAATACTCTTTCAGGAAGTATAATCAGTGTATTTATTTTTTTAAAAGATTCTTAAATATAACACATACAAGGTTGAGGACTCAAGTACTCACATCGTTATTTCAGACTTGTTTGATTCTTAGTGTTTTGTATTAAATCTCTGTGAATATATCTTACCACAAAGCCATTGTTAAACCTTTTGTAAAGGAATGGAGAGTCAAGGCTCTGGGTGGAACACTGGTGGTTACACTAAAGTAGTAGGAGTAAAACAAAGATTATACCAATAGAATAATGACATGTTACCATGCTTGTCATGAATAAACATAAATAAAGATCTTAGGGATGTAAATGCATTAAAATAATCTACTAAAATAGTACACGTGGTATCTTAATCCTAAAAGGTCCCAAACCAATGAGCTAAATTTTAATCGATGATCTAAAATTTGAACTTTCTTTGAGTATAATAATTATTTAAATGACTTATTCAAATAGCCAGCATAAAAAAGTTCAAAAAATAAGTATCATAATGTGGTATTCTGGATGAGATCCTAGAATAGAAAAAGGACATTAGGGAAAAAAGTGAAATGGAACGAAATGTGAAGTTTAGCTAATAGTAATGTGCTAACATTGGTTCCATAGTTATGACAAATGCACCATGGTAATATAAGATGTTAACAGTAGGGGGGAACTGGGTGATAGGTATGGGGGGACTTTCGACTATCTTTGCCATTTTTCTGTAAATCTAAAAATTTTTTTAAAAGATTTTATTTATATGGGAGAGAGAGAATGAGAGATAGAGAGCACGAGAGGGAGGAGGGTCAGAGGGAGAAGCAGACTCCCCGCTGAGCAGGGAGCCCGATGTGGGACTCGATCCCGGGACTCCAGAATCATGACCCGAGCCGAAGGCAGTCGCTTAACCAACTGAGCCATCCAGGCACCCCGAAAACTATTTTGAAGTAAAAAATAAATTCAAACTTTAAAAAGTGTTATCCAGGAGCACATACCAGTTTTTATAATGATACCGTATTCTTTTCATACTTAATTTCTGATCATTGACTCACAGTTGGAAAAGTGAATGGCACATGAAAATCAGATTTTCTGTTTATTAAATAAAGTCTAAGAAAACCGTGCTGGGCAGCTGGAGAGGTTCATGTTACGAAGACAGCATTACAACAACAAAAAGAAAATATCCAGGAATAAATTTAAGAAGAAATGGGTTGGCCCTATGCAAAAACTATAAAGCATTATGAGAAAGATACAAGGACTTGATTAAATGGACAGACATATTTTATATTTGGATAGAAAGACTATTGGTTTAAAGATGACAGTTCTCTTTAATCTGTGCATTTACTTGGAGCCCAATAAAAATAGCAATATGATTTTAGGTAGTTGTTCCTTTGAGCTCAAACGTAGCCCAACTATGAACGGGCGAGTTGGAGCAGAGCTAACGGGTTCCTCACTGCTGAGACATCTGAACATCAAGCTTATTTCTCTGAGAACCCGCCTGAATTGATACTTTTCCTAAGGTAGACAACACCAAGCCACGTATCTAGTTTTGTCCTAAGTGAAAGCCCTGACTTCTTTTTGCTCATGACCTAGCCCCATACCGCAAAATCAACCAAAGAATTTCTGTGGATCCTGTCACCTCTGAACACGAACTAATGTGTCAGGCTGAGGGTTACCCTGAGGCTGAAGTCATCTGGACAAGCAGTGACCATCGAGTACTGAGTGGCAAAACCACCATCACTAATTCCAACAGGGAGGAGAAGCTTTTCAATGTGACCAGCACACTCAGAGTCAACACAACAGCTTACGAGATTTTCTACTGCACTTTTCGAAGATCAGGTCCTGAGGGAAACAGAAACAATACCGCTAAGTTGGTCATTCCAGGTAATATTCTGAATGTCTCTATTCAAATGTGCCTACTGCTGTCCTATGGCCTCTAGCATGGTGCCTGTTCATTGTAGGCATCCATCATTCATTGAATAAGTGAATGCATGTATAACACTATACAAAATGCTTCTTCCTCTCCATCCAAGTCCATATTGCTGTTTAATAAACATTCAGCAAATATTTATTGAGTATGCCCTATGTGCCAGGCAGCAGGGGCTCATAGAAGAGTAAGACACTGTTCACACTCTCCAGGAAACAGATAAGAAACAGATAAGGCAATCCCATCCCATGTAGGAGATGGTCTGAGGAAGACTCAGCTCAGGCAGTGTTTCAGGAATCCAGATCCCAGCACATCAGAGCTGCTCCTCTCTTTCCAGGGTTTCTGTGGTAACAAGCAAATGGAACGTACCCCATCTGTCCACCCGACCCCCAAGATAGTCTATGACATTTCAACACAAAGCGGTCTATCTGCTTAGTGTGTAAGACATAAGGTTTTGGTCCCTGCCTAAGCTCCTCAACTTCTGTGTGCTTCACTTTCCCTAGTTATAACAGTTATAAACTATCGGGCAAGGTTACCATAGGGGCGAATGAGCTACAGCATATGAAAATGATTTGAGGCTCTTGCCTGCACAGACTCAATTATTTTTTTTCTTACTACCCTACAGGAGTGGGTACGGTGGGCTGCATAGTCTGATGAGAGGCTGAGACCTTTAGAGAAAGTGAGGCAGGAGAGCATGATGTTAACATAAACCCAGAGGTGTTCTGAGAGGCACTTCTCAATGCCCCCTCTTCTAGTAGATGTTGCCAGTATAGCTTCAGCTACTTCAGAAAAAACAACTAAGAACTTGGGTGGAAAAGTCAACCAATAGGAAAAGGCAATACAGGATGGTCCCATGAATGAAAAGAGTAAAAAAAAAAAAAAAAAAAAAAGTCGAGAAACTTAAAAAGATGCTCTTACTGGGTTATGAGTCACTTTGGTAGCTAGGGCGGCATTCATGGGTTCCTGCCATTTAAAAGTTGCTTTATGACAGCCTATCTGTGGGAAGACTTAGGGTAATTCACCTAACTGCTTGGGGTCTGTTTCCTCATCTATCACCTCGGATTTTTTTTTAACATCTTGCCTGCCTAAACTGAACTTATTTTGAGATTGAAATAAAATAGATATAAACAGGCTTTGTAAACTGTAAGCTACCAGAGGAAGGCTGACCACTGTTGTGGCTTTAAAGCTTGAACGATGTCGTCAGGGATCGTGACCGATGGAGGGAGGAGGGAGTTAGCAGTCTCTGAGCATCGTGTGCCAGGGGACCCCTTTTCTTCCTTCATGGAACCACAGACAGATTGGTAAGAAGTACCCAGGATTCGATGTCCTGAGATGTTCAAACTGAGAAAGAAAAGATAGCAAGCGATGGCCCTGAATCATGGCCACGTACACTAGGACTAGGAGGTGGAAGCTCTTGGGCAGGACCAGTTGGCCTTCCTGTCCCATCTTTACCACGTACAACAGGCCGCTAGCTTCTAGATTAAAGAATGCAAGAGAGGTCACCGAGCCTCCCTTTTAGGACTGAGCAGCAACTACCTGTGTGTGATAAGCACTTCACAAATACTGGCCTCCCAATAAATTTATTATCATTTCCATTTTGTAAGCAGGTGAAAGGATTTGCCTGAGATCTCAAAGCTAGTGAGTGGCAGCAGAATGTAACCCCAGCCCATCTGTCCAAAGCCTGGGCTGCTTCCCCTTTTCTGGGCTGCTCCCGTTTTCCTGCCAGCATCCCACCATTCCAGCCACTCACTGTAACCCAAAGCTAACCGAAATTCAACTTCAAGGATGATTATTCTCTTGACCCCTTCCCATCAAAATTTCATCTTTGGTTTCTTTTTGTTTTCTTTTGTTTTTCAGAACCCCTTCCAGTTCCACCAAATGAGAGGACTCACTTCGTGGTTCTGGGAGCTGTCCTGGTGTTTCTTGCTGTAACCCTAGCAGTCATCTGTCTAAAGAGAAATGGTATCTCCTTTATTGCAATGGTCTCCACTGGGCATATGGGGCAATGTAACGGGGCTGCTACTGTTCTCACGGCAGCACTTACAGGCAGAGCCAGGGATGCTCAGCCTTCTGTAATGTGCGGCTCAGTCCCACGTAACAGGGAACTCTCCTCCCCAGAATGCTAGTGGTGGCCCAATCAGGAAACACAGATTTATAAAATGCTGCCTTCCTATTAGCATTCTCTTCTAGGGCCAACTTTCAATTATGCAAAGTGGGTTTCAGCTATGCTACCATGTGAAACTGTGTCTCATCTCTTACTCCAGTCATGTTCGTTTCATTGTCCCGCAGCATAGCTTATATTGGAAGGTGGCAGTGAACACTTGTAGGAGCATTTCCAAGGGGGTGACAGTTGGATCGTAGCTGCAGGGAAACCTGATTTGCCTTTGCAAGGTGGCACAAAGACATTCCACTATTCAATAGCAATGACAGCAAAGCCCAGCAGGATTGCTGGGTGAAGATCATGTGTGGGGGGTGAGAGGTGGGAGAATGGGTATGTACAGAGGGTGAAGAAGACCAAGCTCCGTACAGTTTCTTTCCATCATGCAAATAACCACAGACTTAGAGTAAGGGACAAAAAGCGAAAATGCCTGTCAGCTTCAGTTGAATTTGAGTCTTGCATTAGTTGCACTGTTATATTGAGCTGGTTTCTGGGCACCCTAAGGAATAAAAATAGTTTTTTTCTGTAGAGCGGTGATGGTTTTACCATAGAGTATTTTACAAGATTTCTGGCTGAGGGTGCTATATAGTTTTCAAAGTAATTTCCATGTGTTTATTTCTCTATTTGCCCATGGGAACAATTAAAGCACAGGAAAATGCATCTATTCAAATAATTTCCTCCCCTTTTAAGATGATTCAAAGTAGACATTTCCCCCAGTACTTTGAGAAGTATAGCAGGGGATCCAGTGATGATCTGTGTGTAGAGTTATCTGAGGTCAAATAGGGAAGTGGAAGATGGAAGGGAATTCCAATGGTGGTTGAAAAATTCCCCACAGCCCCTTAAAAGGATGGGTGGATCTGGGAAAGTGGTGTAATTGAGTAGAGGTCAGCTATTTCTAAAGAATAGGTATTTAACAGAACTGAGACAATTAGCCAGAATACAAAGCTCAAGGTCCAATGATAATGATGATCCTGAGATGGAGTTGATTTGTCCAAGGAAGTAACTCTTGCCAACTTGCATTTTGAATATTTCCCTATGAAAAGTAATTAGTCATCATTAGGGATGTATAATAAAGTGCCTCAGTGTATGGTCTATCTTTGAGGGAAGGATGGAGAATTAAAAGTGTATATTCCTAAAGAAAATCTAGGAGTGGGGCACCTGGTTGGCTCAGTCAGAAGACCATGCGACTCTTGATCTTGGGGTCGTGACTTTGAGCCCTACGTTGGGTGTAGAGATTACTAAAAAAAATAAATAAAAAATAAAATCTAGGAGCAAAAGCATATGCCCTAAATTGTTGAATTGACCTCAGGGGTTGGAACCCATGGAATAAATTCAGAAGTCTACCAGATTTCCTAGGGGATTAAAAATGTTTCATAGGAACTTGGAATTCAAACTTGAGTCACTACGTGGGATGTAGAGTTGTGTTACATGGGAATAAAAATGACTTTTTTTTTTCTCAAGGGAAAATGATGGATGTGGAAAAATGTGGCATCCGAGATAGGATCTCAAAGAAACAAAATGGTAAGAATATTAGCAGGGGTTAGGAAGTTGAAAGTTTTAAAAAGAAAAAAAAGTTAAAGTAATAAAAAGGAGAAAGCTATCAACCATAATCTCTCCTCACTTTGAAAGAATGCTGGCTCTTGGAGCTACTGACCCCTCTTTGCCTCACAATTCTAATATAAGAACTCTCCCCATAGTCCAAGGAGATTTAGAGATGGCCCTGGAGTGTAGAGTCGTGAGCATCTTTGGGGATGGGGGAGGAAGCATCTTCTCTCTGCTAGATTTATAGCTCTGCATCCTAACAGCTCCCTGCAAAAGGGGACTAAGTTGACGTGTGGGTGAGTAACGTAGATAGATAGAGAGAGAGAGAGAGAGAGAGAGAGAGATAAAACTTGAGTAGCAGGCACTATGTTAACTGCTTCATATGCAGTGCCTCGTTTAATCTCCCCCCAACAAAATCAAAGAGATAAATACTAGGATATTTCCCATCTTACAGTAGAAAAAACCAGAGAGTCAAGAAAATATATATCAAATTGCCCAAGGACTCATACCTGAGAGAAATCAGGCTTTGGAGCCCACTAGCCTGACTATAGAACTTTACTCTTAACTTACCACTTAAATTCATTTCACCAAAAATGTGTTCCTTTATAAGAGGTGAGAAAGACTTTACCCACCTGACTGAACTAAGAAGAAAGTTATATTAAGATTTCTAATTCTTTTTAATGCAGTTAGAAACCAAACTTCACAACAAGCCCTAATTTAAAGTAATCTAAGTAGTTTGGATGAGCTCAGGCAGGTTTCGTTATGTGGTCAATTCCATTCAACTGTTTTATAAAACTAAATAGTGAATGTTGTTTGGAGTATCCTAGGGTGGCCAACCATCTCTCTTGATTTGCCCATAATTAAGGGGTTTTTCAGGACATGGGACTTTCGGTTTTAAAACCAGAACAAACCCGGGCAAACCAGATGGTTGGTTACACTTTATTACATAAAGATAATTTGACCTAAATATAATCTGCGTCTCTCTCATTGCAAATATACTCTGTCATCTAGCAAATATGAGTTGTGTTTGTCATTATCATTCTCCAGATATACAATTTGAAGAGACATAAACCAGCACTGAAACTGCTGATCTTAAAGCAGGGATTCTCAGCCTGTGCTCTGAGTTTGGCAGAGCTACACATGACCAGAGCAGTGCAGTGGGCCAGGCAAGCTGCAGATGCTGTAGGACTGACCAGATCCAATCACTCGGCAGTGGAAGCTGGGAGAGAAGAGGAGAACAAAGCAAGAAGGAGCAGAGCGGGTAGCCTGCAAGGAGACCTTGGTACTTCAGAATGACTGGGAGACCCATGGGCGCCTACGGGACAGAGGAGGGCTGCTTCTGAAAGATGAGCCCCCACACAAACTGTCCATCGCTCATCCTAGGAAAACAAGTTGAGATTCCCTGATGTAATGGTCAGTTCCTGCAGAAGTGCCCTTTGCCTTCACTCAACGTCGCTGTTTGTCGTCTGTATGACTGAGAGTCCCAGTGTTGCAACCGTATTTAAGTATGTTATTTCTATTTATTTTGAGTCTTTGGAGTCTTGTCACGTGAGTGTGGTTGCGCATGATTTCTTTGGAAGATATATTGTAGAGGAAGTTAAAATTTTGTCACAAAGCTAAACTTACTGCTTAGTGAATTGTGCATGTTCAATAAAATGTGTAGCACTTATAAGGTGCTTATAAGGTCCTTGGTACCCTCCACAGCCACCAGGACATAGGAAGCATAGAGAACAGGCCCGGGGTTTGTATAGGATATTACCTTGTTTAACCCACCAGTACTCTCTCTGCCTTGAGTAATCTTACTCTCAGACCCTACGGTAAGGTATGTTACTGCAGTATCTGTTCCATTTTAAGTACCCGTGTCAACAACGATGGGGTGTCCTACACACGGAATCTCATTTAATGCCTAGGGTAGCTGTGTTGTGGTAAGCACCCTTTTCAAACCCATTTCACAGCTGAGGGAGCAGAGAGCTAAAGCAACTTGCCTGAGTCAGTAAGTAGCAGACCTCAGATTTCCACAGCTGTCACCCGCAGTCCTTTTAGAATAAAGTCTAGAGCTGTGTTTTGCTTTAAGAAATTCATTCAGAAAACATGTAGGAAGCACCCATGTCAGTGTGCCAGGCAGTGATTGAGCAAGACAAAGAACCTCTCTTCCAGGAGCTCATAGTATCATGGGGAGATTGATAAGGAAATTCATTATTACAGTTCGGTGCGGTGTCATAGCATAAGGTGTCGGAGGAGAATGACGACGTGAACAGGAGAGTCTAGAAAGGCTGCCAAAGGGAGGGCATGCCCTGGACAGCCCGGCAGTGTGTTCCCTGGAAGGTGAAAATAGATTTTAATCAAAGTGATTTTAGTTTATGAGGGTAAGTCAGTATCTTTTAAAAATTGTGGAAGATAACTCTTGAGTTCCTTTTCTATCATTATATTTGTGTCTGATTTATTTGCCTTTGCCATGCAATCTGATGCTTATGTGTATGGTGTTGGTATTGTTCAGCAGTTCTCTCTTTTTTTATTTAAGTGCTGCTAAAGTTTGAATTCAAAGCTTTCCATGATTCAAAATTCAGAAGGTCCAAGAGGAGACATTAAAAAGTCCCCATTCCATCCTCCTAGCCATCGGATTTCCTTCCCAGAAGCAGCCACTCTTGTCTTTTGTTCTTGTAGTCTTCTGAAGATAGTCTATGAATATATGTAGATATATAAAGTATATTTTTTATTCACATAAGTGGTAATACACTATTCGCCTGCTGTGCACTTTGCTATTTTTATTTAATGTATTATTTCTTACCGGACCATTGGAACAAATGTAAAGTTGCCAGAGGCCAGGCACTGTGCCTTGTTTATTTCTAGATCAGCATTTCCATAGCCTGTTAGTATCTTTTATAAGACTTAGTACATGCTAAATATGTACTTCATCGATGCTTGGACAACGAGCATTTGTTGACTTACTGCTCTATGACTGAGTTTGGATTTGGTTTATTTTGCATTTCCCAAAGTGAGACCGTTGGGTTCTCCAGGGTACACTGGCTCAGCCTAGTCCTAAAGGCTGACTTTATTACTAATTCTGCATGACAGAATCATGTCTGGAACTTGTGTTTTTTCCTACCTGTTTTCTCTTGAGTAAAAGAACTGGGCTTTGATATTGCAGTTGCGAAAAGACAGGGATGGGTTTTTTGTTTTTGTTTTTTTGGAAATTCCAGTAATGTACCTTGACTCTCGCCTCTGCTAGAAAAGGCCGTGAGCTGTGCCTGAACCCCTTAGTCAGACCAGTTCTCATCACTACATAGATCTAAGGTGTTGCATTTCAAAGGCTTTGAGGTTCCCATGCCTCCCAGCGTATTCCTGCTCTCTTGGCCGTTGACCTGGATTATCGACAAAGAAAACCTTTGTTTTGCCGCATGTCAAGGCTGAAGAAACAGAATCTCCAACAGAAGTCTTTCTGTTGTCTTTTCACACACGTTCGTCTGTACGGCATCCCTTGTTTGTGTGACGTATAAGGAGCATTGTGGCTGAGCGGGAATACAGTCTATTCACTCCATTCCTAAATGTCAATGCCCTCTTGCGGTGTTGGATTTGTAAGGCACTTTATCTCCTTGTCTTGTGTTTCACTCTAAAGGACATGCAGAGAGGATATTTTGTTCTGCATTTTAATTTTAATTGTCATTGTTTACACCTGCATTAATTTAATAAAATATTCTTATTTATTTTGTTCCTTGGCGCACCAGCATGTCCACTGTCTTGTTTTCTAGGCTTTATAAAACCACACCCAGTTTAATGTCCCAGTGGAAAAAGTTACTGGGAATATCTGCAGCTACCTTCCTAGTTCTTTACTTCATGGTTGCTGTTTATGCAACTTACTCTTAGTTCTGTGCGTTGAAAAATACCGAAAAAAGTATTTTCTTCCAAAAGAATGTATTGAAAACTTTCCTTCCCCTCTTACTCTGTAGCTTCTTTTAAGACAATACCAAGAAAAGAGTCAAAATTGTGTTGTACAAATTGGAGACCTGAAGGAGGGGGGTGAGAGAGGAGTGGTCCCCAAGACAGCTCTGCGGCGACAAAGGGGCTTTCCTCTCAGGGAGGACTGTTCTCGGGTCGGTAAGCGTCGATGTGCAAGCCGATGCCCATCAGGCTGGACGTATTCCAGTCTTCACATTCTGAAAAGGAAGTAAGATGTCTAGCATGAAGTCAAGGAGAGCATTAAAGCCTGGTCTCGGGTGGGACCATAAAAAGACGTGTGGTTTTAAGACAAACATGACAACATTTACCATTCAAGGAAGTGTAGGACTCTTAATTGCTGAGTCATCAAGCTCACTTTAAAGAGACTTGTGATCATGTCTCTGAATCAGACACTCAAAAGGTGATGATGACTCTTCCTAAGAATATATGTTGGATTCTAGATGTTTTTAAAGACAGAGTATCAGTATCTTTGTAGAAAAGATACTGCCTAACTGAAGACATGCTACATATATTCAAGAAGAATTAAGTAATAATTCAAGTGCTAGGGAATATGAGAGTTTAAGGAAAATGTCTCAGGACAGTGAGAAGAGAGGACAGCAAATGTTATAAAGTAGGGGAAGGAGGAAATCCCAGGTGCTAGGAGACTCGCCAATGAGGCCAGATTCAGCGTGGACCTGGGGGAATGGAGAGGACACCTACCTCTGATGGTGTGTGTTTTTAGTCCATGCAGGCTGCTATAACAAACTACCACAGAGCAGGTGGCTTATAAACAACAAATTTATTTCTGACCTTTCCGGGGACTGGGAAGTCCAAGATCAAGGTGCCACCATGGTTGTATTCCGGTCAGGATCCTCCTCCTGGTTTGTAACTGGCACCTCCGAGCTGTGCCCTCCCATGGCGAAAGGGCAAGGGATCTCTGTGGGGTCTCTTTCATAGGAACACGAATCCCATTCATGAGAGCTTCACCCTCGTAATATAAGAACCTTCCAAAGGCCCTATCATCTTAATACCATCATCTTTGGGGGTTAGGATTTCAGGATGTGAATTTGGGGCAGGGGGACACAAACACTGAGACCATAGCATGTGGAGAGCAGCTTTTGAAATCATATTTATTGGGGCGCCTGGGTGGCTCAGTTGTTAAGCGTCTGCCTTCGGCTCGGGTCATGATCCCGGGGTCCTGGGAGCGAGCCCCGCATCGGGCTCCCTGCTCAGCGGGGAGCCTGCTTCTCCCTCTCCCACTCCCCCTGCTTGTGTTCCCTCTCTCGCTGTGTCTCTCTCTGTCAAATAAATGAATAAAATCTTAAAAAAAAATCATTTATTTATATTTATTACAGGGTAAATGTAATGATAGAAGAAAATCTGTGATCCCTTACATTTTAGTGAAAATGTAAATTGGTGCAACCTCTGAAAAGAATAATTTGACGATATCTATCAAAACTATACATGATCCAGGAATTCCACTTACAGAAATTTACCCTACAGTTAGAGTCTCACATGTGAAAGAGGACATATGTGTAAGGATTTTCATTGCAGCTTTGTTTATAATAGCAAAACACTGGAAATAACCCAAATGTCCATCAATAGGGAACTGGTTAAATGAATGGGGCGGCAGAATCCAAACAAGAGAATACTATGTTAGACAGCTACATAAACAGATAAGGAACTTCTTTCAGTACTGATATGAAACAGGTCTCTGAGATACATTTATTGTTAAAAAAGAAGGTATAGGAGAGTGCAGTATGTTCACTTTGCACATTATATTAATAATGTATACAACGTTTATACTATGGACACTTCGCTCGCTAGGTACTTCGTATGTATAAAATGTATACTTAATTTGTATATTTTATATGTATATAGTATATTATATCCTTCTAGATATAAATTTTGCATTCTTGAAAGGGAAAAAATGTAGATACACATTTGCTTGTACATGCAAAAAATGTATATCTGAAAGGATGCATAAGAAGATGGGGTTTTTTTTGAGATTTTATTTATTTATTTGAGAGAGAGCATGAGCCGTGGGGAGGGGCAGAGGGAGAAGCAGACTCTGACTCTCTACTGAGCAGGGAGCTCAATGTGGGACTCAATCCCAGGACCCTGAGATCATGACCTGGGCCGAAGGCTGACACTTAACTGACTGAGCCACCCAGGTGCCCACACAAGAAGCTATTCAGACTGGTTGCTTTTGGAGTGGCATATTGGGTTCCTAGTAGGAGACTTTTATTGGTAGGACCTTTTGACTTTTGAATCCTGTGAACATGTTACCTATTCCAAATAAATTACAGTTTTTAAAGTCTGAGCACAATTATTTGCCTTCCAGGAACTGTCAACTACTTGTAAAGAAATGATAACTCATTAATGTATAAGACCAAATATAAACATCAGAGGTGAGGGAGTTTAAACAACTAAATTCAACCACCCCTGGATTTTTAATGTGGACTTGAACTCAACTGGACTGAATTATTTTCTTTCATTTACCTTTTCCCTATTTTTTACTGGTTTCACTCCCAGTATAGCCTTAACTATGGGGAAGCGTGATCAGTTTATTTATAGACTCTGATTTATGCACTGTGGATTTGGATTCACATGATAATAAATGATACTATTATAAAAAATGAAGAGACCAAATCAACTCTTGTTTATGGTGCCATAGATACAAAATATGCTTCCGTAGATATGAAATAATGAAAACATTTGGACCTTGGGGAAACTTGCTAGAATGATCCTAACATGTATCCAGGCTGAGAACGAGTTTTAACCCAAGTGAAGTTTTTGCATAACTGCAAGGTAGAAGTTTGGCCAGCATTTTTGGGGTTATTGGTGACTATCAAAATCCCCCAAACTTAGGCTTCCCCTTTCAGCATCTTGGCTTCTCCATGGGAAGCTTTGGCTATCTGCCTGAAGATCAGCAGCCCGTCTTTGACAAGACACAAAAGCTGTTTTCACCTCAACGCTCTGCAGTTGTGAAAAATGAAAAAAAAAGAAAAAAAAAGGCAAGATCACGGAGAAGTTACTCAATAGACAACAAAATTTACATAAGTGAAACTGATTAGAAGAACTTTTTGGCTGTGAGAGTTAAAAAGCCACGTCAAGCCTGAATAATGAAAAAAACTGCTGTCAGCAACAACAAATGACTGACAGTAGCCTCTATCTGTCAACCAGTTCTCTTAGCAAGGTTGGAATAAGTTACAAATGCTAACATATATGAGATCAAACAAAATGGTCTCCTTCTAGGACATTGAAGAGGCTCAGGGACTTTAAAACTGGATTAAAATGATTCAGGCATCCAGGAGAAAACTGAAAAATAAGGATAAAAACAACAAACCCTGTTGGTACCCACCACTGTTCTAAAAGTTGCTTCATTCTGGGTGACTATGGAAGGTAAAAAAAAAAAAAAAAAAAAAAAATCTAGCTGTACTGAGAAATGTACACATATTTGGGAAGAGTGAGAGGTTGCTTTAGAGACCTGGAGTCAGACCCAAGTTCCAGTCTTATTAACTCTATGACTTTGGGTATGTAGTTTAACTTCAGTGAGCTTGTTTCCTTGGGTAAAATGGAGAGAGGTCTAAATGAGACTCTTATCTCTAACGTGCTTAGTAGAAGGCAAGGTGAAATCAGTTTGTGTATTGATAGTATCAATGCCAAGAAATGCTTTATTAAATTAAGGTCCAAGAGCTGTGAATCTAACCAGACTGGTATTGTTATGGATGACTTTAAAACCATTTTTTAAAACGAAATTAATTTTCCAGGACACCTGGGTGGCTCAGTCGGTTAAGCATCTGTCCTGGGATTGAACCCCTAGGGCTCCCTGTTCGGCGGGGAGTCTGCTTCTCCCTCTCCCTCTGCCCCTCCTCCCATGCTCTCTCTCAAATAAATAAAATCTTTTAAAAATAAAAAAATCAAGATTAATTTTGTATTTACTATTAAAAATTTTATTTTTTAATTAAGAAATTTAAAGTTGAAATGTTTAATTTTTCCTTCTACAAAGTAAAATAACTGAATTAAAGTTGTGTTGGGTTGAAGGTCTAAGTTGGTCATCTTAATAATTTTGGAATTTTTCATTATGTTAAAATTAACTAGAATTTCAATTTGCACATTTAAAATTCTAGCATTGATCCCTTTTTTAAATTTTTTATTGTTATGTTAATCACCATATATTACATAATTTGTTTTGGTGTACTGTTCCATGATTCATTGTTTGTTCATAACACCCAGTGCTCCATGCAGAACGTGCCCTCCTCAATACCCATCACCAGGCTAACCCATCCCCCGACCCTCCTCCCCTCCAGAAACCTCAGTTTGTTTTTCAGAGTCCATCATCTCTCCTGGTTCGTCTCCCCCTCTGACTTACTCCCCTTCATTCTTCCTCTCCTGCTATCTTCTTCTTTTTCTTTTTTCTTAACATATGTTGCGTGATTTGTTTCAGAGGTAGAGATCTGTGATTCAACAGTCTTACACAATTCACAGCGCTCACCGTAGCACATATCTTCCCCAATGTCCATCACCCAGCCACCCCATCCCTCCCACCCCCGATCACTCCAGCAACCCTCAGTTTGTTCCTGAGATTAAGAATTCCTCATATCAGTGAGGTCATATGATACATGTCTTTCTCTGATTGACTTATTTCACTCAGCATAACACCCTCCAGTTCCATCCATGTCGTTGCAAATGGCAAGATCTCATTCCTTTTGATGGCTGCATGATATTCCATTGTGTATATATACCACCTCTTCTTTATCCATTCATCTGTCGATGGACATCTTGGCTCTTTCCACAGTTTGGCTATTGTGGACATTGCTGCTATAAACATTGGGGTGCACGTACCCCTTCGGGTCCCTACATTTGTATCTTTGTGGTAAATACCCAGTAGTGCAATTGCTGGATCGAATGGTAGCTCTAATTTCAACTGTTTGAGGAACCTCCATACTGTTTTCCAGAGGGGTTGCACCAGCTTAGCATTGATCCCTTTTTGATTCATCTGGGCTTCTCATGTCAGTAAATGCTGAGCCACCATAAAACAGAAATTATTTACATAGGATAATGTAACTTATTTAGGGACAATTTAGAAGATGTTTATTGGGATAGCTGTGTTTTGATTTGTTTTTAAAGAAAGATGCTTCACACCTCGGTAATTTCAGAACAGACTGTTCTCTAGTGGAGAGCAATTCCTCTTTTTACACATCAAGTCAAATATTTCTGTCTATTCTTCAGTCAATTTTAAAACAAAATATAGCAAAACAATGACCCTGTGGTTGGTTTCTCACTAAACAGAACTGAGCATACTGTGAGAACTTGTCCTCTTTATTTCAACGAACATTCATTCAGTGCCTACTGTATCTGCTAGACTTTATGGAGAATGCAGAGAAGACCCCAAGACCCACGCTGTCCTTAAAAACACAAGGGCTGAAAATACTAACCTAAGTTATGAGCATAGCTCTTCCTCCTCCCAAAACAAAACAAAAGATACAAATAACAGTGTCAGAAAAGTCACTGAAGCACCAGAAAATAATTAAAGCAGCCTGAACTCAACCCTTATACTCTATGAAGTCATATTTTATCAAAGCTTTGCAGAGTTATTTCATGTATTGCGGTGCCTCGTTGATCCTAACCCAAAGGTGGTATTTTTGTGGTTTCATCGGTTCTAGTGCCATATCAGGGCACTAGGACATATGAAAGAGATTTAATAAATAGTACTAAGATTTTTAAAAATATTTACTGCATCTTGGGCAATATTCCCCATGCTTTGTGTGTATTGATTCAATTAGTCCTCCTAAAAAACTCTATGGGGAAAGTACTGTTATCACCTCTTCTTGATGGTTGAAGAAATGGAGGAACGAAAAAAGTTTAGATAACTTGACCAAAATCTTGTGTCTAGTAAGCTCTGGCCGCAGGATTCAAACACACTTTGGCTTTGGAGCCCATGCTCGTTTGAACTCTGTACTATGCTACACCTGAATAATTTATTGAGTCATGTTAATGAAGAGGTTGCAAAGCTTAATACTATTGGAGCAACATAGTATACTGATACCTACCAGGGTGGGACAATTCCAGAAGCAGTCTGACGTTTGTTTGCATGTTTTTGTTTTTCCAGGCAACGGGGGCTAATCTGACTAGTGTTGCTACAGATATTCTAGGCTATGTCTTTGATGAATCCTTGAACTTATTTCTGTTCAGTACATACTTCTTAAGTTCCATTGCTGAATCAGTCATATATACATACATACAAGAGAATTTCTGGGGCATGGTGTGGAAATGTTGGAAAATGTACCAATTTGCGTTCCCAGATCAGTGTATGGGAACTGCAGTTGCTCCACATTCTGGTGGATCTGTAGACGTATCAAATTATGGTTTCAATTAACATTGTCCTGGTGGCTAATGGAGTTGCGCTCCTTTCCATATGTTTATCAGCCATGTGGCAATAAACTCATGAAGTGTCTTTTTAAGTGTTTTGTTCGCTTTTTATTAGGTTGTCCATCATTGATTTGTAGGAATTCTTATCAGATTCTACATATAAGTCCAGATATATTCTCACACTGTGTGTTGTTTGTGTTTTCTCGTTTTGACGAACAAAAAGCTCTTAATTTTACATAGTCCTATTTACCAGTTTTTCCCTTTATTTTTTTGTGGGTCCCATTTAAGCAAACTTTGCTTGCTCCAAGGTCACGCAGACCTCTTTCCATATTTTCTTCTAAAATACTGACTTATTTTTCCACATTTAGATCTGCAGTCCTTCTGGAATTAATTTGTTTCCTTACCATGTGAGGTAGGGGGTCAAAGTACATTTTTTTTTAAAGTCATAGGGATAATCAGTTGTCCCTAAACCAGTTATTGAAAAGATTTCCCTCACTATATTGTAGTATCATTTTTTATCATAAACCAGTTGACTGTATCTCTACGTATGTATGTATTTATCTATTCCTGGACTCTTCTGTTACGTCAATCAACTCGTTTGTTTTGTTTTTGTTTTTGTTTTTGTTTTTTTGGTCTAGAAAATTTTGTTAAAGCATATTTTTTTTAAACAGTTTTTTTTTTAATATTTTATTTATTTATTCATGAGAGACAGAGGGAGAGAAAGAGGGAGAGAGAAAGAGAGAGAAGCAGAGGGAGAAGCAGGCTCCCAAGGAGCAGGGAACCTGATGCGGGACTCGATCCCAGGACCCTGGGATCATGACCTGAGCCGAAGGCAGACGCTTAACCATCTGAGCCACCCAGGCGCCCTTGTTAAAGCAGTATTAATGAGTTTGAAATTTGCCTCTTGGGACTAGGACAACACGGGGCGGTGATTCCTCATCTTCTCATCTGCAGCCCGAGCCATGCGGGGGCAGGCTCCGAGGCTCCCTTCCGGGGGTGAATTTACGTAATGAAAAGACACTGCGTCTCTTTCTCCTACTGTTTTCCCTTCCCACTTTCACCCCAAATCTTTATTGTCTCTTTCTCTCTGAATGTGTTTGTCTCTTTATAAGCATAAAGGCATACTCACCACTTACTTTTTTATTGGGTATCTTCTCTTCCTTGTGCATTATTTTAAAAGCAGATAAATATAGGATTTAATATATTTTTAAAAAATAAGGAAATTAAGTTACACTTATCTATGTATACTTAAATGAATTTTTTTCTACTATAAATTCAATGCACTCTAATTTTAGAAAAATATTTTGCTCTCTCACCCTGAAAAAAATGGGTTTTTGAATTCTACAAGGAAGTGATTTTATTCCAATCTATCACTATAAAATGATACATCCTTTCTATATAACTTAAACATCTATAATAAAAAATAAATATTGCACATAACTACATTCATAGAGTGTTTGCTCACAGCTACAATATTGTAGGATCAAATAAACTTTATCTCATATACTCATGTTTGGAGTAGAGTCATGTAGCAATATGCAAAGCAAATTCCCTGTTGGGATGTCATTTGGCCTCATGGGGCAATAACATGACTAAAACAAAGACAGCGAGCCATGCCCATCATTTCCCCATTTCTGTTAAAACATTTTAAATTCCCAGTCACCAGAACTAAAATATCAGGACCACATTTACTCCTCCCTTTTCCCCATAACTGAGCTTCAGTATTGATCTAATTCCCTTTCACAGATCTCTTGTTCCAACTACTTGTTTTGTGAACTCACTGTTACTCTACTCTCTTGGCCTTTACATCAGGATGTTCATATTGGCTGAAGCAATAGGAAGATCATTATCTTAAATAACAAGAAATAGACAGAATGGCTCTGCCTCTGTTCTCTGCAATTCTCTTGGCCCCACTCTACTGGGTGGTTGACTCTATACCCGAGCGTATATCAAGACTAGCTGTGGCATAGTTCCACACCCCGGTCACATGCCCACCCCGAAACCAATTGTTGGCAAACATTTACCCAGGAATCAGGGATGAGATCATCTTTCTCTGGGTTACATGAGGATAGATACCTTAGCAAAGTCAGGGCCTTGCCACCATGGAAGTTGGGGGTTTGAACGATGGCAGACAACCAACAGTGTCTGCTCCAGACCCTAACCACTTCAGTTTGAGTAACTGCAGCTTCCTCCTAATCATGCTCCCTGTCTTTTGTTTTTAGCCCCCATTTTCTCAACATTTAGAAGAAAGCCACTATAATTCTCCTTCAAGATATTTCTGTCATCCTAGCACTTTTCCTAGTACTCTTTTGGTGGCTCCTCACTGAGTGAAGGATAAAGTCTGAACACCTTGGCCTCCCCATTTAAGATCCCCATAAAGAGCCTCCAGCCTAACCCTATATCCTTCCTACTCCCTTATAACAGGGGTGGGCATTTTTAAATTTTCTGTAAAGGGACAAGTAGTAAATATTTTGGGTTTTGTGGGGCACACGATCTCTGTTGCAAGTAGTGATCTCTGTTGCCAAGTACTCAACTCGGCTTACTTTAGTGCAAAAGCAGCCGTACATAATATGTAAACAAATGAATGTGGCTGTGTTCTAATAAAACTTTACTTACAAAAACAAAGAGCACACCAGATTCAGCCCCCAGGTCACACTTTGATAATATCTTCCTTTTAAGAAACCCCTTACTCCTCTGGGCCTTAAACAGATATAAGCAACACCCCATCAGAGCCATAAAGAGGAGAAGGATTCGGTTTGAGGCAGTGCCGCACACACAGGGTATCTAGCAGGGTCTGGGCTTCTTATCTGATACATCATCCAAATTTACTCTCGCAGCAAGACTTTTTATAAATGTATTAATTCAATTAGATCATGATACTGATCTAAAGATCAAAAGATCCAGTAGGGTTGTATTTCAAATCTTTTCCAAGCTGTGGTACATGGATTTGGTATACTAAGACAAATAAATGGGTTTATTTCTCTACCATGCAGATAATATCTGGGCAAGTCATCAGCTCAAGCTCTTCCTTCTACCCTCACTGGCATATACACACCCTAACTCATGCAACCTTTTTTTTTTTCCTTGATGCTATTGCTTTTTTAAAAAATTGTGGTAAAATATACAGAACATAAAATTTACCATCTTAACCATTTTTAAGTGTACAGGTATATTCATGTTGTGCAATCATCACCAGCATCTCCATAGAGCTCTTTTCATCTTAAAAATTGACAGTTTACACTCCTGAAATAATAACTCCCTATTCCCCACCTCACCTTGCCCCTGGCAACCACTAATCTACTTTCTGTATCTATGATTTTGATTACTCTAAAATATTTCATTTACATGGAATCACAAGGTATTTGTCTTTTGGTGACTGGCTTATTTCACTTAGCATAATGTCTTTAAGGTTCATCCAGGTTGCAACATATGGCAGAATCTCTTTTCTTTTTAAGGTTGAATACTATTACATTCAATGCGTACATTGTATTTTGCTTATCTGTCCATTGGCACCTACGGTTGCTTGCAAGTTTTAGCTATTGTTAATAATGCTGTCATGAACATGGATATACAAATATCTGAGACACTGTTTTCAATTATTTTCTGCATATATATTCAAAAGTAGAATTGCTGGATCATATGGTAGTCCCATTTTTAATTTCTTGAGGAATTGCCACATTTTTTTCCCACAGTGGCTATATATTTTACATTCCCACTAACAATGTGCAAGGGTTTCAATTCCTACACATGCTCACCAACACGTTATTTTCCTGGTTTTTTGGCAGTAGCCATTCTAGGGTGTGAGGTAGTATCTTGTTATGGTTTTGATTTGCATTTCCCTTATGATTAGTGATGTTGAGCATTTTTTCATGTGCTCATTGGCTATTTGTGTATCTGGGAAAGATTGGTATTAGTTTTATTTTAAATGTTTAGGAGAAATCACCAGTGAAGCCATCAGGTCCAGGACTTTTCTTTGTTGGGAGATTTTTTTTTTTTAAGATTTTATTTTGTTATTTATTTGAGAGAGAGAGAGTGTGCACGGGTGAGCAAGCAAGAGGTGTGGCAGAAGGAGAGGGAAGAGCAGACTCCCCACTGAGCAGGGAGCCTGACACGGGACTCAATCACAGGACCCCGGCATCATGACCTGAGCCAAAGGCAGACGCTTAACCACCTGAGCTATCCAGGTGCCCCTGTTGGGAGATTTTTGATTACAGTTTGAATCTCCTTACTAGTTATAGTTCTATTCAGATTTTCTATCTTTTCATGGTTTAGTTTTGGTAGGTTTTGTTTCTAGGAATTTATCCATTTCATGGATGTTATCCAACTTGTTGGCATACAGTCGTTCACAGTACCCCTTTATAATCCCTTTTGTTTCTGTAGAATTAGTAGTAATGTCTCCACTCTGAGTTCTGATTTTAGTAATTCAAATCTTCTCTTTTTTTTTCTTAGTTCATCTACCTAGAGGTTTGTCAATTTTGTTGATCCTTTCAAAGAAACAAATTTTGGTTTCACTTATTTTTTTTCTTAAGATTTTTTGTTTATTGATTTGACAGAGAGAGAAAGCACAAGAAGGTGGAGTAGTAGGTAGAGGGAGAGGGAGAAGCAGGCTCCCTGCTTCGGGGCTCTGAATCAGAAGAGCCCCCCGATGCAGGGCTCAATCCCAGGACCCTGGGACCATGACCTGAGCCGAAGACAGACGCTTAACCCACTGAGCCACCCAGGTGCCCCTCATTTATTTTTTTTCTACTGGTATTGTATTCTCTATTTTTTTTTTAATCTCTGCTCTAATCTTTATTATTTCCTTCCTTCTGCTAGCTTTGGGTTTAATTTGCTCCTCTTTTTCTAGTTCCTTAAGTTATATACAGTTGGGTCGTTGATTGGAGCTCTTTCTGGTTTTTTAATGTGTTTATAGCTATAAGTTTCCCCTTAGGACTGTTCTCACTGCACTCACAAATTTTGGTTTGTTGTCGTTTGTTTGTTTCATCTCTTCCTAAGTATTTTCTAATTCTCCTTATGATTTCTTCTTTGAACCTTCGGTTGTTTAAGAGGGTGTTGTTTAGTTTTTAGAAATTTGTGAATTTTCCAGTTTTATTTCTCTTATAACTTCATCCATGGTAGTCAGAGAAGATAATTTGTATGACAACTTATCATACAATTATACCTGTCATATCATATACTTAACCTGGAAAATGTCCCATGTGCATTTGAGAAGAATGTGTAATCTGCTGTTGTGGGGTACAGTGTTCTGTATATGTCTGATAGATCTAGTTGATTTGTTATGTTGTCTAAATCCTCTTTTACCTACTTATCTTCTGTTTGTTTATTCTATCCATTGTTGAGATTGGGATATTGAAGTGTCCAGCTATTATTATAGAACAATTTCTCCCTTCAATTCTGTCAGTTGTTGCTTCATATATTTTGATGGTCTGTAATTAGGTTTGTAAATTACTTCTTGCTATATTAAATTTTTTATTAATAGATAATATCCTTCTTTGTCTCTTATAAACTTTTTGGTTTTAAAGTTAGTTTTGTCTGATATCAGTATAGATATCCCTGCTCTCTTTGGGTTACTATTTGTGTGGAATAAATTTTCCAAACTTTTACTTTCCATCTATTTGTACCTTTGGAGCTAAAGTGTCTTATAGACAGCATATAGTTGGATCATGTGTTTTTACCCATCCTGTTGATCTTTGTCTTTTGATTGGAGAGTTTAATCCATTTAAATTTAAAGTAATTATGGAAAAGATGGGACTCAGTTTTGTTATGTTTCTATTTCCTATATGCCTTATAGCTGTCTTGTCCCTCATTTACTGCATTACTGTCTTCTTTCGTGTTTAGTTGATTTTTTTTTTTTTTTTGGTAGGGAGATGTTTAATCTCTTTCTCTCTCTCACTTTTTTTTTGGGGGGGTGTATATTCTAAAGCTATTTTCTTTGTGATTACCATGGGATTACATTTAACATTCTAAAGTTACAACATTCTAATTTGGATTTATGCCACCTTAACTTCAATAACATACAAAAATTCTGACTCTTTACAGCTTTCTCCCTATCCATTTTGATTATTGAAATCACAAAATTACACCTTTTACATAACATAAAGTAATAATTCTTTTTAGCACATTAATTTCTTAAATCATTTAGAAAACAAAAAGTGGAATTACAAAATGTTGTTACCATAAAACTAGCTTTTATAATTGCCTGTGCATTTATCTTTATTGGGATTTTTATTTCTTTATATGGCTTTGAGTTACTGTCTATTGTTGTTTCATTTCACCCTGCAGGACTCCCTTGAGCATTTCTTGCAGAGCAAGTCTAGTGGTAATAACTATCAGCTCACTGCCTTTTGGCCTCCAAAGTTTCTGATGAGAAATCTGCTGATTACTTTATTGAGGATCACTTGTATGTGACGAGTTGCTTCTCTCTTGTTGCTTTCAAGTTTCTGTTTGTCTTTCAAAAGTTTGATTATAATGTGTCTTAGTGAAGTTCAGAACTTAAAGTTCATTGAGCTTCTTCGACATTTATATTCATGTCTTTAATCAAATTTGGTAAGTTTTCAGCCATTATTGCTTCAAATATTCTCTGCCCCTTTCTCTGTCTCTTCTCATTCTGGAACTCACATGATGCAGGTGCTGGCTCATTTGTTGGTGTCTCACACGTCCCTTTGGCTCTGTTTACCTTTCTTCTGTGTCTTTTCTTTCTGTTCCTCAGATTTGATTATTTTCATTGTCTTATCTTCAAGTTCATGGATTCTTTCTTCTGTCCATTCAGATCTGCCTTTGAATCCCTCTTGTGAATTTTTCATTTCGGGTATTGTACTTTTCAGCTCCAGAATTTCTTTTTGGTTTCTTCTTGGGTTTTCTGTCTTCTTACAATCTTTCCATTTTGTTCATACATCATTTTTTTTACTTCCTCCATATCATCCTTTGGTTATTTGAGCACCTTTAAGAGTTGTTTTAGAGTCCTTGTCTAGTACATCTGCCATCAGGTCTTTTTCATGGATGGTTTCTGTCCTTTTATTTTTTCCTTTGCACCATTCTTTCCCGTTTCTTTCTATGCCTTATTTTTTGTTACTGTTGTAGAAAACAAGACATCTGAATCTAATAATGTAACTGGAAATCAGATTCTCCACATTCCCCAGGGTTTGCTATTTTGCTATGGTTTTTGTTTATTGTTTTTTGTTGTTGTTGTTGTTATTGTTGTAGGCTGTCTCTTACCAAGGATCATACTAAGGTGTAAACTTAAGGTCTTTTCAGGTCTTTCCTGAACCTGTTCCTTTCCCTGGCCATATACAGTCACTTTTACATTTTTTTCATATGTGCCTTTGTTATAAATGTCCTTGTCTTTAATGTCTGGCTCCCCAGAGGGAAAAAAAGAGAAAAAATGTGGGAGAGGGGTAAGAAAAAGGGCGCTGACCCTTTAAGTCCCCTGGAAGTCACTTCAGCTGGAGGTGGAGGGGGTTGCAGCAAGGAGAGGTACAACAGTGGCTACTGCCTCTTGGTCTGCACCCCTGTGATCAGATGCAGCAATCAGTGATCAGAGCACAGAGCCTCAATATTGGGAGGACAGGGTCTTTTTTGCCTGTGCTGGCTCCCACAAGCTGTGTGTGAGCTACTCCAGGAGCGTGTACATAGCTAGCTTCCTGCCACAGGACTCGGGGAGGGAGATGGGCAGCTGCTATTGTGCTATGAGCTAAAATGTATCAAAATTAACTGCAACTTACCATGCCTTCCCCTGGAAGTTGCAAGCCTTCAGATAGACTCCAGAGTTCCAAAATAGCTGTATCAGACAGATTCTTCCAATGTAATTATTGTCCAGGTGGTGAGACAGACTCCTGGTGCTTTTCTACTCCATCATCACCCCCGCCCCGCCCCCCTCGACCAACTCATACAATCTTATCCCAGGAGTACACTGCCTCCATATCCCTGGAAAAAACTGAAGAAACAAAAGGATGTAATCCCAGGATTACACTGTTAGACCTACATGTATCAAACACTGGTTGAGAGACTGCTTTAGTGACCCACAATAATCCATGCCAAGGGCTAAAGTATTTCCAATAGTCATGGGAATCACAAACATGTCAGAGAAGACTAAAGTTTGGCTTGTTTATTTAGTTAGTTTGTACCTATATCAGTGAAGAATGTAATAAAACTCTATTAGAAAATAGGATGGAGTGCCTGTGTGGCTCAGTTGGTTAAGTGTCTGACTCTTGATTTTGGCTCAGGTCATGACCTCAGGGTTGAGTCCTGTGTCAGGCTTCACGCTGGGCATGGAGCCTGCTTGAGATTTTCTCTCTCCCTCTGCCCCTCCCCCTACTCCTCTCTCTCCCTCACTCCAGAAAGAAAGGAAAGGAAAGAAAGAAAAAAGAAAAGAAAAGAAAGAGAGAGAAAATAGGATAGTAGAGTGATTGAGAACAGGGACTCTAAAGTTAGGCTGTTTGGGCTTGAATTCTGGCTTTGGGTCTTCCTATTTATTTGATCTTGGGTGAGTTACTTCTTTGTTTCTTCATGTGTATAATGGAGGCAGTGATACTATCTCACTTAAGAGAGCTGTTAGGAAAATTACATGAGTTATTACGTTAAAAAAAAAAAACAACCCTCAAGCACATTGTAAGTACTGATATGAGTTGGTGGAAGAATATATACGTTCTGTCCCTAGGTATGTAAAATTTCTAAAAACAAATGGACAGAGTCAGTATCCACCTAGGTAGGCAGTCTGCTCTGTGTGGTCATTCAAGGACTCAGATGGATAATGGTTCTGTTATATTCAGTATGTGGTTTCCAAAGTTACCTTGCGGGGGGGGGGGGGTCTCCTTACAGCTTATGAGGCTAGAAAAGTGTAGAGGAGCTCGATGGAAGGTTTTTATGAGCCAAGTATGGAACCAGTGCACATAATTTCCTCTCTCATTCCATTGGTTAGAATTCTGTCACATGATCAAGCCCAGTTGCAAGGGAGGCGGGGACAGATAGTCTAGCTGGAAAAAGAGCAGTATATGAACTTGGAGGGAGAGCTATCAGTGTTGGCTACAGTGACCACCTGGACAAAACCGTATTGGTATTGGTGCCCCAGCCAGAAGAGTGCGTCGAATTTAAATAGCTATAATGTCATTGGCCTCTATTGACGGTATTTTAACAAAGCAACTTTTTGAAACTGGTCATTGAGTGTAGTCTTAAAAATATGGATGAGGACGTTCTTCACTTCATTACACAGTGTGCTTTCTAAGGAATACAAGGAAAAACGTCCCTTTGATTTCAGTACCAAAATAGTTGTGTTTCCTCAAGTGAGAAGTTGTTTTGTTTTACTACCCAACCTTGGAAATGTTATTGTTTAACTATCCAGTGTTAGCTTGGAAAGCTTAGAGCCAATTTTATTTTTCCACTCAACGGATATTTACTGAGTATTTACTACATGTCAAGCTTTGAGCTAGCTACTGAAGATGTAAGAGAGAACAGAACAGACATGTTCTACCTCAAGGAACTCACTCTAGATGAGGGTCTGGAGGTGGAAATATATAATAAACAAATACATGACCACATAAGTGCAACACCACCAATAACTAAGAGACCAAGGTAAAATTAAAGAGTCAGGAACTGATTTTGAACACAGTGAGTAGGGCAGGAACTTCTCTGAGAAGGTGACATTTAAACTGTGCTGCACCAAAGCTGGTATGCTTCCAGCAGGAGGTACAATTTGTACAAAAGCTTCGAACTGGGACTGCGCTTGACGTGATCAGGGGATAGAAAGCAGTCCAGAGAGACAGGAGAGTAGCAAGTGAGGTGGGGAGAAAGGCATGACGTTGAAATGCGAGCCATACAGGACTTTGAGTGCATGGTAAAGGATCTGGTTTCCATTCTAAATTTAATGGGAGGTTGTCAAAGATTTTCAGGAGATAAATGATCCTGCTTGTGTTGTGAGATCACTTTTGCTGCAGTGTAGAAGAAGCACTGAAGGGGTATGGAAGCAGGGAGAACAGTCAGGCGATGGATGTCGTAAGTCTGGAAAAAAGCAGATGGTAGCTCAACCACAGCAAGCCCACATATTCTGACAGAGATCATGCATTTCTGGCTTGTGCCCAGGGAGAAGAGGAGACTCTATGGTTTGGCTTTATTCTTATTTCCCTCCCCTTTCTTGGCTCACTTTTCACTTGTGCTCTTGTGTTATATGTTAGAGACACTTAAATCCTTTTTGGATATTTTATATAGTCTTAGAATCCTAGGATAGAGATGCCTCTTTGTTCCAAAGGTGATTCATTATATTGCTTAGAAAGAATAAATATTGTTTCTCAAGAGGTTTGGTGTTTCTGGGTAAATAAGATAATTAAGTTGGGAAGACAGCTGGAACTTTTAGAGAAAGTGGATCCAGAAAACCCGAACTGCTACTAAGAACAATTTGTAAATGTAGGTCGTGGAGATCAGAAAGGAGTTTCTCTTTGACATTTCTCCTAGATTAAATGAAAGAGAGATACTGGGGAATTCTGTGACAGGGAAGCCTGCAGTTTGGTGCCTGCAAAGAGAGGAGTTACAATTGTGGAACCAAGGGGTAAACATGGAGAGAGGGAAGTATGGCAGGAGACTTCTTCCTCAAAATCAGGATGGTTATGAGAGTGCTCTGGTTTGAACTTCAAGAACTTACTGGAAATTAATAATGTCATACACACATGAGCACACGGACATTTATTGAAAAGACATAGCAAATGTCTTTTGCAAGTGAGCTTGTGGCAAGCTGAAGTTCCATGATTATCCTTAAATCTGCTGGAGAAAAGAGGCATTGACTGCCCAGTGGGGGTACGGACAGGGAGCGAATATCTTGGCTGCTGTATCCATAATGGAAATGTACTGCTCCCCCTTTTCAGGCCAGCCCTCCCAGCCAGTCCAGTTTCCTTCCTTCCCAGCCAATGCACCACACACGCTTGCTAACTCTGTCCACTCTGTTTGGTCACTTACCCCAGAATCTCTGTCTCTTCATTCTTAGTATCATGTCATAGCTCAGGCCTCTGGCTGGGCCTTTGACAGCCTTGGATACCTCATTTGACTCAACTATCTTCCTGTTTTATTGAGCAGTGAGGTCATAATTTAATGACCTTAGACATACCATATATGGAATAAAATGTTTGTTAAATTTGATTACTTACTAACATTTTTAGAAAATTAACAATTTGTAGTTATATATATTTGTATGCATGAAATATGGATGCATATATACAGAGATAGATGTATATAGACATGGAAACACACATATCAGAGTGTTTGCATGGGAAAGAGATCAATAATGCCTATATGTCTATTGGATATAAAGTAGCTGCAGCCTATGAAGAAGCGACCAAGGAAACAGGAGGGGAAGAGTAAAGGAACTCGAGCTGACAAAGAGTAGAAGCAAAGATGCCCACATACCTCCTACTTTTAATGCAAAGCACGTCACTGTCAGATCCGGCCACTAGAATCCCCATTGTTCTGCCCCTAAAGATGTTGTTCTTCTCCTCTATCACCCCAGGCCAGGAGGGGCTCCATTCAATCCTCTTTCATTTGTCAGGTTTGATACTCTTAAGAGGTCTCACTTTGGGACACCTGGGTCGCTCAGTCGGTTAAACGTCTGCAGCTCAGGTCCTGATCCCGGAGTCTTGGGATTGAGCCCCACGGTGGGCTCCCTGCTCAGCAGGGAGTCTGCTTCTCCCTCTGCCTCTGCCCCTCCCCTTGCTCATGCTTTCGCGCGCTCTCTCTTTCCCTCTCTCCAATAAATAAATAAAATCTTAAAAAAAAGAGAGAGATCTCACTTTGACTAACAGGCTGAAGAACTCCCATTGGCTTCTCTAAGGTTATCCCTCATATATATGTGTACATATATATTCTGATTATTTTGGGACTGTCTCGTTGAAGATAGATGCCCATTATTACAAACGTGAAGAGGAGCAATAGTAAATAAGAGAACTTGGAGCTAGACTACGGGAGTTCAAACTCAGTTCTCCCATTTACTCAATATATGACCTCCAGCAAATGGTCTACCCTCTAAGTGCCTCGGCTTCCCTATTTATAAAATGAGACCAATGAGCGTGCCTACCTTCTAGGGTTGTTGTGAGAGTTAATTGGGTTCATATACATAAAGCACTTGGAACTGCCCTGGCAATATTTAGACCTCTGTGAATGTTAGCCTATATTACTGCTTTCCTCTCCAGCTAGGAATTACTACAAGTAGGAATGGACTGCTCGTTCCATTCATTCCTCCTGATCACGCCTCTCCTACACCAAGCTGGTATGATGGAACGTCCTACCCGAGAACAGGATCCGAGGTGGTCAGGAAAGGAGGCTGGAGTGAAATGTGTGGCTGGCCTCTGGTGTAGGGTGAAGGGCCAGGTGTTTCTTCACCTTCCTCCACCTGTAGGAAGAGCTAGTCTGAACTGGCCAAGTCTAGAGGTGGTCCAGCCCGTGTCCATGTCCTTTCCACACTCGACTCATCTTTTATTACTCTCGGGGCAGTAGAAGGTGCTGAGTCTCATGCCACCACGCATTTTTCTTGCAGCACATCTCAGCTTTATTTGCTAAGGAAAATGCTGGAGCTTATTGGCCAGGTGATGAGGAAAGCTTGAGGCTAGGAAAAATCTTCCCCAAACATGATTGGAGCAAAATACCCTTGGACATTATGCCCTCAGAAGGTTCCTCAAAAGTTAAGTGACATTTTCAACCAAATGAACTTCCCTATCTGATTTCCTGGAAAAGCCAGATATTCAGAGAAATTGCATACCCCTGGTGGCCCAACAAGATCAGTAAATTCTCCCACTGAATTCTTTCTCAGGTCTGAAAAATTACCTGCTGGCATAGGAACATGTTTGAAACTTGTGGGAAGGGACTGCCTCCAAATGTTTGCCCTCCTGCAGACTGACCACTGGCCTGCTTGCCCTCCCGCACCTAGGTCCCGAGTTGCTGCAAAAACCACAAGTTGGTGGCTTCGTAAGTGCCATTAAGCCAGGTGATTAGCCAGTCTGTTTTTCCACAATATGTGTTACTCTAGTGGGACATGTGTCTCCAGGTATATACCCTTTGATCCAGACACCCATTATAGCAAGTTTTCCCAAGGAAATAATCAGACAAGGGCCCAGAGCTCACTGGGTAGGGTCATTTATGGCACCTTTGTTTTGTAGTATCAACAATATTGGAATTAACCTAAGTGGCCATCAATAATGATGGCTTAAATAGTGATGTACCATACAATGAAATACTCATCAGTCTTTACAAAAAATCATGGGATCTATAATCACTGACATGGAAAGATGCTCACAATATCTTTTATCTTTGATAAAAGCAGTTCAATGAACAGCATCCTAAAATAATGACATGTACTAAAATTACATTCCTATATTCCTGTCCAGAGAGCTATAGAAAATTATGTTCACCAAAATGTTAGCAATTATATCAGGTATAGGTATTTGGGTAATCTTTACTCTTTTTTTATTTAAAGTATATCTTATAATGATACAATGTGTCATTTTGCAATTAAAAAACAAAGCTTTCTACATTTTAATTCTGAGGGGGAAATGAGCTAGGTTTTAATCATATTTTTGCAAATATGATCTCGGGTTGACCACGCCAATCAGGTAATAGCATAAGAATAAATAACATTTATTGAGCACTTCCTGTGTGCTAACAGGCCCTGTTCTAAGCACTCTCCATGTCTCAAACCATTTAATCTATATAACATTCGACATTTTAGGTTTATCCCTATTTTACAGATAATGAAACAGGCACCAAGAGAGAAAGTCATTTGTTCAAGCCCCCACGGCTGGCACAAGATGAAACAGAGTTGGACAGAGGTCTCTGATCATGACCCCTGTGCTGTTCTGTGCCCAGTTCACCTGCCCTCTATCTGCAGTGAGGAGCAGAAGGCGCGGAGATCTGAGAAGGAGCGAGCAGTGCGAGGCGTAGGACTCTGTCCTCTCTCCCCCTGTCGTGCTGAACGCTCTTCCGCCTCCCCGCCGCCACCTGTTCGCTTCACTCCTGTCGGCTTCAGTCTCCTCTTTTGTAAAACAAGACTTCTTGGACCTCCCAACTTAAAATGACTGAGTCCCCTCTATACCACATATGGACCTAGTAGCTATTTCTGTTGTGGCACTTACACTGCCCCGCACTGTCACCACCAACATCCCATCTCAGGAGGAGAGACAGACCCCAGTGTCCCTCAGTGGGCAAGTTGTCAAGGCAGGCTAGAAGATAGTGGGGTGTTTCTGTGCCTGCATTTACCAGCCTCTACAATAATTCTGTTCATTTGTCATTCTCCCCACTGGATGTGGGCTCCTCGAGGCAGAGACAATGTCTTGTGCATCCGCAGTGCCAGGAACATAACATCATTTAATTAATAAACACCCTTCTTAGAGTGAAACACTGGAAATTATAGCCACGTGGCCTTATGATTTCAGAGTAATAGTCAGGGAGAGCAATGCTTGCCTATTAATTTCTTTTGGTTTCCTGTTTTCTCCCTCATCTGGCACCATGTTCAGAGTAGAAATGATCATTAAGTAAAGAAGTCACTAATTTTTACCATGCCACTTCTGCAACCTAATTTAAGAAATTATAATTTACTATGTAATAATTTTCTATATAAGTTAGAAAATACCATTTACAAAATTCCTTCTATTGGATCAGGCATTTTCCCACCACCACTCAGAGCAGTCAAGTCACACAGCCAGTGTGAGTGGAGCCCGATCCAGCGTTTCTGCCCTCTATGTCCACTGCTCTAACTGTCCACATGGTGTCTACTTTCTGTCTATGTTCCACATAGTGCCTCCCTCCTCTGACCAATTACTATGGTTTCTAAATCCCCACATGCCACTAGCTCTGGCATCTTAGGAGAGTACCTCATATCAGAGTGCTTGCATATTCCCCCCATGGGTAAACTGAGGATCATGAAATCAGCTCGTCTTACAAGAGAAAATCGAAGAAGCAGAGGCAGATATAAGGCACATGTTGCGATAACCACTGTTTTTGGGTTCTCACCTTCCTTTCCTCCCTTTTCCTCACTTTCCTTCACAAGGATGGCGGTGACCAGAGGAATCAAACCGTGGGATTCTCTGTTCCTGAGCCATCGGTTAGGATATGCTGGTGACATCAAAATCACTTGATCAAAGTTTCCTCCAAAATGCCTATTTCTGCACCCCAACCATGGAGATTTTCAATCAGGAGGTCTACGGTGGTGCCTAGGCACCTCTAGGCTTTGAAAGTTCCCCAGGGGATTCTGATGTGCAGCCAGGTTTGGGAAAAACTGGTCTGGGTCAGAGTCTCCTCAAAACATGAGTCAGCTGTCTTCTCCTATCTCTGACTGCCTTTGAAAAGATGAATCATCACTTCACTTTCTTTTCTTTTTTAACTGAGTTGAAACCAAGAGTCAATGTGAGAACTTCTTATTTCCTTTATCTGAGGTTGAGTTCAGATGTCCCCCCCCACCCCCGCCACTTCATCCAAGCACTGCGTCTTCTAAAGATCTTAAGGGTGAAGGACATTAGTCCAGGACGTAGGAGAAAGATTCCCTCCTCCATTCAGTCCTGGGACCATGTTGTAGTCTTAATGAGCCATGGTTAGGGAGTCCCTGGATGAAAGGGCTGTATGATACTGTGATTTCTAAAAGAAATAGACATTTGGTCTTTGGCCCAGAGCTCTGCAATCCCTTGGAATTTTGTACGTGACAAGAGCTATGTTTTCGTTATGTCAGGGAAGTGACTTTTGGATGCACCTAAGTTTGGGGCTGGTTGCCAGGAGAGCGAACCATGTGATTAGAGGCTTGGAACTTGGAGTCCTAACCCCCTGACCTCCTGGCAGGAGAGAGGTGTCAGAGGTTAAATCACGCACCAATGGTCAATGATTTCAACAGTCTTCCCTATGGAATGAAGCCTCCATAAAAACCCAAAAGGGGAGGGTTCAAAGAGCTTCCAGGTTGGGGAATCAGAATGCTTCCACATGCCACTGTGCTGGGCCCACAGTCTACCAGGACAGGAGGGCCTTTGTTCACGATCTCACCCTTTGTATCTCTTCATCTGGCTAGTGATTAGTATTTTCTAATATCCTTTGTAATAAGTCAGTTATCTAGTGAGTAAACGGGTTTCCTGAGCTCTGTGAGCCTCTTCAGGAAATTAACCAAACCCAAGAAGGGGTCATGGGAACCTCCGATCGGTAGCTGCTCTGTCAGAAGCCCGGGTAGCAGCGTGGACTTGGGACTGGCACGTGAAGTGGGGTCAGTCTTGTAGGACTGAGCCCTCAACCTATGGAATCTGCTATTACCTCTGGGCAGGTAGTGTTGGAATGGAGTTGAATTGTAGGATGCTCAGCTGGTGGCCAAGAGCTGCTTGGTTGGTGTGGGAAAAAACCCACCCCCAACATACACACTAAAACTGGGTGCTGGCTCTGGGGAACCTTCCATCCTGAGTTACTGGGACCGTACCGGGTGCATCTTAGAGCGGGCCTCAATGTCTGGGGCCGACAGTCTTGCCTTCCTCTGTCCTCCCGGAGATGAGGCAGGACCAGGAAACAGGAGAAACGTGGGGATGCAAGTAGATTATTTAGTTCCCTAGTTCTACCTTGTCCTTCTCCCCCAAACCACCCTACAAACGAGGCCAGGCCTGTGTCAGCATGTGAGGGGATCTCAGGCTCCTCCGCTCCTTTGTGTTACTAGAACTGTCTGATGTAACGCTTGAGCAAAAATCGTAATTCCACCAGCTGTCTAGGCAAACCTGACACTGAAACTACAGGCCAGACTGCAGAAGGGACTGGAACAAGGACCAGAATTCTAGTCAGGACTGTCTCTCCCTTCTCTGCTGCTTTCTTCCATTTCTCTCTGAGGAGCTTCCTGGGCTGAAGCGGCCCTCTCCCCCGACCCCTGCCCATCCTCCCATCCCCCCACCCCGGTTGGGTAGAGAGTGAGCTTCTTCCTATCTCAGTCCAATTTCATAATTTGTAGGTAGGTCACTTATGGCTCAGTTAAGTTCCAGGTCTTTCAACAACTTTTTGAGATATAATTCACATACCATACAATTCACCCATTTAAAGTGCACAATTCAATGCCTTTTTGTACATGGACAGAGTTGTGCAGCAATCTCTACAATCAATTTTAAAGCATTCTCGTCATCCCGAAATGAAACCCCATTCCCTTTGGCAGTCAGGCCTCCGCATCCCCTCCTAGTCCCAGTCCGAGGCCATCACTAACTACATTCTGTCTCTAGGGATTGTCTATTATAGACATTTCATATCCGTGGAAGTATACAGTATGTGATCTTTTGAGACTGGCTTCTTTCGCTGAGCATGACGTTGTCGAGGTTCATCCACACTCTAGACCGAATCAGTACTTCAGTCACTTTTGAGGCTGGATGCTGTTCTGCTCGGTGGGTACACCCGAGTGGATTTATCCATTCATCAGCTGCTGGACAGTTGAGTTTGTTCTGCTCGTGGCTATCATGAATAATGCTGCCACGAACATTGGGGCACACGTGTTGTATGGACATGTATTTCATTTTCTCTTGGTTATATTCCTCTCTAGGAGAGGAGCGCTTGGTCATACAGCAGCTCTCGTTTTAACATTTAGGGGAACTGCCAGAGCCCAGTCCCCCTTGAAATTCCAACCTCATATCCTTTTCAATCTTCCCCCTGCTCGCAGAACAGTGTAAACACGTGGTTTGGCTATCTTGCAGTGGGAGAGACAAATACCCCCAGGCTGGGTCTGGTTCAGGCCAATACGTGTGGCCTCTGATATGGTCCCAGGACCCCTGTGCCTGTGGCTTAGCTCCCTTCTGTGTCCCCTGAGGACACAGGAGCCATGGAGTCTCTGATGGTCACTGAGAGCTCCAGGGCCTGGGATGAGGGGTGTCCCCATTTTCTTCATCCCTGAAAACAACCCTGCAGCCCTTCCCACCCCCAGGCATGGGGTACTTCAGGGAACCTCCCTCCCACCTTCAGAAACTCCAGGCAAAAAGCAGGTGTCACATTTTATTAAGAGCACTCTCAAACCTCAGGATATCTAGCATCCCTTTTTTTTCCCCCAAAGATGAGAGGGGAAGGGAACAGTCCCCATTCCCTTCAGGTCCCCAGAATGTCCTCCTTGCGTCTGGAATTCCTCTCTTGTGGTTCACATTAGAAAGGCTAGTGGACCAGGTCAGCCTCTGCCACTCCTCCGTTCTCCACCCTCATTTTCCGGCCCTGGACCTCAGAGACTCCCCTTATTGAATCTGACCTTTGTGACTGCAGTAACTTTGTTGTCTAAGCAACTGTCTCCCAAGCGTTTTGTCCGGATGCAGTCACCTGGGGCAAGATGGGGCAGGAAAAGTGCTTCATCAGTAACTTAACGTCAACCCATTCAACTTCCAATAAACCTCCCTTTTATCTGAGTTGCTTTCAGGGAATGAGCCAAACCTTGACTTCTTTCCTTATAAAAACAAACATGCATCTCTGTTGCTCTGGCCAAGAACACCTTTTCCACACCCTCCCTTTCCTCACATGAAGGCTAGGCCCTCCTTCAGGGGTCAGGGCAGGGGTCAAGTAGGATCCAAGCCACATGCGTGACTTCCGTAGGATCACTAGAGGCTGATCCCCAGCCCCTGGGCTGATCATGAGTCAAGGAAAGCCGGTTTGCAGGGTGTCCCCAGGTGGTCTCCTCTCCCTCTCTGCCTCCAGGTACCCACGACATTCTCCATTTTCAAGAGAGGGGGCTAGCTATCATTGCTTCTCATCATATTCCAGATAAACCCACATCAAAACCTTGGTTGTTGGCTTTGGGGAGTTGCTAAGGCTTCTTCCAGATAACCTGCTGGCTCCTTGCAGTTCTCACCCTTCCTGGGCTCTTGATCTTTTCTCATTTCCCCCAAATGCTGGCTGTACTTCTTTCTCACTCTTAGGCTATGTTCTCTCTCTCTCTCTCTCTCTCTCTCTTTTTTTTTTTTTTTTTTTTGTTCTCTCTAAGGCGAAGCAGGGTGAGAAAGACGGGACTTGTTTTTTGGATCTACACTAGTGAACACTGATTTAGCTCCTGCTCTTTGACAAGGACTCTTCTAGGGGCTTTCCACGAACATTGACCTCACATCACATTACATTATATGCATTGCATTTGGTGGAAAATATTTGGGGAAGAAAGGATAGAAATGACTTCTGCCCTGCATTCACAAGGTGATCCTGGTGAAGATGTACAATCTCTCTTTGCCTCAATTTTCCCTTCTACAAAACGAGGGATGGGGCCTCGCAGACTGGTGGTCATGACTATGCTTATCATATTGCAATATTTATGACCTAAATTCTAATTTTCCATTACCAAGTATCAGTGCAACATGGAGTGGTCTGTATCCTACCCACGCCTGCACGTGCACACGCATGCATAATTCGGCAATGCCTCTCCAGGATCTTCTATTATAAAGGGAACAACACTAAATTAAATAAATTGGAAACAGACATAGGCCCTTGGCCAAATTCTTAAAATGTTTTCTTGTTGTTATTGGTTAGCAACTGAACTGTACTGTCCATTACTGATTTTTAAGGATTATTTCTATGTCTTTACAAAAGTCATTTGTGTCCATGACAAGTTATTTAGGAAATAAAATATAAGTAAAGAGAAGGCATCTTTAAAAAATCACCTGCAAGTCCTCCACCCAGAAACACCACTGTTAACACTTTGGTATCTATCCCGCTGGTGTTTTGTTGAGACGTATGGATTTAGGAGGCAAGCAAATGTGCTGAGATACCAGTTTGAGTTTTATCTGGGTGCTGTTGTCAAAACACCCCAGGCTTCCTGGTAGGGGTGAGTCTCTTCTCCTAAACCTCAGTTGTGCAGAGAAGAGCCCGGAGCAAAGAGTGGAGATGAGTGGGCAGAGAGGGAGGGGCTTAGGCCAGACCGAGGAAGGCATACAGTGGGGAGTGTGGCTTCCTCCTCAAGACAAGCAGGAATGCTGGTGGGTGGTGTGGGGACCCTGAAGACACTAAACTCTGAGAGCCACGCAGGAGATACAGCCCGCTCCTCACACTATCACGGTGGCTGGGAAGAAGGTCAGGAAAGAACAGGCATCCGCCCTGAAACCACCAACCTGGAGCTGTGGGTGGAGAAGCAGGTCCCCAGGGGCAGGCCGGCTTCCCGCAGACACAGCCCTGTCCTTGGGGGCGAGGCAGCCAGTCCCGTCTTGTAGCCAATACAAGTTTCATTCCTTCTTGTTTGAGGGATGCAGTTAAAAGAACAAGGAGGAAAGAACGATGCTTTTTCAGAAGAAAACCAATTAAAGGCAAGGCATGGAGAGACGACAAGGAAACATTAAAGAAATATGGCTAAGAAAGCACGTCCTCTCTGAGCTTCAGAGCCCTGCCCGGGCTCACCCCATCCCTCTGAGCCCAAGGGGATGGGGCCACAGGAGCGAGGTCGGTCATCCAGATTGCTTTCAAATTGGCCTTTTCTTGCACCTGCCTTGAGTCTTACTACTGAAAAGCCTCACAATGTAGTGGGACCACAGAGGCCTACGTTCAAGTGCAGCCATGCAACTGAGGAAGGGTTGCTAGACCTTGACACTTTCTTCACGTGTAAAATGGGCCTAACGGTGTCTAGACCACACACTGCTTCAAGAATGAAATGGGTTAAATAATATTCTCCTGCAGCCTCAGAATATGACCTTATTTGAAGTAGGGTATTTGCAGATGTAATTAATTAAGAGGAGGTCATCCTGGATTAGGGTGGGCAATAATCCAATGGCTGGTGTCCTTCTAAGAAGAGGAAAGGACATTCAAAGATACACATAGGGAAGGTCCTGTGAAGATGGAGACAGAGATTGGAGTGATCAGCTACAAGCCCAGGAGAACGCCAAAGCTTGCCAAAATCTACCAGAAGCGAGGAAGAGGCAAGGGAGCACTCTTCCCTAAAGCCTTCAGAGGGAGTGTGGCCTGATTTCATACGTCTCTTGCCTCCAGAAATGTGAGAGCACTGTGAGCACGGGGTCTGTTGTCTGAAGCCACCCAATCTGGGATAACTTCTGACGACAACACTGGGAAACTCACAAAGGTACCTGTGTAAGGTCCCGGGCCCAGAGCGAGAACATGCTGGTGTTCTTTCTCTCCCCTTCTCCTACCACTAAGCTTGTACCAGCTTCCCCAGGGACACAGTTCAAGGGGTACCTGAGGGCAGAGAAGCCATGCTTAAAAGCAAAACCAAAACTCAGTAGGCTAGGCTTCGGTCAGTTCCTCAGAACTGGTTTTGGTTTGAATTACCCTCATGTTACAAGGAAGCCTGAGCTGGATGGAGATGACATCTTTTCTTCCCTTTCTTCAAGTACCTTAAGGGACAGCTTTTCATGACCCATCTTCGTATGTCCCTCTGGCAGCCGGAAAGAGTCCTAGTTTGGAGCTACTGCTTGTGTAGTGCTCAAGGCAGTAACCTATGTTTGTTTTGTTTTGTTTTGGCTGTTTGTTGGCTTCTACGAGGGGATCTGACACAAGAGCAACTGTATGTTTTTGTATTTTCCTTTACTTCTTTCCCTGAGGAGTGGTGCCAAGTTCTACTGTGAGTTTTCAGTAGGCTGAGATTTTCTCTTACCTTGAGTTGGTGTTACAGACAATGATGAGGCCGCCGCGGTTGGGTAAGTGTGGGCAAACTTTCACTCCACATCACTGGGGGCAGGAGGAAATCTGCTTTGGCAATTGTGCTCAGGCACACCAACAAGCTCATTTCTGGCTGTCTCCAAAATAGTGGGATTTCTCCTGCTTGCTCGTCTACCTGTTACTCGTGTTGGGAAGTTTTAGGAGATGAGATTTTTTTTTTTTTTCTGCACATAATAAATGCACAGTGGAAAAAAAAAAGAACTATCTTGAGATTGTCTCACAGCTTAGAATTTGGGGAGGGTTATTGGAACTTAAAAATTTGTGTCTTTTTTTTTTTTTTTTTTTATGTTAGACATCTGTCTGTGGTTATTCCGTTGGCAGGCAATCACCATCCCAGGCGAGCCAGTGTTTACAAGCTATGCTCCAAGAATAAGCTGTTTAGAACACAGAACAACAACAACAAAAAATGCAACTAAAATTAAATTAACTTATAATACAGGCAACCATTATTAAAAACAACAACATGATTCGATTAGAGCAAGTTTAGCTAAATGAGAGAAACCTGCAGCCATTGTTCTTTATTGCTCACTGCCTGGGTGCTGATGGTAGAAAAGAGATGACTATGGATTCTTGTGGGAGTGGGTTGAAGTGAGCAGCTTGAGTGAAATTGCCTACAAATAAGGCCTTCTAACCCTGAACTCCTATGGTTCTGTGGAACGGAATCACAGATATCCATTGACAAATGCACAGCAAGAATACTCAGTGTCAACAGTAATCAGACATAGTCTCAGGAGTCAAATGCCAATTGACTGGATGTTCTCCAAGCTCCCTTCCAAGCCGAAGGGTCAATGAATGGATGAACCATATTGCTCTTGTCTCTCAGAGGTGGTCTATATGTGTTCCTCACCTGAACTCTCACTACCGGCAGTTCTTCCTTACCTGCAGCTTCCAGGTGTCTTCTCCCCATATTTCTCTTATGTATGAGCCTTTCCATTCAACCAGAGTTCTTCCTGGGCAAGGACCACACCTTTTAGGTTCCCTCAATCCCAAGGGCCTGGCACAGTGCGTAGGCGCTCACTAGGTGCTTCTTGAGTTGTAAATGATTTGATTTGATGAATCCACAGCTTGAATCCCTGGATGAGGGAAGTTTGTGGCATATACAGGGGGCAGTTTGGGGTTGATTTGAGGAGACAATGCAAAGGAACTCAGAGACAGGATTTCAGGTCATGCTTCCGAGTTCACTTGGTTTAAGATGCCTGGGACAGACTCCATAGATTGTTGTGTGATGTTTTTATTCCACACAGCAGTGTCCAAATACAGCATGTGCCTTCACTGGGGCATACTTGGGTTATCATGTAATGAGGCCCCTGCAGCCTGACCTCCTCATGCCGTAACCTGCTCTTCTGCAGCAGGGCTTCCACAGGTTATGTTCCCCCAGTCTTTCATCAACCAACAGAATTCCAGGATGGATGAGCGAGTCTGAAAGTTTATCCAGCCCTAGTCGGCTCAATGCCTTCTAGCCCTCTCTAACCCCTCTAGGGGCTGGTTCCTAGTTCTTATTTTCCAGACTTCTATTAGCAACCCCCTCTGCTTCTTGGAGTTTTCCTCCCTTGGCTCTGAGATACTACAGTGGGGGAACTTCTCATACTCTTAGGACCATTTCTTCTTTGCCTTTTTCTCTGGTCTCCTACGCCTGCTCTCCTAATTTGGGGGCATTCATCAGACTTCAGACCTTTTTTCTCTAACCTGTGTTTTTATAGTCTCCCCCTAAGAGAGTTAATTTATTCCCCAATGTCAATTAACATTTGCATATTGGAATAACTTTTTTATCTTTATCTCTATCACTGAATGGTGTCCCAAACATTAGACTTTCATTTTTCTTGAACTGTTTCAATTACTTCATGACTCAAACCCAATTCATTTCATAGAACCTAGCCCTAAAACTTGGCTCCTGATCTAGTATTTTCTTTGTCCCACCCTTCTGCAATGGCATCAGTATTGTCTTGATTTTCAGGTCTCAAAACCACAGTCCACTGTTTGCTTCTCCTTCTTTCCTGAATGGACGATCACTTGTTAGTTACTTTGTCGATTGTTTTGTCAATTGCCTTGTAACAAGTTTCTCCTTCCTCTGCCTTTCTTCCCTTTTCTGACCCTGAATCAGGGACTTCACCAAATATCTGGATTAATACCATGACCTTCTAATTGAGTGACTGGCGTTCCATTTCACTCCCTCAGTTCTATACGGATAAAAACAAAACAAAACAAAACAAAAAACCCGCACCAGCTTTAATCTATTTCAAACACTCCTTTGGTATTGTCATTCACTTGTTGAGTTACTGTCACTATCTCCTCCTGGCAGATCTACCTGGCATTAAGCCCTTGACATTTTTGTCTCAACCTGTATTTCCAGCATAGATATGCTACTCCCAGTCCCCCTCAACAAGCCCTGTGTGTGTGAACCTCTGAGATTACCTCTAACATTTCTGCAGGAGCCTCAAGAGTAGCTCTGACTCTGGATGCCTGGGTGGCTCAGTTGGTTAAGCGTCTGCCTTCAGCTCAGGGCATGATCCCAGGGTCCTGGGATCGAGTCCCACATCAGGCTCTGCTCGGTGGGGAGCCTGCTTCTCCCTCTTCCTCTCCCCCTGCTTGTACTTGCTCTCTCTCTGACACATAAATAAATAAAAACTTAAAGAAAAAAAAAAGAGTAGCTCTGACTCTCCAAATCTCACTCATCTTGGAAGTGTCCTTCCACCAGTCAACTTCCATGGTTTGGGCATTTTTATGCAAAACCTTTCATATCACTTCTTACCATTTTTCATGTGTACAGAATTTTAGCTTTCTGATTACATTACCATGTCTTCAAAAGGACAGGAACCCTTTCTTACAGGAATCCTTTTCTTGGTTCCCCACTTTGATTTGAATTGATTCCCTAATTCAAAGACTTGCAAAAAGTGGGAGCATAGTATTTATTGGCTAAAACATTGAGATGCAATTTGAATTTAAGCTAAATTTGAACGGAGGTTAACTAGACTAATGTCTCCTAATGCCTAGCTCAGAGACCATGCCATTAAGAGAAGCACCTTCACTAGTGACCTGGGGCAGGGCAAAGGCAGGGCAGCAGTCTGAGCAGGACTTTTCACCAATTGAAAAAGAGTAGTCTTTGCTTCTTTTCTCTCTCAAGCCTGAGAACTCGTGACTGAAAGGCCCTTCATGACTCTTCGTGGAGCCACCAGAAAATGTTCTTGAATCTTATATCCTATGCTGTTCTGCTCCGTTTCATACCATGACAACACCTCAACTGCTAGGGTGTGTTCATTGGCAGAATTGTTAAGAATTACCCAGAAATTCATTAAGAATTATCCAGAGATTAAGAAATTCAGCTAAACCGATCATGTGATTGAAAACTGTTTTTTTTTTTTTTTTTTTCTGCTCATGATCCAGTGTGTCCCTTCGAGGGTAGCTTGCCTGAGAACAGATAGCTACAGTGAGCATCCTCTGCCTGATGGAAGCTCCAGCACAAGCAAACGCATACATAAGGAATATACAATTAAGATAAAAATGAAAAGTCATGCAGACCTGGATAGTAAGAGATACTCATATCCAAACAAAGGTGAATTTTAAAAGGGGAGGCTAAGGAGGAGGCATGGTTGTTTGAACACATTCATTTCATCTCATGGAGAGAAGTCATCTCTATGTGCTTTTGGCCAAAGGAGAGCCTTACATACGGATGCTCTGTAAATGGTCCTTGAGTTAATTAGTTTTGGCAATACGCTCCATAAGTTCTCCAAATAAACTCTCTCAGGCTTTGCCAGCCTGCATATAAAAGAGTTCATACTTCCCTAATATTGAAGGTTTCCAGAACCTGCTCTTTCAGAAAATTTCATCTTCCTGAGCTACCCAGAGGGCAAAGATCTCTTTGAGAGGAACTGGCCTTCTGAGAGACCTTGGGGAGGGGCTTGAGGTACCCATGGGAACATCCTTTGGGGAGACAACCTTGTAAATAATCCTACTAAAGGGATATTCTTTTAACCTCCCATCTCTTGTGGAAACACTTCATTCAACATGCACCTTTGCTTAAGGAATTCCAGGGGTGATGACGTCCCCACCCCATTAGCAGCCCATTCTGCTGTCAGTGACTTAAACTGATGAAAATTTCTTTCTTATTTGGGGCCAAAATTATTAACCAAATTAAGTTTTCTGTTTCTCCAATAGAGGAAGGAGTCAACTGGGGGGCCAGTAGTCTCAGAGTGTGATGCTAAATTGCCACGCATGCATTCATTCATCTGTCTATTCAGGGAACAGTCATAATTGGTTATAAACACTCATAAATACTCATGAAACACACACACACACACAAAGAAAAAGAAAATTGTTAGGAGGACCAAACACAGTTCAAAGAACTCTTGTTCTAGCACGGAAGACAGATGTATAACCAATTACTATACCAGCAGGGAGATAAGTGCTAACACTAGTTAATAGCAGATAACAACTGAGACAGCAGGAACAGCTTAAGAGCAGTTAGGAAAGGCTTATCTCCTTCTGTTGAAGGCAGAAGAATGTAAGGCCGCTTAAGGAAATATTTATGACCCAGGACAGTTTCTTTGAGCCCAAGTAGAACCTGAGATAGGGGGAAAATAAGATTAGACAAAATAAAATAAGACCAGATATGAGAGATTAGAATCTCAGAGCACCTGTGAGGACCTAGTCATGGAAAGCGCATGTATTATTTCTGTGGCTGAGGCAGGAGGGACCAGATCACAAAGGGTTGTGTAGCCCATGTTAAGGAGAACTTTACCTTGTAAATCATGGAAGCTATTGAGGTCTTTTAAGCAGGAGTGTCATGATCACATTTGATAATTCCATGTTCAGGAGATTCTTCTGCCTACCAGGTGAAGGGCTAATTCATTCAACCAGTATTATTGGAGTGCTAGCTTCCTACCAGACACAGTTCTAGAGACTGAAGGATATTAGTAAGCGAAACAGACAAAGATCTCTGTCCTAAATAATCACTAAAGTGATTATATTCTTATGGAAGATGGCAGCTTATAATCTGATATAAACAAATGAGTATATTATATGGTATGTTAAGTGGTAATGAGTGCGTTGGAAAAGTGAGAGAGTAAGGAGAGTTGGAAATGCTGGAAAGGTGGTGCTTTTGCAATTTTGCATGAGGCAGTTTCACCAGAAAGAGCAAGGAAAGTCTCTGGATGTAGGGAGCTGCACACTGGCAGCAAGGTCAACCCTTGGGGCAATGGATCTGGGGAAGAAGCCCCGCAGGCCTGGGAGCGGGCTTAGGTCCATTTAGAGAATTCCAGAGCCCCAAGAACCCAAATTGTAATGGGTGGTGGGTCAAGAGAGCTCCAGAGGACACTCTCAGCTCTGCAAACACCTCACACTGCTGGGAGAGGCGTGGCCACCCTTGGGTCCTCTAAAGCGTGGGGCTCAAGGCGGATGTCCCTCTTGCCTGGGCTACTAGACAGACAGGATTTTATTCTCAGTGAAATGTTGAGCCATCAAAGGATTTTGAGCAGGATGCTCTGCTACAGTATAAGGAGGAATGACGAGAAGGCTGAATTGATAGCAGTGGGTGGTAGAAAGAAAAGGCATCATCCAGAAGTATCCTGACACAGAATTAACAGGACTGGGGGTGGACTAGATTTGCAAGATGAGAGATGTGTAGGTTTAAGATGACACACCCAAGATTCTGGCTTGAGGTGGGTGTTATTATTATTGGTATTATAAGAAAATGGGGCACAAAGAGTTTTCATAAAGTGCTCAGGGTCTTAGAGGCTCCTAATTTCTAGACCTAGGATTTGAGCTCAGATGTGTCTGACTTTAGAGTGTGAGATCTTATCCATTGCACAGAAGATACTATACCTAGAAGGAAGAAGGCAGCTGGTTGGAAAGCATCTTCATAGCAGTGTCTATTTCTCTCTTGGACAAAGGAGGCAGTGTACGAGGAAAGTCCCCTTGGAGGCGCAAGGAAGAGAGGGAAGTTACAGCCAGAGGTGGGTGAGCCAGGCATCCTTTCTGTTGCCAGAGCATGTTACACACTACCGTTTTGAGCTCCAGAAATAAGGATGCTGGGCAAGTGCAGCATTAAGATGATACCGGGTCTGGGTACATTTGCATTTTCAGTAAGGAAGAGGGTCTTCAAGTCCAGCTAAGTCCAGCATTTCCCTATGGAAAGCACTTGATGGGGCCCAGGTTGTTGCCTGGTAATATGTCCCTCCCTAAAATGAGAACAAGACCACCACCCACTGTGGACAGTCCTTTCTAGCTACTGCCTCATCGTTCACTCCCTTTATAGCGCTCTGAAGCACTGCCTATACTCTGTTGTCTCTGCACCCTCACTCTTATTTTCTCTTCGCTTTACACAGGCTTTCATCTGCACCAAATCCCCTAGGTCCTGCTTGGCAGGCTCACTCATGACCTCCACACTGCTAATACCAACTCTACACAGCATTTGGCTCAACTGAGCACTCCCTCCTGTAGCACTGCGTTTTAAACTCTAGCTTTCATTATAATTGAGGTATGGCGAGGCCAACAGATCAGGAGATAACTGCCATTGAAAAAAAAAATAGTTTGTTGTGTTCTCAGATCCTGAGAGAAGGAGGCATGCCACTGCAGGGGCCACCCAGGGAAGCACCAGGGTCAGAGAGGAGGCAGAACGGAAGGGGAAATGTGACCAGAAGTCTTGATTGTGGTTTCCACAAGAAGGAATGGGCAAGGCCGGGTTAGCAGGCTTCAATTGTCTAGTTGGAAATAGTTCATCAGGATTTAGAACATAGGGGCTGTTCCTTGTTGTATGGTACCTGGCCCTGGGGTGGTTAGGGCAATAAAGGAGGTGGTTGGAGTTAAGGGTTCTGGGTTGCTTCTTTTGCATTTGAAAGGCCTCCCCTGGGTGAGTTGTTAACTATCTCTTGGAACTGGCTAACCCTGGGACGGGCAGTCCCTGTAGGATCAGCAAGCATCAGGTATCAAAGCATCAGAAAACAGAAAAGACTTGATTAATTGCCTTTTTGCCCTTCACCTCAATCTTCTTTGCTAGTGCCCTCCCTCCCAGAGATCCCTAAGTGTTGGCATGCCCCACATCTCAATCCTTGGACACTTTTTCTCCCTTGTGTATCTTGTGGTGATGTCATACAGCCCCCTAGCATTAAGTAACATGCAGACATTGAGGACTCCCAAATTTGTCTCTACCAGAAACTCTGGACTATCTGTTATCCAACTGCTTACTAAACATCATGTGAATGACTAGTTGTCATCTCAAACTACATACCGATTTCTGCTCCTTACTCTGTTATTCTCTGTCTTCTCCAGTTTAAAAGTAGTACTTCCATTGCCCTAATGCCTCAAGCCTCAAATCTGGAAATTTTCCTGGATTTCTCTATTTTTGTCAAACTGCATATCCAACCTGACAGCAAACCCCATAAGTTCTTATTTGAAAAAATAGAAGACCTGGGGATAAATCCCACTTGGTCGTGGTGGATGACCCTTTTCATGTATTGTTGGATCCTATTAGTTAGGATTTTGTTGAGGATTTTGGAATCCATATTCATCAGGGATATCAGTCTGAAATTCTCCTTTTTAATGGAGTCTTTGCCTGGTTTGGGGATTAATGTAACGCTGGTCTCATAGAATGAGTCTGGAAGCTTTCCTTCTGTTTCTATTTTTTGAAACAGCTTCAGGAGAATAGGTATTATTTCTTCTTTGAATGTTTGGTAGAATTCCCCAGGGAATCCATCAGGCCCTGGACTCTTGTTTTTTGGGAGGTTTTTGATCACTGGCTCTATCTCGTTACTGGTTATTGGCCTATTCAGGTTGTCAATTTCTTCCTGTTTCAGTCTTGGCAGCTTATAGGTTTCCAGGAAGGCATCCATTTCATCCAGATTGCTCAGTTTGTTGGCATATAGTTGTTGATAATAATTTCTAATAATTGTTTCTATTTCCTTGGTGTTAGTCGTGATCTCTCCCCTTTCATTCATAATTCTATTAATTTGGGTCCTTTCTCTTTTCTTTTGGATAAGTCTGGCCAGTGGTTTATTGATCTTATTAATCCTTTCAGAGAACTAGCTTCTGGTTTTGTTGATCTGATCTACTGTGTTTCTGGATGAAAGACCTCAATGTGAGACAGGAATCCATCAAAATCCTAGAGGAGAACACAGGCAGTAACCTCTTCGACATCGGCCACAGCAACTTCTTTCAAGATACATCTCCAAAGGCAAGTGAAACAAAAGCAAAAATGAACTTTTGGCATTTCATCAAGATAAAAAGCTTCTGCACAACAAAAGAAACAGTCAGCAAAACAAAGAGGCAACCCACAGAATGGGAGAAGATATTTGCAAATGACACTACAGATAAAGGGCTGGTATCTAAGATCTATAAAGGACTTCTCAAACTCAACATCCAAAAAACAAATAATCAAGTCAAAAAATGGGCAGAAGATATGAAAAGACACTTCTCAAAAGAAGACATACAAATGGCTAACAGACACATGAAAAAATGTTCATCATCATTAGCCATCAGGGAAATTCAAATTAAAAACCACATTGAGATTCCACCTTACACCAGTTAGAACGGCAAGAATGGACGGGGAAAGAAACAACAAACGTTGGAGAGGTTGTGGAGAAAGGGGAACCCTCTTACGCTGTTGGTGGGAATGCAAGTTGGTACAGCCGCTTTGGAAAACAGTGTGGAGGTGCCTCAAAAAATTAAAAACAGAGCTACCCTATGACCAGCAATTGCACTCCTGGGTATTCACCCCAAAGACAAAGATGTAGTGAAGAGAAGGGCCATATGCACCCCAATGTTCATAGCAGCAATGTCTTCAATAGCCAAACTGTGGAAAGAGCCGAGATGCCCTTCAGCAGATGAACGGATAAAGAAGAGGTGGTCCATATATACAATGGAATAGTACTCAGCCATCAGAAAGGACGAAGACCCAACTTTTACATCAACATGGATGGGACTGGAGGAGATGATGCTAAGTGAAATAAGTCAAGCAGAGAAAGTCAATTACCATATGGTTTCACTTATTCGTGGAACACGAGGAACAGCAGGGAGGACATTAGGAGAAGGAAGGGAAAACTGAAGGGGGGGAAATCGGAGGGGGAGATGAACCATGAGAGACGATGGACTCTGAGAAACAAACTGAGGGTTCTAGAGGGGAGGGGGGTGGAGGGATGGGTTAGCCCGGTGATGGGTATTAAGGAGGGCACGTACTGCATGGAGCACTGGGTGTTCTACGAAAACAATGGATCGTGGATCACCACATCAAAAATTAATGATGTATTGTATGGTGACTAACATAACATAATAAAATAAAATTTTAAAAAAAGAAAAGATAGAAGACCTAAGTAAATGGAAAGACAAGCTGTGTTCATATTTGGAAGACTTAATATCACAGCTAATTTCCCCAATGGATCTACAGATTCAGTGCAACTCCTATCAAGATTCTAGCTGCCTTTTTTTGTGTGTTAATGGACAAGCTGATCCTAAAATTCATATGGAAATGTAAGGGAGCCAGAATAGCCACAGACCCTGCAGATCAGTCTTTGTGTGAAGGAAGCCTATTGGCTGATCTGCATGGCTGCAGCCTGAGGGGCAGGCTTCTACTGAACACATGTCTAGGGGCTGGTGTAAATCTTTCCAGAGACCTTGGAAGGCTGGTGCTCTTTGCATACTCACCCTCTCACTCACTCCAGAGCACCAGTGTTTCCTGGTGGGGAGGCTTCGAGGTGTCTGGTGTACTGGTTTTTGCAGGAGCTGCCCAGGTGACTCCCCACCCCGACATCACCTGCCTCTGTTGGCCAGGGACTTCCTTGAATTACTCCTTTCCAGGGAACTGTGAGAATCAAAGATGTGTCTTGGCAGGCTCTTGCCCCCAGAGCACTGAATAGGCAGCACACTGATGTACACACCCCAGTCTCGGTGTGAGGGGAGCCTCTTTGCTTCTCCTTAGAGCTTCAGCCTGAGGGGCAGTCTTAAGGTCTTGCACACATTTAGTGGCCTAGAGAGCTGCTCTCAAGGAACATAGGCTGTGGACACCATCTTGGTGCTCTCCCTCTGCCTTGCTTCCGCTCACCAGTATGATCCAGAAGAAAGCTTATATAATCATCTGGAGCCCAGATTTTTGTGACTGCCACTCAGAGAACACCTCCAGATTGCCTGGCCTTGGTGGCCAATAGGACTTACGCTTCCAGCCCACAGGACTGTATTATTTTCATACTTTCACAAGCTGCTGCCTAAGGATCTGACTTTCAACCAACTTGAATCTAGGTGCTAAGATCCTCCCCTTTGGGCTACTGACAGATCTTGGCACATCCTCCACTACTGGGAGCTATTAAAAATAGAATTGGCTGCTTGGATAAACACAAAGGTTTCCAAGACAACTAAGAGCTGAGGCAGGGTTGAACATCAAATTTCATCTCCCATATAAGACCAATTCTTCAAGACTGGGAGAAGTAGTTGTTTCATCTCCTGTGTAGAAAGAGAGAGTCAGGCAAAATGAAGAAACGGAGGAATATATTCCAAAGTCCTCAATAAATAGCATTGGAAATATTGGACAGTCACACACAAAAGAATGAAACTGGACTGCTCTCTTACACCATGCACAGAAATTAATTCAAAATGGATTAAAGACTTGAATATAAGACCCGAAACCAAAAAAGTCCTAGAAGGAAACCTAGGCGATAAGCTCCTTGACATTGGACTTGGCGATGATTTTTTAATCTGACACCAAAAACAAAAACAACAAAAGCAAAAATTAAAAGTTGGGACTGTATCAAACTAAAAAGCTTCTGCACAGCAAAGGAAATCATCAATAAAATTGAGTCAACCTACTGAATGGGAGAAAATATTTGCAAATCATATATCTGATAAAGGGTTAATATCCAAAATAGCTAAAGAACTCATACACCTCAATAGTAACACACACACACACACACACACACACACACACACACAGTCAAAATAAAAGTGGATAGAGGATCTGAATAGATATTTTTCAAAAAAAGACATACAAATAACCAATAGGTACATGAAAAGATGCTCAACATCAGTAATCATAAGGGAAATGCAAATCAAAACCACCATGAGATATCACCTCACACTTGTTAGAATGACTAGTATCAAAAAGACAAGAAGTAACAGGCATCGGTGAGGGTGTGGAGAAAAAGGAAAACCCTGTGCACGTTGGTGGGATTCTACGTTGGTACAGCCGCTATGGAAAACACTGTGCGGTTTCCTTAAAAAATGACAAATAAAAAATGAAACTACCATATGATCCAGCAATTCCACTTCTGGGTATTTATCTGAAGAAAATGAAAATGCTAACTCAAAAGGATGTACACACCCCGTGTTCACTGCAGTATTATTTACAGTAGCCAAGATATGAATCAATCTGTGTGTGTATGTGTGTGTGATGCAATATTACTCAGCCAAAAACAGAATGAAATTTTGCCATTTGCAAAACCATGGTTGGACCTCAAGGGCATTACTATACGAAGCAAAATAAGTCAGAGAAAGATGAATGCCGTATGGCTTCACTTACATGTGGAATCTAAAACACACAAGCAAACAAACAAACCAAGCTCATAGATACAGGGGACAGACTGGTGGTTGCCAGAGGTAGGGATTTAGGGGGTGGGAAAAATGGGCAAACTGGTTGTATTTTATTTCTAGTTTTAAAAAAATTGGAAAAAAAAGGACTTCTCAGAGAAAGTCTAATTGCATGCTTGGGCCGCAGAGACATGAAATCGGCTTAAGGCAATTTGTACAGAAAGCAAACAAACTTCCCAAGATTAATAGGATTGTGTGAAAAGGAGACAGAGGGTACCTTGAAGGGACTTCCGGTGGCCAAAATTATGATGATTTAGGCTATAAAAGAACAATTATTATTTTTTAAAAAGCCCTCAAAATGGATCAGAGACCTAAATATAAGAACTAAAGCTATAAAATACTCAGAAGAAAACATAGACATAAATCTTTGTGACCTTGGATTTGGCAATGGTTTCTTAGATATGACACCTAAAGCATAAGCAATAAAAGAGAAAATAAATTTGGCTTCATCAGAATTAAGTTAATTTATGTTTTAAAATTAAAATATTTGTGCTTCAAAGAACACTACCAAGAAACTGAAAAGAATTTGCAGAATGAGAGAAAGTATTTGCACATTATATATTTGATAAATACTTTGGCAGTTTCTCAGAAAGTTAAACATAGAGTTACCATTTAGCCAAGAAATTCCACTGCTATATATCCAAGAGAATTGAAAACATGTCTACACAAAAATTTGTACATGAATGTCCATAGCAGCATTATTCTAAAAGCCAACAAGTAGAAACAACCTAAATGTCCATCAACTGATGAGTGGATAAACAAGATGTGGTATATTCATACAAGGAAATATTATTCAATCACGAAAAGGAATGAAGTACCGATATGTGCTACAACATAAATGAATCTTGAAAATATTAAGCTCAGTGAAAGAAGCTAGATTCAAAAGGCCACACGGTGTATGACTCCATTTTTGTGAAATATCGAGAATAAGCCAGACAATAGAGACAGAAAGTATACTGGTGGTTGCCAGAGGTTGGAAGGAGAGGGAAGGGGAATTGGGAAGTTTCTGTCCATGGGTAGTGGGTTCCTTTTTGGGGTAATGAAAATGATCCAAAATTAGTGGTGTGGATTTCACAATTCTGTGAATATACTGAAAACCACTGAATTGTACCACTGAATTGTCTTTTAAGTATATATGTATATACACACACATTCACACACACACACACACACACACAATTCTTTATTGTATGTCACTTATACTTCAATAAGGCTGCTGGAAAAAATAAAATTAAGGAACAAATACATATTTGTATATAATATATACCTTCCTTCACACCACTTCTCACCTCTACCAGCGCCATCACTCAATCCAAACTATCATGTCTGTGAAAACATTCCTCACTGGTCATCCTGCTTCTAATCCTGTCCAACCCCCTGTCCTTCCCAAGAGTCTATTGTCTACACCAAAGCTGAGTCCCCTTTTGAAAATGTAATGAGATCCTGTCATTCACCTGATCCAGATCCCTTTTGCCTCAACCATGAGAAGTCCTTGGATTCAAGAAAGCCTGAGAACAAAGGTAGAAGCGTAGGAGGTGGAGCAGGACCAAGGTTGGGCACCCACTCAGTGTAGCCAGTTCTGCGCTCTCTCGGTCTAAACTTCTTAGTATCAGGTAGTTCAAATAATGGGCAAACTCCCATCACAACACTCAAAAGAACTTGACACTTTCCTGCTCAGGCAAATAACGAGTGTTTATTGAGAATCTAGCTCTGTTCTACTGAGCGCTGTCCTTGAGTATCTGACTCCCAGAGTTCAAGTCCAACTGAAGAAGTTGGTGTGCATTATCCATTTGACAATCATTTGATTTTCAAGGACCCACTACTGAAAAAAACTATGGGAAGCTTCATAGAAGAGACAAAGGGGCTCAGAAAATCACCAGTGTGGGTGAGTCATGAGAACTGGTTCATAGTCAGAAAAGGACAAAGAGCCTCTAATTTGGATTGATAAAGAACACCTTGCTTCCTCTTACCTTGTCTCCCTTCTCCTCCAGGCAATCAACTTTTAACTTCTCTCTAACTCAACTCCGCTGTACAGCGGAGCTCTTGGAAGAGAAGTTTTATCTTCTCTCCAGGGGCTTGTTTATGGGTCATTTCCCCGTTTATAGGAATGAGCAAATCACCAAATCACGAGACCCAGCAAAACTGCAGGAGGCTCTGAGACTTTCAATTGTCTATTTCAGATCGGGTACAGACCATGTTCCTCCTTCCGCTAATCATGAGCCTGGGAATGCAGCTTCATCAGACAGCAGGTAAGAAAGGAAAAAGGGAGGGGGTCTGAGAAAGGCGTAAGCAGTTGCCCCTAGTGGAAGCCAATGATGAGAATGGGGGTCCTCAGGCTGAAGGCTTTCTTTGAGAGGAAGTGGGATTACACTCTGTTACATGAACAGGAAAAAGAATGGTGCCCAGGGTGGCCCGCGCTTGCCCATGTCCCTGTCTTACAGAAACAATAACCATCTGGCAGATGAGGAAACTGGAATTCAGAGAAGTTATTTCATTTACCCCAGATTCCTCAGTCACTAGGCCGCACAGGCAAGCTGGAACACAACTACTGTCCTCTCTACCTTACCATGCTACGGTGATGATGATAATCAAGCATGGCAGACAACCCCTAACCTTCCCACTTTGGAATGGGATTTTGGAATTAAGTTTGATTATTGACCTATATTGAATGTTGATACTGGACGTTCACAAAACCAAAAAGTATGTATGATGAATTATGTTTTAAGAATTAACCAAAAGGAAAGTATAAACATGTTGTATCTTGCTTTCTCCTCCAATTTGGAATTCTTCTCTGCTTCCCACTTTACATTATGCAGATAGTATCAGTTCAAATAAATACTAATTACCTGCCTAAATTGGACTGCCTTCTCCTCAGGGGTATTTTTTTTTTTTTTTTGTAAGTCTTATCATTTCATGTCTCCCTAATTAAGGAGTTTTAACTTCAGAGGTTTCTCGTAGAGGCTACCTGAGGGGAAAAAAGTAACAAAAGGATCTAAGGCCTGATGAGAAAGCTTACTTCTGGAGAGGGGAAGCGATCCGGGATGAGAATTAAAAAGGACAATCTTATAACTATTACGTTTCCCAGTTTTATTTTTTTTAAGATTTTATTTATTTATTTGACAGAGAGAGAGACCCAGCGAGAGAGGGAACACAAGCAGGGGGAGTGGGAGAGGGAGAAGCAGGCTTCCGCCTGAGCAGGGAGCCCGATGCGGGGCTCGATCCCAGGGCCCCGGGATCATGACCTGAGACAAAGGCAGACGCTTAACGACTGAGCCACCCAGGCGCCCCGCAGGTGTTTTTTTGTTTTTTTTTTTAACAAGAACTATGCATTTACTTGTATATTGAAAGAAGTATTATACCCTTGCTTTTCTATTAAAAGAAATACACAAGTTTTACTTGTATGATAAAAATATAAATTTTAAAATATAGGAATTCTTTTAAAAAGAACACTTTAAAAAGCGTTTGAAGGCATTGGGCTGTAGCCTCCGGTGCCCGAGGACAGCCACGACTCTCAGGGTGGCCACACTGATGGCCTCATTCCCCTCACTGTGTTTGTTCACCCCTAAACTTGCACTGTCTTTGAGAAGGAAAAACAGAGAACATGAATTGAATCAATATAATTCTTTATTACCCTATGTAAATTTCTATTTTTAAAATTTTTAAAAGAATGCTTACAGCAGCATTGTTAGTCCTTCCAAAAAAAAAAAACCCCAAAACAACCAAATGCCCATCGACAGGATAATGCATAAATTGTGGTATATTAGCAGAATGGAAAAATATACAGCGTGTAAATAAATTAATTACAAAACTAGGCAACTACATTTAAGAGTCTTAGTAGCATGATATTGATTAAAAAAACAAAAAATCAAACACAGAAGACAACATACAGCACAGTGTCCTTTTATTTATTTTATTTTTTTTAAATGTTTTTATTGTTATGTTAATCACCATATATTACATCATTAGTTTTTGGTGCAGTGTTCCATGATTCATTGTTTGTTCATAACACCCAGTGCTCCATGCAGAATGTGCCCTCTTTAATACCCATCACCAGGCTAACCCATCCCCCTACCCCCCTCCCCTCTAGAACCCTCAGTTTGTTTTTCAGAGTCCATCATCTCTCATGGTTCGTCTCCCCCTCTGACATACACTCTTGCACAATTCACAGCGCTCACCGTAGCACATACCCTCCCCAATGTCTATCACCCAGCCACCCCATCCCTCCCACCCCCAACCATTCCAGTAACACTCAGTTTGTTTCCTGAGATTAAGAATTCCTCATATCAGTGAGGTCATGTGATACATGTCTTTCTCTGATTGACTTATTTCACCCAGCATAACACCCTCCAGTTCCAGCCACGTCGTTGCAAATGGCAAGATCTCATTCCTTTTGATGGCTGCATAATATTCCATTGTGTATATATACCACCTCTTCTTTATCCACTCATCACAGTGTCCTTTTTATAAACAATATATATGTATACATATACCTATATATATTGCTTATGTATTGCAATATACCTATATATGTATAATATATGTATATAATGCATGTGATATGCATATCATAATAATATGATATAAGCAATATATATCTATATGATAGAGCTAAAAAATAAGCCAGAGATTAATAAACACAATATTCAGGATGCTGATTACCTTTGGTGGAGGAAGTAGATGTATGTCATTAGTAATGTTCTGGTTCTTGGGGTGGGTGATGGATTCTCAGGAGTTCATTTTACTTGATTCGATATCCTTTAAAAGTTTTCTGTATTTAAACTTTTGTGTTGTAAAAGATACCACAGGTACAAAAAGCCACATGAAACAAGGGTAAAGCATTACGTTACCGTAACGGGAACACTTGTAACCGTCACCCTTGTCAAGTAGTAGAACTGTACCAGCCTCCCCGAAACGCTTCCCCTGCCCCAGTCCTACATAACGCCCTCCCCATAACACTGTACTATCTACCCATTTCTCCATTAAAAAATGTTCCTAAACATCACTAAAAGAAATCTTAGTAAGCACTCAGCAAGGTATGTTCTTTATAGTTTCCAAATCAGCAAATACAGATATCGCTCATTTTAAAGTGGCTCTATATATTTTATTGGACATGCTGTAATTTATTTAACCATTCCTTTATCGAGAGAAATTACAGTTATTTAAAGAACAGTTGTTTCTTGCTGGATTAATGTTTGAAAAAATATGTGTTTCCTAAAGACTGTGATGAAGACTGCCTCTGAGTATGACCCACATAAACCATTCATCATGAACTCTTTTCCTTACTTGTATGTCTGTGGGGGCTCTATTCTGTTATCTATAAAACAGTTTAAAGTTTGAAAAGAAAAATTGGCAGAAAACATTTTCATTTCATTTTTTAAACATTTGTTTACTTTCAAATTGACATACAGTAACATTCAGTCTTTTTAATAGAAACACCTATGAGTTTTTGGCAAACGTGACCATATAACCACCACCACAATCAAGATCCAGAACAATTCCACCACTTGCCAAGCAAACAAACAAAAAACCCTCCCTAACTCTTAAACCCAGGTACCCACTGATCTATTTTCTACCCTATAGTTTTAAATTTTCTGGATTATCATATAAATGGGATTATCCACTAGATACCTAGAGATGTGTTTTGTCTGGCTTCTTTCACTTAGCATAATGCAATTGTGATTTATCCATGTTGTTATATGTACCAGCAGTTTATTCCTTTCTGTTGCTGAGTAGAAGTCCACTGTATATATTTACCAGATTTTGCTTATTCATTCCCCAGTTGGGGGATTTTTGGGTTGTTTCCTGTTTTGGGCAATTACAGATCAAGTTGCTATAAATGCTTATGTATAGATTTTTTTGAGAACATAGGTTTTCATTTCACTTGGGTAAATAGCTAGGGTAGGATTGCTGGGTCATGTGGTAAGTATATATTTAACTTTATAAGGAACCTCTAAACCTTTCCGTCGTGGCTAGACTATGTTTGCATTCCCGGCAGAAAAGTATGGGCACTCCAAGTTTTCCACATTCTTGGCAGCACTGATGTCGTGTTTTTTAAAGTCATTCTAGTAGGTGTGTAGAAGTATCACTTTGTGGCTTAATTTGCACTTTCCTAGTATCTAGTGATGATAAGCATATTTTCACATGGCAATTGGACATCCATATGTCTTCTTTGGACAAGTTTGCATTCAAACCTTTTGACCATTTTTAATTGGTTTGTTCATTTTCTTACTAAGTTTTTAGAATTATTTGTATATTCCAGATGCAAGTCTTTTATCAGATGTGTGACAAGCAAATATTTTCTCTCAGTCTGTGGCTCATCTTTTCAGTCTTTTAACAGTGTCTTTTGCACAGCCAAGATTTTAAATTTGGTGGAATTCGGTTGATCTTTTTTTTTTTTTCTTACATGGACTGTGTTTTCGGCGTCATGTCTAAGAACTCTGCCTAAGCCAAACTCTCAAAGATTTTCTCCTATGGTTTTCTTCTAAATACTTTCTAGTTGTACATTTTACATTTAGGTTTATAATCCGTCTTGAGTTAATTGTCATAGAAGATATAAAGTATAGGTTGAAGGTAGTTCTTTTTCTTTTTTGTGATCCGAGGTCCAGTTTCTTCAGCCCCATTTGTTGAAAAGACTATCCTTTCCTCACTGAGTTGCCCTTGCACCTTTGTCAAACATCAGTTGGCCATATTTGTGTGGGTCTATTTCTGAACTGCATTCTGCAGTCTGTTCTTTGTGTATATGCTTTCCCTTATAGCACACTCTTCTGATTTCTGTAATTTTGTAATTCTTTTTTTTTCTTATATTTTTTATTTCAAAACCTAAGGACATCTTGTAACCCAGATACATTTAAGGGGAAATATTCATTTCTGTATTTTGTCATGTCTTGGAGGAAAAGTAACCCCAATTATTATTCCTTTTATAGATTTTTTTCCTTCTTTTTTCATCCTCTGGAGAGGGATGAAAAACCAGGGGGTCACATGACCCTGGCGATGCTTGAGGTCACTCCGGGGTGGGGACCACACCCTGGGTCACTCCCCTTAACCTATCTTCAGGCTCTAAAACTACTTCTTCAGACCCCTGAGGTATACAAAGCAGAAGAATCAGGCTGTGGAAAGGATTTCTAAGAGATGAGATGTCCCCGTGCAGTATTCCTGCAAAGAGGAGCAGATGAGTCAGGTGCCCAGAGCAGGCTTCGATCCTAAACTAGCAACTAGAGTTTTCTGAAGACTGTGGTTTTGTAAAGCAACCCCCACCTTTCAAGTTCATTGAGTACGGGGTCTGAAAAAAACTTCAGCTTCTGTTATCAAATGGAAAAAAATATATAAAATTAGCTTAAAGAGGAAGCTATCTTAGGAGGTAATGCAAATGATTTGTTTTGTGTTTCTGGAGACATGACAGTTGCTGACTCCTACTGATGCCTGATTGCAAATAAAATACACAATTTCCCTAAGAACTTTCAAAAAGGCTCCAGCATTACTGAAGCCCGCTGCTTTCATCTGTTTAAAGAAACTGCATGTGTGAATTTTTCATGCCCTGGCCAAATGTGTTACCCTTTAATTTAGTCAGGGGGGGCCAAAATGAACGGGAAAACCTGCTTTGCTTTGTTTTTGTCTGCTTAATTCTGTAGTTGTGGAACCTTTCCAATTTTCTTCTTTGTCTCATAACTTCAGGACTTCAGTGCTGGGTTGAAGCTTAATATAATAACCCCTGATTTCAAGCTGTATTACAAAGGTATAGTCATCAAAACGGTATGGTATTGGCATAAAAACAGACACAGAGCTCAAACGGAATAACCCAGAAACACACACAGACACACACACACACACACACACACACACACACACACACACACACCCTAAATGTATTTTCTTTAGCATAAAGCTGAGAAGTGTATCTATCTCCTTCATGGATGTAATATATACATGCCAGGGGACATATGGTCATATCTGTAGAGTTGTTAGTACAGGCTTTCAAGACACAGAGCTATGAACTGGAATTCCAACTCCATGAGCTACCACTCTTTGACCTTGGACGAGTTGTATCACTTCTGTAAGCCTAAGTTTCGCCATGGTGATTCCTACCTTGCGGAGTTTGGGGAACATTAGATGAGATGATGATGTGAAGATTAGCCCAGTGTCTGGCTCACTGTGTTTAATAAATGTTGACGATTACTCTGCTTCCCAGTAACAGCCCAAGGGTAGGCTCATGTTATAAGTCTTCTTCTCAGACAGTAATGTGCACATGAACCACCTCAACTTTGTTAAAATGTGGAGTCAGCTTCCCTAAGTCTGAGACCGAGCCTGAGATTCAGTAGCTCCCACTTGCTCCCAGGTGAAGCTGAGGACACTTTGAAAGGTGAGATAATAGAAGATGTTTGCCTGCACAGGTGTTTTGCCTATCTAACCAATGGTTTTCAATACTCTGCGCATTAGAAGCTTCCAAGGAAATTAAAAAAAAAATTGATGCTGGCCTCACAAATGAATTTGAATTCATATTTAAAGGATCCAAGGTGGGGCCTAGCATTTTTTTTAAAGGCCTCCCAAGTGATTCCAGTGGTGGCCAAAGTTGAGGCACTCTGCTTGGTGACTCTGATGTGCATACAGGCTTGAGAAAAATATCTTCATGCCGCTGTTTGCAAGAGTGTTTTTTTGCCTCTGTAATTTACAATAAGTAAGAATAATTTAGGATCTTAAAAGTATAGTGCATTTCCTGAGAATTTACGGGGTAATCAAGCTCACAGCTTTGCCTGTCTTAGAAGCTTTAATTGAGGCAAAATTACACCAAATAACAATTAATCTTCTAGTTATTCTGAGCTACTCAGATATTCGATTCAGGTTTGCTAATTGCTCTTTCCTCTTATAAACATTAGCTGAAAAATAGGTAACACACTTTATGCCTACAACCCCTGCATGCGCACTCTTCAGGAGAGAAGAAGCAAGCAGAAAATGGATTTTTGTTAAAGGCCCAGAGTGTAAAGAGGGGAGTTCTGCTGTCTGCTATGGGGAGTTCCAGAGGAAGTTACAGACGTTCTCTCTCTCATGAGAAGAAAGCCTCAGTGTGGTAAAAAAATTTGCTAAATAAATTCAATAGAGGCAACTCCCAAAGTCCTCTGACAGTTATATCTCAGACTCAGCAACTGAACCTCCTTGCAAATCCCATTTCTTGTCCCTGCTTCCTGCTGTATCATGTGTAATAAAAAAAAAAAAATAGGAGAGTAACAATGAATTCCTGAACCTGGTCGAAAATGGTTACTTATGTATTTGATCAATGAGTAAGTGAATATTCCTCTTCAGACCAGAGTGGCCTTGATAGCAAGTAGCTCTGTCTTGGTTAAAAGGGGACTTAATAACTCAGAATTTGGAGATGATCCCCATCAGAAAGGGATCTACCCTTAAGAGGGTCCTGTTAGGGAGAGCCAGAGGGAGAGTTACTACAGGTGGATTTCATGAAATGGAATCATGCAGGACATTCGGAAGCACGAATCTCTTCACATGGGACATCCCACAGTCTTCTCAACCTGTCCAAGCAAATGCGGGTGTGATCAGCAGCGTTTTACCGAGAAGCAGTGATGTTCTAGACCTGCTCCCACCCCAGCCTGCACAAAAGCATGCAGGGCAGATGTGAACTCTCTCCTGTCCCATAGATCTTTTAGAAAGGCACATCAGTGTTCTAGTGATGGTGAAAACGGGGGTTGCAGGCAAAACGTAAACTTGCCCAGTTGTTCTTGATAAATCTCAAGTTGGGGCATAACTATCAAGTGTGCTGTGGGATGATGAAGAACGCCAGCCAGTTTGTGCAACACGGGCAAGTTGCAGTTTGATGAGAGGAAAACAGAAGTGAGTAGGTTTAGGCTCATTCTTATTTCTCCCTCTTGCTGCCATGTGCCCAACCCTTAACTGGAATGGAAGATACCGAAACATACTCAGCCTGGGCACTGCCTTCAAAGTCTTGCAGGATTATAGGAGGAGAAACTCGGGTCAGAAGAGAATTGCCATGTGAATCATTTAAGCCACGTAAACCCAACATTTATTTATACTTTAGGATCTATTGCCCAGGGGGCACCTGGGTGGTTTAGTCAGTGAAGCATCTGCCTTCAGCTCAGGTCATGATCCCCGGGGTCTTGGGATCAAGCCCCATGTCCTCCTGCTCCCTGCTTAGCAGGGAGCCTGCTTCTCCCTCTGCCCCTCCCCACCTTGTGCATGTGCGATGCACGTGCTCACTCTCCCTCTCAAATAAATCTTTTAAAAAAAAATCTCTTACCCAGGATGGTCAGGGAATGGGCTGTTCTGGTTAATAAAATATCATGGTAAATAAGGAATGGCCCTGTGTTGCATATACGAATTACCACTTGCCCAAGAATTATAACAGGGTATGAAAGAAAGGAACCAATGTTTGCTGACCACCTATCCCCTGCCAAAATAAGGCACTTCACATGTGCCATTTTGTCTAATTTTCACCACAATACTTTGAGGCAGATATTAACCTTGCACCTTTATAGATAAAGCAGAGGCTCACAGAGCTAAATGACACAGTCAAGATCAAAGGGCTCATAATCTCAATCCAGTTGATCTGTCACTAAACCCCATACTCTTAATGTACCACTTTTTATAAGGGTAAAAACTTCTTGAAAAGCATATGCTTAGAAGCCTCTGCAAGTATTTATTGAATGGATGTCTTGACTAACTAAATGAATGAATGAAGCAAGCTCTCCTGAGTTTGATCTGATCTTTTGTCATGATTCAGAAGTTACTTTAAGGTCTTGCCACACCTCCATATAATGAATACCCTTTCATTAATGATGGAGGTGGCATAATCTTGTAGTTTCCCACAATGTATTCACGCATACACTACCTTGGTTAGTTTGACTTTGCTTTACCACTCTTCATGCCATTGTTTTTATAGAATTCTTTAAAATCAACTCAGCTTTTATTCTTTGAGCAAAATGGTATACCCCTGTGGTAAATGGAAAACCAGTATCACTGTTACTGGTAAATAGAGGATATAAGCAAAAAACAAATGTGATGAAAGTAGTGTTATTAAATTCTACCCAGATATTTACAGTATCTGCCTGGGAGCTTTCTGTTTTATTAAAAGGAGAAATAGCCATTGTTGGAGGTGTGAGAGTCTAGTTGCAAATTATATGTTACTTGAAGGGTTGAAACAGAATTGAAGAGGACATAAATTCCTCCCTGAGTAATTCAGTTCCCTTTAGGCCTTAATTCTACCCTAAATAAAATTATCTTGCGGGCACCTGGGTGGCTCAGTTGGTTAAGCGACTGCCTTCGGCTCAGGTCATGATCCCGGAGTCCCGGGATGGAGTCCCACATCGGGCTCCCTGCTGAGCAGGGAGTCTGCTTCTCCCTCTGACCCTACCCCCTCTTGGGCTCTCTCTCACTCTCTCTCTCTCTCAAATAAATAAATAAAATCTTTAAAAAAATTATCTTGCATGCTTCATGTGTGCCTCATATTTTGGGAAATATTGTTGCAGTGGAAACTTTAGAATTTTAAGCCAAACATCTAACTGGCTCTGAATTTTTTTTAAAAGATTTTCTTTATTTATTTGACAGAGAGAGACACAGCGAGAGAGGGAACACAAGCAGGGGGAGTGGGAGAGGGAGAAGCAGACTCCCTGCTGAGCATGGAGCCCGATGCAGGGCTCGATCCCAGGACCCTGGGATCATGACCTGAGCCGAAGGCAGACGCTTAACAACTGACCCACCTGGGTGCCCCAAACTCTGGCTCCGAATTTTAACTTTACTAACTGTATGTCCTGGTGTGAACCTCTTTGAGCCAGTTTCCTCAACTGTAAAACAGTAATAATAATAATACATATTTCATGGTTGTATTTTCAGGATTAAGTGATGTAGTTATAAAGAGCCTAGCACAGTGCCTGGTGCACTAGGTATACACTAAATATTAGTTCTATTCTTCCTTTCTCCTTATTGACAGAAAAGAAGAAGCTTGTCCAGTGGGCTCGTGTGACTCGGTGTTTGAGGGCCCTTGGAGCTTAGCAATCCCCGGGTCTGATCCTGGCTACTTTCCTGTGCCTTGGTTTCATTTTCTAAAAAGAGGATGGCTCTCTACTTTGCTGGCTTTCTGGGAAAACTAAACGAGATTGTGTGTTGGTAGAGGACGAACACATAGTAAGACTCAACAAATGATAGTTATTATTACTCCCAGTCACGAGAGGAGGTCGTATTTGGCAGGGAGGGTATAATTTGATCCATATGGAGAGAATGGCCCTGGGTAATAGGAAAGCAATCAGCTGCACAGGTGGGCGTGTTGAGAGGAGAGAAGCACCTCAAAACAGCGGGTCAAGAGTCCCACTCTTGACCAGATAGGACAGGGCAGAGGAGAGAGAGGAGCCTGAAGGAGGGCCCAGCTCATGACAGGGGTCTCCTGGGACATGGGGCTGGGCTGGGCCTCACATCTACAGAAGTGAGATGTGAAGGCAGACAACGGGAGAACGTCTTGTTTTTTTGTGCAGCTTTATTCACAGTGACGATCCCTAAGGAACTGTACACAGTAGACTATGGCAGCAATGTGACCCTGGAGTGTCACTTTGACACCGGAGGTCACGTGGAACTCAGATACTTAAAGGCCAGTTTGCAGAAGATGGAAAACGATACATCCTTGCAGAGCGAAAGAGCCAGCTTGCTGGAGGAGGAGCTGCCCCTGGGGAAGGCCTTATTCCACATCCCTCGAGTCGAAGTGACAGACGCAGGCCAGTACCGCTGCCTGATCATCTACAGGGTCGCCTGGGACTACAAGTACCTGACTCTGAAAGTCAAAGGTGAGTCGTTCCAAAGACTGGAATCTGTGGAGGCATTAGCCCAAGCCAAAACTGGGAGGGTGGTTACAGGGAGACGGGGCTACCTTAGAGAAAACAGAAGCACCTGCCCAGAAATAGTTTTTAACATCTGAGTATAAAGCAGCTGAGGTGAAGGTAGTAAGGGTAGGAGTTGCAGGAATAATGTGGGTCTAGGGGGAAGGCAGGAAGGGGGTCCCTGAAAGCCAAAGATAAGCTTTGCCTGGCTCACAGCTCCCCCAAGGAACAACGCTGACTTGATCACCAAGCTCCCCTTTAAGAGAAGCTTATTCCTCTAATCCAGAGTTTTTTAAATCGTGGTTTGCTGGCCGTTCATGGTTAAAGCATCATAGTGAGTAGCAACCAGGTGAGTGTCTTTCTCCAAATAAAATGAATAGGTCAGAAGGCAACGCACAGTAGGGCTGAGCGTCCTTTTGTGAAACTCTTGTTTCAGAGGTGGTGTGTGTGTGTGTGTTATATTGTGATGTAAAATATTTTTTCTCACTCTGGGACATAGTCTAAAAAGTTTGGAAAACACTGCTCTAGTCCAAGCTTCACGTATTGCAAATGAAGCAGCTGATGGGGGTAGAGCTCAGTGGTAGAGCATTTGACTGCAGATGAAGCAGCTGACGTCCAGAGAAGTGAAGGGGGGTGGATTTGGGAAGCCCAGTCAGGTACACAGCTGTCCCCATTCCTCTAGGTTAGGGCTCTCCTCACCACAACACAAGCCAAGAACCTAAGTCTGAAGAGAATCTTCAAGTTTGTGTTTGTTTTGGAAAAGGCCATTTTGGGAAAGCCCTCTAACAAGTACAGAAGAACAGACTCGGCTCTGTTCACCAGCTTGTGCCTTTCAGCCCACACTGACGGTTCTGGGTCTTCTCTGTCTCCTCCTAGTCTCACCCAGTAAGCCTCAGAGGATCTGTCCTGTCTTCTGGAAAGTCCATAGGCTTTGGTCCCTAAAGACCATTGACCTTGGCAGCAAACTCCAGAACTTTGAAGTTCGTCTGCTTTCAGTTAATGGGAGGAAAGCGGGCTTTACATTCTCATGATCCCCTGATGTATTCAGTGTCTACACCCCTAACTCACTGCCTCCGAGTTTGTTAACCTCCGAATGCTGTAATGCATGTAGGGTCTCTGGGCCATTCGAGGCCAGTCCTTCCGCTCTTTCTCTCCAGCTGAGGGCTGCCTCTTGTTCCTAGGAAGCTACGTTGCCAGCTCATCACCTAGAGCGGAGATGGCTCAGGTGTGGGACAGGTTTATTCCTTAAATCTTATTTATTCTTGAAATCCTTGCCGCTTTTCAAACTACGGTGTATGGGGAGCACAGGACTTTCTGAGGGTTTGCAGAGGCACAGGCAGTTTTAGGATATGAGTTTCTAATTCTTCATCTTCCCACATATTCTTTCCCCAAACTGAGTGTGCCTGAGAATTAGCCTTCCAGGCAAGGCTCTTGGGGTTCCCCTAAAACGCTTCCTTTTTTATCATCACCTTCTTCCACTTCATAGAAAGTGTACCTCTCACCAATGTGATGCGTTGCCTCGGGGTGCAGAAAAACTACATCCTGCTCAACAAAAGCCTGAGTGGAAATATTGATCCCTTATCAAACTGTAATGACTAACAAATCCTTCTGCAAAACAGGTGATACCGAATTCTGTTTTCAACAAAGCTGGAGGAGGCCCTAATACAGTTAAGAGCTGATAGTAAAAAATGAAGTAGGGTTGTTGGTTTTTTTTTTTTTTTTTGCCGTATGAATCATAAGGCTTTTAAGCATAAAATGACATCTCTATAACAAAACTGCTTCCATACCCACTTACTTGTTCACATGAGTAAGTTTCCTTCGCCTTTCTTGCCATAAAAATGGAAAAATTGAAATAGAGCTGAGGCTGATCTTGTCTCATCCCAACCACAGCCATCTGTACCTTGGATACATGAACAAATAAAAAAAGAGAGCCCCATCCATCCTCTTACGGGATACATTCCCAGAAAACCTTATCTTTTATGTTTAATCATTATCAATATTCATAATATTTTCCATTTTGATTTTATGTGTGTTGATAATAGAAATTAGATTTCAATGCAGAAGGAAACCAAACACTTGAGGCCTTGTGATCACAAGTAAAAAAAAAAATTAATCTCAATTGCTGTACATATTTTGTTGTTGCAAAGAAACATAAGGATCACCGATACAGGAGCTTTCTAACATGTTGAGTTAGGATAAAATCCTATAGGAAAAGTGGAATGTGAACTGAGGGTCACGGAATGAAACAATGTGAAAAAGAGTGTAAAGCTCTGACCATGACAGGAAAATTTTTCTTGAAGATTTTACTTATTTGAGAGAGGGAGAGAACACGGCGAGGGAGAGCAAGAAGCCGACTCCCCGCTGAGCAGGGAGCTCCATGCAGGGCTCGATCCCAGGATCCCGAGATCATGACCTGAGCTGAAGGCAGACGTTTAGCAACTGAGCCCCCCAGGCGCCCCTACAGGATAATTTTTATATGTATTTTTCCATGGACCGTGGTGTATATAAAAGATACCTCCTTTGATATCTAGACAGCATTAGGTACATATGTAAGAGTGAAACCATTGTTTGACTTAAAATATAAATGTAAAATGCTAAACATTATATATTTTTCCAATACAGATACTAAGGAAAAATTTTAAGAATCTACCTAATAAATGTGTGAGAGGGTGCATACTGTGTCACAGCCTTTTAGGAGGAATGCAAGCAAAAACAGGAAAAGCTGAAGACCATCACCTAAGAGTATTCTACCCTGATCAGGGGAGATCTGGTGCCTCAGTTAGGGTTTGCTTCAGTGAAACAGGCCTGGAAGAAGTACGTGCTTTTTCCTTAAAATGCCTGATCTGTGGCCTAAACTTGAAAACAGGTTTATAGTACTTTCTTTGATATCTGGGCAACGGTTGATCTTAAATATAGTGAAAAGAGAACTAATTTTTTAAAAGCCCAGGAAAAACAGTGCTAAGTAGAACGGCTAGAGAGTCAGAAACCTGTGTTTCTGACAGGCAGCTAGGATGGGTGGCCTGTCTGAGGGAGAGTAAGGACCGTGGCACCGTGGCCCCAAGAGGCCAGAGCGCCCAGGGCTTAAGCCCCCAGGCCGGGACCTGGACTGAGCCAAGGATCCCAGACGGACACAGCACAAGTCCTGAGAACAGAAGGGCCAAACCCGCCCCACGGCCCTGGCAGGACGTGAGGAGGGCAATGGCAGAGCACCAACCCCCAGAGCGGACTGAGGCTCTCGGAAGTATTTCAAACCCACGAGAAGGCCCGGGCTGGATGGGAGTTTGACTTGAGCAAGTAGAGGAAGGAGGCAACAGGGCTTCCATTTTCTCTCACAGTGGCCTTTGCCCTGAGGAGGGGAAACGGCCCAAGGAAAGCGGTGCAGCCTTGAAAGGATAAGGGACAGTCGGCCTCTGGACCTAGAGAGCGTATTGGCTTAAAGCACTTACTGATGGGGCTAAACCTCTCCCTCTCCTCCTCCAGAGAAGCAGAAGGATAGTGAGGAAAGCTGCAGTTAACACAATAATATCCTGAATTCCTCAGTGGGCCAAAGCTCCTGGGGTGTACAAACTGTGTAACCTGAGGTTCCTCCCCAGGTCATCTGACAGATGAATTGGGAGCAAGCCTCAAAGATTTCCTTCAGCGATTGCTAGAAACCTGCCTACGTTCTGTAAGACCAAGGCGTGTGAAACTACGTTTTTTCACCTTCGTCATCATCATCACGATGATAAGCAGCTAATACTACTTGGAGCTTATCTCTATTTCAGGGATGCTAGAGTTGCCAGTCGTGTAGGGATCCTATTGTCAGAGACGAGCAGGGAGACAAACCATTCAAAGCAGCAGAAATTTAAATCCAAAAATAGAAATTCTTTTAATAGAGCAGACTGAGTAACTAATGGGGGGGCTGGGGAACAGGGAGGCAAATCAGCAATTAGCAATAACAAGAAGCTGCTGTCTGCACTGGACTGGAGGGAGAGGAAGAAGGCAGGGTTAATGGAGCTCGGGGGCTGGAGTCACGGGGCAGATACTGGAACCACAACGGGCCCATCCACAATGCAGAGTACTAACCACTCTACGATCACGGCCACAACGGGCCCATCCAGTGGCAGCAGGAGCAAGGAAGAGCTGTGGGTGCTGCTGGAGAGGCCATTGCAGCATAGAGCGTGGGGGGGGGGGAAATACCCTAACTTCTCCCTCCTGTTTGCCCTCCAGACTTCCCACCGTGTCTCCCGTGGGCTGGCAAGAGCCTGGGAGACACGGCCTGCCGGAGTCCGCCTTCACACGGTACAGAGCAAAGAAGAACACTTGAGGGATGGATCTGAGAGCAGATAGGCCCAGGATCCACACAGCACACATCTTGTGCATACACTGGTAAAATGTGAGATGAATAGTAGTGTAGTTGGCTAGAACTGTAGCAGACTCAACAACGAATAGGTGTTGACTCAGGGCTAACAAAGGGTGGTGGATGGTCTTGGGTCCGCCAGGAGAGGGTCTCCAGGTGCCCACTGGGCTGTTATAACCATCCTAGCTGCACCTAGATCATTCGTTAATAAAATTAATCTTATGACCTTAGGCTGCGTTAAAACCCCACGTGGGCCTAAAATGTGCTCAACACATAGGAAGTAATTAGTCACACTGTGCTTCGTGCTGCTTAGGTTAAATCTGGAATATAGGTCATGTTACATTGGCAAACACAGGGAATCCAAAGACTGGTATGTGGCACTGGGTCTAAAAACTGTCCTGTGAGATATGGTTGAAGGAAGGAGGCATGTTTTACCCCAGAACGGAAAGACTATATGGAGTCTTGCCAATTATTTTCAAATACCCAAAGGATCATATGCAACAGCTAATAATAATTGCTAACATTAATTGAAGTTTTACTATGTTCTAGGCACCTAACTCATTCAATCATCCTAACACGTCTGTTAAGGATAAGTATTATCCTACCTGTTTGTAAAAGGGAGAAACTCGAGGGCTTTAAAGGTCATGTAACCAGCCCTTGGCTCAAGCCTAATCAAACCACATTCTTAACTACTATGCTGCTCATATGTCGTCTTACTAAACCAGACAATTACCAATGGGTTGAAGCTGCCAACAGGCAAAGTTTGACTTGGCAGAAGGATGATCTTTCCAGTGAAAGTTTAACTGTCTAATTGTCTAATCATGGTGATGGCTCCTCCTGGCAGTAGGAGCTTCCATTTATAGATGTATTTAGCCAATAGTTATCTAGCAGCTTACCAATATCAGAAAAGAAGTATTATTAAAGATAAGGGACATTTCATCATGATAAAGAAGTCAATATGACAGGGAGGCATGAGTCCTAAATGTGTGTACATCTAACAACATAACTTCAAAACATATAAAACAAAAACTGACAGACCTAAAAGGAGAAATAGATCCACAATCCTATTTGGAGATTTCAACTCATCTCTATTCTAACAGGTAAAGTAAACAAAAAAGAAAATAGAAGACTTGTGTAAACACAGCCATCTTGGCCTAACTGACACATGTAAAACTTACACCCAACAACTGCAGAGTAGGAAGTTGGACTAGTTTGAATTGTAAGATCACTTTTAGCTCTGAAATTCTAAAATTTACTCATCTCTTCCTAAGAATATCCCCCTTGGTCCAGCTTCCCCATTGTGTGTGGCTAATAATGATGCCTTTTCACCAACTTCCCAAATTGCACAAGGCTGTGGAGGCATCTTCAATATCGCATGCATGCAAGCTATGAGCTCCCATCCCTTCCCCCCAGCCTTGCTGGTTCTTTTCGCTGAACATCTCTCTCATCTTCTCCCTCATTTATATATCCCAGGTTACAGCCTCCGCCTCCCTTCTGATTCTTGGCCCTCCTACCTCTGAAATCACCTCTCAACTTGGCCCCCAAGATCAGCTTCTTGTTCTGAGCTACCCTGCAGGAATGGGCCAGACCTTCATATGCCACACATTGCTCTTATGCATCTATTTGTTCTCCTCCATCCCCTCCCCCCAAAGACCCCAGAGCTTATAGAAATAATCTACACTGTAATAGGATAAATGATCATAAGAGGACATCAAACCAAGGGAAAATAAGTATAGATAAATAACATAAAAAGAGATTAGTGAGTCCTCAAGATGCTTCGGAGATCCTGTTGCGTTGCTAGAGGTAGATCAAAATTGGCTTCAAGGAGACTGATAAGTCCAACCAGTTCAGGTCTCACTAGGCTGCTTCAAAACCTGATTCTCCTCATCTTCTATGATTTCTGTGTGCCCCTAAGTCCCCGCCCTTCCTGTGTCTGTGGCTCCATCCCCAAACTTTTTGCAATTACACAGACAATCATCCTCTTATGATGATTCCAGTACAGAATTCAGAATAATGTAGCCACGAAGGGCATGGGTTCAAGTCCCCCTCCCCACCCCAGATTCCAGCTGTTTCCTTATTTATAAAATAGGAATATGAATTTTGCCTACCTCCTAGGGTCCTTGAAGAGTTCAAATGAGGTAATACATGTTAAAGAGATAGAATCAGGTTTTGGAGCCACTATCATCCCTGTTCCTCTCCAAGTCCTTGACCAAGTGAGCTATACACACAACAATCAGTAGCCAAATGGGAAGTGAACTCCATTTTTTAAATTAATAACCGGATGAGCACATGATTTTCTCCTTTCCCTTCCCCCAACTTCAGGGCTTCCCTGGTGGTTTACAGTGGAGAACATGACTTAGAATAAGGGCCTCTTTCTTCTTGCACCCTCATCTTAACTTAGAGTTCAGGTTTGCAGAACAGACCCTGAAGTTACTCATCTATCCAGCTTCATGGGTAAGAAAGTTTACCCCACCCACCCAGTCACAAGCAGAAGGTGGAAAACCGTGAGCAAGGAAGATGTGAGTTTTTTGAGGCAGGCCACCCAGGAGGCACAGCCGAGTATGCTTTACCACACGGAGGCCAGAACTTGAGAGGGCCGCGGATTGTGAACCGTGCTTCGAGACACAGTCACCCAGTCCAGTGAACCGTGATCCAGGGAGCATCTTTGGCTATAACTAATCAAGTTAGCAACTCAAAACACAGCGACACAAAGGGAGGTGCTCAAGGGGCAAAAATTGTGGAGAGGGTCCTGAACATTCCTTTCCCCTCCACAGTATGTAAAATCACAGGGCACGAAGCTTAGCACCTAGAAAACCCTTAGTACCTCGTGCACATTTGATGTTTTCCACATGTCTGTTATCATGATTTTAATGTAAAATCTCTTTTCACAAAGGGTGTGCCTATTTATACTCCTCCCAACAATTTAAGAAAAAAATAGTTTCACCGCCCCTGTGCCATATATGCAATCAAAGTTTGTATCAAAATTCTGTTTCTTAAATATTTCCTACCTATTGAAAGCTAGTACTCATTTCCTCTTCCCTTCACCGAAAATCAACAGGTTACTTTCCATACTCCCTGATATCTGCATATGTTGTTAATATCTATTTTGGGCTATCATCTGAGATAATTGGGCAATTTGTCCTTGCGTCTTCCTATTGTTTTCAATGTCACTTGTATGCATTTTAGATCTCAGTTTTCTAGAGGGCAGGGAGCCACATTTGATTAATTCACTTGGCATATACTACACAAAAGTGTGTGTGTATGTGTGTGTGTTGTGGACAGGAGAAGCAAGGAGTAGATACAGCCAATTCTTGACTACTTATAGACAGAATCTGGGTCTTTATTTTTTCTCCTCCTAATCTCAGAAGAAAGGAGAGGGGGAAGTGGGAAAAGAATTTTCTCCTGTAGGAGAAGCACCAAATAAAACAAGAATGTGGGGGTGATCTAGTCTCCAGTCTCCTCTCTTGTCTCCAGTCCTCAGCTGTGAGATAGTTTACAATCATACAGGAAGCCACAGAGTGTGGTGGGATAAAATGCTCTTGAGATTTGGAATCAAACTTCCAATGTGCAAACATTGGCTCTCCCAGTTATTAGCCCTGTGACTCTAGGCAAAATACTCAATCTCACTTCAGTTACTCCAACAAAAATTGGGAATATCAACAATGCCTTTTTTGTTAGAAGAATTAAATCATTCAGTGTAAATAGTGTGATACCTGAGACAAAAGAAATGTGTAAAAAATTAAAACCATTATTACTTCATATTGATAGTGATAATTGTATTCACATGGCATTTAGCACAAAGCCGTCTAGGAACCAGAAAAGAAAGACTTATTTCTTTTTCTTCTTGTATTATCCAGCTTCCTACAAGAAAATAAAAACTCATTTACTTAGGATCCCGGGGGTAGATGAGGTAGAGCTCACCTGCCAGGCAGAAGGTTATCCACTGGCAGAAGTGACCTGGCCAAACGTCAGTGTTCCTGCCAACACCAGCCACATCAAGACCTCGCAAGCCCTCTACCAGGTCACTAGTGTTCTGCGCCTAAAGCCACACCCTGGCACGAACGTCAGCTGTGTGTTCTGGAATGCTAACGTGAGAGAACTTACTTCAGCCGTCATTGACCCTCATGGTAAGAGTGCCCCCCCCCCCCCGCCTTCCTAACTCCATCAGTCGGGGTTTAGGCACGAAATAGATGGCACACTCGGAGTGAGGATAGAGTGATAAAAGATCTGTATATGAAGGTGTGGTCAGGATTTAGAGAAGCTAGTAAAGCTATTGCAGGACCCTGGGGCTTCGACGGTCAGAGAAACAATTACCACCATTGGAGTGGTTACTGAATCCTGGGAAAGGGAGCTGTAGGGAACTTGCCCCTTGACAGGAGTGGGGGCCTCCAGTAGAGGGATGCTGCCATCTGCAGCAGCTCTGATGGAAGCTGGGTAAGTGAACTCCCTAAGCTCCTCCTCCTCCCACCCTCCAATCTCCTGCTGGTGCCTCCTATTGGCTGAAGCCACCTGGAAGTCAGAGAACAAGGGAGTCTGCTGATGTGTTCCATAAAGGTCAACTGCTCAGAGCTCAGAGCACAGTGTGGAAGTGTAGAGAATGGATCTGAACAGGAAACAGAAACTATCCAGCACAAAAGCTAACCCTTGTGACTCAGGTGCAGTGCAAGGAGTCAGCAGGATGAATATTACTTTGCTGGCTTTGCTGATAGTCAAGTGGTTATGGGGTTTCCGAGGAAAACTGGCCTTTTGTAAAACCTTGCGGAGTCTTTCCTGATTATGCTGAGTCCCACCTTTAGAACTTCATACACCAGGGCAATTTTTTTTTATTTGCCAAATAAGAGCAACTAACATCTAGTATCAAAAATCTTTCATAAGAGACAGGTCATTTTATCACCAAGCACATCGTACATTTCCTAGTGCTCCTATAACAAATTACTGCAAACTTTGTGGGCTTAAGACAACATGAATTTATTAGCTTACGCTTCTGAAAATCAGAAATCCCAAAGGGGCTTTGCTGGGTTCAAATTGTTGATAGGATGGCAGTAGCTCTAAGGGAGAGTTCCTTTTCTCATTTTTTCCAGCTTTTATCGACCACCTGCGTTCCTTGGCTCATGGTCCCTTCTTCCACCTGCAGAAACAGCAACTACATCCCTCAGACCTCTGCTTCTGTGTCATCACATCTTTATTTAATTCTCCTGCCTCCCTCTTCCACCTTGTAAGGACCCCTGTAATTACATTCCATTCCTTCCCCCAACCCAATAATTCAGGTTCCTTTTCCCATTTCACGGTCCTGAATAGAATCACATTAGCAAAATCCCTTTTCCCATGTGGGGTAACACATTCACAGGTTTCAGGGATTCAAACATGAACATCTTTGAGGGGGGTCGGTATTCTGCTACATACCAGCAAAGGATATAATCTTTGAATAAAGGACAGTCCCTAGTACTGCTTAAATTTGACTTTATAGAAAATTTACTGTGTTGTCATTGTATTACACTTTTTGCCCTTTGTCTTAGTTAGACAAAACAGAGCCTATGACAGGAGCTTGTGTAGCATGTAAGTATTTAGGTGGTGACCTCAGGGAACAGAAGGGAGAGGTTTAGGAGATTCAGACAGGGAAGAAGGAAAAGTAAATATAAGGGTACATTATCAAAGTTGTTGCTGTTGGCAAAACAGGAGCTCAAATACCCAAGGACCACCTGGGAAGTGTACAGATGACCTCCTCAGATGCTCACTCAAAGCACGTCAGGTGGTTTCACCCGTATAGATTGACAGTAGTGTCCAGAAGTGTACACTCCATCCCCCTGTGAGCTATGCATGCATGTGGGCTGAGTGAGACCCCCCCCCCCGCCCCAGCGTCTGCAGTGTCAGAGTCATCCCAGGACAGAAAGCAAAGTACCCATGTAAGGTGAAGGAAGTCCACCTAGACTTCTACCAAGCCGTGGCTGAAGTTAGAGGTGAAGCCGAGAGTCAGTGAGGCAAGACCGCAGTGGTCTGCCCCTTGCACCTGCTCAAGCTCACCTACAACCTCACATTAAGTCCACTGTGACTAAGCCTTCAGGCTGGGAAGCAGCCATGATCTCTTCAGGAGATTTCATGTGCAAGAGTTCATAGAACAAGCTACAGTGCCTGCTGCTACAGCCGATCCCAAGCCATAACTGATAATTGAGATCTCTCTCATCCACTGTACATCCTAGATTTCCCTCACTCAACACTTCAGATGGAACAGTTTGCTTCCCTGGGGTTTGGGGAGGAGACTTGGTGACTCTGACTCTCAGGCCTGAGAGAACTGAGCCTTCTTGCCCTGAACAGACTGAGTTGTCACAATTACCTTTTCATTGTTATTACTGAGCATGGAAGTCACACAAATCAGATAATCACGTGGTGAGAAAGGGGAGCTGACTGGAGCCCAGGAACCATGTCAGGGGCTAGTAGCATGGATACAACTCTGGGAAGCACGGGTAAATCTAGGCTGAAAAATCTAAGTGCACAAAGATCTCTTTATCTCTTTGCCAGTTGCATTTATGAGTGATATCCTAGAAGATCCTGAACTGATGCAGACCCCACAGGCCCCTCCCATGACTGTTGACTATGCATTCAGCTACATTGGCTTCCATGGAAAGAAGGGCCACATGACTTCATTTGTAACTTTTCACTAGTTCAAGGTTTCCAGAGGAATGGTCAGTGTGCCCTTCCACTTCTCTACCACAAAGAAAAAAGTACTGATGTAATCAGTGGGGCAAAGCCTAGATCCTAGTTATTTCTAAATTCATCTTACCCAGGCCCCTATTTCCCTGACCCTTCTGGAAAGCCACATTCCATCCGAAGTACTGGCTTGCACTTAACCAGGCAGGAGATTCCACACAGCAAAGGACAATTAAGTAAGCAATTCCGAGAAAAATAAATTCCCCTGTGATTATTAGCATTTAAATGCCTCTAAAGTTCTAGTATGAGTTAGTTATAGCTCAGTTTTCATAAAATGACAAGTCTGCGGATCTTCACTGTGATAGAAAGAGAGACGGAGAATGTTGGAAGACCAACTTGCCTAATTCACTGTTTTTACTCAAAGTTGACCCTAAAAATGAGGTGTTTCTAATGGCTTCACTTCTAACAGGATTCTCAGAGTTGTATCCATGCTACTACCCCCTGGCAGGGCTCCTGGGCTCCAGTCAGCTCCCCTTCCTCGCCACGTGCTCTCTGAACTTGCTTGCACGTCTCTCACCTCCATGATTTCTTTGTTCAGGCAGTTTCTCCCACATAAAACATAATCCCCCTCTTCACCATCTTCAAGGCCACCCTCTCTCCAGAGCAGCTTAGATAACTCCAGGGCACAAGAGGTCTTTACCTTCTCTCTCCTCCTAAGACTGATGACATGCACCATGACTTTGTTTGCCTGTGACTATACATGTCTTTTATCTTTCATTGCTGTTTTATTTTCCATGTATTTGAATTGTTCACATGGGTCTTCTTTATACCCAGACTAAAGCAAAAACAGAGCGGTCTGCCCCTACCAAGTGCTCAGTAAATGACAGATGAGTGGGTTGGAGGATTAGTCTTGATAATTCCAGTCCCATTACCCCAGCTGCCAGACTGTATGGGCAGCCAGGTCTCGGCAATCAAATGATCCCCTAGTTTGTGGTCCAAATGCCAGCAACAAGAGGCCAAAGTCACACATCCTCCCACGGTTCCTCACTTCTATTTCTCAAAGGGATTTTTAAGTTACTTTATGACTGTCTCCTTTCTACTCATTCTCATCAGTTGGCCTGCTCCTTGCTGACTTCTCTGACCCGCCGCAATCTTCTCCAGAAATCAGTGAATAAAGCAAATACTGCAGTGAGAGTCTGGTGGTGGGAGGTGCTCCAGTGGCTCTAGGATGTGACTGAACAGCCTAACTTTTAACCAGAAACGGAAGGTCAATGAGACCATTCTCTTTTCGAAACAGGGTTCTTGTTCTTGGCCAGTTGTTGCATTTTCATGAAGAAATGTGATGAAATTGGAGACAGGAGATAACTCTAGCAACATTCTTGTGGGGTGGGAAGTGAAGCCTACCCAAGAGACCTGGAGGGGACTCTCTGACAGTGGTCAAGAGCATGGGCTGTGAAGTCAAACTGACTTGATCTTTAATAGTTTTTTTTTTAAGATTTTATTTATTTATTTGACAGAGAGAGTGAGAGAGCACAAGTAGGGGGAACAGTAGAGGGAGAGGGAGAAGCAGGCTCCCTGCGGAGCAGGGAGCCCGATGCGGGGCTCGATCCCAAGACCCTGGGATCATGACCTGAGCCGAAGGCAGACGCTTAACCATCAAGCCAACCCTGACTGGACCTTTAAATCCTCTCTCTACTACTACTAGCTTTGAGAACATGAACATATAACTGAGACATCCTAGAACTTGGTCTCACATTTGTAGAATAAGGGTAAATAATGAGAGATACGTTAGAGCATGATTGTGGGGATTGAACGAAACATGCTGGCAAAGTCCTCAGCACTCGTAAAGCGGGGAAATGGGGAAAAATATCATGCCCCTAGCAAGAGTGCGTGGGACTGTGGCAAGGATGAAACATGGTTTTCCCATTGCATCGTCATATCATTGTTAGGTAACATCTAATTATTATAAAACAATCTGTAAGGATATAAGGATATAGACTAAGCTGCCATAACAGAGAGACCTCAAAATACGACTCCAACAAGACAGAAGCATATTTTTCTCTTATGTAATATTCAGAGATAGAAGGTGATTCAGAGCCGGGAAATACCTATATTCTGTTCTTTCTGGGTTCTTTCCATCTTGTTGCTCCCCCATTCTGTAGAATGTTGTCTCTGTTGAATTGTCAAAGCTGGATGACTACTACATCCATGTTTCAGAAAGGGAAAAGAGTGGTGGAAGACATATCCAATGTCTTAAGGCCAAGACTCAGAAGACCCATGACTTGAACTTAGTTTTCACGGTTGGTCACACCTAACCGCAGGGGAGGCTCCAAAATGTAGTCTTAAGAAGCCATGTGTCCGGCTAATGCCCTCATAGGGAAGAAAGGGAAAATGGATTTAAGGGATAAGCATCAGTCTGCCACAAGGTGACTAAGGACAGGGAGGATCGGGCCGGGTAGACTAGGTACACAGATGATTAATTAAGCCCCCCAAATCCTTATTGACATCTTTAATGTAGATGGTACTTGGCTCTATAGGGGATTTTGAGGTGACTTAGGTGAAGTCTTTGCACTCCAAATACTTACAGGCTAAACAGACTAGTGTGCATTGTCAGAAAGTCTCCAGGGGTGAGTAGAGCTTCTGTACATGGAAGGAGCTGTGAAGGTAACCTGCAAAGGACACAACAGGTTTGCACAGAGGTGTTAAGGTAGGGATTTCTCCTGTTGTGAGGGCACTGAAGGTCCCAGGGCTCCTTGACTCACAGTGCTACTGCAGTGGTGCTTAATAAGCACCTCCTAAAAGTAAAGGAGCAGTTGTAGTTGGTGTGGGTTATCCACTGTGTAGATGAGCCAGGCTTCTGAATCCTTTCTTCCTTACTGTTCACCACACTGTTTTCAATAGAGACAAATATCTGTGGGGCCTGAGGTCTGGATCAAACAGATCCAGGCTTGCAATCCTGGCTCTGTCCCTTCTTTAGCAGTGATAACCTCAGATAGATTATTTAGCATCCCTGAGCCTTACTTCCTGAACTCTAAAATGAGGGGCTCAGATTAAATGATGTCTGATTTCTTCTCAGCTAAAACGATCTATGATTCTCAGATGGCATTGAGATGGGGGGAGGGAAGGCAGTTGGCAGGACCACGCCCTTCCTCACGAGCAGTTTTGCCAGATTTTTCCTGGACCAGGCTCTTGTGTTTATTCTGTATAAGTTACTCCATGGGGCAAATTCAGGCTTTTGGAAAGGGCACAGTTTACTTTGGGTACTCTTCTACCTCCTATTATGAAGCCCCCTCCAGCCCTCCCCATTGTCAGTCTGGAGCCCTTATTCTAACCTATAGATACCCAGAGCTCTCCTCTACAAGGCCTTCCCCTGTCTCCAAAATTGCTCCTCTCATCCACATCTCTACTAAACTCACCTTTTCCTCAGTGCCAGAACACTGATAGCTGAGCCAAGGAAAGGGCTCATCAGGATTTTGTATGTTAACACTGTCTACAATATTGTGTTTTTCCAAAACGATCCTGTTAATCCTTGAAATTGAACGACTATTGGCATAGATTCTGAGCGCTGCGAGTGCTTGACAGTAGAGGGAGAGGACATGTTTGAATTGAGGGACTAACCTACTAGAAAGAAAAATGATGATGATGATGATGATGGTAATAGATAGACAGACAGACAGATAGATAGATGTATCAGAATGATGAAAAACACAGAATCTGGAACCAGACAGCCTAGATTATATCTTAGCTCTGTCTCTTACAGCGTAACTTTGGGAAAGTTTCCTAGACTCTCTGCACCTCATTTTCTTCACCAGTGAAATGAGGGTCATTGCAAATCCTGCCACATGGGGTGGATGTAGGAAGTAAATGAGCCAGTACATCTGGCACACACAGATCAGAACCTGGCATGGAATAAATCCTCGCTGTACGTCGGCTGTGTTGGTTGTAACCTACTCAGCTGGCCAACTTGTTGGTTTACCTCTAAGCTACCATGTAATGGGATTCTGGTGCTTTTCTTTCATCCAGGTGGCAAAGAACTTGACACCTCTTCAAATCGGCTGCTTCATGTTTTCATCCCTTCCTTCGTCATTGCTTTGATGTTCGTAGCTACAATGATAGGCTTAAGAAAACAGCTCTTCCAAAAGCTTTCCTTTAGAAAAGGTGAGTTTTATTCAAGGTAACCAAATGGACTGGGTGTCTGCAGTGTGAGGCTCTGCTTTGTCCCAATGGCCTACAGCTTCCCAGTTTCACATGAATCTCCTCAGGGCTTGTGCATCGCTTTGGGCTCAGGGGGCTCGTCCTGATGGTCTTTCCCCCAGAAGAAAATGGCTCTAGTCTTCAGTGAGCTGAAATCCTCATACTGAGTATTTTAAAAGGAATGTTTTGTTCCTGTGCTAAAATAGTTTGCTTTGTTCTTTGAGCCAAGAAGTGTCATTAGCCTCATGAGATCAGTGTTACTTTGGCAGTGCAGACGGCTCTGTGGTCAGAGTTCATGGGTGAGAGGGTACCAAGATCACCTCAGAGGATTCCTTCGGTTCTCATCCCTCATTTCCCCAGCCTGGGTGTTAGCTGGGCTGAGCCTTCCCCCCAGCCCCAGGAATCTGAATCGCCTGGTCCGCAAGGAAAGGAGAAAAGTGTGTGAGGCCATTTAGGGACAGGAAGAGCACCTGTTTTGATGGTGCCCTGAAGTCTTTCAGCAGCTCCCCGGGAGGCCCTCCTCATCCTGCCCTGTTGTCACCCACCCACTCCTGCTGTGCAAACTTTGAACCCTGGCCACAATATCTGCAGACTGTCTAGTGCTTTCCTAGACTGTTCCTTTGTCAGCACCCAATGAGCTCCTCCTAAAGTCTACACATGGCCTTGTCTATAGAAAAGAAATGACATGTGGGGATAATTCACTAGGAATTTGGGGTGGCCACTATTTGAGAATTGGGGGGCTTTTAGGTGGTTGTCATGCTACATTTACAGTCTAACTTCTGTATTCTCTTCTGCCATAAGATATTATCATGCTCTGTTTGTCCATTGCCCTATGTATGCATCAACTTGGGTGCTAACCGCAAAACCCTCTACTATAAAATCCGAGGAATTATTGTCAACAGTAAGGGAGGGTGAGGGTTGAGGAGGAAGGAAGAAGTGAAGAAGGGAGGGAGGAAAAGAGGAAGAAGGGGAAAAGAAAAAGAGAGAAATGAAGTCGATTATCATATGGTTTCGCTTACTTGTGGAACATCAGGAATAGCGTGGAGGACATCAGGAGAAGGAAGGGACAAATGAAGGGGTTGGAAATCGGAGGGGGAGACAAACCATGAGAGACTATGGACTCCGGGAAACAAACTGAAGGTTCTAGAGGGGAGGGGGTGGGGGGATGGGTTAGCCAGGTGATGGGTATTAAGGAGGGCACGTACTGCATGGAGCACTGGGTGTTATACGCAAACAATGAATCACGGAACACTACATCCAAAACCAATGATGTACTGTATGGTGATTAACATAACATAACAAAAAAAAAAAAGAGAGAGAGAGAGAGAAATGGTAGAAACAGAGAAGAAGGGCATCTCACCATAAAGGAGGACTTACAGCATCTGATAGAACTTTAACTAAACAGGATCACTTCTGCAAGTCTGTGACCTCAGAGAGCCATGGCAGGTGCCCCTCGTGAGAATCTTATCTTCTGCCACCTTCTTTTACCTCCCCTAAACCCACCCCTAAGAAACAGATCTATACCTAGTTCCAGGCCTGGGGCCTGAGATCCCTTTAGTACCTCAGAAATGAGCAAGAGTTTTCTGTCCCTACTCTCTTTGGAAGAATGAAATGCGGTCACACTCACAGGTAGAGCAGAAAAAATTCTTCCCCTCATCCTTCATCCCAGTCTCAAGGTGAGTGAGGATATCTGTAGTTCCAAGCCGGATGCAAGGCTCAGGTACCAACTGTGGTGGGAGACACTTGTTGCTAATGAGAGTTAAGTGAATAAATTTGCAAATGATTCCCTTTTTGTTTTTAATGAGCCAGAGTGAAATCATGGCTGCCTATATAATACCCACCCTCCACCTCCACTCCACAACTCACACGCACTGGGATCTGCTTTCTTTCGTGGGAGGCACTCGGACACACATGTGGAAATGCATCTGCCATGCACACAGACTCATGTGTCATGGAAGAGGGTTGAGAATGGCTGACACCATGAATAGAGCTTCAAGCCAGGGTCAGAAGGCTAGTTCTGCACCCTATGCTGCCACATATTGGCTCTGTGATCTTGTATGAATTACCTAACTTCTTTGAGAAGTTTTTTTTTTTCTAGCTGTAAAATGGGAAGTGACTTTGTTACCAAAGTGCTTAAGAAAAAATTGGCCCAATCTGAGTAAGTATTATTTTGGGCAATGGAAGGAGAGAGTCTCCACCCAAAAGAACTGAGTTTCTAAATGTTTGCACTAGATCTCTATAAGTGTCTCATTGGGGGCTGGTAAGCAATAGGTCACCTTCCACCACTAACCCATGGACTCTACACTTTGAATGGCACTGCCTTAAAAGACTGAGCCAAGACTTTACAGGGATTTAAACCAAAGCCCAAATATGTTGGCTAATGGTTGCATAAGAACCACAGGATGGCACCACTAACCCCAAGCATTAGAGAGGATTGCCCTGAAGCTCCGCCATGCAAGGGCAATGTCTATGGGTTCACTCTTAGGCTTCTTTCATATGGGAATCCTCTTAGAGGAGATGGCAATGCTAGATGGAGGCCCGCAAAGTCCAGGCCAAGGTCAGTATTGTCATGAGGGCGTTCCTAAAAATCTGGTGGACAAAGCAAAGGCAGAATTAGGGATGCACTGAGTTCAGAAACCCAGGCAACTGCAGGACATGAGCATCCAGCTCTGGAAGAAAATCAGAGTGGGGGAACATGTGACGTTAGCAGTTGAGAAAGATGAAACCAGGGGAACAGTGGTGAGCGGCATCCTATTATGTAAATTTGTGCTTCTACTCCCCAAGTTGCTTTGAAAAGTATCTGTCATTTACATCCTAGTGTAAATTAATTGATGAGACCTCTTGCTCTGTGTAGGGCAGACAGGAGGGAAGTGGCCGTCAAGAGCAAAGCAGAAAAGGGAGAGAGAATTCTGAAGCTGGACGTTTCCTGGGCTGAATACCCAAATCAGCAGTCCCTTGGCCTTTGAGTGCCTGGGACCAGGGGCTGAGAAAGGAGTGGAAAGTAGAGGACTGCTTTGTTTGCAATTTTCACCCAAGGGTACAGTTTTACTCTATCATTCAGCCTGAGGTCTCAAGCCAAGCCACAGAGCACATTTGGGCTTCTATACATGTGATTTATTGGATTAACTTTTTGTTCTGCCATCTTTTAGTCTAGAAACAGAAGACTTTTCTCGTTAATCTTATCCCATCACTGGGGATTTCTCTTTTTCAGACACAACAAAAAAATCTGACACCACCGTAAGGAGGGAAGTGGACAAAGCTGTGAGTAGTCATGATTTTTCTTACCGTTTTCTCTCCCAGCTTGAGTTAAGAAATAGCCCCTGTTCTATGAATGCACAAAGGGCAACTGAATAGTTTCAGCCTGTACAGAATCTTCCTGTTGAGTGGCATTTCAGCCAGCTGCCGTTGTAAGCTTATGTTGTTCTGACCTTTCTTGGGAGGAAAAAAGGTGTCTGCTGGACAACCACAGAAGCGTTGTATAGCCTTTGGTCTGTCTCTATTCCTAAGTACTCCTGCACAGGACACCTGGGCTCACATACTTAGAAACATGGTTAACACTTAACAGCAAGGCAAGATATTCAACTGTGAAGCAACCGACAGCTCATGGTTTTGCAACAATTACTAAGTACATTGCTGGTGGCTGTGGGTCAAGGTTGCCATGCTCAGGGAGCAGAAGTCTCTTCAGGAGGCTGACACGCTTGGAGCTAGAATTTGTAGAAAAAGATGTGATGTGGAGGTCAGGAGAATTGGGGTTGCTAAGACCATTGAGGCTGGTTGGATGAAAAGCTGAGACCCTGGAGAAATGGTGTTTTGGGGACCCACAGACCTGGGTCATAGTGCGCGAAGAGTTATTTCTGGCTTTCTTGAGAGAGCCGCCTTTCCTTTCGTAATCTAGGAATCATGTGGTGTGACACATGAATTCATGAGTTCACCATAATTATAGGCAACTCACAGAAATTTCTAAATAATTTTGCTATCAGCCACTCAAAATATTCAGAACTGGTCATTTTAGAATTCTGCTGAATATATATGTCAAATTCCAGAGACATCAACTGTAAAGATAACTCTAGAAAGCCTTCAATACCAGGGTCTGCATCTGGCTAATACAGAACACATGGCAACTCGTAAGCACACAATATGACTGGAAGGAGTGAAATTAGGCCCTGCACCCTCCCACCTCCCACCACCTCCCTGAGAGCCACTCGTGAAAATACATCGTCTTAACACAGTACTCATCCCTGGGCACAGAACCAAGGAACAGATGCAGCTCAGGCCTGGACTATTCTTGAGGTCCAGTTATGCTGTGTTTCTCTGGATCAGCAGTGAGATTTTCTTGACTCGGAAAAGCTTCAGATTAATGTTGGCTCTCCTGATTGAAACATCTGTTTCTTGAGAAACAAAACTCGTGTGTTCCTATAGATCGGTCCATTTTGCCTACAGGTGAGTTTCCATGGGAGCGGCCCCAGCATTTGTCTGAGTTTCATGAGCTCTAGTCTCTGTGTAAGTGTCTCCTTCAACTGCTCAGCATGAGGAAGACATAGTGAAAGGCTTGAGAGCAGAGGTGGTAAACTCAGATGCCCACAGGGCCAGGCAGGTGCTGAAATGAGTAGAAAGGACATTCTATAACTGGATCGGGAATGGTGACAAATTGGCGGGCATATTCCCTGTCAATTTAGCACTAGCCTAAAGCTGTCAGAGAAGATGGAAATCCAGATTTTTATATAAAATGTCTTAGTTATTAAATGTTGCCCGAAAGTATTTCAGATACCAAAGCAAATAAAATATGTCCATAGGCCAATTGAGCTTATCAGTGACCGTATGTAGCCTCTGTCCTAGAGAGAAAGTATTGTCAGAAAAGAGATTAGAAAAAAAAAAAAGAAAAAAGAGATTAGAGTCTGAGTAACGAAGGCAGAGCCGTCTATCTGAGGACCTGAGGAATGCTCAAAGGCTTGCAACCACTCTAAATGTCCCACCCTATGGCCCCCGTGTGGTCTGAATATTGCACTGTTAATAGAGTGATTTCTTTGGATTAACAGGGTATCACAACCATTTTTATTTTTTTAAAGATTTTATTTATTTATTTGACAGAGAGAGAGCAAGAACAGGAACACAAGCAGGGGGAGTGGGAGAGGGAGAAACACGTTTCCCGCGGAGCAGGGAGCCCGATGCGGGGCTCGATCCCAGGACCCTGGGACCACGATCTGAGCCGAAGGCAGACACGTAACGACTGAGCCACCCAGGCGCCCCTCACAACCATTTTTAAACAATACATCTCCTTATAAACAAGAAAGATCTCATACCCTTTTTTAGTGGTATCTGAAATTCAAAATAAAGTAAATATCTTGGCCAAAAGTCAAATTAAAGAAATTAGACTAATTATCTTCGCCCCCAAGCAATTATATATAGTTACCCTTTGTACCTTCCAACCTGGGGAAGGGAGAGTCAAGGAGGTGAGAGAATGATGCTCCTCTTCTCTCTTCCTCATCCCCCTGGCACTTACCTTAGAATACGTGGTGTGCTGTAAAGAGGTCAGGACCACTTAGGTATAGATCACAGAGGACTCACATAGGAATGTTCCTGGTACTATTATTTACAAGAGCAACAAATTAGAAATAATCACATGTGAATCAACAGGAGAACAAGTGTATAGGAAGTATATATAGCAACTGAAATGAAAGCACAAGAACTGGATGTCTTTCTGAGATGGATAACTTTGAAAAATATAATTTTGAGAGGAAAGATAGATTTCAGAAAGATATAGACAATATGTTGGCAATTACAGAGTTTAAAAGCATGCAAAGAACCTCCACGTAGTGTTTATGCAAACAGTTACGTGGCGTAAAAGTACAAAAACAGCATGGAAATTATAAACACCAAATTTAACCTCTTCAACTAGGTGGTGGGCACGCAGATGTTGATGATATTATTCTGGGTGGTGGGCACACAGATGTTGAGGATATTGTTCTGGGGGGTTGGTATGCAGATGTTGATATTATCCTGGGAGGTGGGCACGCAGATATTGATGATATTATTTTGGGTGTGGGCACGCAGATGTCGATATTATTCTGGGGGTGGGGCACACAGATGTTGATATTATTCTGGGGGTTGGACACACAGATGATATTCTGGGGGTTGGGCACACAGATGTTGATATTCTGGGGGTTGGGCACACAGATGTTGATATTATTCTGGGTGGTGGGCACACAGATATTGATATGTTCTGGGGGGTTGGTATGCAGAGGTTGATATTATCCTGGGAGGTGGGCATGCAGATGTTGATATTATTCTGGGTGGTGGGTACACAGATGTTGATGATGATATTTTGGGCTGTGGGTATGCAGATGTTGATGATATTCTGGGGGGTGGGCACACAAAGGTTGATGATATTATTCTGGGTGGTGGATACACAGATGGTGATATTCTGGGGGTGGGTACACAGATGATATTATTTTTATACTTTGTTGTATGCCTAAAATATTTTTATAAAAAAGAGGTCATGATTAAAATTCAAGAGATTTAGATTCAAGTTTTTCCGTGAGCTAGCTATACAATTTTAGGTAAGATCTACCCCCTTTCTGGGCTTCAGTTTTGTCACCCGTAAACCTAGAAGGTTGGACCAAGAGCAGAAGGGCAAACAGGCCCCCTGTCAGGTTCAGGAGGTGGCTAAGGCAGAGATGAGGATGGTTTGGGAGACCATTTGTAGGCAGGGAGTGTGGTGATTGATGAATGATGTCTGCTTTGGGTGGGGGATGGGGAGAAGTCATAGATCTTGGCCATATATTTGCCAAACATGGAATAGATGCTCTTTTTCAAAAAACAGTTTTGTATTTATCTCTGTTTCTGTTTGTCTTTGTCATGTACATACGTATTTTAACACTTCGATAAATGCTGACACATTATGCTGTGTTCTACGTGTTCCATTTGCATTCAAAGTTATTTGCAGATTGATTCAAATGTAGAAATTGACAATGATCAATGGTGGTGGAATATTAAAAGAAAAAGATGGCTCATTTTTACTTATCACAATGCTTTATGATTTTGTCAAGACAAATACCAAAGTGTTAGATTTCAGTAGATTTTTTTTTAAGTTCCTCCCTAGAAAGTTACTCACCAGTGGTTACCTCCCTATGGAGAACTCATTTAGTATTTTGGAGACTATCCCCCATGAAGAAGAGGGAGCAGGGCATGGAAATCCTGATTTGAGGAATGGAAAGGGGATGGGTCTGCGGCTCATTGTTTGGGTAGCTAAGAGAACTTGATACCTGTCGTTGAGGGAGGAGTACTTCAGGCTTCTCCAGGGAAACAGAACCACAGAACCACTCAGAGACTGGCAAGTGTGAAATCTGTAGGGCAGGCTCACAGGCTGGAAGTTCAGCTAAGACTTGAAATATGGAATCCAAAATCCGTAGAGTAGGCAGGCAGGCTGGGAATTCAGGTGGGATTTCTATATTACAGTCTGAGGCAGAATTGCTTCTCCTCTGGGAAACCTCGGTTGTTGCTCTTCAACTGACTGAAGGAGTCACATTCTAGAACGTAATCAGCTTTATGTAAAGTCACCTGATGGCAAGCGTTCATCACATCTACAAAATACCTTCACAGCAACATCTATACTAACTGGGTACAATAGTTTAGCCAAATTGACACAGAAAATTAATCATCACAGGCACCAAGACATGAGGGGGGCAGTTTCGGCTGGAGCAAATGAATTTGTCAGACTTCCCTGAGCCTTAAAAAAATAGAAGTATGTGACTCTCTATTATCTGGTCACAGATTTGTCCGAGAGGCCAGGGCTCTCTCTCAAACCCATTCAGCCATGAACCTGCCACTCCAGATGTGTGCGCAGACTCACTATTTAGGGTTTTCCGCTCAGCTCACTGCCTCTTTCAGCAACAAAAGGACATGTGTGGTATCAGCGTCCTGCACTTGATATGTTTTGAAATTATGCATGGCTGAGTAAATATGGAGGGAGGAGAACAACGCTGTCACCAGAATTCCCCGATAAAATTAAACCGAAGAGTTTGGAAATGATTTGTCTGTCTTACTGTCCATTTGTCTGTGCTTCTTGTAGTTTATGCAGCAGTAAATGTAAAAAGTAACTGATTTTGACTGAATTTGTCTCACTACTAAAAAACAAATCTTGCTTAATTTTAGTTGCTGGCCAGCTCAAAAATAAATAATTTATACAACTTTTAGAACATTCTTAAGTTACATAATTTTTCCTGAGCAAAAATGAAAAATAAAAAAGGATAAAGGAAATAAAAATAATTTATAATCCATTGCACACAGATTACCATGGTTAATACTTAATATTGCTTTAATTTCTAACATTTTTCTGTATTTAAATTTTATAAAATTAAATTATAATACGCATAGCTTGATATAGTTTTTTAACTTAATTTTATGTCATTAGTATTACTTATGTGCTAAAAATATAATTAATGGCTCTCATATTTTATTGTACACATGGACTGGGATTTATCTTACTAATTCCCTATTGCTGAACATTTCGTGTCTACCTCACAGAGTCGTTTTATGTTTTTATCACAGTTAATAGCCTTATACATAAATCTTTGTGTGCAGCTCTGATTATTACCATGGGTAAAATCTAAGATGCAGAATTACTGGGGTAAACCTATAGGCATTTTTAGGACTCTCAAAATGTATTGCTGAATTGCCCTCTAAAAAGTTGTACCAATTTGTACTAGCAATATATGAAAGAGCTAGTTTTATCATTATACCTGTCCCAATGCTGAATGTTATTGTTTTTAAATTTTGCTAATTTAAAAATTAAGAACTATACATCTTTCTCACTTTCTCTTTTCTTTCTTTCTTTTAGTGAGAGAGAGTGTGAGCAGGGGGGTGAGGGGAAGGGTGGAGAGAGAGAGAGAGAGAGAGAGAGAGAGAGAGAGAGAGAGAGAATCTTAAGCAGGCTCCATGCCCAGCACAGAGCACAGTGCAGGGCTCGATCTCACAACCCTGAGATCATGACCTGAGCCAAAATCAAGAGATGGACACTCAACTGACTGCGCCACCCAGGCGCCCCCATCATTATTATTTTAATTTGCATTTTAAAGTTTTACACCTTCATAAATGTATAGGTTTTACCTTCTTTTGGGAACTGTCTATGCATCTTTTGTCCATCTTTTTACTTATGTCTTCACTTAGAGTTAATAGTAACCCATTACCTGCTATATGTTTCATAAATTTCCGCCTGATTTGTCATTTACTGTTAAGCTGTTTTTTTCTTATCCTGAGAAAACACGTATTGGATATAATAAAATTAGGTTCAGAGGACCATTTTATAAACATTAATGTTCTATATGTCATATATTTATTAAAAGAAAGTAAGTATAGGGACGCCTGGGTAGCTCAGTTGGTTAAGCGTCTACCTTTGGCTCAGGTCATGATCCCAAAATCCTGGGATTGAGCCCCGCATCGGTTCCCCTGCTCAGCAGGGAGTCTACTTCTCCCTCTGCCCCTCCCCCTGCTTGTGCTCTTTCTGCTCGCTCAAATAAATAAATAAAATCTTAAAAAAAGTATATTAATTATAACATTTATGCTATGTAATAGCTTACAGCAAGTAGGATCTGCTGTTCCCAGAGGACCGAGTTATACATTTCTAGAAAGCAGGTGCAGGGTCTTCTGCTTCCTTTCAAAGCCTCTCACATACTAGGATGTGTTATACTTTCAGTACCTATGAAATGATGGTCGACCAAGTGAACATTCTGCTCTCCATTGATATGTGTCAGCTCAAAAGGAGTGGGTGAGCTATAGCCAGAGAGCCAAATCGCCTCCTGTTTTTGTAAACAAAATTTTCCTGAAGCACAGCTATGCTCAATGATTCCTTATTGTCCCCCAACTTTCACACCCCTTCCCAGCCGAGTTGAGTAACTGCGGCAGAGACCATATAGCCCATAAAGTCGAAATATTTTATAATCTGGCCCTGCAGAAACTGTGTGCCGGTCCCTGACCCAGTTCTCCACGGCTCTGTGCCTTCTCTCTCACTGAACGTACTTGGTCTTGCTCTCAACGTTCTAACACTACCCCCAGCTCCCAAGTCCGAGGACAGATCCCCACTGGGGTCCAGCCAGCTCAGGGCCCTCAGGGCTCTCTCTCTCCTACACCCATCCTCTACCGTCCCAGCTCTTACTCACCCCCAAACCACCTATGTGGAGACAGGGTCAGGTCGCAGGCTGTACAGATGGCATCCTGGCTCCCCTGCTCTTAGTCACATTTACCTAGTGCACAGTCTTGGGACTTGGCCCTGAGCATCTCCGTCACACATGAGACTGATGTGTCTGATGAGACTGATATGAGAGTCTGATGAGACTTCTGCTCAGATAAGTATTCTCCCTTCCTGCTTAAGAAGGGAAGAGCTTGGTGGTTTTGCTTCATTGACCAGAGACTGACATGAGACCCAATTCATGTGGAAGTGCCCAAAAGGACTCAGAAGCTCAGGTGACAGCTGTGTAGAGCTGGGTTTTCCACTCCATGGCTCTGCCTCGAACTTTCTAGGCAACTCTGGGAGAAGTGTTGCTGAGAGGTGTTGCTGTTCTTATTCTTGTGCAAATCCAGACTTCTCAGTCTCCCCAGATGGGCCTTCAAGTCCTTCACTTTAATATAATAAAATTAAAAGACTCAGATCAAACTCAGTGTGGCCGAAGAGATAGCTCATTGCCATTTTTCTCCATGGGGGATGTGGTGGTCATTTGTGCAATTTCACAGAGTTCCTGGATCTCTTGCTTTTCTGTATGTGATAGGATTGGACTTCCCTACAGTTAGTTTGTGGTTAAGTGTGGTCATGTGATCTGCTTTGGTCGACTAAATATAAGCATAAGTGATGTGTGTTATTTCTGGGTAGAAGATAAAAGGGCTAACTTGTGCTTTGCTGTATTCTCTTTTTCCATGCGTGGTAACCAGCAACATTTGAGGTCGTGATTGCTTCCTCAGCCTGGGTCTCTGAGTAACTACAGATAACAGAGCCCCTTGCTGACCCTCAGTGGACATGGAATAAACTTTTGTTTATTATACAGAGATTTGGGGATTGTTTGTTACTGCAGCATAATCAAGTCTCATCCTGACTGATACAACAGGGAAAAACTGGAACCTCTACTCAGTACAGCATATACTCCCATTTACAATTCTGTTTCTGAAGAATGATAACATGGGGAAATGCTTTCTATATAAAAAAAAGAAAAGGGTAAGATACAAATATATACTTACCATATAGTTAATGCTCTATTTAAAAACATGTTTTTAGTATACCACCACACCACTTTCTCCCAAAGAAGTGAAGTAAAAATATTTGAATGCTCATAATCATTGTCTTTATATATTGGAAGCTTGTACTGTTTGCTTCTTTTATGTTTTCTGAATTTTCTTGGTACTTGAATACATTTTTAAATGTCCCAATGTATCATTTTTAAGTACCCAGCAGAGCTTGTTAGATGAAGAATGATCTCTCTATCCTCATCTCTCGTTCTATATATCACCTCTTTTGTATCCCAGCATATCAAAGGCATTGTATAGAACTCTCCATTGGGTCCTCATCAACTCTAGGGAGTCCTCTTTCAAGGACATGTACCAATGTCTTAGTTGCCTTTACGAGATTCCTAACCCAGTGAACCTAGAAGGAGTGGACACATACTCCAAGGATATAAGAGATCAGGTCTGGGCCTATGGCTTCTTGCTCTCACGCAGGCAACCAAGCTGTCAACCAGTATAGCTTCAGGAGTCAATTCTGATACCATAGATATATATTATACTTCCTTTAAAAAAGAGTTATCCTGGTCATCATGACCTGGTTTGTTAGCAGTTACAAACCACGTAACCTGACTTCCTCATTCTACAGATGGCAAGTTTTGGGCTAAGGGGTGTTAAGCGACTTTCTTAAATGAAATAACGACAGAAAAATAAAAGGTCTTGTGATTCCCAGTATAGTGCTATTCATTCTCTCATTCCCTCTGAAACACATTCTGTCTGCTAATTGCATGATTCTCAGGTAGGCTGTGTAGGAACTGTAAGGATGAATGAAGCGCAGCATTAGTACTCCAAGATTCTTACAATCAAGTATTTGGAGATAAGGTATTCAAAAAACTGTTCTCATTTGGCATAATTTGGGCTAAAATTAAAGAAGCCAGATTTCTATATCCTCTCTAGTAATTGATCAGATGTCTGTGTTTTTGTTGTTTTCTTTTGTTGTGTGAGACTCTTGTCTTCCCTGTAGGAACTTCCACCTGAGAACTGACCATAGCGTCCACATCCACCACGGCGTAGGTGCCTCGTTCCCCTTTTCTCTTCAGTGGTTGCCAATCTTTTCTTTCTTTTCCCATGATAACCTTTTCATAAAGGAAATATTAGATGGAATACCTGTATGTAATGAGTGGGGGAAACCTGTGTGTCTCCTTTATTCCCATTACTGCATACACACCTCTAACATGAATCCATGGGGTTTGTTCTCCACCAGGAAATTCTCTGCGACACCCACTTGGTGTCCTGTGATTTAACTCAATTCTGACATTATCTACCTGGAAATAGGATGAGAGCCCACCCATTAAGGGCTCGGTCCCACAAGACTGCTCTCCCCACCCTCCACCCCCCACTCCAGATGCCAGTGGTTGAGTCCAGGTGATCACCTGTGCTCCTGACCAATCAGCTATAAATCTGAGGTTCCCACCGTCCCCTCCTTGGGTTCGATGAATTTGCTAGAGCTGTCCACAGAGCTCAGGAAAACAGTTTACTTACTGTTTAGCAATCTATTATAAAAGGTTATGACAAATGATGCAGACAAACATCCAGATGGAAGAAATGCCTAGGGCAAGGTGTGTGGGCATCCGTGCTCTATGCATGTGTCACTCTCCCAGCCCCAGCGTGTGCTCACCAATGCAGAAGCTCTCGGAAGGCCTACTTCAGGGATTGTTATGGAGGCTTTATCACATAAGCATAACCATCCATTAACTCCATCTTTAGCCCTACTCTCTTCCCTGGAGAATGGGGGGTGGGGGTGGGGAGGGCAGTCTTGTGGGACCGAGCCCTCCCACAAGAGGGGGTGGGGCTGAAAATCCCAAGCTTCTAATCATAGCTTGGTCTTTCTGGTGACCAGCCCCATCCAGGAGCTCACCAAGAGTCATCTCTTTACAACTAAAGACAGTGCTATCACCTAGGAAATTTCAAGGGATTTGGGAACTCTGTCAGGAAGTGAACTCAAAGGCCAAACATTAGAACAAAAGACGTTCATAGTGCTCTTATCTAGTAGGAAATTACAAGGATTTTAGGAATTCTGTGCCAGGAACCCGGGGCAGAGACCAGTACATATATTTTCTATTATCTCACAAAAGCAGATTAAAACAGTGGAGTGAGGGATATAAACACCTACCATAGGTCCCTGCATAGGCCTCAAAGGTATACACATGCTTCTTGGAACATATTCGGAAAATCATGTAGCTCTCAAACTATATCACTTTATCCCAAAGCCCACCTTCTTTACGTACCCTCGGAATCCCCGGAAAGGCCCGCCCCACGTCCAGCTTCCTCCCACGCAGAGCCCAAGCTGTTCCAGGGAGGGAGGTGGGCATTGAAGGAGGAGACTCTAACAGCCTCATTCACCTGGGCTCGTGAGTTTTTAATTCTGCCAGAAGTCAGTGTATTTTTTTTATAGTATTCTATGGCTTTACAAGAAGTACAAATACTACATGAGAGTTCAGAGATGGGGAAAATATCACTTTAGGCTGGGGATCATCAGGGAAGAGGGAGGTTTTCTATGGAGGAGGTAGCATTTGAACCAGGCAAGAATGGAAAGAGCAGACTATTCTAGATAGAAGAGACCACGGGGGAAAGACGGAGGCAGAGAGACACGGGCATCTGTGGGAAAAGGCGTGGGCTCCTAGCCTAGGAAGAACCAGGTGGGAGATAAGAGGAAAGACCATTGGGGGCCATCCTATGAGCCAGGAGTTCCAGGCAAAGGGGGTTAGATTTTACTCATCAGGCACGGGTGCCTCAGTCAGGTCTCAGCAGAAAGCAAGAGGCACACTCAGGAGGGGTGACTGAGGCACATTTACAAGTTTGTATTAGTTACAAATACAGAAGCAAGGTTAGGGGAGACCAGTGGGGGAGGCAGAGCACCCTGGAGCTGGCAAGAACAGGGAAGACTTGACCAGCCTGAGGCCTGGAGGGGAAGGGGGAAGAAAGAGCTACCACAAGGCTGGTGAGAAACAGTAGGAGAGGGCCACCCGCAAGGATAAAGCCAGTCTGCAGCCTGTCTGGGAGGTTGCTGAAGCATGCACACCCCAACCTCATGGCGTTGCCCATTACAATCCTCTTTATCCTCTAGCCTGAGAGAAAAGCAGGGAATGGAAGCTAGGGAAAAGAGAGCCCGACGAGCTGTTCAGTGTCATCATCCTGGGACCTGAGCAGGGTAGAGCAGAGAGGAAAATGAGTCTGCAGGAAACAATGGAAATGTCTGGTACAATGGGGAACGAGCAAAGGTTTTGAATAGGGGAGCCCCATGAACTGAACCGAGCTGGCTGCCGGGCAGAGAATGGAGGGAACAAGGCTCTTGCCATAGGTCTGGAGAGATAGACTGAAGACGCAGACCCAGGGCAGTGGTCAAGGAGTGCAACCAAAGGTTAGGACCTATGCTGCCCTCGGATGCATGAGCTTTTTCCCTTTAGCACTTTCTCACTCCAATCTGATTTTTGAGAGCTTATATACTTTCTAATCAAAAAACTGATTTTCCTATTTGTGGACTTCTCTCCTCAGATTTGAACCTGTGGTTTCAGGAGCTGGGGTGACCTGGTGGGACATCCTCAAGAAGCTTCTGGACTCTGAACAAAAGAGAGGCAGCACCTGGCCACGGGTGCTCAGAGGAGGCTAGGCAGCCCCCCCGCCCCCCGCACCGGCCCCCGCCAGATCCAGGTGCTCACCTCTGCAGCCTGTGACTCTAAGCAAGCACTATAGCACTTTAGAAAATGACCACCCCGGATCCTAGACCCCGATGTGTTCTGAGGCTCCTTCTTGCTGCCAGACTGAAAACAAGGGAATTTCCCCCCCTACTTTTCCAAAGTGATTTCCAGAAGCAAAGATGAGTGGAAATTTTCAGTTACAGAAACGGACCAATTGCCAATACAGTTATTTTTATCTGCAGTTTCTTCTGGATTCTGGAAAAGCCTATTGAGTCCATGAACTCACAGAGCTTTAAACAAAGTTGAGCCATAATTGACATATCATATGGCTTAGTGGAATCTTGAAGGAATCTGAGTTATTTTAATTACAGAAAGCATTTAAGTACACAGTGGACAACTCCAAATTGTGGAGAAAGGCCGTTGAGTATTTTTGTGAGATCTAAATCACAAAGCATTTGTTTTAACCTGTAATGGCACCATATTAAATGATTTTTTAAAACTACATCTTCCCTTTTAAAAATGCTATTTTTTTAACCTCAGAAACCAATGGCATATATTTAAAAAAATTTGTCATGCTAATGTGCTGTACCTACAAAGATTTCAGATGGGTACCCATAATGGTTAAAGCCCCAAACAAAGGTTCCTTTCCTGGCCCTCTCTCTGACTTTAAACTCCACCTTTCAGTGCTCGGTCCATGTCTGTGATACAGCGACGCGAGTCAAGGCCTTTGATGTGGAGTTCCCTTATGTGGGTGTCGAGGGGAAGGGTAACTGCATGCAGCGACAACTCATTAATCCTGTTAAATTTGGCCTGTGTGCTGCAGCTATGAAGTTCAGGGTACTAGGTGACCCATGGAATATCCAAATGTGTGCATTGTCGAGCACAGCAGAGTCCTAGGTCAGTGGGTTTTCTCTCTGGGTTTGGAGCCATGAGGACTTGAACACATGTTATATCTTCCCCTTAGATTGTGAGCTCCCGGAGAGCAAGGAGGGAGCAGGATTTTGTCAATGCTGCAACGTGTTGGGGGGGGTAGAGGCCTCATGCACAATCGGCTCTAAGACTCATCCTAATATGGAAGAGAATGTCTACATGTAACATTCTTACTTTTTATGACCATAATATGAATGGCTAAAAAGCATGTAATGGCAATCCTTAAAAACAAAAGAGCTGGATGAGTTCTGTGTCTTAAAAAAAAAAAAGTACCTTTTACAAAGGAAGCAAAAATAGCATTTGGGAGAGTTTGAGGAATTGAGAAAGACCAAACAAACAAAAATCACCTATGATCTCATCATCTCAACACAAGTGTTTTCATTTTTGCTGTTGGCTTTTGGTCCTTGTCCAGACATGTACACGATTTCAGCCATAGTTGTGATTTTCTATCCTTTTTTTCAAATTTGCATTGTACCACGGGCTCCCACCTATGTGGCTGACTGGTCCTAATTATCATTTTTAATGCTCAGATCATAAAGAGCAGAGATTGGGCCCAAACTCTCTTCATCCCCTGACCATCATAAGCCCGTATTTTGACTACTGGACTACAGTGACATTTAGGGTTCCTAAGGATTAGTATCATTCAGAATGGTGTTCAGGAATCCCTGAAAAGCCTGGGTATTTCCGTTTCCCCCAGTGCACAGACACCTTCATAAATGACCCCAAGTCCCTTTGGGGGTGGCTTCAAGGTAGATCTACAGTATTCGTGGTGTTGTTGTAGGATCCCTTCTGAGAACTGGGGAAGAAGCTATGATTCTCAGTTGTGAAAACCTCAAGTCAGATTTCTATTATATAGATCAAGTAATGCTTTGGTAGGCTGGCCATCCACTGAGTTCTTAGGACAAACCACCACTGAAGATTTCCTACAAGTAAAGAATTCTGATTGCTATTCTGGAATCTTATCCTCTCCACTGAAATCAGGAAGCCCATCTCAGGGGCATTCCTCCCAGCACCCTTGGGCTGCAGAAAACAGCCCCCTGGAAGTGTCCAAGGTAGCTGGGGCTCCCTCTCTAATGCATTTCTCAAGGCTTTAGTGAAGGGACTATTCCTTGGGCCCTTTCAAGGTGAGGAAAGATGCACAGTTTACACATGATAAGTTACTCCATTATTCCTAACTCCTTAAGGCTTTAGGATCCTTCCTGTACATTATTCCACAGAAATTCTATCAACTCAATGTCACTGTTGAGCACAGGTTTCAGTCAACTAAGTAAACAGACCACTCCCAGCTGCTCAAACTCATACATTTATTTCAGCTTGCTTTCACTGTATAACAAAACTTATGGCTTATGTTTCTCACTTATGCTTTTATGATTGTGTATGTTAGCAATTTAAGCTGGGTTCAGCAGGGGCAACTCATTTCTGCTTTATAGGGCATCAGCTGGGCTCACTCATGCATTTGCCATCAGTTGACAGATGGCTTGAAGGATGCTGGTCTTAGGTGGCCTCACTCACATGTCTTGGAGTTGGTGCTGGCTGTGGGCTGAGCCATGTACCTTCAGCAGGTCTATCCATGCTTTTTTCAGTATGGAAGCTGGTCCAGAAGAGCAAAAAGAGGGCCAACCCCAATGTGCAAGGAGTTTTCAGGTTTCTGTTTGCATCACATTTGCTAATGTCTCATTGGCTGAAGCAAGTCAGATAGCTAGGCCAAAATCAATGTGGGAGGGACTTACGTGAGGGCCTGATCTACACAAATGGTATAATTTCCTGGGGACTATTGTTCTAACAATCTACCATAGCATTAAGTCCAAAAACCTATGGAGAGTGTATTATATCAGGACTACCTAAATTTGGCCCCAACCCGATGTTGTATTCTGTTTTCCTTGGTCTGATACCCTTAGAGTCCAACTCAATGTATATTAATTAGGTTTCTTCTAGTATAAATTTAACAAAGTCTTGTGATTCTTTTGGAGTAAAGTCTTTTCCTCCAGAGCCAGACTCTACCCTTCTCCCCCTGAATATGCTGGGATCTGATTCTAGCTAAAAGCCCAAAGACCATGAGAGCTGAGAGCAGTGGGGTTTAGAAAGGATAGGACTCCCCATTCAAGACCGCTGCCTTATCTGTGCTTATTACAGGTTTTCAAGCAAAGAAAGGCTGGTATCATCAAATAGGAGAGGCTTCTTCCAAGGGAAGCTCAGACCTAGCACAAATAGACCATAATGCAGTGAATGCATGTTGATTAATGCTCAGATCATAAAGAGTGGAGATTGGGCCCAAACGCTCTTCATCCCCTGACCATTATAAGCCCATATTTTGACTACTGGACTACAGTGACATTTAGGGTTCCTAAGGATTAGTATCAAGCCTTTCTTTGCTTGAAAACCTGTAATAAGCACAGATAAGGCAGCGGTCTTGAATGGGGATTCCCTATCCTTTCTAAACCCCACTGCTCTCAGCTCTCATGGTCTTTGGGCTTATTTAGTTAGAGTCAGATCCCAGCATATTCAGAGTCTGGCTCTGGAGGAAAAGGCTTTACTCCAAAAGAATCACAAGATTTTGTTAAGTTTATACTAGAAGAAACCTAATATACATTGAGTTGGACTCTAAGGGTATCAGACCAAGGAAAACAGAATACAACATCGGGTTGGGGCCAAATTAATCAATATGCCATTGCCTGCCATAGATTACCAGTTCCCATTTACCATTGGCAAAGAGTTTGGCTCTGAATTCAAAGCAAATCACCCCCAGCATCCAGGGGGTGGTCTGTTTCCTAGGACCACTCCTGGTATCCAGTCCTGTACGAGCCAGGGTCCAGTCAGGAAAGTGGAGTGGATTTAATATTAGGGATTGGCCATAAAAATATTAGAAGGCAGAAAGAGTGAAAGGTAGATACCAAAGAAACCCAAATATTAGAGCTGCAAACGGCAGCTAACTTTCTGCTGTGGGCGGCTGACAGAAGGGACAAATGCAGGAACTGGAAACAGGAAGAATTCTCTGCCTCCCCCATTCCCATCCCCTAGGGCCTCCCAACCATTGAACTTTACAGGAAGCCAGCCGGCAAGGGAAGCTGGTAAATGCAGTTTGCTGAAGTCCAGCCCGAGCCTGGCAGAACACAATAGAGGAAGGTAGGCTTGGAACTGAGAACAGGAGGTAACTAACCAATTACTGCATCAAAACTTATCTAGGTAAATAGAGATATATTCCCTGAGAGAGGAAAATACAGAGACGATGGATTCTAGTTAGATTGTGGCACAAGGAACTTTCTTAAACTTTGTGGCCTTTAACCATATAACAAGGGCCTAATATATATTTATTGATTAATTGGATAAGAAGATAGCAATTGGGAACTGCTTTGGCTAGGAGCATAGGACAAAATAAATTTATTTTTAAATGCATTTTGTAGAAGAAGTATCAGTTGCATCATTTGATTGCAATTGAAAGAAAACCTGATGCAAATGGGCTTATGTTAAAAAAAAAGAGTGCACTGGCTTCTGTAACTGGACAACCAAAGGCGTGGGTGGGAACAGGGGTCTAACGACAACATCGGCACCCAGATTCTCTCTACCATCTCTTCCCTCTGCTTACTTCTTGTTGACCTGTTGTCAAATGCGACTTTGTATTCTCAACAGCGGGCTCCTCTTAGGGGAAGTAAACTCCAAATAGCATGTTCTCTGCTCAGTTCTGTTTGTCCTATAAAAATAGAATTCCATGTTAAAACAGAACAGCTACAAGAAGTACAGAGGAAGCAACTAATGCCCAGAGTTAGGGGTTGGACCGATCGAACAGAAATATAACCAGGCTAGAAAGAAAGAAAAAAAAGAAAAGAGAAAAGAAATATAATCAGACTGCTGGTCAAATCAGGGAACTTCCCAGTATCTCAACCCATAGGGGGTTGCTTTAAAACTCAGCACATGAAATGCTCAACTTCCAGGTAATTTAAAGTTTAAATCAAAACAAAATTTAAGGAGGCCTTTTCAACCATAACATTGGCAAATGCTTTTTATTGATAACACATATTGCTCCAGAATATGTTGTCAAATTGGTAGACTCATAAATTGTTAGTGGTCATATAAATCAGTACAGTTTTTTTTTTGAGGTGTATTTGTCTATAGATCAGAGGCCATACAATTTGTCATGCCATTTGTTTAAGTAGTTGTACTCTGCAAATCTGTAAATCTGAAATAATCCAAAAAGATATAGAAAGCTAAAGACATGGAGACATTCATTGCAAATATAAATATATGATTTTTTAAAAGATTTTATTTATTTGACAGGGAGACATTCATTGCAAATATAAATATGATTTTTTTCAAAAGATTGTGTTTGACAGAGAAAGAGCGTGCACAAGCAGGGGTAGTGGCAGGCAGAGGCAGAGGGAGAAGCAGGCCCCCCCATGGAGCCGGGAGCCCGATGTGGGACTTGTTCCCAGGACACTGGGATCATGACCTGAGCTGAAGGCAGACGCTTAACCGGCTGAGTCACCCAGGTGCCCCTAAATATGTGATTTTTTTTTTTTTTTTAAAAGCTTTGCCATAACATTGAATGAAAAAAAGCAAGGTATATAACTCTATACTCAGTTCAAGTTAAAAAAAAATGAACTAAAAAATATGCTTGGATATGTAGCAAGAACCATGTCAAGGTGTATATTTTTACCCAAAAATATCATTCCAAGGATTTTTCTAAAGGAAATCCGTAGACTGAAGCAAAATGTGTCTTATATGAAAAAATGTTCTAATTACAGTCTTATCTAGATGGCCTAAAACTGGAAATGACCTGTCAAACAAAATGGAAGTGAGTTAGTCATAGTAATTTGTATTTGGATTGCGGACTACTACCTAGTCATAATATGAGAGTTAAAAAGATTATGTGGAAATATGGAATAATTGTTATATAATTTTAAGTGAAAAAAATAATTTTTCACCCTGAGCCCATCACTATGTCACTCAGTTTATGTACGTGATCTCTTTTCACACTCACACAGTGTGATGGATAGGAAGTGTGCTATCTTCATTGTTCAGATAAGAAAGTGCAGACAAAGTTCCTTAGTAATTTTCCCAAGTTCACACAGTAGAGCTGGATTCAAACCTAAGCTAGCTGACATGGAAACCATTTCTCCTTATCTAACTATCATGTTATAAAACTCTAGACACTTGACGTTAAGTAGCAAAAGTAAAGAGAGAAACAGAGAGAGAGAATCAGCCTGGAAAATGGTGTGGGGGTCTTATCATAATGGTTTCCTTTCTATTACAATGTCAAGTCCAAATAAATACATAACAAATAAGAAAAATGTGAGAATGGAACAAAAAGTTGGGAAGAAGTATATATACTAACATATTAATAGGGTTTTGTTAAAGTGGTAGAGTTGTGTGGAACTTTCCCCTGTTCTCTGTTTTACAAAAATTTTGGTAATGTACAGCACTTTTTTTTGTATTTAAATATTTTTTTATTTATTATTTTAAATTTTATTATGTTAATCACCATACATCACATCATTAGTTTTTGATGTCGTGTTCCATGATTCATTGGTTGCGTATAACACCCAGTGCTCCATGCCGTAGGTGCCCTCTTTAATACCCATCACCAGGCTAACCCATCCCCCCGCCCCCTTCCCTCTCTCTCTCTCTGTCAAATAAATAAATAAAATCTTTAAAAAAATAAATAAAATCTTTAAAAAAATATTTTGAAATTTTAGAATTTCAGTGTCTATCTCTTGAAAATCAAAAGGTTGCATGAATGCCAAATATTATAGTATTTTTGGCAAAAATTCTATACACACAGCCTGTTTCTGTCCCTCATGTCAAGTGCACACTTTCACCCCTGCTTTTAAGAGACTCCAAAAAGAAACTAAAAGAAAAGCTGACTAAGTGAAAGTGTGCAGAGGCGCTCGGGTTGCCAGCATCCTGCCTGCTCAATCAGGTGTGCATGACCGGTCTGTGACAGAACGTGTGACACACACATGTGATAGGCGAACCCCTCCCGTCTGCTCCACGTGATGTCCTGGGGACTGGAGCTCCGAAACCACCCTCCTGGGGCAGGCAGGTCAGGGGTGGGGAGCGAGAGGGGTCTTTCCAACACACACACGGTTTGAGTTTTTGTCTAAAAATGAAGAGAAGGAAAGAACAGTGAGCGTGAGGTGCTGGAATGTGACGTTTGGAAGATGTTCGGGGAAATGCCCATCCCACCCTCAGCCTGGTCCCCGTGAGAGGTGAAATGAAAAGTTCAAGCACCCGAGTCCAGAGTCTCTCATGGTCTGGGAACCAAACTGAGGGTGACAGAACGGGGAGGTGAGAGGTTGGGGTGACTGGGTGACAGGTATTAAGGAAGACGTGTGTGGGGATGAGCACTGGGTGTTATACTCAACTAAGGAATCGTTGAACACACACACACACACACACACACACACACACACACACACAAGAAGTTCAAGCCGAGGCTGGCCAACACTGCACTTTTCTGAGTGTTCATCGATGAGACGGGGGTTCACTGGACTCCCCAAAAACATCCTCTCCCTTTCAGGGCCATCTGGGGGGAAAGGCCACTGGTCTAGTCCCAAGGACCCATCAGATCCACGTTGGGGCTGGGAGCCCCCTGTCAGCACTGTGTGAGATGTGAGGGGTCCGCAGTCTCTATGAGATACACCCCACTTTCAGGGATTCTCACGGGGCTGGAGAAATCCACACAGGAAAAGTTGTAGAAAAAGCAAGGCCACATACAATTGAGTGTCTATCTGAGGAAACAGACCGTAGACTCAAAGTAATTGGAGTGTGTGGGACGGAGAAGCACAAGACTAGGGAGGGAATGAGAAATGTCCTGGGCCTGGAAGGTTTTTAGTGACAGGTAAAGAGTAGATCCATAATGGCGGCAGGGCTGATATTCCGAAACCAGCAGGGGCACTGGTCCAAAGGCTGGAGAAGCATCCTGGAAGCTGGTTGTTAAGTGGCGGCCAGGCGGATATCTGGGGGACCTGGGGAGGCAGCAAGTCTCGGGAGATGGCCAGGATGGTGGGGGGCCCCTCAGGGTGCTTGGGACAGTGACTATTTTCTATCTAGATAGTTCTATCCACTACAGAGGTACAACCATACCAGTATATGCTGAAAATTAGCCCTGAATGAGGGCAAAATGTATAAGAATGTGTAAAACTTGTTTTGTATGTCATTTCATTTGATCTTCCTATCTGTCAGTCTATCTACGTATATGTCTAACTAGCCATCTGTCTATTTCTCTGTCTGCACATTTATCTTTCTGTCTGTCCACAAGAGACCAAAAACCTAATGTGAGTCTGAAGGCAGCCATCACTCATCTTACATTCAGTCATTTCGTCATTCCTCTCACAAACTCAAGGCCCCTAGGTGTTGGGAGCTGGGCACTCAGCTGAGGAGTCCATCCAGAGCTGGAATTGTCACGTGGAAATTGGGTCTCATGCCACAAGCCCTGATGCGCAGCCAGGTCAGAATCTGCAAACAGCAACAGAAGGGAACAAGTGAATCATAATCTGAGTATGGATCCGAGTCAGGCATCAGGGGAAGCTGGTCTGACAGGGAGGCAGGGACAGATCAGAAATCCAGTCATGGTGTTTTGTCAGGAACTGATGGCCATCCGGCTTTGCAAACGGGTTTGAGAAGGAAACAAATAGAGCCTGAACCAACTGGACTTGACAGTAGTAATATCATCATCATTTTGATTTCCGTGGCAAATGCAAACCATTTTCAAATATCTGGTTGAGCCTCACTGCCAACTGGTAAAGCAAATAGTGCAAACATTCTCATCTTAACCAATACGGCAAATTGGGTTTAGAGAAGGAAAGTAACTTGCCCAATGTACCCAATTCTTTTTAAGTAGAGTTACCAGTTGGGTAGCTCAAGGAGATGCCATAAACACAGAATATCTTCATTTTTATCACAGCACATACAAAGAGTTGCATTTATATGCATATACATCAGTTAATACGGTTGGGAGAAGAGGTCAGACAGACAAAGCATCTATTAAAAAATGGTCTTTCTTTCTCTTTACCTCTGTCTTAATCAGCGACTCGTATAAGGGCATAGAAGATGAGGCTGTGCCATCTGAAGACTAATAAAGCGGGGAGAATAGTCAGGTAAGTGAGGGTTTTCTAATCTAAAATCCCAGCTTGACTAAGTCAAGACCAAGGAGATAGAGTAGAAAGTCTTTCCTTTAGGCGTGTGGGCACTGAAGATGAAAGAAGCTTGCTTTGTTAGCAGTAAATATGAAAAAATTCTGGGGACTTAATATAAAATAATGAGTGACATCATACTCATAAACCACAAGTGTGCCATAACGACAAATGCGGGTTGAATTGAAATCCAATTGCTAAAAAGCTAAGAACTTGAGCACATGTGATAGCAGGATACTGTTTAGGACTGGGAGCAAATAGTTTTACTGTAACTTTTATGTCTAGACCAGCCTGCATCTAGAGTATTTTGTTCTACTCTAGGTCCTACTTAACTGGGACATTGATAGATGGGAATAGATTTGGAGTGAGGCACCCAAAATAGTGATGGGGCTGGAAAACACTGTTGATTAGGAATACATGAAGGAGTTTGGTCTATTTCTCCTGGAGAAGAATTATCAAGGGAACACGTGAAAGCCAAGTTCAAGAGGTACAAGTTACATTGAAGCAGAGTTTGACCCAGAACTGGCAAGAACTCACTGATAACTAAAGCTACTCACCAAAGTTCATCTCCCAGCTCTTGGAAATATTCACACATCCCAGAACTACCATTTTTTCAGGATGCTGTAGAAGGTTTTCTTCCCTGAGGAGGTAAACTCATAAGGTCTCCTTTTTATCTTAAGATCCTATAACTGTTCAAACTAGTCACTCAACTTCCTTTGGGGTCAGGGAGGAGTGGAGGGGTGATGTGGAATGAGATGGGTTCCAGCTCTAGCCCTCTCTGATGCATCTGGTTCTAGGGTGGAGCTTTTCTTACGTTTCACAACGATACCAGAGACCGGGATCTTTCATCAGCAGCATGACTCTCAAGATCTTATCCTAAATGAACTTTCCTCTGCCAAGATATTCTAATCAATCTATGATCAGATGAGGCCAGTTTCCGTCCCTCATTGGTATGGTTCCTTGAGAACTATGTCAACTTGCCATATTCCTTTTTTTTAAAAGATTTTATTTATTTATTTGACACAGAAAGAGAGAGAGAGAGCACAAGCAGGGGGAGTTGCAGGCAGAGGGAGAGGGAAAAGCAGGCTCCCCGCGGAGCAGGGAGCCCGACACAGGACCCTGGGATCATGACCTGAGCCAAAGGCAGACGCTTAACCAACTGAGCCACCCAGGCACCCAGCCATATCCCTTTCTTGATATTATTACTTTTTCTCTAAACTCTGTTTTTAAACTCACACATCCTGTTTTCAACACTCCTTGTATCTAAGAACAGAGTGAGGCTAATAACACAAGTGAGAAGCTATGTAAAGGGTAGTCAATGTCTGCCTTTACCGGGAGGATAACATCAGGATTGAGGAAGGGCTGTTGTGAAATTCTGGGCTTTAAGGCAGTAGCCAGGGGTCCTACTACATCGGAGAAATGCATCCAGATAGGATGGTCCTGTAGGCAAAGGAAGTGGTTGCGTGTGGGCGTGTGAAGAGGGATGCTGGGAAGTCCCTACCCTTCCCCCTACACCAACACCACCTGCATGTCTCCACCTTTTTGCCCGAACACTCACCTTCAAAGATAATTTCCTTTAGGCCTCAAAGCCTTTTTAGGCTTTAAGAAGCTCCTTAGGAGCTATTGATTAACGCAACCAGGGCAACATACTAAGACTTGGGAGAAAGAGCCATTTTTAGGGAGGTAGGGTCCAGGCCTATCCTTGGAAGATGCAGTCACAGGAAAACTACACTGTGAATCCTTTCTTATTTATTTACCACTGATCTAGTGCTAAGCACTATATACTAGGAGTGAGACAGACGGAGATAGTAAGACATCATTCCTGTCCTCAAGGGACTTGCAGATCATAGAAGTTGTCTTTCTAACCTTTTGCATAGTTGTATCCTATATAAAAGGAACGATGTCATAAGATGACTCAAATTGGGAAAGCAGCTGGGGTATGTGTGGTTGGGTAATCCATAACCCATGACAGGGCCTTTACCCTCCAGTCACTGGGGGGCATGAGGGCGGTTAGAATGGGGGTGGCTAGAAACCACTGGTTTGGTCACTGGAGGGCAGTACGCCCAGGGAGGGTACTGGGATCCTGGAAGCACTGGAGGAATGTCCAACAGTACCTCTCAGGTGCTGGGGCCATGAATTTTTCTGTAGGGTTTTACGTTTTTGGGCAATCCTTTACAGAATTAAGTAAGGAGTGCCCCCCCCGCCCCCCCGCCTCCCAGAGCAATACTGGTAAGGCTGAAGAGCTAGAATTCCTCAGGACTTTCTTTTGGAGCCTCAGACAGAGGAGGGCAGATGAGAGATGTAGCATGCTGCAGAGCAGATTTTTTACCCCCAAAACACTGGAGGATAATGAAACACTCTCCATCAGTAACAACGTCTAACTTCTGCAGAGATACACAACCATGGGGGTGTGTGTGGCAGAAGCTCATGGGGAAAGGGGGAAACAGGGAGTGATTTCATAAAGTTTCCTAGTTGGGTTTATATGACCTTTTCCAACCTGACTTGAGATTAGGGACACACCCACAGGCAGGTCCCTGTCTGAGCCTGTTTTCTCACAGGTGAGATAATCAACCTTTCCCCGAAGCATTGTTGAGAGGAGTAAGGATAACGTACTAATGTACCAGCCCCATTCGTAGGTAGCCAAATAGCCAAAGCTATTCCAGTTAGGATCTTGGTTTTGCATTTATGTGTTTAAACTAATTATTAAGGTTCCCCCACCCCCAAAACAATCAATCTCAAAGGTAAATTTAAAATGTTCTTTCTGGGGAAAAAAAAAATCTGGTGCCTTGGAAATAGCAGCTTCTCTCCACCTCCACACCCCAACTTCCTATTGCCAGCAATTAAGATGTCATGAAGTACTGGCCCCCAGTTTAAGCTGGTGTGCCTCATTACATTGGGCAATTTTCTGGTAAGAGCTTGTTTCCTGAAAATCCCAGGGTTTTCACTTTTGCATGAAGGCTGGGTGAGCCAACTCTGTTGTCCCACAATACAGGTTTTGAGACAAATGACCACACTAGCAGCTAATCATTCATTAAGCTTTGGCTATTTGGTGCCCAAGTGAAAGTGAAGAAGAAAGGAACACACAAGGAAGGCTGCCGTGCTAAACACCGCATGGGCGGCTCTCCATAAATCATTAAATTTAACCCCTTCGAACAATTTGGTGAGATAGAAATTTTCCTCATTTCTTCTGATGGGAAATGGAAGCTGAGAGTCCCGTGTCCAAAGTAACATAACTGGGCCCCAAGACCTAATACATTGTTCTCTAACTCTAACTCTAACACATTGTTCTCTAACTCTAACTCTAACACATAGTTCTCTAACTCTAACTCTAATACATTGTTCTCTAACTCTAACACATTGTTCTCTAACTCTAATACATTGTTCTCTAACTCTAACACATTGTTCTCTAACTCTAATACATTGTTCTCTAACTCCAAAATTCTTCACACAAACCACAAAGGAAAATATATTTTAGGGCTCGTCTACACAAGACATAATTAAGCAGTGAAATGCATCAGAACAAAGCCTCACTACTTCCAAGCACACCTAAGTGATTGTCTCTCCATTGGACACTCACTTCCAGTTGTAACTGAAACAGCTCCCGGGGCTCAAGTTGAGACACTTCCTCCCCACTCAGCCAACGGCCACAAAGGAAAAAGAAGTGGCAAAAGGCAGTTTCAGGTGGCGACTAACCTTCCCTGAACGAGGGGAGTAAAGGGACCACATCTACTGGTCCCGGGACATCTAGCAGTTGCCCGGATGGTTGATACTAATCCATTGTTTCAAACACACGTTTTCTATTCATCTGGCCCCAACAGTTGAAGCTGAAAAAACATCCTGCCTTCCAAGCAAAATCTCATTTACGTATAAAGGCACATCTGTGTTTTATGGCTTGATAGTCACAGCTGTCTGTCTGGTCCTTCTCAGGAACTGCTGGCCACACTGGTCTTTGCAGACCCGGGATCCTTTGGGGATCAACACAAATGCACAGACCACACTTGGAGAAACACATTACCACCTCACTTTGAATTACAACAGCCTGACCTTGGGTCCTTCTAAGATTAATCCCACCACTTGACCCTTGAGGTGGTCTCCACCTATCAATTAATTGCAGATTACTTTCTTCCTCTTTTTGTCTTTTTTTTTTCTGTTTTAATTCAAGCAACCTACAGGCCTGCCTAAAGCCGTCTTCAATGACTACAGACATTTTGAAGGAAATAAGAGAGATTAAGAGATCTAGATCACATTTTCTTTCCGGTGATTGCTGTATAACTGAGCACAACTGTTCTTTTTTATCTTGAAAATTAAAGCTGCCCCTGGAGGCTCTAGGGTAGGGCCTTGCTATTTGCATGTTTCTTCCTCTGCGTTCCCCCTTGGCTCTCCTGTACCCATGGGTTTAGAGGAACCAGCTACCTGTGGGAAGGAGGTAGAGAGAACACGTCAGCAAAGCTGCCAGCTCAGGGTAAGCATCTGATTTGGCCTTTCTGCAGTCAGATTGCACAATTAGATTTAAAAGCCAAACCAAATACCACCCTACCACCAACTATATCTTTCTTTTGTCAACTCTGTTTTATGGTAACGTGATTTGCCATCACTGAGTGATGATACTGTGATGACCTTAAGAGATTTCTATGCTGAATTCCCAGAAACAGTTTGGGGGAAGGGTGTTACTTCTCTTTTGCTTCCCCTCCCAAAAGGTCCCTTCTGTGCACCTCAAACTTACTCTTCAACCCATTCTTCTTTTGAGGGAAATTAGTCTATGTTTCCCTGTACACCCCACTCTTACCTCAGTGACCAAAACACACAAAAACCAGAGCCAGTCCCTTGCCAACTGCAGTAATAACTTCCCACAGGTCCTGAAACCCCACCTGAACCTGGATTTTTTTCCCCCTCAGAATTCCTCTTGGAGAAAAAGCATCAGGGCAGCCCTCAGGCAGAGGACTGAGCATAGAACAGAAACCCCAGAGCCTTCCAGCTTCAAGCTGTTCCCATGAGCCACCTGGGGTTGGAGGGAGAAAAGTCTAGCACAGGAAAGACAGTAGAAGCTTTGGGAAGGGATCTCTGGGAGATCTGGAAGTGTGTCGAGAGCTCTGTAGTTACTAGAGATATGGAGATATCAGTGCTTGACAAACAGTAGGTGCTCAATACCTACTTTTAATAATCCTGTACATTACATCCTCAGGAACTTATTTTATAACTGGAAGTTTGTACTTTTTGCTCCCCTTCACCCATTTTGCCTCACCCCAACCCCCAGCCTGTAACCAGCAACACCCAACCTGTTCTCTGTTTCTGTGAGTCTGGGTTTGGTTTGGTTTGGTTTGGTTAGGTCTTAGCTTAGATCATTGCCAAAGGCGTCTTCCAGCTTTAATTCTTCTCAAGCCTCCCCTACCCTCACACACCTGCTGGACACTCTGGACATCATCAGTGACTTGCAGTGCCCCAAATATGCCAGGCTCTTAGACCTGTGTGGCTTTGTCCATCTTCCCTCTGCTCTTCACCCCTCTTCACTGCATGAGCTTCTTCATGGCTCAGCTCACACGTAACCTCTTCCAGGGAAGGATAGGTATTAATGCTCTTCGACTATTTGGTAGAATTCACCAGTGAAGCTGTCTTATCCTGGACTTTTGTTTGTTGGGAGGTTTTTGATTACTGATTCAATCTCCTTACTAGTAATCAGTCTGTTCAGATTTTCTGTTTCTTCCTGATTCGGTCTTGAAAGCCTGTATGTTTCTAGGAATTTATTTATTTCTTCTAGGTTGTCCAATGTGTTGGCATATAATTGTTCATAGCAGTCTCTTAGAATCCTTTGAGTTTCTGTGGTGTCAGCTGTAACTTCTCTTTCATTCCTGATTTTATTTGAGTCCTCTCTCTTCTCTTGGTGAGTCTAGCTAAAGGCTTTGGTCAATTTTGTTTATTTTTTCAAAGAACCAGCTCTTGGTTTTGCTGATCTTTTCTATTATCTTTTTAGTCTCTATTTCATTTATTTCCACTCTGATCTTTATTATTTCCTTCCTTCTACTAACATTGGGTTTCATTTGTTCTTCATTTTCTTCAGTTCCTTTAGGTGTAAGGTTAGATTGTTTCTTTGAGACTTTTCTTGTTTCTTGAGGCAGGCTGGTATTGCCATGAACTTCCCTCCTAGAAACTATTTTGCTGCATCTCATAGATTTTAGTGTGTCATTTTTCTGTTTTCATTTATCTCTGGGTATTTTTTAATTTCTCCTTTTAATTTCTTTGATGACCCAGTGGGTGCTCAGTAGCACGGTGTTGAATCTCCATGTATTTGTGGGTTTTCCAGCTTCCTTTTCGTAATCGATTTCTGGTTTCATGCCATTGTGGTCAGAAAAGATGCTTGATAAGATTTAAATCTTCTTGAATTTGAGACTTGTTTTGTTTTGCCGAACAGGTGATCTATCCTGGAGACCATTCCATGTGTATTTGAGAATGTGAATTCTGCTGCTTTGGGATGGAATGTTCTCTATATATCTTTTAAGTCCATCTGGTCTAATGCAATGTTTAAGGCTGACGTTTCCTTATCAATTTTCTGTCAGTGGATGACCTATCCATTGTCACATGTGATCTCTTCATCGATATATATGCCCTTTCTCGCTCCCTGCCCCCTTCTCCTCTAGGTCTCTTAGGGTTTTTTTTTTCTTCATTTTTTTAAAGCTCTTTTTACCCTTTGCTGCTCTGTCTGAGTGGCCTCCAACTCACTGGTCTGTTTTTCCATTTCATCCAGTCCGCTGTCAAATCCTTCTAGTGTTTTTTTTTTTTTTTTTTTTTTAGTTCAATTATTGTATTCTTCAGCTCTGTGATTTCTGCTTGTTGCTTTCTTTTTCTGTCTCTGTATTGAAGTTCTCGCTCTTTTCATCCATTCTTCTCCTGAGTTCAGCAAGCACCTTTATGACTATTACTTGGGATATTTATCAGGTAGATTACTTATGTCCATATCATTAAGGTCTTTTTTCTGAGGTTTTGTCTTTCTCTCTCATTTAGAACAGACTTCTCTATTTCCTTATTTTGCTTGATGCCGTGTTTCTACAGATTTGGTGAAACAGCTACCTTTTTCAGTGCTGAAGGAACTGCCTTGTGGAGGTGATGAATTCGCCCTTGCCCTAGTTCTCCATTGTCTCTTGAACCTTTGTGATTATCTAAAGGGCCTGGTTTATTCTTGGTAAGTCCCTGTTGTTAAGGGAATTCCAAGGCCTATCAGTGTTCCCAGGAGAGGAATCTCATTAGCACCCAGTTTCAGGCTGACTGGAAGTCAGACCCTCATGCAGAAGCTTTTGAAGTATGCAGAATATATAGTCCTGTGGGGCCACAGTCATTAAACCCTGCTGGCCTCCAGATTGGGAGCTCTGGATGTGCCCCTGGGCAACAGTTTCAAAAACCAGGTCTCCAGATGAATGGAGAATCTCCTTTCTGTGAGGTCTTACTGAGCTGTAGCAGGGCCAAGGGGGTGTGCAAACATGGTGTCTCCTAAGAGACCCTAAGACATCTTCTGGGAGCATCTCCACAGTCTCTAGCTTATGGCACCCTGAAGCCTGTCTCTCAGGCTGAAGCTCCAGGATTAGAAAATAGGCCTTTTTCACTGAAGACTGGCGCTGCATTTCAGTAAGCTGTCTGTGCTTACTGGCCAACACCTGTCTTTCTGATAGTTTTAGCTCAGGATCCCCACCCCCCCCTTGGCCACGAGGGGCACAAGGGGCAGCCCCTGGGTGGTTGGCAGGGGCCTGCGAGCTTTCGCAGGGCAGCTGGAGAGGTTAGGAGGTGTGGCCAGCTTCAGAAAAGCAGTGGGAAAATGCCTTGACTGCAAGTGCATGTTGGTCCCAGGCTGGGAGTGGGAGAATGCCAGGACCATTGACCTTTGCCTGCCCCAGCCAGGGAGAGGGGGTTTCTGTGACCGCCTGCACTCTCCAGCCTCAGGAAGGCAGTGGGAGGAAGCTGGAGAGGGCACAGATGACATCCACTGGCACCTCTGCCTTCAGAGGGAGACTCAACTGTCCCTGCCTCTCCAGCAGATGCCCCCGGACCAGCCAATGAATCTCCTTTAAGTACAGCCTAGGGGAATTTCAAATTGGTGCTTTTGTGCTGGATCCTGGGGTGAGTGAGCCCCCACACAAGCCATTTGAAAGGAGACCCTCCGTTTTCTATAGCATTTTGTGTCCCCATTGGTTTGGGGAGCTCATCTCTCTGGTGCAGATCCCAAGGGTTGGGGTGCCTGATGTGAGGCACCAACCCTTGTTCCTCCAGGAGAAGCCCCAGACAGGGGAGAGCCCCCCCTACCGGATGTCCCCACACTGGGGCTGGTGTTGTTTTGCTGAGACCGTATCACTGTCTCTCTATCCATCTTGATGTTGTCCTTTTATCCTTTGTTGTGGGGAGCAGTTCATGTAGTTTTTAGACCATTTTCAGAGGGGGAAGAGGTGAGCTCAGGATCTTCCTACACAGCCACCTTGAAACCCTCCTCCCCAAAGAGTTGATTAAAATGCAGGTCCTGATTCAGTCGGTTGGGTGGGACCCAGGATTCTACACTCCTAACAATTTGTCTGGTGATGCCAAAGCTGCCCTAAGGAGACCCAGACTTCGAGAAGCAAGGACCTAGAGTTTAGGTACTAGCTTAGATCATTGCTAAAGGCGTCTTCCAGCTTCAATTCTTGTCAAGTCTCCCTCACCCTCATGCACCGGCTGGACACTCTGGACATCATCAGTGACGTGCAGTGCCCCAAATATGCCAGGCTCTTAGACCTGTGTGGCTTTGTCCACCGTCCCTCTGCCCTTCACCCCCCTTCACTAGATGAGCTCCTTCCTGGCTCAGCTCACATGTAATCTCTTCCATGGAACCTTCCCCAACTCCCCAACCTACTGGGCAGTCAGGTCCTCTCTCCTCTGTGCTCACAATACTGTACCATTATATGCTGTTTACATTTCCTGGTTCATAGCACAGGGTTGATCAGGTTATGCCCTACACAGGGGTCCTTGGCCAAGGAGGCAGGAAGGGGCCGAAATCCCTTCTATCCCCCACTTGTTATCCCTGAGTCCTGGCACAGAGCTGTCTCCACCAGGAGGAAGGGCTGATTTTTCCAGATCACACAAAGGTGCCACAGGGGCTGATGGTCTTTTCTACCAGACATGGAGTCTCACTCATCTCTCGGTGTTTCTATCCTCCTGGCACAGTGCCTGTCACGGCTCAGCGTTCTGTAACATGTTGTTTGAACGAAGAAATGATGAGAGAAAGAAATGAAGAGCTACAGAGAGGAATGCACGGACAATAATTTCATTCAGTCCTGATGGTAAATCAGCTAAACTGTGAGCAAGAGATCTGGGATTTGCTAATGTGCTGCTGAAAAGGCAAGGTCCTCGAAGCCCCATCTTACTTAAAGGATTATAATGGGTATTAGTGAAAAGAGATGGAAAGGCTGCAGTCAGTCCCTATAGAAGGCTCATCAGAACGAGCAAAGAAAGAGGCTGCTCACAAGCAATCCTGACTTGTAATGTCTTTTCCGATCTAGGGGAAGATGAGGGGGACTCCGAAGATATAGTTTGCTCATAAGCTTTAAAAAGGCTATTGAAAGCAGCACTTTCTACAGGAAAAACATCCGGAGAACAAGAAGCGGTGATGACAAAACCATGAATTCGCCTAGAGGGGCTGAAGTCAGAAACAGAAGCGAAGGTCCCAGCTTGTGAAAGTGAGTCTCCTCTGACCGCGAAGTCTCCGGGCTCCGTGGAGAAAGGCCCAGCCTGGACGAAGGAGCATCTCGATGCAGTCTTTTCATCCGGGCTCCTTTGATCTGCTTTGTGGGAGCTCCTCAGCTGTTTCCACGTGAGCCTTGCTCTGACAAGACTGTGAGCTTCTGGAAATGGGGACTCAAGCTTAGACCCCTTTTATCTTCCTGGGATCGTGTGATGCTCTATGAATTGAAGTCGGTGCTGAAGTCGGTGTAAATTGGGGAGTTTACAGCTGCCGTCGCTAATACAATAAGGAAGGGCAAAGGCCTAATAATTCTCAGCCAACATATCTAGAACTTCACTTTGGAATGGTGCAAGAGATTCCTCTGAGAAACATACTGATACCTTGCAGAAACCCCACCTGGGCTTCGCTTCTTACGTCACCTTCTTCTCGTTCAGGCCACTTTCTGAAAATACAAGCATGGTTCTGGAGTAAGGGGAACTGAGAATCTTGAATACTGTATGCTATCATGTGACTTCAGGATAACACGTTATTCAAAACAAAACCTGAATTCAACATACACACACACAAACACACACACGTAGAAAGGAAAGTAGGGTAAGGTCTCTAAATCCCCACTTATCTCTTACCAGAATTTAATCCCAGATTTCCTTGCCTCCAGCCAGTGTGGCAAACAATCAGAAAGAGCAGGACAGCTTTTTGGGCCATATCTTTTCTTCTAAGGGACTTTCGTTCTTGTTTATCGGGATGAACTTTGTGATCAGATGATGTGTAGTCATCTTTGAGAAGAATAGAGATAAGGTCTTTCTGATGTAACACCGCCCTAACACAACATTAAAAGTTGCCCAGCAACCTATAGGGGGAGAACTGAGGAAATACAAAGTTTCCTCCTTTTAAAGCAATACAAAATGCTGAGTTCATATACTTATTCCCTGTGTTATTTCTAGAAGGAAGGCAGGCTAGTTAATTTCTTGTTTTTTTTTCCTAAGAATATAAGCCATGTTGCAAACGTTAAATTTTTTTTAAAAAAGGCTTTCAGTTCTTAAAAAATACATGCTCATTTTAGAGAAGTTTGGAAATCATCGAAGAATTCAAAAAAGAAAGTTCCCTCTAAATGCCAGCACCTAGCACAACCTTACCCATATCTTGCTGTAGCTTTTCAAGAGTCATAGAGAAAATCAGCATAGGAAAAGTTATGTTCACATATTCACTAAGTGAATCAGATGCAGGCCATGTTCTTAACTCTGAGGAGCAGTGCAACTGTGGAAGTAAACTAATCTGGAAATGTTAAATGTCAAATTCAAAAATTAAGACAACATGTAACGGTTGATCATGAGCTTTCCCTGGATAAAAGTGCACATTTCCAGATCTGTAACATGACTTTCTGTTTTAAAACAGATTGGAAAGGTTTGGACACACTTGTTTGCTGTCTCTACATTTTGGAGGAAAGCTGAAAGCAGCTTCTCACATACTGGATATCTCTTATGCTTGGCACACACACACACACACACAAAGAAAAATCCATTCGGGAAAGTTAGAGAAATCCCAACGCGTTATTTATTGGACAATTCATGTGTATCCTTTCGAAAAAGATCGATTCTGACTATTTTATTACTTATAAGGCATTTCTTCTGAGTGTTCACAACATTTTCCCTCACTTAGCTCTTCTTTCTTGGCTTCCTTACCTGGTTCTCAGAAGAAATCGGAAGTGATCTCAGTCCTTCGGACACCTCACGGTAGACTGCTGAAGGTCATATGCTAATGATATTGACATTGCCTTGAGGCTGAGTTCTGAAGCTTCAAACTTCAAACTGGAAAATCACATTGATTCCTTCTGTCTATCTCCATCCCTCGACGTGTCCACTTGACTGACTGAATGTGAAGTTCAAGAAAGCTGCATCCTCGAACCACTCCTTGCCTTGAGGTCCATGGGAGAAGCCACCTGCTCGCCCGTGAAGCCTTGTGCACTCCCTCTCCAATGGGGTGTAATGGAGACCAACACTCTGCCCGTGCTACTAGGGACACGATGGTGAGTTTTCTTGTTCATTTAGCACAAAGAGTCTCTTAGGTTGAGGGGTCCCTGCCCCGTTCCTCCTTGGCCACCAACTCCACAAGATTAGGTCCCCTGGGTGTCAGCTTCACATGATCAGGCTCAGAGACAGGTCATATGCTCCCGAGAGTGCAATTTCTTGCCTCAGCTTTGCTGCTCACAGCAATTCACCCCCAGGAAGAGTTTCAAGAAATGAGTGTGAGTGATAAAAACTTTGTTGCTTGACGTGCATAAACCCTATCAGCTTTCATTTTCTCAGCTGGGAGCATAACCAACATGACTCAAGCAAAACCAGAAACCCTCAGGTTGCCATATTAACAATGCTGTTCTTGATAAAACCTTCATAAAACGCTGGGATGGCAAAGCTGGAGTGGAAATTCCACATCGTCCCCCCCCCCCATTTTACAGATAAGGAAACTGAGACCCATGTTCGTGGTAACAGAACTCATTTGTGGCTCTAAAAATACATATTTCCTTGTTGGCTTATTTCCTTTTAAAAAAGAAAAGAACAGGAATTAGTTAGCCTGTCTGACCTTCTAGAAATGGCTTGTGGAATCAGACTCATGACACAAAGTCAGCAGCCTGTTGTCTTATACGGAGGAAACTGCAGTTACCACCCCAACTCTAAAATGGGTCATCTCAGACCCTTGGGTTTACCCAGGGCCATGAAAATGGACAAGTGCCTAGACTTTGGTCCCTTAGCTACTGCGCCACTCACTACCCATCTCTGGCTGGTCCTTTAGCATCTTTTGGTCCCTATTGCCCTTGGCAGGCTGCAGATATGTACCCGCAAAGGTCCTCTCTTGATCACAGGTCGGCTGCTAGGGATTCTTTTTTTTTTTTTAAGATTTTTGTTTATTTATATATTTGAGAAAGAGTGAGCACAAGCAGGGGGAGCAGGAGAGGGAAAAGCAGGCTCCCTGCTGAGCAGGGAGCCCAATGCGGGACTTGATCCCAGGACCCCGGGATCATGACCTGAGCTGAAGGTAGACACTTACCTGACTGAGCCACCCAGGCGCCCCCTCCCCCCACCTCTAGGGATTCTTGCCACTGCTCTTGGGGTCCCGGTGCTCAGGGCAGGTCATCACAGACACCCCTCCCGGCTCTCCCCGAGGTCTCATCCTATCTGAGCGCTGTGCAAAAGTGCAAGCAGATCCCTCTCACAGAACCTGCCACGAGTCCGTGCCCTCCAATTCCCTGTTCCTGCCAGTCTCAGACATTCTCTCTCCTCCTGAGCGTCAGGCTGCCTCTTTTCTTCTTCGCCTGCCAACTCCAGTTCTTATCATCCCAGAGACTTTCTAAAGCAAGGGTGATAACTCATTCCCGAGGCTAAACAGCCATGACCTCCAAAACACAAAGCCTGGGTTTGTACTCTTCCTTCCTTTCATGGGGAGACTAGAAAACCCCATCTCTGGTATCCTGAACCAACTGTCCGTGTAATTATATGTTTAGCATCTGACTCTCTCTCTCTCTGGATTATAAATTTCATGAATTAAGGAATAGGACTAGGTTAAGGTTAGGATTAGGGGCCCATAGAAATAAGTCTCATTTAAGGTTAGTCTCAGAGGAGATAGAGAGAAAGGGGTAGAATGACGTTGAAAACTATTGAGAAGAATACATTTACGGGGCTTGACAACAAATTTGCCATGAAAGATGTAAAAGGCAGCAGTCAGGGATGATTCTGAGATTTTTTAAATTGACCCACCCAAATGTGCTGTGGGCCGTGAGAGGAAGATTGGGCTTGGTAAAGGGTAGCGGAAGGTGGCGGGCTTGTGAACAGTGAGTCTGGTTTGGAAACGGGAAGATACTCAGGGAGGTTGTCCTGCAGCTGATAGATTTGTGGGTCTAGCTGTTTTAAGTACATGTGAGCAAGAAAATAAAAATGAAATTGCAAAGTGGGCAAGGTTATCTTTAGAAACTCCTTTTTCTTTTAGGACCCATTTCGGGGCCCCAGTTCCCTAATATTTTGCTGATTCCTCATGCACATCTGCTCTTCAAAAGCAATCTGACTGGGGCACCTGGGTGACTCAGTTGGTTAAGCAACCAACCCTTGATTTTAGCTCAGGTCTTGATCTCAGGGTCGTGAGTTCAAGCCCTGCACTGGGCTACGCGCTGGGCATGGAGTTGACTTAAAAAAAGGGGGGGGGGCGCGATCTGATCATGTCAGGTAATCTGAGCCTCAACTCAAAGGAATGATAATAACACCATTAATCAGAGGGTTTATTATAGCTCTTTCTATGTGCCTGGCGCTGCTCCAAGCATGAATGCTCTTCCCAGCACATTGAGGCAGGAAACATTTATAGATGGGAAACCTGAGACCCTGGGATGCTGAGTGACCTGTCCAACATCACACTGCCAACTCATAATGAAGCAGGAAACATTCCCTGGCATGGTGGCTCCAGAGTCCATTCTTGGAACCACTCTCCTGGAAATGAAAGCACAAGCGTAGAAATTTAAGAAGAGTTGAAATGTGGAGGAAACTGTGTGGGTGGGTGGGGAGGACACTCAGGAAAATTCAGATTCCATGTGCGGGTGACTCTAGTCTCATCCTGCTAACTGGTGACTGTGATGACATGGGCTCTGCCCAGAATTAACCCCAGACAAATGACCTAATATCTTTCTGTTTCATTTTCCTTATATATAAAAGAAGGAGAAACAACTCATCACAAGGTCATTCCTTATAGCAACGTTTGTAATAGCGTGTAGCTGGACACAACCTAAATGTCTCTTGAGAGGAGATTGGCTAAAAAATGATTATTAACCCATAAAATGGAATATAATGTGGCCATAAAAAAGGAGTAAGGGAAATCTCTATATACAGCTAAAGAGTGATTTCTAGAATATATTTTTTACACACACATACACACACAAACCATGGTGCAGAACTAGGTATATCATAGGCTACAATTTGAATAAATAAGGGTGATAGGAATATATAAATTCCTTTCTATTTGCACATGCCAACATAGGAAACCTATAGAATTGGCTGCTTCAGCAGAACGGGGTGGATGGGGAACAGAGAGATGGAAACTGTCCCAGTCGTGCACCCAACAGAGGATGGTGCCATGTCCACCCAGGGAAATCATTACCATGCCTAGGCCCCAAGGGACAAGGGAGTAAGTGGTCCCCTGAACCCAGAGAGAGAGAGAGAGAGAGAGACCTGTAGATACAAAAGGAGCCCTTGGACAGATGCTGGAGCCCTCCCTAGATGCACCCACAGCCCCGCAGGGAAGGAGCTGGGGAAATAAATACCCTGACCCCATTCTCCTCCTGCCCTCAACTCTCTTTTCAGTGCTCTCCCTTGAGGAAACCCTATAAGAAGCCCAAGGGCAGAGAACACGTTCAAGACACCCTTAGAGGTGAGCATTGTCCTGGGGCTGAAGGCGGGTTGACAGTGGATCTGGAGAGCCGACTGTCCACCACAGAGAGGACCACGCCTTTTCACAGTGTACATTTGGAACTATATGAATGTGCAGCTTATTTGGAAAATAGTCAGTGTTGCACACACAAAAGAAAAAATAAAACCTGAAACAGAGGGTTAGAGCAGATGGTTTCTGAGCCTCTCCCTTCAAACTCGACCTGCTTCTTTGAAATCACACCCCGTGGCTCCATCTAGTGTCCAAATGGTGCCTCACCGTTCAGAGCTCCGTGTCCCTTTAGGGGGAAATTCTACTGCAAGTCATGCTTTCTACCCCTAATCATTGGCTTGTGTGAGCAGTTTTCACTATGAATTATACCCACTTGGTGAATGATCATATCTCCTAAAAGTAGAGAATACTTATTTTGAGACACAGAATATTTGTTGTTTTTTCTTTTAAAGAGATAGTGGAAATTTACTTAAATTCAATTTTGAACTAAGTAGTTACAATGTTTTCCCACATTTCAATTTGTTAAATAAACTTAGAGGTAAGCAGCATGTGATCTAAGGCTGTAAATCTCCCATAAGCCCACTTTTGAGCTTGTGATTCCCCTCTTCACATGTCCTTAATGCATCGTATCTCAACCCTGGCCACCAAATACCCCTGGGGAGTCTCAGTGAGCTCCTACTGATGCCTCCAGCTTTGCTTTTCTTTTTCAACATTCCTTTGGCTATCGGGGGTCTTTACTGGTTGTGTACAAATTTTAGGATTGTTTGTTCCAGCCCTGTGAAAAATGCTGATGGTATTTTGATAGGGATTCCATTGAATAGCATAGATATTTTAACAATATTTGTTCTTCCGATCTACGAGCATTGTAAAGTTCTTCCATTTCTTCCTCAATTTGTCATCCCCAATTTCATCCATAAATGTTCTATAGTCTTCAAAGTACAGATCTTTTACCTCTGTGGTTAGGTTTATTCCTAGGTATCTTATGGCTTTGGTGCAAGTGTAAACAGTTTCGACTGCTTGATTTCTTTTTCTTCTGCCTCATTGTTAGTCTATAGAAATGCAGCTGACTTCTGTGCATTGATTTTACATCCTGCAACTTTGCTGAATTCCTGTATCAGTCCTAGCAATTTTTTGTTGGAGTCCTTTGGGTTTTCTACGAAGAGTATCATGTTGTCTGTGAAGAGTGAAAGTTTGACTTCTTTGCTGATTTGGATGCCTTTTCCCCCCCTTTTTGTTGTCTGATTGTTGAGGCTAAGACCTCCAGATCTATGTTGAACAGCAGTGGTGATAGTGGACATTCTTGTCGTGTTCCTGGCCTTAGGCGAAAAGCTCTCAGTTTTTCCCTGTTGAGGATGATATTGGCTGTGGGGTTTTCATAGGGCTTTTATGATACTGATGTGTATTCCTTCTATCCCTACACTGCAGAAAGTTTTTATCAAGAAAGGATGCTGTGTTTTGTCAAATGCTTTTTCTGCATCTATTGAGAGGATCATATGATTCTTAGTCTTTCTTTTATTAATGTGGTGAATTACAGTGATTAATTTGTGGATGTTGAACCACCCTTGCAGCCCAGGAATAAATCCCACTTGGTCGTGGTGAATAATCCTTTTAATGTACTGTTGGGTTCTATTAGCTAGTATCTTACTGAGAATTTTTGCATCCATGTTCATCAGGGATATTGGTCTGTAACTCTCCTTTTTGGTGGGGTCTTTGTCTGGTCTTGGGATCAAAGTTTGTAATTCTTTTTCGTGAGTTCTTTTTTTCTAAGATTTTATTTATTTGAGAGAGAGAAAAAGAGAGAGAGAGAGCACGCACAAGCAGGGGGAGTGGCAGGCAGAGGGAGAAGCAGGCTCCCCGCTGAGCAGGGAGCCCGATACAGGACTCAATCCCAGGTCCCGGAGATCATGACCTGAGCCAAAGGCAGATGCTTCACTGACTGAGCCACCCAGGTGCCCTTTTTTTAGTGAGTTCTTTGTCCCGTTTTGGTATCAAGGTAATGCTGGCCTCATAGAATGTGCTTGGAAGCTTTCCTTCCATTTCTATTTTTTGAAACAGCTTCAAGAAGAATAAATATTAATTCTTCTTTAAATGTTTGGTAGAATTCTTCTGGGAAGCCATCTGTCCCTGGACTCTTGTTTGTTGGGAGATTTTTTATTACTGATTCAATTTCTTTGCTGGTTATGGATCTGTTCAGGTTTTCTGTTTCTTCCTGTTTCCATTTTTTTAGTTTATATGTTTCTAGGGTTGCATCCATTTTTTCCAGACTGCCTAATTTGTTGGCATATAATTGTTCATCATATGCTCTTATAATTGTTTGTATTTCTGTGGTGTTGGTTGTGTTCTCTCCTCTTTCATTTATAATTTTATTTATTTGGGTCCTTTCTCTTTTCTTTTTGATAAGTCTGGTTAGGAGTTTATCGATATTATTAATTCTGTCAAAGGCCAACTCCTAGTTTTGTTGATCTGTTCTACTATTTTTTTTTTATTTCTATACCATTGATTTCTGCTCTAATCTTTATTATTTCTCTTCTCCTGCTGGATTTAGGCTTTATTTGTTATTCTTTCTCCAGCTCTTTTAGGTGTAAGTTTAGGTTGTGTGAGACTTTTCTTACTTCTTGAGAATGCTTCCATGTATTTTTTTAATTCTTCTTTAATTTCCTGGTTGACCCATTCATTCTTTAGTAGGATGCTCTTTAACCTCCACGTATTTGTGTTCCTTCCAAATTTGTTCTTATGGTTGACTTCAAGTTTTAAAGCATTGTGGTCTGAAAATATACATGGTAGAATCTCAATCTTTTTGTACCAGTTGAGACCTGATTTGTGACCCAGTAAGTGACCTAATCTGGAAAATGTTCCATGTGCACTCGAGAAGAATGTGTATTCTGCTTTAGGATGAAATGCTCTGACTATATCTGTGAAGTCCATCTGGTCCAGTGTGTCATTCAAAGCCCTTGTTTCTTTGTTGATCTTCTGCTTCAATGATCTGTCTGTTGCTGTGAGTGGGGTGTTAAAGTCCTCTACTATTATCGTATTATTATCCATGTGTTTCTTTAATTTTGTTATTAACTGATTTATATAATTGACTGCTCCCAAGTTAGGGGCATAAATATTTACAGTTGCTAGATCTTCTTGTTGGATAGACCCTTTTTTATGATATTGTGTCCCTCATCTCTTATTATAGTCTTTAGTTTATCATCTAGTTTATCTTACATAAGGATGGCTACTCCAGCTTTCTTTTGATGTGCATTGGCATGATAGATGGTTCTCTACCCCCTCGCTTTCAATCTGGAGGCATCTTTGGGTCTAAAATGAGTGTCTTATAAGGGGCATTTTGATGGTCTTGTTTTTTTTTTTATCCATTTTGATAACCTATGTCTTTTGATTGGGACTTTTAGTCCACTTATATTCAGAGTAATTATTGAAAGATATGATTTAGTGCCATTGTAGTACCTGTAAAGTCAGGGTTTCTGTAGATTGTCTCTGTTCCTTTTTGGTCTTTGTTCCTTTTGGGATTTCCCTTTGCTCAAAGGATCACCCTTTAATATTTCTTGCAGGGCTGGTTTAGTGTTCACAAATTCCTTAATTTTTGTTTGTCCTGGAAACTCTTTATCTCTCCTTCTTTTCTGAATGACAGCCTTGCTGGACAAAATATTCTTGGCTGCATATTTTTCCCATTTAGCACGTTGAATATATCACACCAGGACTTTCTGGCCTGCCAGCCTTATGTTTCTACGTTGGTAGGGTAAAGACCTCTTATTCCAAGCTGCTTTTAGGATTTTCTCTCTGAAATTTGCAAGCTTCACTATTATATGCCAAGGTGTTGATCTATTTTTTTTTTTTTTTTTATTTTGAGGGGGGTTCTCTGTGCCACCTGGACTTGAATGCCTGTTTCCTTCCCCCAGATTAGGGAAGTTCTCAGCTATAATTTGTTCAAATAAATGTTCTGCCCCTCTCTCCTGCTCTTCATCTTCTGGGACCCCTATTATCCTGGTATTATTTTGCTTTATGGAATTTCTGAGTTCTCTAAGTCTCCCTTTGTGATCCAGTAGTTGCCTCTCTTCTTTTCCACTTCCTTATTTTCCATCATTTTATCTTCTATATCACTGACTCTCTCTTCTGCCTCATTCATCCTCACTTTTAGTGCCTCCATTTGGAGACTGCATCTTGGTAATAGTCCCCAGGTGGGTAGTCAAGATGTAAGTGGGGGAAGTAAGGACAAACTGGAACCCACAAGGATGGACTGGACTCTGCATTAGTCTCTCACCACTTCCAAACCTCTAGGATATTCATTATGGACTTAAACATGCACTTGACCCAAGAGCTGGAGAAGCTGAAGCAGATCCTAAAGGAGTAAGAGGAACTAGGAGCCTGGACAGACCTCCTCAGCATGAGGAAATATGGCCACTCCTTCACCTCCACTTTCTGTATTGGGTACAAAATTGTCTCTTGTCTTTTCACATGAGAAGTCTAAGAGGCTTAGAGAAGTGAAGTGACTTGTAACCTAGAAGCCGATATGTACATATATATACTTAATTCTAGTATGGTTAACATATAGTGTTATATTAGTTTCAGATGTACAATGTAGTAATTCAGCAATTCTATACATTACTCAGTGCTCATCGTGATAAGTATGCTCTTAATCCCCTTCACTTAGTTTACCCCCCCCACCCCTCTTCCCCTTTGGTAACCATCAGTGTGTTCTCTGTAGTTAAGAATCAGTTTTTTGTTTGTTTGTTTCTTTTTATCTTCGTTTTGTTTCATAAATTCCACATATGAGTGAAATCCTATGGTATTTGTCTTTCTGTGACTGACATTTCACTTAGCTCTCTAGATCCATCCACATTGTTGTAAATGACAAGATTTCATCCTTTTTTATGGCTGAGTAATATTGCATTGTGTATATATATCACATTTTCTTTATTAATTCATCTATCAATGGATACTTGGGCTGCTTCCATAATTTGGCTATTGTAGATAATGCTGCAAAAAAACTTAGGGGTGCATGTATCTTTTTGAATCATATTGTTTTCATATTCTTTGGGTAAATACCCAGAAGTGGAATTCCTGGATCATCTGGTAATCCTATTTGTAATTTTTTGAGGAATCTCCATACTGTTTTCCACAGTGGCTGCACCAGTTTACATTCCCACCAACAGTGCACGAGAGTTCCTTTTTCTCCACATCCTTGCCAATACTTGTTGTTTGGTTGTTGATTTTAGCCATTCTGACAGGTGTGAAGTGATATCTCACTGTGGTTTTGATTTGCACTTTCCTGATGAAGAGTGCTGTTCAGCATCTTTTCATGAGTCTGTTGGCCATCTGTATGCCTTCTTTGGAGAAATATCTGTTCATGTCTTCTGCCCATTTTTAAATTGGATTATTTGTTTTTTAGGCATTGATTTGTATAAGTTCTTTATATATTTTGGATACTACCTCCTTATCGGATATGTCATTTGCAAATATCTTCTCCCCTTCAAGTAGGTGCCTTTTAGTTTTGTTGATGGTTTCCTTTGGTGTGCAGAAGTTTTTATTTTGATGTACCCTCAATAGTTTATTTTTGCTTTTGTTTCCCTTGCCTCAGGAAACATAGCTAGAAAAATGTTGCTATAGCCAATATCAGAGAAATCACTGCCTGTGCTCTCTTCTAGCAGTTGTATGGCTTTAGGTCTCATATATAGGTCTTTAATCATTCTGGTTTAATTTTGTATATGGTATAAGAAAGTGGTCCAGTTTCATTCCTCTGCCATGTAGCTGTCCAATTTTCCCAACACCATTTGTTGAAGACACTGTCTTTCCCATTGCATATTCTTGCCTCCTTTGTCATAGATTAATTGACCATATAATCATGGGTATATTTCTGGCTCTCTATTCTGTTCCCTTGATCTATGTGTCTATTTTTCTGCCAGCATCATACTGTTTTGATTGCTACAGCTTTGTAGTACATCTTGAAATCTGGGATTGTGTTATCTCCAGGTTTGTTCTTCTTTTTCAAGATTGCTTTGCTTATTTGAGGTCTTTTGTGCTTTGCTTATTTGAGGTCTTTTGTGCTAACAAATTTTAGAATTTTTTGTTCTAGTTCTGTGAAAAATGCTGTTGATTATTTTAGTAGGCATTGCATTAAATCTGTAGATTGCTTTGAGCAGTATGGACATCTTAACAATATTTGTTCTCTTAATCCGTGAACATGGAATATCTTTCCATTTGTTTGTGTCACCTTCAATTTCTTTCATCAATGTTTTGTAGTTTTCAGAGTGCAGGTCTCTCACCTCCTTGGTTAAGTTTATTCCTAGGTATTTTCTTCTTTTTGGTGCAATTATAAATGGGATTGTTTTCTTAATTTCTTTTTCTGCTACTTCATTACTAGTGTATAGAAACGCAACAGATTTCTGTACATTGATTTTGTATCCTGTCACCTTATTGAATTCATTTATCAGTTCTAGTAGTCTTCTAGAAGACTATTTTTAACAATATCCTTGTGCAGCTGAAACTCTTCTCAAAAGAGTACATGTCAGTATTTTGGCTCTAGGTACATGCTATTCCTCCTCTCCAAGGGACTTTCCTGACCCATGTACTTATGCCTGTTACCTCTGGTGATATCATATATGCAGGCTTAGGTAGCTTTGCAATAACAGATGTACCTTTATTATTATTCTCCAAAGGAAGTTACTCATTCCACTGCAAATAGATGTGATCTCAAGACTGATTTCCTCCTGGATCTTTATAATATAACCTTACCTAAATTTGAGCACTGCATCCAAATGTTCATTTTATCTAAATGTGAATTACTGGCTTTGAGCTAAGGTCAAGTTCTCAATTCTCTATCCAAATCTGGTACCAAATTATCCATGGTTGCTCTGTGACTGCCGATCTAAGGGGAACAAGAACACTGTTTGGCAGAATAGGAGAGTAAATTCTTTTTTTTTGTTTTTTAAGATTTTATTTATTTATTTGAGAGAGATTGAGCATGCACAAGCAGGGGGATCAACAGGCAGAGGGAGAGGCAGGCTTCTCGCTGAGCAAGAAGCCTGATGCGGGGACTGGACCCCAGGACCCTGAGATCATGACCTGAGCTGAAGGCTGTCGCTTAACGGACTGAGCCACCCAGGCGTCCCTAGGAGAGTAAATTCTGAGCCTTCATTTCTCTCTTCTTGATTACTCATCTAGATGCAGTTTAAATCCACTGCCGAAACAGCATCAGAATTCAAATTACTTGGGGCACCTGGCTGGATCAGTTGGAAGAGTGTGTGACTCTTTATCTCAGGGTTGTGAGTTCAAGGCCCACATTGGGTGTGGAGCCTACTTAAAAAAAAAGAATTTAAAATTATTTAAGTGAGGGAATGATGTCGTTGTCAATGAATTTATTTTGAGCAATAATAATACAATGAAGTTCCAGTACTGGCAAGAGTTTGGCTAATCTTCTCAAGAATATTACAATACATAACTTGAAGTGACTTTTTCTCCCTCTGTATCTTAACTCATTGGGCCAAGAGTAATTAATTAGAGTTGAATACAATTTTATATTAATGTTTTGCTATGGTTTTATATTTTGTATAACAAATACTTTCTTTTATTTTATAATTAATGTAGTTTTAATGATTTAAGCACAGGATTATTACCATATGCTTCTACACATAAGTTTACAAACACATATTTTAATGAAAGAAGCTGCAAATAACAAATACTTTAGTTTAAATCATTTCAGTAAAAGAAAATCTAGTTTCATAAAAATAACAAATTGGAAGGTGATGATTTAAATTTGCAATTTTTCCTCTGTGAAACTATTTGTCATAGAAATCTTTAAATGGTAAGTTCCCCTACTAACATTAAAATATAATTTAATTCACCAAAATGTGATTCATAGTCCCCCTTTCTAGGAATGTGTTTTTTACAAAGTGAGGTATGTCGGTACTTCTTTCATTTAAGTCACCCCTCTATTCTTTTTTGCTAATTTATTTTGACTATTTATAAGATAGCTTACAACAAAATGCCCCCACAACCCACAGATTTATGAATATTATCCTTCTTGGGTTATATTCTGATATGGTTATTTTTCAGAGACCTCAAAAGACTTCCTTCTGCAAAGAGGAAAAAGCCACCAATCAATCGAGTGAAGTCAGGTCCACAGACAGACAATAATAGGCTGCTTTGACCTTCGCATTCTTTACTCTTTTGTGTCTTGACTTGAGGAGTTAAGGTGTCTGGATATGTGCCCCTGGGCTGTGGGTACCTGCCACAAATTGGGTTTTCAGGGAAACAGACTCTGAGACAGAGATTAGGGTACTGGAAGTTTATTAGGAAGTGCTCTTGGAATCCAACCAGTCTATGCCCTGGCTTAGGTCAGTATTAAAGCAGAGAACAGTGCCTTCCACCCCAGGCCAAGGGAAGGATGAGCCTAAGGGGGTATACAATCCCGCTATTCCTCTCCTCATGAAGATTCTCCTTCCAGTGCCAATTTTGGAGGATATTTTTATTTTCATTAAGGCAGGCAATACTTTTTCATCAAGGATCTGTATTCATTGCTAAACATTTTTTGAAATTTTTAATTTCAATTATAATCTTCACTATCAATGAGCAATTTAGAAAAATACAACACTGTACTAAAATAAACTTACTATATATTTCAGACACTATCTTAAGATTTGGAAAATTAGTGTTTTCTGCCTTTTAGAAAATATAAAATTTTTTTCCTCAAAGTTTGCTTTTATTGCTGTCCTTATGTGGCCATGTAGGGTTCTCCATAGCCCTCTGCATCCCCTCCCAAAATCTGTGCTTGCTGTCAATTAGGTAGAGATGTTTAGCAACAAAGAAAAATCTGAGCAGGACCCACCCAGCTTTTATATCCCTCATGGCTGAACTTCAGTGAAAGTTTGAGCTTTTCCAAAGTCTGATCTTTGCTGACTGGGGAGGAAAAACAGTTGGAAAAAAATGCTTTGAACATGTGAACCATGTAATTTCATTTGAACTCAGGAATTCCAAAAATACTTGCTTATTGAAAGGGCAGTTATGTTTTTGTGTTGGAACTTGTTATGGAGAGTAAGAAGTACTAGTTCTTTCCTCCCCTACTTTTTCTCATAAACATAGAAAAAAATTAAAGACAGTGGCTGGGTAGGAAAATAGTGTGGAGAGGGTAAGGTGGATCACAAATTGTGCCTGCCCCAGAACCTATCCCTTGCTTGGGGGATCTATCTACTCTTTTGTGGCCTTTCGAGCCCCACTCAGCTTGAGACAACCCTCTCCCCCCTCTGATGATAATTCAGGGCTCCATCTGTTCATGTCTTCAAGACTACAGTAGTTGGACTGAAACCCAGAAATGTTGTCAGTTCTGCTCACTGATGCCAATGTAAATGCTGTGCCAGTAGCAAGATGGAAACTCCTGGGTCCCCGCTGGGCAACCTGGTCAAGCAGAACATTTTTAGGTTGTGTCTGACTTTAGATCTCTGTGAGGAGATCAGGTGTTAGTGAAAATGTTCATAACTAGAATTTGGAGGGAATATGTACTATGTGCCAATCACAGTATTGGGGGCTTTTACATGAATGATGCAATTCAATCCCCACAGCAATCTTCTGTGGAGTTTTGAAGCTTAGAGAGGTTAAGAACCCCAATTTTGAAACCAATCCGTCTGTCTCCAGAGCCTTTGATCTTCTTCCCTGTTCTGTGAGCCCTGGCTTTTGATAATGGGTTTCACTGTACACTGTGCTAGATTAGAATCTCAGACACCAGTGTAGCGGATGCTTTTGGTGCCCTGACCATGTCTCCTTGGGGCTTTATCAACTACCAACAGGTGCACCACCTTGCAATGGCTTTTTCTCGTGGCTGGAGGTCCAGCGGTGAGCATGGAAGCTGAGTATGTGGAGATTTAACACCTCCCAGGAGCAGCCCTTCATTAATGACTGATAAGAGTTGCTGTATAAATCTCAAGCTCCCTCAGTTCTCAGGTAGAGTCATTCAGAGGCATGGGTTCTACACTGGTTCCCAGAATTCCCCAGAGGGACTAAGCACCTGTTAACCCATCGTGCCAACGTGCTTGAAAACACTCCCTTTGTTGGCTGTCTTCCCTACCTTGTCTTATGGCCCCTACTGGCACTTCCTTATATCACCACCCAAATAAACCACTTGGATGTGTGTTCTTTTATATTTTTTATTATGTTCAATTAGCCAACATACAGTATATCATTAGTTTTTGATGTAGTGTTCAAGTTGCGTATGACACCCAGTGCTCATCACCACACGTATGTGTATTCTTGTCTGAGTCAGCTTCTGGGGGAACTAAAATGAAGATAAAGAGTAAAGGAAAGGTAAGCCTATGAAGGAAGAGAACCCAGGTAGAAGAGGTGCTACATTAGTGGAAGGGGAGCATGGGGAAGCAGCTCATAGATGGTTCCCTGTTCTAGAAGGCGACAGCATCTTTGTGAGATAGGAGAGAAAGGTTTTGGAGGATTACTGAATCTTGACACACTCGTGGTTACTTGACTGCTTGGTTGGGTGGAATTCTTTCAGGAGTTCTCTTTTGCTCCATTCTTTTTTAACTTGTGTTTGTCCAAAGTTTCATTAAAAGTAAGATAACCCAATGAATACAATTATTAATAACTAGAATAATAAAACAAGATAGAAATGTCAACATGTTCTCCATAGAACTCTGAGGATGTAATCGTAAGTAAATGGAAGAGAAAAAGTACAGATATAATTTCGGAGGAGGTATAACTTACAGGTAACATATGGCCTGAATATAAGAAAGCTATATACTGTTTCATATTAAATTAGGTCTGTTGCCAACTTTGCTACACTTACAGGATAGTTTCTCCACTTGTGACTCTATGCCCTTTTTTGATTACCTGGACTTCCAGTGGTACCTAAATACATATTCAGGGACTAACATGAGCATGGGAAGCTCTTGCTTTTTTAAGGTTAATGGCAATATCAAGTATTAACTATTGTGTTCACACAGCTTAGTTCCTTGATTGTTTCTGATTTCATACACTCAACTTCACGTCTGCATTAACTGAATTTTGCCTGCTGGACAACTTTAAAATGTGTTAGATGCTGGTTGTACGGTCTGATTAAGTGTGTTTTGAAACTCTTGCTTGGGGGTGTTGTTATTAGTGCTTTCATGATGAAGAAACTTAGAAATGCCCATTATTTTAATAAAATCTGTAGATTAAGAGGATGGTGGTCAATATTGTAATAACATTGTATGGTAACCGATGGTGATAATGCTTATCATGGGGAGCACAGTGTAATGTACAGGAATGTGAAATCTCTACATTGTACACCTGAAACTAATATAACATTGTATGTCAACTATACTTCAACAATAGAATTTCTTAAAATAGAGGATGATAAAACCTTTAGTAAATATTTCTTCTACTGAATACTTTAGCCACAAGAGGGAACTGTATGGGCAAAAATAGGGTATTTTGAGGAATCATTAGAGGATTTCAGCACCCATTCCCCATCCCTTGAGTCTTGAGGCATCCCAATATGTTTGCCATATTTTAGCCAAATAGTATTTTCACCAGAGATCTGGACTACAGAGCTGAATAACCCCTCACTGCTTTTTAACAGACCCTAACAGATAAACTGGTTTTTATCTGCCATATCATGGAAAGTCATGGACTTGATAGCAAAATATGTACAGACAATGGCCACCTTCCTTTTCTTTTAAAAGTATTTTATTATTAATCAGAGAGAGAGAGAGAGCACAAACGGGGAGCAGCAGAGGGAGAGGGAGAAGCAGACTCCCCGCTGAGCAGGGAACCCGATGCAGGACTCAATCCCAGGACCCTGGGATCATGACTTGAGCCGAAGGCAGATGCTTAACCAACTAAGCCACCCAGGAATCCTGCCATGTTCCTTTTCTAATCCACACACAAGGCTGATCTACACCCAGGCGCTTCCCCTTACCTGGTTAAAGTAAAAACATCTTGCCATTTCTTCTTTGCTATAGAGGAATCCTGAGACAACCTCTGAGAACAACGAGCTTACTTGGGGCTGGGAAGGTGTAGGTTGAAGGGAGAAAATGGGGCACTGTGCTCCCTTCTCAGAGTCCTGCAGAAAATCATCCTATGCTGGGAAGTGACAGGAGGTACAGCACAAGGCAAGAACACAATCAAACCCTAGGGACCTTTGGAGGAAAGTAAGAGCCTGCAGTATTACCTTGGGTATTTTTAGGAAGTCACTTTAGTCTTCCTTTGGTGAATCATATATTGAATGGGGTGGGTGGGTTAACGTTGTTAAAATACCACCCAATTATTAAAAGGTTAATTCCTGATTCATTTATTGCCCCTGACATCATACCTGGGTAATGGATTCCTTCTTCTCTCTCTTCCTTGCACTGCTTATTTCCAAGAAGTCAAATGACCCTTTGGATAAGTTATTGTCTTCATTTTTGCCTGAGCTATGAAGGATGTCATCCTCCAGGTGAATGTGAAAATACTGATCTCATTCATTTTCTTAGCAGAGTAATTTTTTTGCATGAAGGGTTGAGTAAGAAACAAATATTCTTAGGAATTAAAAATTTAATTAATAAGTCAGTCTGACATAAATTATTATGTATATTTAGTTAGTGAGGATATAAGTTTGTAGAAAGAGACAATAGAGTGAAGTTGTTAGGTATTGGGTTTCTGGGCTCAAGTTTAGACCTCACTGCTTCCTAAATCTGTGAACCTTGAGCCTCTCTATAAACCTCAGTTTCTTCATCTGTAAAATAGGGATAATACCTGCCTCATATGATTATTAAGAGGATAAAAATTAATGCAGAGTGCTTAGAGCAGTGTCTAGCACACAATAAGGGCTGGATAAATATTAGTTACTATTATTTGTGAAACAGCACCAACCATTAGGAAGGTCTTCTTCATGCCTAAGGCGTGGAGTACTCTGAGGTCTAAGTTTCTAGCACTAAAAAAAGTGAAAATCTGGGGTGTCTGGCTGGCTCAGTAGGTAAAGCCTTTGACTCTTGATCTTGGGGTTGTAGGCTCGAACCCCACATTGGGTGTCAGGATTATTAAAAAAAATAAGATGCTAAAAAAAAGTGAAAATCTGATTAGATAGGTATTATCATCTTCATTCTACTGATGGGGAACATTTGAGGGGAGACGAGAGGGCCCGCAGGGCAGCATGAAAGTGATGGGGATGGGCCAGGTAGTCCATTAGCATGATGGGCTCAACTCACTTGTTCTGGTTGCTATTGAATTACTTCAGGTCACACCAACCACTTCTCTCATCTGATCTCTATGGCAGGGTTGTTGCATCCTTCAGATAGCTCTTTCATCAGGAGATCAAGAACATTCAGGTTTGCCAGAGAAGGGATTGTGCTCATGGCAACTAGGAATGCAGTGCACTTTCTGACTTGTTTCCGTGGTGATAGGACAATGGAGAAATGTGGATCAGAGATTCTAGCACATGTGTAAAGAGTATAAAACAGGGGGCATTTCTGCTATTTTACTCCTATCAAGTCTTTATCAACCTAATTAATATGCATGAGAATCATTGGGATGTTTGTTAAAACATGCTAACTCTTGGCTTAGGACGTGGCTAAGGAATCTGCATTTTAAATGTGTCTCTGGGTAATTTTGAGTGGACCACACTTTGTGAAAACTGATGTCCTCAATAACAAATTAACAAACATTTAAAAAAATAACACTTATTATTCTTCTGGTTATAAAAGAAAAACTTTAGAAAATGCTAACAAAAAAAGATAATAGAAACAATTCGTGATTATACCTTGTATAGATGATGATTTCCAATATCTTGATGGCTGTCCACTAGTCCTTTTAAAAATATGCTGCCTAATCAGGGAAATCCAAATCAAAACCTTAATGAGATACCACCTCACACCAGTCAGAATGGCTAAAATTAACAAGTCAGGAAACAACAGATATTGGCGGGGAAGCAGAGAAAGGGGAACCCTCCTACACTGTTGGTGGGAATGCAAGCTGGTGCAACCACTCTGGAAAACAGTATGGAGGTTCCTCAAACAGTTGAAAATAGAGCTACCATACTATCCAGCAATTGCACTACTGGGTATTTACCACAAAGATACAAATGTAGGGATCCGAAGGGGTACGTGTACCCCAATGTTTATAGCAGCAATGTCCACAATAGCCAAACTGTGGAAAGAGCCAAGATGTCCATCGATAGATGAATGGATAAAGAAGAGGTGGTATATATACACAATGGAATATTATGCAGCCATCAAAAGGAATGAGATCTTGCCATTTGCAACGACGTGGATGGAACTGGAGGGTGTTATGCTGAGTGAAATAACTCAAACAGAGAAAGACATGTATCATATGACCTCACTGATATGAGGAATTCTTAATCTCAGGAAACAAACTGAGGGTTGCTGGAGTGGTGGGGGGGTGGGAGGGATTGGGTGGCTGGGTGATAGACATTGGGGAGTGTATGTGCTATGGTGAGTGCTGTGAATTGTACAAGACTGTTGAATCATAGATCTGTACTTCTGAAACAAATAATGCAATATATGTTAAGAAAAAAAAAGAAGAAGAAGATAGCAGGAGGGGAAGAATGAAGGGGAGTAAGTTGGAGGGGGAGATGAACCATTAGAGACGATGGACTCTGAAAAACAAACTGAGGGTTCTAGAGGGGAGGGGGGTGGGGGATGGGTTAGCCTGGTGATGGGTATTAAAGAGGGCACATTCTGCGTGGAGCACTGGGTGTTATGCACAAACAATGAATCATGGAACGCTACATCAAAAACTAATGATGTAATGTATGGTGATGAACATAATAATAAATAAATAAATAAATAAAATAAAAAATATGCTGCCTAGGGGCACCTGGGTGGCTCAGTCAGTTAAGCTTCTGCTTTTGGCTCAGGTCATGATCCCCTGGTCCTGGGATAGAGCCAGAGGCAGGCTCCAAGCCCTAGTGAGCAGGGAGTCTGCTTCTCCCTCTCCCTCTGCCCCTGCCCCCACTCATGCTCTCATGTGCATGCTCTCTCTCTTTCTCAAATGAATAAAAAATCTTAAAAAAAAAAGAAATCCACTTATATTCCTATTGGGTCTGGAAACTGGACTAGATACTATTTAAAGCTCATTTTGACTCTGATGTCATACTTACAAGAGTTTTGCCATTCTTCGAGCATAAGGATTAACCCCGTTCAGACTAAAATTACATCCTCTGAAACTTCAAAGCTCAAGAACAAATCTTTAAGTGCAGACCTGCTGACATGACATGGTATAAAAGGCAATAATAACATTTCTTCAAAGATCACATACAGATGGCCAACAAGTATGTGAAAGGATATTCAATATACCTCACCATCAGAGAAATGCAAGTCAAAACCACCACGAGCTGTCATTTCACATCCACAAAGATGGATACTTTTTAAAAAATTTTTTTATTGTTATGTTAATCACCATACATTACATCATTAGTTCTTGATGTAGTGTTCCATGATTCATTGTTTGTGCATAACACCCAGTGCTCTACGCAGAACGTGCCCTCCTTAATACCCATCACCAGGTTAACCCATCCCCCCACCCCCTCCCCTCTAGAACCCTCAGTTTGTTTTTCAGAGTAAGATGGATACTTTTTAAAAGATGAAAATAACAAGTGTTGGTGAGGTTGTGGAGACATTGGAAAACTTGTGCTCTGTTGGTGGGATCATAAAATGGTGCAGCCTCTATGGAAAACCGCATGGAGGTTCCTAAAAAATTAAAAATAGAACTACATCTGAGGCAGCAATTCCACTTCTGGGTATATATTGAAAGCAGGCACTTAAACAGATATTTGCAACCAAAGTTCACAGCAGCTTTTTCGCAAGAGCCAACATGTAGAAGCACCCAAGTGTCCATCAATGGATAAATGGGTAAACAAAATGTGGTATGCACACACACACACACACACACACAGGGATATTATTCAGCTTTAAAAAGGAAGGAAATCCTGTCATAGGCTGCAATATGGATCAACCTTGACGACATCACGCTGAGTGAAATAAGCCAGTGATGAAAAGACAAATACCCTACAATTCCGCCTATGTGAGTGGTCTGAAGTAGCAAAAAAACAAAAACCAAAAAGCAAAAAAAAAATATCACAGAAACAGAATGTAGAGTGGTGTTTGTAAGGGGAAGGAAGAAAAGAGAAGTTACTGTTTAATGAATACAGTTTCAGTTTTGCAAGATGAAAAAGTTCTGGTGATCTGTTTCACAGTTACGAATGTATTTAAGCTGGTGAACTGAACACTAAAAATGGTTAAGGTGGTAGATTTTATGTTATGTGCTTACCACAATAAAAGAATATAAACCAAATTAAAAAATATATTAAGTAAGAAAAAAGAAAGAATATAAACCATACTAAAAGATAATAAAAAGGACAGTGTTGCCCTTTTCTAACATTTTGAATTGTCACAAAACAGTGACATTATACAGTTAAGGTTTGGTTTGATAAAACATTTTCATGGAAACTGCTAGTTTCTAGAACTATATTTGCTTGGGGTTTATAATTCTTGAAGTTGTCAGATTAAACCTAGTGGAAAACAATAATAATAATGGATGAGACTAGGACAGAAATAAAAATTATTAGATACTGGAATATGGTTATAAGTGGGCATTAAATCTGACTCCAAGCTCACTGATAAACATGAGAGATAAAGGGCTAACACAATGACTGTGAATTTTTGTCCAAACTAGTGAAGACATGTTTGTCTGAACAGAGAGGGAGAGAGGGAGAGAGAGAGAGGTCTAATTAGAACTATGGTGAACTCTCTATTATCTCACCCTGTGGAGTTAAACAATTTCTCTTTCCAACTCTTCTTGCTATTTTTATCAAGAATGCACACAGAAAATTCAGGTATGGCATTTTTTTAATACTGGAAAACTGGTTGATATGTAGTCAAACAGAACAATTGTTATTGTTGGTGAATTTGAGTGAAATCAGGTCTGTTTCCAACAATTTTTTTAGTTTCTAAGAAGACCAAAGTGAAGGGAAAGAATAAAAACTCTCTTCCCATTTTGCTTTAGGAACCAATAGGCTTTCTCACTGCATTTTCTAGTTTGCATTCATGCCCCTGCCCAGAGTCTTGTTTACAAGTACAAAGTCCATTAATAATAAGCCATCCTGCCTTTACGGTTGATTAAGTGATTCCAAGTCATATTTAATGCTGTTGGGAGGATTGGGGACAAGCTAGACTGGTTAGTCACATGTGACCAAAGTTACTGAGATGCTCTTTTTATCTTTTTTAGCTATTTATTTATTTGAAATATTTTTTATTTAAATTCAATTAATCAACATATAGTGTATTATTAGTTTCAGAGGTAGAAACTAATGACTCATCAGTCTTATATTAAAACCAAGTGCTCATTACATCTCGTGCCCTCCTTAATGTCCATCACCCAGTTACCCGATCTCCCACCCCTTCCCCTCCAGCAACCCTCAGTTTGTTTCCTATGATTAAGAGACTCTCATGGTTTTTCTCCTTCTCTGATTTTGTCTTGTTTTATTTTTTCCTCTCTTCCCCTATCATCCGCTGTTCTGTTTCTTAAATTCCACATATGAGTGAGATCAGATGATAATTGTCTTTCTCTGATTGACTTAGTTCGCTTAGCATAATACCCTCTAGCTCCATCTACATCTTTGCAAATGGCAAGATTTCATTTTTTTGATGGCTGAGTAGTATTCCATTGTTTATATATACCACCTCTTCTTTATCCATTCATCTGTCGATGGACATCTTGGCTCTTTCCATAGTCTGGCTATTGTGGACATTGCTGCTATAAACATTGGGGTGCAGGTGCCCCTTCAGATCACTACATTTGTATCTTTGGGGTAAATACCTAGTAGATGCTCTTTTTAATTTAAATGTTTATACTTCTTATTACTGAAAATTTCAACCATATAGAAAAGGAGAGCAAGTAACAGTGAATTTCCAAGTACCCATCACTTAGCTTCCAAGATGATTAACTCATGGCCAACCTTGTTTTATATATAACTCCATCTTCTTCTACTCACCCCCAGGCTACTCCAAAGGAAGACTCAGACATCATATCATTTGTGCTCAGATATTCATTACCCCAGGATAAGTGGTAATCAAGAGTCCAGCCCAGAAGCAAATATATCAGTTGCACATAATGAGAGTATAATAAAAATGAATGTTAAAAGCATATTAAAGAGTCATAAACTAAAGCACATCATCTTCCGTGAATATTTTCATAGCCTCTTATGGAAGTCCCCAAACATCCAGAGTGGTGTATGGTGCATTCGCAACCCAAATCTGGTCCTGGTTCTATGCCATTTTCACAGGTCTGTGAATATGTGAAGTCCACAGGGCCTACTTTTGGTCTGGTGACCCACAGTGCCTTTCCTCCTAACCCACCTCTGACTAGTCAGTTTCAGGACCATGCCTGAAACTCCACGTTATTGCATACTCCCTTTGATCTGCCAGCATTGTGGGTCCCACCGAAAGCAGGACAAGTGGGACTTTATCAATCATTAGCAATTTAACTCTGTTTCACATAACTATTTTTCTCATTACAAAAGTAATATGAGTTCATGATAGACAATGTAGAAAATACAAAAAAGCCAAAAGAGAACATAAACAGCACCCATAATCAGGCATAAACACGTTAGTGCTCATGTTAGTGCTCATCTTCCTTTTTTTTTTTTTTAAGATTTTATTTATTTATTTGACAGAGAGACAGCAAGAGAGGGAACACAAGCAGGGGGAGTGGGAGAGGGAGAAGCAGGCTTCCTGCGGAGGAGGGAGCCCGACGTGGCGCTTGATCCCAGGACCCTGGGACCATGACCTGAGCTGAAGGCACATGCTTAACCACTGAGCCACCCAGGCGCCCTCCATTTTGTTTTTCTAGGCACAATTACACTTTCCCCCCCCCAAAACAGGATATTTTACATTTTGTCTTTAATTTGCTTTCATTACTTGATAATATATAGTAAATATACTTCTCTATGATTAACTATTCTTCCCCAACATAATTTTTTATTTTTACAAAATATTCCATTCTAAGAAAAGACTATAATTATTGTCCTTTTGGGGACATTTATTTTCTCTTAGTGACACCTTTGTAGGATACTTTTTATTTTTTTTAGAAAGAGAGAGAGAGTGCACATACGTGAGGCTGGGTGTGGGGTGGGGGAAAGGGCAGAGGGAGAGGGAGAGAGAGAGAATCTCAAGCAGGCTCCACGCCCAGTGTGGAGCTGAATGCAGGGCGCAATCTCATGACCCTGAATCACGACCTGAGCTGAAATCAATAGTTGGACACTTAACCGACTGAGCCACCCAGGCATCCCTGTGGGGTACATTCTTAAAGGTAAACTCTACATACCAGTGTTTGTTTCCTTAGAAAATAATCATTGGATAAGTTGGGGCCAAGGGTATGCATAAAGATCTCTCCATTTTTTTCCTTTAAATTTTTTATTATGTTAATCACCATGCATTACATCATTAGTTTTTGATGTAGTGTTCCATGATTTATTATTTGTGCGTAACACCCAGTGCTCCACGCAGAATGTGCCCTCTTTAATACCCATCACCAGGCTAACCCACCCCTCCACCCCCTTCCCTCTAGAACCCTCAGTTTGTTTTTCAGAGTCCATTGTCTCTCATGGTTCGTCTCCCCCTCCGATTTCCCCCCCTTCATTCTTCCCCTCCTGCTATCTTCTTCTTCTTCTTCTTCTTTTTTCCTTAACATATATTGCATTTTTGTTTCAGAGGTACAGATCTGTGATTCAAGAGTCTTGCACAATTCACAGCACTCACCATAGCACATACCCTCCCCAATGTCTATCACCAACCACCCCATCCCTCCCACCCCCGACCACTCCAGCAACCCTGTTTGTTTCCTGAGATTAAGAATTCCTCATCAGTGAGGTCATATGATACATGTCTTTCTCTGATTGACTTATTTCACTCAGCATAAAACCCTCCAGTTCCATCCACGTCGTTGCAAATGGCAAGATCTCATTCCTTTTGATGGCTGCATAATATTCCATTGTGTATATATACCACCTCTTCTTTATGCATTCATCTGTCGATGGACATCTTGGCTCTTTCCACAGTTTGGTTATTGTGGACATTGCTGCTATAAACATTGGGGTGCACGTACCCCTTCGGATCCCTACATTTGTATCTTTGTGGTAAATACCCAGTAGTGCAATTGATGGATACTATGGTAGCTCTATTTTCAACTTTTTGAGGATCCTCCATACTGTTTTCTTTTTTTTTAAATTTTATTGTTGTGTTAATCACCATACATTACATCATTAATTTTTAATGTAGTGTTCCATGATTCATTGTTTGTGCATAATACCCAGTGCTCCACGCAGAATGTGCCCTCTTTAATACCCATCACCAGGCTAACCCATCCCCCCACCCCCTCCCCTCTAGAACCCTCAGTTTGTTTTTCAGAGTCCATCATCTCTCATGATTCATCTCCCCCTCCGATTTCCCCCCCTTCATTCTTCCTTTCCTGCTATCTTCTTCTTTTTTTTTCTTAACATATATTGCATTATTTGTTTCAGAGGTAAAGATCTGTGATTCAAGTCTTGCACAATTCACAGCGCTCACCATAGCACATACCCTCCCCAATGTCTATCACCCAGCCACCCCCTCCCTCCCAGCCCCCACCACTCCAGCAATCCTCAGTTTGTTTCCTGAGATTAAGAATTCCTCATATCAGTGAGGTCATATGATACATGTCTTTCTTTGATTGACTTATTTCACTCAGCATAACACCCTCCAGTTCCATCCACGTCATTGCAAATGGCAAGATCTCATTCCTTTTGATGGCTGCATAATATTCCATTGTGTATATATACCACCTCTTCTTTATCCATTCATCCGTCGATGGACATCTTGGCTCTTTCTACAGTTTGGCTATTGTGGACATTGCTGTTATAAACATTGGGGAGCACATACCCCTTCGGATCCCTACATTTGTATCTTTGGGGTAAATACCCAGTAGTGCAATTGATGGATACTATGGTAGCTCTATTTTCAACTTTTTGAGGAAGCTCCATACTGTTTTCCAGAGTGGTTCCACCAGCTTGCATTCCCACCAACAGCGTAGGAGTGTTTCCCTTTCTCTGCATCCCCGCCAACATGTGTCGTTTCCTGACTTGTTAATTTTAGCCATTCTGACTGCTGTGAGGTGGTATCTCATGGAGGTTTTGATTTGGATTTCCCTGATGCCGAGCGATGTTGAGCACATTTTCTTTTTTTTTTTTTTTAAAGATTTTATTTATTTATTTGAGAGAGAGAGAATGAGAGATAGAGAGCACGAGAGGGAAGAGGGTCAGAGGGAGAAGCAGACTCCCCGCCGAGCAGGGAGCCCGATGCGGGACTAGATCCCGGGACTCCAGGATCATGACCTGAGCCGAAGGCAGTCGCCCAACCAACTGAGCCACCCAGGCGCCCTGTTGAGCACATTTTCATGTGTCTGTTGGCCATTTGGGTGTCTTCTTCGGAAAAATGTCTGGATTATTTGTTCTTTGGGCATTGAGTTTGATAAGTTCTTTATAGATTTTGGATACTAGCCCTTTATCTGATATGTCATTTGCAAATATTTTCTCCCATTCTGTCGGTTGTCTTTTGGTTTTGTGGACTGTTTCTTTTGCTGTGCAGAAGCTTTTTATCTTGATGAAATCCCAATAGTTCATTTTTGCCCTTGCTTCTCTTGCCTTTGGTGATGTTTCTAGGAAGAAGTTGCTATGGCTGAGGTCGAAGAGGTTGCTGCCTGTGTTCTCCTCGAGGATTTTGATGGACTCCTGTCTCACATTTAGGTCTTTCAACCATTTGGAGTCTATTTTTGTGTGTGGTGTAAGGAAATGGTCCAGTTTCATTCTTCTGCATGTGGCTGTCCAATTTTCCCAACACCATTTGTTGAAGAGACTGTCTCTTTTTCATTGGACATTCTTTCCTGCTTTGTCAAAGATGAGTTGACCATAGAGTTGAGGGTCCACTTCTGGGCTCTCTATTCTGTTCCATTGATCTATGTGTCTGTTTTTGTGCCAGTACCATACTGCCTTGATGATGACAGCTTTGTAATAGAGCTGGAAGTCCGGAATTGTGATGCTGCCAGCTTTGCTTTTTTTTTCAACATTCCTCTGGCTATTCGGGATCTTTTCTGGTTCCATACAAATTTTAGGATTATTTGTCCCATTTCTTTGAAAAAAGTGGATGGTATTTTGGTGGGGATTGCAGTGAATGTGTAGATTGCTCTAGGTAGCATTGACATCTTCACAATGTTTGTTCTTCCAATCCATGAGCATGGAATATTTTTCCATTTCTTTGTGACTTCCTCAATTTCTTTTGAGTATTTTATAGTTTTCTGAGTACAGATCCTTTGCCTCTTTGGTTAGATTTATTCCTAGGTATCTTATGGTTTTGGGAGCAGTTGTAAATGGGATCGACTCCTTAATTTGTCTCTCTTCTGTCTTGTTGTTGGTGTATAGGAATGCCACTGATTTCTGTGCATTGATTTTATTCCTGCCACTTTACTGAATTCCTGTATGAGTTCTAGCAGTGTGGGATGGAGTCTTTAGGGTTTTCCACATGCAGCATCATATCATCTGCAAAGAGTGAGAGTTTGACTTCCTCTTTGCCGATTTGGATGCCTTTGATTTCTTTTTGTTGTCTGATTGCTGTGGCTAGGACTTCTAATACTGTGTTGAATAGCAGTGGTGATAGTGGACATCCCTGCCGCGTTCCTGACCTTAGGGGGAAAGCTCTCAGTTTTTCCCCATTGAGAATGATATTCGCTGTAGGTTTTTCATAGATGGCTTTTATGATATTGAGGTATGTGCCCTCTACTCCTATACTCTGAAGAGTTTTGATTAAGAAAGGATGCTGTACTTTGTCAAATGCTTTTTCTGCATCTATTGAGAGGATCATATGATCCTTGTTCTTTCTTTTGTTAATGTATTGTATCACGTTGATTGATTTGTGGATGTTGAACCAGCCTCGCAGCCCAGGGATAAATCCCACTTGGTTGTGGTGAATAATCCTTTTAATGTACTGTTGGATCCTATTGGCTAGTACTTTGGTGAGAATTTTTGCATCTATGTTCATCAAGGATATTGGTCTGTAATTATCCTTTTTGTTGGGGTCTTTTTCTGGTTTGGGGGTCAAGGTAATGGTGGCCTCATAAAATGATTTTGGAAGTTTTCCTTCCATTTCTATTTTTTGGAACAGTTTCAGAAGAAGAGGTATTAATTCTTCTTTAAACGTTTGCTAGAATTCCCCTGGGAAGCCATCTGGCCCTGGGCTTTTGTTTGTTGGGAGATTTTTGAAGACTGCTTCAGTTTCCTTAGTGGTTTTAGGTCTGTTCAGGTTTTCTATTTCTTCCTGGTTCAATTTTGGTAGTTGATACATCTCTAGGAATGCATCCATTTCTTCCAGATTATCTAATTTGCTGGCATAAAGTTGCTCATCATATGTTCTTATGATTGTTTGTATTTCTTTGGTGTTGGTTTTGATCTCTCCTCTTTCATTCATGATTTTGTTGATTTGGGTCATTTCTCTTTTCTTTTTGATAAGTCTGGCCAGGGGTTTATCAATCTTGTTAATTCTTTCAAAGAACCAGCTCCTAGTTTCGTTGATCTGTTCTACTGTTCTTTTGGCTTCTAGCTCATTGATTTCTGCTTTGATCTTTATTATTTGTCTTCTCCTGCTGGGTTTAGGCTTTATTTGCTGTTCTTTCTCCAGCTCCTTTAGGTGTAGGGTTAGGTTGTGTATTTGAGATCTTTCATGTTTCTTGAGAAAGGTTTGTATTGCTATATACTTTCCTCTCAGGACTGCCTTTGCTGCATCCCAAAGATTTTGAACTGTTGTGTTTTCATTTTCATTGGTTTCCATATGAATTTTTTTAATTCTTCTTTAATTTCCTGGTTGACCCATTCATCCTTTTGTAGGATGCTCTTTAGCCTCCATGTATTTGAGTTCTTTCCGACTTTCCTCTTGTGATTGAGTTCTAGTTTCAAAGCACTGTGGTCTGAAAATATGCAGGGAATGATCCCAATCTTTTGTTAGTGGTTGAGACCTGATTTGTGACCTAGGATGTGATCTATTTTGGAGAATGTTCCATGGGCACTAGAGAAGAATGTGTATTCCGTTGCTTTGGGATGGAATGTTCTGAATATGTCTGTGAAGTCCATTTGGTCCAGTGTGTCATTTAAAGTCTTTATTTCCTCGTTGATCTTTTGCTTAGATGATCTGTCCATTTCAGTCAGGGGGGTGTTAAAGTCCCCCACTATTTTTGTATTGTTGTTGATGTGTTTCTTTGCTTTTGTTATTAATTGCCTTATATAATTGGCTGCTCCCACGTTAGGGGCATAGATATTTACAATTGTTAGATCTTCTTGTTGGATAGATCCTTTAAGTAGGATATAGTGTCCTTCCTCATCTCTTATTACAGTCTTTGGTTTAAAATCTAATTTGTCTGATATAAGGATTGCCACCCAGCTTTCTTTTGGTGTCCATTAGCATGGTAAATGGTCTTCCACCCCCTCACTTTCAATGTGGGTGTGTCTTTGGGTCTAAAATGAGTCTCTTGCAGATGGCATATCGATGGGTCTTGTTTTTTAATCTAATCTGATAGCCTGTGTCTTTTGATTGGGGCATTTAGCCCATTTACATTCAGGGTAACTATTGAAAGGTATGAATTTAGTGCCATTATATTGCCTGGAAGGTGACTGTTACTGTATACTGTCTGTGTTCCTTTCTGGTCTATGCTGCTTTTAGGCTGTCTCTGCTTAGAGGACCCCTTTCAATATTTCTTGGAGGGCTGGTTTCGTGTTTGCAAATTCCTTTAGTTTTTGTTTGTCGTGGAAGCTTTTTATCTCTCCTTCTATTTTCAATGACAGCCTAGCTGGATATAGTATTCTTGGCTGCATATTTTTCTCGTTTAGTGCTCTGAATATATTATGCCAGTCCTTTCTGTCCTGCCAGGTCTCTGTGGATAGGTCTGTTGCCAATCTAATGTTTCTACCGTTATAGGTTACATATCTCTTCTCCCCAGCTGCTTTCACGATTTTCTCTTTGTCTCTGAGACTCGTAAGTTTTACTATTAGATGTCGGGGTGTTGACCTATTTTTATTGATTTTGAGAGGAGTTCTCTGTGCCTCCTGGATTTTGATGCCTGTTTCCTTCCCCACATTAGGGAAGTTCTCTGCTATAATTTGCTCCAATATAGCTTCTGCCCCTCTCTCTCTTTCTTCTTCTTCTGGGATCCCAATTATTCTAATGTTGTTTCGTCTTATTGTATCACTTATCTCTCGAATTCTGCCATCATGATCTGTAGTTGTTTATCTCTCTTTTTCTCAGCCTCTTTATTTTCCATCATTTGGTCTTCTATATCGCTGATTCTCTCTTCTGCCTCATTTATCCTAGCAGTTAGTGCCCCCATTTTTTTATTGCACCTCATCAATAGCCTTTTTGATTTCGACTTGGTTAGATTTTAGTTCTTTTATTTCTCCAGAAAGGGTTTCTCTAATAACTTCCATGCTTTTTTCAAGCCCAGCTAGTATCGTTAAAGTCATGATTCTGAACTCTAGGTCTGACATCGTACTAATGTCAGTATTGAGTAGGTCCGTGGCAGAGGGTACTACCTCTTCTTCTTTTTGTTGAGATGATTTTTTTCGTCTTGTCGTTTTGTCCAGAGGAGAACAGATGAATGAGAACAAAATGCACACAGTTTAACAACGTCCCCAGAAAATATACTCTAAAGAAATCAGAAAAGACCTGAAACCAGGGGAAAAGAAAGGGAAAGAAAGAAAAAAGAAAGAGAAGAGAGAAAGATAAAAACAAACAAAAACAGAACAAAACAAAAACAGAATATGATCAAATATTATCAGACTGTTGCATAGATCAGTGCCACACACTAGATTTTGGGTGTATTTTGGTCTGTTAGAAGAAAGTGCCTCCTAAAATTTTAAAGAAAGAAAGACTTAAATATATACAAAATAAGGGTTGATATGATGAATGAATGGAATATGAGTGTAAAGATGAAAATTATAAATATCTTAAAAAAGGAATTGATAAGAAGGTTTTTGAAAAAGAAAGAAGAGGATAAAAGAAGAAAGGAAAAAAAGGGGGAGAGAATATGATCAAGCAGGAGACTAGAACAAAGCCATACACTAGAGATTTAGGGTATATTTTCATCTGTTAGAAGAAACTGTATCTCAAAATTTTAAAGAGAGAACAACTTATACATATATGCCAAAAATAAGGGTAACTACTATGAAGGGCTAGAACATGACTCTAAAAATGAAAAATAAAAATTTTTTTAAAACAGGGATTGATAAGATGTTGGTTGAAAAAGGGAAAAAGAAAAATTCAAAAAAAGTTAACTTTGAAATACTAATGAATCATGGTAAAAAAGCCATGAATTCTATGTGCAGTATTCTCTTAGTGCTGGAGTTCTGCGGTTCTCCTTGATCGCTAAACTTGGTCTTGGCTGGCTGTTCATGCTGATCTTCTGGGGGAGGGGCCTGTTGCCATGGTTCCCAAATGTCTTTGCTGGAGGCGGAATTGCCCCGCCCTTTTCGGTCCGGGCTAAGCAAGCTGCTCGGGTTTGCTCTCGGGAGCTTTTATTCCCTGCAAGCTCTCAGTACAGCTTTGGAGGATGAGCGTGAAAATGGTGGCCTCCCAATCTCCGCCTGGAGGAGCTGAGAATTCGGGGCCCCGCTCCTCAGTGCGCCCCCAGAGAAAAGCAGTCACTCCCGTGTCCCCGGTCTCCGGCCGCACTCCGTGCTCACCCGGCCTGTGGCCCAGCGTTTCTATCTCTGGCCCCCGACCCCGTGTGGAGTCTCCAAACCCAGCAGATCCCTGCGGTGCGCTCCCGCGCCGCTCCTCCCGGGGGAGGAAGGGGAGTCTCCCCGGCTCTGCCGCTTGTTGGGTCCCTGCTGGAGGAGCAGTGGCCCGACTGGGCCGCGGATCACAGTTTACGGCCACCCCGAGCTGAGAGCCCGCGCCTCGGCTCCGTCTCTGCAGCCGGCTTCCCCGCTCCGATCCCTGGGAGCTCTGCCGCACTCAGGCACCCCCGGCCTTTCTGTGACCCCGAGGGTCCTGAGACCACACTGTCCCGCGAGGGTTCCACCCCCCCGCTTAGCCACTGGAGCGACGTCCCTCCGCGGAGCCGACTTCTAAAAGGTCCGATTTTGTGCTCCGCGGCTCTAGCACTTGCCAGAAGCGGCCGGCGGAGGCCCCCTCCCCCGCCGTCTATCCTCCCGAATATCGCCTCGGATTCACTTCTCCGCACGTCCTACCTTCCAGTAAGTGGTCGCTTCTCTGTTCAGAGAGTTGTCGCTACTCTCCTCTTCGATCTCCTGTTCAGTTCGTAGGTGTTCAGAATGGTTTGATCCCTATTCAGCTGAATTCCTGAGACCAGACAAAATCCAGGTCTCCTACTCCTCCACCATCTTGCTCACTTCCCCTCTCCAATTTTTTTTTTTAAGATTTTATTTATTTATTTGACAGAGACACAGCGAGAGAGGGAACACAAGCAGGGGGAGTGGGAGAGGGAGAAGCAGGTTTCCTGCGGAGCAGAGACCCATATGCGGGGCTCGATCCCAGGACCCTGGGATCATGACCTGAGCTGAAGGCAGAGGCTTAACGACTGAGCTACCCAGACGCCCCATGATTTCACCATTTTTAAGTGTAATTCCAACAACACTTTAGAAAAACTGCACCAAATCCACCAAGTTTATAAATGTACTTCTGTTTCTGTGCACCCTTACCAGCATTATTTCTTGTAAGAAAGTCTGCTACTTTGAAAACACGTACCTGTTAAGTATTCATTGACCAGCTTAGTCTTAGCTCAGAAGAGTTCCGTAAGTTTGACTAGAAGGTGATGGTGCTGGGAGAGAAGGAGAGGAAGAAACAGTGAAGGGATTGATAGTGTATTTTACAAAGTAAGGTTAGGATATGATATTTGAAAGCTGGAAAGGCATTCCATAAATTTCTACCACAATGTGGTACTGTTAAGTAAAGGGCTGTGGAGAGTCCAATATGGCACTCAGCCGCCCCCCCCCCCCCAGCCCCTCACTGCCTCCAGCCACTAGCACAGTTCAATTCAATCCAGTCTCAAGATGAGTGGGTCTGCAGGAGAAAGGAGCACTTCTTTTCAGGCTTCTCTGCCACTCTGGTCCTGTTTCCTCATTAAGAAAGTGAGAATAAACATCACAGCAGTATTACCCACATTGAAGGTTTACTGTGGAACTAAATCAAATCATGTATTTGAAAATATTTTGTAAACCTAAAATGCCACAAGAGTGTAGCAAGGGAATTCGATTCTAAAGCCAGCAAGTAGGGGTGCCTGGGTGGCTCAGTTGGTTAGGCTTCCGACTCTTGATTTCGGCTCAGGTCATGATCTCATGAGATCGAGCCTTGCTTCCGGCTCTGCGCTGGGCACGGAGCCTGCTTAAGATTCCTCTCTTCCTCTGCCCCTCCCTCCTCTGTAAAATAAATAAATAAATAAATAAATAAATAAATAAATAAATAAATAATAAATAAACTCAGCAAGTCAAGTTAAAACTGAGTGCAAAAAAAAAAAATCATTAGAAGTTCCTTAAATTAGGCATGTGTGCAGTAAGATGCTCTCACTTAGAAGACACATGAGAACAAAGTCCCTCTGTAGGGGAGCTGGGAGAAATACATTCTCAGTAAAATTGCCAGAGGAATTGCTATACTGTAACTGATTTTCATTTTCTCTCTTTCTGCCAAGTGCGTAACAATCTGAGTAAGTCATGATGCAACAGTTATTGTTCTACAGTTTTATTTTGGTAAGTCAAGAAATCTCCCTGGGTCTCTTTGTCTAATGGTGTACTTCAGCTGGATCAGGGTTTCCTCCAATTTTCATTTGACACATATTTTCAGAGTTTACTATTCTCAGAGTGTGCCAGGCTGCTGTGCTGGATGTCGGGGGGTGGGGGAGTAAAACACCAGGAAGGAGACACAGTCCGACCACAAGAGGCCAGCGAGTGGTGAGGCAGTTTCAGCTTTGATTTGAGGTTCTTTGATCACCTTCTGGGGAATGCAGTGAATATTTAAAAAAATTATGGAAAAGTTACATATTTTGTTATGAATACCAGCTGCAACGCTACATCTGATCCATATTAAGTTACTTTGTTTCCTCCTTTGCTGTTTGTGTTGCTACTTTTTAATGTAACATTTGCTTTAAACCTGGGTTAACTCAACTATTTTTTAATTTAAAAAAGAGGAAAAATGCAAACTGAACAAAATGAGCGGACAATGAAAAGCAAGTCTTTTATTCTAGACCCCCCCTTCCCCCCTCTCTACACACACTCCATCCCCATTCACACCGTCCTCCTATTCAGAGGTAATCGCTGGGTCAGTAGTACTTAAAAGGAAACAGTTAAGGTGATCCCTGGGGTCCAGAAGTTACACAACCAACCAGAGAGACTCTAAAGCCGTTCAAACTCTAAAATTATGTCCAAGTCTTTTGCAGCATATACTCTACTGAGGGTACAAAAAAGAGATAGCCTTGCCTTGTCTAACACTGTGGTTGGTAAAGGGACAGATGAATACAAATTGAATTCAGAATTACATGCTAGATTTAGAAACATGAAGGAAAGAGGACAGGGCTCACACACTTTCATGGTAGGTGGTTTATTTATGGATCGAATAAAGGCACCTCTGGGCTGTAAACTCCATGAGGGCAGGAACTCCATCGCGAGCTTTCACTGCAGACCGTGGCACACCACAGGGGCTCACTGGACCAAGGACCCCACAACCCAGCACCGGGTGCGGGGGTGGGGGGAAAGCAGGGAAAGTCACGTGACTCGAGCTCCCCCGCAAAACTGCCCCTTCCACCTCCGAGCTGCAGCGCCAGGCCCGCCCCACAGGCCTCACCAATCCGCGAAGGAAGTCAAATTTGGCTAGCCTGGGCGAGAGGCGTGTCCCGCGGGTCTAGGCACCCGGCAGCTGCGACTCGCCCAGATCGGCCCACTTTCCTGTTAGTCTCAGGCGGTTGCTCCTCCCACCCGGCCCAAACAATATGCTCCAGATTGCAAGTGGGAGGCGCAGAGGGGCCAGAAGTGGGCAAAAGCGCATGCGTATTGACGCAACGCGGCGGCAGCTCGTGAAGATTGGGGCGGAACTTCAGAAGGCAGAGCGAGGAGGAAGGAGCAGCCTCCACTGCGCGTGCGTGCGGCTGCCCTCCCCGGCCCGACCCACGCGGCGCGGCGTGGTGACGCCCGTGCGGCCCGAGGAAGGGGTGGGGTCGTGCCGGGGCGGGCCTCCGCGCTCCTCCCGCCCCCTCTCCATCCCGACTCTCCCTCCCCCTACCTCCCCCACACTGGGCCCCGTCAGCCCGAGGCTTCCTTCGTCGCTCATCTTCGCGTCGGCTCGGCCCGGCCCGGCCAGCGGGCAGATGCCCCGAGCTGCCGCTGCCGACGCCGCCGACTCGGCCGGTGGCGGTGTGGGAGGCGGGCGTCCGGCCCCGGGCCGCTGAGTGTGACGGACGGGGCCGGGGGCCGCCGGGCGCCGCGGCGTCGGCGCCTCCGCGCGGACCATGTATTTCCTGAGCGGCTGGCCCAAGAGGCTGCTGTGCCCTCTGGGGAGCCCGGCCGAGGCGCCTTTCCACGTTCAGTCCGACCCCCAGAGGACTTTCTTCGCCGTGCTGGCCCCGGTCCGCCTCAGCATCTGGTACAGCCGCGTAAGTAGAGCCGCCCGCCGCCTCTCGCCGCGCCCTCCGCGGCGCCTTGGCACGGTCCCGCCCTCAACTTCCACCCGGAGTCCCGCGCCCCTGCCCCTGGGCGCCGGACCCGCGGCTCCTCGGCGGCCGCGTCCCCGTTCGGCCGGGACTCGGGGGCAGATGCGGCGGCGGCTGCCGAAAAGCCGTGCGCCTCCCCGCGTCGGAGCGGCGGCCGCGCACCGCGCACAGCCGCGCGCTCCCTCGGCGGAGCCCAGGCTTGCCCTGCGCTCCCTTCCCCCATTCCCTGAGGAGCAAATTTGTTTAAACTTTCCACAAATAGAAGTCTGGGCGCTGTGAGTTCCCAGCCGTCCCCTGCTTTCAAGGCCGTGGTCCTGGAGCTGGGGAGAGCCTGTTGGGCTTCACCCAGTGCCGGACTCCCGAGGCCTGCCACAACTTACTTCCAGCAGCTGCCGCCAGGATTCTTTAATTTTTACGAAAGGTCCCGCTTGTCCTGCTGCTCGCTTCCGCCCCAAACATCTGCGCACTTTCGGGCTAGTCCCCTTCTCTGCTGCCCTAGGGCTCCTCGTTAGAGGATTGTAGGGGGCTTCGGAGGAGCGGAGTTGAACTCAGATCTGTCCGCGCTGCTTGCGGGTATTTAACACCTGGAAATAATAAGATTTGGGAAAAGCCTGAGACTGAGTTCTGTGTTTGCTGTCTGCGGAGTGCTGGTGTTTCATTCTAGTATCTAATTACCGAGTAGGTAAGAGAGAAAAAACACAAAAACTTCAAAAAATAAGTCGTGGATGGGATACTCCCCATTTCCCGCGAACGCTGCTCTAGGTCAGTGTATAAAAGCGACAGAATTAAAAAAAAAAAAAGTACTTGTTGTTCCCCGCCCCCCCCGCCCCAAAGAAGGCAGTAGTAATCGACGTCAGAGTGGACTTTTTCTCTTTTTCTAGCTGACTTGTCCGCGTGGAAATAGGTTGTGACCTTGGCTTTATTACATCTGTGTGGCACAGTGGCTTTACTGACTTGAGTTAAATTAGTGAAAACCCTCGACTGTCCGTACTGACCATTTGAATATTTATATAAAGTCCTTGACTCTTCTCACACACAGCCCTGGTAAACGTGATGGAATTTAGATATTTCTAGTATCTTTTTTATGTGACTGTCATGGTTAGGCTGTAAATCTGACTATTTGCCATTAAGTTGGGGCCGATTTAATTTTTAAATATGTATCAAAATAGGTTGTTACATAACCAGCAATGTGACTGTTCAGTCTGGTGCTTGATTTCATTTTCGAATATGTATATTGTATATCATTTGGTTTTTAAATGAGGTACTAATTCATTTACATTGTGTAGGCAGTGGAATAATTTTTATTTGCTTGGTTGTATATAACTATTATTTTTAAAGTACATGCAGAAAAAAATAATTATAACTTGAATGTTAAATTGTCTTCTGAGTTTAGTAATGACTTTCACTCTAATGTAACAGCCTAAAATTTAACTATCTCTAAAAAGGTAGCCCTAATTTAAGTGGAGGAAGCAGAACTAAATATGAGGGATGAATAGACCAGAAGCCTGTAGGTTACTTTATTGCTCTATAAAAGAAACAGAAATGTGCCTCAGCTTTCTTAGGGATATTGTGAGTATTAAAAATATGTTTTTTTTGCTTTTGCAGTTGGATACTATGTAAATTAGGCAGTTATGAAATTTAAAACAACTCCTACACCTTTCTTTAAACTTCCATCCTACACACAGATACCTACTTTCTACGAAGTCCTGGGGTTACTACCATTAAAACCCACTGTGCAAAGTTATGTCTAGAGACTCTGTGGGTTCACAAGTATGAGGTGAAATGAAATGCAGGAATACCATAGGGGAGGCTGCATGTTATGGTTAACCTTGATCTCTGGCATCAGCTTCATCACTTTAAAAATCAAGTATTGGATCAGATGGTTTTAAGATTTGTGCTTATATAGCTGGGATGATGGGAAACAGGTGCCAGACTACAGCTTTGAGTCTCTTCTGCCTGGAATATGCCTTTTTTCACTCTGAAAGTTTTTTTGGGGTGTGTGTGTGTGTGTTTAATTTCGAAACTTAACTGAAACTAAGTTAAAATCAGTTAGCAAACTCTTTTAAAAGTGAAAACACTTCTAGCTAAATTGAGTTATCACTTACTGCACACTTTAGAGTGAATTGATTTAAAATGTTCACATGAGAACATGAAAGCTTTGCTTTTGGAGAGATACTGTACATACAAGTAATTTTATAGAATAAAGTGAACACTGAAGATCTAAGGAAAGGTTTAATGGAGTTGAGGTCTTAAAAGCTGCTTGAGGGCGTTTGGAGACAAGGAGACACATGCACGAAGAGGTGAGGATATAGTATGATTTGCTTATTTGAAATTTTGTTGGGTCTCTCTTAGCAAGTTAAAGTCACTTAAGGATGAATTTTTAAAAAGAGAAAATGTGCATTTAATAGTCTAAACTGTTTTTTTTTAAGTGTCCAAAAGAATTGCTGTGTTTAAAATGTTAAAATTAGTCATGAGACTAATTAAAGTAAAATCTCTAAGAATAACTTCTGTGCATTTTATGGGTCTTTCAGTGAACTTTTTTATACCTCTTACAGTTACTATTATGTACTCTATGTGTCCAGTTGTAGTATCAGTTTTATAGAGTCATAGCTCTTTAAAATTCTTTCCTAACTCCAAAATTGAGAGGAGCGCAAGTGTGGGGAGGGGCAGAAGGAGAGGGAGAGAGAATGCCAAGCTGACTCCCTGCTCAGTTGTGTGGAGTCGCCCGTGGGGATCGATTCCACGACCCTGAGACCATGACCTGCGCCGATATCAAGAGTCTGATGCTTAACCAGCTGAGCCATCCAGGCGCCCCTAGATATGTTTATGAACAAAAGATTTCCTACAGATACTCACTTTGCTTTATTTCATTTTTAGTGTGAAGGTGTAACTTGTTTTCAGTGTAACGTGTTGATGTAAATTTGTTTTCTCTACTTTGTGATTCTACTTAGAAGTTCTAAAAACTGCTCAGGAGTGTATAACGGGGATCATCCATATATTTTGGAACCCCAAAGGTGCTCAAAAAATGGTTTAGCACATATATGTTAGGTTGGGGTGGTAGGGGTATGACTTAATTGGTGGAGCAGTTGACAATGTATTTCTGCTAAGGGTATTGTAAAAGGACTAGTTTCAGCTTTGGGATTGAAGTTGCTGCTTAAATCATGGTATGATTTCTGACTGACCCATTTATGGTGGTTGTGGGATATTGTGTTTTGTACTGTACTAGAGAGCCTAGAATTATTTCTCTAATATACTGTTGAATTATGAATATTAAAGTCCACATATGTGAACCACAAAATGACACCTTAGAATGCTGTAATTCTAAATAAGTCTTATCTCAGTTTTCAGGTCATTATTTCGTGTATATATGTATATATATATAAATCACCCTTAAAAGTATTTTTGAACACCTTCTGTGAAAGATAGCGTAAATAGGCAATATATGAAAGGAATGAAGGGGCATGTTACATGTAACAAAACACTCTATCCAAAGATGTTAGTGTATTAATATGATAAATGAAAATTTTGTGAGTAACCACTGTGAAGGTTGCTAATAAAAAGCTAAATAGGCAAATAATTACTGAGCTTATGAAATGAATTATGTGTCTTTGAGTAACCCTGACTAGAAACTTATGTTCTTGTTGGTGTATGCTAATAATAGAGAACAATGAGGTAAATGTGCAAAGAAGCCATGTTGTAGGATTAGGTATATGGTTAACTGTGGACCTCAGGAAGGTCATTCAGTTTGTACCTATGTTTTCCCACTCTTCCATTTCTTACCTTCTCAACTCTGTTCTATTGCTCACTGCCTCCAGAGAGCCTTCTGTGTAAACTTACTGCTTAGAAGTCTTTTAGGGTTCACTGTTGGTTAAAGAGTGAAGTTCAAACTCCTTAGTTTGCTATCAGAGACACTCCCCTCTTGGGATGATCACTTGCCCCATCTCTGCCTATCAGAATATTATCTATCCTTTAGTTTCTGTTGAAATCCTACTTTCTCTATGAGTCATTTTTTTTTTTAAAGATTTTATTTATTTATTTGACAGAGAGACACAGCGAGAGCAGGAACACAAGCAGGGGGAGTGGGAGAGGGAGAAGCTGGCTTCCCGCTGAGCAAGGAGCCTGATGTGGGACTCGATCCCAGGACCCTGGGATCATGACCTGAGCCGAAGGCAGACGCTTAACGACTGAGCCACCCAGGCGCCCTGAGTCATTCTTTATTTACCATAACCAGAAAGGTTCATTTTTTTTTGATGAACTCATGTTTGTAAGTGTAAGTTTTGCACACATGACTTAATTTTCCAATTAGATTTTAAGTTTTTGGAGGGCAGAAATGATCTTCTTTGTACTATCCATAATGCCTTGCACAAAAACATATGCTTAATAAGTATTTTTAAAATAATGAATTTAGGGTATCCTATGCATAGCAGAGAATTTCTTAAAGGTTTAATAAATGGAAGGTTTTTATTTATTTATTTATTTTTTAAAGATTGATTTATTTGAGAAAGAGAATGAGAGACAGAGAGCACAAGAGGGAAGAGGGTCAGAGGGAGAAGCGGACTCCCCGCTGAGCAGGGAGCCTGATGTGGGACTCAATCCCGGGATTCTGGGATCATGACCTGAGCCAAAGGCAGTTGCCCAACCAACTGAGCCACCCAGGCGCCCCTAAATGGAAGGTTTTTAAATGTTGACATGTAATAAAAGTAAACATGGTAGTACTAGATTACAAGTTAAATTCAGAAAAAGTTATTTTAGAGAGGGTTATTTAAATGAAAGTGAATTAAGTACTTTTTTTTTTTATTACATACAGTCCAGTTATTTTAGAAAAGAGTAGTACGTGTTATTCACAATAGCCAAAATAGGGAAACAACCTAAGTGTGTGTCAGTGGACGACAAATGGATAAAGAAGATGTATATATACACAGTGGAATATTCTTCAGCCGCGAGAAAGCATAGCTTTCCATTCGTGGCAACATGGATGGACCTTGAGGGCATTATGCTAAGTAAAATAAGTTAGACAAAGACAGATACTGTTAGATGGCACTAATTTGTGGAATATAAAAAAGCCAAATGCATAGAAAGACTAGAATGGTGGTTACCAGAGGCTAGGAGGTGTGGCCCAAAGAGAGTTGTTCAAGGTGTACACACTTCAGATGTAAGGTAAATAAGATCTGGGGATTTAATGTTCAGCATAATGAGAATAGTTCCTAAAACTGTTTATATACTTGAAAGTTGCCAAGATAGTAGACCTTCCATGTTCTCACTGTGGAAAAGAAATGATAAACATGTGGTGCAGGCGTTAGCTAGCGCTGTGGTGGCAGTCATCTTGCAAGATGTAAGTGCATCAAACAGCATGTTGTGCATGTTCAGCGTATGCAGTGGTGTATGCCAGTTATAACTCAATAAAGCAAGGGGGACAAAGTGGTAGGTGGTAAAGAGTCCTCTACCAAAACTTAAACTATTGTGCAGTTTTATCCCCACCAGTTGAACTCCTGGTTCCCAGTCTGTGTTTATATTGAAGTGATCTGTGGAAAGCGTGGTCCCACAAAAAAGCAGCAGTATAAATATTTAAATAAAGACATTTCATCTATCTTCTTCAGGTGCTTGTGAATCATTGATGTGATCCATATTACAGATAAACATTCATTCTGAGTTTACTGTGGACTAGGTGCTTTACATCATGGGAAGCAGTGTTTCTTGAATTTAGGTTCTTCACTTGCCTCATTCGTGATTTTTGCCCTGTCCTTATAGTACTTCTCCAGTCTAACTTTTAAACTTGAAATTCTCTTTCAAAATAACTTTTATCTTTACAATAAATGGAAAGCTAGCACTACTTGGGTGAATACAGGGTTACTGTATGAGGAAACAATGAAAACAGTGTAATGAAAATCTAGGTTCCTGCCAGAGGCTCTTGCCCTTTTCTTAAAAAGGAGCAGTTAGCAGATACATGAGAAGTGTTTAGAGGTAAACTAGCCCCTCTCACAGATTTCCTTTTTACCTAAATCAAAAAGATTGAAGAATTGGAAAAATTATTTTCTCACTGTATGATTAAATAGTACAGTGACTGTCACCTAAAATAGTGGTGTAGGAAATACTGTGTTAAGGCATTGTATTCATTGCCAAATATGCAATTTATCAAATTAGAATAAATTTACAATTTATTTTTAAAAAAGATTTTATTTGACAGAGAGACACAGCAAGAGAGGGATCACAAGCAGGGGGAGTGGGAGAGGGAGAAGCAGGCTTCCCGCGGAACAGGGAGCCCCACGTGGGGCTCAATCCCAGGACCCTGGGATCATGACCTGAGCCGAAGGCAGACGCTTAATGACTGAGCCACCCAGGCGCCCCTACAATTTAAAAGTATTTAAAAATAATCTAGAATTGACTTGCCACAAAGTGAGAGAATTGCTTAATTAAAAATATTTTATTGACTGTCAAGCATCAGTTGGTTGGAATCAAGGTATCTTACGTTTCTTTTAAATTCATTATAATTGGGCGCCTGGGTGGCTCAGTCGTTAAGCGTCTGCCTTCGGCTCAGGTCATGATCCCAGGGTTCTGGGATCGAGCCCCACATCGGGCTCCCTGCTCCGTGGGAAGCCTGCTTCTCCCTCTCCCACTCCCCCTGCTTGTGTTCCCGCTCTCGCTGTGTCTCTCCTCTGTCAAATAAATAAATAAAATCTTTAAAAAAAAAAAATAAATTCATTATAATTGCTTTGAGTTGCTGTCCCAAATCTGTCTCCCCAAGTGATTTGCTTTATGTCCATAATATATCATACATAAATTTACATATGAGATTCTGAATATTACTATGGGTATACAGTAGAATTTGCTGTGGTTTAATTTTCTAACAGCTTTATTCATGTGTATGAGTATATTGTAAATGCACACTGATTTTTTAGTAAATTTATAGAGTTGTGCAACCATCATCACAGTCTAGTTTTAGGACATTTATAGCAACCCAAAAAGTGTCATGTCCGTTTGCATTTAACTACTGCTCCCACTCCAGCCCCAGGAAACCGTTGGCCTTTTTGTCCCTTTAGATTTGGCTTTTCTAGAAATGTCCTACAAAGGTAGTCATATAATGTGTGGTCTCTTGTGTCTGGCTTTTATTTAGCACACTGTTTCTGTGGTACTGCTTTTCATAGCTGAGTAGTATTCCATTGTGTGGCTGTACCGCATCTTAAAAATCCATTTACCAGTTGATAGATATTCGATTGTTTCTGTTTTGAGGTCATTATGGGTAATGTCGCTATAAACAACTATATATATGTCTTTGCAAGGATGTATATTATTATTCCTTATAGGGAGATACTGAGGAGTGGAACTATTGGGTCATATAGTAAGTTGATGTTTAGCTTTTTTAGGAAACTGCCAAACTATTGCACAGTAGCGGTAGCATTTTACAGCCCTACCAGCAAAGTCTGAAAGTTTGTTTCTCCACATCCTTCTCAACACTGGCTGTTTTAAGTCTTTTTTTTTTTTACTAATTTATTTATTCATTTATTTTTAAAGATTTTATTTATTTGACAGAGCACAAGCAGAGAGAGAGAGAGGGAGAAGCAGGTTGCCTGCTGGGCAAGGAGCCCAATGTGGGACTCGATCCCAGGACCCTGGGATCATGACCTGTGCCGAAGGCAGCCGCTTAACTGACTGAGCCACCCAGGCGTCCCTTAAGTCTTTTATTACAGTCATTGTGTTTGTAGTGGTATCTCATTGTGACTTTGATTTGTACTTTCCTAATGACTGTGAATGTTTAGCTTTTTTTCATGAGCTTAGTAGTCATTTGTATACCTTATTTGATGAAATGTCTATTCAGATACTCCCCACCCCCCTTGTTAATTGGAGTGGTTTTGCCTTAGTGAGTTGTAAGGGTTCTGAATTTTCAGGTTCTTAGTGGTGTCTTTTGGAAAGTAAAAGCTTAATTTTGATGAAGTCTAGCTTTTTTTTTTTTCTTTTATGAATCATGCTTTTTGTGTGCTAAAAAACTTTTGGCCAATGCAAGGTTATAGCATCTTATGTTTGCTTTTATAATTTTTATAAATTGAGCTCTTAAGTCTGTCATCCATTTTGAGTTGACTTTTGTTTGTAAAGATCTAAGTTCAGGGTTTTTTTTTTTTTTTTTTGAAGATTTTATTTATTTATTTCACAGAGAGACACAGCGAGAGAGGGAACACCTGCAGGGGGAGTGGGAGAGGGAGAAGCAGGTTCCCCACTGAGCAGGGAGCCCGACGTGGGGCTCGATCCCAGGACCCTGGGATCATGACCTGAGCCGAAGGCAGATGCTTAACCCACTGAGCCACCCAGGTGCTCCTTTGTTTTTGTTTTTTTAACTTATAGATCCAGTTGTCTTAGCACAGTTTGTCGGAAAGACTTCACCATTGAATTGCATTGGCACCTTTGTTAAACATCAATTGATTTGTAACAATAAGGGGTTATTTCTGAATTTTCTATTGTTTTATTCATCAATATGTCTATTCGAGCATCCCACTGTAGCTTTTCTGCAAGTTTAGAAATTGGGTGGTAAAAGTCCTCTACTTTGTTTCAAAATTATTTTGCCTATTCCAGATCCTTTGCATTTCTGTTTAAATTTTAGGATTATCTTGTCAATTTCTACAAAAAAAAAACCACCCCAAAACAAAAATTGGGATTTTTCAGGGGATTGCACTGAATCCGTAGATCAGTAGAGTTGGTATCTTAATGGTATAGAATATTCCAGTCTATGAACATGCTGCGCAGTGTCTTTCCATTTTAGATTTAAAAAAAGTTTTCTTAGTATTTTGTAGTTTCAGTGCACAGATCTTCACTTTTGTTAAGTTTATTCCTAAGTGATTTTGTTTGTGATGGTCTTGTGGATGTAATTGTTAATTTCATTTTCATATTGTTATATGTATATAGATGCAAACTTGATTTTTGTATATTGCTGTTTTGCATCCTTGCCAAAACTTATTCTCATAGGGTTTTTTTTTTAAAGATTTATTTATTTTAGAGGGAGAGAGTGTGAGCATGTGTGTGCAAGTGGGGGAAAGGGCCGAGGGAGAGGGAAAGAGAATCGCAAGCAGACTCTGTGCTGAGCGCAGAGCCCTACATGGGGCCAGTCTCACGACCCTGAGATCATGGCCTGAGCCAAAACCAACAGTAGGATGTTCAACCGACTGAACCACCAGGGTGCCCCTCAGTTTTTTATAGTTATAACTAATAAACAAATTCAGCAGAATGCCAAGGCACAAAACATGCAGAAATCAGTTGCCTGTCTATACCATAACATCATTGAAAAATGAAGTTAAGAAAACAATTTACAATAGCGTCAAAAAGAAATAGGATTAAGCTTAACTAAGGAAGTGACAGACTTGTATGCTGAAAACTATAAAACAATTGCTGAAAGAAATTAGAGATGTAAATAAATGGTAAGAAATCCCATATTCACAGATTATTAAGATGCCAGTACTACCCAAAGGAGCTTACAGATTCAGTGTGCTTCTAATGGCTTGCTTTTTTTTTTTTTGGTAGAAATATAAAAATCCATCCTAAAATTAATCTGGAATCTCAAGCGGTTCCTCTCATCAGTTTAGACAAAATTTTAGCAATTTTATAGATCTTTTCAGTGAGCCAACTTTTGGTTTTACTTATCTTTTACTGATCTGTTAATTTTGTGTTTTCTATTTTTTTATTTCTGTGTTGATTTTTAAATTATTTTCTTTGGGTTTGGTGTTGTATGTTCAGTGGGTTTGGACAAATGTATAATGACCTCTATCTGTCATTGTAATGTCATGTAGAATATTTTCCTTGCCCTAGAAATCCCTTGTGCTCTGCCTGTTCATCTCCCCCGCCCCCAACATTTGATAAGCACCAATTTTATTTTCAGTTCAGTTTTTAAAAGTTAATCATTTCTAAAATTTAATCATTTCTTTGAATCATCACATGGGTTATTTACAAGTATGTGGTTTAATTTCCAAATATTTGAGGATTTTCCAAAATCTTTGTTATTGATTCCTAACTTAATTCCATTGTGGTTTGGGACTATATTTTGAATGATTTTATTCCTTTAAGACCTGTTTTATGGATTGGCATATACTTTGTGTTGGAAAATGTTTGATGTGCACTTGTAAGGAATATTCTACTATTGGCAGAGTGTTCTCTAAATGGTAGGTTAAATTGGTTGGCATGGTCGTTCAAGTTTTCTGTATCCTTGTTAATGGTTCGGTCTAGCTCTGTCAGTTATTGAGAGTGGAGATTGAAATCTCCAATTCTATTATTGAATTGCTTTCTCTTTCAATTCTGTGGGTTTTTGCTTCATATATTTTTGGGCTGCATAGTTTGTATACATTTTTAACGGTTATAGTTGCCTTTTGTATTGACCTTTTTATCATCATTGGTTCTCTCCACTAATGTTTCTTTTTTTAAAGTATTTCGTTGTGTATTAATATTGCCACTTGAGTTCTCTTATGGTTACCACTTGTGTGACATACTTTTTTTACTCTTCTGGTTTCACAGACTAATTACATTTTTGAATCTAAAGTATGTCTTGTATGGACATTTATTTAGATCTTCCTTTTTTTTGTTTTTGTTTTTTGTTTTTTCCCCAAATCCAGTCTGGTAATCTCTGCCATTTGATTGGAGTGTTTAGTCCGTTCACATGTAATTATTGATAGGGTTGGATTTATATCAGCTGTTTTGGTATTTTGTTTTCTGTATTTCCCATGTCCTTTGTTTACTCTTCTAATTACTTTGATTTTTTTTTTAAGATCTTATTTGTTTATTTGAGAGACAGCACGCACACACGCACGAGCTGTGGGGAGGGTTAGAGGGAGAAGAAGAAGCAAACTCTGCTGAGCAGGGAGCCCAATGCAGGACTTGATCCCAGGACTCTGGGATCATGACCTGAGCCGAAGGCAGGCACTTAACCAACTGGGCCACCCAGGCATCCAACGCTTTGATTTTTAACCATATTTTTCTGATTTATTTTATTAACAGTTTCTCTAGTGATTACAATGTGCATCTTATTATACTTTGGATTAATACTGAATTCTGGTAAAATATAGCAATTTTTTCAGCCTTTTTTCTTTCATGGCTTTTTAAAAATATTTGAGTATAGTTGACAATGTTAACATTAGTTTCAGGTGTACAACAAAGTGATTCAACATGTCTGTACATTATGCTGTCCTCACAAGTGGAGCTACTATATAACCTATTACAGTATTATTGACTATGTTCCTTATGCTGTACTTATCCCTGTGACTTATTTAATTCATAACTGGATTTACTTTTCATTTTTTTTTTTTTAAAGATTCTGTTTACTTATTTGACAGAGAGAGAGGGAGCACTAGCAGGGGGAGCTGCAGGCAGAGGGAGAGGGAGAAACAGGCTCCCCTGATGTGGGACTCGATCCCAGGACCCTGGGATCATGACTTGAGCCAAAGGCAGACACTGAACTGACTGAGCCACCCAGGTGCCCCCACTTTTCATTTTTTTAAAGTGGTAAATGTGTGTAAAAAATTTGCCTTTTTAATAATTTTGAAATGTGTATTTCTGAGGCTTTAAGTACATTTACGTTGTTGTGCAGCCATCACCATCCATTCCCAGAACATTTTTCATCTTCCCAGATTGAAAGTCCATACGCAGTAAACAATAATTCCCTAATTCTCCCTTGTCCTCTTACCTGGCAATCACCATTCCATTTTCTGTCTCTATGAATTTCACTGTTGTGGAAACACAATATTTGTCTGTTAGTGATAAATTTATTTCATTTGGCATGTTTTCAGGGTTCTTTTATGTTCTAGTATGTAACAACATTTGCTCCCTTTTTAAGGCTGAGTAATATTCCATTGTGTATATGTATTTAATCCATTCATTCATTGATGGACACTTAGGTTGCTTCCATTTTTTGGCTATTGTGAGTAATGCTGCTGGAACGTTGGTGTTCAAGCCCTTGCTTTTGATTCTTTGGTGTATATATCCCAAAGTGGAATGTGTGGATTATATGGTAATTCTACGTTTAATTTTTTGAGAAATCACCACACTGTTTTTCACAGTGGCTGCACCATTTTACATTCCCACCAGTAATGCACAAGCGTTCCAATTTCTCCACATCCTTACCAACACTTGTTCTTTTCTGTTTTTTTTTTTTTGTTGATTGTCATCCTGATGGGTGCAAAGTGGTATCTCATTGTGGTTTTTTTGATTTCCATTTATTTAATAGCAAGTGATGTTGAGTATCATCTCCAAATTCAGTGTCTTAAAGTTTTTATCCTGTGTTTTCTTCTAAGAGTTTTAGTTTTACCTCTTTATTTTTAGGTCTGTGCTCCATTTTGAATTAGTTTTTGGGTCAACTTTTATTTTTTCATGTGGATATCCAGTTTTCCTAGTGCTTTTTGTTGAAAAGGCTATTCTTTTCTCTTACTGAATGTTCTTGGCATCCTTATGAAATGTTTTTTTTAACAGTACATACAAGGCTTTATTTCTGAGCTCTTTGTTGTATTTTGTTGTTCTGTTTGTCAGTCTTTACTCCAGTATGGTATTGTGTTTTCATTACCATAGTTTTATAGTAAGTTTTGAATCAAAGTGTGAGACCTCCAACTTTGCTTTTTTTTTTTTTAAGATTGTTTTGAGTATTTGGGATCCCTTGAGATTCCGTATTAATTTTTAAGGTGAATTTTCATATTTCTGCCCCCCCCCGGTGCTGTTGAGATTTTGATAGGTATTACATTGACTCTGTAGATTGTCTAGGGTAGTATTGACATCTTAATATCATCTTGTAATTCAGGAACACAGGAGGTCTTTTTCTTTTATCTGCATCTTTAATTTATTTCAGCAACATTTTTGTGGTTTTCAGTGTACAGGTGTTTCACTTCATTGGTTAAGCTTAATCCTAAGTATGCTGTATTCTTTTTCATGCTACTCCAAATGGAATTGTTTTCTTAATTTCATTTTTGGATATTTGTTATTACAGAGAAATGCATCTGACTTTTGTGTATTGATACTGTATCCTGAAATTGCCCTAAATTTATCACTTCTAACAGTTGTGTGTGGAATCTGTATGATTTTCTACACTTAAGATCATGTTATTGGAGACCAGAGATAATGTTTCTTATTCTTTTTCCATTTGGATGCCTTTTATTTTTCTCACTGACTGCTCTGATTAGGACTTGCAGTACTATTTCAAATGGAAGTAGTAAAAGTAAGCATCTTGGGTCTTGTTCCTGACATTAAAGGAAAAGCTTTTCGGTTTTTCACCATTGAATGTAATATTGGCTGTAGGTTTTCATACAGGGCTTTTGTTGAGGTGGTTTCCTTCTGTTGGTATTTTGTTGAATGTTTTGATCATGAAAAGGTGTCGAGTTTTGTTAAATGCTCTTTCTGAATCCATTGAAATGGTCATGTTTTTTTTTCTGTTAATGTGGTGTATTACATTGATTTTTCATGTGTTGAATGATCCTTGCATTCCAGGAATAAATTACACGGGACATAGTTTATAATTCCTATGCAATTGAATTTGGTTTGCTAGTGTTTTGTTGAAGATTTTTGCATCTGTGTTCCTTAGGGGTATTGACTTGTACCTAGTTTTCTTTTCTTGTAATGTCTTTTTCTTTAGTATGAGGGTAATGTTGCCTCTTAGAATGAGTTAGTAAACGTTCCTGCCTCAGTTTTTTGGAAGAGTTTGAGAGAAGAATTAGTGCTAATTTTCCTTTAAATTTTGGTGGAATCCACTAGTCATCAGTCGTGGGCTTTTCTTTTTTGGGAGGTTTTTGATTATTGATTCAGGCTTCTTACTAGTTATAAGTTTATTCAGATTTCTAATTTTTTTATGATTAAGTTTTGGTTGTGTGTTTTTAAGAATTTGTCTATTTCACCCAGGTTATCTAATTTGTTAGCATATAATTCATAGTAGTGTCTTCTCTATCATCCCTGAGTTTAGTTATTTGAGTCTTTTTTTTTTTTAGTCTAGCTAAGGTTTCATAATTTTGATCTTTTAGAAGAACCAATTCTTGGTTTCTTTGATTTTCTGTCTCTCTTTTTTAAAGATTTTATTTATTTGACAGAGACAGACAGCGAGAGACGGAACACAAGCAGGGGAAGTGTGAGAGGGAGAAGCAGCCTTCCCGCTGAGCAGGGAGCCCAATGCCGGGCACGATCCCAGGACTCTGGGATCATGATCTGAGCTGAAGGCAGACGCTTAACGACTGAGCCACTCAGGCGCCCATCTCTCTTTTTTTTTTTAAAAAAAAGATTTTATTCACTTGAGAGAGAGCACAAGCATGAATGGGGGGCAGAGGCAGAGGGAGAAGCAGACTCCCCGTTGAGCAGGGAGCCCAATGTAGGGCTCGATCCCAGGACCCTGGGATCATGACCTGAGCCGAAGGCAGACACTTAAACAACTGAGCCACCCAGGTGCCCTGATTTTCTCTATTTTTTGTTTCATTTTATTTTTCTCTAATCTTTATGATTTCCTTATTCTAGCTTTGGGTTAAGTTGTTCTTTTTGTATTCCCATCAGATGTCAAGTGAGGTTGATTTGAGACCTTTTTCTTTCTTCATATAACTTTTTACAATAGTACATTTCCCATTTTGCACTGCCTTTGTTGCATCCCATACATTTTGGTTATGTTGTGTTTTCATTTATCACAAGGTATTTTCTGATTTCCCTTGTGGTTTTTTTCCTTTCCCATTGGTTAAGAATGTGTTGCTTAATTTTCACATAATTTGTGAGTTTCCAGGTTTATTTTGTTGTTGATCTTTAGTTTCATTTTGTTGTGATCAGGAAAAATACTTTTGATTGTTTCAGTCTTTATAAGTTTATTAAGACTTGTTTTGTGGCCTAATTTATGGTCTGTCTTGGAGAATAGTCCATGTGCACTGGGCAGAAATGTATATTTTTCTGTTGTGTGGAGTGATTGGTATGTCTACTAGGTCCAGTTAGTTTATAGTGCTGTTCAAGTTATCTGTTTCCTTATTTTCTGTGTGTTCTGTTTTACATTACCTTCTTTGAGGTATCATTGTGTAGTATGTTACATCTGTGTATGTTGTAAACATATGTAAATATGATGTATTATATAATTGTCCTTGAACGACACAAGGGTTAGGGACACTGATCCCCTGCGCAGTCACGCATCCATGTATAACCTTTGGTTTCCCCCAAACTTAAGTACTAATAGCTTACTGTTGACTGGAAACCTTACTGATAACAGTTGGTTAACACATATCTTTCAGGTATTATGTATTGTATTCCTACAATAAGATAAGCCAGAGAAAAGAATATGTTATTAAGAAAATTATAAGGAACAAAAGATGCATTACTGTATTTATTAAGAAAAAAGTCTGCATGTAAGTGGACTTTCACAGTTAAAACCTGTGTTATTCAGGGTTCAACTATATTTTTAAAAACTATTGTTTTGTAAATCCTGATATTTTTTAGAGAAATTAAAAGGAAAAGTGATAAAAGATGTGCATTTATATTAATGTGTGTATTTAGCGTTTTCTGTGTTTCTTCCTTTGGTTTTGAGTAACTGTGTAACTCACACTAAACCACTACCTGGTTTAGTGATTTGCTAGGAAAGCTCAACGTACTCAGCATACAGTCCTACTCATGTCTATAATTTGTTACAACAAAAGGAGAGAAAGCAAATTTGCCAAGGTAAGTCTCATTGGGGATAATCTCTTGGAACCAGGTGCAAGCTCTCAATAATCCTTTTTCAGTGCAGTCGTATAAGATGTGCTTATTTCTTCCAGCATCAGATTTTTGTGACAGCATATATGCAGTGTTGACTACCAGGGAAGCTCATTATAGACTCGTTCCCCAAGGTTTTTATTGGGGCCTTTCTATCTAGCCCATACCCTGAAGGAAAACAGGTGTTTCAGCATAAGCCCTGTGTTTTGTAGAGTTTAGGTACATTTAGCTATTTGTATCAGTTAAGCAGTGGTGAAAGCTCTCCCCACATCCAAGTTCCCAGATGCCAGCCAAGGATCAACCTTACATGCAGGTCTTTTTTAGTATAGCATTCTCAGGCTTGTTAATTTTTTTGTGCATGCTATTTGATGTCATTTCTCTTCTGAGAGATCTCTTCGTATTTTTGTAAGGCAGGTCTGCTGGCAACAAATTTTCAATCTCAATATCTGGAAATTGCTTTGCTTTGCCTGCAGTTTTGAAGAATAATCCTGTTGGACATAGAATTCATGGCTGACAGGTTTTTTTGTTTGTTTCAGCGTTTATGTATTTTGTTTCATTGCCTCCTGGCCTCCATTGGTTCTGGTGAGAAGTCAGCTGTTAATCATATTTTTGTTCTTTTGTGTGTGATTAGTCATTTTCTTTTCTTCCAGCATTTTCTTGTTGGTTTTCAGTAGTTTATGTGTGGTATATGTACATAGGTACGTATGTAGGTATTTATCCCACTTATGTTTGTCAAGCATTGTGAATCTGGGGCTTAATGTCTTTTATCAAACTTGGGGCATTCACAGCCATTATTTCTTTAATTTTTTTTTTTTTAATCCTTTATAACATTTCTTGGAACATCCCATTATACATATGTTGCTTCACTTGTTGTCCCACAGCCTCTGATGCTCTCTTCACTTTAGACTTTCTTCTGTTTTTTAGATTGGATAATTTTATTGAACTATTTTCATGGTTTTTTTTTTTTTGAAATTTTTTTGTCCTCTCAAACTTGCTGAGTATATATAATGAAGTTCTCATTTCAGTTATACTTTAAAATTTTAGAATTTCTAGAATTCTTTTTTATTGCTCTTTATTGAGGTTCCCCACTTGTTGAGGTATTATATTTTTCTTTATTTCTTTAATATGTTTATCATGACTTGTGAATTTTTGTCTGCTATTCTAGGTCCACTCAGAGATGAGTTTCTTTTTCCATCAGTCTGGGTCACACTTTTCCAGTTTCTTTGTGAGTCTTCTAATTTTTGGTTTATAATTGGGCATTTTAGATAACTTGTTTTCTGAGGGTTATTGTTGCTGATTTTGTGTTTTAGTATTGTTTTTTAGTAACTCGTCTGATTTAATTTGTAAAATTTATCTCCCCTGCAGTGTGCAGCCACTGACTGAATTCTTTGCTTTATTTTTTCTTATTTTTATCATGGCTTTCTTGGGGTTGCCTCTATGCATAAAACATCTTGAGCTAGTAAGGCATCTGTTCTCTGTTGATTAATCTGTATGTGTGTTGGGAAGTGCTTGCAAAATTCAGGACTTTTTTTATCAACACAAAGGTTCCAGCTTTTACTTCCTGCTGGGCCCTTCCGTGACTTTCTTGGGAACAGCCTTCCAGTGAGCCAGTGATGTGTGGGGAGCTTGGCCATTCTTTGCTCTTCTCTGTGCATTTACACAGCCTCTGTGTTAGACAGGGATGAGTGTAGAGCTTGGGTCTTTAGGTTTTTCCTCTTTAGAAGTAAGGAACACTGTCTCACAGTGAGTCAACGATATGTGGTGGGCTTTTCTGTTCCCTCTCTGGCTTTCTTATTTCCAGGATCTCCCTGTTATATTTCTGGATGGCCAAAGGATGTGCTGCTTGCCCAAAGCAGGTCTGCAACCTTTGGCTAGCAGCACTGTCAGCTTTCCAAGGAATTTGGTATTTTTCTGACAGCGCTAAAGAGTGAGTTGCCCTCTGCTCCATGTCAAGGCAGCCCATGTCTGGCAGCAGAGTAGCTGCTGTTTCATGGACAGCCCCATCCTGGTGGCACTACTGCCTACCAGTAAAGCTTTGGGGAGACAACAGGTACAGTTCTGGAAGGAACATCATCTATTCCCATTGTTCTTATCTGAAGTTCAGTGGTTTTTCATGAATAAATGTTTCTTAATTTTTTGTCTTTCCCAAATATTTGAAGTGGTTGTTTTGACAGTTGTATGGTTGTTTGGGGAGCAGGTTTGCCAGTATCTTCACTCTGCCATTGTTGGAAGTCCTTGTGTTTTAACTTTTGCTAGGCAATTTTGTTTTCTTGACTTAATGGGGTAAAACTGATCAAATTGGCTATTTGTGTCAATTTTTAGTCTTATATTTAGAAAAAAAATTCCTTAGTTTTTTTTCTGCAGGCGGATATAATTGTTGATGTACTTGTGTTGTCTTCTTGCTGTTTGGGAGACTGAGCTGTTTGGTTCCTGTGTGTGTGTGTGTGTGTGTGTGTATGCACGCACAACAGGGAAGGTGGTAAGGAGAGAATATATTCAAGTCTGTTTGAATATTGGACATTCCTGCCATGTAAATATTATTTACAGTATAGTATTTAGTAGTTTTTAGGTCTCCTTTACCTGCCATTGCCATGATTGTCAGTACTTCATTTAAGATGCAGATCCACTGCCATCACCTCTGCTGCCATCATCAGTGTTTCTGAAGCACAAAGGTGATAACAGTTTTGCTTGTTCTTGTTCGGTCTCAGTCACGTGAAGTATAAATCCCACTGATCTTAAACTAAAAGAGAATACATTAGCAAGTATTGAGTATGTATTGTATGTTAGTTTTTTAGGTTTTTTAAATATGTTTTATGTCTTGTAATTTTTACAATAATTTTGGGAGATTGGTCTTAATTGTTTTCCAAATGAGAAAAGATATATACACATGTCTGTATATTTGTGGGAACTATTTGAAAGTTTCAGACATCAAGACACGTCACTGGTACTTAAATACTAAAGTGTGCATTTTCTAAAAATGACATTTGAATACATAGCAATGCTATGGAAATTAATAATTCCGTAATATTTTCTAATATGGAGTTTGATTTGAAATTTTCCCCAATATTCCGCAAATTATTCGTATACTTATTTTGTTTTTTTATTAACATATAGTGTATTATTTGTTTCAGGGGTGCAGGTTATTGTGATTCATCAGTCTTACACAATTCACAGCGAAAACCATAACACATATCCTCCTCAGTGTCCCTCACCCAGCCACCCCATCCTTCCCACCCGCATAAAGTATCATATCATCTGCAAAGAGTGAGAATTTGACTTCTTTGCTGATTCAGGTGCCTTTTATATCTTTTTGTTGTCTGATTGCTGAGGCTAGGACTTCTAGTACTATGTTGAACAGCAGTGGTGGTGATGGACATTCCTGCCATGTTTCTGACCTTAGGGGAAAAGCTCTCAGTTTTTCCCCATTGAGAATGATATTCACTGTGGGTTTTTCATAGATGGCTTTTAGGTTGAGGTATGTACACTCTATCCCTACACTATGAAGAGTTTTAAAAGATGCTGTACTTTGTCAAATGCATTTTCTGCATCTGTTGAGAGGATCATATGGTTCCTGTTCTTTTAATAACGTATTATATCACATTGATTGGTTTGTGGATGTTGAACCAACCTTGCAGCCCAAGCATAAATCCCACTTGGTCGTGGTGAATAATCCTTTTAATGTACTGTTGGATCCTATTGGCTAGTATTTTGGTGAGAATTTTTGCATCCATGTTCATCAGGGATATTGGTCTGTAATTCTTTTTGTTGGGGTCTTTGTCTGCTTTTGGGATCAAGGTAATGCCTTATAAAACTAGTTTGGAAGTTTTCCTTCCATTTTTATTTTTTGGAACAGTTCCAGGAGAATAGGTATTAATTCTTCTTTAAATGTTTGGTAGAATTCCCCTGGGAAGCCATCTGGCCCTGGGCTCTTGTTGGGAGATTTTTGGTTACTGTTTCAATTTCCTTACTGGTTATGGGTCTGTTCAGGTTTTCTGTTTCTTCCCGGTTCAGTCTCTAGGAATGCATCAGTTTCTTCCAGATTGCCTAATTTGCTGGCATATAGTTGCTCATAATATATTCTTATAATTGTTTGTATTTCTTCGGTGTTGGTTGTGATCTCCTTTTATTCATGATTTTATTTATTTGGCTTTTTTTTTTTGGGTAATTCTGGTCAGGGGTTTATCAATCTTATTAATTCTTTCAAAAAACCAGCTCCTAGTTTCATTGATCTTTCCTTTGGTTTCTGTTTCATTGATTTCTGCTCTGATCTTTATTATTCCTCTTCTTCCCCTGGGTTTAGGCTTTATTTGCTCTTCTTCTTCCAGCTCCATTAGGTCTTTAGGTGTAGGGTTAGGTTGTGTATTTGAGACCTTACTTGAGAAGGGCTTGTATTGCTATATACTTTCCTCTTAGGACTGCCTTTGCTGTATCCCAAAGGTTTTGAACAGTTGTGTTTTCATTTTCATTTGTTTCCATGAGTTTTTTTAATTCATTAACTTACTGGTTGACCCATTTGTTCTTTAGTAGGATGCTCTTTAGCCTTCATCTTTTGAGTTCTTTCCAAGCTTCCCCTTGTGATTGAGTTCTAGTTTCAAAGCATTGTGGTCCAAAAATCTGCAGGGAATGATCCCATTCTTTTGGTACCGGTTGAGAGCTGATTTGTGACCCAGCATGTGATCTGTTCCGGAGAATGTTCCATGGGCACTAGAGAAGAATGTGTATTCTGTTGTTTTGGGATGGAATGTTCTGAGTATATCTCTGAAGTCCATCTGTTCTAGTGTGTCATTTAAAGCCTTTATTTCCTTGTTGATCTTTTGCTTAGATGATCTATTTCAGTGCAGGGGGTGTTAAAAGTCCCCTACTATTACTGTGTTCTTGTTGATGTGTTTCTTTGATTTTGTTATTACTTGGCTTATAAAGTTGTCAGCTCCCATGTTAGGGGCATAGATATTTACAGTGGTTAGATCTTCTTGTTGGGTAGACCCTTTAAGTATGATGTAGTATCGTTCCTCATCTCTTATTATAGTGTTTGGTTTAAAATCTAATTTGTCTGATACAAGGATTGCCACTCCAGCTTTCTTTTGATGTCCATTAGCTTGGTAAATGGTTTTTTACCCCCCCCCTTTCAATCTGGAGGTGTCTTTGGGTCTAAAATGAGTTTCTTGCAGACAGCATATTGATGGGTCTTGTTTTTTTATCCAGTCTCATAGCCTTTGTCTTTTGATTGGGGCATTTAGCCCATTTACATTCAGGATAATTATTGGAAGATACGAATTTAGTGCCGTTGTATTGCCTCTAAGATGATTGTTACTGTGTATCGTCATCTCTATTCCTTTCTGGCCTATGTTACTTTTAGGCTCTCTCTTTGCTTAGGGGACCCCTTTCATTATTTCTTGCAGGGCTGGTTTGGTGTTCGCAAATTCTTTTAGTTTTGTTTGTCCTGGAAGCTTTTTATCAGTCCTGTTTTCAGTTACAGCATAGCTGGATATAGTATTCTTGGCTGCATAGTTTTCTCATTTAGTGCTCTGAATATTTCTTCCCAGTCCTTTCTGGCCTGCCGGGTCTCTCTGAATAGGTCTGCTGCCAATCTAATGTTTCTACCATTGTAGGTTAAGACCTCTCGTCCTGAGCTGCTTTCAGGATTTTCTCTTTGTCTCTGAGACTCATAAGTTTTACTAGTAGATGTCGGGGTTTTGATCTATTTTTATTGATTTTGAGGTGGGTTCCGTGTGCCTCCTGGATTTTGATGCCTGTTTCCTTCCCCAAATTAGGGAAGTTCTCTGCGCCTCCTGGATTTTGATGCCTGTTTCCTTCCCCAAATTAGGGAAGTTCTCCGCTATAATTTGCTCCAGTATACCTTCTGCTCCCCTCTCTTTTTTTTCTTCTTCTGGCATCTCAATTATTCTAATATTGTTTCATCTTATGGTATCACTTTATCTCTCATATTCTCCCCCTCGTGATTCAGTATTTATTCTTTTCTCAGCTTCTTTATTCTCCATCATTTGGTCTTCTATGTCACTAATTCTCCCTTCTGTCTCATTTATCCTAGCAGTTAGAGCCTACATTTTTGATTGCACCTCATTAATGGCCTTTTTGAGTTTGACTTGGTTAGATTTTAGTTTTTATTTTTCCAGAAAGGGATTCTCTAGTATCTTCTATGCTTTTTTCAAGCCCAGCTAGTATCTTTATAATCGTCATTCTGAACTCTGGTTTTGACATCTTACTAACGTCTGTATTGATTAGGTCCCTGGTAGTCAGTACTTTCTCTTGTTTTTTTTTCTTTTGAGGTGAATTTTTCCATTTTGTCATTTTGTTCAGAGATGAACAGATGAATGAGAGAACAAAATGCTAATAGGGTAACAACAACCCCAGAAAAATATACAGCAAACCAATCAGAAGAGACCTGAAACTGGGGGGAAAAGAAAGGAGAAAAAAAAAGAATATGATCAGGCTGGTAAATAGAATAGAAGCACACACTAGATTTTGGGTGTATTTTGGTCTGTTAGGAGAAACTGCCTACCAAAATCTTAAAGAAAAAAACACATATATATACAAAAATAAGGGTAAATACGATAGAGTGATGGAATATGACTGTGAAGATGAAAATTTAAAATGTTTTAAAAAAGAATATGATGAGATGGTTGAGAAAAGAAGAAAGATAAGGGAGAGAATGTGATTAGGTGGGAGACTAGAACAAAGTCATACACTAGATTTAGGGTATATTTTGGTCTGTTAGAAGAAACTGTATCCCAAAATTTTAAAGAAAAAGTCTATAAAAAATAAGGTTAAATACAATGAAGGGATAGAATATGACTGTAAAAACGAAAATTAAAAAAGGTTTTAAGAAAAGAATTGGTAAGATAAGATGTTGGTTGGAAAAGGAAAGAAGAAAAATAAAAAAAAAAGAACGAAAAAAAGAAAATTTAAAAAGTTAACTTTGAAAGACTGAAGAATCAAGGGAAAAGAGCCATGAATTCTCTGTGCTGTATTCCCCTAGCGCTGGAGTTCTGCGCTTCTCATTGATCTGTATACTTGGTCTTGGTTGGATATTCTTGATGATCTTCTGGGGGAGGGGCCTGTTGCAGTGATTCTCAAATGTCTTTGGTGGAGGTAGAATTGCACTGCTTTTGCCAGGGCCCAGGCTAGGTAATCTGCTCAGGTTTGCTCTTGGGAGCTTTTGTTCCCTGAAGCCTTTCTGTACAGCTTTGGAGGACGAGAATGAAGGTGGTGGCCTCCCAAGTCTCCGTCCCGCAGGAGCCGAGAACTTGGGGCCCCACTCCTCAGTGTGCCCCCAGAGAAAAGCAGTCAGTCACTCCCATCTCCCTGGTCTCCGGCTGTACTCCGTGCTTACCTGGCCTGTGACCGAGCGTTTCTATCTCTGGCACACGACCCCGTGTGGAGTCTCCAAACCCAGCAGATTCCTGTGGTGAGCTCTCATGCCACTTCTCCCAGGGGAGGAAGGGGAGTCTCCCCGGATCTGCTGCTTGTTGGTTCCCTGCTGGAAGAGTAGTGGCTTGACTGTGCTGCAGATCATGGTTTATGGCAACCCCGCAACTGAGAGATCACTCCTCGGTTCTCTCTTTGCTGCTGGCTTCCCTGATCTGATACCTGGGAGCTCTGCCGCACTTAGGTATCCCCGGTCTTTCTGTGACCCAGAGGGTCCTGAGACCACACTGTCCCAGTGAGGTTCTCTTCCTCGCCCCCCCCCCCCCCCCCCCATTTAGCCACTGGAGCAATGTCCCTTAGCGGAGCTGACTTCTAAAAGTTCTGATTTTGTGCTCTACTGCTCTATCACTTGCTGGTAGCCGGCTCCCCCCCTCCCCCCCGTGGTCTGTCTTACTGTATATCGCCTCGGATTCACTTCTCTGCATGTCCTGCCTTCCAGAAAGTGGTTGCTTTTCTGTTCATAGAATTGCTGCTATTCTTTTCTTTGATCTCCTGTTGAGTTTGAAGGTGTTCAGAATGGTTTGATATCTAGCTGAATTCCTGGGACCAGACGAAATTTAGGTCTCCTACTCTTCCACCATCTTGGTCCTCCAGTCACCTCTTATTTTAAAACAAAGAACTACAGTTGACCTTGGATTAACACGTAGTTGAACTTATTTGCAGATTTTTTTCAGTAAATACACTGTAGTACCATAAATGTTTGCCTTATTGTTCTCTTGATAACATTTTCTGTAGTTTACTTTATCATAAGAATACAGTATGTAATACATATGACATAAAATTTGTGTTAACTGTTAACGTTGTCAGTAAGACTTCTATTCAGCAACAGTCTATTAGTAATTAAGTTTTTGGAGAGTCAGAAGTTACATGTGGATTTTCAACTGTGGGGGTTGGCACCCCTAACCCTGGTCATGTTCAGGGATCAACTGTACTCAAGGTTCATGCATTCCATCGGGTTGTTACATCTCTTTAGTCACTTAGTCTAGAACAGTCTTCCCTCCCTTTCTCATTTTCAGTAACAGTTATCTTTAGTAGATTAGGTCACTTTCCTTGTAGACCACCCCACACTCTGGATTTGTCTAATTGTTAATGTTTTCCTGAATCCTCCATATTTCTTGTAAATTGGAAATTATGTTTAAAGGCTTAAGGTTAAACATATCTAGTGTGAATACCTTATGGATGACATATTTATGAAATTAATTTTAAAGGTGTTTCCGTTCCAGAGCACTCGTTAATTGAGGTAGTTTTCTGCAGCATATAGACTAGTAACAGGGTGGGAGAGAAAACAGCCTGATTTCAGGAGCTTGAAAATGGGCATTGTGCATTTCTCGAGTATTACTCATTTCATACAGGAGAGAAAGGAATGACTAAAGTTTATTGTTATCTTCTTTGTGTACATGAAGTTGGTCATCTCAGTTTTTTGTTTTTTTTTTTTAGATTTAATTTATTTGTCAGAGCACAAGCTGGGAGAGTGGCAGGCAGAGGGAGAAGCAGGTTCCCTGCTGAGCAAGGAGCCTGATGTGGGACTTGATCCCAGGACCCTGGGATCATGACGAAGGCAGACGCCTAACTGATTAAGCCACCCAGGAGTGCCAAGTCATCTCAGTTTAATGCTAAGAGTGTTGGTGTTGAGTTTGAGACACTAGCTGCAGTTATTAGGTGTTGCCCTGAAGGAAAATAGCATTTTGGAAATGGAGTAATTTGGAAGCGTGAAATTAATTATCATTACTGACGTAGTATCAGTAGAAGAAATTGCACTGATAGAAGTGCCCTGTACGCACTTTGAAAACAATACCTAGGGGTGCCTGGGTGGCTCAGTCATTAAGCATCTGCCTTTGGTTCAGGTCATGATCCCAGTGTCCTGGGATCGAGCCCCGCATCGGGCTCCCTGCTCCGCGGGAAGCCTGTTTTTCCCTCTGCCACTCCCCCTGCTTGTGTTTACTCTCTTGCTGTGTCTCGCTCTGTCAAATAAATAAAATCTTTAAAAAAAAAAAAAACCTTAATGGACTGTCAGCAACTCAACAGAAAATCTTGAAAATCATCTAGAATATATTAGTAATTTTTCCTGCCTTTGTAAACAGCTCTCACTATACTGAAATGATAGATTATTTATTTATTTTGCACTTTTTTTGTTTAGGTAAAATTTATATATGGTGAAACTGACAAGTGTATTTACTTATATATGATCACTATTCCAGTCAAGATTGAGAATATTTTTGTCACTCCAGAAAGTTTCCTGTGCCCACTTACAGTTTTTCTGCTGCCTTTCTCTCCCCCCAGGCATTTGGTCATTTGCCTTGGCCTAAGCTGTATACTGCCACAGAGTTGGGCAGATCTACTTGTCATTCCCTAAGCCCTAGCAGGAATATACTGGTGTCTTAAGTAGGAATTTTGCATAAATTATCTCAAGGAAGTAGTTGGGAGTTTTGTTCAGTAACATTTTTAATGTGACTTTGAGACATTAAAATAATGAAATAGCAACGAATAACATAGTGCTTATTGAGTGCCAGGCACTCTGCCAAATGCTGTATTACTAATCTTTGCAGCACCGAGATCCAAGGAAATAAGTACTATTATGTTTATTTTAAAGATGCAGAAACTGAAGCACAGGAGAAATAGTTTGTCCAAGCTTATAAAGCTAGCAATTGGTAGAGCCAGTATTTGAATCTTGCATTCAGACTTGAGAGCCTATATCCTTAGCCACTGTGTTGTATTCCTTATTAGGATATGTGGGCTGAATAGACTTTTTTGAGCTGGCCCCGGAACCTAATCACCATGTATAATGAGTTTACTATAGAAACACAAGAATTCCAGTAAACAACTTAAAATTTCAGCTGTTGAAACAGAACCTCTTTAAAAGTTGGTGACCCCAGTTTAAAAAAAATAGGCAATGGATTTGAATAGTTATTTCTCTAAAGACAATATACAGATGGCCAATAAACACATAAAAGGATACTCAACATGGTTTAGTCATTAGGGAAATGTAAATCAAAACCACAGGGTACCACTTCACACTCACTAGAATGGTTACAATCAAAAAGTAAGTAACAAATGTTGGTAAGGATGTGGAGAAATTAGAACCTTCATGAACTGCTGGTGAGAATACAAAATCCTGAAGCTACTGGGGAAAATTTTGATGGTTCCTCAAAAAGTTAAGCATAGAGTAATCATATGACCAAGCATTTCCATTTCTTCTTTTTTCTTTTTAAAGATTTTATTTATTTGATATAGTGAGAGAGAGAGAGCGAGCACGAGCGGGGGAGGGGGGAGAGGGAGAAGCCCTGATGTGGGGCTCTATCCCAGGACCCTGGAATCATGACCTGATTACCCGACTTAGCATCCAGGTGCCTCTCCATTTTTAAGTATATACCCCAAAACAATTGATAACAGGTGTTCAAAGAGAAACTTGTTTTAACAGAAATGAACTTCATTGCAACACTTACCACAAGAGCTAAAAGGTGGAAACAACCCAAATGTCTCATCAGCAGATGAATGGGTAAACACAGTGTGCTGCGTGCATGCAAGGGAATATCACTCAGTCATAAAGGGAGGCAGTACTGGTACGTGGTACAGTATGGATGAACCCTAGCACATAATGCAAGGTGAAAGAAACCAGACATAAAAGGCCACATATTGTTGATTTGGCTTATATGAAATCTCCAGAATAGGCAAGTATGTAGAGTTAGAAAGTAGATTATTGGTTGCTAGGAGCTGGGAGGAGGAGAATTTCTTATTGGAAATAGGCAGAATAGGCGGAATTTCTTATTGGAATGATTTTTAAAAATGCTCTGGAATTAATATATCAGTAATGATATATTAATGATTGTGCAACTTTGTATATATACTGAAAACCAGTAAGTATACAGTTGGAAAAATAGACTTAAGTAGTTGTGATGACATTTAGCTTATCAGCCATAACCTGTTTCTAAAACTACTTGAAGTACGGAATAGAATTACCTGAAGGCTGGTATAAGGAACTCTTGGTACTGTGTGATAATCTTGGACAAAGATGAATTGTTTAATCAAATAAACTTGGGCAGCATTACATACTGTATTCAAGATTTACAGTGTACATCGGCCACTGAAAATTTGCTACAACTCTGTAGTGAGGAAAAGCGTGTAACTTCAACACAGCATTTTTGAAACTAAATTGGTCTTCAACTCTTTAAACAATCACCAGTTCTGCAGAACCTAGTTCAGTATGTCCAGTGTGGAAACCAGTAGCCACAGATTATTACAATTTTTAACTTATTAAGAATTAAGTAAAATCAGTTTGTTATACTAGCCATATTTCAAGTGCTCTCTGGTTACATGTGAGTAGTGTGTACTGGGTAGTGCAGATGAACATTTCTCTCAGTGCAGAAAGTTTGTCTAAGGCTGTCCAGTCATACAGTATGGCTAGTCATAGGTTGTGTTTATTCATTTTTAGTACCCCACTTCTCAATTATTATGGAACATTTACAAAGATAGAATGTTATGGGTTGAGTCATGTCCCCCCAAAAAGATAGGTTGAAATCCTCACCCCCGTACTGGAAAGTGACTTTATTTGGAAATTGAGTCTTTATGGAGTAATCAAGTTAAAATGAGGTCATTAGAGTAGGCCCTAATCCCGGTATGACTCTCCTCACAAAAAGGGGAAATTTGGCCATAGAAATAGACGTGTGCAGAGGGAAGACAGTGTGAAGACACATAGGGAGAAGGAGGCCACGTGACGGGAGAGATGCATCCACAAGCCAAGGAGTGCCAAGGATTGTAGGCAAAACACCAGGAGCTAGAAGAGGCAAGGAAGCCTTTTCTTCTGGAGCTGCCATGACCCTGCTGACACCTTGATTTAAATTTCTGTTGTTTTAAGCCACCCAGTTGGTATTTGTAACAGCAGCCCTAGGAAACTAATAGAACATCCTAAATAGTTAATGTAATCTCTAATGAGCTAATTCTGAAAACAGTGTCCTATAAAATTTAAAAGATCAGTCTGGTGTCTTTTACAGGTATTTACCAAGTACAGCTGTTACCATTAGTTACCATTAATCTTTAAAAATCAACTAAAAATGCTAAGAAGCATGTAAACATCATAGATATGCTACTCTATTAACATAAATGTGCCATACTTCTCTTAGTTTAATAACAGTAGTGCTAATTGTATTCCTCAAGTTTTTAAATTTACACAGTGCATTGAATTGGACTTTGTATGGTCAGAGACACCCCCCCCCAACCATTTCTCATTTTGGAATTAACTTTCTTTTTCGTCAGAAAAAAATTGATATTTCTAAACTCAAATGTTTTTATCAACAAGAGGATAAATAAGTTGTAGTATATTAATTTCAGTACAAGAAGTGAATGAATTGCAGAAGAGCAGGGATATAATCACAGAATTGAAGATAGTGATTATATCTTGGAGAGTTACAGGTACATGTATTTAGGGAATGGCACTCGGGGGCTTCACGTTATTGATAGTGAATCGTTTCTGTAGCTGGATGATGGGTTTGCGTGTTCATTTTATTCCTTATACTTTATGTATGCTTTATTTAGACATTAAAATCAACTTAAAATCAGCAGTCTGTGGAAACAATTATTTCAAGTGGTGGATTACTAAGAATTTATAAATGTGGTTATTCTTTATGGATATTTAAGGGATATAAAACTTAGGATATTAGTCATTGTAACAAAATTAGTAAGGATCTGTTTTAATAGCATGAAATTTTGGGGTGTCTGCGTGGCTTAGTCATCGTCTGCCTTCAGCTCAGGTCATGATCCCAGGGTCTTGGGATCAAGGCCTGCATCAGGCTCCCTGCTCCTTGGGAAGCCTGCTTTTCCCTCTCCCACTCCCCCTGCTTGTGTTCCCTTTCTCGCTGTGTCTTTCTCTGTCAAATAAATAAAGTCTTAAAAAAAATAGCATGAAATTTTATGCAAAAAGATTCATAAATAATCTTGGGACCCTAATTTCTATGTTGTCATGGGTTATAAGGAAATACCTAATAGATCTCTTTAGGTATACATGTATTTAGAAATAGAAGCAGTGCCAGAAGGACTAAATTGGTGCCTAGATTTTTTTTTCTTTTGGTAAAGTCTTTAAACGTGTTGGTTTTTGCTATTTACAGTCAATGTAGTACTTACATTTGTGCACAATGTAAGTCACCAGAGGAGAGGTGAGACTGAAGACCACTTGTTTCTGCTTTATATAAAAACTTAGTTTTATAAGCCCACATTATTCTTTTGTTTTGATATAGGTGCAAGCAGAGTAAAAAATCCCAGACTTGGTATGCTTTCTGACTCCCAAATTGGATAAGTTACTCATTTTTAGAAATGAAAAGTTTATAAAATACTGAAATATTGAAATGTTAAGAAATGAAAAACTAGTAAATGCTAAAGCATAGTGTTTTTTTAAAAAATTTTTTATTGTTATGTTAATCACCATACATTGCATCATTAGTTCTTGATGTAGTGTTCCATGATTCATTGTTTGTGCGTAACACCCAGTGCTCCACGCAGAACGTGCCCTCCTTAATACCCATCACCAGGCTAACCCATCCCCCCACCCCCCTCCCCTCTAGAACCCTCAGTTTGTTTTTCAGAGTCCATCGTCTCTCATGGTTCGTCTCCCCCCTCCGACTTATTCCCCTTCATTCTTCCCCTCCTGCTATCTTCTTCTTTTTCTTTTTTCTTAACATATGTTGCATTATTTGTTTCAGAAGGACAGATCTGTGATTCAACAGTCTTGCACAATTCACAGTGCTCACCATAGCACATACCCTCCCCAATGTCTATCACCCAGCCACCCCGTCCCTCCCACCCCCCACCACTCCAGCAACACTCAGTTTGTTTCCTGAGATTAAGAATTCCTCATATCAGTGGGGTCATATGATACATGTCTTTCTCTGATTGACTTATTTCACTCAGCATAACACCCTCCAGTTCCATCCACGTTGTTGCAAATGGCAAGATCTCATTCCTTTTGATGGCTGCATAATATTCCATTGTGTATATATACCACCTCTTCTTTATCCATTCATCTGTCGATGGACATCTTGGCTCTTTCCACAGTTTGGCTGTTGTGGACATTGCTGCAATAAACATTGGGGTGCACGTACCCCTTCAGATCCCTACATTTGTATCTTTGTGGTAAATACCCAGTAGTGCAATTGCTGGATTGTATGGTAGCTCTATTTTCAACTTTCTGAGGAACCTCCATACTGTTTTCCAGAGTGGCTGCACCAGCTTGCATTCCCATCAACAGTGTAGGAGGGTTCCCCTTTCTCCACATCCCAGCCAGCATCCGTTGTTTCCTGACTTGTTAATTTTAGACATTCTGACTGCTGTGAGGTGGTATCTCATGGAGGTTTTGATTTGGATTTCCCTGATGCCGAGCAATGTTGAGCACTTTTTCATGTGTCTGTTGGCCATTTGGGTGTCTTCTTCGGAAAAATGTCTGTTCATGTCTTCTGCCCATTTCTTGATTGGATTATTTATTCTTTGGGTGTTGAGTTTGATAAGTTCTTTATAGATTTTGGATACTAGCCCTTTATCTGATATGTCATTTGCAAATATTTTCTCCCATTCTGTCGGTTGTCTTTTGGTTTTGTGGACTGTTCCTTTTGCTGTGTAAAAGCTTTTTATCTTGATGAAGTCCCAACAGTTCATTATTGCCCTTGCTTCCCTTGCTTTTGATGATGTTTCTAGGAAGAAGTTGCTGCGGCTGAGGTCGAAGAGGTTGCTACCTGTGTTCTCCTTTAGGATTTTGATGGACTCCTGTCTCACGTTTAGGTCTTTCATCCATTTTGAGTCTATTTCTGTGTGTGGTGTAAGGAAACGGTCCAGTTTCATTCTTCTGCATGTGGCTGTCCAATTTTCCCAACACCATTTGTTGAAGAGACTGTCTTTTTGCCATTGGACATTCTTTCCTGCTTTGTCAAAAATGAGTTGACCATAGAGTTGAGGGTCCATTTCTGGGCTCTCGATTCGGTTCCATTGATCTATGTGTCTGTTTTTGTGCCAGTACCATACTGTCTTGATGATGACAGCTTTGTAATAGAGCTGGAAGTCTGGAATTGTGATGCCGCCAGCTTTGCTTTTCTTTTTCAGTATTCCTCTGGCTATTCGGGGTCTCTTCTGGTTGCATACAAATTTTAGGATTATTTGTTCCATTTCTTTGAAAAAAGTGGATGGTATTTTGATGGGGATTGCAGTGAATGTGTAGATTGCTCTAGGTAGCATTGACATCTTCACAGTGTTTGTTCTTCCAATCCATGAGCATGGAACGTTTTTCCATTTCTTTGTGTCGTCTTCAATTTCTTTCACGAGTATTTTATAGTTTTCTGAGTACAGATCCTTTGCCTCTTTGGTTAAATTTATTCCTAGGTATCTTATGGTTTTGGGTGCAGTTGTAAATGGGATCGACTCCTTAATTTCTCTCTCTTCCGTCTTGCTGTTGGTGTATAGGAATGCCACTGATTTCTGTGCATTGATTTTATATCCTGCTATTTTACTGAATTCCTGTATGAGTTCTAGAAGTTTTGGGGTGGAGTCTTTTGTGTTTTCCACATACAGTATCATATCATCTGCAAAGAGTGAGAGTTTGACTTCCTCTTTGCCGATTTGGATGCCTTTGATTTCTTTTTGTTGTCTGATGGCTGTGGCTAGGACTTCTAATACTATGTTGAATAGCAGTGGTGAGAGTGGACATCCCTGCCACGTTCCTGACCTTAGGGGAAAAGGTCTCAGTTTTTCCCCATTGAGAATGATATTCGCTGTAGGTTTTTCATAGATTGCTTTTATGATATTGAGGTAGGTACCCTCTATCCCTATACTCTGAAGAGTTTTGATCAAGAAAGGATGCTGTACTTTGTCAAATGCTTTTTCTGCATCTATTGAGAGGATCATGTGATCCTTGTTCTTTCTTTTGTTAATGTATTGTATCACGTTGATTGATTTGTGGATGTTGAACCAACCTCGCAGCCCAGGGATAAATCCCACTTGGTCTTGGTGAATAATCCTTTTAATGTACTGTTGGATCCTATTGGCTAGTATTTTGGTGAGAATTTTTGCATCTATGTTTATCAAGGATATTGGTCTGTAATTATCCTTTTTGTTGGGGTCTTTGTCTGGTTTTGGGATCAAGGTAATGGTGGCCTCATAAAAGGAGTTTGGAAGTTTTCCTTCCATTTGTATTTTTTGGAACAGTTTCAGAAGAAGAGGTATTAATTCTTCTTTAAATGTCTGATAGAATTCCCCTGGGAAGCCATCTGGCCCTGGGTTTTTGTTTGTTGGGAGATTTTTGATGACTGCTTCAATTTCCTCGTGGTTATAGGTCTGTTCCGGTTTTCTATTTCTTCCTGGTTCAATTTTGGTAGTTGATACATCTCTAGGAATGCACCCATTTCTTCCAGGTTATCTAATTTGCTGGCATAGAGTTGCTCATAATATGTTCTTATAATTGTTTGTATTTCTTTGGTGTTGGTTTTGATCTCTCCTCTTTCATTCATGATTTTGTGGATTTGGGTCATTTCTCTTTTCTTTTGGATAAGTCTGGCCAGGGTTTTATCAATCTTGTTAATTCTTTCAAAGAACCAGCTCCTAGTTTCATTGATCTGTTCTACTGTTCTTTTGGTTTCTATTTCATTGATTTCTGCTCTGATCTTTATTATTTGTCTTCTGCTGGGTTTAGGCTTTATTTGCTGTTCTTTCTCCAGCTCCTTTAGGTGTAGGGTTAGGTTGTGTGTTTGAGACCTTTCTTGTTTCTTGAGAAAGGCTTATATTTCTATATACTTTTCTCTCAGGACTGCCTTTGCTATATCCCAAAGATTTTGAACAGTTGTGTTTTCATTTTCTTTGGTTTCCATGAATTTTTTTAATTCTTCTTTAATTTCCTGGTTGACCCATTCATTCTTTAGTAGGATGGTCTTTAGCCTCCATGTATTTGAGTTCTTTCCAACCTTCCTCTTGTGATTGAGTTCTAGTTTCAAAGCATTGTGGTCTGAAAATAGGCAGGGAATAATCCCAATCTTTTGGTACCGGTTGAGACCTGATTTGTGACCTAGGATGTGATCAATTCTGGAGAATGTTCCATGGGCACTAGAGAAGGAGGTGTATTCCGTTGCTTTGGGATGGAATGTTCTGAATATGTCTGTGAAGTCCATTTGGTCCAGTGTGTCATTTAAAGTCTTTATTTCCTTGTTGATCTTTTGCTTAGATGATCTGTCCATTTCAGTCAGGGGGGTGTTAAAGTCCCCCACTATTATTGTATGCTGTCAATGTGTTTCTTCGCTTTTGTTATTAATTGCCTTATATAATTGGCTGCTCTCATGTTCGGGGCATAGATATTTACAATTGTTAGATCTTCCTGTGGGATAGCCCCTTTAAGTAGGATATAGTGTCCTTCCTCATCTCTTATTACAGTCTTTGGTTTAAAATCTAAGTTGTCTGATATAAGGATTTGCCACCCCAGCTTGCTTTTGGTGTCCATTAGCATGGTAAATGATTTTCCACCCCCTCACTTTCAATGTGGGTGTGTCTTTGGGTCTAAAATGAGTCTCTTGCAGACAGCATATTGATGGGTCTTGTTTTTTAATCCAGTCTGATAGCCTGTGTCTTTTGATTGGGGCATTGAGTCCATTTACATTCAGGGTAACTATTGAAAGGTATGAATTTAGTGCCATTGTATTGCCTGTAAGGTGACTGTTACTGTATATTGTCTCTGTTCCTTTCTGATCTGTGCTGCTTTTAGGCTGTCTCTTTGCTTAGAGGACCCCTTTCAATATTTCTTGGAGGGCTGGTTTCGTGTTTGCAAATTCCTTTAGTTTTTGTTTGTCCTGGAAGCTTTTTATCTTTCCTTCAATTTTCAATGAGAGCCTAGCTGGATATAGTATTCTTTGCTACATATTTTTCTCGTTTAGTGCTCTGAAGATATCATGCCAGTCCTTTCTGGCCTGCCAGGTCTCTGTGGATAGGTCTGTTGCCAATCTAATATTTCTACCATTGTAGGTTACATATCTCTTCTCCCGAGCTTCTTTCAGGATTTTCTCTTTGTCTCTGAGACTTGTAAGTTTTAGTATTAGATGGCGGGGTGTTGACCTATTTTTATTGATTTTAAGAGGGGTTCTCTGCCTCCTGGATTTTGATGCCTGTTTCCTTCTTCTCATTAGGGAAGTTCTCTGCTATTATTTGCTCCAATATACCTTCTGCCCCTCTCTCTCTTTCTTCTTCTTCTGGGATCCCGATTATTCTAATGTTGTTTTTTCATGTTATCGTATCGCTTATCTCTCGAATTCTGCCCTCGTGATCCTGTAGTTGTTTCTCTCTCTTTTTCTCAGCCTCTTTATTTTCCATCATTTGGTCTTCTATATCGCTGTTTCTCTCTTCTGCCTCATTTATCCTAGCAGTTAGTGCCCCCATTTTTGATGCACCTCATTAATAGCCTTTTTGATTTCGACTTGGTTAGATTTTAGTTCTTTTATTTCTACAGAAAGGGTTTCTCCAATAACTTCCATGCTTTTTTCAAGCCCAGCTAGTATCTTTAAAGTCATGATTCTGAACTCTAGGTCCGACATCGTACTAATGTCCGTGTTGAGTAGGTCCCTGGCTGATGGTACTATCTCTTGTTCTTTTTGCTGAGGTGATTTTTTTCGTCTTGTCATTTTGTCCATAGGAGAATAGATGAATGATAGAATAAAATGCTAGCAGGTTAACAACGTCCCCAGCAAATGTACTCTATACAATCAGAAAAGACCTTCCAGTAAGTGGTCGCTTCTCTCTTCAGAGAGTTGTTGCTACTCTCCTCTTCGATCTCCTGTTGAGTTCGTAGGTGTTCAGAATGGTTTGATCCCTATACAGCTGAATTCCTGAGACCAGACAAAATCCAGGTCTCCTACTCCTCCGCCATCTTGTTCCGCTCAGCATAGTGTGGTTTTAACTTAGTGATTAAATATTATCACTGTTTGGCTCTTACATTTATTAATTTAGTAGGCAAATTATCATTGTTGATAACAAAACCTTTTTTAAAATCTTTTCTGATTGAGTTGGTTAATGTCTTAGTCCCCATCATTAAAAAATCTTTCACATATGCTGGTCAAAGATATCAAAATCATCAAAAATAAATATAAAGAAATAGTTTATTCTAACTTGGATCTTCATGTATGTGTATTTTAGATGCTAAGGAAACTACAACCAGTTTCTGAATTTGTCTTCTTTCTGTTCCTCCTCTCTTATGTGTATTTCAGGCTTGGAGGCTTCTGCAACAAAGTCTAACTAGGTATCCCTAAGTGTGTTTTTCTTCCTTTACTCAATTTTTAAAAGGACCATCCAAGATAACTTGTTTGTAACTTTTTAAACAAATTTTTGAGTTATAATTGACATGCTATAAATTAATCATGTCAATTGCATATTTACAGTGTAAATTTGATTAGATGTGACTTGTATACACTCATCAAACCACCACCATAATCCTGACAATAAACATACCCATCATCCCCAGATATTTCCTCTTACCTGTTTGTAGTTGCTTCCCACTGTCCTCCATCTCCAGGCAGTCACTCATCTGCTTGCTTTCCCTTGCTACAGACTGGATTACCTTATCTAAAATTTTATATAAATGGAATCATAGAGTATGTACTTGTTTCTGTTGTTCTTGTGCATCTTTCACATAGCATTATTTATAAGGAAGAATTTAACGTTGGTACAGTATTATTAATTAAAGTATAGATCTCATTGACATTTTCCTTAATTTTTTTTCCTCGTGTTCTCTTTCTGTTCTAGACTGCTATTCTGTATGCCACATTGCATATGGTTGTTATTTCTTCTCAGTCGCTTCCATTCTGTAATAATCTTAAGTTTTTCCTTGTCCTTTATGAGCTCTTGATCTTTTTGAAGAGTACTGATTATTTAGTAGAATCTATCAGGTTGGGTTTATTTTCTCATGAATGGGATGAGCTTAAGTATTTTTGGAAAAAATACCAGAAAAAATATGTCCTTCTAAGTGTATCATGTCACAGAGCTCATGGTTTTCATATAAGTTGTTATTGGTGACATTTTACCTTGATCACTTGGTGTCTATGAGATTTTTCCACTGTAAAGTTACTGTCTTTTGTAGTTAAAAAGTAACTCGGGGGAGATACTATGCATATACTGTTTTTTCCTGAAACTTTTGCTTTCTAGTTGTAACATCTATCATTGGATCTTGTCTGCAGCTGTTACTATGTGGTGTTTACCTAAGGATAATTCTCTATGTCCTTTTAAGTTACATGTTTAATAATTGGAATTCTCATGTAAGGAAGAGCTGTCCCTTTGCTTTAATTTATTCAGTTATTTATATCCATATGGTTTCATAGATACTGATGTGAAAATGTTGGAGTCTGGAGCGAACAGTCAAAGAATTCTTGAGGTGTCTTCAGTGCAAAAAGGGTGGTTTTATTAAAGCATGGGCACAGGACCTGTGGGCAGAAAGGGCTGCACTGGGGTTGTGAGGAGTGGCTGATGATATACTTTCAAGTTGGGAGGGGGTTAGGGATAGTGTAAGTTTCTAAGGAATTTGGAAGCAAGGTTTCTAGGACCTTGATAGGCTAGATGTTTGAGAAAGGTCATTTACTACTGTCTAGTAAAACCTTAGTCATGAGACCCTTCAGATGTCTATCAGTGGGTCATATGCTTAGAGGATGATTGCTAACATATATCTTGGGGAGTATAGATAAAGGAAGTTTCCAAAGGAATTTTTATGTTGAAGGGGACTTATAGGATCCTGGAGGTTGGGCTAATGTTAAGCTAAAGTATTAACATTGAGGCAGTTGAGTTCCTAGAGGCAGGGCACTCTGCCTGACTTGTCATTGGGCTGTAAGTTACAAAGAAATTTAATTTTTTTCCTTTGCCTTTGTTCTTCACATCAATACTTGTGTGTTAAAATTCAATACGGTAATTATTTTGTTTGAATTTTTTTGCTTCCTTTAAAAAATTGGTTGTTTACTTACTGAGTTTAAAAAATTTTTCTTTATATGGGGTGCCTGGGTGGCTCAGTTGGTTTTAAGAGGCTGATTTTGGCTCAGGTCATGATCTCAGGGTCCTGGGATTGAGCCCTGAGTTGGGCTCCTCGCTCTGTGGGGAGCCTGCTTGAGGATTTTCTCTCTCCCTCTGCCCTTCTCCCAACACGCACGTGTGTGTGCGTGTGTGTGTGTGTAAATAAAATAAATCTTTAAAAAACATTATGTTCTTGGTACGTCATTGATGCAGAAATGTAATTTGCAAATATTTTTTTCTAGTCTGTGGCATGTCTTTTTATTCTTTTTTAACAATGTCTTTTGAAGAGAAACTAATTTTTGTAAGGACTTATTTATTTTAATTTTTCTTTTGTGAATTGTAATTTTTATGTCTTGTCTAAGAAATTTTTGCCTTAGCCCAAGGCCACAGAAGATTTTCTCCTATATTCCTGAACTTCTATGGATTAGGATTTACATAGGTCTATAGTAACTTGTGAATTGATATTTCTATATGGTATGAAGTATGGACTAGAGCTCTTTTTCTTCTTGGGCTATCTTACTGTTTCAGCACCATTTGTTGAAATGATCCTCCCTACATTGAATCGACTTTGCACCTTCCATTTGACTTCTCTATTTCTAGACTGTTTCATGATTCTCTTTCACTGATCTGTTTTGATGCTAATACCTACACTGTCTTGGTTACTATGACTTTATAATAGATCTTAAGTTCAGGTAGCATAAGTTCTCCAACTGTTCTTTTTACAAGTTGGTTTGCTATTCTAATTTCCCTTTCGGACTCAGGTTTCACTTTGATTGTTAAAATGAATTCCTTATAGTCTCCCCAATTACATTTCTTCTCTTTATCCATTGTAAATACTGTGTAAGGAACTTTTGTTTTTGGTTTTGAAACAGTATAAAAACTTTACTGATAAGGATTCAGATTCCACACTACAACTTACTTTTAAGAAACTACCCCTTGTCAAGTTTTGATGTAGTATCAAAGAATATCTACGATTATTTAGAAAGTCCAACTCTAAATCTGTGTAAGACTGGATTTCCTTTGTATACTTCAAATAAAATAACATGTCATAACAGGCTGTAGAAGTAGATAGGAGAATCCAGCCATAGTCTATTATACTAGACTTTAAAGAGCATGGTAAAATAGATCCACTGCCCATCTTCTTGATTTAGAAATAAAATTATTAAAAATATTATTTATGTTAATATGCAAATTTTATTTGTGATGCAAGCATGTAACATGAGATCTTCTCTTTAAAATTTTAGTTGTATAATACAGTATTGTTAGCCATGGGTACAGTGTTGTACAGCAGATCTCTAAAACTTACCTTGCTTAACTGAAATTTTGTCATTGATTGGCAACACCCCATTCTCCTCTCTCCCCAACTCCTGGCAACCACCATTTCACTCTTTGACATTATGAATTTAACTATTTAGATAAGTGAAATCAGGTATTCTTTTATAGTTTCAGGTGATACCTTTAAGTCTTTAATCCATTTTGAGTTGATTTTTATATATGGTATTAGATAAAGGTCCAATTTTATTCTTTTGCGTGTGGTTGTCCAATTTTTCCAGTACCATTTGTTAATGAGACTATACTTTTTCCATCGTATATAGTTAGAACCCTGTTGAAGATCAGTTGACCGGCTCTTGTGCATTTATTTGTGGGCTCTCTACTTTGTTTCATTGGCTTATGTCTGTCTTTATGCCATAACCATACTGTTTGAATTACTGTAGTTTTGTAGTATATTTAGAAATCAAGAAGTGTGATGCCTCTAGTTTTGTTCTTGCTCATGATTGACTTGGCTATTTGAAGTCTTTTCTGGTTCCATATGAATTTAAGAATTTTTTTCTACTTCTGTAAAAAGTACCATTGTGATTTTGATAGGGATTGCATTGAATTTGTAGATGGCTTTGGGTAGTATGGGACATTTTAACAACATTAAGTCTTCCAATTCATGAACATGGGATGTCTTCCCATTTTTTTAAAAATTTCTTATATCAGTGTTTTGTGGTTTTTAGTGTACAAGTCTTTCATCTCTATAGTTCTTTAATCCCAAGATTTTATTACTTTTGGTGCTATTATAATAGGATTGTTTCCCTAATTCCCTTTTCAGATAGCTCATTGTTAAGTGTATAGAAATGCAATTGATTTTTGTATGTTGATTTTGTATTCTAAAACGACCTAATTCCTTTATTAGTTACTAGTTCCTTTAAAATGGAATCGTTAGTGTTTTCTTTACATGAGATGATATTGTTTGCAAACAGAGACAATTTTACTTCTTCCTTTCTGACTTGGATGGTTTTTATTTCTTTCTCTTAACTAATTACTCTGGCTAGGACTTCGAGTACTATGTTGAATGGAGGTGGTGTTAGGCATCCCAGACTTGTTCTTGATCTTAGAGGAGAATCTTTCAATTTTTCACTGTTGGGTATGATTTAGCTATAGGTCTTAAATGGGCTTTTTTTTATGTTGAAATACTTTGCTTTTATTTGTAGTTTAAAAGTTTTTCTTCTGAAAGGGTGTTGAATTTTGTCACATACTTTTTCATCTATTGAGATGATTATGTGAATTTTATCCTTTATTCTGATAACATGGTGTATCACATTGATTTTTGTATGTTGACCCATACTTGCATCCCAAGAATATGAATGAAATTTGGTTGTGGTATATGATTTTTCTTTTATGTGCTGTTGAGTTCCGTTTTCTACTAATTTATTGAGATTTTTGCATCTGTATTCAGATATAGTGACCTGTGATTTTTTTTTCTAGTAGTACCTTTATCTGGATTTTTATCAGTGTACTGCAGACCTCATAAAATGAAATTGAAAGTGTTCCTGCTGCTTCATCTTTTGGTAGAGTTTGAGAAGGATTGGCATTAATTCTTCATTAAATGTTTGGTAGAATTTACCAGTGAAACCATCAGGTCCTGGGCTTTTCTTTGTTGGGAGGTTTTTGATAACAGATTCAATCTGCATACTAGTTATGAGTCTTTTCAGATTTTCTCTTTCTTCATGATTCAGTCTTGATAGATTGTGTATTCTAGGAATTTTCTTATTTCTTTGGTGGTGTCCTGTTTGCTGGCATAGAGTTGTTTATAGTTATCTTTGTGATCTTTTGTATTTTTGTGGTATCAGTTGTAATGTCTCCTTTTATATTTCTTTATGTTCGTTTTGAGTTTTTTCTTTTTTTTAATTAAGTCTAGCTGATTTTTGTTTTATCTTTTCAAAAAAATTTTTTTTTCTATTGTTTTACTATCCTTTGTTTCACTTACTTTTGTTCTTCACTGTTTTCATTCATTCTTCCTTTCTGTTGATTTTGGACTTAGTTCTTTCTCTAGTTCCCTGAGGTTTTAAAATTAGGTTGATTCTAAATCTTCTGTCTTAATGTAGATATTTATTGCTTATAAACTCCCTTCTTCCCTGCTTTTGCTGTATCCCGTAAGGTTTGGTATATTGTATTTTAGGTTTTGTTTCAAGGTATTTTCTAATTTCCTTTTTGATTTCTTCTTTGACCCATTTTTTGTTGTTCAAGGGTGTGTTTAATTTCCACAGATTTGTAAGCTAGCTTTCTTTCTCTTTCCTTCTGTCTCTCTCCCCTCCCCTTCTCCCTCCCCTCCTGCCTGCCTCCCTTCCTCCCCCTTTTTTTTTTCCTTTTGAATTTTAGTTTCATTCCATTGTGGTCAGAAAAGATAGTTGATGTGATTTCGTCTTAAAGTTAAGACTTGTTTTGTGATCTAACACATGATTTATCCTGATGAATGTTCCATGTATGCTTAAGAAGAACGTGTATAGAGAAATTAAGGAGTCGATCCCATTTACAATTGCACCCAAAACCATAAGATACCTAGGAATAAATCTAACCAAAGAGGCAAAGGATCTGTACTAAGAAAACTACAAAATACTCATGAAAGAAATTGAGGAAGATACAAAGAAATGGAGCAAGATTCCATCCTCATGGATTGGAAGAAAAAATACTGTGAAAATGTCTATGCCACCTAGAGCAATCTACACATTTAGTGCAATCCCTATCAAAATACCATCAACTTTTTTCACAGAGATGGAAAAAATAATCTTAAAATTTGTATGTAACCAGAAAAGACCCCGAATAGCCAGAGGAATGTTCACAAAGAAAAGCAAAGCCAGGGGCATCACAATTCTGGACTTAAGCTCTATTACAAAGCTATGATTATCAAGACAGTATGGTATTGGCACAAAAACAGACACATACATCAATGGAACAGAATCGAGAGCCCAGAAATGGACCCTCAACTCTATGGTCAACTCATCTTCGACAAAGCAGGAAAGAGTGTCCAGTGGAAAAAAGACAGTCTCTTCAACAAATGGTGTTGGGAAAATTGGACAGCCACATGCAGAAGAATGAAACTGGACCGTTTCCTTACACCACACACAGAAATAGACTCAAAATGGATGAAAGACCTAAACGTGAGACAGGAGTCCATCAAAATCCTAAGGGAGAACAAAGGCAGCAACCTCTTCGACCTCAGCCGCAGCAACTTCTTCCTAGAAATATCGCCAAAGGCAAGGGAAGCAAGGGCAATAATGAACTGTTGGGACTTCATCAAGAGAAAAAGCTTTTGCACAGCCAAGAAAGTAGTCAACAAAACCAAAAGACAACTGACAGAATGGGAGAAGATATTTGCAAATGACATATCAGATAAAAGGCTAGTATCCAAAACGTATAAAGAACATATCAAACTCAACACCCAAAGAACAAATAATCCAATCAAGAAATGGCAGAAGACATGAACAGACATTTCTGCAAAGAAGACATCCACATGGCCAACAGACACGTGAAAAAATGCTCAACATCACTCAGCATCAGGGAAATCCAAATCAAAACCTCCATGAGATACTACCTCACAGCAGTCAGAATGGGTAAAATTAACAAGTCAGGAAATGACAGATGTTGGCGAGGATGCGGAGAAAGGGGAACCCTCCTACACTGTTGGTCGGAAAGCAAGCTGGTGCAGCCACTATGGGAAACAGTATCGAGGTTCCTCAAAAGGTTGAAAATAGGGCTACCTTATGACCCAGCAATTGCACTACTGGGTATTTACCCCAAAGATACAAATGTAGTGATCTGAAGGGTTTATAGCAGCAATGTCCACAATAGCCAAACTATGGAAAGAGCCCAGATGTCCATCAACAGATGAATGGATAAAGAAGAGGTGGTATGTATATATACGATGGAATATTATACAGCCGTCAAAGAAAAAACAAAATCTTGCCATTTGCAATGACGTGGATGGAACTAGAGGGTATTATGCTAAGTGAAATAAGTCAGTCAGAGAAAGACAAGTATCATAATCTCACTAATATGAGGAATTTGAGAAACAAGACAGAGGATCATAGGGGAAGGGAGGAAAAAATGAAACAAGATGAAACCGGAGAGGGAGACAAAACATAAGAGACCCTTAATCTTAGGAAACAAACTGAGGGTTGCTGGAGTGGTGGAGGGTGGGTGGGATCTCAGTGATGGACACTGAGGAGGATATGTGCTATGGTTTTTGCTGTGAATTGTGTAAGACTGATGAATCACAGACCTGTACCTCTGAAACAAACAATACATTGTACATTAAAAAAAAAAAAGGTAGTAGGAAGGGAAAAATGAAGGGGAGGGGTAATTGGAGGGGAAGCGAACCATGAAAGACTATGGACTCTGAGAAACAAAGTGAGGGTTTTAGAGGGGAGGGGCGTGGGGGAATTGGTTAGCCTGGTGATGGGTATTAAGGAGGGCACGTATTGCATGGAGCACTGGGTGTTATACGCAAACAGTGAATCATGGAATACTACATCAAAAACTAATGTAATGTATGGTGACTAACATAATAAAATTAAAAAAAAAGTTCTGTACATATGTGTTAGCTTCACTTGATCTTTGGTGTTGTTCAAGTCTTCAGTTTCTTCATAGATTTTGTCTCCAGGTTCTGTCCATTTCTGGAAGTCGGATATTGAAATGCCCTACTATTGTACTGCAATTTACTTCTTTATTTGGTTCTGCACATATTTGCTTTATTTAGATGTTCTGATGTTATGCATAATATACTATGGTGTCTATGTATTTATAATTGTTAGGTCTTCTGGTGAATTTACCCTTTTATTATTATGTAATGTCTTTTTCCTTTTTTGACACTTTTTGACTTAAAGTCATTTTTGTCTGATATAACCTTCTCTGCTCTCCTTTGGTTACTATTTGCATGGAGTATCTTTTTCATCCTGTCACTTTCAGCCTATGTAAGTTCTTAAATCTAATGTGATTTTTGGTAAGCAAGTCTAGTGGTGATGAACTCCCTCAGCTTTTGTTTGTTTAGGAAAGACTATCTTTCCTTCATTTTTGAAGGACATTATTACTGGATATAGTATTAGTTGGCAGCTTTTTTCTTTCAGCTCTTCATCCCACATTCTTCTGGCCTGCAAGGTTTCTGCTGAGAAACCCTCTTTTAGTCTTATGGGCGGTTCCTTTGTACATGACAAGTTGCCTTTTCCTTGTGCTTTCAAAATTCTCATTGCTTTTACTTTTGACAATTTGATCATAATTGTTCTCAGTGTGTATTTCTTTGAGTCTCTCTTCTTTAGGTTTCTTTGGGCTTCCTGGATCTGTATGTCCATTTCCTCCTCAGATTTGGGAATTTTTCAGACATTATTTTTTTTTGTTGTTTTTTTGTGTTTTTTTTGAAACGATTTATTTTATTGGATTTGAATCCACTAAGTACAGCCCTTGAATCATGTACAAAATCTCATTGTTCTAATATCAAACATTGTGTCAGACATTATTTTTTGAATAAGCTTTCAGGTCATTTCTCTTTCTCTTTTTCTGTTATGCATATATTGGTTTGGTTTTTGGTGTCCCATAAGTTCCTTAAGCTTTCTGTGTCCTTCTTTTTTTTCTTTTTAATATTTATTTATTTGAGAGAATGAGATAGAGCATGAGAGGGGGGAGGGTCAGAGGGAGAAGCAGACTCTCTGCTCAGCAGGGAGCCCGATGCGGGACTTGATCCCAGGACTCCAGGATCATGACCTGAGCCGAAGGCAGTCAGTCACTTAACCAACTGAGCCACCCAGGCACCTTCTTCTTTTTTTTCTTATTGGTCTTGTGATTGAATAATTTCCAGTAACCTTTTTTAGAGTTTGCTGATCCTTGCTTTTGCTTGATCTAGTCTTTTGAACCTCTCTATTGAATTTTTTATTTCAGTTATATTTTTCAGCTTTATGATTTCTTTTTGGTACTATTGTATATTTTCTCTTTGTTGAAATTCTCACTTTGTTCCTCCATTGTTCTTCCAACCTCAATGAACATTTTTATGATGGTTATTTTGAATTATCTTTCTGGTAAGTCATGTATCTGTGGTTCATTTGGGTCTGTTTCTGGAGCTTTGTCTTCTTTCCTTTGTTTGGAACACATTGATCTTTTTCTTTATCTTCCTTGACTCTTGGTGTCTGTGCATTAGACAGAACAGTTACCAGTCCCACTCTTCATGGACTGATCTCATGTATTAGAAGATGACCCCTCCTCCCCCCCAATCAGTCTGGCCAGAGATTCTGGTGACCTCTCAAACCTTCATGCTAGTCCAACACACTTCGTGTGTGTGTGTGTGTGTGTGTGTGTGTCTCCTAAGTGTTTAGGATATGCTGAATCCCCTCAGTGCACTGTAACAAATGAACTGAAGCCATTCCTGAGGTGTCCTTCAGAAAAGTTGGATGGTCCTATGCTCCCTCCAACTCTTTCTCTTCCTATGGAGATGGTGGAAGCTGTCTCCCGCCCCCACTCCCCCCCATCTGTTAGCTCTGTACTGAGTCAGGGAGGGTCTATGGCAACTGCTAGCCCAAACTCTGTTTCTGCTGTCACAACCTCCCTTACAGCTAGATTATGCCAGGTCCTATCAATGCCTCATGGAAGGCAAGACAGACCCTCTTCCCGCCCTTTGGACAGCCCCAGAAAAGTTGGGGCATTATATTTATGGGCTCTTCTTCCCAAGAAGAAGCTGGAGGTGGAGGGTTTTATTCTGTGTTGGGGGTGGGGGTTCTGGCAGGAGGGTGTTCCATATCACCCTAGCAGCTTTGATGAGTTTGATTTTGTGTTCATCCGGCCTTCAGGTGCCTTTCTGTTATTAGTTTATAGATTTCTCACCAAAGGGAATTTTTCTGTGAATTGTTCCTGAATTTATGTATTTTTTGGGGGGAGGAGGGTCCAGAGCTTCCTGCTCTCCCATCTTGCCGATGTCACTCCTGCCAAGATACTTATTTTTAATTTTTAATTGAAATTTGAAGTACAAAAACAACTGATTTCTAGCAATTCTTATGTATTTGGAATATCGTTAGCTTCTTAAAAACTTCTGTATTTTGCTCTTAGAGATTAAAAAAAGGTTTTAAGGGAATATTTAAAACCTATGTAACACTTTCCAAATGCTAATGTAAAAGGAGCTAGCCATAAAAACTGTATTCTCGTTGGTAAATTTGTCTACTATAGGACTATACTTAGTAGTTCCAAACTAGTCTGTGCATATAGTAGAGTTGAACAAAGAGCTAAATTAATTGTATGAAATGATAACAAAGTTACAAGTAAGGGAGAAAGGCTAGAAGAAACAACATTGTGCTTGATTATCCTCCAGTGTTTCTATATGAAAATATATACATATGTATATATAGAAGAAATATAGAGAGGTAATGTGGTCAGATACGGTTTAGTATAAGTTTGTTTTCTACTGTTTGCTGAGAGGACCTAGAAGCAGTGACACCCCACTAGCAATACGTGTCTTGTTTTCCAGATCTTGTTTTTTATTTTATTTTTATTTTTTTAAAAAGATTTTATTTATTTGACAGCATAGAAGCACGGGGAGTGGCAGGCAGAGGGAGAAACAGGCTCCCCGCTGAGCAGGGAGCCCAATGCGGGACTTAGTCCCAGGACTGCGGGGTCATGACCTGAGCCAAAGGCAGACGCTTAACCAGCTCAGCCACCCAGGCGCCTTCAGATCTTTTTTAAATACCATTCTCTAATAAAAATGGACCAGGGTCCCTGGAAAAAAGACTGCTTCTAGGACAATGGCAGCGAAAGTACAAGATGACCCTTTAGAACTTTTATACTACAGAAAGTGGATGTCAGGTTGTTTCAGCCAAGTTTGATGAAAACATCATGTGTTCTCCGTTGTATTACCTTTGCTCTTTTGTCGAAGGTCACTTGATTATATGCATCTATTTCTGGTGCTATCTGTTCTGTTGATCTGTTTTCTGTTCTTTGGCTGATACCAGGTTGTCTTCATTACTGTATCTTTATAATAAGTCTTGAAGTAGCATCTAGTTCTTCAACTTAGTTCTCCTTCAATATTGAGTTGGCCATTCTGGGTCTTTTGCCTCTCCATATAAACTTTAGAGTAAGCCTGTTGATATCTCTAAAATAACTTGCTTTGATTTTGATTTGGATTGTGTTGAACCTGTAGTTCAAGTTGTAAGAAATAACATCTTGACAATATTGGATCTTCCCGTTCATGAACTTGGAATATCCCTCCATTTATTTAGTTCATTTTAAATTTTGTTCTTCAAAGTTTGGTAGTTTTCCTTTTATATATCTTGTACATATTCTGTTAGATTTAAGCCTAAATATTTTTTGGGTTGCTAATAGAAATGCTGTTGTGTGGTTAATTTTGAATTCTGCTTGTTCACTGCTGTTATATAAAAAGGCAATAGATTTTTATATGAACATCGCATTCTGTAACCTTACTGATCATTGTTATTACTATGTTAGTTTGTTGATGGTTCCTTTGAATTTCTATATAGGCAGTCGTGTTACATATAAACAAAGAAAGTTGTACTTTTTTTCCTTCCCAGTATATTATCTTTTATTTCCTTTTTTTAGTACATTAGCAAGGATTTCCAGTGTGATTTTGAAAAGGAGTGATGAGAGGGAATGTCTTTACCTTGTTCCTGAGTTTAGCAGGAAAGCTTCTAGTTTCTTACCAGTGAGTATGATGTTAGTTACAGGTTCTTTGTAGGTATTCTTTGTCAGATTGAAGAAGTTCCCCTTATTCTTAGTTTACCGAGAGTTTTTATCATAAATGGGTACTGCATTTTGTCAAGTTCTTTTTCTGCATCTATTGGTGTGATCATGTGGTTTTTCTTCTTTAGCCTATTGATGTGTAATGGATTACATTAATTGATTTTGCATGTTGATCCAGCCTTGCATACCTGGAATAAATTCCACTTGGTTGTAGTGTATAATTATTTTTAAACATCATTGGATTAGATTTGCTAATATTTTGTTGAGAATTTTTACAGCTGTGTTTATGAGAGATATTGATCTGCTGTTTTATATTCTTGTAACGTTTTTGTCTGCTTTTAGTATTTGACCAATGCTGGCCTCAGAAAGAGTTAGGAAGTAATCTTTGCTTCTGTTTTCTGGAATAGATTGTAGAGAGGTTGTATAATTTCTTCCTAAATATTTGATAGAATTCACTAGTGAACCATCTGGGCCTGTTTCTGTTTTTGAAGATTATTAGTATCATTTTAATAACTTAAATAGATATAGTCCTTTTCAGATCATCTTTCCTTTTGGTTCTTTTTAGTTGATTTGTTTGGGCTAATTAGGGCTGATAGCTGATATTGTTATCTTTTATACACATTTAGAATTTTTAGATTTTCAGAGTACTCCATGATAAATTATCTTAAATTTGTTTTGTATATATTTTTATGGGATACTAATAAAATAAACCTCTTTCCTTCCAGCCTAGTGTATTAATTGTAACCTACAAGGAACCTGAAAAATCATCTTCTCAGTTTGGATCCTACAAACAAGCTGAATGGAGGCCAGATAGTACCATGATAGCTGTGTCAGTAAGTAGAATTTTCAATTTTAATAGTTTCATATGATACCATTACATTGCATTAAAATTTGATTCTCTTAGATGACTTCATTTGAGGCTTTCCACCCTTAGCGTTTATCTTCTGCGATAGGAATTGCTGTACCGATTCTTCTATTGGTAGATTGGTACTCTTACTGTATCTTTTTGTGATTCTTCGGTTTCTTCCCTTCCCTAATATAGTGCCTGTATCCTTTTCTCTTTATTCTCACTTTCCTGTTTTGTCCTTGAAGTCTCACTCAAAATTGTAAAGCTTTCATCTCTATTCACGTGGGGTACTTCCAAATTTACGTTTTAAGACCTGCCTTCCATCCTTAAGCGTGTCTCACAAAAATGATAGCATTTATGTTTTTATGTCACGTTAAATTTTCATATCCATTTGGATCTGTTTCTGCATTTCTCCTCTGTTCCATTAATGTGCTTAGATCTGGTCAATTTTACCTTTTCAATCTGTTTTGTCACTGTCATTTTTTGGACTGTCATTATCACCTAACTTGAATAGCAATCATATATGGTTAACATTTATTGAGCACCTCCTGTGTAAGTACTATATAATCACTACATGTGGAAAATTTCATTTAAATTTTAAATTGACACTTTGAAGTCCATACTGTTATCTTTCATAATAGATGAAGTTACATTGTAGAGCTGAGGAAGTGAGTTTTATCCAAAATCATACGGATGGTGTATATTGGAAAGAAGAGATTAAATTAGGTATTTAGATTCCATTTACTTTAAAGGCATAACTTGTAGTGTGCTTTGCTTTATTGTGCTTTGCAGTTACTGCATATTTTATAAATTGAAGCTTTGTTAATTTTGGTAATTCTCACAATATTTCAGACTTTTTCATTATGTTTGTTACAGTGATTTGCGATCAGTGATCTTTGGTGTTACTATTTAAATTGTTTTAGGGTGCCACAAACAGTGCCCATATGAGATAGCAAACTTAATCCATAAATGTTGGGTGTGTTATGACTGTTCTACTGACCCACTCTTTCCTTGTCTTTCTTCTCTGTGGGTTTCCCAATTTCTTGAGAAACAGCTATATAGAAATTAGGACAATAAATAACCCTACAGTAGTCTCTTAAGTGTTCACCTGAAAGGAGAAGGCGCATGCCTCTCACTGTTGATCAAAAGCTAGACACGGTTAAAGCTTAGTGAGGAAGGCATGTGGAAAGCTGAGGCCTCTTGTGCCAGTTAGCCAAGTTGTGAATGCGAAGGAAAAGCTCCTGAAGGAAATTAAAAGGGCCACCCCGGTGAACACACGAATGATAGGAAAGTGAAACAGCTTTATTGCTGACGTGGAGAACGTTTGGTGGATAAAAGGTCAAGCCAGCCATGACATTCCCTTCAGCCAAAGCCTAACCCAGAGCGAGGCCCTGACTCTCTTCAGTTCCGTGAAGGAAGAGGGGAGGAAGCTGCAGAAGCAAAGTCTGAAGCTAGCAGAGATCGGTTCCTGAGGTTTAAGGAAGGAAGCCGTGTCCGGGGCGTAAAAGTGCAAGGCGAAGCAGGAGGTGCCGATGGAGGAGCTGCGGCAAGTGATCCAGAAGATGGAGCCGAGGTCATTACCGAAGGCGGCTCCACCGACCCACAGATTTTCAGTGTGGGTGCGAGAGCCTCCCACAGGAAGAAGATGCCATCTAGGACTTTCCTGGCTAGAGAGGAGAAGTCAGTGCCTGCCTTCCAAGCTTCCAAGGACAGGCTGATCGTCTTGTCGGGGCCAGTGCAGTTGGCGACTGCTAACTTGTAGCAGGTGCTTCTTTATCATTTCTCAAATCCTAGGGCCCGTAGGAGTTATGGTAAATCTACTCAGCCTGTGCTCTGTAAATGGAACAGCAGAGCCTGGAGGACAGCACATCTGTTTACAGCATGGTTTACTGAATGTTTTAAGCCCACTGTTGAGACCCGCTAAGGAAGGGAAAAAAGTAGATTCCTTTCACACTATCATCACTTATTGACTCTGCACCTGATCGTCGCACAAGAGTTCTGACGGAGTCGGGACAATGAGATTTATGTTGTTCTCATGTCTGCTAACACAACATCCATTCTTCAGCCCATGGATCAAAGAGTCATTTCAACTTGCAAGTCTTTTTTAAAATTTTTAAACTAATTATATTTTTTATTGGAGTATAACTTATAGTGTCATCCTGGTTTCAAGTGTACAGGGGTACAGTATGACGACTGAACGGTTCCATGCATGACTCGGTGCTTATCATGTTAAGTGTGCTCTTGATTCCCTTGATCTCTTTCACCCATCCCTCCCACCCACCTCCCCTCTGGCAGTCTCCATTTGGTTCTCTGTATTTGAGAGTCTTTGTCTCTTTTTTCTTTGTTTCATTTCTTATTCAAGTCTTCTTATTTAAGAAGTATGTTTCATAGGACTCTACTTGCCGTACATAGTGATTCCTCTGATGGATCTGGGCAAAGTCAATTGAAAACCTTCTGGGAAGGATTCACCATCCTAGATGCCATGAAGAATATTCATGATTCGTGGGGTGAGATCAACATATCAACGTTGTTAGGAATTTGGAAGGAGTAGATTCCAGTCTTCATGGATGACTTTGAGGGGTTCAAGACTTCAGAGGAAGAGGTCACTGCAGAAGTGGTGGAAATAGCAAGAGAACCAGAATTAGAAGTGGAGCCTGAAGATGGGAAGGAACTGCTGCCATCTCAGGATACAGCTTGAACGGATGAAGAGTTGCTGCTGAGGCATGAGCAAAGAAAGTGGTTTCTTGAGGTGGGATCCACTCCTGGTGAAGGTGCTGTGAAGACTGTTGAAATGACAACAAAGGATTTAGAATATTGCATCGGCTTAGTTGATAGAGCAGCGACTGGGTTTGAGAGGATTGACACCAATTTTGAAAGTTCTGTCGGTAAAAGCTATCAAACAGCATTGCAGGCTGCAGAGAAAGTTTCACGAAAGGAAGAGTCAGTTGATGCACCGAACTTCATTGTTGTTTTAAGATAAAGTGGCCTCAGCCACTTCAGCAACCACCTTCAGCAGCCACCACCAGCAAAAAGATTTCGAGTTGCAGAAAGCTCAGATGATAGCATTTGGTAGCAATCAAATGTTTTTTAATTAAGCTATGTACATTGTATTTTTGAACATAATGCTATTGCATACCTTAAAAAACCACAGTATAGTGTAAATATAACTTTTATATGTGTTGGAAGGCCTGAGTCGTTCATTGTGAAATTCACTTTCCTGAGATGTTCTAGAACTGAAGCTGCACCATCTCAGAGGTTTGCCTGTATTCTTAGCTTATACATAACTTACCTCTGTGCTTTCTGTCCTTTTTTTTTAGTCTATACTGTGTAATGCTGACCAGGTTAATCATTGGAAAATGGTCCACATTATAAAAATATTGAGCAGTTCCTCAGTTCTGCAGACTACCAACCACCTACCAAATCTACACTCCTGCTTTTTTTTGTAAGGATAATGAATTCAGAATAGTTCAAGATATTTAAATTATTAAGAAAAAGAGAAATATTTTGACATCTGAAAATTATGAATATTATTTTTAACTTATTTTTAATTTGGAGAGTAATTAACGTACGTTGTTATTTTCAGGTGTAAAAAATTATTCAGCAATTCTGTACGTTTCTCAGTGCTCATCAAGATAAGTGAACTCTTAATCCCCTTTATATATTTCACCCATCCTCCCTATACCCCTGTTCTGTGACAACCACCAGTTTGTTCTCTGTAGAGTCTGTTATTTTTTCTTTTTCTTTGTTCATTTGTTTTGTTTCTTAAATTCTACATATGAGTGAAAACATTGTATGTGTGTTTTTTTAACTTACTTAGCATTATACTCTCTAGCTCCATCCATGTTGTCGTTAATGGCAAGATTTCAGTCTTGCCATTTTATGGCTAAGTAATATTCCGTTGCATATATATGTACACCACTTCTTCTTTATCCTTTTCATCTAGGGATGGATAATTGGGTTGCTTACATAATTTGGCTATTATAAATAATGCTTCAGTAAAGACAGAGGTGCATATAGTTTTTCAAATAAGTGTTTTTGTATTCTTTGGGTAAATATCCAGAAGTGGAATTACTGGGACAGGTGGGATTTCTGTTTTTAATTTTTTAAGGAACCTTCATACTGCTTTCCATGATGGCTACAACAATTTGCATTCCCACCAGAAGTGCGTGAGGGTTCCTTTTCCCCCATGTCCTCACTAACACTTATTTCTTGTGTTTTTATTTGTTTTGCCTGTTTTTGTTTTTATTGGAGGCTCAGGTGGCACATGACAGTTCATAAAATGGCTTCAGAGGTAGAAGCTCTTGTGTTTTTCATTCTAGCTATTCTGACAGGTAAAGTGATATCTCATTGTGGTTTTGATTTGCATTTCTGTGATGATGAGTGATGTTGAGCATCTTGTCATGTGTCTGTTGGCCATCTCTACATCTTCTTGGGAAAAATGTCTATGCAGGTCCTGCACCCATTTTTAATTGGAGTATTTGGGGTTTGTTGTTGTTGTTAAGTTCTTTATAATTTTGGATACTCACCTTTTATCAGATATATCATTTGCAGATATCTTCTCCATTCGGTAGGTGGCCTTTGTGTTTTGCTGGTTTCCTTCCCTGTGCAAAAAGTTTTTTATTTTGCTTTAGTCTCTATAGTTTAATTTTGCTTTTGTTTCCCTTGTCAGAAGAGACAATCTAGAGAAACGATTCTTCGGCCAAACTCAGTGAAATTACTGCTTATATATTCCCCTAGGAATTTTATGATTTCAGGTATCACATTTATATCTTTAATCCATTCTGGGTTTAGTTTGCGTATGGTGTAAGAAAGTGGTTCAGTTTCATTCTTTTGTATGTTGCTGTCCAGTTTTCTCAGCAGTTTGCTGAAGAGACTGTCTTTTCTCTATTGTATGTTCTTTCCTTTTTTTTTTTATTTTTTAATAAATTGATCATGTAATTATTGGTTTATTTCTGGGTTCTTTATTCTGTTATATTGATCCTACATGTTTATGTGCCAGTACTATACTATTTTGATTACTGCAACTTTATATGTTGAAGTCTGGGATTGTGACACCTCCAGCTTTGTTCCTCTTTTTCAAGATTGCTTTGGCTATTCGGGTTCTTTTGCAGTTCCATACAAATTGTGGAATTTTTTTTTCTAGCTCTGTGAAAAAAGTTGTTGATACTTTAATAAGGATTACAGGAAATGTGTAGATTGCTTTGGGTAGCATGGACATTTTAACAATATTGGTTCTTCCAATCCATTAACATGGAATATCTTTCCATTTGTTTGTGTCACCTTCAATTTCTTTCACCATTGTTTTATAGTTTTCAGAGTCCAAATCTTTCACCTCCTTGGTTAAGTTTATTCTTAGGTATTTTATTCTTTTTAGTGCAATTGTAAATGGGATTGTTTAAATTTCTCTTTCTGCTACTTCATTATTAATGTATAGAAATGAACCAGATTTCTGTATATTAATTTAGTATATGGCTTTACTGAATTCATTTATCAGTTCTAGTAGTATTTTGGTGGGTGGAGTCTTGAGGATTTTTTTATATATAGTATGTCGTCTGCAAATAGTGGAAGTTTTACTTTACTAATTTTTTTTTTTTTGTCTAATTGGTGTGGCTAGGTCTTTGACTACTATGTTGAATAAAAGTGGTGAGAATGGACATTTTTGTCTTTATTATGTTGAGGTATGTTTACTTTAAAATTTCTTTATTGAGAGTTTTTATCGTGAACAGATGTGGTACTTTGTCAGATGCTTTCTCTGCATCTATTGAGATGATCATATGATTTTTATCCTTTCTCTTGTTAATGTGATGTATTACATTGATTGATTTGGGCATACTGAGCTACCTTTGCTTCCCTGGAAAAAATCCCACTTAATTGTGGTGAATGATTTTTTTTATTAATGTACTGTTGTATTCTGTTTGCCAATACTTTGTTGAGGATTTCTGCATCTATGTTCTTCAGAGATAATGGCTTGTAATTTTCTTTTTTTGTAATGTCTTTATCTGGTTTTTGTATCAGGGTAATGCTGGCTTCATAGAGTAAGTTTGGAAGCTTTTCTTCCTCTTCTGTTTTTTGGAATAGTTTGAGAATAGGTATTAACTCTTCTTTAGCTATTTGGTAGAGTTTACCAGAGAAGCTTTCTGGACTTCTGTTTGTTGGGAGTTTTTTTGATTACTAGTTCAGTTTCTTTGCTGGTTAACTGATCTGTTCAAATTTTCTATTTTGTCCTGCTTTCATTTTGAAGGATTATATGTTTCTAGGTATGTATCCATTTCTTCTAGGTCATTCAGTTTGTGGGTATGTAATTTTTGGTAATATTCTCCTTAAATCCTTTGTATTTCTGTGGTATCCGTTGTTAATTCTCCTCCTTCATATGATTTTAGTTATCTGAGTTCTCTCTCTCTCTTGTTTTGATGAGTCTGGCTAAAGGTTTATAAATTTTGTTTATCGTTTCAGAGAACCAGCTCCTGGTTTCATTGACCTGTTCTTTTGTGTGCGTGCACTCGTGCGTGTATGTTTATTCGCTCTCATGTATTTCTGCTCTAGTCTTTATTATTTATTTCATTCTACTGGCTTTGAGTTTTCTTTGTTCTGTTCCTGTCTCCTATACCTGTAAGGTTAGTTTAAGGATTTTCTCGTTTTTTGAGGTAGGCTTGTATTGCTATAATCTTCTCTCTTAGGACAGCTTTTGCTGCGTCCCAAAGATTTTGGACTCTCTATCTTCAATTTCATTTGTTTCCATGTAGGTTTTTATTTCTTGTTTGATTTCTTCATTGACCCATTCAGTGTATAGTAGCATGTTATTTAGCCTCCATGTATTTGTGTTCTTTCCAGATTTTTTTCTTGTGATTGACTTCTAATTTCATTCCCTTACGGTCAGAAAAGATGCATGATATGATTTCAGTCTTTTAAAATTTATTGAAATTTGTTTTGTGCCGTAACGTGTAATCTGTTCTGGGGAATATACCACATGTGCATGGAAAGAATATGTAATCTGTTGTTTTTGGATAGAACATTCTGAGTATATTTTTTAGGTCCATAGGGTCCAATGTGTTATTCAAAGCCATTGTTTCTGGGTGATCTGTCTGTTGATGTAAGTGGGGTGTTAAAGTCTTCTGCTGTTACTATATTACTATTGATTTCTTCCTTTATGTCTGCTGCTAGTTGATTTACATATTTAGGTGCTCCCACATTGGATGCATAAACAGTTACAATTGTTGCATGCTCCTGTTGGATTGTTCCTTTATCATTTTGTAGTGTCCTTTGTCTCATGTTACAGTCTTAATTTTAAAGTCTGGTTTTTTGGATATATGTATTGGTACCCCAGCTTTCTTTTGGCTTCTGTTTGCATGTAAATGTTTTTCCATCCCTTCCCTTTGAATATGCATGTGTCTTTAGGTCTGTAGAAGTAAGTCTTTAGGCAGCATAAAGATGGGTCTTGCCTTTTTATGCATTCAATCAATGAGTATCTTTTGAATGGAACATTAATCCTTTTACATTTAATTATTGACAGATGACTACTTACTGGCATTTGTTACTTGTTTTATGGTTGTTTTTATAATTCTTCTCTGTTTTTCCCTTGCTCTCTCTTGTGGTTTGATGCCCTCCTTTAGTGATACGCTTTTATTCCTTTCTGTTTTTATGTCTCTGTCACAGGTTTTTGATTTGTGGTTACCATTAGGTTCGTATTTAGCATCTTATGCAGATGACATTCTATATTAAGTTGATGGTCAGTTAGGTTTGAACCCATTCTAAAAGCACTAAAGTTTTACTCCCATGCATGTTTTATATGATTTCATACTTCATACCATTTTATTTTGTGTATTCCCTTGACTGAGTTTTTTTTTTTTTTTTAAAGATTTTATTTATTTATTTGAGAGAGAGAGAGAGAATGAGAGAGAGCACAAGAGGGAAGAGGGTCAGAGGGAGAAGCAGACTCCCCGCTGAGCAGGGAGCCCGATGCGGGACTCGATCCCGGGACTCCAGGATCATGACCTGAGCCGAAGGCAGTCGCTTAACCAACTGAGCCACCCAGGCGCCCCTTGACTGAGTTTTTTGGGGATAATTGATATTACTGCTTTTGTGCTTTAATCTCTGTACAGGTTTTTTTAAGTGATTAATCTACTTTGTTTGTATTTACCTGTGGAATTTCATAATTTTCTTATTGCTGATTATTGCCTTTTCTTTTCACTCAAAGAATTCCCTTTAGTATTTCTTGTAAAGCTGGCTTAATAGTGATGAAGTCCTGTAACTTTTGTTTGTTTGGGAAACTCTCCTATTCTGAGTGATAACCTTTCTGGGTAAGATATTCTCAGTTCCACATTTTATTGTTTTCAGTACTTTTAATATATCATGCCACTCTCTTCTAGCCTGCAAAGTTTCTGCTGAAAAACCAGGGAAATTTTCTGCCCCTTTTTCTATCTCTATTCCTTCTGGGATCCTTATAAATTGCATACTAATATGCTTTATGATGTTGCTGATTTCCCTTTACATATTCTCATTTTTTATTGTTCCTTTTACTTTTTGCTGCTCAGCTGGGTTGATTTCCATTATTCTGGACTCCAGGTCACTGATGGGTTTGTCTGCCTCCTCTAATCTGCTATTTATTCCCTTTAGGGTTTTTTTGTTTTGGTTTGGTTTGTTTTTTGGTAAGCCCTCTAGGGTATTTTTAATTTTTAATTATTGATTCTTCATCTCTGATTGGTTCTTTTTTATATTTTCTGTCCCCTCGTTGAAGGTCGCACAGAGATCCTCCATTGTTTTCTTAAGTACAGTGAGTATGTTTATGACCATCACTTTGAATTCTTTATCAGGCATATTGCTTCTATCCATTTCACATAGCTCTTTTGCTGTAGTTTTGCCCTGTTCTTTCATTTGGGACATACTCTTTTGTGTCCTTATATTGTCTGGGTTTGTTTCTCTGTATTAGGGAAGTCATCTATGTTTCCTTATCTTGATAGTAGTGGCCATAGAAGAAGAGACCTTGTGGTGCCCTGTACCACAGTGTCCTCTATTAACCAGAACCAGAAGGCATTTCACAGGAGTTTTCTTTGTGGGTACACTGGGCAGGATTTGGTCCCTGTGCTGTTAAAGGGCCATTCTGGGGCTGCTGTGGGCTTTTAGTTGGGTGCTGTCTGCTGTCAGACCAGATACCTGTTCTCAGCTCATCTGCTGGGTCCGCAGTCATACCAAACTACAGCATGCTCTCCTTGTGTTGTCCCTGAGAGGCTTTCCTTTGTGGCCAGGGCCTGTAGTCAAACCAGCTCTCTGCCCTAGTCCGTCCGCGGGGGCTGTAATCCCACTGGTGTGTGTGGTTATGTTCCCTTTTCTCCAGAGCAGGCCTCACTTCAGAGTGGCACTGGTCCCTGCTGGATTGTTTGGAGGGCATGTCTTGGCAGGCACTGTGGTGGGCTGGATGGGGCTGGGTGTGTGGTATTAGCAAGGTAGTTGATGAGTGTTCATGCTTGATTACTGCTAGTGTCAGATTATTTAAGCTGGGGTGGGGGTTAGAGAAATGGACCAGCTCTTTAGTTCTTGGGCAAGTCTCCTGAAGATCCCTGTCCCTTCAGCGCATGTTCTGAGATTAGTAAATGCATATGCTTCACATACACTCCAGGCTTTTTTCAAACTGCTGCTGCTGTGCTGTATCTCCTCCAGCTTGTTTGTTATGCTGGCTCTTTAAGGGGGGAACTCAGTTTCCTCTTGCCCTCCACCTTTTCCAGAGCTAAGTCTTCTGATTTTTTAAAGTACCTCGAGTTAAGCTTGCTGGTTTCCATACCAAATGTTTTGGGGACTCTTCTTCCTTGAGCAACTCTTCTCTGCCTGAGGTTCATAGCGTGGGGTCTGCTTCTCTCCCTTCTCCATGCTTGTGGTATCCCTCCCATTTGTGGTTAGTCTCCCCAGGAGTTTGGTTCCCAATGGAGTTTCTGCCTCTCCTACCCTTTTTGATGTGTCCTCAGTATGATTAACTGTGGAAAGTCTGTTCTGCCAGTATGCAGGTGGTTTTCTTCCTTCCCCTCCCCTCCCCTCTTCTTTTTTGAGAGAGAGGGTATGAGCCTGGGTGGGGGTGGGGGGATTAGGGAGAGGGAAAGAGAGAATACCAAGCAGGCTCTACGCCCAGTGCAGAGCTGAAAGGGGGCTCAGTCCCACGACCCTGAGATCATGACCTAAGTGAAAATCAAGAGTTGGGCCCTTAATTGAGCCACCTAGGCACCCTCAGGTTGTTTTCTGAGTTAGTTTCACTAATGTGGCTGTTATCTAGGTCTGTCTTTCATTACATGAATTTTAAATTTCACTGTCCCTAAGTAATGTTGGAGTATGAAAATGTTAACTTTATTTAGATCATTTCTATGGCTGGTTTCAAGCTGCAGTAGCTGAGTCAAGTGGTCCTGACAGCAACCATATGTGGCGCTCTATCTCTTTTCTGCTCAGTGCACTCACTGTAAGAGTAACACGTTTATAGATCAGATGTTTCAAGTGCACACATACTGCCGTACCATAACATTCTGTGTAATGTTTATTACTAGTGCATACCTATCATGTCAAAAGAACAAAAGAATAGGTTTTGAATATCATGCTTCTAAAATACATTGGAATATAGATTAATTTATTATTGGATTGGATGGGAAATTGTCTTAATTATGCAGTGACCCTATAGCAGAGCCAAAAGAATACAATAAAAGTTGACATTATCCAACTTAGTATTTATCTCAGTATTCCCATCTCACTGAAATTAATAGAAAAATTAGAATATTTAAAGCAGAATATTTTCACAAAAAATGAAAATGAAGGTACAACCAAAGTAAGTTTAGCTGTTTTTTGATGACTTGAGGAGTATTACAGTACTGCTTAGTTTATTTGAATAGTCAGTGTAAAGTGTGAAATGACTGAGAATTACTCCCTGTGAAAAACATGTATGGGAGGTGAAAAGATTTTAAAGAAGTTGAGAAAACACTAATCAGTACAACCTGAAGCAGAGTCCACTAAAGTGTGTTTTAACTGATAGTGACAAAAATACACGCGGAGCAGAGAAAGGCTTAGTTGGACGGTTTACAAAGCTAGTGCACATGGAAGTGTTGAACACCTATGGCCATTTTAAGTTGTTAGAAATAGAAGCTGGAGATCCTGACTTGCCCAATTCCATGGGTGTTTAATGTCTTAGCAGTCAGTGGTAAAGGTTTATTGTTGATTTTTTTTTTTTTTTTATGTTGGGGCTCATTTTGAAATTTTTTGAACTTGAAGAACCACCTCAGCCACTTACCAGACACTGAATGATCTGGCAAATGATAACTTTGCTGCAGACTTGGTAATGCTTGCACATGAATTCAGTCAAAACAGTGTTTAAATGTGAGATTTATATGTGGTCAAGTCATTTTGGTGACAACTACTGTTGTTTGAATCACAGGTAATGCCACGCTGCTTTTTCTGTTTCCCCTGCTGTCAAAAATTGAACAGTAAGATCTGTATTTCCAACAAAAATTAGCAGTAGATATATTTTCTGAGCTCACCCAATTCCAGTAGCATATTTCAGAACTTGATGCAATTGCAAAGGAGATGTCTATATTTCATAATCCATTTAATTGTGCAAATGAGGAGTGCTTTCATCCAGCTTTCAGTTGGAAGTGATTAATCTACCACATAATGACATGTTAAAAAGCAAGAAGGAGAAGAATCTGGTGGACTTTTGTATACTTACCTACAAGTTGATGATTATATTCAGTTAAAATCATTTGCTCATGGATTCGTATCAGTATTTGGCACTACTTATGTGAAAAGACATTTCAAATAGAGTATGTAAGATCTCATTACAGGCCAGCATTAAGGTGAGAGGGAACACTAACTTTAAACCCCAGTTAAGCAAAAATGTTACCCCATAAAAAGAATTTCATTCTCTTTAGTGGATAAGTATTACAAAGAAAATTGTGCTCAGTTTTCATTACCATTATATTTAGAATTTTTTAGCAGTAAAATTTATGAGATTTTGTTTTCTCTCTGTATTAACTATTCCCTTTTATTTTTCTGTATATATGATGCTTTGATATCTTGAGGCCTTGTGGACCCTGGAGAGGCTGTCCTTCCCAAGGCCAGGCAATTTCTAGAGATAGTAATAAGGATTCACCTATTAGTGTGCCTTTCATATGCAGACCAAGCAATACATAGCCTGTACCCCCAAACATCATCATTATGGAGCTCTTACACTCTGGGCCACTGTTCCCCTGCCCTCATTACCCCCGGGCCAGGAGCAGATAACCAGAGACAGCCCCTATATCCTAGTAAAGAGAAAATAGTCTGTTAGCTTTGTTTTTAGAGCAGAAATAATTTCACATTAATTTATTAATCTTTTGCACTGTACTAAGTATTAAGAAAACAAAGAAGTTAGAAGAAATTATTCTGGTCTTCAATTTGTAGAGATAAAATACATATACAAAAGAGACAATAAAACCACCTACTTTTTTGGCTGTTGAGAATCTAGTTTTTATTTCACAGTTATTGTTTATAGCTTTTTTCCCCTTAAGATTTTATTTTTAAGTAATCTCTACACCCGGTGTGGGGCTCGAACTCACAACCCCAAGATCAAGAGTTGCATACACCACTGACTGAGCCAGCCAGGCGCCTGTTTTATAGTCTTTATCTACAACTTTGTGGAGATGTCATGATGAATATAATTTTAACTATTATAGGGTGGCTTGTATTAAATATACTTAGTAAATCCTAACCTGATCCAAGTGATTTATCATCTCTATTTGTATAATTTAAGACATGAATTAATGTTTTAGCTCATGAATTTTAAAATACATAAAGGATCATAAGTGGAGTTTATGAAAAATAAACTTTAATTTTTAGAGTATTTTTAGGTTCACAGCAAAACTGAGGGGAAAGCATAGAGATTTTCTTTATATCTCTTCGAAGCCCCACCACATGCATAACCTTCTCTATTATCAACATCCCTGGTACATTTGTTACAACTGATGAACCTACATTCACACACCATTATCACCTAGAATCCACAGTGTACATTATGGTGCACTCTTGTTCTATGGGTTTGGACAAATATAATGACATATCCACCAGTGTAGATACAGAGTAGTTTCATTGCTTCAAAAATCCCCTGCTCTACCTGTAATCCCTTTTCCAGTAACTTTTTGCAAGTACGGATCTTTTTCGTCTTCCTAATTTTGCCTTTTCCAGAATGTCCTGTAGTTGGATTCATACAGTATGTAGCCTTTTCAGATTGGCTTCTTTCACTTGGTAATATGCATTTAAGGTTCCTCCATGGCTTCATGGCGTGATAGGTGATTTCTTTTTAGCACTGAATATGTTATTGTTTGGATGTACCACAGTTTTTGTATCCATTGACCTACTGAAGAACATCTTGGTTGCATCCAAGTTTTGGCAGTTATGAATAAGCAGCTGTAAACATCTGTTTGCAGGTTTTTGTGTGGATATACATTTTCGGCTCCTTTGGGTAAATACCAAGAAGTGCGTTTGCTGGATTGTATGGTAAGATTATGTTTAGTTTTGAAAGATACTGCCAAATTGTCTTACATGGTGGCCTTACCGTTTTGTACTCCAATCTGCAATGAGTGAGAGTCCCTCTTACTCCACATCTTTATCAGCATTAGGTGTTATTAAATGTTTTGGATTTTGGCTATTCTAATAGGCCTATGATGATATTTCATTGTTTTAATTTGCTTTTTCCTGATTGATGTTATGATGTGGAGCATCTTTTCATATGCTTATTTGCCATCTGTGTATTTTGATGAGGTGTCTGTTAAAGGTGTTTGGTCCAGTTTTTAATTGAGTGGTTTTCTTATTCTTGAACTTCTTGAGTTCTTTATTTTGGATACCAGTCCTTTCTCATGTATATCTTTTGTAAGTACTTTCTTCCAGTTTGTGGCTTGTCTTTCTGTTCTTTGGACTGGTTTTTGGTAGAGCACACATTTTTAACTTTAATGAAGTCTAGCTTATCTCTTCTTTCTTGTGTATCATTCCTTTGGTGTTGTATCTAAATGTTATTCCCAAACCCAAGGTCATCTAGATTTTCTGTTATCTTCTAGGAGTTTTATAGTTTTAAGAATTGGATTTTTTTAAAGTTTTAATTTTTTTTTTTTTTTAAGATTTTATTTGTCTGAGGGGAGAGAGAGCGAGAGAACATGCACAGGCAGGGGGAGCAGGCTCCCCAATGAGCAGGGAGCCTGATGTGCAGCTCGATCCCAGGACCCTGGGATCATGACCTGAGCTGAAGTCAGATGCTTAAGTGACTGAGCCACCCAGGCGTCCTTAAAGTTTTAATTTTTAAGTTATAAGGGTGATACATGTCTGATGAAGAAACCTGAGAAACACAAGAAAAGAATCACCAATAATTCCGCTTTTCACAGATAATCGTTAATTTTTATTTATATCCGTATATCTTTTTATGGATATTTGCAGATACTCATACTTAATAGCACTTAGAATTTGAAAGCTATTGAAGTCTATTTATCTTTAGTATATGTGCTGCTGAAGCGAGCACAAGTCTATTTATCTTTAAATGCAAAGTGATATTTCTGTAAGTGACTGCTAATGTCACTTATTGATGAGCGTATTTAATAAATCTGTAAGTTTCATAAATGGAGGATTGTCTAAGATATTCTTTATACAAAGCAGTCATATAGTTTTGTAATCTGCTTTTTTGACATACTATATCATGAACATTGTCTCGCTTCAGCATTTTTCTATAACGTGATTTTGAATGTCTGCAAAGGATTGTAACTTACAGATGAGTGGATTTTTAAGTTGATGAATAGGTATAAGACACTTCATAATTTACACCCAAAACTGGGATCTTAATTTACACATTGCTTGTAATTTGATTTTTTTTCACTTAGTATATTATGATTGTTCTTCCAGGTTAATATATATACTTCTAACTTATTAAGTTTAGTATTTGTATAATATTTCACAGTATGGAAGTTTCTTATTTACTTTACCATTCTTTTTTGATGGACTTTTGGCAACTACAAGCAGCGCTACAGTAAACATTATTGTACATACATCCTTTTTGTATTGGTACCTTTATTTCTTTAGGGCAATTTCTCCTATGTAGTAGTAGTCAAAGGATATATCTTTATTCTTTTTAATAAATGTTGCCAAGTTATTTTTCAGCAAAATTGTATCCATTCCAGAGTTACTCCTAAGTGTTCATAAGATTCCTGTTTTCCTGCATTTATGTCTAAACTAGATTGATGAAACATGGTCTTGTCATCTAATTCGATTTGTTTCATTGCTAGTGAGGTTCATCATCTCTTGATGTATGAATTGGCCCTTTGCAGGGCCTGTGTTTGTCCATTTTTTTAACCTAGAATATTCCATGTCAGTTTGCTTGTTCTCTTCACTGTAGCTCCAGGTTCCAAGAGGGTTTTTTCTGCACCTGGTAGGCATTCATACATTAAATGAAATAAATAGTATCTGAACATTCCACTCTTTAACCACATTAAAGGATATCCTGTCTAGCTGTAGGATTCTTAGATTTGGGGTTCTTTTTTTCTAGCCATGAGCTATTGTTTCAATGTCTTCTGGTTTCTAGTGTTACTGGTGAGAAATCTAGTGATAATCTATTCTCCCTCCTTTGTAGGCAACCTCATCATCTTTTTCTCTGTATGATTAAAATTCAGTTATTTCTGTTTGTTATCTGTAGATATATATCATTTTCCATTAAACTGTCTCCCTCTGTCCCCCTCCCCTCCACCTTCATATTAAACCTGAATCTCAGTTGTAGTGTTTCTACAGCTAGGGAAATTTTCTTTTATTACTCTCTAAATAAATATCAATTTGAGTTTGTTCTTCACGCCTCTTATCTTTCAGTGGTGATTTTATCTCTTCATGTTTTGTATCATGAAAGTGTTTCCCTGTGATCTTCTGGAGTAAAAGGTTCAGCTCCCATAAAGGATTATTCTTTATATTTGTCTGATTTTCCTAGTAGGAAATGTTTAGCTCTGAAAAGTCTTGTTTATGTTCTCATAGTACCTCCTGAGAGCCCTTAATTTTTACCCCATAGTTTGCTTGCATTCTTCTCTCTCATCTGTGTGGCTTATTAGTAGGATCCATATATTTTAGCTGTTTCATTTGTTACAGAGCTTATTGTATAAATGGTACTTTCTTTCTTGTGTTCCATCAGCCACCCATAGAGGTCAGGCTTTCATATGGGTCTCTCTGACAATGGCCACCGGCAGATGTTGGCTAAAACGGCAGTTTGCAGAGGCAGACAAGCTTATAAACTCTTGTCCTCCGTCGAGGCTTAAGATGAGTCTCCTCTACTCTCAGATGGTCTCTGGGTGTGGGGGAAAAGCTAATGGCTTTTCGAGACCAGGAGGTGTGGGAGCAGTTCAGTTCACCATTGCAGCCTCTACTCTAAGCCTCTTGAAGTCATTAGGGTTATGTGGACTGTGCTGTGTCCACTTCCAGGATCAGTCACATTCAGCCTTTTCAGGGGAGTAACCATGGGGTTCTGCTTTTTAAGTTACTTAGAGAACTTTGAAATCCCAGGTCTTTGCCCAGTGCCTCAAGGAGTAAAGCATAGCAAAGCTTTCCCTCTGCCCGGTCCCTTAGCATGTATTCTCTCCCACAAGAACTCAAGAGATCTTGGTGACCTGGACATCTCCAGACTCATCCAACACACGCTTTGGCAATTGTACTCTGAAAAGAGGAAGAGAGATTAAGAATGTGGGCTCAGTCTTTCTATCTTAACAGGATCCAGAAGTTAAACCATTTCTATTGTCCAACTTTTTTGTTTGCCTCTGCCTGCAAAAGAGATTAATTTTCTCTTCTTCTTCTTCTTCTTTTTTTTTTTTTAAGACAGGGAGAGCTGGGGGGAGGAGGGGCAGAGGGGGAGAGAGAGAGAATATCAGGCAGGCTCCACGCTGGGCCACCCAGGTGCCCCTTAATTTTCATTTCTTACATTGTAATGTAGGCTGAAACAGATGGAGAGCCATCAGTCATATGGTACTAGTTTAGAAAGGCCACTGATATTTTTGTAATCTGTTCAGTAAGGCAGTCACTCTTCTTTGCAAATAACCATTTATACTAAAAGATAATCTATCAAGGTGCATTTGAAAATAATGTTAGGGGCGCATGGGTGTCTTAAGTTGGTTAAGCATTTGACTCTTGATTTTGGCTCAGGTCATGATCTCAGGGTTGTGGGATTGAGCCCCCTCCTCGGCCTCCACGCTCAACAGAGAGCCTGCTTGAGATTCTCCCCCTCTCCCTCTGCCCCTCCCCCTGCGTGCGTGCCTGCGTGCGTTCTCAAGTTTTTTTTTTTTTTAAAGATTTTATTTATTTATTTGACAGAGACACAGCGAGAGAAGGAACACAAGCAGGGGGAGTGGGAGAGGGAGAAGCAGGCTTCCCGCTGAGCAGGGAGCCCGATGTGGGACTCGATCCCAGGACTCTGGGATCATGACCCGAGCCGAAGGCAGACGCTTAATGACTGAGCCACCCAGGCGCCCCCCTCTCTCAAATTTTTAAAAAAATGTTAAAGGATTGTATGCTATCATGGAATGGGTATTGGGTAGGTGAACTTTCTAGTAACCAGACTTTGATTGGATTCTGAAGCTTTACTGGTTTTGATGGTCCTTTTCCTCAAATGCATTACCCATTTTCTTAGCCTCTTAACATGAAATACATTGATGATAAATTAACTATTGAAGATTCAGAGTTCTTATGGTAGCAGATTTTGGGTGTGTCTAATATGCGCTAGGCACTATTGTAAATGCTTTATGTGTATTAAAATTAATTCTTCATAACAGTGCTCTAAAGGTAGATTATTTTTCCCCATCATATAGTTGAGGTAACTAAGAAAGATTAAGTAACCTGCCCAAGATTACAGAGATACTGTGTACCTAAGATCATATGCAGCCTGGTTCTAGAGTTCCAAAGTCTTAATTCTGCTTTACTGCCTTTCACTGTTAGCCTGGTTGTTTAATCCTACTAGCTATTGTGGAATGAAGCTGAACCTAGGAGATACTTTGAAACTTGCTTTTACAAAATGTCCTTGATAGAAGGTGTAGGGAAGGATATACAATTGCATGATCTGTAGAGCAATATGACATAACTCTCTGCAAATTAAGTCAGGACCAAAGCAGCCACCCTGTGTACTTTCTTTACTGCCTGACCTTCCCCACTCAAGTATTCTCATTGTGTGCTTTCACTCATCAGTTAGTACAAAATTCTATTTCTGTATCACCAACAGAACCATAGTCATCTCCTTATCAGCTGGTACCTTAAAAAGAAATCTCACTGACTGTTTTTTAATGGGGTGTGGGAGAGAAAATCCCTTACCATTTTAAGAATTGGTATATAGTGTTTTGGGGGAGAGTGTTTTCTCTGAATTTCAGAAGTAGAATGCCATTTTTGTAGACATGATTTCAGGCCATAATTATCCCTAAAATTTTCCTCAGTTTTAGACAGTAGATAGCCAGGCACAAGGAGCATTAAAATGAATTTTAAGTACTGTCTCATTTTTAGGACTCTGACAGATAGTAGCCCAATGTCTTTTAGGCATATGTGTAAGTATTTTTATTGCAGTTTTACTTATAATAGGAAAAAACACTGTGAGTCCTTTGATTCTGCATTCCCATCTGATCACCAGTGTAAGTGCCAAGTCCTGTCTCTAGTTTACTGCCATGCTCTTCTGTTCTTCTCACTGCCATAACCTCAGTGCAGGTCTTCTTGTATCTTTTCTAGATTGCCTATGGCTAAAAACTTTTAGCTCTTCTTTTTTCTCCACTCAAAGTGCATCTTATGTATAGCTATTTCTAAATCAGAGCTCTTATTCCCAAACCTTTCAGTGGCTTCCCTTTGCATTCAAAGTGTGTTCCAAACGCTTAGCCTAGTACTCAGGACCTCCTGTGATCTGGCCCCAACCTGCCATTCCAAGTCTATTTTCTCCTGCTACCTTGACTATTCCTCTCACACCTAGCTAAATGGAAGTGTATAGCAACCTGAAAGTGAGTGTAACATGAATTAGAATGTAACTTATTTGTGAATAAGGGAAAGACAGTTTAATTTAGAATTCCTGTTGTGTTGTTGTGATTTTTTTTTTCCCTTCCAGCATGTGACTGTATTGAGTCACCAGATTAACACCTGAAAGCGCAGTATAGCAGGTTGCAGAGGTGCACAGTCCTGTACACAGTCCCTGTTCATCTCATTTTTTCCCTTTCATTTTGGTTTGACCAGACTCTGTTTTGGAAGTGATTATTGTGCAATTCTCCTAGATATCTCTGAATTTTGTTTTCATTTCCATAACTTGATGTTCTTAGCCTTTCTTTAAATTACACTATTTTTGTTAGGATTATTGTTCATATGTAATGTTTATTGAACCATTATCTCAAATTTTGGTTTAAAACAACCATTTGTTTACTCTTATTCTGTGACTTGCTCTGGGTTTGGTCAAGAAGTTCTCCTGGTCTCACCTGTAGTCCCCCTGGTGCTTAATGATCCAGATGCTTTCAGTCCCTGTCTGCTAGTTGGTGGGAGATGTCCACCTTGATTTTCTTTGTGACCCCTTATTCTCCAGTATGCTAGATGAGGCTTTGTATGTGATGGTGGAAGCTTTTCCAGAGAGCAAAAGGTGCTGCTACAAGTCCAACCATCACTTTCATTTCTTTTTCCAAATTTGCTTTATTGAGGTACAATTGATACAGTAAATACATGTTTTAAGTGTACAGTTTGATAACATTTGAAACCATGACTACAGTCAAGATAGTGATGAACTATCCATCATTCCTACACGTTTCTTTGTACCCACCCCCACCCCCGCCCGATCCACCTCCCTTCAACCACTCATTTGCTTTCTGTCACTACAGATTAGTATTCTATCTTACTGATGTACTGCAACTGGTTTGACCATTCATCTCTTGGTGGGCTTTTGAGTTGTTGTTTTCAGTTTTTGCTTATTCCAAGCAAAATGCTTATGAGCATTCATATACATAAGATGTTTATATGGACATATATTTCCTTTTATGTTGGGTTAGTACTCAAGAGTGAAACAGCTAAATCATGAGGTAAGTGAATGTTAAACTTTCTAAGGAAATGCCAAGCTTTTTTCTGAAGTAGTTGTATTATTTTATATTCTTACCAGCAGTGCATGAGAGTTCTCTTTCCCCTTTGCCAACATATGGTATGGTATGATTTTTTAATTTAGCCATTCTGATGGATGTATAGTTGTATCTCATTATAGTTTTAATTTGTATTTCTCTAATGAAAAATGATTTTGAACATCTTTTTGTTTATTTGCCTTGTTTGTATATCTTTTGTGGTAAAGTGTGTGCTCAGATCATTTGGTCATTTTATTCATTGGGTTCTTTGCTTTCTTATTGTCAGAGTCCTAGAGTTCTTAATGTATTTTGGATATAAGTTCTGTCTTACATATATACTTTATAAAGAATTTCTCCTAAGAGGTGACTTCTCTTTTCATTCTCCTGACATTGTTTTTTGAATGAAGTACTTAATTTTGATGAAGTCCAATTCATCGGTTTATTTTATGCTTCATATTTTTTTATATCTTCTTCTAGAAATTTTCGTATGTATGTTTTTAAGATTTATTTGTTTTTAGAGAGAGAGGGGCAGAGGGAGAGGGAGAGAGAGAATGCCAAGCATCTCTGCTGAGTACAAAGCGCAAAGTGGGGCTTGGTCCCATGAGCGTAAGATCATGACCTGAGCTGAAATTGAGTCAGACACCTAACCACTAAGCTGCCCAGGCCCCCCATCTTGTAGAGGTTTTATTATTTAGGTTTTTATATTTAGGTCTGTGATATATTTTGAGTTAATTTTTGCATATGTTGCAAGGTATGGATCCAAGTTCAATTTTGGCAGTTTGTTGAAAAGGTTATTGCTTCTACACTATAGTTCTTTGCATCTTTGTAAAAAGTCAGTTATCCACATACATCTGTGTTTTTGTCTGTATTTGCTTCTATGATGTGTTTATTTGCCTGTCTTTATGTTAATACAGTGTCGTTTTGATTAGCTTTGTAATAATTTTGAAATCACAGTGTTAGTTTTCCAATTTGTTTTCAAAGTAGCTTTCACTGTTGTAGGATGTTTTATTTCCATATGAATTTTAGAATAACCTTGCTAGTTTTTTTAATTTTTTTAATTTTTTTATTTTTTTAAAGATTTTATTTATTTGACAGAGAGACAGCGAGAGAGGGAACACAAGCAGGGGGAGTGGGAGAGGGAGAAGCAGGCTTCCCGCCAAGCAGGGAGCCCGATGCGGGGCTCGATCCCAGGACCCTGGGATCATGACCTGAGCCGAAGGCAGAGGCTTAACGACTGAGCCACCCAGGCACCCCAGACCTTGCTAGTTTTTTTAAACAGGGTTTCTTTTTTGTTTGTTTGTTTTTAAGATTTTATTCATTCCAGAGAGGGAAAGAGAGCGGGGGGTGGGGGGGGGCAGAGGAAGAGTGACAGACTATGCGCTGAGCATGGAGCATGACACGGGGCTCGATCCCAGGACCCCGAGATCATGACCTGAGTGAAACCAAGGGTCGCTTAACTAACTGAGCCACCCAGGTGCCCTAACCTTGTCAGTTTTGATGAAAGTGCCTGCTGAGATTTTGATTGAGATTGTGTTGAATCTGTAGATCCATTTGAGGAGAGTTATCATCTTAGCATTATTGAACCTTTTGACCTATTAACAAGATAAATCTCTTCATTTATTTAGATATTTTTAACTTGTGTTTTATTATCAGTGTACACCTATTTCATATCTTTTGCTAGATTTCTTCTTAAGTAGTTCCTATTTTTGATTCTATTGAAAACAACGTTAATTTTCTGGTTGTTCTTTATGTATATAGAAATGCAGTTGATGTTTCTGTATTGATCTGGTGTATTGCAGTCAATGCTAAACTCTGGTACATTTTTGGTAGAGTCCATCAGATTTTCTGCATAGATGACGATGGCAAAGGATAGTTTTCATTTTTCCTTTTTAACTTAGATACCTTTTATTTCTTTTTCATGCCTGATTTTACTGATTATCTTGTCCAGTACAATGTTGAACAGAAGAAAAGCATTCGGTCTTTCACTATTAAGAATGATGTTCTAGGTGTTTTGCAGATCCCCTTTATCAGGTTGTGGAAGTTTTTCCTCTCTTGTTAATTTGCTGATAGTTTTTAATCAGGAATGCTTTATAGGATGTTCAGTGCTTTTTCTGCATTTATTGAGACCCTCATATTTTTCTTTTTTGATTTATTAATATGGTGAAATACATTTATTGATTTTTTTAATGTTAAACCAACCCTGCATTTCTTAATAAACCCCTTTTACTTATGTATTTTCCTGATAATATATTATTAAATTTTCTGTGATAAAATTTTGTTTAGAAGTTTTATATCTGTGTTGATAAGAGGTGCTGGTCTGTAGTTCATTTTCTTTAAGATTTTTATTTATTGAGAGAGAGAGAGAGAATGGTAGAGACAGAGCATGAGAGGGAAGAAGGTCAGAGGGAGAAGCAGACTCCCCGCTGAGCAGGGAGCCCAATGCGGGACTCGATCCCGGGACTCCAGGATCATGACCTGAGCCGAAGGCAGTCGCTTAACCAACTGAGCCACCCAGGCACCCTGTAGTTCATTTTCTTATAATGTTTTTGGCTTTGGTTTGAGGGTAATGCTAGCCTCATAAAAGATGGAAAGTGTCCCCTCCTCTATGGTTTTCTGGAAGAATTTGTGTTGAATTCATATTTCTTTTTTAAATATTTGGTAGAATTACCAGTGATACCATCTGAGCATAGAGTTTTCTTGTGGAAAGGATTTTAGTTGAAATTTAAGTTTCTTGAATAGACACAGTAGGCTTTTAAGCTACTTGGATTGGCAGTTTCTGTCTTTCAAGGAATTTGTCCTTTTCATTCAAGTTGTAAACTTTTTGTCATGGTTATTCATTATACTCACTCATTATTCTTTTAATACCTCTAGAATCTGTAGTGATGTCACCTCTCTCATTTCTGATAGTGGTTATCCCCTCCCCCTGCCCCCCAGCCAATTTGAGTAGAGGTGTATCAATTTTAATGATATTACTTAAAAAAACAAAAATAAAAACCAGAATTTGGTTTCACTGGTTTTATTTTTGTTTTGTATTTCATTGATTTCCACTCTGACCTCTGGTATTTCCTCTTTTTAGTTTGCTTACTTTGGGTTTCATTTGCTCATCCTCTTTTTAGTTTGCTTACTTTGGGTTTCATTTGCTCATCTGTTTCTAGTTTAAGGTAAAAGCTAATGTCATTGATTTAGGATTTTTCTTTTTTTCTAATACAGCTCTTTAAAGCTCTAAAATTTCCCCTTAAGTACTGCTGTAGCAACATCCCACAAATTTTAGTATACTGTATTTTTTTCAATTTCCTTTTGATGTCTTCTTTGATCCATGAATTATTTAGAAGCATATTATTTAGTTTCAAAATATTTGAGAGTTTTCCAGAAGTCTGTTACTGATTTCTAGTTTAATTCTACTGAGGTCAAGGAACATATATTTTACCCATTTTATTTTTACATATGGTAAAACCACAACATACATTGCTCTTATTCTTGTTTGAAAAGTCAGTTAGCTTTTAAAGAAGTTTAACTGAAACAAACGAAATTTGGATTAAATTTAATACAACTGCTTTTCCTGACTTCTGCCTCCACCCTTGGGGACTCTTTATATGTATATTAGGCGAGTTGTCCCACAACTCACCAGTGCTCTTTCAGCTTTATTTTGCGGGGGGGCTGTTTCATTTGGATAATCTTTACTGCTATGCTTTTATGACCAGTGAATTTTTCTTTTGCGGTATTTAATCTGCCGTTAGTCACATCCACTATATTTTTAATCTCATATTTTGGTTTTTACCTCTCAAAAATGGTTTGGGTTTTCTATATTCCCTAACCTTTTGAACATGTGGAATACGGTTATAACTGTTTTGAAACCCTTTTGTGTTCTAACATTTAATTGAGTTTGGGATCATTCTTGATTGGTTGATTTTTCTCCTCTTTGTGTCTCGTGTTTTCCTGCTTATCTGCGTATGTGGTAATCTTTGATTGGATGCCAGACATAGTTACTTTACTTTGTTGTGTGCTGGGTGCTTTTGTGGTCCTATAAAGCTTGAGTTTTGTTCCGGGATGAAGTGATGATTACTTGGAGACAGTATGATATGTTTATGTCTTATTTTATGCTTTGTAATGTGGGTTTTGAACAGCACTCAATAAAGCCAATTATTCCCCACTACTGAGACCATACCTTGCTATGATTACCACAGGAATACCTGAGGACTACTTTTCTGAGCATTCTTAATAATTCCTTGTGAATTACCAGTTCTTCAGTCTGACTGTGGGACAGGCACTGTTCTCAGGACTGTTGGAGCACTATTCTCCTTACTAATTAATCCTTTTGGCGTGGCTTCTCTCCTGCCTTGAATAGTTTCCTCGCATGTGTGTGTGGTGCTCTTGGATTTTTTCTGTGTGCACCTCTCTCCTGTCTGGTACTTCTCATATGAATTGTAGCTGCCTTATTCTTCTTGGGCTCTCAGCTTCATCACCATAGGTTGGGGAGTCCGCCAGCCTCTGCCTTAGTTCCCCTTTTCAGTGCTGTGACCCGGAAACCTTCCCAGAGTAGTAAGCTGGGGCAATTATAGGACTCATATCAATGTCTCATCTCTCAGGGATCACTGACCTCATTGCTTCATGTTGGTGTTTTGAAAATCATTGTTCCAGGTTTTTATCCAGGTTTTTGTTTTGTTTTGTTTTGTTTTGTGTTCAAATGGGAGCATAAATTAGCTTCACCTTAATGCATCATCTTGCTTGGAAACAGAAGCTTCCCCCCTCCCTTTAAATTAGTGCTCTGGTATAAAAGTGTGGTAATAAGTGTTAGAAATGGTAATTTTTGATGAGTATTCATGTCAAAAGATTCATCATTTATTTTTGAGTGTGTGTGGGATTTATAGCTGTTTTTATCATTTCCCATTTAAATATATTCATGTATCTGAATGTATAGAGTCTAAAAGAGTATACAGAAATGGTAGGTAATTATCTTCATGGTAGGATTTGTGTGATTAATTTTATGTATTCGAACATGTATAATAAAGAAATAAAGGTAAAAACAGTAAACACCATTTACGAACCAGTGTAAAGAATTAAATAGTGCTAATCTGTTATTTTGGCCTTATTTGAAGCCTAACATGACAGTGTATTAGGATAGAAGATGCATCTCTAAATCATCAAATCCTTATCTTTTAAATCTTTGTGATGCATCAGTCAGGTCATTGAAGCCCAGATGCATGAATCTTCTTCATGTTAAAAACGGCATGTCCTAATAAGGAAGAAATGCACAATGACTTGAATTCTGAAGTATGTGGTGAATTCATGTTCAGTGGGAGCCTTGATTAGATAATGGTAGAGGAAGGTACTGGGATTGCTTCCTACAGGTGAAGCATTAGTTTTATGTAACAGTTGATTTGCATCATGACGCAGCTGGATTTAAATTCTTCCTGTTTACAGAAAATTGCTTTTATATTATATATGTCATGCATCAGTCATAAAATAATTTTTAAAATATATTTAATTATGAGTAGCAAGGGGAAACTTCCCAAATGCCCACCAAAGCAAAATACAAACAAGCAGTTAATAATATTGAGCCATCAACAACTACCACCACCTCCAGATTTCAGACTCTTCTTTTTAAACTGTGGAGTTATCTGAGGTAGTTCTCATGGTTTTTCAAATCTCTTTTTGCAATTTGCAGTTGAAAAAAAAAAAGATATTTCTCTGACTGAATATTCATACCTCTCTGAATGAATTTTTAATGTGTTATTAATATCCTTTAAAATTGTTTCTAGTAAGTTCTTTTTCTGCTAAGTGGTGTTACTAGAGACAAGTCTGTTCCATTCTCCATTTAAGTAGTGATTTATCCTCTTGATAGCCTTTATTCTTACGTGTCTGTGACCCTTATTCATGGATATACAAAAGAAAGAGACATGAGGACTTGTCATTCAAGTTGCCTACAAAAATTGTTAGGCCTTTGCAGTTACAACCACAGAATCCAGTAAAATAAGACTTGGAGGAAGAAAAAAAAAATTGAGATATGGAATGATACCAGGAAAGAAAACTCAGAGGTTCTTTATTTTGTCTTTTCATTTTCTTAGAAAAATTAGTATGTGTGTGTTGTGGGGGGGAGAGATAGCAAGAGACAGTGTGTATGTGTATTAGAAGAAGGTATTGGGACTGTTGCCTATAGATTAAGCAGTCGTTATATGCTTATTTGCAGTATTTTGGTGGTTGGAAGAGAAAAGCCGTCATAACACCGCATAATAACAGTTTTGGTATAGTTAACAACAAAGATGCTACTTTTTAGGATGACCATTTATTACCAAAATTTTTAAAATTGTTCAGAGGTGGGACTTGTTCAAAGGCAGGATTGTTTAAGAAAAGGTCAGTGAGATCTGGAAGTATATAGCATTTATATTCATGTGAAGCTACAGATCCTAGTCAAGATTGATACAAAATACCGGAATAGTAAATCAAGCCATTATTTGTAATTTTGTCTATTATACCATGTATATAAAATTTCTAAATGCTGGTACAAAATGATGGTGTATCTTCTCTGGCATTATAGTCTTCTAAGCACTTGTTAAAATTATGAATATATTATTAGCCTTTGATATTCTGAAATGTTGAACTTTTGATCTTGAGTGACTGATTTTCCAGACAACTTTTGTATGCTATTCATGTAAATGCTAGACCTTATTATTTTACTTTTCTAACCCATATAAGGTCATAGTACAGTTTACAAATTTCAAAGTCACTAATCTGTGTAGGCATTATGATGTCTGGTATGGTTTGATTTGAATCTGTTTTCCTTTGATCCCAGATTCGCCACATTTGAAGAAGGTAAAATTGCACTTGAGGAATTAGAATGATGATCTTAGCCTCTTGTGTTTTGTGTCCCAATATATTGAAGTAGAATTTTGGAATACATTATGAAATAGTAAAGTTTATAGCTTAAGCAAAACACCCGACTGCTGAAGAAACCGTTTTTCCTCTGGCATTTCTTTAAGTGAAGAACAGAAGCAAGTACTAGAAAGAAATTTGAAACCTTGAATAATTATTTTCAGTTTTCTTTGTATTTTGGGTAAAGCCCACCTGCTTCTAAAATAAGAGTTCAGTATTCATATATAGTAGTTTGGGCCAAACAGTTGCCACTCAGGCCTAAAAATGGTTAGAAACAGCTAAATATAGTATTTTGTATATTTCCATAAATATAAAGTGGTTGAGCTTCACAGGTATGACAGATATATGCCATGATTATGTAATGTTTCAATATAATTTGTATTTTAAAAGTATTTTGTTAACAGAAAAATTAACTGATGATCAAATTTGGAAATGAAGGTTCTGTTTTTCTTTTGTGTCTCAGTATATTTTATAGTAAATAGGCCAGTTGATTGATTTTGAAATGTATAAAATGTTATTCTGAAGTTATATTGTGTAAACTTTTGACTAGAGTCAAGAACTTTATCATAGTATTACTATTCGGTGACATTGTTGCTTTAAAAAATTAGAAAAAATTATTTGCCTTATTGCAGAGTTTAAAAAGTTATGTTTATTTTGTAAAATAATCATCTGCTATTGAATACTGTACTATTTTAGAGTATTGTCTACAATCTATTATGAACTGTTGATTTAATGACATTATGAAATATCAAAATATAAAATCTTTTCGTGGGTTATATTAAACAAGATGGGTTATATTAAAACAAAGTCATTTTTTAATTGCATAATTAGATTGTAGCTTTTCGAAAGAGGGTTCCCACGAGTGAAGTGTTTTCAAAGTAAGAATATATAAAAATAAAATTTAGGGTTTTAGTCATAGCCTTACCCTTTAATTCATGGCAAATAAAATTTGTCTTTCAGACTGCATATGGCTACATCTTGTTTTTTCATATTACATCTACAAGAGGGGACAAGTACCTTTATGAACCAGTGTATCCCAAGTAAGTTTGTTGTCTTTCATTCTTCTAATAATTGGTTTGCGTAATTTGTATTCATAAAAACATTCCAATTTTGCATTGTGTGAAGTGAATAAAATAAAGACAAGCCTGTACTTTAAAAATAGTATTTCAGAAATTACCTAGTCTTTGAACTGTCATTAATTGAGTAAAGAATTCTGTTGCTAAAAAAAAAGTCTGAGAATCTTAGGTGAATGTACTGTGTCCCTTCTTGGACATTGAGGGTCACTACTAATATACTCTAGCATTATTAAGGAGGAACTAAAAAATCATGAGGGGAAGAGAGGAAATGTCAGGAAAGTTACAGGCACTTTTTCCTGTATATTTTTGTATGTGCATAGAAAATAATGTGTACCCCAAACAGTGGTTACCTCTTGGATAGAACTTGAAGGAACATGGACTTTGATCTTCAAATTATGTTGTTCTGTATATTTTGCATTCTCTTCCTTAATTTTTTTGCCGTACTTTTGAAATAAAAGAATATACCAATTTTAAAGCATATCCTCTTTTTTTTTTAAGATTTTATTTATTTATGAGAGAGAGAGAGTGAGAGTGAGCGAGCATTAGCAGAGGTGAAGGGGGGCAGAGGGAAAAGCAAACTCCCCACTGAGCAGAGAGCCTGATGTGGGGCTCAATCCCAGGACCCTGAGATCATGACCTGAGCCAAAGGCAGATGCTTAACCAACTGAGCCACCTAGGTGTCCCCTCTTTTTTTTTTTTTTTTTTTAAAAGAAACATCAAACCATGAAAGCTGGATGACTATATAGGAGATGGCCAGAGTTTATGAGGTATATAAGAAGTTAGAGGGAAAGTAGATTTCAATATATGAAAGTTTACATTTCTGAAAATTAACAGGAAGAAAGAACAACATTAAAAAGGCAAGTAAGAAACGGGAGATTTTTTTCAGTAAATAGCACCCAGGTTTACTATTTTTATATTTTATAAAATATTATATTTTAGGTAATTTTTTTTTATAAAATATATTTTAAGGAGACATAAAAATTGCTAAGAAACACAAAGATTTCAAAAGGTAAATAGGTAAAAACTATCTCATAAGAGGAAATATAACTAACAAATACAAGAGAAACTTGTCAATTAGTAACTCAAACTAAACACTAGTAACTCAAAGCATTAAATACAAATTTTTTAGAAACCTACACATTTTAATATGTGAAAGTCTTTTTTTATAATTAAAAATTTTTTAAAGATTTATTTATTTTAGAGAGAACACATGCGTGCATGTGAGCTGAGGGAGGGGGAGAGGGAGAGAGAAAATCCTCAAGAAGACTCCCCACTGAGCATGGAGACCAACATGGAGCTTTATCCCAGGACCCTAGGATCATGACATGAGCCAAAATCAAGAGCCAGCTGCTTAACCGACTGAGCCACCCCAGCGCCTCAGTATGTAAAAATAGTCTTTTTTTTTTTTTTTTTTTATTACTCTGCTAGCAGAGGAATATTAAAATATGTTCTTAGACGCTTCTGGTAGTAGATATACAAAAATGTGTGATAATCAAGAATTTTAGTATGAAAGTTAACTGTGGTATATTCTCAAATAATATGCAGTCATTAAATATATTTCAAAAAATTTACAAATGTGAGAACTTGATCATATTAAAATGCCAAGTGAAGAAACGAGTCTCACAAAATTATATATGTAGTATGACCACAACAACTTTGCAAAAGAAAACAACAGAAATTATCTTAAAGAGTAATGTATATTTATAGTAATTGCTCCTGAATGGTAGAACTGTAGTGATTTTTCATCTTTCAACTCTTGAATTTTCCAGAATTTTTGATTTGCATACACTATATTCAATGTGATTAAAAAAAAAAAAAACTATTTGAAAAATGTGTAACAAAAAGCCAAAATGTTTTTTAAAAATTGTGTTATGAGGGGCGCCTGGGTGGCTCAGTCGGTTGGGCGTCTGCTTTTGGCTCGGGTCATGATTCTGGGGTTCTGGGATTGAGCCCCGCATCGGGCTCCTTGCTCAGCGGGAAGCCTGCTTCTCCCTCTGCCCCTCCCCCCCGCTCATGATCTCTCTCTCTCTCGCTGTGTCTCTCTGTCAAATAAAATCTTTAAAAAAAAAATTGTGTTATGAAAGTTGTTTAATACTTGTCGAAATTCTTGAGAAAACACTTTGGCCATGTAGAATGTAACTCCGATCCCCTTATCATAGATTTTAAGGAGCTATCTAGATTTTCTTGATGCCGTAAGTCACTTGTTTTTGTGATCTGGTATTAGTTGAGATGTAAGTTGAATTTTGGAAATCTTTTATACTAATTTGATTTTTTCAATCAATAGAAATCTTTAATGCAAAAACCCTTTCAATATATAAATTGTACTGTTTAAAATGTTATGGACATTTAGATAATATGTATTTAGAAATTTTAAATTCAGTTTTGTGGATAATATAAAACTTGTTTTTTCATTCTAAGCGATAATTTTGTGAGCCTTTTGAAGAACTATGTAATCAGTGTTTTTAATTACCTTGTACATTTTGAACTAGCATATTTGAACCCATTTTATTGCTCTATTTAGACATGCTCCTGAAAATACTTGATTAATTTATACTAGTATAGGTAGGCAGGATGGGGAGATAATATCTCTTGACGCAGTGAAAAATACCATTTCCATTATTTCAAGTCACTAACATGATTTCATATGTTTACAGCGATTTGGAATAGTATTTTGAGGCTCACTTTTTTGTTGCAGAGAATTTAAAAAGAGTTTCTACCTTCTGATTTTAAGACTCCAGAGGATGCCCCTTAACTAAGTAGTAGTGCTGATAGTGCATGAACTTTGCTGTGTTTGACTGTATGTTGGACTAGAGAACTACAGAAAATACGTTGTATTTCTTTTTTTTTTTAAATACGTTGTATTTCTTAAAAATTTGGGCTTTTTTCCAGTATATCGACGATCACAGGTTTCAATGTGTGACTTAGTAGAATGTGTATCGCCTTTGTATGGCATGAGTAGAGTGTTGCCTTAGCTAAAGGGCTAGGCTTTGGCATCATGTAGACCTGGCATTGAATATCCACTGTTCTCTTCCCATCCGGATAACTTCTGTCAAGTTATTTAATATCTCCAAAACCTCAGTTTCTTCATCTGTGGAATGAGGTAGCAGTAGTAATTATTTCATAGGATTAAATGAGATCATGCATATTAAATGTTTAGATAACTGCCTAGTATGTGGGAATGTATGTTTTTCCTTCACCAAATTTTTACTTCATTTCTTATATTTAAAGTGATTTTATATATGTAAGTATATAAGAAGTGATTTAATATGTAAATCATATTTTATATGTATAGTATATGTTAAATGACTTAATTTTTAATATTTCACTTGATAATGTACTTCTTTCCCAATTTAACTTCTAATAACTGCTACATAAAATCAAACATATCTTATAGGGAAACAGTTTTGTAGAGCAGAGCACATTAGAAACATCCTGTTGTGTATTTTAGTGCTGGACTGCTGTCTAGTCGGGTTACTTAGCCTGCTTAGGTGTTTAGTTTTTCTGTAGAACCTGTTTGTAAAATGGGAATAAAAATATTTTTTCTTCATTGTTTTGAGGATTATAGGAGTTCATGTTTTTAAAACTGGGAAAGTGGTTCATATATGGGTTTGAGGAGAGTTTAAAAAAATGTTTAATGTTAATGTTTAAAAAAATGATAAACGAATTATCATTGTCATCTGTGCCATTGTAAGCACTTAGGCAGGTCAAGACACTGTTCTGAGCATTTTTTCGAACTCATTTAATCTTGGTAACAACCCTGTGAGGTAGTTAGGTATAATTACTGCAGCACAGAGAGGCCAACTAACTTAGCAGTAGTCACTCATTAGTAGTGGCATGGCCATGATTCAGACATAAGTGCTGTAGCTCCCAAGTGTATACTCTTAAACCACCAGTACTTTACTGCCTCAGCCTTATTTATGCCCATCTAGTCATCTACTGCTTTGGGTTTTTTTTGAGGAGTAGTAAATCAAAAACAGGAGAAATGATCTGGAGTGGTTTATATATGTAATAGTTGTGAAGAATAGAAGCAGTGTAATTGAGGCCAGTAGTTAGTCATACTCTTCTCAGTTACAGAAAGAAACACTGTTGTCTCTTATTTCTCTTCTTTAAATTTTATGAGTTCATCATATGAGTTTTTCTGGAGTATCTCAACTTCCCTGTATTATGTGACAGCATCTTAACCTTAGACTGCATATCATTTTCCATTATGCTCCACCTGAGAACAGGTCGGATGTCCCTGTGATCTTTCATAGTTTCCACATAGTGGTGTTTCCAGCATCCTTCCTTTTCATGTTGGGAGTCAGCCTTCAACAATGGTGGCAGTCTTACCACATGACGATGCCTCAAGGGTCATTTGCTCTGATTAATGTTTCAATTGTTTCGATCTTTTTTGTACATTTCACTCTATATTAAAACGTCCCTTCGTGTTAGCTACACAGACTATTGGACAGAGTTGTCCACTAAAGGTCTGTCTTGGCTTTTTCTTTCATATCTTGGAACTTGCATTGAAATTTATGGAGGAAACTCTGGCAGAATAAATTAGAAATAACTTGTGTATAGCTTTAGAATGTGCTGATTTGTTTATATTTAAATATGAGTGTAGTAGATCTTGAAACTGCAAATCATATTTAATTTTATCATAAAATAATTTCAACAAATATGTCATAATGTATACTTTGTTAAGAGTAGAGACTTTTTTCTTCTGTCTTTCCACTCTTACTGTCAACCTCCTCTTTTGCCAGACACCAGTTTTACTAGTAAGAGGACAAAGTTCCAAAAAAAAAAAAAAAAAAAAAGTTATACTAAAATTCAGTACATTTAATTATCAAATGTTAAAGATATAGAGATTATTTTCTCAGGGGGAAAAAAACAACACTACAGAACAACTATCAAAACTCAAACCTCTTGGGACGCCTGGGTGGCTCAGTTGGTTAAGCATCTGCCTTCAGCTCAGGTCATGATCCCAGGGTCTTGGGAAGGAGCCCAGGATCAGGCTCCCTGCTCCTCGGGGAGCCTGCTTCTCCCTCTCCCTCTGTCCTTCCACCCCCTATGCGCTTGTGCTCACTCACTCTCTCTCAAATTAATACATAAAATCTTAAAAAAAACAAAAAAACCTCAAACCTCTTGTTTCCTTTTCCCTACCCTCAACATAGTTTATTAGTTTTGAGACTTCTTACTAGCTGACTGTTAATGAAGTAGTGTCAGGTGGGAAGCAGGTAGATGATAATAGCTCATTGAGGTTAGCAGTTTCTAATCGCAACACAGCTTACCCAGTGAAAAATCCTGAAACATTTAAGGGACAGAAACATTTACTGAAATTACATCACATTTAGAGGAGAAAAGGTCTGAATTAGAGGTGTGAAAGTTTCCTTCAACATTTGTTACTTCCTTTTTGCTAATAAATTTTTAGTGTTTTCTGGAAAATAAACTTTAACTCTTTTTTCCCCCCTTAAGGCTCTGTAGATTTAGAGTGTTATTTCTAACAGTGTACCTTGTTACAAATTCAGTTTGTAAACTTGACAAGTATGTTAGTTATCCTAACATTTTTGAGTCCATTTGATCTTCTCAAAATATTACATTGTGTAGTTTGATTTCAATATGTATACATTCTATAAATGTAGGTGTGTATTGAACTTTACATATTTTGTGTCAATTAGCTTACATCATAATTGCATGAGCACTTACTAATAATAAGATTGATAGTGATGTTATTGTATAAATTCTGGGCACTGAAAACTACTCCCCTGTTGGCCACACTTCTAACACTAGCACCCGGAATGCAAAGAATGATAGAAGTGTTAAAATCTCTGCTCAAATCAGAAAGTCACAGTGTTCTTATCAGACTGAAGGCTTTCTGAATGTGTGATAATGTAAACAAAAAAATTTTTTTTAAATGTAAAGGCCTGGTGATAAGGATACTTCATCTTTCAGGAACACTCTTTATCCATCCATCTTTTCATTTAAATTTTGATTTTTTGATGCTCCAGAACTGTTGTAGATACTGAGAATACAACAGTGGGTAAAGGAAGAAAAACCAGATGAAACACTGTGCTCATAGAGCTTGCACTCTTCTAGTAGATGGTGATAAATAAGGAAAATACATTACAAATTAGGTGATAACGTTTCTATGGAGAAAAATAAAGTAGGGAATTGGATTAGGAAGTAGGGACACAGCTTGAAATAAAGTGGTCGGGGTCTTCACTGAGAAAGATGACATTTGAAAAGATCTCAGACTAGGAAACAAAACATACCAAGGAAAGAGCATTCTGGATTGGAGAGGTTTAACAGGTAAGAAGTTAGTAACATTATTGTGAATATATTTTAGGTTCTACCTAATAATTTACAGTTTAAGTTAGAAGTTGGGGTGGAGGGGCGCCTAGGTGGCTCAGTTGGTTAAGCGTCAAACTCTTGATTTCAGCTCAGGGTCATGATCTCAGGGTTGTGAGATCAACCTTCACATCAGTCTCTGCGCTAGGTGTGGAACCCGCTTAAGATTGTCTCTCCTACTCCTCTGCTCCTCCCTTCCCCCTGCTCATGAACTCTGTCTCTCTAAAATAAATAACTAATTAATAATAAAAGTTAGAAGTGGGGAATTTTTTATTAGGTGTACAAATACGGAAAATTATGTTCTGATTTTTAAGTAACTTAATCCTGGGGAGGCCTATGGCCAGTTCCCTTTTTTTGTAAATGCTACCACCATTTACTTGAATTTATTTACTCTTCCTGCTCAGTAACTTCAGTAGCCAATCTTTATCGTGTCCAGTGTATTCTGCCTTTTATATATTCTACTTATTCAACCTTGGGTGTGTCTCTGTATTTCTTCCCAATCCCCAGCAACACTACTTTACTTTGGGTTTTGTCTCTTTTCTCCTGGATTATTGTAATATTGTCTTAAAAACATATTTTATGGTTTTCCCCTAAGTGAATTTTTAATACAAAATTTAATTGCCATTTTCCTACATAAAAATTTTCTGTGGTTTTCTTAGCTTTCAGGATTAATTCATGTTGCTTTCTTTTTTTTGAGTTTTATTTTACTCATCTGAAAAATAGAGTTAATACTTTCTACTTCAGAAAGATATCATTAGGATGAAATCAGCACCATAAATTACTGTACAGTACCTACAGTAATGCTTTAGTGTTCCCCAGGTTTTTGTTCTGAGTTCCCTTCTCCATATTCTACCTGGCTTTAATTATTCAGTATATGTGGATGAGATCCAGATCTGTTTCTTTAATTTAGTACTACTTTCTTGAGCCAGGACAGCTCCATTTAGATGGCTCTGCAGGCCACCTCAGATTCATCTTGTCTCAACCTAACTCATCTTCTCCCTTCCAAGGAAGCCAAACATGCTGTTGCTTTTCTAACATTTTTTGCAGTTACCATGATCTTCCTATAGTTGCAGGAGGTTGAAACCTTGGAATCTTTTATTTCCTTACTTCTTATATTTGTTTGGTAATCAGGTTGCACTGTATTGACTGATAGCTCTTCCGTGTCTCTAAAATTTGCCTCTGTTTCACTCTCCTTGTCTTAGTAGGGGCCTTTAGGGCCTCTCCTTGCTTATTGGAAAAGCTAATTTACTAACTCATTCTCTTCCTCTAGTCTTTCTCCTGCCTACAGAAATCCATCCTTTGCATTGATAGCAGATTTTTTTTTTCAAAACAGACTTGATAATGTGGCTTCCTGTCTCAGAAACTATTTTTAAAGGTCTGTATTAACTTTATTCTAAATCAGTTTAACATCTGTCTCTAATGATACAGAAACACTAACAATGTGCATCAGTACTTTCTGGAATGATAATATTTTAGAAAGATCCTATGAGTAAACTTTATTTCCATTTTTTTTTATTGTAGTAAAACACATATAACATTTTTACCATCCTAACCATTTTCTGAGTATACAGTTATATTTCATGTAAGTGGAATCATACAGTGTTTAACTTATGACTGGCTTATATCACTCAGCATAATGTCCTCAAGGTTCATCCATATTGTAGCATATTTCAGAATTTCCTACTTTTTAAGGCTAAATACATGTATATACAGGCATACCTTGTTGCACTTCACAGATCCTGTTATTACAGATTGCAGGTTTGTGCAACCCTGTATTGAACACATCTATTGGTGTCCTTTCTTCAATAGCACTTGTGCATTTCATGTCTGTCACATTTTGGTAATTAGCAATATTTCAAGCTTTGTCATGATCACTATTGGTCGTGGTGATCTGGACCAGTGATTTTGGATGTTCTTAATGTGATTGTTTTGAGGTGCCACGGACTACACTCAGAGACCATGGTGAGTTCAGGGGGAAGTGCTGTGCGCGTTCTGTCTGCTGCACTGGCCAGTGCCCTGTCTTCCTCCCTCACCTCTTCATTCCCAGGACACAGCGATATCGAAATCACGTCAGTCAGTAACGCTGCGGCGGCCTGTGTTCAACTGAAAGGAGAAGCCAGACGCCTCTCACTTTTGGTCAAAAGCTAGACACGGTTAAAGCTTAGTGAGGAAGGCATGTGGAAAGCTGAGGCCTCTTGTTCCAGTTAGCCAAGTTGTGAATGCGAAGGAAAAGCTCCTGAAGGAAATTAAAAGGGCCACCCCGGTGAACACACGAATGATAGGAAAGTGAAACAGCTTTATTGCTGACGTCCTGCTGACGTGGAGAACGTTTGGTGGATAAAAGGTCAAGCCAGCCATGACATTCCCTTCAGCCAAAGCCTAACCCAGAGCGAGGCCCTGACTCTCTTCAGTTCCGTGAAGGAAGAGGGGAGGAAGCTGCAGAAGCAAAGTCTGAAGCTAGCAGAGATCGGTTCCTGAGGTTTAAGGAAGGAAGCCGTGTCCGGGGCGTAAAAGTGCAAGGCGAAGCAGGAGGTGCCGATGGAGGAGCTGCGGCAAGTGATCCAGAAGATGGAGCCGAGGTCATTACCGAAGGCGGCTCCACCGACCCACAGATTTTCAGTGTGGGTGCGAGAGCCTCCCACAGGAAGAAGATGCCATCTAGGACTTTCCTGGCTAGAGAGGAGAAGTCAGTGCCTGCCTTCCAAGCTTCCAAGGACAGGCTGATCGTCTTGTCGGGGCCAGTGCAGTTGGCGACTGCTAACTTGTAGCAGGTGCTTCTTTATCATTTCTCAAATCCTAGGGCCCGTAGGAGTTATGGTAAATCTACTCAGCCTGTGCTCTGTAAATGGAACAGCAGAGCCTGGAGGACAGCACATCTGTTTACAGCATGGTTTACTGAATGTTTTAAGCCCACTGTTGAGACCCGCTAAGGAAGGGAAAAAAGTAGATTCCTTTCACACTATCATCACTTATTGACTCTGCACCTGATCGTCGCACAAGAGTTCTGACGGAGTCGGGACAATGAGATTTATGTTGTTCTCATGTCTGCTAACACAACATCCATTCTTCAGCCCATGGATCAAAGAGTCATTTCAACTTGCAAGTCTTTTTTAAAATTTTTAAACTAATTATATTTTTTATTGGAGTATAACTTATAGTGTCATCCTGGTTTCAAGTGTACAGGGGTACAGTATGACGACTGAACGGTTCCATGCATGACTCGGTGCTTATCATGTTAAGTGTGCTCTTGATTCCCTTGATCTCTTTCACCCATCCCTCCCACCCACCTCCCCTCTGGCAGTCTCCATTTGGTTCTCTGTATTTGAGAGTCTTTGTCTCTTTTTTCTTTGTTTCATTTCTTATTCAAGTCTTCTTATTTAAGAAGTATGTTTCATAGGACTCTACTTGCCGTACATAGTGATTCCTCTGATGGATCTGGGCAAAGTCAATTGAAAACCTTCTGGGAAGGATTCACCATCCTAGATGCCATGAAGAATATTCATGATTCGTGGGGTGAGATCAACATATCAACGTTGTTAGGAATTTGGAAGGAGTAGATTCCAGTCTTCATGGATGACTTTGAGGGGTTCAAGACTTCAGAGGAAGAGGTCACTGCAGAAGTGGTGGAAATAGCAAGAGAACCAGAATTAGAAGTGGAGCCTGAAGATGGGAAGGAACTGCTGCCATCTCAGGATACAGCTTGAACGGATGAAGAGTTGCTGCTGAGGCATGAGCAAAGAAAGTGGTTTCTTGAGGTGGGATCCACTCCTGGTGAAGGTGCTGTGAAGACTGTTGAAATGACAACAAAGGATTTAGAATATTGCATCGGCTTAGTTGATAGAGCAGCGACTGGGTTTGAGAGGATTGACACCAATTTTGAAAGTTCTGTCGGTAAAAGCTATCAAACAGCATTGCAGGCTGCAGAGAAAGTTTCACGAAAGGAAGAGTCAGTTGATGCACCGAACTTCATTGTTGTTTTAAGATAAAGTGGCCTCAGCCACTTCAGCAACCACCTTCAGCAGCCACCACCAGCAAAAAGATTTCGAGTTGCAGAAAGCTCAGATGATAGCATTTGGTAGCAATCAAATGTTTTTTAATTAAGCTATGTACATTGTATTTTTGAACATAATGCTATTGCATACCTTAAAAAACCACAGTATAGTGTAAATATAACTTTTATATGCTCTGGAAGACCAAAAAATTCATCTGACTTGCTTTTGCTCGCTGTGGTGGTCTGGAACCGAAGCTGCACTATCTCTTAAGTATGTCTGTACCACATTTTGCTTATTTATTCCTCTGTTGTTGGACATTTGGGTTTTCATATTTTATCTGTTGTGAATAATGCTGCAATGAATATGTGTGTTCACATGTGTCTTTGAGACCTGGATTTCATTTTATTTGGGTTTATACCCCAGAGTAGAATTGCTATATTATATGGTAATTCTGTTTTTAATTTTTTGAGGAACTGCTGTGACATTTTTCTCAGTGTTTGTATCTTTTCACATTCCCAACAGAGCACAAGGGTTCTAATTCCTACACATCCTTGCCAACACTTCCTTTCTGTTTTTGTTTGTTTTTAGTTTTGATTTGTAGTTCCCTAATGATTAGTGATGTTATTTTCTCTCTGTTGGAGTCCTTTATTGAATCAGCTTGTTTGGTTTTTGTTGTTGAGTTTTAGGAATTCTCTACATATTTGGGATATTAATGCCTTATAAACATTTGTTGCTCTCTAGTCACCACAAAATGATGGGCACGCTCTGACCTGGCATTTAGAACCTACTTTTCCCTTACTTTTAACGCACTGAAACCACAGTTCCTGTGTAATGTCTCTGTTCATTTGCTATTTGTTTTTTTGGTGTGCCTCCCCAACTGTGCATTTTATATAACAAAGCTCTGTGAGGTAGTTGAGAAGCTGAAGGCAAACATCTTAACATAAAACTTTTCTCTCAACTCTCTTATTCTCCCTTGTACCCAAGAAAAAGCTGATCCCTCATGTACAGTCCTATAGCACTTAAAAAAAATTTACGCTGGTAATCCATGACTGTGTGCTTATGAAAACAAAGAAACAATGAAAAGTGAAATTGTGATGAACCTTATCTGTTTTTTTTAGATTCCAATCCCAGTTTGCTCTGCAGTTAGCTTTTTTTTTTTTTAAAGATTTTATTTATTTATTTGAGAGAGAGAGAATGAGAGATAGAGAGCACGAGAGGGAAGAGGGTCAGAGGGAGAAGCAGACTCCCCGCTGAGTAGGGAGCCCGATGTGGGACTCGATCCCGGGACTCCAGGATCATGACCTGAGCCGAAGGCAGTCGCTCAGCCAACTGAGCCACCCAGGCGCCCTCTGCAGTTAGCTTTTTTATCTCTTGGGTAAATAAATACCTTGGAGTAGAATTGCTGTGTCATATCACATGTCTGGTGATTTTAGATTGGATGATGGAAATTGTGTGACATTATTGAGTGTCTGAGTTTTCTTCTTTTCCTTTAGGGAATGTTGAGATTATTTTGAATGGCAACTTAGTTGTAGATCTCCTTAATCCTTTTGAGGCTTGTTTGTGTTTTTTTAAGGTGGGTTCAACCTTTCCGGTAGCTTAGCTGAGCCATTCTGAGCTGTCCATGGAATGTCCTAGCCCTTAACAAGGTCTCTTGTCTCTGGTCAACTGGAATGGCTCCCAGCCCTGTATGAGCTTTGCAGCCCCAAACCCTGACAGTTATTCTTTGGCAGGCAGTGTGGGGGTCTCACCATATATTTACACAGCTTAGTGTTCACAAAGACTCGAGGGGAGCCTTTCTCTGGATCTTCTGCCTCTGGTACTCTTTTCCAGAACTGGCTGCTTCTACTTCCCTGAATGTAACAAGACTGTCATACTGTGTTTGGGTTCTCCTGCCCGACATGGCAGTCTGGAAAATGATTTCTGTCAGAAAAGTTTTTTTGTTTTTCTTCACAGTCTTGTGCTTCCTGTTATCCAGTGTCTCAGCATAGTTGTTGCCTCTATTTTGTCCAGTTTTTTTTATTGTTTCTGTAGGGCTACTTTGGTACTAGTTCCTCTCTCAGTATAATAATAAAGTGGCCACCTGCCCATCAGTCAACTTGAACAGTTTTGCATCTTTTTTCATTGGAATGTGTTTTACCACATCCAGATACCATTATTTTATTTCATCCAGAAATACTTTGATTATTGATATTCTAGTAAATCTTGTGTTGACTACAAATGATGACACATGAGGTATGGAGTGTGAGGAAAGAAACCTTTCTGAGCCTTTCCATAACTATAATTGGAGAACCAAAGCCTCTTGGTCCCAGAATTCATCTAGGATTGCCAGAACTTACTAGAGTAAGTGTAACGCATTCCAAAATCTTTTTAAGATTCAAAAAGCTGAGTTGCTGAGGAGCAGATCTTACAAGTTGTCATCACAAAGTGATGGATATCTTGACTAATGTTGTTATGGTAATTGCTTAATAATATACATGTATATCAAATTATTATGTTTTGTGTCTTAAACTTACACAGATTCTGTCAGTTAACCTCAATAAAATAAGCGAAAAAATAGATTTGAAAATCTGGAATGAGATTCCTCTTCATTGTTATTATCAAACACTTGTTGTATGCCTCCTATTATTATTTGTATGGGGTGCTAGAGAGGTATAAGATGCAACTGAAGAGAGAACTATTTAGAGATAATGGCGATATAAAGCAGCAAATGCCAAGTGAATGAAAGTCCCCCAAATTTATAATAGCATTAGGGGAAAGTGCTAGGTTGTCAGGGGAAGTTTTGTATTTAGGATTTGAGCTATACTTGGAGGGAAAGATCAGACTTAGGTTAAGTTAACGTTGATAGGAGAAATACGGTATAATTAGCTGTACTCTTGAAGTTCCTGTTCATCCCCTCCATCTCCCACAGCCATCAGGTTGTGTACCACATTGTTATTTTCTTAGGCTGGTACTGCAAGTATTTGAGATCTCCTGCATAATAGAGTTTGTTGAAATAAATGCCTATTGAATTTTAGTTGTGTAGTGATAGTTTTTAGTATCACTTTATTTAGCCCTCCAAAGCCTACTTGACATAAATTAAAGGCGTTTTTTTTTCTTTAAAGACTTCCTGTAATTTTTGTGACAAATTTCTGAGTACTGTAGTTTGAGTTTTGATTTTTGTCAGTTTCATGGGAAACTGCTTCCTCCTCAAGGCTGTGGGACGTTTGATTAATTGACCTTCCCTATGGAAGCATTTCATTTTTTATTGCCCTTTGGAGACGACGTGTTGACACGAATGCCTTGCATTCATTAGAATGAAAGCTGGGAAACTTTTAATTCATGAAAAATGTATTAGTAAAACAAAACTCTAGAACTGGCTTGATTTCATTTTTCCTGCTTTTTAAATGATTGCACTTGATGGTAACTACCTCAGATAAGTACACAGCAGTTTAGAGAGATGGAGAAGAGATTTCATTTGAAATTAGAGATACTGGGTTCTGGTCTGTTTCAGCTTGTCACTAACAGTGACTTTGGAAAAGCTGCTTTTCAAGTCACTTTTTATCCTTTTGTGTATTTATAGAAAGAGAAAAATGACTTAATATGTTCTTAATAAGTTGCAATTGTTATTGTTAAGGTTGCCTTCTGAATTATTAAACATAATCTGTCTTTAAATATTTAAGATAATTTATGCCCAGAGAAGGTGGGGACTTAAGTTCGCTAAATATGTGGATTCTCTTATAATCTATTTCTCCACAAATTCACTAGTAATGTTCCCACTTCAATTTCTGATTTTAGTGAGTTGAGCCTTCTTTTTTTTCCTTAGTTTTTTCAACTTCATTAATATTTTCAAAGTACTAATTTCCTTTCACTGATTTTCTTTTCTTTTCTTTCTCTATTCTCTGTTTTGTTTATATCCACTCCAGTCTTTATTATATCCTTTCTTCTGCTGGTTTTGAGTGTAGTTTGCTCTTCTTTTTCTAGTTCCTTGACATGTAAAATTAGGTTATAGATTTGAGATCTTCTTCTTTAGGCATTTTAGCTCTAAATTTTCCTCTAAGCCCTGTACTTACTGCATCCCTGGTGATGTGTTTTCATTTTCGTTAGTCTCAAAGTATTTTCTAATCTCCCTTTTGGTTTTTTTCTTTGACTTGTTTAAGAGGTGTTGTTTAATTTCCACATGTTTGTGAATTTTCTAGTTTGCCTTTTGTTATTGATGTCTACTTTCACTAAGTTGTAGTCAGAGAAGATATTTTATATAATTTCAGTGTTTTTAAATTTATTGAGACATTTTTGTGGCTGAATATATGTTCTGTCCTGGAGAATGTTATGTGCATTTGAGAAAGAACATGTATTCTGCTGCTGCTGGGTGGAATATTTGTATGAGTCTAAGGTCTGAGTGGTTCACAGTGTTTAGATTCTCTGTTTCCCTTCTGATCCCTGTCAGTTTCTATCCATTATTGAAAGTGGGATTTTTAAAAAATATATTAATTATTCATATGAGAGGGAGCGACAGAGCACAGGTAGGGAGGAGAGGGACAAGCAGGCTCCCTGCTACGCAGGGCTCGATACCAGGACCCAGAGATCAGGACTCGAGCTGAAGGCAGACGCCCAACCCACTGAGTCACCCAGGCACCCAAAAGTGGGATATTGAAATTTCCAGCTGTTATTGTAGAACTGTTTCTTCCTTCAGTCTGGTCAGTATTCCCTGCACATGTTTTGGGCTCTGTTGTTATATCTGTATCTGTTTGTAATTGTGATACCTTTTTGCTGAATCTACCCTTTTATTAACGTATACAGATCTTACTTGATTTATGATGGGATTTTTATCTCAGCAGATGCACTACAAATTGAAAATACTGTAAGTTTGAAAATGCATTTAGTATACCTAATTTTCCAAATATTATAGCTTAGCCTATCCTACCTTAGTGTTCAGAACACTCAGATTAGCCTGCAGTTGGCCAAAATCATCTAATACAGAGCCTATTTTATAATAAAGTGTTGAATAGCCCATGTAATTTATTGAATACTGTACTGAAAGTGAAAAACAGAATGATTGTATGGGTATAGACTTTCTGTAAGTGTAGCAGTCGTTTACCCTTGTGATCGCGTGGCTGATGGGGAGCTGTGGCTTGCTGCTGCTGCCCAGCACCACAGGATTATTACCATACTGCATATCCCTAGCCCAGAAAAAGATCAGAATTCGAAATATGGTCTCTACTGAATGTGTATCACTTTCACTTTGTTGTAAAGGTGGAAAAATGTAAGTCAAGTCATTGTAAGTTGAGGCTTGTCTGTAATGTCCTTGTCTCTTGTAACAATTTTTGATTGAAAGTATTTTGTCAGATCTTACTGTAACACCCTGCTCTGTTTAGTTGCCATTTGTTTGAAATGTCTTTTTCCATCCTTTCACTTTCAAACTATTTGTGTCTTAGGATCTAAAGTAAGTCTCTCATAGAAAACTTAGAAATGGAATCATGTTATTCTTTTTTTTAAACAACATTCTGACAGTGTTTGCCTTTCAATTAGAGTGTTTAATCCAGTGATATTTAAAGTAATTACTGATAAGGACTTAATGCCATTTTGCTACTTGTTTTCTGTGTGTTATGTTTTTTGTTACTCAGTTCCTCCATTACTGCCTTCTCTTGTATTTGATTTTTTGTGCTGTACCATTTGGTTCCTTTCTCATTTCATTTTCTGGATATGTTTTAGTTATTAGCGGTTACCTTGGGGAGTACAATTGACATCTTACACTCACAATGACCTGAATTGCATTAACAATAATTTAGCTTCAGTAGTATATAAAAAGTATTCTCCTGTTCATATCCATCCCTCCCCTTTTATGGTCTTGTCACACATTATATCTTCATACATTGTGTGCCCATAACATAGATTTATAATTATTATTTTATGCATTGGTCTTTTATTTTTTTATTATGTTAATTACCATACATTACACAATTGATTTTTGATGTAGTGTTTCATGATTCATTGTTTGCGTATAACACCCAGTGCTGCATGTAGAACATGCCCTCTTTATACCAATCACCAGGCTAACCCATCCTCCCAACCCTCCCCTCTAGAACCCTCAGTTTGTTTTTCAGAGTCCATGATCTCTCATGGTTCGTCTCCCCCTCCGATTTACCCCCCTTCATTCTTACCCTCCTACTATCTCCTTCTTCTTCTTTTTTTTTTAAACATATAATGTATTATTTGTTTCAGAGGTACAGATCTGTGATTCAACAGTCTTGCACAATTCAGAGCGCTGACCATAGCACATACCCTCCCCAATGTCTATCACCCAGCCACCCCATCCCTCCCACCCCCCCACCATTCCAGCAACCTTCAGTTTGTTTCCTGAGATTAAGAATTCCTCATATCAGGGAGGTCATGTGATACATGTCTTTCTCTGATTGACTTATTTTGCTCAGCAAAATACCCTCCAGCTCCATCCACGTCGTTGCAAATGGCAAGATTTCATTTTTTTTTGATGGCTGCATAATATTCCATTGTGTATATATATATATATATATATATATATATATATATATATATATATACCACATCTTCTTTATCCATTCATCTGTCAATGGACATCTTGGCTTTTTCCATAGTTTGGCTGTGTACTAGCCCTTTATCTGATACGTCATTTGCAAATATCTTCTCTCATTCTGTCGGATGTCTTTTGGTTTTGTTGACTGTTTCTTTTGCTCTGCAAAAGCTTTTTATCTTGATGAGGTCCCAATAGTTCATTTTCGCCCTGGCTTCCCTGGCCTTTAGCGATGTTTCTAGGAAGAAGTTGCTGCGGCTGAGGTCGAAGAGGTTGCTGCCTGTGTTCTCCTTTAGGATGTTGATGGACTCCTGTCTCACGTTTAGGTCTTTCAACCATTTGGAGTCTATTTTTGTGTGTGGTGTAAGGAAATGGTCCAGTTTCATTCTTCTGCATGTGGCTGTCCAATTTTCCCAACACCATTGTTGAAGAGACTGTCTTTTTTCCATTGGACGTTCTTTCCTGCTTTGTCGAAGATAAGTTGACCATAGAGTTGAGGGTCCATTTCTGGGCTCTCTATTCTGTGCCATTGATCTATGTGTCTGTTTTTGTGCCGGTACCATGCTGTTGATGATGACAGCTTTGTAAAGGAGCTTGGAGTCTGGAATCGTGATGCCGCCAGCTTTGCTTTTCTTTTTCAATATTCCTCTGGCTATTCGGGGTTTTTTCTGGTTCCATACAAATTTTAGGATTATTTGTTACATTTCTTTGAAAAAAGTGGATGGTATTCTGATGGGGATTGCATTGAAAGTGTAGATTGCTCTAGGTAGCATTGACATCTTCGCAATGTTTGTTCTTCCAATCCATGAGCATGGAACGTTTTTCCATTTCTTTGTGTCTTCTTCAGTTTCTTTCATGAGTATTTTATAGTTTTCTGAGTACAGATGCTTTGCCTCCTTGGTTAGATTTATTCCTAGGTATCTTATGGTTTTGGGTGCAGTTGTAAATGGGATCGACTCCTTAATTTCTCTTTCTTCTGTCTTGGTGGTGGTGTATAGGAATGCCACTGATTTCTTTGCATTGATTTTTATATCCTGCCACTTTACTAAATTCCTGTATGAATTCTAGCAGTTTTGGGGTGGAGTCTTTTGTGTTTTCCACATAAAGTATCATATCATCTGCAAAGAGTGAGAGTTTGACTTCTTCTTTGCTGATTTGGATGCCTTTGATTTCTTTTTGTTGTCTGATGGCTGTGGCTAGGACTTGTAATACTATGTTGAATAGCAGTGGTGAGAGTGGACATCCCTGCTGTGTTCCTGACCTTAGGGGGAAAGCTCTCAATTTTTCCCCATTGAGAATGGTATTCGCTGTGGGCTTTTCATAGATGGCTTTTATGATATTGAGGTATGTACCCTCTATCCCTATACTCTGAAGAGTTTTGATTAAGAAAGGATGCTGTACTTTGTCAAATGCTTTTTCTGCATCTATTGAGAGGCTCATATGGTTCTTGTTCTTTCTTTTATTAATGTATTATGTCACATTGATTAGCAGATGTTGAACCAACCTCGCAGCCCAGGGATAAATCCCACTTGGTCGTGGTGAATAATCCTTTTAATGTACTGTTGGATCCTATTGGCTAGTATTTTGGTGAGAATTTTTGCATCCTTGTTCATCAAGGATATTGGTCTCTAATTCTCCTTTATGATGGGGTCTTTGTCTGTTTTGGGGATCACGGTAATGGTGGCCTCATAAAAGGAGTTTGGAAGTTTTCCTCCCATTTCAATTTTTTGAACAGTTTCAGAAGAAGAAGTATTAATTCTTCTTTAAATGATTGGTAGAATTCCCCTGGGAAGCCATCTGGCCCTGGGCTTTTGTTATTTGGGAGACTTTTGATGACTGCTTCAATTTCCTTAGTGGTTATTGGTCTGTTCAGGTTTTCTATTTCTTCCTGGTTCAGTTTTGGTAGTTGATACATCTCTAGGAATGCACCCATTTCTTCCAGATTATCTCATTTGCTGGCATAGAGTTGCTCATAATACGTTCTTTTAATTGTTTGTATTTCTTTGGTGTTGGTTGTGATCTCTCCTCTTTCACTCATGATTTTGTGGATTTGGGTCATTTCTCTTTTCTTTTTGATAAGTCTGGCCAGGGGTTTATCAATCTTGTTAATTCTTTCAAAGAACCAGCTCCTAGTTTCGTTGATCTGTTCTACTGTTCTTTTGGTTTCTAGTTCATTGATTTCTGCTCTGATCTTGATTATTTCTCTTCTGCTGGGTTTAGGCTTTATTTGCTGTTCTTTCTCCAGCTCCTTTAGGTGTAGGGTTAGGTTGTGTAATTGAGACCTTTCTTGTTTCTTGAGAAAGGCTTGTATTGCTCTATACTGTCCTCTTAGGACTGCCTTTGCTGTATCCCAAAGATTTTGAACAAAAATTCATTGGTGTCCATGAATTTTTTTAATTCTTCTTTAATTTCCTGGTTGACCCATTCATTCTTTAGTAGGATGTTCTTTAGCCTCCATGTATTTGAGTTCTTTCCGACTTTCCTCTTGTGATTGAGTTCTAGTTTCAAAGCATTGTGGTCTGAAAATATGCAGGGAATGATCCCAATCTTTTGGTACCGGTTGAGACCTGATTTGTGACCTAGGATGTGATCAATTCTGGAGAATGTTCCATGGGCACTAGAGAAGGAGGTGTATTCCGTTGCTTTGGGATGGAATGTTCTGAATATGTCTGTGAAGTCCATTTGGTCCAGTGTGTCATTTAAAGTCTTTATTTCCTTGTTGATCTTTTGCTTAGATGATCTGTCCATTTCAGTCAGGGGGGTGTTAAAGTCCCCCACTATTATTGTATTGTTGTCAATGTGTTTCTTTGCTTTTGTTATTAATTGCCTTATATAATTGGCTGCTCCCATGTTAGGGGCATAGATATTTACAATTGTTAGATCTTGTTGGATAGACCCTTTAAGTAGGATATAGTGTCCTTCCTCATCTCTTATTACAGTCTTTGTTTTAAAATCTAATTTGTCTGATATAATGATTGCCACCCCAAGTTTCTCTTGGTGTCCATTAGCATGGTGAATGGTTTTCCACCCCCTCACTTTCAATGTGGGTGTGTCTTTGGGTCTAAAATGAGTCTCTTGCAGACAGCATATCAATGGGTCTTGTTTTTTAATCTAATCTGATAGCCTGTGTCTTTTGATTGGGGCATTTAGCCCATTTACATTCAGGGTAGCTATTGAATGGTATGAATTTAGTGCGATTGTATTGCCTGTAAGGTGACTGTTTGTATATTGTCTGTGTTCCTTTCTGGCCTATGTTGCTTTTAGGCTGTCTCTTTGCTTAGAGGATCCCTTTCAATATCTCTTGTAGAGCTGGTTTCGTGTTTGCAAATTCCTTTAGTTTTTGTTTGTCCTGGAAGCTTTTTATCTCTCCTTCTATTTTTTTTTTTTTTAAAGATTTTATTTATTTTTTCATGAGAGAGAAGGAGAGAAAGAGAGAGAGAGAGAAGCAGAGGGAGAAACAGGCTCCCAAGTAGCAGGGAGCCCGATGCGGGACTTACTACTTCTATTTTCAGTGACGGCGTAGCTGGATATGGTATTCTTGGCTGCATATTTTTCTCGTTTAGTGCTCTGAATATGTCATGCCAGTCCTTTCTGGCCTGCCAGGTCTCTGTGGATAGATCTGCTGCCATTCTAATATTTCTACCATTGTAGGTTACATATCTCTTCTCCCGAGCTGCTTTCATGATTTTCTCTTTGTCTCTGAGACTCGTAAAGTTTACTATTAGATGTCGCGATGTTGACCTATTTTTACTGATTTTTGAGAGGGGTTCTTTGTGCCTCCTGGATTTTGATGCCTGTTTCCTTCCCTACATTAGGGAAGTTCTCTGCTATAATTGGCTCCAGTATACCTTCTGCCCATCTCTCTCTTTCTTCTTCTTCTGGGATCCCAGTTATTCTAATGTTTCATCTTATGGTATCGCTTATCTCTCGAATTCTGCCTCGTGATCCAGTAGTAGTTTATCTCTTTCTCAGCTTCTTTATATTCCATCATTTGGTCTTCTATATCGCTAATTCTCTCTTCTGCCTCATCCTAGCAGTTAGAGCCCCCATTTTTGATTGCACCTCATTAATAGCCTGTTTGATTTAGACTTGGTTAGATTTTAGTTCTTTTATTTCTCCAGAAAGGGTTTCTCTAATAACGTCCATGCTTTTTTCAAGGCCAGCTAGTATCTTTAAAATCATCATTCTGAACTCTAGTTCCGACATCGTACTAATGTCTGTATTGAGTAGGTCCCTGGCAGTCGGTACTGCCTCTCATTCTTTTTGTTGCGGTGATTTTTTCCGTCTTGTCATTTTGTCCAGAGGAGAATAGATGAATGAGAGAACAAAATGCTAACAGGGTAACAACGTCCCCAGAAAATATACACTAAACAAATCAGAAAAGACCTGAAACCAGGGGAAAAGAAAGGGAAAGAAAGAAAAAAGAAAAAAAGAAAAAGATAAAAACAAACAAAAACAAAACAAAACAGAATATGATCGAATATGACCAGGGTGGTGCATAGATCAGTGCCACACACTAGATTTTGGGTGTATTTTGGTCTGTTAGAAGAGAGTGCCTCCCAAAATTTAACGATAGAAAAACTTATAAATGTACAAAAATAAGGGTTAATACGATGAGAGGATGGAATATGAGTGTAAAGATGAAAATTATAAAAGATTTTATAAAAGAAATTGATAAGAAGTTGGTTTAAAAAAGACAGAAGAGGATTTAAAAAAAGAGAGAATGTGATTAGGCAGGAGACTCGAACAAAGCCATACACTAGAGATTTATGGTATATTTTGATCTGTTAGAAGAAACTATTTGAAAATTTTATAGAGAGAACAACTTACATATATATACCCAAAATAAGAGTAACTACTATGAAGGGATAGAATGACTGTATAAATGAAAATTAAAAAATACTTTTTTAAAAAAAGAGATTGGTAAGATGGTTGAAAAAGGGAAAAAGAAAAAGACAGTTAAAAATAACTTTGAAAAACTAAAGTATCTTGGTAAAAAAAACCATGAATTCTATGTGCAGTATTCCCCTAGTGCTGGATTTCTGCGGTTCTCATTGATCAGTAAACTTGGTCTTGGCTGGCGGTTATTGCTGATCTTCTGCGGGAGGGGCCTGTTGCTGTGGTTCCCAACTGTCTTTGCTGGAGGCAGAATTCCCCCGCCCTTGCTGCGTCGGGGCTAAGCAATCTGCTTGGATTTGCTCTCGGGAGCTTTTGTTCCCTGCAAGCTTTCGGTACAGCTTTGGAGGACGAGAGTGAAAATGGCGGCCTCCCAATCTCCCCCCGCGGGAGGAGCTGAGAACTCGGGGCCCCGCTCCTCAGTGCACCCCCAGAGAAAAGCAGTCAGTCACTCCCGTGTCCCCGGTCTCTGGCCGCACTCCGTGCTCACCCGGCCTGTGACCGAGCATTTCTATTTCTGGCACCTGACACCATGTGGAGTCTCCAAACCCAGCAGATCCCTGCGTGGCTCCCGTGCCGCTCCTCCCCGGGGAGGAAGGGGAGTCTTCCCGGCTTTGCCGCTTGTTGGGTCCCTGCTGGAGGAGCAGTGGCCCGAGTGTGCCGTGGATCACAGTTTATGCAACCGTGAGCTGAGAGTTCTCTCCTCAGCTCGGTCTGTGCAGTCGGCTTCCCTGCTCCGATCCCTGGGAGCTCTGTTGCACCCAGCCCCCCCCCCCCGTCTTTCTGTGACCTCGAGGGTCCTGAGACCACACTGTCCCGCGAGGGTTCCACCCTCTCTGTTTAGCCACAACTGGAGTGTCCTCCCTCAGCGGATCAGACTTCTAAAAGTTCTGATTTTGTGCTCTGTGGCTCTATCACTTGCCAGAAGCATCCATTGGAGGCCCCTCCCCCGTCGTCTATCCTCCTGAATATTACCTCGGATTCACTTCTCCGCACGTCCTACCTTCCAGAAAGTGGTCGCTTTTCTGTTTAGAGAGTTGTTACTATTCCTTTCTTCGATCTACTGTTGAGTTTGTAGGTGTTCAGAATGGTTTGATCCCTATCCAGCTGAATTACTGGGATCAGATGAAATCCAGGTCTCCTACACCTCTGCCATCTTGCTCTGCCCTTTGCATTGGTTTTTTTTAAATTATGTAGGTAAAAAGGTGGATTTCTGAAGCAAAAATATAGCACTGATGGCTCTATATTTACCTGTGTAGCTACCTTTATTGTTGCTCTTTATTTTTTCATGTGGCTTTGGATTATTGTTTAGTACCCTTTTATTTCTGCCTAAAAGACTCATTTTATGGTTTCTTGTAGTTAAGGTCTACTTGCAACAAATTCAACTTTCTGTATTTGGAAATCTCTTAATTTCTCTTTTATTTTGAAGGATAATTTTTCTGGGTATAGAGTTTTTAGTAGACTTTTTTTCCTCTCAGCAGTTTAGGTATGTCATCCCACTGCCTCTGGCTTCCATGGTTTTTGATGAGATGTTGGCTGCTAACCTTATTGAGGATCTCTTGTTCTGTATGATGACTCACTTTTCTTCCTGCCCTCAAGATTCTCTTTGTCTCTCAGTATTTTTAATATAATGTATGGATGTTTTTAAATTCTAGTTGGAGTTTTCTGAACTTTTTGGGTGGTTAGATTTTTATCTTTTTTGTTTGTTTTGGTTTTCAACCATTATTCAGATATTCTTCCTGTTCCTTTTTCTTGCCTTGCCTTTGGGACTGTCATTATACCTTTGTTGGTCTGGAGTGTAGTGTCCCAGAAGTCTCTTAAACTGTGCTCATTTTCTTCATTCCTTTTTCTTCTCCTCAGACTACATAGTTAATAACATCACACACGAACAGTAATCAAGAACTACTTGAGTTTTACTGAACCACAGTTATAGCTATTAGTTATTTGATGTATTATACTGTATGAATTGACATAGGCCATGTCCCTTATGGTAGAGGATAAAACAGCCTTGTGTGCCAATTTTGGCTCTTAAAGTGTCTGCCCAGAAGTGACACAAGTAATCTCCCCTCGTGATTTATAGGTCAAAGTCAATCACACGACCAAACCTAATTTTAAGTGGGCAGGAAAGCACAGTTCTCTGTGCCCAGGAGTGAAGAATATATTATTTGTCAATAGCTTGAATGACAATCAGGTGTGTGTACAGGGTGATTTTTACCTGTCTGTCTCTGACAGGCCTCTGTTACTAAGCAGGAACTATAATTCTCAGTATGCTTTTCTTGTCTCCTTTCAAAAACGACTGGGATAAAGTGGTCTGAAAAGACATTTCTACTGCCACTGTCCAAACCCAGGCCTTCCTCATGTAGTCTTATTGACAGTCTCCTAATTAATCTACAGATGCTACTCCCTCTCTCCCTTCCATTCCCAGTCCATTTCTTTCTGCAGCTGATATTGTTAGTCTCCTTAACTCTCTAGTAGTTTTCAGTGGCCTAGGATCTGGAGTTGAAGCCACAGGCTCACATGTCAGTTCCTTCACTTACTAGCTCTGTGACCATGAGCAAAATTCTTAATATTTCTAAGCTTTAGTTTCTTTTTTGGAAAAAGGGGGAAACTAATGCCTGTCTCAAGGGATTATAAACATTCAGTTGAGATAATATGTGCAGAACATTCTGTACACTCATACTTAGTAAATGCTCAATTTATTGCTATATTTCCTGACATTCATTGCTCTTTATAACCTGGTTTTATCTTTCCAGTCTCATCTTCCGTGATTGCCTTCCAAAAGTCTGATACTATATTCTCAAAGTATTGTTGAACTATAATAATTTCTATTAGAAAGTTACATTTTTTATAAATGCAATTTTTTTTTCTTAAAGCTTTTATCTATTTGACAGAGATCACAAGCGGGGTGGGGGGGGCAGAGGGAGAGGGAGAAGCAGGCTCCCAGCCGAGCAGGGAGCCTGATGCGGGGCTCGATGCAGGACCCTGGCACCCTATTAATGCAATTCTTAACATTTTACTAAATTTTATTATATTTGGAAGAAGAGATGGAAACTTCCATGTGAAATTTATCTCTAGTTTTAGAGTGGGAGTCATTGAGGAGTCAGGATTTGCTTAAATTTGTTTAAAATTCTTATAATACTTTAGCTCTCTAATAAATGAGAGTATTTATGTGAAGGAAAATAGAGGGCTTCCAGTTTGAAGATGGTGATGAGTTTTTTTTATCCTTCCTTTTGAAAATAACCAAAGTTGAAATACTATTTCCCTCTTTAATGAAAGTTAGATGCTATACTGTTTCCCTCTTTAATGAAAGTCAGAGGCATCTTTAACCCTTGGGCTAAAAATTGGATAAGGAAGAATATGAAACCCAAGATCCTAAGGTTAATTACATGATACTGATAAAAAGCAACTTGTTTGAGTCCCATAAATACGGAGAATAAACTAATGGGTACCAAGGGATGGGGGGGCAGAAGTGGGTGGGTGGGCAAAATGGGTGAAGAGGAGTGGGAGATACAGGCTTCCAATTATGGAGTGAATAAGCCGTAGGGATAAAAGGCACAGCATAGGGAATATAGTCATTGGCGTTGGGATATCACTGTATGGTGACAGATGGTAACTACACCTGTGGTGAGCACAGCATCATGTATATACTTATCACATCACTGTTTTGTACACCTGAAACTAATGTAACACTGTACTTCAATTTGAACAATAGAAAAAAGAAGAAAAAGAAAAGCAACTTGTTTGAGCTGCAAAACCATGGAAAGACCGAGGAATTAGATGCAGTGGTACTATAGAACATAGCAGTGAGCCAGGGGCCATAAATGGGGTTGGTTTAAAAAGCTGAATGAGGAATAAGGAGTTTTATGTTTCTGCATCACAGGTGACAGAAAATACATTGTTTAATTAAGCCAGAGGGATTCCAGACGCAGTACGGCAAGGATGAGATGCTAAACTAAAGGTGGGGATTAGATGAAAGTTGTCATACTGAACAGTAGGATGTCAAGCTTTCTTCTCCTGCTTGGCTCTAGACTTCCAGCTTCCAGGCTTAGATATCCCAGGCAGGATGGAGGGATCCTTCCTGGGGAAATTAAACCACTCCAGAAAAATGACCCTACAGGCTCTGATATCTGAAGACCTCAAGAAAAACACCAGCTGGCCACGACCAGTTGACAAGCCCAGCTTGACCACACAGAGCTTGTGATTGGCTTTTTCTTGTTAACCTGTTCAGCATGAATGAACGGCCAGGGGTTGATTGCTGGTCATCTTAGGAAAGCTTCCAGTGTAAAAAAAGAGACACACAACAGGGAAAAGGAAGCTCAAAGGAAGTAGACAGTTCAGGGAACAAAGCCACTTTGAGGGAATGATAATTCACAACCTCAGACAGGTGCTTAACTAAAAGAGGAAACATGGTACTGTGTGAAGAAAGGGGAAGCGGGTGAGAAAGTTCCTGGAAAGAAAGGACAGAAGTGAAATTTCAAGTTCAGTGAAGCATTGGCAGGAACAGTTGGGGAACTCTACCAGTAAGAGAGAAAAAAGGGAAGAATTAGAGGTTAATATGAGGTACAATATCTCTAGTAGGAGTTCCAGAAAGAGATGACAGAAGTGTAGAATTAGTATGTTAAGGAAACAAATACGTAAATTTCCCAGACCCATACTAAAGACCAGCTTGCAGGTGCTCTGTGCAAACAGTGATAAGTTCACATATTAAAATGTATGTTCTGAAATTTTAGAACTCTCTAGAAATCAAAGGAACATCAATCCTAAAAACTTCCAGATAGGAAAAACATCAAAAATAATCTGTGAATAAGAATGTCCTTGAACTTCAAGCCACACATTAGAGTCTAAAAGATACTGGTGGGGGGGAGGGGTGTGGGGGGATGGGTTAGCCTGGTGATGGGTATTAAAGAGGGCACGTACTGAATGGAGCACAATGGGTATTATACGTAAACAATGAATCATGGAACACTACATCAAAAACTAATGATGTACTGTGTGGTGACTAACATAACATAAAAAAAAGACATTGGTGGAAAGCCTTTAAAATGCTGAAAGAAATACATTGGGTTGAGCTTTTGTTAAGGAATTCGTCAAGCATACAGGAGAGAAAAACAGTATAATGGTAAACCCTGAACCCATCTCCCACATTCAGAAGTTACCAGTATCTGTTTCTCCTTATGCATGTATGCTTTTGTTATTTTGAAGCAAATTTCAGATACTGTGTCATTTCGGCCCTAAATAGTTTTATCAGTAACAAGTAGACATTTTAAAGAAACAAAGCTACAATATTATTATATCTAACAAAATAATTTATTAATATCATCAAATACTTAGTGTTGTTTTCTCCATTTTAATGCAAAACTGTCTTTTTAGGAATGGGTTTGTTCAAATCAGGTTCTGTTGCATTTGGTGGATATGTCTTAAGTTTCTACTTTTTACCTAATGGTTTTGTGTGCATTTATTCATTTTATTAATTCCCTGGGTTTGTTATTTTGATAGGGATAACAAAATTGTGATTTTTTTTCTACCATTCCTTCTGCATTCTGTAGCTGTCATTATGTAAAGAAGGACTTTCTTTCATTATCTATTTGATGTTTATCCTGAAATGTAGTCCATACAGGAAAAACAGAAGAGATGCTTCTTTCCCTTTTGTTACAGTAATGTCTTCCACTAGAGACAACCATTTTCATTTTAGTTTTGGCTATCCTTTTCATTTTTATATGAGCACATGCATTTAAACATTTGCGTTTCTTTCCCTGTCATACAAATGTAGCATGTTATATACAGTATTGTGCACCTTAATTTTTTTCACTCAACAAGAGATCCTGGAGATCATTCCAAGGAGTTGAAAGAGTTCTTCCACATTTCCTTTTTTTTTTTTTTGGCTGCATAATATTTCTTGTGATGCATATTTTGTTTGTAAAATCTTTTGATGTAACAAATTGCTTTGCATAAGCATCATTTTGTGTTGGGATGTGCAACCTAAAATTTTATACCCAAATACTCATTCAGGTGTCAAAGACATACCAGACTTGAGAGTTACAACTTTACAGCACATACACCTTTCTAGGAAGCCATAATATGTGACCCAAGTAAGAGGAATAAAAAAATTAAAAATAAAGGCCCATAGGAAAGAAGCAAAGGAATGGCAAAGGAAAATGTCAGGATGCTAGCTGTGCATTAGACTTAGTAGGGCAGTGGACAGCACGGAGGGATGCCTGGGGGAAAAAGGAAATAATAGGTTGTGTGACAGGTTTGACCACATAGATTATAATATATTGTTTTTGTCAGAGCTGTTAAGGAGTCTGAGAAGACTTCGATATAAGTTTAAAGAAAACTAAGCAAATGAAAGCATGCAGTAAAGTCAACTTCAGGAAAATTAACAAGTTATGTGAGAAAATAAATGTAATCACTGAATATTTATTTACTTATGTATGTTTGTATTTATTTATTTATTGGAGTGAGAGAGACAGAGCACAAGTGGGGCGGAGGGGTGGAGGGAGAGGGAGAATCTCAAGCAGGTTCCACACCCAGTGTGGGGCTGGACGTGGGATTCAGTCTCATGACCCTGAGATCATGACCTGAGCCAAAACCAAGAGTCACATGCCTAACTGAGCTACCCAGGTGCCCCTAATCACTTAATACTTCTTGAAGTAACAATTATTTAATCATCCTAGTGCAAACATTTTTGTATAATTATGTTAGGAGGATGGGGGAAAAAGGAGAATGAGAATGGGGAATTGGTAGGTAATATCTAAGTAATGATGCTAAAGCAGTGTGAAGGCACTGTGCAAGACCGTGTGGGGCACACAGAGGGAGGGGAAGGTGGAAGAACTGAAGCCGGTTGTGTCCCAGTAGAAGACTACTTGTGGTTTTTTCCTTTGTCATGAGCTTTCTAGCACTATTTGACTGTTTAAGTTATGTATATGTATTACTTTGAAAAATAACTTTAAAACTAGATGTACGTGAAGAATGTCTCGGGAAATTCATTATAGTGTGTGTGTATGGTTAGCAGTCCAGATATGAGTTCTGTGAACTAATAGCTCATGGTGTCCTCCTTAGCGGCCATCACAGCAAGCGTGTTAGTCGGACATAAACCTGTGCAGTTTACCTTTAACCAGTTTCGCCACTTGGGCGTACAGAAGGAGTCAAATATTCCAGGTCATGGCAGTAGCAGAAAAGATGAAGTACCATCAAGCTTCTATATGGAAAATAATCTAAAACCAGAAAGTAAGCAGACAAGTATCAAAATAATTTTCACAAAGCCAGGAACCTTAAAAGCTGTTGAACATGTTAGACTCTTGACACTTAAGTTTAATAGTATAGGTGACTGGAGAGGGAGGAATGTCAGGCTCATTGTTGCCACGAGTAAGTAATAGGTGATAATATGAGAGGAGACAGATAGCTGTTAAACCCCGGCACAGATACTGAGAAAGAATGGTCCCATGCCATGTAGAGATGGACTCCAAAACTATTGAATAATCCTTTGGAGGGGTTGTGTGTGGCGGCTCAGTGATGTTGCCATTGATCTAATAAACTCTTGGTTAGTCATTTAATATGAGGGCGCTACCAGATTTAGCCATTCTGCTATTTATTACCAAGGTTTATGTGAAGTATTTCCTTTTGCATCCCTGAATTGACCTTAATTCTGATACATACCCGAAGGATAGGGGAATCAAGGATGAGGTGTAAGGTAGGGTGAGGGGAGGGTTTGGATCACTTCAGACATGCCCTGTGTAGAAGGGTATATACCTTCCATAGTTGCCCACCTTGGAAAGGGCCATCAGTCATTTAAAAATGTCTGTTGGTTCTCTTGAGAATTTGTTTTGTTTTTTTCCCCCTAAGATTCTTTGCTCTTCTCTCTCTACTCCCACTTCCCCAACACAAGTTACCTTGGTTAAACTCGTTTGTCTAATTGGTATCTCTGCTATAATGGAATTTAAGTCTGTTTTTCATTTGAGAAGCTTAAGGATTAATGCCTGATTTGTAAGTTTGATTATGTTTACTTTATCTGATTGGGTATATATGAGTCACAAAGTGGAGAATTCAGTATCTTTCTCTTTAATCCTGTGTATTGGCGATTTTTTTTAGAGGAAGTCCACAAATGAAGGGAACACCCCATTTTAAGGAAGAACAGTGTGCTCCAGCATTAAATTTAGAAATGAGGAAACTACTGGATTTGCAAGCACCCATCATGAGGTATAGTACTTTGATTAAATTTAGCATTTTGTGATGACAATATATAGTATAGTTGGTTAATCACATGGCCAGTAGGAAAGTTGATTTCATTTTTTTTCACTGAGGGTAATTTTTTTTAGCTTTAAATGCTTAATTCTTACATGGTACATTATTATACTTCAGTTATTTAATAAAGCCTATAAATTGATTATACCAACCATAATTTTATTCAGATATTTATAGTTTTTGGTAAGATCTGAAATTGTTTGAATGATACAACATATTGCATGTTACTTGAAATGATACTGATAAAAATCACGCAAGTTGAGGAAAAGAGAAAGTGTCTTTGTTTCCAAAACCTTCAAAGATTTTGGGAAATAATGTGAATACTTGGAATAAAGTTAAACTTTCTGATCTCAGTATGAATAAAGGTTTTGTGGTAAGAAGGCCAGAAATACCAAAATACAAAAAATTATTTTATATCCATTGGTAGAAAAAATAAGTGTATCTGTTTTTTGGCTTTATTTCTTTTTTTCTTTTCTTTTTTTTTTAAAGATATTTATTTGATAGAGAGCAAGAGAGGGAACACAAGCAGGGGGAGTGGGAGAGGGAGAAGCAGGCTTCCTGCCGAGCAGGGAGCCCGATGTGGGGCTCGATCCCAGGACCCTGGGATCATGACCTGAGCTGAAGGCAAACGCTTAACGACTGAACCACCCAGGCGCCCCCGGCTTTATTTCCTTAATTGCTTTGCATTTGACATTTTAGTTGTCTATGATGTGTGGGTCTTGTTAAAAGTGTATTTTTTAGGCTGCCTGGGCGGCTCAGTTGGTTAAGCGACTGCCTTCGGCTCAGGTCATGATCCTGGAGTCCCGGGATCGAGTCCCGCATCGGGCTCCCTGCTTGGCAGGGAGTCAGCTTCTCCCTCTGACCCAACCCCCTCTCATGCGCGCTCGCTCGCTCGCTCTCTCTCTCTCATTCTTTCTCTCAAATAAATAAATAAAATCTTTAAAAAAAAAAGTGTATTTTTTAACTTGAAGTTTTTTACTACAGGTATTTTTTTTGTTTCTTTTTTAACAATTCTTTTTAACTGAATCCAGAGTTAAAATTGGACCTCCAAGAACCTTTTGCTGTTTTTGTGCCCAGTCATATATAATTATGAAATTACAATGGTAATATTCCAGCCTTCTATGCATCAAAATGGCCAATATTTCTTATCTTTGTTGATAACACTTGCTTTTAAAAAACGATAAATACTAGCAAAAGAGGTATTCTAATTCAAAATTCATTTTGTTAGGAGTCATTAAAATATTCCTGTCAAAATATCTGCAAGTTCTTATGAAAGGAAACATTGATAAATTAGATTATATAAAAGTTAAAAAAAAGAAACTGGGAAAAAAACACCATAAGTATGATAAAAGACAACACAAACTGAAAATAAGGAAATATACTTCCAGTGAACATCACAAAAGGCCAATTTTCACAACACATAAAGATTTCCTATAGCGAGAAAAAGACAATAGAACGAATGGACACAATATAAACAGTTTTCATTTTCTATATTCCAGTTAATACATTACATGATAGATCTCTATTAGGAGATTAAATGACTTCTACATATGAACAGTTAGGTAACATACTGTTAGGGAGGAGACCAGGATGAGGAGAACTTTATACATTGGTGGTGGGAGTGTAAATTTATACAGTGTCTCTGGAAATTGATTAAGCAAGGTCTGTCAAAGTTGCATAAGCCCATGGTCTTTGTCCAGCATTTTTTCTTCTAGGAATTAATCCTACAAATAATTCAAATGACATGTTTATAGGGTTTTTCATTGTTTACAGTAACAAAAGATCAAAAACTACCTAAATGTCAATTGGTAGGGAGCTGTTTAAATACATTTTCTTTACTTCTACACAATGGGAACAGCATGCATCTGTAGAAAAAAAATGAGGGTACTTTTTTTTTTTTTTTAGGAGGGTAGAGGGGCAGAGGGAGAGGTAGAGATTCTTAAGCAGGCTCCATGCCCAGTGCAGAGCCCCCGTGGGGCTTGATCTAACGAACCACATTGAGATCATGACCTGAGCCAAAATCAAGAGTTAGATGCCAACCGATTGAGCTACCCAGGGGCTCAAAACTTCCCAAATATGTTGTTGGGTGAAAAAAACAAATTGTACTCTATATAATAATGCTGATAGTCCTTTTTAAAAGGGAGCTGGTAGTGTTAGAATATGTATTGTTCTGGGTGCCTGGGTGGCTCAGTTGGTTAGGCAACTGCCTTCAGCTCGGGTCATGAACCCAGGGTCCTGGGATCGAGTCCTGCATCAGGACCCTGCTTTGCGGGGAGTCTGCATCTCCCTCTGCCTGCCACTCCCCCTGCTTGTGCGTGCGCGCTCTCTCTGTTTCTCTCTCTCTCTCTCTCTCTCTCTTTCAAATAAATAAATAAAATCTTGAAAAAAAAAGAATATATATTGTTCTGGAAAAATGTGTAAGAAACGGCATGAGAACTAAGTGGCTAGGCCACAGGTTTGGGGAAAAAGACTTTTTACTTTTGTGGTCTTATTAAATGTTGAATTATATGGATGTAGTATATGAATATATTGAACTGTATGAATGTAATACCCATGTTTTTAAATTCTGATTCCCAGTTCTAATAAAAGCCTTTTTTCACCATTTCTTTTGTTAGAATACAGTACAGATACTGGTGCATATCAAAACTGTATGCAAGTGGTTGGCTCTTGCCTTGTTTAGTCCATCTTTTTATGTATTCCCTTCAAAGAAAAAGAATGTTATTTGCTTCAATGTGATCAGGGTTACAGAGGATTGGAGTTCGAGTTACGATCGCTCTGGTTGGAAAGTTACTCTACCTCAGATGCAATTTCAGCACAGATTCAAGAGTGTAACTTGGTACATAAGGAATGTGGAATGTCTGTGGACGGCACTGCGCAAGCATGGCTTTCTACCTCTACCCACTGGCAAGCTGTCGGGCTCATGGGGATGGGATAGAAAAAGGCTTTAAAAAAAGAAATCCTGACATCTTGTACAAATGTGGGTTTGTTTGTTTTAGTCAGGTGCTAGTTTTTAATACACAAGTTTAGGTGACTGGAAATCTCTAAGATTTATCTCAGAACTTGAGAAAAATAATTGCATTTTAGAGCAGTATTATTATTAGCACCTGTAATGCATACTTGTTGGAAATGTGATTGGAGATAAGCTGCGGGATCTTGCGTTGACGGAGAAGACATGATATTTGGACTTTATAACCAACTATTTTCCTGCCCACAACCAAAAATATAAGTCATACGGAATTACAGATAATGGTTAAACTGTTGCTTGTAGACATAATATGGCAAGACTTTTGCCATCTTTTAGGTTTTGCTTGAAGAAAGAATAGGATTAATGGTAAGCATCCAACATTTGTCACTATTTGAGGATTGAGAATGTTTAAAAGGTGAGAAGTACTAATGTAATTTATAATTAAAACTCTTAGTCTGTTTCTCTAATACCACATAATAAATACTAGTAAGTACCACAGTTTATTCCATATCTTCCTCCCCAGGACTTAGGAAAGCCCTGTGTAGTATATAGTATTTAATATTTGTTAGGCCATTAAATATATTTACATATTTGAGAATTGGTCATTATGAATTAGATATTTCCCATTAAGGATATTTGATTAATCAGAAATGCTAATCTGCTTTCAAGATCCTACTATTATGTTTCTGAGATCCTAAATTAGGTGGGGGAGGCACCTTTGGGATATCAGTTATCTGTTAAAAAGCCCACAAAGTCAGTGATTGGAGAGGCTCTCTGAAGATATAACTCAGAGTATATTTATGTATATTTTGTGTATTTTTATACTCAGGGTTGATTTTCAAAATACTCAAAATCCAGTGCAGCATGAAAAGAAATGTGATAGCAGTCATATTGGTACAGAATCCTGATACCCCTTATGCCAAGAGTTAATCCTTTAGTTGTTAGATCTTTGTGACACTGGCAGTCAGAGGGCACGTATTTGTGTGGCATGGACTGACGCCTGTTTGCTAACTTTATGGAAGTACTCAGTATTTTAACGACTCACATCAGCCTTTGTTTTAATGAGTTCGTTTACTTTCAGTTGAATGAGGGGGATTTTATATTTTCCTGTGGATTCTTTATCATGCTTATCATAGTTACTTTAAAGTCATTATTCTTTTAATCCCAACGTCAAGGTTGACGGAGCCTGTTTATGTGGGTAGATTTTTCTCTTGACTCTGGGTCCCATTTTCCTGTTTCCTCACACATCTGGTCATTTTTTTCATAGCACTGTAGGTGACAATGTAGAGATTCTGAATTCTATTAACTTTGTCAGAAGAGTACTGAGTTTTGCCTCGGAGGCAGTTCAGTTACTGCAGGGTGACCTTGATCTTGTTCCTGTCATATGCGGTGATTCTTCTAGGGAATTAGGAACAGGGAGGGGGATATAGTTGGAGAAAACCTAGGCAGACTCCTGCTGACTGAAGATCCCTAGTAAACTGGGGGCTGTTCCAGTAAACTGCTTCTCTTGACATGTAGCAGCAGATACAAAACAGTTTTTTTATGTTCTATTCACTACGTGCTACGTATAAATTTTACACTAAAATGTAAATTTGGAGGGGAAGAATAATACTTCAGAGGTGAACCTTCCGTAAACTCAATTGATTACAAATACTCTGAAGTTCAAGAAATGGAGCTGGGTAAGGGGACATATTATTCTATTTTTAATATTTTTATAGTAGGGAAGAAAACACAGTTCTTCATTGTCTGAACTCCTTGGGGGATGAGTCATTGAACTTAGCTTGTAAAGGATTGAGGGTTTACTTTAAGAATTAAAACATTACAACTTCCCCCCCCCTGCCATTATGGATTAAAATATTTCTGAAATATACTCTTGTAACTATGAAAGAAAACTTAATAGTGTATAACAGTATATATTATAGACACCACATTTTTCATTCTTTTTTGAATTCTTTATAGCATTTGATACTTTCTTAAATATTTTAAAGATTTTATTTATTTGAGGGAGCTCGAGTGGGGTGAGGGGCAGAGGGAGAAGCAGACTCCCCACTGAGCAGGGAGCCTAACGCAGGGCTTGATCCCAGGACCCTGGGATCATGACCTGAGCCGAAGGCAGACGCTTAACTGACTGAGCCACCCAGGCGCTCCTAGCATTTGATACTCTTGAGTACTCTTAAGTCCATCTTACTCCCTTGGCTTTCTTGATAGAGCAGTTTCCACTGGTCCCTGGTTCTCCTTTTCTTTCTCTGTGCGGGTACCTTCACACTGTCATTCATAGATTCCCCTTTCCTCTTTCCATTTGTCCCTTCTGCTGCCTCCCACAAGCATTTAGTGCCAAATATAACTAGCAAAGCTGCCTTAGGGGCTGGGCACATAAGAGTAAGCAAAGTGAGCATTTATTTGCCATTAGGTAAGTGTGTGTTAAATCTCTTTGTAAATAGGTTAAGTGCTGTGATCTTACTCCATAATTACTTCTCAAGTCAACTGAGCAGTCTTCTGAAGGAAGAAACTTTTTCACCTCGCAATCTCAAAAATCATTTACTGATTTTAACGCAGATCATATTACCTGTCATAGAGCATGGGCTTTATAAATGCTTGTTGTGTGAATGAACAATGTGAGGCTCAATGATGCTCTAGAAATACTGGGGTCTAGAACTGTGTGTGCCAATAAAATAGCCTCTAGTCAAATGAAGTTCCTTAAATTTAAATTAGTTAAAAGTAAACAAAGTTAAAAATTCAGTTCTTTTGGGGCGCCTTGGTGGCTCAGATGGTCAAGCATCTGCCTTCGGCTCAGGTCATGATCTCCAGGGTCCTGGGATTGAGCCCCACATCAGGCTCCCTGCTCGGCAGGAAGCCTGCTGCTCCCTCTCCCACTCCCCCTGCTTGTGTTTCCTCTCTCGCTGTCTCTCTCTCTCTCTCTCTGTCAAATAAATAAAATCTTAAGAAAAAAAAAAGAATTAGTTCTTTTGTCACGGTAGCCATATTTCACGTGTACAGCCCCCACGTGTGGTTGCTGGTTACCGTGCTTGCTAGTATAGATACAGAGCATTTCCATCACTGCAGAAGGTTCTGTTGGCCAGGGCTAGAGGATTCTTACCTCTGCTTTATGGCTCCAGATTGTCAGCCTGTCATAAGTTGTTCTTTTTATGGTTTCTTTGCCTTTTTCCTTTCTTGTCAGCTTTCATTTTTCCTTCCATCTTTGAATTTGCTGTTTCAGTGTTTCTAGTTTTTAGAAAACTGGTTGATCAAGTTTGGGACAATGGCTGCCCATAGTCTTTTATTTTTTCCAGAATTTCTGATTCTAGATTAAATTATACTTATATGAACCTACTAGATAGCTAAGTTGTAGATGAATGACAGTTCTGTGAGTCGGTTCATGATCTTCTCTCTATGAATATTCTCCAGAGCAATTATATTCATACTCATTGCTTTCCCAGTATGCTCTCTTAACAGATAATTGGTTCTAAATTGCCTGTTTCCCTACAGTTTGCAGTCTGTGCTCGAAGATCTCCTCGTTGCTACTTCTGATGGACTTCTTCATCTTATTCACTGGGAAGGAATGACAAATGGAAGGAAAGCTATTAATCTTTGCACAGTACCTTTTTCAGCAGATCTGCAGTCTTCTAGAGGTAGTTATACCTTCTGCATGGAGTAGAACCTGATGTTTGATATTTGATATAATCTACTTAGGTATTTGCTATGGATGAACATTGATTTTTCTACTTGGGAATTCATTATACAAGGGGAATGTGTGTGTGTAGGAAGGAATGATTTAATTGTTTGGTGTTCTTAGGTCATTATTTTTGCCGTATTAACTGTCCTTACAGGGCTTGTAAACAAAAATGTGAGGGCATTATTTACTATATTTATATTCATATTTCATGTACTTGTTTTCATCAGCAGGTTCATTCCTGGGTTTTACAGATGTGCACATCAGAGACATGGAATACTGTGCCACACTTGATGGGTTTGCTGTTGTGTTTAATGATGGTAAAATTGGATTTATTACACCAGTGTCAAGTAGATTTACTGCAGAGGTAAGACTTTAACTATGGAATGTTTATTTTCTTTATTTTACATTTATTAATTTTAGTTTTTGTTGTTAAATCCCTCCCCTGCTTTCCTTAAGATTTTAGGGTTATTGTTAACTAATTTTTAAAATCAAATTAATATATATAATACTTAAAAATAATATAAGTAGACAATTCTGTTAGATATGTTGAAAAGAAATGATAGTTCCCTGCCCTATTTCCTGCTGTCTTCACACCCAGTTTCCATTCTCAGAGGCATCCACTTTGTTTTTCTTTACTGGTTATTTTATTTATCTTGTACTCTCCGTGTTTTCTTTAATTTTTTTTATTAACATATAATGTATTATTTGTTTCAGGGGTACAGGTTTGTGATTCATCGGTCTTACACGATTCACAGCGCTCACCATAGCACATACCCTCCCCAGTGTCCATCACCCAGCCACCCCATCCCTCCCGCCCCCAACCACTCCAGCAACCCTCAGTTTGTTTCCTGAGATTAAGAGTCTCTTATGGTTTGTCTTCCTCTCGGGTTTAGTCTTGTTTAATTTTTCCCTCCCTTCCCCTATGATTCTCAGTTTTTAGGCTTTTTATTGACTTCCCGCTGTGGGAAGAGACCATTTGCTTCCCTGTTGCTACCATACTCTTATATTCTTCCCATCTTCCTAGTACAGTTACTGTGATTTTGATTAATTACTAATCATGGTTTATATTGTTATGCTGTATTAGTACCTGTTATTGCTTTATCAGGTACCTGTTAGTACCTGAGCCATGTGATATATTTTGATTATTTTTTCTTTCCTACACATTTCCCTTCCCACTGGGAATTACTAATTGTTCTTTACATTTGTTTATTTTTTACCACTTTACCACTAACTCAACCCCACACTGTCTGCGGTTTGTGTAAATATCTTCTCAATTCTTTCGAACACACTAGGCGTTCTGTTTGTTTCATCTTGAAGAAATTTCTTTTGGAACCTTCTGGCTTGCTCCAAACTGGACTGCTTGCTCATTGTACCTTTAACACAGTTGTACTTTTGGGTTTCCTTCATCCATCACCTGAGGATTTCCTTCCTTCCTTTAGTTTTATGTGATCTTTTCACAGTTAATGGTTAATTAATATATGATTAGTTAACATATGAATTTGGTTTCTGTGACAGAGACCCAAAGTAAAAATTTGGATTCACTGAAAGCTGTGTGGATTTTGTTGGGTTTGGTTGACCCTAATCTTCACCATAGGGTGAGCTAACTAGATTATTTCCTTTCTGTATCCAGTGTTCATTGGAAGAGAGTCCTGCAGTTCTTTCTAGAGAATATATACCTGGCTGGCCCAGTGTTCTGGGTTTTAAATTATGGAAGTGTTAAATTTTAGAGGGTCCGAATTCACTTATCTATGTTCTCAGTGTGGTCCAGAGACCACCAAGTTTTTTATTTTGTTTTTCTCCAAACAAAAATCTCCAGTTTTCTGTTGGAGTGAAGGTGGGGTATTTTTTAGCTGCTCAGATTGGGAAGATATGGGAACACCCAGCTGATGCTTAAATAGGCTTTAAAAGACTAAAATTCGTACTCTTTTAAGTCCAGCCTTTCTGAGAAATCTAAATCCTCAAGCCTTTTGTGCACCCTGCAATGTAAATTTAGCTGTTTCTCAACATTCTTTAATGCAGACTGAGGATTCTACTCATCCATGTGCTACCTAGCTTTTTACAATTTTCTGATACTACCTCCTGTCCCATTCGTTGTCCTTGTCAGTTTATGCTGTTGAAAATATGTTTGAAAAGTTGGGGCTTTAAGAGTCAGAGAAGCTAAATATTCATATTCAGTCTACTGTCTTTAACTGGAAAAGATTTTAAGTTTTTTTTTTTGAGGGGCGCCTGGGTGGCTCAGTGGGTTAAGCGTCTGCCTTCGGCTCAGGTCAAGGTCCCAGGGTCCTGGGATCGAGGCCTGCGTCGGGCTCCCTGCTCAGCGGGAAGCCTGCTTCTCCCTCTGCCACTCCCCCTGCTTGTGTTCCCTCTCTCGCTGTGTCTCTCTCTCTCTCTCTCTAAATAAAATCCTTAAAGGAAAAAATGTTAAATTTTATTTGAGAGAGAAAGAGACAAGCGAGGGGAGAGGGAGAGGGAATCCCAAGACCCCTAGATCATGACCTAAGCTGAGGGCAGGCACTTAACCAGCTGAGCCACCCAGGCACCCCATATTTTAAGTTTTTAAGGGCGTATTGCTTTCTGCATAGTGTCAGCTTTAATATTCCTAACACTGTTTTTCATTATCATCTTTATTCACATAGTAGAGTATTAAATAGTACATTTGTGGTAACATGTCAATATATAAGAATACAAATAAGCTTTTGAGGAATTTAATTTTTAACAAGGTATATTTGTAATTATGTTTGGGATTTAAATGTTTTTATTGAAAACAAAAATCCGAGGGCTGAAAAAGTGATTCGTTTATGAGTATCAGCTTTTGTAATTTTTTAAAAAAGATTTTATTTGTCAGAGAGAACGCGCACGAACAGGGGGAGCTGCAGTTGGAGGGAGAAGCAGGCTCCCTGCTGAGCAAGGAGGCCAATACGGAACTCCATCCGAGGTCCCTGGGATCATGACCTGAGCCGAAGGCAGTCACTTAACCGACAGCTACCCAGGCACCGCATAGCTTTTATCATTTTTTATTAGTATTTGGTTAAAGAAAATTTTCCAGTAAATTAAGAATCTAAAAAATAATGAAAAGCAGATGAACATTATTAAATAAGTTAGAAAATACAAATTACGAGAATATATATGTATATTACTGGTAATGGGAAAATAAACTAATGACATATTTTTTTTTTTTAAGATCTTTATTTATTTATTTAACAGAGATAGCACAAGTAGGCAGGGTGGCAGACAGAGGGAGAGGGAGAAGCAGGCTCTCCGCCGAGCAGGGAGCCTGATGCGGGGCTCGATCCCAGGACCTTGGGATCATGACCTGAGCCGAAGGCAGCTGCTTAACCGACTGAGCCACCCAGGCGCCCCTAAACTAATGACATATTTATAGTAGACATTATTTAAGTGATTTGTAAAAATTCTGTTTGGCATTTTTGATGCATTTAACAGATGTATTAAAATATGTCAGATTATGCCACTCCTCTTCTCAGAACCATCTAGTAGCAGTAGATAATTAGGACAAAACCTACTTAAGACAACTAGAAAAGCTGGAGAAAAAAAATTTTAAATGTGCCTGAAGGCTCCGGAGAGCTAACAAGACCGCAAAGAATCACCAGGCAAGGGAGGCGGAGGCCCAGTGAGCTAATAAGCCCAGTATGTGAGGCTACAGTGAGCATGAACCAGCAGGGCTGTATGTGGTGACTTGGATGGGTCTCACAGATGTGCTGAGTGAAAGCACCTAGACACAAAAGAATATGTGCTATGACATTATTTTATGTAAAATTAAAAATAAACACATAGACCATTCTAAATTAGAGTTAATATGGATGCATGTTCTTGGTCTAAAGGAAAAGAAGGAAGTGATTACCAATTCAGTCTGGATATTGGTTACTTCTGTGGTAGGGTGAGGGTATATTGATTAGGAGGGACACTGTTGGGGGGCTTTCAGATACTGATAATTCTTGACCTGAGTACTAGCTAATTCCACACGTGTTTACTTTGTGATATTATTGAGATTTACAATCTTGTTTTTTTGTATTCTCTAATATATTATTATTCATAATGGAAAACTTTTTAAAAATTAAAGATACTCCAGTGACTCCCTATATATAAATTAGAGAAAAAGCCAAAGAAGTTTTTATAGTGGCTTTCAAAGCCCTATAAGTTTGGCCTCCTTTTACATCTGTGACCTCATCTACTACGACTCCTCCTTCCGTCCTTGCGTTCCACTCCATCTGCATAGGCTTCTTTGATGTACTCAGAACGTGCTTAAGTGTTACTACAGTAGGGCCTTTGTACTTGTTACATCTCCTTGAGTACTTTCCTCAAAATGTACCTGCATGGGGGGAACTGTTTAATATTGTATCCTTCTCCCATACTGTTTCTTATAATTGCTTTATTAATTTTTTCTATAGTATTTACCAATCTCCAGTGTACTGTACAAATTTTTTTTTTTTAACTTGACAGCCTCCTAACAAATAGAAGGCAAGGATACAGGCAAGGATTTTGGTGTTTTTGAATATTTGCCGCATTCTCAGCACCTAGAGCAGTGCTGGATGAATAGTGGGCACCTGGAAAATAGTTGTTACAGAAATCAGTTAATTTTAATCTAAGCAGTGGTCCAGGGAAATAATACTCAGTGCTATCTTTACCACATTTTGTCATCTAAAATAGTTTTTAGTTCTATTATTAAAATTAAAAAATAAAATTCCTACAAAAAAGGAAGCAAATATGTCATGTTTAGATAATTGATTATATAGCTCATTTGGGAATTAAATAAAATCTTTAGTATTTTAAACAGAGCTGTAATTGGATCTTGTAGTGTTTACTGTTGCAGTCATCGAAAAATAGTTCTATATTGTAGTGTACTGTGTTTTTGTGCTTATTAAACTAATAGTCATGATGACCTTTGTCTTAGAATTTATAATCTAAGACATCCTTGATTTGACAAATAAAAACAGTGGAGCTGAATCTGTTGTTTTCTGTAGTCAAAATAAAATAACATATAAGCTTAATAATTTCATTTATTGAATATTTGTTGAATGAAACTGTATGTTTATTGAAGGAGAATTATACTGATTACAGTATATTTGGACCGCACTTTAAAAACCTTCATTACTTTTCTTTATTATAGCAGCTTCATGGAGTTTGGCCACAAGATGTTGTTGATGGAACTTGTGTAGCAGTAAATAACAAGTATCGACTCATGGCATTTGGTTGTGCAAGGTAATTGACTTTCATTTTAAGAGTCATCGTCAAAAATAATGAGCTTTTTTTTACATTTTTTTAAATGTAAAGTGTTCTAAACATACTTCTAAACTTTTTCATGTCTATCATAATTTAGGAATCAGCCTTAATGTAAAATCTGAAAGCATTTTATTAGATTGAAGCAAACAGATTTAAAGGGCAGATTTAGGATATTGAGTGTTTTAAAGTAAGCTTTAAAGGTGAGCTTTTCTTCAGTGGTAGGAAGTTGTAACTTGAGTTACAAATTAAAAAGATTAAGTCAGTCTAAATTTAAGTTCCTTATATTTAAAAGAAGATCAGGAAGATATTTTTTTGTTTAAAATAAGCCTGCCTTCTGGCTAGTATCCAAAATCTGTAAAGAACTTTAATCAAACTCAGCAATCAAAAAATAAAAAATCCAATTAAGAAATGGGCAGAAAACATGAATATAGACATTTCTGCAAAGAAGACATACAAATGGTTTACAGACACATGAAAAAATGCTCAACATTACTCATCATCAGGGAAGTACAAATCAAAACCACAATGAGATACCAGCTCACACCTGTCAGAACAACAGAGGGAACAACAGGTGTTAGCAAGGATGCAGAGAAAGGGGAACCCTCTCGCACTGTTGGTGGGAATGCAAACTGGTGCGGCCGCTCTGAAAACAGTGTGGAGGTTCCTCAGGACGTTAAAAATAGAACTACCCCGTGATCCAGCGATTGTACTACTAGGTATTTCTCTAAAGGATACAAAAATGCTGATTCGAAGGGGCACATGCACCCCAGTGTTTATAGCAGCAATGTCCACAATAGCCAAAACATGGTGAGAACCCAAATGTCCGTCGACTGATGAATGGATAAAGAAGATGTGGTATATATACAATGGGATATTACTCAGCCATCAGAAAGAATGAAATCTTACTATTTGCAACGACGTGGATGGAGCTACAGTGTATTATGCTAAGTGAAATAAGTCAGAGAAAGACAAATACCATATGAGGTCTGTTTTTTTAAAAAAGGTTTTATTTGAGAGAGAAAGAGCATAAGCAGGGGGAGGGGCACACGGAAAGGGACAAGCAGACTCCCTGTTGAGCAGGCACGGGCTTGATCCCAGGACGCCGAGACTGTGCCCTGACCCGAAGTCAGACACTTAACCGACAGAGCCGCCCAGGTGCCCCAACAAATGCCATGTGATTTCACTCATGTGGAATTTAAGAAACAAAACATGAACACAGGGGAGAAAAGGAAAAATAAGATAAAAATAGAGGGAGGCAAACCGTAAGAGATTCCCAACAGTAGGGAACAAACTGAGGGTTGCTGGCGGGGAGATTGGTGGGGAGGATGGGCTAGACAGGTGACGGGCATTAAGGAGGGCACTTGTGATGAGCACTGGTGCTGTATACAGCCGATGAATCACTAAATTCTACCCCTGAAACTAATACTACACTATGTGTTAACTAAGTAGAATTTAAATAAAATCTTGAAAGAAAAAAATAATCCTTTTTAAGACATTGCCTTTGAATTTGTGGATGTGCCTTAATGAGCAAATTTAAAGCTCACATAGGATCAATTTCTTGTTTTAATTCTGATAATGCATGTTTTAGGAGTAAAATTGAATACACATTATTCATTCAACAAATGTCTTTGTGTCCCCCATGCACCAGGCACAATTCTAAGCACTTGGGATATGTTAGAAAAGAATAAGACACCTGACTTTGTTGAGCTTATATTCTAGCTCCAGTACAAAGATTGTATTAGAATCTTCATAGTGCTGCCTTACAGTATGTAGAGTGCTTTTTTAGCCTTCAAAACCCTCTCAAATAGGAAATTTGTGGCACCCTGTACCACACTGCCTGCAGTCAGGGCGGCCTCACGGGGCTGCCGGGGCTGGATGGGAGAGCCCACGAGATGTACTCTGGCCCTTCCCCTGGGCAGTGAAGGTGGAATCTCGGCCTTCAGCCTCTGTCATCTCACTTTTCTTCATTTGGGAGAGTACCAGCTTTTTTTTTTTTTTTTTTTTTTTGGTGTGACCCCGGGTTGGGGTGGAAGTTTTGGATTGTAGTTGTGTGATGTAACAGACCAGTGGCTTCTAGTTCTGGTCTTCCAGCCCTTACCGGGATTAATTGCCCTGAACACTCAACTGTAGCTGGTATCCTTCGAGCTCTGTAAGAAGGTGACTTTCTTCTAGGATGTCAATTTGCAAGGGGATCAGTCTTACAACCTGACTCTCCTGGGATCGAGTCCTGCGTCTGGCTCTGTGCTCAGTGGGGAGTCTGCTTCTCCCTCTCCTTCCCGTTCATGCTCTCTCTCACTGTCTCTGTGTCTCTCTCTGAAATAAATACAATCTTTAAAAAAAAAGGGAGGTTGACTAGATCCTGGTTAAACATTTTTATCATGTGATGTTGTGTATTTGCTGTGGCACCATGTAGCAATAATGTTGTCCTTGTATTAGTGATACTAAATTTTGTCACTTGTGATTATAGCCATATCTCTGTTATGGAGAGATCTTTTTTTGCTTTGAGATTAGTGAGTAGTGTGCTATGCATGAAGAAATATTTTTCTCTTATAATGGGTTAATGAGAAATGGAAATAAAAATAATTTAAACAATACAGGCATCATAGAATACATAAAAGGTTAGTTGTCAGTCTTTTGTAAGTGTTGACTTAGCTCCTATTTCTTGTATTAGAAATATTGGACTCTCCTCACTGACTTGTTAGAGCTCAGCAACCCAGGGTTCCCACTTGACAGTTGTCAGATGCAAAGGAAAAACAAGTAAATACGTGCTAGCTACTTAGTGCTGGCAAAGTGTCTAATTGGGCAGGTAGTCTGAAAAGATACCTATTCCCAGGCATTTGGCTTCTGACTAAGATGGAATAACATCAGGTTCTCTCTCCCACGTGGAGGAGAAAATGGACAAAAATATGGAAGAGTAAGACAATATGAGTTCGAGACCCTGAAAGGTGGGAAACAAATAAAATTCTACAAATGCCTTAGCTTTTAATTACTTTGAGAGAGTTTCCAGGCTGCAGCACGAGTCTGGGGAGACAGAACCTGGCAGATTGCCTGAGTTATGGGGAAGTGAAAATCTGGGGAGACCGAAGCAGCGAGGACTCAGGACATACAGCAAAAGACAACAGAGTGGCACAAAGAAGGAACTCCAGAGAGCTGGAGAGGGTCTCTTTTGAGTATTAAATATGGAAGATATAAAAAAAGATCCACATCAAACATTGTAGAAGAAAAGAATAAGAAGCTTGAGAAACATAGCAAGAGAAATTATCCAGAATGAAACAGAGAGGAGAAAGATTTAAAAACACAGCATCACTGAGCTGTGCGGTAAGTTCAAGTGGCCTCTTAGTGCAGGTGTTTTATTGAGCCCTAGTCCTGATCCTTGAGAAGAGCTGACCAGGCTGGATATGGGTCAGAACAACATTTGTGTTAAATTTTTGATCTGAAAATAGTTCTGTAAGCAAAAATGGTATTTTTTATGATCATTATAGATCGATTTTGAAATGTAGCTTAGAAGCAATATTACAAAGTTTTAGTTTTGGTTTCTGGCCCTTCCTAAACTTGGCCCTTGTTAAGATTTCTTAAATGAGATCATTATATATACCATGTTCACCGAATAACATATATTGTGTGTAGATGCAAAAAATGATATTGAATAGAAAACATAATAAAATGAAAATCTGCCTAAATTACCACATCCAGCATGAGAAATAGCACATGACCAGGGCGAGTGCAACCCCTTTTTTCCCTTTCTTTTTTAATATCCCCTTCTCCACCAGAGATGGTGTGTCCATTAGCTCTTTGTTGCATTTTTACCACAAGTGTATTTACTATGTTTTGAATGTTTTTCGCTGAATAGAAGCAGAATTATACTACAAATGCACGTACTGGCTATATCTATTTTAATGCGTGTGACTGGAGTGCTGTCAGTGCTGTAGCTTAGACTACTATGTGAGCACAGCACAGTTTATGCTCCCTTTCTCTTGCTGAACACTCAGGCTGCTTCTGTTTTGCAGTTATACACAGAACTATAATGAACATTGCGCATGCCTTTTGATAACATAGACAAGGATATTTCTGGAATATATTCAGAGGGAAAATTTTACTGGATTACAAATAATGCATTTGTTCAAATTTACGAGACTGCAAATTATTTACAAGATGGTTTGGCTTGCGCTCTTACCAGCAGAACATATGACAGAACAATGCTTTCTGTATTTGTGTTTATGTGTTTTTCATTAAGAGCTTACTTGTTTTTCACAGCGGCTCTGTACAGGTTTACACAATAGATAACGCTACTGGAGCCATGCTGCTGTCTCATAAACTGCAGCTGACAGCAAAACAGTACCCTGGTGAGTCCTTTTTTGCCTTATTTTTAATTTTTAATGTACAGGTAATGGTATGTGTAGTGATTGGATTTTAAATGATGCATGCTGTTCAAATGCAGTTAAAACATATAACTGTGTTTCGTGTGGCCCAGGGATTTTGCTCTGGTCTCTTACCCGATTTCATTGCCCTTGTTATTTTATGCCTTCCAATTCAACCTGTTCATTCAGCAAATCCTTACCAAATATATACTGTAGGCCAGACACTGCTCTAACCGGTGGATAGACAGCAGTAAACAAAACAGTGTCTTTCTGAACCCCTCAGTGAATCTTGAGTGCACCCTCACAGGATTAAGTCTAAAGTCTTTGTCATTGGAAATGCTTTTGACCAAAACTAAGAGAATACCCAAGGTATTGTGGCTTAAATAGGATTTATTTTCTCTGCTAGCAAGAAATCCAGAGATGAGTTGCTGCCGGCCTTCATTTGGTCTTTCCTTCATGGGCTCGGGTAGCTTCTGAGCTGCAAGCATTACTTCTGCACTTGAGTAGGGAAGAAAGGAGGAAACAGGGCATATTTGGTTTTTTGATCAAGAAAGCAAAGGTTTCTCAGAAGCATTCCCACCTCCTACCTGCTCTGCTATCTTCCACTCACATCTGATTGGCCATAATTATGTCTCATTAGCTACCTTGGGATTTTCCTAGCCTTTATGGTAGAAGTGGGCAAGAGAGAATGGGGATGGAAACAGATGTGGCATTAACCAACCAGCAGTGTCTACCACATAGGTGGCACATAAGGTCTTTTGCTGAATATTTCTGGCAGCATTTCTTGGTTCACTCAGCCCTTAGGGTTTCCATAATTTTACCACAGCCTCTCTATGTTAAATGCCAAAAGTTCTGTTTATTAAGTAATTAAGTCTAAATCCTGGTGGCATTTTCAAAAAGTAATACACATAAATGGAAAGAAAAATATTTTATTTTTATTCTTAAAATATTTTTTGCTAATAGGATGTTTGTGCCTATTGGACACTGTACAGTTTCAATGTAGTTGCAATCTAATGTTGCAGCTGTGAACTACCTGGAGCTAATAATTTACATTGTGTCCATCACATACTATATATCACTGTATTTCTCTTGAAGATTGTCTCAGGGATACCCTGCACGTAGACCTAGGAACTGCAGTCTGACACTTTACCAAAGACTACCTGCAGATTCTTGAGAGTTAGCCATTGTCTCCTATTGTTCTCTTTACCTGCAATATCCCATATTTCTATAGGGAGGGTCTATATATATTGGTTTTTCAAGCTTAAATGAAATCTCATTTTATGAACTAGGCAGAATACCATTCCCTCCTGTGCCTCATTATATTTTGCATATAACATCTTTCTTATTGATAATGCTTTATTGAACTTAGCAGCCTACAGGTCTTATTTTCTGCTAGCTTCATGGTAAGAATGTAGGATATATCTATCTCTTTACACCAAGCGAGTTCAGTTTAGTGAGAGGCACATAGTTAACAAATGTGAATGAATCAATATGTTTTTAAGCCAATGACCTTTGCAGAGGTCATTGTAGAATCTCATTACTACATGTCTCATGAATTTGATATCGTACTGTGTTCTATGTGTGCGTTAGTAATTGGGACCCTTTTCAAACTGTTCTGTTCCTCTCCCAAATTTAGATATGCTCCTATATTAAGAATAATTGCTGTATAACTATACAAACCTCTCTGATGTTTGGGTCAGAAAAAACTCAGAAAAATTGAGGGCACCCATCTAAATCTAATTCAGTAATAAAATTCTCCTTAGCCTCAAGGAGGGGAAGCTAAGGTGTCTCATGTCAAAAGCTCAGGAAACATTAAATATGTAACTGTTAATGTTGACTTAGTATTACCCACATGTATACCAGTATTTTTCCCCATCATGTCTTTTTTAACACCTCACACCTTCCACTTGAGACCATTTTCTGTCTGCAGTACATTCTTCAGAATTTTCTTTAGTGAAGTTTTTTATGATGATAAACTCAATTTGGGGGGGAGGGGTGGGGTCTGAAAATGTATTTTGCCCTTGTAATTTAATTATGGCTTAACTTTTTTATACAATTTTGGATGGACAGTTATTGTTACCATCCAGTTTCACTGTTGCTCTTGGGAACTCTGGTCCAGTTGTATATCCTTTTCAGGAGATTGGATTTTTTTCTCTTTAGCTACTTTTAAGACTTTTTCTTTGTCATTGGGGTGGTTTCAACTGTGATTTGGAAGGTGAAGAATTTTCTAATTTTTTTTCCTTTTTTTTAAATCTTGTTTGAGATTCAGGCTTGCTGGATCTGAGGATTCATATTGTCCAGCTCTTCTGGAAAATATTCAACCATTATCTCTCTGAATATTGCCTCTTGTTTAATCTCTTTTTCTGGAAATCTAATCAGACTTACATTGTACTTTTTACAGGTTCCTTAACCTGCCTTTTAACGTTTTTCATTTTTTTTGATTCTCTGGACTGTATTCTAGAAAGTTTTTCCCTGTTTTCTGGTACACTAATTCTTTCTTCATTTATGTTAATAGTCTACTTAATCTGTCCATTTTTAATTACTGTATTTTTTATTTCCAGAGGGTTTACTTAGCTCTTCTCTAATCTGTATGCATCCTGCTCCTAGTTTCAATATTCTTTTATTGCTTAGGTATTAAAAAATGGCTTTTATATTCTTTGTTAGTCTCAGTATCTGAAACCTTTCTTTCTGAGTTTGGGTTCTCATGAATTTGTTTATATATTTTAGGATTTTTTACTGAGAGCTGCTTAATTTCCTTCAAACTTATTTGTTTGAATGCTTTGTGACCTAAATTGAATTTGAGTTCTTCCAAAGAGGGTTTGTGTGTGTTTATGGCAAGTTACGTGAGAGTACTACATCAGTCTGGACTGTTTGCATTATATTCTCTGTAATTTTTTTTGAATCCTACAAGTTGTACAAATTACAAATTAGAGTGAGGACTGACTTGTGGTTGCAGATTCTCAGGGGAGATTCTTTATTTTCCATTCTTGGACAAAACAAAGTATCCTTTGCTATTTCTTTACCTTCCACATGGTAGAGTTTATTTCTCATTCTTCCTTACACCATGAATGTAGCCTTCTGTGCCCCACCCATTATGTGGTATCTTCTCTTAGATACCCTGCCTTGGCCAAGCTCTGAGCTTGATCTCCTGTCCCTCACGTGCTGGGAGTCATCAGAAATAGAAGTCAGGGGCTCCAGGGTTTGGCAGAAAAATTCAGGGCAGAAGCCCTTTGTACACTCACTTACCTCCCAGAATTTTTAGTTGTTTTGAGGTGTCTAAGTCTTCTATTCAGCATTTTATTTTTAGAGAAAAAGAATGTGCACTCGAGCAGGAGGGAAGGGTAGAGGGAGAGGGGGAGAGAAAATCCAAAGGAGGCTCCATGGCCAGTGTGGAGCCAGATGCAGGGCTTGATCTCACAACCCTGAGGTCATGACCTGAGCCAAGATCAAGAGTCAGATGCTTAACCAACTGAGCCACCCAAGCGCCCCAGTATTCTATTCAGCATTTTCGTTGTTTCAGTGTGGAGAGTCATTTCAGGTGTCTAATTGCTCTCCTGCGAGAAATAGAAATTTGTTCCTTAAGTCTTTATCATTCTCACTGGATAGCCTTTAAAGACTTGCATGTATTTTTCTGTAAAGACAGATTTGCATCCTGCAAGAACAGAGTGATATGAATTTTGATTGTTATTTCTGGCCCTTTTATCTGTTTATTATTATTTTTTTAAGATTTTTTATTTTTTATTAGAGAGAGCACACAAGCAGGGGGAGCGGCAGGTAGAGGCAGAGGGAGAAGCAGGCTCCCCGCTCAGCAGGGAGCCCGACGTGGGGCTCGATCCCAGGACCCTGAGATCGTGACCTGGGCCGAAGGCAGCCGCTTAACCAACTGAGCCACCCAGCCGCCTGTTTGTTATTTTTTTATCCATACTTAAGTTGCCCTGCCCAGTAGCTACCAGCCACATGTGGCTATTTTTATTAAACTAATTGAAATTAAAAAAAAAAATTATTTCTTTAGTTGCGTGGTCACATTTACACGTTCATTAGCCACATGTAGCTAGGGGCTGCCTCTTAGACCAAGCAAGGAGGAACATTTCCGTCATTGCCGGAAGTGCTTCTCACTGCTTCTGTTCAGCACTGTATGGAGTTCTTCAGATTGTTCTGTCTTTTCGCAGGCTCTTGGAATGCCATTTCTCCCTTGGGTTACCTACTGACTCTCTCTGAATTCTGCCAGTTTGCTTTAGGCTGTAAACCTGCTTACTGCAGGAGACTTGTAGGAGGACAGTATATCGGAAGCAGGGATGAGCTTCCTTGTTTCCTTCAGGCTGCATTGGCTGAGTTTCACTGGCCGTGGTGCCTCAGGAGCCCTTACGTGATGCCTCGGCTTCTCTTCTCTCTCACTCCCGATACCATGCTGGACTCAGACGCCTTCTCTGTCTTCCTGTAGGACGTGAAACCCCATCGGCCTTGTCATTGCTGGGTCTCACCTCATCCTCTGTCCCTGTATTTCCAAGCTTTCTCCCCTCCCTGCTTCCAACCCTTTCCTCAGCCCAGGTACTAACCAGTCTCATTTTAGGTTTTCTCTTTTGTTTTGGCTTCTGGACCTTTTTCTTTCTTGTAAGTTCAGCTCTGTAACAAAACATCTGTGGGTTACTTTTTAATATTTTTCTCAATATGCAGATTATATCAAAATCTACGTTCATTGTAGGTTGTTACCACCTAGATAAATTTCCTGTAATCCTGACACGTGAAGATTAGGTTTACCACCATTGATACTTTATTATAGATCTCTGCAACTAGATTTTAATATGTGCGTAATGCTTGGAAAGTGGGTATGCATATTATGTGCACATGTATGTATATTTCACATGGGGTACTAGGTACACTGTTTATAACCTCTCCTTATCAGTGAACATCCTTTTATGATAGTGAATGCCCATATTTTTTTTCTTGCACATGGAATTGCTTTCATTTTGTAAACTTCAGTTTGATTTTGTGTTTCTTGGTTTGTTTTTATTTTTGTTACTTTTAAAAAATTTGAGAGAGAGGGAAAGAGCGTGCGCATGCGTGAGAGAGAGCATGAGAGGTGAGGAGAGGCAGATGGGGAGGGAAAGCAGACTCCCTGCTGAGCAGGGAGCCTGATGCGGGCTCCATCCCAGGACCCTGAGATCATGACCTGAGCCAAAGGCAGACGTTTCACCGACTGAGCCACCCAGGTGCCCCCTTGGTTTGTTTTTAAATTTCTCTCCTGGACAGGTGTATAGTAAAAAGATAGGATGTTTCTTATGTATATTCCCATTTTTCATCTACAAGAATAGCATGGTTATTCATTGTGGTGGGGGTTGCTAATGTGAGGATTCAAACATAGGCAGAAGGGAGTCCCTCTCTGTTCACCAAACCTGTCTTCTGTAGACTAAAATCTATATACCTCCCCTTTGGTAGCAGATCTTCTGTGTTTTATAGCCAAAATGTATTAATACTGCAAATGAAAAGAATTTTAAAGAAAGTGATAACGATAGCTGGTTTGGAATTGCTGACAGAAAATACTCTGCAGTAGGGAAACTTGGGTTTTACTACACAGTGAAATTATGGGATTGAAAGAACAATTATTAGTTAAAAGATGATATAAATGCCTGGAGTACTCAAGCTGGAGTTTTACCTACGTAATCCTGATAGAAGTTTAGCTTCAATTTATTTTAACTTGGATCCCTGGAGTATTGCCATTAGAGCATGAAGATAGTAGTACATTATTTTACATCTTATTTCTACTTTGCAAACTACTTTGACGTTTAGTTTTGAATCATTGAAGGGAAGCATTATCCCCATTTTACAGAAACCGAATTGACCAAAGCCAAAGACTTTTAAAACAATTATAGTTACTCAGGCTGATAGTGGCCCAAAATGGCTCTTACTTCTTTTAAATGTTTTGGCAGGTGAGTTTGTTCTGCTTCAATCAAGGCTAATGGCCTTACTCATTTTATGTGACCTTAAATGAATAGGATTCATCTCATTATTTGAAGCAGACATGTCTTTCTATTCATTTCAACTTGAAAAAGTATAGATTATAAAAAAAAATACTAAGTGTTTCTGAAGGAATCATTTGTTTTTAACTCTTCTCACAATTTCTTAACAGATATTTGGAACAAAACAGGAGCTGTTAAATTGGTCAAATGGTCTCCTGACAATAGTGTTGTAATAGTGACCTGGGAAAATGGAGGCCTTTCTTTATGGAGTGTGTTTGGAGCCCAGCTGATTTGTACGCTTGGAGGAGATTTTGCGTGAGTGAATAAAGACAAGTTTTAGATAAAATAACTCCATTTATCTCTGAGAAAATACACATATACAGAAATTTTATGTCATACAGCTACCCTTCTGCCTTATTTGATGCTTAACCCCAAAACAATTTGTGAGGTTCAGAATTATTTTGTTCAGAATTTGCTGATTCTCTAAACATCCATCCTTTTAAAACTCAGTGTTTATTCGGTAAAATGCATTTGTTTGTTGAACCCCTTAAGTACATATGATAGCATGTAAATCAGATAGTTTTGCCTTCAAGTAGCTTATGATCTAATAAGAACAATAAGCCATGTACATAAGTAACTAGTAGGAAATGGAAAATTACATTATCTTGTTGGGTTGATATCTCTGCCACTCCTTATGCTACTCTGAACCTCAGTCCTGACAAAATGAATACTCCTTTCCAAACTGCATGACCCTGTCAGGAAGTTACTCAGGACCTGAAAGATTATGTCTCGGTGATCTACCTAGGTATATCAGCCAGCAGTCTCCTATTTCATGCATTAGTATGTGTTTCTGTTTTAAAGGAACAGAATCAATTTGAGTTTTTAAAAAACTAAAGCCAAATATTACATGTAATAGAAGACTTTTTTAAATCGAGTTTCTATTCTGTTACAGTTATAGGTCTGATGGGACCAAAAAAGATCCCCTTAAGATCAGCTCTATGGTAAGTACTTTCTGTAAAATATTGGTATGGTGTGGGGCGCCTGGGTGGCTCAGTTGGTTAAGTGTCCAACTCTTGATCTCAGCTCAGGTCTCAATCTTAGGGCCTGTGAGTTCAGGCCCAGCATTGGAGTCCATGCTGGGTGTGTGGACCCTACTTAAAAAAAAAAAAAAAAAAAGTGTGTGTGTGTGTATATATCATATATACACATGTGTATACGTATATATAATGTATATAGTGTGAAAAACTGATTTTTCTTTTGCCCTTTTTTTCCTCTTCTTGGCCTGATAAAATTACAAAGCTGTTTTAATCTCAGCACATTCTTCTTACACAGTTCTTGCTTTGATAAAAGTATTTTTAAAAATGAGACTGCCCAATTTTCAGTACTTGCTTGCTTTTGGTTTTGCTTGTATGTGTCTAACACGCCCCTGCCATCTTTGTAAACATAGTGAATATTCAAATCAGGCCTTTGTTTTTCCCAGGCATACCTCAATTCCTTATGTGACTCACTAGCACCCACTTCTCATGGCCTCTTCTTTTAACATGAAGTGAACTGCTCATTGGGTGTTTTTCCTGGAGGATTTGGACACTATTTGAGCATATTTTTAAAACTTTCCATAGATATCTGTCAAGGGAATTAAAGTCACTGTTGTAACAGTATTTTTATTTATTACATATTTTTAAGAGTTTCTGTAGAAAACAGTGAGTTGTAACCCGTGTCTTTACATAAGAACATTTTCTTCCTGTAGCCCTTTTGTGCACCATCTTTGTGAGATTAGTGGCTGTGATGCTTACTCATTTACCTTCTTCCTTGCTCCACAGAGGAAGGCATTTTCTGATCTTGGGTTTCTTGAAGAATTAAAACCACCATGACTGTCTTGAGTAGTGGTTCCTAGTTTTTCACCACCAAGGAGCCCATTTGCTGTCTAGCTCCACCTCCATATTTTAAAATAAGTTTTTGAACAAATGATTTCTATAACTGCCTCTCAGTGCTTCTGAATGGCATGTAAGAACCAGTGTTATTAGCCTCACTAAGTTGATATTTTAATCACAAACTAAGAATCTAAGCATTTTAGTTAACTGTTCAACTTTTATTGTGGGAGAGCCAAACTTCTATGAAGCTTTTGAAATTTAGCAGCGATTTACTTTCCCTCTACTAGTTTCTTGACCTTGTAGATTGGGACCTTAAAACAAAAACAAAAAACTAAAAAGCTATCATGGAATGTAGTTACAGAATATTAAAATTGGCCCTGGAGAGTTTACTTGAACCTTCTCATTTTGTAAAGGAAGAAACGTATACCCTGAGAAAACCAAGTAAATTAACCAAGGTACTACAATAGGATGGCAGCTTGGCTGGAATGAAAACCTTAGTCTCGTAGCTTCCATTTGAATGTTCTTTGCTCTGTACAAGACTGCATCTGTTTTGGGTGCAGCTTTGTCGCGTTTCAGCTGGGTCACATGGGTCTTCCTCTGCAAGAAATTTCTTTGTATTTGAGAGGCAGTTAAATTAATGGAGAAGTTATACAGAGCAGTCGGCATTTCTTAGGATTTGGGGTGAAGATTGGTATGTAGTGTGTTCACTCTTCCAGGCGGAGAGTGGTGATGGTGGTTTCCACTGGAGAGGGCTACAGATTCACTTAGTTTCTCCAGGCTTTAGAAGTCATTGGTAATGCTGTTGTTGGTTGTTTCAGGATTTGAATACTTGAAGCTAGGAAAGGATAACAAACTTCATTGACCTGATTTTTCTTCCCCTTCTCTCCAAGAGCTGGGGTGCAGAAGGCTATCACCTATGGGTAGTCAGCGGATTTGGTGCTCACAACACTGGAATTGAGTCTGACTCCAAGAGTATAGTTAAACAGCCAGGCATTCTGTTGTTTCAGTTTATCAAGAGTGTACTCACTGTAAACCCCTGTATGGTAAGTGTTTTAAATTACAACTGTTTATTTTAGGTGGCCTTCATAGTAGATTATCAGATTCTTCTCCTAAAATTGGTGGATTATCTTCTTTTGTATATTTTTTGTGATTCTTGTGTTTCTTTTTAATAATTTACACCAAAATTTTACTTCTCAGCAGCTTTTGTTTTTTGTTGTTTTTTTTTTTAATAGGATCACAAGCAATTTGAGGGAAAGCGACGTTTACAGATTTACTTGAATAACTTAATTTAGTCCCTTTTTAAATAGAATTTCCCAAAGTGTGTTCCACAAGGCACTACTTAGAAGAATCAGTAGCATATACACAGAACAAGAAAAAGTTCTGTTGTCATATAAAAGTTCTATTTCGTCAAATGAAATAAAGCTGCAGATTTCTTTATTATAGGACTCTGGGGTCTTTAATATGCTAATGTGCATCATAAAAATCCAGGAATTGGTATACGAAAAACAGTGTTCCCAACCTTATTTAACTATGAATTTTTAAGGAATGCTTTGAAGAAAATAGTAGAAACCTGCTTTGGGAAACACTGCCCCAGATTGTAATATAAACTCCTCATGTTTTATCAATCTGAAAGAACATATTAATATCCTATATTGTTAATATATAATAATGGGGTGTGTTACATGTTAGAAGCGTATGCCTTAGTATCTGCCACCATTGGGCTTTTAAATATTCGGAACCAGTTTCTAATTAACATTTATAGTTACAATACACTGAGAAAGAATATGACAGTAGCCTGGATCTGAGACTTCTTGACTGTAGTTGAAGAATAAGGATCCCCAGAAAAACAAGAGTAGAGTAATTCTTTCTCCCCTCCCCCATCCCAAATTATAATTTGAAGGCAAATTTTATGATTTTTATGTCAAGACCACATTTGGACTACCATGGAAAGATGAGGGGCTGAGGTGCTCTTCTGTTTGATGGAATAGTCAGTGAATAATATGCCCACAGTTGAGAATACTGGCCTTCTAACTGAGAGCCAGGTCATCATCACCAAGAGGAGAAATTGTCCTATTAATCTAAATACCCTCAGAGCCTGGCACAGTCCTTGGCACCCCAACCAAGCATTTACCCAAGTGAGTACTGAATTGTTCTGAACCAGGGCCACAGACTGGGGCTACTCTTCCTCCTCGCTGTGGTTTAAAAGATCCTTAGCATCCAGTACCCCCGTCCGCAGTCGTCCCCTCCTGCCATGTGGCGGGCACGCGGTGAACACACACACACACACACACACACACTGTTTGACCAGATATGTCTTCTTGCCACCGTTTGTGAGGTATTTTATGTGAAACTCATTTGTAAACTGTAGATAATGAGTAGTTCAGTTTTCAGATGGAAAATCTCTCATAGCATTGCCATTTTGGAGTAATAATGAAAAGATACTCTTGTAGTTGTTGTAAACTGGGTCACATTTTGGCATCTGTGATAAAATAGGCTTTAACAAAAATTTGGTTTGCCCTGGGAAGTAATCATTAAACTGTTGCCTCTTCCCTCTAAATATAACAGTGCATGAGATCATTATGTAGTCTTGTTGTCTGTGAGTAAAAGTGACATTGACTTACATGGTGCATTTCCTATGATAAAACTAAATCAAGGTATTACTGGTTTTCCATTACCTGATAATCAGGTTGTTTTATTTGCTTTCCTCCTTTGCCCTCTGCTTCCTTTCTCCCTCATCTAGAGTAACCAGGAGCAAGTGCTACTTCAGGGGGAGGATCGATTGTACTTGAACTGTGGCGAGGCCTCACAAATCCAGAGTGCCAGGAGTTCCTCAGCACGCTCTGAGCATAAGGCTGGTGGGGGCAAGAGCCCCTTTGCAGACAGCGGTTTGGAGTCTCAGGGTTTAAGCACTTTGCTTGGACATCGGCACTGGCATGTGGTACAGGTAAGTCTTCAGTGACTGTTGACCGTTGACTTAGTCCTGGGGAGATAGCACCTGGAGCGGAGGTTTACATATTTCTTCTGTTGCTTTAGAAAACTGAGAAACTTTTTAACCTTTTTGACTGTCACCTCTCTCTTCTGCTTTTCTGTCTTCTTGTCTTCTTCCTTTCTTGCCACTGATGTAGCACGGATCCCCACCTGCTTTAAGCCCACGAGTCCAAAAACTGCAAGTTTATGCTTTGCCCTCTCAATGAGCACAACTTTATACTACTTCCGTTCCCCTCACCCCCCTTTTTGGTATAAATTTAGCTCTGTGGATTTGCATAGGCAGAGTGTAGTGATTTCATGGAAAGTGACAGTGTCAATTAGGACCCTGGGCAGCTGACCTTGTAGTCCTAATGGGTACATGTTGAGGTTAACTGCCTGACTTTAAACCCAAATTGCAGACTTGCGGTCACACTCTAGAACCTTATTATTAATAATTTTATTATTACATAAATCTTATTCCAAATCACTCATTCTGGTATAACTTTTAAATTCGTTTCTTTTAATAATTCTGATAAATTGGCATTTAACGTGGAAATCAATTCTGAATTTTGATACCAAATAAAATTAATTTGGGTAAATCAGTAAATTGGTTTCTTGAAAGAAACTTTCATACACAGTTGTAGAAGTCCTGAGTGTCTTCCTTACCCCACTGATACCAAAGTGTCTTAGGTACATCAGAGCCTTCTCTTGCATTGGTTTCTTTTCATTGGGTTCTGTTTCCACAATTCTTGAGCCCCCTTCTCCATTCTGTGCTGTTACTTTATTAGCTTGTTCAGCTCCCATGTTATTTTCAGTTGACTTTGAGTGGAGATGATGAGAGACATGAATGGTCAGTATATGAAACGTTGAAGGAGGAGTGTCTCCTGCACTGACATGTGGTGTACACGCAAAGAAAATGTATCTAACTGACATTAATAAGCTCATAAACTCAGTGTGCATACCATTTGATAAGTAGTAACAGTTATGAAATAAAACTGCATCGGCTGCCTCCTTGACTAAAATTTTCCACTGCTCCCTTCTCTCCTATAGCCATTCCTCTGCTATTTTCATTTCCCCATACTTTGAACTATTCACTCTACACTGACCTAGCATCAATGCCAGTTCTGCCTAGCCAGGTCTGTGTTGCCAGAGAGCCAAGTAGAGCAGAGGATCAAAGAAGGTAGGTCTGGAACTCAAAAATCCGTCAGGCAATAACAAAAATCTAATTTCCTTCCAGCTCAAAAATTCCATGATTCTGTGATTCTTAGCCACCTCTGAAGTATCCCTTATTAGTAGCGTATCACACTGATTTTAGCACTTCAGACAAAGTAGATACGAGCACAATTCTTTTGTGATTTTGTTCTTTAGATATGGAAACTATTCAGAAAGATGAACTTGTTTGACTCTAGCTTTACCAATTTTTATGTTTTTATTTTTTATTTTTTACTTAAAACTCATAAAAACCCTGTCAGAGCTGTAGTCCCAAAACAATTAAGTTATAATAGACTCATAGAATTTTTGGAGCTGGAAGGACCGTAGAGATCATGTAGTCCAACTGGATTTGTTACATTGAGGAAACAGGCTCAGAGAAGTTAGGTGACTGCCCAAGGTCACATAGCAGAGCAGTGGCCTGCTTAAGTAATGTCAGACTTATCCTTACCATAAGTAAAGTAACAGTCTAACCTGTTGTAAGACCTGTAGGTATTAAATGTTGAATCATGTAATGTACTGTTGACCTTGAGCTAAGACCTAGAATGTGCCTATTGAAATAGGCAGCGTTTCATTACAATTTGCCCTATACTTTGCTGGCAGTCCAGTCAAATGCATCAATGCAGCATCATGGGAGTGTTTTGGTTTGGTGGTTTACAGTGTCCATATAATGCTAATGCTTTACCTTCTGGGCTTTTTAACTATTAGTAATGATTCCCTGAAGAAACATGGGTGCCTGTTTAATTTCTCCTTCAGCATATGCTCTTGTCTGGGATAAATGCCCACATCTTCCATCAAAGCGACTTGGTTTATACGATTTATATTTTGTATTCTTACGCAGCTTAGAGTTCATCAGATGAGCTCCAACTAATTCTGCTTCTCTCTTCCTCATCTGGACAACTGGATTTTTCGTTTGTTTGTTTAGACCTTCTGCCTTTCACTTGTTAGTTTCCTGATCAGAAGATTCTATGTTAAATACGTTTTTTTTTTTCTTTAACTTAAAACACAAACATACTTGTCAGCAGCAGGGTTGGTAGCTCCTGGTAGAAATGGTGCTGTGTGTGTGTGTGTAAATTTACTTTTCCTACCTACAGATTTTGAAAACTTTGAGAGTAGTTTGTTGACAAATGAAGCACAAATAATGTGAAATTAAAACAAGGCCTTCATGGTTTTAGGATGTATTCCTTTTTGGACTGCCGTTTATTTTAGCACTCAGTACTTTGTATGATATAAACATTTATTTCTGAAAGGTGCATGAATTATTATCATCCACTGTTCTGAAATGTTGGTTTTATAGTTAACCTGGCTATTTGGAAAAAATAAGCTTCACAAAATATGCTAGGGATGTCAACAGGGGATTTTAAATGCTCTTTCATTTATAAATGATTTGCAGTCCTTCTGAGGGGTCTCATGTATCAGGTGTGGTATTCAGCACAGATCAGATGTTGCTAGGAGGATGGCTCTCAGTCTTACCTGTGACAGACAAAAGCGGTCTAGGTGGGAGACAGGGTTTTAGCAAAATGACTTTAAGGGGCAGGGGGACAGGGGGGGGAAATTGAGGTTTTTTGAAAGACTGAGGAATCCTAAGATGTTAAGAATGGAGATTCTGTACTTTAGCACTCAGGCTCCCAGTGGTGTGGCGTGGCATGGTGTGGTGTGGCGTAGCGTGGCATGGTGTGACTTTTATGCCCTGAGTATGCAGTCCTGGCCTGACTTCTTCATGATTCATTAGCTTCCGCTTGCCTTACTTCTGCCGTTTCCTGTTCTCAATGTTAGGGGTAGAGCTCAAAGCTCTGGTGACACACAGATCAATAAATGTGACCTAGAGAAAATGAAAGTTTTGTTTTCACTTTTCATAGCATCTTCAGACACACAACTGCATCAGAAGTGTAAAGCTTCACTTTAAACTTGAGCTTTGAAAAAAAACAATTTGTAGTTTGTGGCACCTCCTACATTTTTAGAGGTTAAAAGAATAAAGTTTTTTTCTCCTACAGATACTCATTAGAGTGTGGACCATATGATAAAATTTTACCTCAGTGCCCATGGTTAGAAACCCTTCAAGTTGGAATCCATGTTGGCAATGAGATCCCAGCTCACACTTTACCCACCCCACATGTTTCATAAATACTTAGGAAACACCAGGGTTTGAGGGAAGTGGGAGTTCTTTTTAATGTTCTGGATGGCTGGCTCAGTTATACTCCAGGGACATCCTTCTTCAAGTGACTACTTTGATTTTCTTCATCCAAACACAGAATTCACTTAACAGGCTCGCACAAAACTACTTTGAACTCTTCTGTCACCACCTGGTCATTACCTCAGATTACCATGCCCCTGAACTGACATCACCCATCATAGGGAACTTTATTAACTGGCCTGCGTGGTGCAGTGAATCTGTTAAGATATGAGTTAAGCCTTTTTCAAGCATATATCAATATATTGTTACCCTTAATTCTGCAAGATGGGCTTCCACAACCCGGTGCTAGAGTTGAGAACTTCTAACAACAGAACCAAAAGCTGTTAATTTATTTAGATTTTAGGTTGACTTACTAGATAATAGGTGAAGTTTAACAGTTTCATGAGTAAATTTTATCAAGGTTAATACAGATGTTTTCAGTGTATTTTTACTTGATTTTTGTTTGGTCTTCACATTACACAAAGAATCTTACTGGATTTGATTGCATTGTACTGCCTTTTTAATTTGGCTTTTTTTTTTTAATATGTAATACTTGGAGTACAATGAAAATGAATTTGGATAAATTGAGGTTCTTTTATTCCAAGAACAGAAGTCTTTCCCTTGTTCTCTCTTTCGTTCTGTTAAGTTTCATACCACACTAACCACGTGCTCATGAAAATTGCTTAATCGGGAAGCTAGTGGAGAGGTCAGTCTCAGTAAAGCTATTTTCTTCATCTACATTGATAATCTTATGGAACAATCTTTTAGGCTTAAAATTCTTGTTAGAGTGCTACAAAGACACCATGTACAGAGATGTAAGACGACATGGGAGGAAGGTATATTTCCGCTTATGTTGCAGATTAAGAGTTAATATCTGTAAATCAAAGTTCTTACAGATTAGGTTGAATACCCCAGTAAAAAATAGTAGCTTAGACACACACTTACATGTGTATGGATGTTTAGAGAGAGAATAAAGACTAACCAGTGGTTATCCCTGGAGCAATGATAGAACAGAATTTCATTTTGTACTTTGTACATTTTTATATTGTTTAAATTTTATAAGCAGTATTTTGCTATTTTAGTCAGAAGACATAAAAGTAATAAAAATCGACTAAAGCAAATCAAAACTCTTGCTGAGGCTCTCAAACTCTTTATTTTCACAATTCTTGCCCTCGTGGCTGGTTCTCTAAAAGTCTTTTGTCTATTTATTTCTTGTTCAGTATTTAAACAAAAACAGTGTAGAGAAAAAGCAGTGTGGGAAAGCCTCATGTCTAGCCACTCATACTGAAATGGTGAAGACAGGAGATGTGAAATATGGGCTGGTATTTCAACGGTAAATTCCAAGTACTCTGCTAGTAATACCCCCTATTCGGGAACACTTTAAACATTGTATGGGAAAATGAATCTCATACTGTGACATGAATGCTTTAAGTGCTTTAAGTTTAAATACGTTTCAGAAGTCTTACCAAACTGATGTATTATTTTCTGTAGATTTCCAACACCTATCTAGAGAGCAATTGGCCTATACGGGTGAGTTATTTGTTATTTTGTTGGTGTTAACTTTATTTGGATAGTGTTTGCTGCAAGAGGCATTTTGGGAATTGAGCCTTTTTCAGTGGGTACGTTGATAATAATAAAATTTTAATACTTGATCCCTTGTACATTGTTAGCATACTAACATCTATGATTTGGTGAAATGTAACTTGTGTATAAATAATCAGATTTTTTGATCTAGCAGTTTACATTTAATTCACTTAGCAAACATTTACTAATAGTCTATTTGCCTGACACAACAATGCTAAACTCTTTATATTTAATATAAGTATATAGGTTCGCAAGGAAGAGTTCTTAATTTTTTTTTTAATTAGTTTTCAGCTATTGATAAGCTTGGACAGAATATTGCTGTGGTTGGCAAGTTTGGTTTTGCACATTACTCTTTACTCACCAAAAAATGGAAACTTTTTGGAAACATTACCCAGGTTAGTCTTTTTGAAATTAAAAACTGATTTCTCAGAGTATAAGAGAACTACCATATGCAATAACTCTAAAGTAAGCCACTATTTAGTTATTAAAAAATAATACCAAATATTAAAAAATGATAGTGGATTACATCTAAGGGTCAGTTCTGATGAATTACTTGATATTTGAAAAGGATTTTATATTGAGATGGTTGGTTTGTTTTTAATTTGAGGATTTATTCTTCTATTCCATGTTGAGTTCATCAGATGTGGTCAAAATAAATTTCCACTGAATTTGAGATCATCTGCTTTGTGTGTGTGATGTGAAGATGTGGGTAGCATAGAAACATGTATAGTTGCATTTGCAAGAATCAAATAGGAAAAGACAAGGACTGACATGTAGTAGGTGCCTGCCGGGCACTTCAAGGGGCTCACTGACCTTCATGACTCAGGGCACTGTTATTACTGTTTTATAAAAGAGAAACTAGGATTCAGAGTCAAGCAGCTGATAAATGGTAAAGCCGGATTTTAAACCAAAGTCTGCTTAATAAGGGAATAATGATGCTACATGGTGTACCCAGTTATTTACAGAAATGTTTGTTTTTCCAAAATAGGATATGAATCATGATTAATAAAGGCCCAGAATAATACTTAATTGGGGGGATAGAGAATAGAGCAGAAGTAATTTGAGCTCTCATTGTTTGCTTAGGAATATTTTATAAGGGTATTACTTCTTGTAGTTTCTGGCAGCATATAAATAAAGGTAAATATGTTTTTTTTTTTTTTAATTATCTTTTAAGGAGCAAAATATGATTGTGACAGGTGGCTTAGCCTGGTGGAATGATTTTATTGTCCTGGCATGTTACAACATAAGTGACCGTCAAGAAGAGGTAAGGCTTTTTTTTTCTCAGAGATAACAGATTTTTATATTTTAAAGGTATTAAGCACTATCTAGTTTAGTATAAATATAGTTTTTGGAAAATGAACAAAGCATTTTATTTTTTTAATCAAGAATTTGGCTTTTTTTTTTTTTTTTTAAACCTAAATGAGACTTTCATATCCGGTTACTACTTTAAAAAAATTTTTTTTTAAAGGGACAATCAGAACTTCAGAGATAACTTTTTCTAAGAATTTTAGCTGTTAGACATTCTCTGTGAGGTTTATAAATAATAATAAAAGTTCAAAGAAGAGAAGTTCCTAAGAATAGCTGCCCTTAGAGATTTATTAATTTATTGATTTGTATGTTTATGTTTTTAGAAAGTGCTGGTCTACTTTCATCAGGCCTGGATATGCAGGTCTTTAGAAGGAGTACCTCATAATAGTACATTCCCAATTTTAATCGTTTCATCTTTTGGTTATTTGTAGAATGAGCCTACCCTTTGAAATTATGGGTAATGCTCAGATTAAAACTTCTGTTACTTGAAAAGAAGTCAGTAGATAAAAAACAGCGTGTCTAAAGTATTTAGCCGTCTGAGGTGTAGGTGTCTTCTTTTTATAGTTTTATTTCTTTATTCTTCAGCTCAGAGTCTACTTGCGAACATCAAACCTGGACAATGCCTTTGCTCACATCACCAAAGCACAAGCAGAAACATTACTGCTTAGTGTCTTCCGGGACGTGGTGATAGTATTTAGAGCAGACTGTTCAATCTGCCTGTACAGTATTGAAAGAAAGTCTGATGGGTAAGTGGATAGCATGCGACAAGTCACTTTTTCCTTCTGTATATTGTGCTTCCTCTGTCGTTTTTATTTTCTTGAAAGTTTTATGTTTAGTTTCCTTTGTTTTAGAAGTGAAAAAGTAAATTTTGTATTTAGTGATGTTCATGTAGTTATTTTTTAGCTATCTAGGTAAATAGCTTGCACTACTTCTTCAGCTGCTCTTACTGGATTTGTTTGAAAAAAAAATGGATTGGGATGGGGTAACGCAGGTACTAGTTTTTTTCACAACCTTGAAAACAAGTGGTTACTAATTATCCTGATGTTCTGGACACGTGGGGAAATTTGAAGGTGGTCACTGGCCTAAGGCCTTGGGAAGTGTGTCCTTAGCAGACTCACTTGATTCCCCCTCAGCCAGGTGGCTGCAGTCTGTGGGGGAAGGGCTGACAGCCCCTGGTGCTGCTGCGGTGGGCTGCCTGCATCCTTCAGGGCGTCTGGCCAGCTTGCAGCATTTAGACCACACCTCCTGAGTTGTATTTTGCTCTTGCGGCATGTCTGTGTGTGTTTGCTTTTAATAGCTATGAAGTGTGTATTTGCTGGAATAGCTTAGTGATTAAGAAATACTGTAAAGATTAGAAATTAAGGAACTTTCACTAGCCTCTTATAGAAGCCATATCCTTTCTCAACCAACTTTTCCTATTTTTTTCCTTCCTAGTTTCCTTCCCTAGTTTTTTTCTTCCCTTCTACATTGTATTCCTTTTCTTTCTCCCTTATTTCCATTTGTATTCTTCGGCTATGTCAATGTTACCAGTCTACTGCCTGAAGGGTACTTGAGGGGAGGGAATGATAGGTAGAAGGCATTTGGATCCTCCAAAAGCATGAAATCTAATACTATTAGTAGTGGAAAAGAAAGGAAAACAAACTTGTTAGCGTTGATGTTGAGGTTTGTGGGTATCTTTCTCTCTCTCTCTCTCTCTTTTTTTTTTTTGCAGTCCAAATACTACTGCTGGTATTCAGGTTCTTCAAGAAGTGTCCATGTCACGCTACATTCCTCACCCTTTCCTGGTGGTATCTGTCACTCTCACTTCAGTGAGCACAGAGAATGGAATCACCCTGAAAATGCCACAGCAGGTACCATTCCGTCATCAGAGCTCTTTAGAGCTTCATCTCAGTTTTCAGCATTTTAACTTGGTACGGGGAACTGTTTATTTGTTCAGCAAATAAATATCAAGTGTCTAAAATGTGCTTTGCATATAGATGCTGGGGCAAACTAAACAAACTTGGTTTCTGCTCAGACAATAAAGAAGTAATTACATGCATAATTAATTATAATTGTGATGTGTGTACCAGAAAGTCATATAGGTCACTCCGAGAGTATAGAACGAAAACCTGGAATAGTCTATAAATAGAGATTTTTGTACCATTTAAGTTACAGCCTGAAGACAGGTGGTTACCTAAGTAAAGAGCGGAAATCTCAGATCAATGGGAACAGTAGTGCAAAGACCATCAGTAAGAGAGAGAAATGACACATTCAGGGAACTGGAAGAACTTCAGTCTGGGCTTTATCTCAAAGTCTAAAGTGTTTTAAGCTGGGTATTACTAGATATTGTGAGGGGGGGAAATGAACCAGAGTTGGACAAAACTGGATGTAGGGAGGGTAACTGGGAGGCCACTGTAATGATCTGAATGAAGGGTGTTAGTGACCTAAACTTGGCAGTGAAAAAGAAGAAGGAAAGAAGTGGAATACTGAATATAAAATAGAACTCCATGATTAGTCAACTATAAGGAAAGAAAATAATGCTGTAGTTTCTGGTTAAACCCACGAAGTTGAGTAACTTCCTATTCCAAGGCTCCTTGTGTTAACACAGATGGTTTCCAAATTTCGTGTCAGTGTGGAACCCGTTTTCAAAGGATAACTATGTAGACTTTATAACTCTGTAGATTTGTCATCTCTGTCTTCCCAATCTGTCTTTTACTTCCTGTTAAGGGACTTCCATTCATCTCCTTCAAAATCTAGATGCCATTTCCTCTGCAAACTATATTTCATGGTAGCCAGAGAGTCATAGATGATAAGGGAAAGTTCTGTTTTACAGAAGAATTGTAGCTAAAAGATGTGGAAGGAAGGTTAAAAATTACAGAATAACCATTTTGCAGCCCCTAAGAAAACTGATTCAGGTAGTGATCATGATTGGATGAAGCCATCAGATGAAAGGTTGGTGGGGAACTTCACAATGAGGAGATCAGGTGGCCATATCTAAGCCGTATTAATCAACATTAGCATTACTACAAGTAGGAGAACCAGGTGTCATATGCTTCCTGGGGTGATGCATCCTAGAGTTCACATGAAGAATTACTGCCCAAAACAGTGAACCTGAATTAAATCAAGCTTCTAAAGTCAAGTATCATTCATAGGAAATACAGGGGTAGAGGTTTAGTTTAACACCACCAGGAAGCAGAATGTAGAACATTCTGTAGGACTATAAGTCAATGATGTGGCAGTGGGGATGGGGAGAAAGTAAGGGGAGACTCTTCTAAATAATGTTTTAGAGCCATAACAACCAAATGCAGTGCTTAAGTTCATTTGTATCCTGATTCAAACTGGGTATAAAAAGACACTATTAAAGCAATTAGAGATGCTCAGTATGCACTGAGAGGTGACATTAAGGAATAATTGTAGATTTTATTAGATGTGTTACTGGCATTGTGATTATATAAGCAAATATCCGTGTACTTCAGAGTTGCATAGTATAGGGGTAAAACAGCATGATATCTTCCTTTAGAGGCGCCTGGCTTGCTCAGTTGGTGGAACAGGTGACTCTTGATCTCAGGGTTGTGAGTTCAAGCCCCACAATGGGTGTAGAGATTACTTAAAAAATAAAATCTTTAAGAAAAATAATAAATACTTCAGCAAAATAAATGAAAAAAAGGATAGATGGAGCAAATGTGGCAAAATCTTGAATAATTGTGAATTTGGATGATGGAAATATGGGGGTTCATTGTACAATTCTCTATACGTTGAGGTTTTCTCTCTCACATTTGAAGTTTTCATATTAGGGAGAATAAAGGACTCCTTGTATATCCCAGATACAGAAGACAGTGGCACCAGTAGTACTGGATAGCCCATTTTAAGAGGGCCTTTCCAACAGATACATGAAAAATGTTCAACATCACTCGACATCAGGGAAGTGCAAATCAAAACTACAGTGAGATATCACCTCACACCTGTCAGAATGAGTAAAAAAAAAACACAAGAAACAACAAGTTTTGGCAAAGATGTGGAGAAAAAGGAACCCTCTTGGAATGTTGGTGGGAATGCAAACTGGTGCAGCTACTGTGGAAAACAGGATGGAGGTTACTCAAACTTAAAAATAGAACACCCTATGATCCAGTAATCACATTACTGGATATTTACCCCCCAAAATACAAAAACCCTAATTCAGAGGGATACATATACCCTTACATTTATTGCAGCATTATTTACAATAGCCAAATTATGGAAGCAGCCCAAGTGTCTATTGATAGATGAATGGATAAAGATGATGTGGTATATATACACTATGGAATATTACTCAACTATAAAAAGGGCACCTGGATGGCTCAGTCAGTTAAGCTTCTGCCTTCAGCTCAGGTCATAATCCCGGGGTCCCAGGATCCAGTCCCGCGTCAGGCTCCCTGCTCAGCAGGAGTCGGCTTCTTCTCTGTCTGCCCCTCCCCACTCTCATGCTCACTCGCACTCCCTCTCTCAAATCAATAAAATCTTTAAAAATAAAAAGAGTGAAATCTTGTCATTTGCAATGACATGGATGAATCTAGAGAGCATAATGCTAAGTGAAGTAAGAGAAAGACAAATACCTTGTGATTTCACTCATGTGGAATTTAAGAAACAAATGAGCAAAGGAAAAAGACAAATCAAGAAACAGACTCTTAACTGTAGAGAACAACTGATGGTTTACCAGAGGGGAGGTGGGTAGGTGGGGGATAGGTGAAATACAGGATGGGGATTAAGGAATGCACTTGTGATGAGCACTGGTGTTGTATGGAAATGTCGAATCACTGTATTATACACCACCTGAAACTAACACAACACTGCATGTTAAGTATACTGGAATTTAAAAAGTTAAAAAAAGAGGGTCTGTCACAAAGAAGAGAGATCTAATGTGGGAAAGAGCAGATTAAGAAGTAAGTTGACTGTGAAGAGTGACAGTTTGACTTCTTCCTTGCCAATTTGGATGGCTTTTATTTCTTTTTGACGTCTGATTGCTTAGGCTAGGACTTCCATAATACTCAATGTAGAAAACCCGAAAAGACTCCACCAGAAAATTGCTAGAATGATACAGGAATTCAGCAAATTCAGGATATAAAATCATTGTAGAGAAATCTGCATTTCTCTACACCAAAAATGAAGCAGCATAAAGAGAATTCAAGGAATCAATCCCATTTACAATAGCACCCAAAATCATAAGATACCTAGGAATACCTAATCAAAGAGGTGAAAGATGTGTATGCTGAAAACTGTAGAACACTTATGTAAGAAAGTAAAAGACACAAAGGAATGGAAAAACATTCCACGCTCTTGGATTGGAAGAACAAATACTATTAAAACATCTACACTACCCAAAGCCATCTGCACATTCAGTGCAATCCCTATCAAATCAACACTAGCATTTTTCACAGAGCTGGAACGAACAGTTCCAAAATTTTTGTGGAACCAGAAAAGAGTCTGAATAGCCAAAGTAATGTTCAAAAAGAAAAGCAGGGCGCCTGGGTGGCTCAGTTGGTTAAGCGACTGCCTTTGGCTCGGGTCATGATCCTGGAGTCCCGGGATCGAGTCCCACATCAGGCTCCCTGCTTAGCAGGGAGTCTGCTTCTCCCTTTGACCCTCCCCCGTCTTGTGCTCTCTCTCTCTCTCTCTCTCATTCTCTCTCTCAAATAAATAAATGTTAAAAAAAAAAAAAAGCAAAGTGGGAGGCATCACAGTTCTGGACTTCAAGCTGTATTACAAAGCTGTCATCATTAAGAAGTGTGGTACTGGCATAAAAACAGACACATAGATCAATGGAACAGAACAGAAGACTCAGAAGTGGACCCTCAACTCTATGGTCAACTAATCTTCGAAAAAGCAGGGAAGAATATTCAATGGAAAAACGACAGTCTCTTCAACAAATGATGCTGGGAGAATTAGACAGCCACATGCAGAAGAATAAAACTGAACCACTTTCTCACACCATACACAAGAATAAGCGCAAAAATGAATGAAAGACCTAAATGTGAAACCATCAAAATCCTAGAGGAGAAAGCAGGCAGCAACTTCTTGCTAGACTCGTCTCTGGAGGCAAGGGAAACGAAAGCAAAAATGAACTATTGGGACCTCATTAAGATAAAAAGCTTCTGTACAGCGAAGGAAACAGTCAACAAACTGAAAGGCAACCTACAGAATGGGAGAAGATATTTGCAAATGACATATCGGATAAAGGGTTAGTATCCAAAATCTATGAAGAACTTATCCAACTCAATACCCGAAAAACAAATAATCCAGTTAAGAAATGGGCAGAAGATATAAGTAGACACTTCTCCGAAGAAGACATCCAGATGGCTAACGTGTCTACATGAAAAGGTGCTCAACGTCACTCATCATCACGGAAATACAAATCAAAACTACAGTGAGATACCCCTCACACCAGTCAGAATGGCTAAAAGTAACAACACAGGATATAACAGATGTTGGCGACGATGCGGAGAAAGGGGAACCCTCTTACTCTGTTGGTGAGAATGCAAACTGGTGCAGCCACTCTGGAAAACAGTATGGAGGTTCCTCAAAAAGTTAAAAATAGATGTAGCAAATGCACTACTGTGACCCAGTAATTGCCCTACTGGGTTTTTATCCAAAGGATACAAACATACAGATTCGAAGGAGCATGTGTACCCCAGTGTTTATAGCAGCATTATCAACAATAGCCAAAATGTGGAAAGAGCCCAAATGTCCATTGACTGATGAATGGATAAAGAAGAGGGTGTGTGTGTGTGTGTGTGTGTGTGTGTGTGTGTGTGTGTGAGATATGAAGTATTACTCGGCCATCAAAATAATGAAATCTTACCATTTGAAATGACATGGATAGAACTAGAGTTGTTATGCTAAGCAAAGTAAATCAGAGAAAGACAAATATGATTTCACTCATATGTGGAATTTAAGAAACAAAACAGATGAATACAGGGGAAGGGTAGGAAAAATAAAAACAGGGAGGCAAACCCCTCTTAAATATAGAGAACAAACTGGGGGTGGGTGGGGGTATGGGGAAATTGGGTGATGGACATTAAGGACGACACTTCTTATGAGCACTGGGTGTTATATGTAAGTGATGAATCCCTAAATTCTACTCCTTACCAATACTACACTGTACGTTAACTAGCTTGAATTTAAATTAAAAAAAAATAAGTTGAAATGTAATAGGAAGTAGATTGATTGCATCTTGCACAGAGGGAAGAAGCAAGGCAGGTCTTGATTTCATATTAGGGTGGAAATTGTTTATCAGTAAGATGGCCTCCTCATGAGACTGGGCTCCTTGTCTCTGAAACTCATAATAAGAGTCATCTACTAGGGATATGTTTAGGGTAAGAGAAGGCATATTTGATTCTTTCAAATTTAGCATTTTGGGGATACAGGTAGTCCCTGCTTTAATGTTAAGTTTCTGAAAACTCATTAAAATTGCTGGAAAGTGCCACTGCCCTCCCCTGTTCTTCATGCTGCAATAGTGGTGGAAAGTGTTGAATGCATGAATACAGCTGAAGGAAAGAGAAGTGGGTTTGTTTGTGTAGTAAGGTCACGTCAAATGTAGTGAATTTCACCATTTTCACCCTTCCCAGTAGTCAGTATGAGCATGAGTCCTACTGCGGTGACCTGCAGTAGCTACTCCGAAGGTCTTTGACAAGTGTTGTGGAGTCTCTGCGCCAGTCCGCTGGCTCTCTGTTCTGACTCTTGGTTTGCGTGTTGGTTTTTTTTCTGTCCTCTGCCATCCAGCTCTTAGAGTTGTGCGCACCGTTTCATTTCCATTTTTCCTTCTCCTACCTTGAAGTTATATGTTGCTTCTCATGTGTTGTGGGAAAGGTATTTTTATTATTTTTCTCTTTTTTGTAATTAACATGTTATTACACTTACGCCTACCGGGATATGGCCTAATGCCAAAATGAATGACAAAATCCACGAATCTTCTGGACCCTCTTGCCAGTTCTTATCCACAGTCCTGGTAGTGTCTGGAAGGCAGGACAAGAGGGCGTTCTGTGTAACTGTTTTGCAAATAGAGTATGTAGGGTGGCTGCTCTCTTCCTGACTGGACCCTAAATAATAACGGCAGCTTAAATTCAACCTGCCGGCAAGCCTCAGGCTGGGATACTATCCCACAGCTTCTGAATAATCATCCTTTCCTTCCTAAAATTCTTTCCTTCCTGGTTTATATGACACTCTGCTCTCCTGGTGCCGTACTTGCCTTCAGCCCTGCATACATTGCTTCAGAAAGCGCATCTGACTCCTTCAGTTTACCAGCCTCACTTTGATTCTGGTATGTTCATCTGTACTTCAGTCATTTCTCACAACATTTTTATTTGCAAGTCTTAAGATTCAAATTTAATGAGCAATGAAATGAAAATGCTTAGTTTTCCCTTCCTTAACTTCTGTTTGTAACTTCTACCAGTGGTAACCTCACCTTCTCTAGCACCCACCTAAGTGAAGTACCCTGAAATCATCTGCAGTCAGTTCTCTTTTCATGCCTTTCATGCCTAGGACATCAGTCGTTTTTTGTTTTGGTTTTTGTAAATCCAAATGCTCTTCTTCTTTACAAGTGGAAAAGGCTTTGTATCTGAGATTCGCTTTAGAACAATGCTTTTCAACTTTCAGCCAGGTGAGAGGGTTTAATGAGGAGTCATGTTAGGCTCTCTACTTGAGGATTTGATTGAAATTTTCCATGATGAAAGGACAGACTATTTCATTCATTCCTGAAGTCAACACCTGTGATGTCTGTCTCTCCTGAGTAAGCCATCCTGAATAACTCAGGATTTTTTTTTCATTTTTTTTTATGTTATGTTAACCACCATACATTATATCATTAGTTTTTGATGTAGTGTTCCGTGATTCATTGTTTGCATAAAACACCCAGTGCTCCATGCAGAATGTGTCCACTTTAATACACATCACCAGGATAACCCATCCTCCCACGCCCCTCCCCTCTAGAACCCTCAGGTGTTTTACAGAGTACATAGTCTCTCATGGTTCGTCTCCCCCTCCGATTTCCCCCCTTCATTCTTCCCCTCCTGCTATCTTCTATTTTTAAACATGTATTACTTGCTTCAGAGGTACAGATCTGTGATCAACAGTCTTGCACACTTCACAGCACTCATGATAGCACATACCCTCCCCAATGTCTTATCACCCAGCCACCCCATCCATACCAAACCCCCACCACTCCAGCAACCCTCAGTTTGTTTCCTGAGATTAAGAATTCTCATATCAGTGAGGTCATATGATACATGTCTTTCTCTGATTGACTTATTTCATTCAGCATAACACCCTCCAGTTCTATCCACGTCATTGCAAATGGCAAGATTTCATTCTTTTTGATGGCTGCATAATATTCCATCATATCTATATACCACCTCTTCTTTCTCCATTCATCTGTCGATGGACATCTTGGCTCTTTCCATAGTTTGGCTATTGTGGACACTGCTGCTATAAACATTGGGGTGCACATACCCCTTCGGATCCCTACATTTGTATCTCTGGGGTAAATACCCAGTAGTGCAATTGCTGGATTGTATGGTAGCTCTATTTTCAACTTTTTGAAGAACCTCCATACTGTTTTCCAGAGTGGCTGCCCCAGCTTGCATTCCCACCAACAGTGTAGGAGGGTTCCCCTTTCTCCGCATCCCCGCCAACATCTGTCATTTCCTGACTTAATTTTAGCCATTCTGACTGGAGTGAGGTCGTATCTCATTGAGGTTTTGATTTGGATTTCCCTGATGCTGAGCGATGTTGAGCACTTTTTCATGTGTCTGTTGGCCATTTGGATGTCTTGTTTGGAAAAATGTCTGTTCATGTCTTCTGCCCATTTCTTGATTGGATTATTTGTTCTTTGGGTGTTGAGTTTGATAAGTTCTTTATAGATTCTGGATACTAGCCCTTTATCTGATATGTCATTTGCAAATATCTTCTCCCATTCTGTCGGTTGTCTTTAGGTTTTGTTGACTGTTTCTTTTGCTGTGCAAAAGCTTTTTATCTTGATGGAGGTCCCAATAGTTCATTTTTGCCCTTGCTTCCCTTACTTCCCTTGCTTTTGGTGATGTTTCTAGGAAGAAGTTGCTGCGGCTGAGGTCGAAGAGGTTGCTGCCTGTGTTCTCCTTTAGGATGTTGATGGACTCCTGTCTCACATTGAGGTCTTTCAACCATTTGGAGTCTATTTTTGTGTGTGGTGTAAGGAAATAGTCTAGTTCCATTCTTCTGCATGTGGCTGTCCTATTTTCCCAACACCATTTGTTGAAGAGACTGTCTTTTTTCCACTGGACATTTTTTCCTGCTTTGTCGAAGATTAGTTGACCATAGAGTTGAGGGTCCATTTCTGGGCTCTCGATTCTGTTCCATTGATCTATATGTCTGTTTTTATGCCAGTACCATACTGTCTTGATGATGACAGCTTTGTAATAGAGCTGGAAGTCCGGAATCGTGATGCCGCCAGCTTTGCTTTTCTTTTTCAGCATTCCTCTGGCTATTCGGGTTCCATACAAATTTTAGGATTATTTGTTCCATTTCTTTGAGAAAAGTGGATGGTATTTTGTTGGGGATTGCATCGAAAGTGTAGATTGCTCTAGGTAGCATTGACATCGTCTCAATATTTGTTCTTCCAATCCATGAGCATGGAACGTTTTTCCATTTCTTTGTGTCTTCCTCAGTTTCTTTCATGAGTATTTTATAGTTTTCTGAGTACAGATGCTTTGCCTCTTTGGTTAGATTTATTCCTAGGTATCTTATGGTTTTGGGTGCAATTGTAAACGGGATCGACTCCTTAATTTCTCTTTCTTCTCTCTTGTTGGTATATAGGAATGCCACTGATTTCTGTGCATTGATTTCATATCCTACCACTTTACTGAATTCCTGTATGAGTTCTAGCAGTTTTGGGGTGGAGTCTTTTGGGTTTTCCACATACAGTATCATATCATCTGCAAAGAGAGTTTGACTTCTTCTTTGCCGATTCGGATGCCTTTTATATCTTTTTGTTGTCTGATGGCTGTGGCTAGGACTTCTACTACTATGTTGAATAGCAGTGGTGAGAGTGGACATCCCTGCCGTGTTCCTGACCTTAGGGGGAAAGCTCTCAGTTTTTCCCCATTGAGAATGATATTAGCTGTGGGTTTTCATAGATGGCTTTTATGATATTGAGGTATGTACCCTCTACTCCTATACTCTGAAGAGTTTTGATCAAGAAAGAATGCTGTACTTTGCCAGATGCTTTTTCTGCATCTATTGAGAAGCTCATATGGTTCTTGTTAATTTCTTTTATTAATGTATTGTGTCACATTGATTGATTTGCAGATGTTGAACCAACCTCGCAGCCCAGGGTTAAATCCCACTTGGTCATGGTGAATAATCCTTTTAATGTACTGTTGGATCCTATTGGCTAGTATTTTGGTGAGAATTTTTGCATCTATGTTCATCAACGATATTGGTCTCTAATTCTCCTTTTTGATGGAGTCTTTGGGGGATCATGGGAATGGTAGCCTTATAAAACGAGTTTGGAAGTTTTCCTTCCATTTCAGTTTTTTGGAACACTTTCAGAAGAAGAGGTATTAATTCTTCTTTAAATGATTGGTAGAATTCCCCTGCAAAGCCATCTGGCCCTAGGCTTTTGTTTGTTGGGAGATTTTTGATGACTGCTTCAATATCCTTAGTGGTATAGGTCTGTTCAGGTATTCTATTTGTTCCTGGTTCAGTTTTGGTAGTTGATACATCTCTAGGAATGCATCCATTTCTTCCAGATTATCTAATTTGCTGGCATATAGTTGCTCATAATATGTTCTTATAATTGTTTCTATTTCCTTGGTGTTGGTTGTGATCTCTTTCATTCATGATTTTGTTAATTTGGGTCCTTTCTCTTTTCTTTTTGATAAGTCTGGCCAGGGTTTTATCAATCTTGTTAATTCTTTCAAAGAACCAGTTCCTTGTTTCGTTGATCTGTTCTACTGTTCTTTTGGTTTCTAGTTCATTGATTTCTGCTCTGATCTTTATTTATTTTGTCCTCTCCTGCTGGGTTTAGGCTTTATTTGCTGTTCTTTCTCCAGCTCCTTTAGGTGTAGGGTTAGGTTGTGTATTTGAGACCTTTCTTGTTTCTTGAGAAAGGCTTGTATTGCTATATACTGTCCTCTTAGGACTGCCTTTGCTGTATCCCAAAGATTTTGAACAGTTGTGTTTTCATTTTCATTGGTTTCCATGAATTTTTTAAATTCCTCTTTAATTTCCTGGTTGACCCATTCATCTTTTTGTAGGATGCTCTTTAGCTTCCATGTATTTGAGTTCTTTCTGACTTTCCTCTTGTAATTGAGTTCTAGTTTCAAAGCATTGTGGTCTGAAAATATGCAGGGAATGATCCCAATCTTTTGGTACCGGTTGAGACCTGATTTGTGAACTAGGATGTGATCTATTCTGGAGAATGTTCCATGGGCACTAGAGAAGAATGTGTATTCCGTTGCTTTGGGATGGAATGTTCTGAATATGTCTGTGAAGTCCATTTGGTCCAGTGTGTCATTTAAAGTCTTTATTTCCTTGTTGATCTTTTGCTGAGATGATCTGTCCATTTCAGTCAGGGGGGTGTTAAAGTCCCCCACTATTATTGTATTGTTGTTGATGTGTTTCTTTGCTTTTGTTATTAATTGCCTGATATAATTGGCTGCTCCCATGTTAGGGGCATAGATATTGACAATTGTTATATCTTCTTGTTGGATAGACCCTTTAAGTAAGATATAGTGTCCTTCCTCATCTCTTATTACAGTCTTTGGTTTAAAATCTAATTTGTCTCATATAAGGATTGCCACCCCAGCTTTCTTTTGGTGTCCATTAGCATGGTAAATGGTCTTCCACCCCCTCACTTTCAATGTGGGGGTGTCTTTGGGTCTAAAGTGAGTCTCTTGCAGACGGCATATCAGTGGCTCTTGTTTTTTAATCTAATCTGATAGCCTGTGTCCTTTGATTGGGGCATTTAGCCCATTTACATTCAGGGTAACTATTGAATGGTGTGAATTTAGTGCCATTGTTTTCCCTGTAAGGTGACTGTTACTGTACATTGTCTGTGTTCCTTTCTGGTCTTTGTTGCTTTTAGGCTGTCTCTTAGCTTAGAGGATCCCTTTCAATATTTCTTGTAGAGATGGTCTTGTGTTTGCAAATTCCTTTAGTTTTTGTTTCTCCTGGAAGCTTTTTATCTCTCCTATTTTCAGTGACAGCCTAGCTGGATATACTATTGGCTGCATATTTTTCTCGTTTAGTGCTCTGAATATGTCATGCCAGTTCTCTCTGGCCTGCCAGGTCTCTGTGGATAGATCTGCTGCCAGTCTAATGTTTCTACCATTGTAGGTTATATATCTCTTCTCCCGAGCCGCTTTCAGGATTTTCTCTTTGTCTCTGAGACTCGTAAGTTTTACTATTAGATGTCGGTGTGTTGACCTATTTTTATTGATTTTGAGAGGGGTTCTCTGTGCCTCCTGGATTTTGATGCCTGTTTCCTTCCCCACATTAGGGAAGTTCTCTGCTATAATTTGCTGCAATATACCTTCTGCCCCTCTCTTTCTTCTTCTTCTGGGATCCCAATTATACTAATGTTGTTTCCTTTATGGTATCGCTTATCTCTCGAATTCTGCCCTCGTGATCCTGTAGTTGTTTCTCTCTCTTTTCTCAGCTTCTGTATTTTCCATCATTTGGTCTTCTATATCGCTAATTCTCTTTTCTGCCTCATCCTAGCAGTTAGAGCCCCCATTTTTTATTGCACCTCATTAATAGCCTGTTTGATTTTGACTTGGTTAGATTTTAGTTCTTTTATTTCTCCGGAAAGGGTTTCTCTAATAACTTCCATGCTTTTTTCAAGCCCAGCTCTAGTATCTTTCATTCTGAACTCTAGTTCCGACATCGTACTAATGTCCGTATTGAGTAGGTCCCTGGCAGTCGGTACTGCCTCTCGTTCTTTTTGTTGAGGTGATTTTTTTCCGTCTTGTCATGTTGTCCAGAGGAGAATAGATGAATGAGAGAACAAAATGCTAACAGGTTAACAACGTCCCCAGCAAATATACTCTAAACAAATCAGAAAAGACCCTAACCGGGGGAAAAGAAAGGGAAAGAAAGAAAAAAGAAAAAAAAAAAAAGAACAAAAAGAACAAAACAAAAAAACAGAATATGATCGAATATGACCAGGATGGTGCATAGATCAGTGCCATACACTAGATTTTGGGCGTATTTTGGTCTGTTAGAAGAGAGTGCCTCCCAAAATTTAACGAAAGCAAAACTTATAAATGTACAAAAATAAGGGTTAATATGATGAGGGGATGGAATATGACTGTAAAGATGAAAAGTATAAAAGATTTTATAAAATAAATTGATAAGATGGTTTAAAAAAGAAAGAGGATTTAAAAAAAAAAAAAGAATGTGATCAGGCAGGAGACTCGAACAAAGCCATACACTAGAGATTTATGGTATATTTTGAACTGTTAGATGAACCTGTATTTGAAAATTTTGAAGAGAGAACAACTTACCTATATATATACCAAAACTAAGGGTAACTACTATGAAGGGATAGAATATGACTCTAAAAATGAAAAATAAAAAAATTTTTTTAAAAAGGGATTGATAAAGGGAATAAGAAAAATTCAGAAAAAAAAAAAGAATTAACTTTGAAAAACTAAAGAATCATGGTTAAAAAAAAGCCACGAATTCTATGTGCAGTATTCCCCTAGTGCTGGAGGGCTCCTTTTCTCATTGATCGGTAAACTTGGTCTTGGCTTGCGGTTCTTGCTGATATTCTCGGGGAGGGGTCTGTTGCCCTGGTTCCCAAATGTCTGCGGAGGCAGAATTGCCCCACCCTTGCCTGTCTCGGCTAAGTAATCTGCTGGGGTTTGCTCTTGGGAGCGTTGTTCCCTGTAAGCTCTCAGTAGAGCTTTGGAGGACGAGAGTGAAAATGGCGGCCTCCCAATCTCCGCCTCAGAGGAGCTGAGAACTCGGGGCCCCGCTCCTCAGTGAGCCCCCAGAGAAAAGCAGTCAATTACTCCCGTCTCCCTGGTCTCTGGCCACACTCCGTGCTCACCCAGCCTCTGGCGCAGGATTCCATGTGGAGTCTCCAAACCCAGCAGATCGCTGCGGTGCGCTCCCACACTGCTCCTCCCAGGGGAGGAAGGGGAGTCTCCCTGGATCTGCTGCTAGTTGGTTCCCTGCTGGAGGAGCAGTGGTCCGACTGTGCCGTGGATCATGGTTTATGGCAACCCCGAGCTGAGAGCCCGCGCCTCGGCTCCGTCTCTGCAGCCGGCTTCCCTGCTCCGATCCCTGGGAGCTGTGCCGCACTCAGGCACCCCTGGTCTTTCTGTGACCCCGAGGGTCCTGAGACCACACTGTCCCACGAGGGTTTTGCCCCTCTGTTTAGCTACTGGAGCGACGTCCCTCAGCGGAGCCGACTTCTAAAAGTTCCGATTTTGTGCTCCGCGGCTCTAGCACTTGCCAGAGGCGGTGGATGGAGGCCCCCTCCCCCGCCGTCTATCCTCCTGAATATTACCACCGATTCACTTCTCTGCACGTCCTACCTTCCAGAAAGTGGTCACTTTTCTGTTCAGAGAGTTGTTGCTACTCTCTTCAATCTCCTGTTGAGTTCGTAGGTGTTCAGAATGGTTTGATCCCTATCCAGCTGAATTCCTGAGACCAGACGAAATCCAGGTCTCCTACTCCTCTGCCATCTTGCTCCGCCCCAACTCAGGATTTTTAATAACTCCCTTATTCAAGAATCATAAGAGTGGCTTATTTCCTTTTTTTTTTTTAACTTGGCTTTCAAGCCTTCCTATTATCATCCAGCGTTTTTCTCATGATATTCCTAATCTAGTTAGATTTTTCTCACTTTCCCAAAAAAGATGTTCCATCTCTGTGTCATGTACAGTGGTGTTCTTCAACTGGGGCGCCAACCGTTGCCTTGCCTCCCGTGTGTCGGCCTCATCCTTTGAGGCCCATCTCACCCTATGTAAGCCTTCTCTCGCTATGTCAGGTGGGTCACTGAAGTGAGCTCTCATTTCTGTGAACTTCTGAAGCTCTCCTAGATTTATCAGGGTCATTCAGCTCTGCCCCCAATCTTAAGTGCACTTGTCGTGTTCCTCAGTTGCATTGTGGTAAAGCTTGTTGCACCCCAGCCAGAAAGCAGCTTGTACTCCACATCACCTTACAGAACCGCTGTATGTGGTATCCACTCAGTAAACGGTGGTGGTGGTTTCACCTGTGAACCATATAGAGTTGGGGGGAAATGCTGAAAACATATATATTAGCTTGAATCCAATTTTTCTTTCAGGCTCGTGACGCAGAGAGCATTATGCTAAATCTTGCAGGACAGCTCATCATGATGCAGAGGGACAGATCAGGCCCTCAGATCCGGGAGAAGGACAGTAACCCTAACCAAAGGAAACTTGTGAGTAAAATGCAAATCACGAATCACGTAGAATGTTAGAGGTGAAGGAATAAAAGAATTTAAGAGGAGAGTATCGTCTTGTGACTTGGAAACCAGGAAAGTATATAATATTAGTCTTTAAGCCTCCAGGTTTAAGACTATTTTTGAAGGGTGAATAAGAAACCCTGAAACAATAATAAATTGTTCCCTACTCTAGATGTTATTGCCTAGGCATTATTATTTGCTAATTCTAATGGGAAAGTAAGATAAAGTGGTGAAGTTTGTGGGGTTTTTTTGGTTTTGTTTTGTCTCATTTTTAGATTTAAATACACATATTTTGAAAGGCAGGGTACTGTTCTTGACTCTAATTCTAAATAGTCTCCTAATTTTCCCAGAACAAGTTGTGCTATCATTTATTAGTGCCAGGCAACTTCAGAATGTACAAATTTAATAGGGAAAAAATGGATTCTTGTCTTTGCTTCTCCAGCTGCCATTCTGTCCTCCTGTTGTCCTCGCCCAGTCTGTTGAGAATGTCTGGACTACGTGTCGAGCAAATAAACAAAAGCGTCACCTTCTGGAGGCCCTCTGGCTGAGCTGCGGAGGGGCAGGGATGAAAGTGTGGCTCCCTCTCTTCCCCAGGGACCACCGCAAGCCCCATTCCTTCTTGTCCCAGCGGATCATGCTGCCTTTTCACATCAATATCTACCCCCTGGCTGTTCTCTTTGAAGACGCATTAGTCCTCGGTGCTGTCAATGACACTTTGCTCTATGATTCCTTGTATGCGCGGAGCAGTGCTAGGGAGCAGCTGGAGGTGCTCTTCCCTTACTGTGTTGTGGAGAGAACCTCTCAGATCTACCTCCATCACATTCTGCGGCAGCTGCTGGTCAGGAACCTTGGGGAGCAGGCCCTGCTCTTAGCCCAGTCCTGTGCCGCTTTACCTTACTTCCCTCATGTACTGGAGCTCATGCTCCACGAAGTGCTGGAAGAAGAAGCTACCTCACGGGAACCCATTCCCGACCCTCTGCTTCCCACTGTGGCCAAGTTTATCACCGAATTCCCCCTCTTCCTGCAGACGGTTGTTCATTGTGCTAGGAAGACTGAATATGCCCTGTGGAATTATCTTTTTGCAGCTGTTGGAAACCCCAAGGACTTGTTTGAGGAATGCCTGATGGCTCAGGATTTGGACACAGCTGCCTCTTACCTTATTATCTTACAGGTAACAATTCTCTTCTTAAAAGTACAAGGATTAATGAGCTTAAATAGGGGGGAGGGAAGAAATGTCTCGTGTTGACACTGTGATGATGTTCAAAGGATTCATGCAGTCTGGTTTTCTATTCTACGTAGTATATAATACATAGAATAACATTCACATATTACACAGGAAATGTAATAGTAATTATTTTGAACATTAGTGAGTTTAAGCTAGTATTAGCTAATTTGAGCTATCTGTCCAAGCCTCTCCAGTAATAGATTCATTTCCTTCTAGTGTGGAATCGCCGAGGGGACTCTGGTTAAAGCTTGGGTCCTCCTAGCAGAGCACCTTCTGTTAGGCTCCCCATAGCAAGCTGAGGAAACGCAGGCCTGCCACAGTAATTACCCTTATAGCACACGGTTCTTCTCAAAATAATGGGTTCTTTGAGACTCCTGAAAATCTGTGTCATTATATATTTGACAAAAGGGCTTGATAGTTGCTGTTCTTACCAGTCTGATACAGACTTGACAGGCTGCACTTAGCGGTGCTTTCAAATTATTGTAAAGTTGTTTTCATTGATATAAGAAGCTAACCATAAACTTGGTTTAAACTCTGCCTGAAGCACATTTCTCGTCCACTTACTTGCTTCATGACAACTGATTGAAGCCAGAGGAAATAGTCCAGCAGAGGCGGGATGGCCCCGAAAGTCTGTGATTCCCTGGCTCATCTAAAAAAGCCACAGAATGATAAAAATAGAAACAAAATAAATGCAGCTGTGTTTTGTCTTAGGTCACCCCCTTGACTTCCAGGGATCTGCCAAGCAATGGGATTGGACACTTTCTCTGTATCAGAATTTCAGCGTTGCTGTGGATTGTCAGATAATTACAGTTAAACTTGCCTATGAGATGCCTTTCCCCGAAGGCCAAGGCAGGCGGTCTGGTGAAGTTTTTGAAAGAATTTGTGAGGACGCTCTTTGTGTAGCATTCCTACCTACTGTTGCCCAGAGCTAAGAGTACTTTTGTCACAGCCTCAAAAACTGTCACAAGGGGGAGACCTGAGCTTTTGGGAGTCAGGCAAATCTAGATTTGTGTTCTTGCTTTTTTGCTGGTCTTCAGCAAGTTACTGAACTCAGTTTCCTCATCTGTAAAATAGGAATGGCATAACCACTTTGTAGAGTTGCTAGGAACCAGGAAAGACAGAATGTGGGTCAGGTTTATGTAAGGTATCCGACTTTTTTAGAAAGTTTAGAAAATCCTAATTTATAGTACACCAGCAGAGTGTTTGCCTTGCTTTTCCTTGCATGATACTTTCTATTGCTCCTTTTATTCTTACTATTAAATATTCCCCTAGAGAGGTATAGCTGCATTCCTTCTCTGGTATAGAAATCATAGAGATAAAGAATTGCTCATACTTCCCAAATCATTTGCTGTATAAAAGGAATGCTTGTCTTTGGTTATTTCTGTAGAATATGGAAGTCCCAGCAGTAAGTAGGCAGCATGCCACCCTTCTGTTCAACACAGCCCTGGAACAAGGCAAATGGGACCTATGTCGACACATGATTCGATTTCTTAAAGCCATTGGCTCTGGAGAATCTGAGACCCCTCCATCCACACCTACTGCTCAGGTTGGTTGCAAAATCGCACAGCCTCTCTAGGCCATACACCTACACGGCATCTTTCTCTAACGGTACCGCACATCATGTGTAATCTTAGGAACCCAGTTCAAGTGGTGGATTTGAGTTCTTCAGGAATCGAAGCATCAGTTTATCCCAGTCAGCTGAAAATGTTCCTGCTAGTAAATTCAGCTTACAGAAAACACTGAGTATGCCATCTGGTCCTTCTGGAAAAAGGTAAAAGAATAACGAGCCATTATTGCTTTTAGGGCCTCCTGTGACACACAATGCATTTCAGGGCATTTGTAAAATTGGATCTTGTAAAAACCACCGTTTGATCAAATGCAATTCCTTTCTTCGTTTCTGAAAGGCTTGAAGATCACACAAAATGCTTCCCTTTTTTTCCTCCGAAGTTCACTTTGTTACTCTTCGTACAATTTCTGTCCCTTGTCCCAGAGTAGGGCTTGTGTACCTATTCTGAAGGTAGCTCACTTCACATTACCCTGATAATAGAGGACCAGAATAAAAAGGAAGATAATTAATTCTGCACATAATCCAAAAGCCTTCCTATAGTCCATAGTTCTACCTTTCTTTCCAACTCTACCTCATGACAAAAAAAGTTCAGTCCCCATGTACTTGACTCTCTAGTGACTCTTGACTGGAGAAGTCATTAAACAGGGAGAGCCAAGAGGAAGTGCATCCTGAAGACACAAGCCTACATCACCCATAGATGGGTTATTGTCTCCTGAGAGGTTACTGTGAACTCATGCTGAACATTATAAAAAAGAATTTCCTCTGGTTTGTGAGGTCCTTGTGTTCCTTCCTCCATTGTTACATGTTCTGAGCTCTTTTCTCTCCCCTAATCCTTTCTTTTATATTCTGTTTTCGTTGTTACTACAGTGCCTGACACATAATGAGAACTTACTGAACATTTTCTATCATGACATTTACTACCTTTTCTTATCACAATCATTTATACTGCCCTTACTCCCAGTACCTGCACACACAGCCGTGGGCTGGACACAAGTAAAAGGTAGCCACGGCGTACTACAGACAGCTGCTCGGCTGTGCCTTTGCAGAACGTGATTACTGGCTAATCCATATGAAGTGTTCAGTATGTGCCAGGCACGGTTTGAAGCATTTACATGTGTACGTCTTTTCATCCTTACAATTTATAAGGGTCGGCACTGTTGTTAACCACATTGTGTGGGTGAAGAAACAGAGGCCCAGAAAGTAAGCTTGGTTATGTTCACTCAAGTAGTGAGTGGGCAGAGCCAAGATCTGAGTCCAGACAGTCGTCCAGGACTGCCTCTCACGGAAGGCACCACATGGCCCAGTTACCAAACCAGTCAGCCCACATCAGCCCAGATGAGTAAGGGAGGATAGACTGCGTGTCGTCACGTTGTAAGTTTTTAAGCATCCGTCATATGTTTATGTGTCTGCTTATCCCCCATTCCCGTGCACAGACTTCATTTTGCTTTGTCTGTCTCAGTTTCTTTGATCTGATCTCCTCACCTCTTTTCATTGGGCTCTTCAAATACAGCATTATTCGCTCCCTTTCTTCCCTTCAGCCAGTCACCAACCACCCTCCTCCTCGGTTTGGTTTTGTCCATCTCCTTTTTCCCTCTTCCATATTTCCATTCTGCAAATATGTTTTAAGAGCCTGCCGTGTTCCGGGTGTTGTTGAGCTCGTGGTATCCCGCGGAGGAAAGCCCTGATCGTTTGTCTTCAGTCAGAGCTTGATCTTGGATCTCTCACCTCGTTCCCAGCGTTGTCAGTACTGCTGCATACAACGACGTGAGGTCGTCCAGGAACAGTTTCTGTGCAGCTTTCTTGTGTTCCTCCTTACAGATGGAGCAAAGACAGTGACTGTGCTGAGAACATGTACATTGACATGATGCTCTGGAGACACGCTCGGCGTCTCTTGGAAGAAGTTCGGCTAAAGGACCTTGGCTGCTTTGCAGCCCAGTTGGGCTTTGAACTAATCAGCTGGCTGTGCAGGGAGCGCACTCGGGCTGCACGGGTGGACAACTTCGTGCTGGCCCTGAAGAGACTCCACAAAGATTTCCTTTGGCCGCTTCCCATCATCCCAGCCTCTTCTCTCAGTTCTCCTTTCAGGAATGGAAAATACCGAACAGGTAATGTAGGCTCATGTCATTCCATCTCAGATTATTATCATTATTGGGCCGTCTTCTAATCTAGGAGAAGACAAAGTGAAACTATTTTGGTGAAAGAGAAAAGATAAAGATTTTTAGTTCAGGTCTTTCACAGAAGACTGTTCTAATTACTATTACTCAGGAATGTCCAAACAAAAACCTTTTATTGTGGCATTTGGAACTTCATCTCAAGAACCAAGGGAAAGCACTTAAAAGATGAACAGAATAAATTCTGTTTAGTGCTAATGAGACATGATGATGTAAGTTGACTGTTAGATGGCATTACATAGTCTTGCTTCACTGGTTCATGGGTGGACGGTGCGGTGTAATTGGCTTTGAACTTTCAGTGTTTGGGAGTAGCAGGGAGAGAAGCTGAAATAACCGAGTTGGGAATGGTGGTGCATGCATCTTTTGAATTCCCACTTTCTTGTTTTGGGGCCTGCCTTGCAGTAGGAGAGCAGCTGTTAAAGTCCCAGTCAGCGGACCCGTTTTTAAACCTTGAGATAGACGCGGGTGTCCCTCATGTACAACGAAGTCAGAGCTGGCTCGGCAACATTGGCCCCACCCATCATGAGATCGACACAGCCTCGTCCCACGGACCGCAAATGCAAGACGCCTTTCTGTCACCTTTATCTAATAAAGGTAAATGTCATTTTAAATCCTCGGTTCTCAGTTCCTTTGGAAGGTTTCTGTGCCCTAGCACTTCAGAGATAGAGCTTCACTCTTTGCAGATATATCCTAGAGGATTAGTCATTAGAATTCGCTAGAGGGGTGGATAGTTTCTAGAACAAGGCCACACTGGCCTGAACTATACTTTGCCATATTTATTTTAGATGAACGAAATAGGTAAAATCTCATTACTGACCAGCGCCAACAGATGAAACTGTGTGCTTGATTTTAACGATACAGAAACACTAACTTTGAACTTCAAGTAAGCAAAATGTTATCTCCGTGTGAAGAATACCATTCTTCTCATAAGTAGACATGGACCATAAAATATTGTACTCCATTGTCTTCTGTTTTTTATATTACTGATAAAAATTTGTAGAAACGTTTTCTCTTGCAAGTTCCTGTGTAATATCCTTCATTTTGCCTCTTAGTCTTCAAAGCCTCGTTTACCCTCTGACCCTTTTCCAAAAAGTGCGTACCACCCTCTGCTCTCACAATATTAGTGCGGCTACAGACTGAAGCAGCTTCAGAGCGGTGCGCGTTGCTGAGGCGCGGACAGTCCCGGGGGTGTAAGTAGCACGTAGGCTGACTTTCCTCATGGCCAGGGACTTGCTCGGTGTTTGATTTTCAGTTTGTCATCACCATTTCTTGAGATTCTGCCACGTGGAGAAGCTTACAGCTTCCATTACTGTTGTTCAAATTGTAGAAGATACATGTAGTCTGTACCCCCTCAACCAGTTTTAAGTGTACGGTTCAGTAGGGCCGAGTCTATTCACACTGTTGTGCAGCCAGCCTCCAGAACTCTGTCTTGCCAAGTGAAGATTCTCTACCGTTACATAGCACTCCCCGCTGCCCCGTCCCCGGTACTGGCAGCCGCCACTCTGTTTTCTGTCTCTGTGAACTTGACTGCTTCAGATACCTCATATAAGTGGAATCCTACAGTGTTTGTCTTCCTGTGACTCAGGCTTATTTCACTTAGCGTAATGTTCTCCGTGTTCATGCCTGTCGCAGCGTGTGTGGGAATTTACTTCCTTTTTTAAAGCTGTATAGCACCCCTTGTTGTGTATATAGCACATTTTGTTCATCCGTCTACCCATTGGTGAGCACTTGGTTGCTTCCGCCTTTTGGTTATTGTGAATAACGCTGCAGTGAACATAGGAGTTCAGATAGCTTTTTCAAGATGCTGCTTTCAATTCTTTTGGATATATATATATCCAGAAGTGGAAATGCCAGAACATAAGGTTTTTCTTTAATTTTTTGAGGAACTATCAAGCCAGCACTACATTGACAAAGCGTCCCAGTTTCTTGACATTCTTGCCAATACTTTATTTGCTGGGGATTTTTGTTTGTTTTTTATAGTAGCTGTCCTAAGAGACATGAGGTAATATCATTGCTTGCTTTTTTTTTTTTAAGAAAACTCTTTAAAGAGATCATTTCAAATATATTTTAAAATTAGAGATAATAGTATCATGGAACCCTTGCCCCTACCCCCATGTATGTGTTACCCAGCTTCAGCTGTAGTAACAGCTCATGACCAAATTTGATCCCTTTATTGAACCAAATCCAAAACATGATATATTTTATTTGTGAATTTTTCAGTATGTATCTTTAAAAGGACTCTCAAAAACATAATTCCTTTATCATCCTTCTAAAAATTTAACAGTAATTCCTTAATATCATCAAATACCTAGTAAGTATTCAAATTCCAATGTCATAAATTTTTTTATGGTTAGGACCAAGATCCAGATAAGGTTCAGACATTGTGATTAAATTTTCAATTCTTTCTTTAAAAAATGATTGTTTCCCTCCCTACCTTTTTTTTTTCCCCTAAGATTGATTGAGTGATTGATTAATTGATGTTAGAGAACATGTGGAGGGGAGGGGCAGAGGGAGAGGGAGAGAGAGTATCAAGCAGACTCTGTGCTGAGCATGGAGCCCAACGCAGGGCTTGATCTCATGACCCTGCGATCACAGCCTGAGCCAAAACCAAGTCAGATGCTTAATCAGCTGGGCCACTCAGGTGCCCCTCCCATCTTTTTTTTTTTTTTTTTTTAAATCCCTTGCGGTTTAGTCACTGATGAGACTTGCCTCCGTGATTTTCTCAAAATGTGAATTTTGGTGACTGCATCTTCATGATTCAACACTTCCCTCTGTATTTCTTATAAATTAGTAACCGAATCCAAAGACCTGATCAGATTATAGCTAGAGTCTTTCTGGAGGCAGGCAAGACCGCTGCATAGGCAGTAGTATGTTTTTCCATCCAAAGGCACTTACTGCCTGGTTCTCTCTCTAATGGTTTTTTTTTTCCTTAAAAATATCTACTACTGTTAATACATAACATGGGAATTTTAGCAGTTGATGTAACATTTGGGTTTCAAAATTCTGAGCAGAAAGCAACATGTGAGAAACCACTAATATTTAAAATTAAACATATTTTCTATATGAAGCCAGTTTATAACTTTTGGCACTTTTTCATCAGGTGATGAATGTAGTATTGGTTCAGCCACAGACTTGACTGAAAGTAGCTCCGTGGTGGATGGAGACTGGACAATGGTGGATGAAAACTTCTCCACACTCAGTCTAACACAGTCAGAGCTAGAGCACATCTCCATGGAGTTGGCGAGTAAGGGGCCTCACAAATCCCAGGTCCAGCTTCGGTGAGTTCCTCAGCATCCTGGAAGCACAGAATGCCTACTCAGGATTTTTGGGCAGATAGGGTACAGGGGCTGTTTTCCTGATAACATCTATGGCGCCTTCTGAGCATAAATCTTTCTGCTTCTGTTTAGATACTTGCTACACATCTTCATGGAGGCAGGATGTCTGGACTGGTGCATTGTCATTGGCCTGATTCTTAGAGAATCCTCAATAATCAACCAGATTGTGGTTCTCATCCAGTCTTCAGAGGTAGATGGAGAGATGTTACAGAACATAAAGACAGGGCTGCACGCAGTAGACCGATGGGCCTCTACAGATTGGTAAGTACACGTCTCCTTAGGCTTGTTACCTCGGCTGCCCTCAGGAGAGTCCTGTCCTTCCACGGTAGTAAGGTTTAGTTCTGGTTCATTTATTTGGAAATTGTTTAGGTAGGTAGAAATAAAAATGCTTTCACACATTCGTTTCTGAAGTTGTTTTCTTTCGTCACCATTCTATGCCCAGCCAGCTTTGTAAATGACACAGTGCAGATGATCTTAAATTATTAGACTGGAACTTTTAGGTCTGTGTTTCGGTGGAATTGCTGGTAATAAGAACCTGAAAATAACTACTTTGAAAAGATAAAAACTTAAGGCGTGTGTGAATTTAACAGTCCATAGCAGTTACTAGCAAGCCCAAATTAAGATTAGTGGATAGAAGTGAAGAGCCTTGGATTCTAGCCCTTCGACACCAGTTATGTGTGGATTTGGGGTTTCCCTTACTTGGATCTAGTTTTTTTCCTTAGTTGCCAAATTCACTTAGAAGAGATGTACTCTCTGAAGGTTCTTCAAGTCCTCAGACTGTGGAGTACGATCTTTTAATTGTAATACTACTGGAGAAAGAATGTCCTTGCTGCTAGAGCTCAGAAACGTAAGACACTTCCCCTGGGTGTGGCGCCCCTGCGCTGGCCAGGACGCCTGAGAAGCCTTTCCTCCCTACCCGGTGCCTCTTCCCCTGCCCGCATCACCTAGCATTGAGACCTCACTGTGCCAGTGTTTAGTAGGAGTTTGTCCAGAACATTCTAGGGAGCATTTTGAATGTGGCATTAGCTAATTTCCTTTTCTCTGTATTTAGTCCTGGATATAAGCCATTTTTAAACATCATTAAGCCACAAGTACAGAAGCTCAGTGAGCTCACAGAGGAGCAAGTCCAGCCTGAAGCCTTCCAGCCAGTCCCCGTGGGTAAGACCCCGGAACACGCCGGTCCCCGGGCAGAGGAGAGCCGGGGCTCCCTAGGCCATGGGAGCGTCCCCCCGGGCGAGGTCGGAGGTGGCAGTCTGGTCAGCCGGAAGGAGGAGGACACGACCCGAGCAGAGGAGGAGGACTCTTTTCAGGATGGGACTTACGACTGTTCTGTGTCCTAACGACAGTGGCGTGCCGGCACCGTGGGCAGTATTCATTCTTCAGCCGCAGCCGCGTACAGCTGAGGACACTGTGACCTAGTTGGCGGTTGAACCAGGGAGAAAACTCAGTAAGGTAGTATTAAATTTTAACTCTTTCTCCTCTAAGAAATCTCGGACTCCATAAAAATGTGATATCATTTTTCATAAAAAATTTTTTAAGCTGCAGTGGAAAGTAATAAAGAGTATTGTACAGATGTACATGAGAATATTTTGGTTTTATTCTTAAAGAATGGTAGCTCTTAAACCATAGGGATTGTTTTGCCCTAGATGAGCCTACTTTTTCACTACTTCCAGCTTCTTACATGTTTTCTGGTTCAGTGTGTGTCCAGACTGCTTTTTAAAAATAAATGCGAAGGTGCTTGCTGGAGCTCATCAGGCACTGAGCTCCCTGTGCGCCCCCTTTGGATTGAGAGCGCTGGACTCTTCCCGCATTGGCCTCCTGAGCAGATGCCTGCCCTGGCACAGCGGCGGCTGTCATGATGGGGACTTGTCCTTGGCTTTGTTTAGCCTTTAAATCCCAGTCCTGAATTGGGGGAAAGCTATTTAACCTGTGAGTCAGTGTGCCTGCTCCTTTAGCAGCTTGATTCCTGCTGGATCAGTGTGGGCAGAGGTCTGGGGGCTCTTACCAATTATGCGGTTAGATACCACTAAACTGTTTTGTATCAGAGAACTGTATCTTTTTGTGAATACTCTTGTGTAAATAGACTCAAAGGCACTGTTCATATTTTTAGGGCTTATATGATAATTTGTAAGGTTTGATGCTGGATTCTGCATGGTGATACTCACTCTTGGAAGGAGAGACAGGGGCTTGCTCTTCTTTCCAAGTAGGAGCAGTCTTCATAGAAAAAAGGTTTATTGGCTTGGTCGTACAGTAGCAGAAATGGTCACACTGATCATGAAATGAAATAGGCTTTGTGCAAATTTAGTTTCTTATTTATTGGTTTTGTAAATTGAATACAAATGGACCTTTATGTAAATAGACTGCTGAATCCTGTATTATCACGGCTACTAAAAATTACTATGTGAAGAATGCATTCTTCATTGTAACTTTTAAAATATTTTATGTATTTCTAGATATGACTTAAATTTTAGTTTTCATACATTATGAAAACCTATCTGCATACTCCTTAATGGCTTCAGACTAAACACATACCCACTGTATGTACTTCCAGTTACCTTGTATCAGTATTAATTTACATAGCTTGTTTGTACTGTGCAATTTGAACAAAGGAATGCAATGTTATTTTTTACAAAAACAAACTTGTTTATTTTTGTAATAACAATGTATCTGGATGTGGACCAAATTCATACCACTATGTAAAACAGCCTCTCTTCTCATAGTGCAATTACAGTTTAGAAATAAAACTTGGTCCTCTACCCTTGCTTTTTTAAAGTAAATGGCTAGATACAGTTGTTCTAGCCTGGGTTTCCTTGGAAGGGAAACACAAAACCATTCAAAACTCATCAAACTGTTTTAAATTATTGAGTTTGGTAATTTACTGTCATTTATTTTTGACATTACAAGTGCAATAATTTCACATACTAGAACTCCTGGACGGGTGGAATATGTGATGATGGTACCTGGTCTTTCTGGTGCTACTTTATTTAAGCCTTTGTTTTAAACCACCTTTCCCCAACTCTTAAGATAGAAAATGTGTCCCATGTGAGTACATGCAGCCCAGCGTGAAACTTCTCCTAGCCTAGTCCATTAAATGGAGGAGAACGAGCATTATTTTTGTGTTTGGTGTGAATATACAGTCAATAAAATGATTTGCCATTGTAAACATTGTGATCCTTTCAAATCTCTGGATGTGCTGCTGGGTTCATCTTGCAGTCTTCAAAGCAGGGCACCAGTATGTTAACTGAACTCCTGTGGTTAACACCGTGAAGGCATCTTGGCTCCTATCCTTGTTTCTCAAGTCATAGAAATGGGCGGCCCAAAGGCAGAAAAATTGGCAGGTTTACAGAAAGTTTCTTTTTGGTAATTTGTTATATATTTTACTTTTTTAAATTTATATTTTTATTTTGCCTTGTTTGGTTCACATATCAATTGTTGAAGCCATAATTTTAACGATGAATTTAAGTATTCAGTATAACTATTTGAAGTTTATTTGCTGATACCAAAACAAGTCATTTTGGAGGATAAAGTCAACCTTTGCTTGTAATTAAAGTTGCTGCTACTTCTATAATGTGTATTTATTTATTTTTTTTAACTTGGTAAAGGGCAATAAAACCGTTACAGGAACTTTGTTTATTCAACACCTCAGCCACGGGAATATTCTTTTCATTATGTAATTCTACCTCTTAGAATTTTATGAAATAACTACAAATTCAGATTTAAAATTTATATGCAGAATTACTTAGGAGCATCAACACTTGGCAGCAGCTATAAGCCTGACTGTAGAAGCTTGCAAGAACAATCCATCTCAAGGACACAGAAAATGTTCAAAATGTAATCAAAATGATTTCCTCCAAACAAAACTGTCTATGTAAGCCTAGAGGAGACTGGGCCCCATCTCTAACAGGTGGGATTAAAAGTGATTGAGTTCCCCAGTTTCCTAAGTCTTTGTCTCTATGGAATTCTCTCTTAACGGACGTTTCATGTAAGTGGAATCCTATATCTGGCTTTTTCTGTGTGGCTTCTTTCACTTCTCAGGACATTTTCAAGGTTCATCTTTGTACGTGAGTACTGAATAATGTTCCACTTTCTGGATATACTGCTGCTTTTTATCCATTCATCAGCTGAGGGATATTTGGGTGGTTACCACCATTTGACTGTCATGAACATTCACGTACAAGTTTCCATGTGGATAGAAGTTTTTGGTTCTCTCTAGAAGTGAAAATGCTTGGTCATGTACCTGGTTAATGTTTTGAGGAAATGCCCAACCATACTCCAAAGTGCCGGCGCCATCTTCTATGCTCCCACTAGCAGAGAAGGTGGGCTCCAAGTTCTTGCATCAGCAGTGGTTGCTGGCTGCGGGTTTGGTTACAGCCATCTGAGTTATGTATGAAGCTGTGCGTCATTACAGCATGGGTCTGGATTTTTGTGGTGGCTAATGTCTTTTCATTTAGTTATCAGCCGTTTGTGTATCTTTAGAGAAAAATGTTTGTATGATTTGCCCATTTCAGAGTTGGGTCATGTATCCTTTTATGGTTGATTTGCAAGAGCTCTTCATACATTCTGGATACTAGACCCTTACCAGATAGGATTTGCAGGTATTTTCTCATTCCAAGGGCTTGTGACTTTCGGGACACTGTCCTTTGAAGCATTAAGTTTTTCATTTTGGTGAAGTCCAACTTTTTCTTTGGTTGTTTGTGCTTTGGTGTATGTAAGGAACCACTGCCTAATACAGGGTTATGGAGATCTGTGCCTATGGTTTACTCTGAGAGTTTTGCATTTTTTGTTTTTTACAGTTTAGGTCTTTGACCCGTTTTAATTTTTGTGTACGGTATGAAGTGGGGGGGGGGGTCTTTGTTCTTTTTGTGTGTGGATATTCAGTTGTCCCAGCACCATTTACTGAAAAGGTTTTTTTTTTTCCTCACCAAATTGCCAAAAATCATTTGACTATAAACATACGGACTTATTTGTGGACTGTCAAGTGTATATTGATCTCTGTTCTTACTAAGCCAGTACCACACTGTCTTGATTACTGTCCCTACTTTGTAGGAAGTTTTGAATATATGACTCGTAAGTTTGTTTTTTCAAGACTGTTTGTTTGGGCTATTATGGGTCCCTTGCATTTCCGTATGAATTTTAGGATTACGTTGTCAGTTTCTGCACGTACAAGTTGGGATTGTGTTCAGTTTGTGGCTCAACTTGGAGAATATTGCCACCTTAATTAAGCCAATCCACAAACGGGATTTCTTTCAGCAGTGTTTGTTTAGTTCTGTAAAAGTCTTGTACTTTTTATGCTTATTCCTAAGTATTTTATTCTTAATGCAATTGCAAAGAGTTGCTTTGTTATAGAAAAACAGTTCCTCATCTGTGTATTGATAGCAGTTCCTGTAACACCGCTGAATTCATTTACTAACTAACTGTAACAGTTTTTTTTGTGGATTCCTTAGGCTTTTCTATCTAAATCTGTCCTTTCTGATCTGGATGTGTCTTGGCAAACTGCTAGAACCTCAGAACAATATTCAGCAGAAGCGGCCCCAGTGGGCATGCTGATCTTTCTGACCTTAGGGGGACGTTTTCAGGCTTTCATCATAGATGATGATGTTAGCTGTGAGTTTTTCCTAGGAGGGGACTTCCTCACCAGGATAAAAGACTCTGTCGAGGTGGTGTATTGTTACACACTGATGTTTCAGGTATTAGACCAACTTTTCCTTCCTTTAATTTTCATTCCTTTAATAAATCCCACTTGGTCACAGTATAGAGCCGAACTTGAAGAAATACATTAGTGCGTATTTTTACAAATCAAATAAAGAAGAGCCAGACATAAAGAGGCCTAAATGCATTTTGGCTTTATTGGCCCTAAAAGGCGACAGGTGCATGATGAGGAGGTGTACCGAACTGTACCGAGGCAATTCACTGAGAAAGCAAAATAACTTGCATAGGAACTTGCCCAGGGACCTGTTCTGGGGGGGGAGGGGTGGCAGTGCCCCCCTTCCTTGGGAGAGGAGAGGAGAGGGAGTGGTGGGCCACTGGCTGAAAGACCATTTCTTCCTCCTGCCCCCACAATCCTTCTGGATTAGCCCTTCAGTGATTTTCTTTGCCAATGGAGAGGATTTTAAAAAGCTCAACATTTAACAAAATATGATACACAATTTCATTCCAGAGTAAAAAGCATTCCAGTATTTCCTTATTGAGCTCTTTGCTCACATACCCGCTCTGCCCACGTGAGCCATCTAGGTCTTTAAAAGCAATTAAAAAGAAAAGACTTTAAGAAGGCTCTGTGGACTTGAAATAACCCTTCAAAGCTGGGCATACAGACCAAACAAGATCGGGTTTTTCTGTTAAGATACTAACTAGGAGTTTAAAAAGTTTCAGTAATGTAAGGCAACAATTAATCCTCAGCAAGTCAGCAAACCAGTGAAAAGACAGACCACTGTTCTTCCTACAGCTTCCTGAGTGAGCAGCCGACTGCGGCGCCTTCAGTGGAGACATCTTAGCAACCCTATGGGTGCTCACTTCCATCAGCTAAACTGGAAACAGGTACTTCATGCAGCAGTCTTTCTAAGGTCAGACTCTTTCACTGCATGTGCAATACTGGGCTACTTACACTGAAATTCTGTAGGGAAAACTACGTTTATTAGAATTTGAAAAGGCCCTCTCAGAAGTGAGTTTTGAATGAGGAGCTACTCCAGTCTCCGGCTGCTGCCTCAACAGCGGCATGAAGAGTAAGTGGACGTCCTCAGCCATTTCTGGCACTAAAGCAGTCTGCCCTGAGACCAGGGAGCATCTTGAAAACCAAAACAAAAAAGACTGTTTACAAAGAAAAACAAAGGCAGAAAGAAAACCATGATGATTACTGAAAGGGAATCACATCCTTCCCAAATGGGGGGAAGTAACTTTCATATGATGCCTGTCCTCAACGTGGGACTCCCACCACAAACCCTATTTCAGAGCAGCCACAGGGACAAAGGAACTCGGCCGTATTTCGAAGTTCACTGAGCCATCACTTTTTGTCCGCAACTCTGATTCTCTATAAGCTACCAACCCGGCAACCCTTCCCCACCCCTGACGACGTCGGAAGTCCGCTGGTGCGACCGCTAGCAGGGGGCGGGCGCCCGGGAGGAGCAGGCCTGAGAAAACACACCGCATCCGTCTGTCACAAGTCCTCCTGTGATGCACGCCTAGTGCCACTTTGTTTTACTATGGCTTTTCTTTAAAATGCCTTTTTGGCCTATGCTGGCTAAACTCAGAGTTTGTCCAGCCTTTCCAGTTTCTTAATGGAAAAGAGCAAGCTAGGAGAACTGACCACTCATCTCCCCAAACCCTTCCACTGCCAGAGCCGAGACACACCTCCCAAGCCACACCGCCGTCTTCTAAATGAAAAGCACCTTGAGGTCCTCGGCCTGCCCTTCTGCAGGATCCTCATTCAGCAGCTGCAGGGCCGGTGGCCTCGCTGCAGGCGAAGCCAGCACCTGTAGCCCCCGGGAAAGCCAGCTCTGCTGGACACGGACGGATGACTGAGACTGGCGAGAAAACCGACAAAACTAAGGACTCAGTGCATCGACAAAGTTATGCCCTAAAGGATTAACCTTGGATAACAGGACATGCCTACTAAATGAAGAGAATCAGTATTTATAAAATGCCCAGCCACTCGTCACCCCACTCACTTTCCAGCCCAGAGCAGCCACCGTGGCAACCCTGGGCTCTGAGGGCGGAACCGAGCCTGTGCGCTTGCACCCACGACAGCCTGAGCCAGAAGAGCGTGGAAAAACCCCTCAGGAAAGGCAGCTGAACAAACGCTCTGCTGAAACTGGCAAAGGGGACAGGGGAAAAGTTAGACATCGGGCCTTGAAAGCAACTCCGAAAAGCATCACAGCGACGGCTCTCAGGAACCTCGTGTCAGAAGGGTGCGCATCCCCAGCTCGGCACAGGCTCCCACGTCGGGACCCTGGGCTTCGCTCTGGAGGAGCCAAGCACATTCGAGCAGCTGCCTGAAGCAGCAGAGCCCTCGCTGTCCCTGCCTTCTGACCCCTAAGGTTGCCATCTCAGGGGAGTCTTGACTCCAGCAAACGGATTTTAGCTACCATCCTCTGACCAAACCATCTTGGGCTTCACCTGGAAATGTCCTTTGTCCCATGCACGGCTCACAGTACCTTCTACATCTGTCATGATCCTAAGGGGTAATAACTACTCAAGTGGTTTGTTGGCTTTTATCCTTAAGGTCCCAGAGAATGACTGACGGGTGTCGTGGTGGTGCCCACGGTGCTTCGGGGCCAGGAAGCCGGTGCTTTCAAGTGTCAGGCCACGCGTCCCTACCCCACAGTGTCCCCATCATCATGCTGGGCCCTGAAGAGTGTCAGCCCACGAAGCTCTCTGAACAGGTGCTCATTCAAAATCACTGACTTACAGACATCCATGTAACGCGGGGAGAAATCGCGTCACGGGGGGTACCCTGCTGGGCATGTACTCCGCGCTCCTCCAGAAGACTAAAACACAAAGAGACTGTAGGTGCACACCCAGGCAGAGGGAAATGTCCAGTCTGGGAACTTCTCTCTCAGAGCATCCAGCTGGGAGGATTTCTTATCTTCCCCAGAAAAGTAGTGGGCAGCAATGGCCACAGTGACCATCCCTTCAGGCTGTTCTTCCAAGACCTGGCAGAGAAAATTAGTTTAGTTCTCCGGTTCTAGGAAGGCAGGATAATGATCCCAAGCGTCACCTGGGAGCCTGATCAGTGACAGCAGCAATTCAGGGAAATTCCCACCTGTATTTCTATCCAGAACCGCCATGCAGAGGCCTGGAGCCCGTGGGAGTAAAATACGAAGTAGTCGCCTCCTTTACTTGTGACCGGGGTGCCGTTGCCAAGAGACCACTGAGAGAGTGTTGACCCTTTGTGGGTTCGAATGTAGAAGGACATGTGGCTCGGTCCTGTAAGGTAAGAGGAAGAAGAGTTCACCTTTTAAAAAGCATCAAGGAAAGCAGTTAATGCGCCACCAAACCAGCCTCTGAAGGACCTGCCTCGTGTCACCTTCCAGATACTCACTACAGACCTACCGGAGGTTCTGCTTTGCACCTCCACTCCGTGGCCTCAACCGGGGGAAGGAATGAGCTCCAGCGGAAAAGGCATAAAATTTACAACGAGGAAACCTACAAGAACCTAGTGCACGTGAGTCCTTCAGAAATCTAGAGAATAAGCTTCATTGAGCCAAGAGGTAACTTCAAGAACTGGAGCAAAAGAGTAGATAAGACTTAAGAGACCCAAACGCATCACGAGGGCGGCGGTCCAGTAAGGGAGGGAGCCCAAGACACAATGCAGCCAACGTGGAGAGGGAGTGGGGAAGCAGAGCTGTAGAGACTTGTAGGGTTAAGGCCACTAAAAACTGAGATAGTGAAATGTTACATAATATGTGGTCAAAACAAAAAAAACTTTCCTAAATGCCAGAAAATACTCTCTTTAGTTAAAGACCAAAGAGAACCTGTCCTACAACAAACGAATACAGCAAATAAAGCATAAAGTGGAGGCCAAATGCATCAGTCCTAGAAATAAATGTGAATAGATCTAATCAGCAACTAGAAGGAGAAAAAACTTCAACTGGGCTTAAAAAGCCAGATCCAGTCATCTATTGTATTCAAGAAATATACTTAAAAGAGATTCAGAAAGGGTAAAAATAACAGTATGAACAAAGTGGACACAGTTTTTAAAAAGATCTCTTTTGGGGCGCCTGGGTGGCTCAGTCAGTTAAGCGGCTCAGGTTATGATCCCAGGGTCCTGGGACCGAGTCCTGCATTGGGCTCCCTGCTCCTCTCTCTACCCCTCCCCACTGCGCATGCTCGCTCTCTCAAATAAAAAGACCTCTTTGAGCTCAGAAAAAAACCCGCAGGATTCAAGACAAAAGCATTACATGTAAAAAGGCACTTTTTAATACTAAAAGCTTTAATTCACAGTAATACGACATTGTGAGTTCTGTGCATCAAGTGACAGCAACTGCTTGATGAAGCAAATCTACAGGAGATGCAAAAAGATATACATGCAGCCAGACACAAGTAAGAGACTAATGAGTTGAACAAAAAGGATATAAAAAGAGCAAAAGAAATGATCCGTGAAGTAGATCATATGGATATATATATACAACTTTAGAAGATAAATTCTGCATTATCGGGCATGTACAGTGGGCACAAAACATTAAATATTAGCTATTTATAAAGGAAATACCGGTTCTATAAAATTGAAATATAAGTAACACTGACTGTAATTTGGTAAAACTTAAAATTATCAATAAAACAAAATGATGGCCTTCTACCTAGAAATTTTAAAAATCTACTTAAAAGACTCAGGGTGGCTCAGTCGGTTCAGCGTCCGACTGTTGGCGTCCGCTCAGGTTGTGCTCTCATGGGTCATGGGACCAAGTCTGTTTTGGGCTTCCTGCTTAGCAGGGAGTGTGCTTGGGATTCTCTCTCTGCCTCTGCCTCTCCCTCCGCCCCTGGGGCATGCTCTCTCAAATAAATAAATCCTTAAAAATAAATTTATAAAAGACTTGGGTTAATAAAGAAGAAATGTGAACAAAAATTACAGAAATTTTTTGTAAACAATGAAAATATTACATATTAAACTACCAGGTACATGTAAAAGCAGCGATAAGAAGAAAATCCGTTGTAATAAATGTTTTTTCATCTATTTAAATAAAATTTAAATCAAAATTTAAGTACAACCACGAACAAAAAAACAAATGTTACAGATAAAGCAGAAAGCAGAAATCAACAAAAGAATGAAAATAGAACTAAACCGCTGTAACTTAGTGAAAAAAATCTATTCTTTTTTAAAATTAACAACTACTAGCTAACCTGGCTAAGAAAGAGGCAGGGGAAGGGGAGTGGAGAAAACCCAAGTATACAAAAAGAATAAGAAAAATAGAAGAAATGTTTAAAATCACATGTGACTACTCTGCAGACCTCTATATTATTAAATTTGGAAACCCAGATGAAATGGATACTTTTTAAGGAAAATAGATTACAACAGGGATACAAATCTTAAGCAGACCAATTTCCCCAGAACAAGTTAAACTACCCCTGCAAAAAAAGGACCATGACCAGATGGTTTCAGAGAGCAATACAAGCCAACTTTTCAACCAGATTGTTAAATGCTTCCAAAACTGTTCCAAGGCATTCGAAATGAAGGACATAAAGAGTACCAAAAAAAAAAAACATGGACCAATATTACTCATGAATATTAACTCAAAACTTCTAAATATTAGCAAACAAAATCCAACATCATGCAAAGAAAATAACAAACCACGGCCTAGTGGAAAACACCATATCAAAGGACCCAAGGAAGAAATAGCCTAGGATTATCTTTACAGATGCTGAAAGTAGCCTTTCCCAAAAATAAAACCCATTCCTTATAAAAACATTCAAGACGTGACTGCTGTTAAATGCTTGCCTAAGGCTCGCCTCTCACACGCTGGGAAACACTAGACATCTGTGCTCTGCGTAAAGCAAGGATGCCCACTCACCACGTCCACACCATTCCACACCATACGAGCGGCACCAGCCACTTACACACACCAATTACAGGCCTGAGGACGGGTAAAGAAGAAAGACTGTATTTGCAGATGATACACAGTAGTCAACAAGCTAGACTTGAGTTCTGTTTTTGTAAGGCTCTCAGGCTAAGAATGGTTTTTACGTGTTTAAAAAGCAGTTAAGGGACACCTGGGTGGCTCAGTCAGTTAAGCGTCTGCCTTCAGTTCCAGGTCACGATCCCAGGGTCGTGGGATCCAGCCCTGTGTCTGCTTGTGCCCCTCCCCCCAGTCATGCTCGCTCATTTGTTCTCTCTCAAATAAATAAAATCTTAAAAAAAAAAAAAAAACAGTTAATAAAAAATCCACAATAGGGACATACAGCAAAGCCCAAAGTATTTACTAGCTCTGGCCATTTAAAGATTGGCAATTCCTAGTATACCTGGGGAACTCTAGAGAAGCAATGATTAACTCACCAAGTAAAAGATTCAGTGAGGTAGCAAGATACAAAATTGACGTACAACATATAACCAGTTAAGAGAACATAACGGTAGAGAAAACCCCAATTATAATAGCAACAAAAACTAGATGAGGAGAATCTTATTAACACTCCTGAAAGACACAAAAGTAGACGTGAACACATGAAAAGCCGACATTCCCAGTTCTTGGACAGGGTGACAGTATTATGTCAGCTCTCCTTAATTTATAAACTATGATACTCCCCAAAATACCAATAAGCAGTAAGTTTTATGTCAGAGTCATACTAAAGTTCATATGGAAAAACAAACATGCGAAAATAGCGAGGAAAATCCTGAAAAACAAAAATCATAAAGGATCTTTAACCCTCAAAAGAAGCTTAACAAAGCTTCTATAATTAAAATGTGGTAACAGGTACACAGGTACACAAACAGACCCACACATATATGGTCAAATATTTTTTCTGATTTCATGACATTTATAATCACAAAACACAGGGCAGTAGATGTGTTAACTTGCCTGCCAGGAACCTGAATTTTACTGCAATTCTCCAAATTGTACATAAAGGATAGAGAAAGGTTTGGCCTTTCCTGCGCTCCCTTTTTACAAGCTGGTGATTAAATAAAAATCAGAAATAATTATTGGCATGAACAAGAAACCGGCTGGTGCAAAATAAATTTATTTCCAATTAAATTTTAAAAGTCTAGAGAAACAAAAGTATCTGCCTTTGAAAGCATCAGCTGAGGCACTTAATTCCCTGTAAGTGCTTCATTCCCTTGGTTAACTGCCAAATTTTATGATCTCCCTACCACCATCTTGTGTCCTCCACCAGTTTTCCATACGAGATTTTCAAGTCCCTTCTGTGTTAAACTGAGTAAACTATGCCTTAGCACAATAAATATAATTATTTACTTTTTACAGTAAATATAATGATGGCTACAGTCACCAAAAAATACAAAAAATCAAGCAAGCTACTTGTGAAAGAGGAAGTTTGGTAAAAGAGTGGGCAAAGCTGAGGTATATACAATCAAATAATTTTGACAAAGATGCCAAAGCAGTTCAACAGGGTAAGGTAAATCTCTTCAAGAGATGATGCTAGAACAACTGGATATCCATAGAGGAAAAAAAAGAACCTTGACCTCTACCTCCCACCGTACACAAAAATTAATTCAAGGTATATTATAGGCCTAAACGTAACAGCTAAATGAAGCTTCTAGAAGGAAACACGAGTCTATCTTTGTGACCTCTGGGTAGACAAGGTTTTTTTTTAGAGAGGACACATAAAGTACTAATTCTAAAGAAAAACCTGATAAATTGGAATTTATAAAAATTTAAAACTTCTGCACATCAAATGACCCCATTAAGAAAATGAATGGACGGGCGCCTCGGTGGCTCAGTCATTAAAGCATCTGCCTTCGGCTCGGGTCATGATCCCGGGGTCCTGGGATCGAGCCCCGCATCGGGCTCCCTGCTCGGCGGGAGGCCTGCTTCTCCCTCTCTCACTCCCCCTGCTTGTGTTCCCGCTCTCGCTGTGTCTCTCTCTGTCAAATAAATAAATAAAATCTTTAAAAAAATAAAAAGAAAAATTAAAAAAAAAAGAAAATGAATGGACAAGAAAATCTCGGAATCTGATACATACATATCTGATAGAGGACTATGATCTGGAACATACACACTCCTGCAAGTCACTAAGTCCAATTTTTAAAAGGGAAAAGGAAACAAAGCAAGGTAACTGAGGATCTTCCAATAGGCACTTGGAAGAGTGCCCTACATCATTAGCTACCAGAGAAGTGCTAAATGCCCCACAGCAATGGTTCAATGGAAAAGAACAGCAAACACTGGAGAGAATGTGGAAAAGCTGGAATTCTCCTGGACTCCTTGTGGGGAACCAACAACATGCTTAATGACCCAGACCTAGAATATTATGTACTGGAAGACTATTTACATGAAGCTCAAGAATGGTACAAAGTGAACAGTAGCAGGAACTTTTTTAAAAATGAACTTCCTGTGTTAAGAGTTCTCCTGAGAAAGAGAACCAATCCTCAACATCATATTAGCAAATCAAGTCCAACACTGTGTAAAAAGAATTACATACTACAACCAGGGGGGGATTTATTCCACGTACGCAAGGGTCGGCCTTGGAACATCAGTTAATGTAATCCATCACACCAAGAGGCTAATGAAGAAAAATCACCTGGTCACATCAGGAAAGAGAAAAGCAAAATCCAACATCCTTTCATAGGCAAAGCTCAGCAAACTAAAAATAGGAGTTTTCTCAACCTGAGAAAGAGCATCTACAGAAAACCTACAGCCGACGTGATACCCAGTAAAAATGTAGACGCTGTCCCACCGAGACCAAGACCAAGACAACGATCCCCACTCTTACTCCTCCTCACAGCACTCTTGTTCACAGTACTGGAAGTCCTAGCTAAGGCAGTAAGACAAGAAAAGGTAATAAAAGATAAAAAAGATTGGGAAGGAAGAAATAAAATAGTCTTTGTTTGCAGGTGACATGATCATCTGTGTAGGAAATCCCAAAGAATCAACAACAACAACAACAACAGAAAACTCCTGGAACTAATAAATCATTATGGCAAGGTTGCAGGATATCAAGTTAATAAACAAAATCAACTGTTTTCCTATATACCATCAATGAAAAATACTATTTACATTTACATCAGCATCCCCAAAAATGAAATACTTAGGTACAAATCTCACAGAAGTTGTACAGAATCTATACGAGGAAAACTACAAAATATAGTTCTGATGAAAGAAAACAAGATACAAATAAATGGAGAGACGTTCCATGTCATGGATAGGAAAAAATATTAACATGTCATTTACCCAACTTGATCTATAGATTTCAATGAAATTCCAGTCAGAATCCTAGGAAGTTCTATTGTGGATCGTGACAAACTGATATATGGAAAGACAAAAGACACGCAATATCCTGAAGAAGAATAAAGTTGGAGAGGACAGATACTACCCCCCTTCAAGGCTTGATCAGGAGTGCACCGTAATGACAAAACAGAGAAACAGATACACGGAACAGACAGCCCAGAAATAGACCCACACGAATACAGCCAACTGATGTCCGACAACGCAGCAGAGGTGTTCAGCAGAGGCGGGACAGTCTTCAACAAACGATAGTGGGACAACGGGAAATCCACGTGCAAAAAAAAAAAAAGAATCCTACACTCAGACTTTACACCTTTCACAAAAATTAACTCAGAATGGATCGCTCATGGATCTAAATAGAAAACACTAAACTTGCAGAAGGTAACATCAGAGGAAATCCAGAGACCCTGGGTTTGGCAATGACTTTTACACACGACAGCAAAATCATGCCCCATGAAAGACAAACTGATTACACGGGACTTCATTAAACTTAAAAACACTCTTGAGAGAATGAAAAGACAACCAGATTGGGAGAAAATATTTGCAAATCACTTATCTGATAGAAAGGACTTCTATCCACGTGCATGGAGAGCTCTTCAGCTTCAACCACAGAAATCAAACCACCCAGTTAGTACACAGACACGTCACCAGGGGTGACACACACGGCAGGAGTCCGTGAGAAGACGCTGCACACCGTGGGTCAGGAGGGAACTGCACACGGAAAGGGAGACACCACCAGCGCTCTGTCAGAATGGCCAGAATCGCCGAGTGCGGCTGGGAGCGCACAGGGTGCAGCCGGGCTCGCGGAGTCCGGCAGCTTCTGACGAAGGTAAATATAGGCCGGCCACACGATCTAGCAACCATACTCCTAGGTTTTTATCCGGGTGAGTTAAAAACATGCCTAGACGAAAACCTGCAAACATGTTTCCAGCAGCTTTGCCAAAAACTGGAGGCAACCAAGCAGCCCATCCTTCAGCAGGGGAACGGCCGAACTGGGGCACGTCCATATCGCTGCCGAGCAGTAAAAAGAAGAGAGCTCTCGAGCCCCTGAGACATGAAAAGGCCCTGAAACGCATATGCTAAGTGGGAAGGGCTACAGATCATATGCCTGCAGCTATAGGATACCCTGGAAAAGCAGAAACAGTAGAAACAGCAACAGAGTCAGCGTTGGCCAGAGGGAGTGGGGGGGGGGGGGGATGGCTGGGGGGAGCACAGGGGAGACTCAGGGCCGAGAATCTACTGTATGTGATACGGTGGGGACACGACATCACACATTTGTCCAAAACCCCCCCGAACTATGCAACACAAGAGTGAACTGAGCCTTCATGTAAACCAGGGACTTCAATTACTAATACTGTATCTGCACTGGCTCATCCGTTTTAGGAAATACACCACACTCCAAGGCAAGATGATAATAAGGCAAGTGGGGGGCGCTGCGGGGGGCGGGGGAGCTCTGCTTTCTGCTCAATTTTTCTGTAAAGCTAAAACCACTCTAAAAAAAAAAGTCTTAATGAGCTTTAAGTGCTCTTAGAAACACTAAGTTCCCCCTAGGTTGCTAGTCACTATCATTTAAGGAAAACAATACATACTTAAGAATGTTAGGACGTGAAAGAGAGAAGAAAACACTGTCCTTCCTGTCACTTACCTGTGGCTTCAAACGTCAGCTTCACAGAATCCCAGGGTGTCTGTTCTTTGGACACGAGTCTGAAATGAGCAGGATCTCCTGGAGAAACTTCTGGGGCAGGAAGATACCAATTTTTCCTATTTGGAAAGGTAGCTTCAATATTTAGGATGCTTAATTTTAGTTGACAGTTATCTCTGACTCATGGAAGTGGTCCAAATATATGACTCACATTCTGGGTATGAAAACCACCTCTGCCGGGCAGAATAAACCATGCTAATGACTCTAAAAGCCCGTTAATGTGTAATAAAACCTTCCCCAAAGTAAGAACATTCTAGGTGATCTTGATTCCGCTACCCATCCTGCGCCTTCTTACCCAGCCCTCTCCCACCAAACCACGAAAACGTCCCAGAAATGAAACGGTCTGAAGCGAAAGCTTCGCTGCTCTCTCTCGGGCCCAGCCTTTCTAACTGCTCGGGCCTCTAGAGGACAGATGTCCTAAATTTGAAAAAGCAACAGTAAGCTTCTGAGTGCTTTCTCCCACTTGGGCAGCGACGGAGAACACAGCACACGTGGCACGTGACGTCTGGGCCACCCACGTCAATCGTGAGGCAGGCACACAGTGACAGGACTCAAGACAAATGCACCCCCAGTGACAGCAGCTCACGAGGGGACCAACCTGATCAGGAAGTGCACCGGGAGGTACCACGGGAAGCCACACAGGGGTGCGTCCTCCTCACAGTGAGCTCGGATGGTATCGTTGATCTCAGGAACGTGAGGCGTTACGTGAGACATGCCCGTGTAATCAAACCCATTGATCCATATTCCGGAGTCCCGCTTCACTGCGTGTCCGTCCAGGTCATGAAACGTTCTAGTCATATGCTGCGAAGAACAGACCGATGAGAAAGCTACTGCTGGAGTCCCTTCCCCCGCATCCAGATTAACAAAGATGGGTGAATGTGACAAAACCAAGAACCGAGGTGGCTATGGAGCAGCTGAACCCCTCACACGCTGCTGGCAGGGGCGGGGTGGGCACAGCCCCTCAGGGAACCGCTCAGCGTCACCTACACGTGCACAGACCGGTCAAGCCCGCCCTCGGGCGCCTGCAGGGGGACCTTAGAGAAACGCCGGCAAGGTTCGGGAGCGCTGGCTCAGCTCCGTCCGTGGTAGCGCACGGTGCAAACCACCAAAATGCCCACCAGCAGCAGAAGGGGCTTCAAGTGAACCCCGTCGCTGAACCACAGTGACGCGAGGCAACATGGAGGCCTGTCCCACGCTGCCGGGCCACACGCAGCCAGTCACAAAGGAATATTTATTAGGTACGGCTTTGTAACAAGCTCAAGAAGAGGCAAACTGCATCTTCCTGTTTAGGGATCCATATGCACGCGGTCCAGGAAAGGTAATAAACTTCAAGACCGTATTTCCCTGGGGGGCGGGGCAGGGGAGGGGGAAGAAGTGGGATCAAGAAGGGGGCGCTGGTTCTTTTAGCAGGCACTGCTGATGTTCTTTAAAGTCGACGATGGATACAGAAATACAAAGTTTTATTATTTCTTACAAATATATTTATATATTTAAATTTTATTAAAACTTCTCTGAAAACCCATTTCAGATTTAAAAGACACGAACATCAGAACTCCGTTAGGATGAAGGCTGAAAACAAATACATCTGAGACAGAGACACACACACACTCTCCCTTTTCAGGGCGGCCTGAAGCTGTCCCGAGCAGAGACAAACAGCCCCGCTCACCCCCAGCCGACAGACGCGGGCACCACGCTCCAGCCAGCGCAGCAGGAAGAGAGCTCTGCGCAGGGCAGGGGCCGGGGAACTCGGGCCTGCAGGCCACACTCACCCGTGGAGGCACCGGCTGTGGCCACTCGTGCTCCACAAAAGGGCGGTGACAGAGGCCGTGTGGCTGGCAGAGCCCCAAGTATTTACTACCTGACTCTTTTCGGGAAAAGTGTGCCAACTCCCAGCACTGGGGAAGAAGAGAACCGCAAACAAATCAGAACAGGAGTTTTTAAAAATAAAATGTCGTTTTTCCTAACTACTACTAACGTAATTATAAAATTTTAGCAAGTCACTGAAAACACATTGACTCTCCTAAAAAGGAGCTGTTCTTCACTCAAGGTTTTGTAAATTGTCAAGTTTGTCACATAAGGCATATCGCTGTGTCCTCCAGGACTATAAACAAGGAATAGTTGGCCCTTTATCTCCTCCCTGGTAACTTATATTCCAAGTGTTACTATTATTCAAGTCCATGAATAATTACCTGGGTTATGACTCTTGGCTTTTCTTCCTTTTCCTTTAAGATTTTTTTGTAAAGTAGGCTCTATGCCCAATGTGGGGCTCAAACTCACGACCCCGAGACCCAGAGTTGTGTGCCCTACCGATCGAGCCGACCAGGCGCCCCTGTTTGAAGTTGGCGTTTTCTGTTTCGCAGCCTCGGAGAGAGAGAATGGCTGGAAAAATAAGGCAGCTTAGTTCTTTCTCCTGAGTTATATTGCCAACTTCAGAAAGTTTGCTGAAAACCTAAAATCCACGGACGTTCTAAATCCCGTGTTACTCGTCCCTCTCTAATAAGTTACTGTATTTTCATTATGACATCCTACCTCAAAGGCTACCTAAGATCCTTTTTTTTTTTTTTTTTAAGGTTTTGTTCCTTTATTTGACAGAGAGAGAGAGAGAGAGAGAGCGCGCACAAGCAGAGGGAGCGGCAGAGGGAGAAGCAGGCTTCCCGCTGAGCAGGGAGCCCGATGCGGGGCTCAACCCCAGGACCCCGGGATCATGACCTGAGCCGAAGGCAGACGCTTAACTGACTGAGCCACCCCCGGGTGCCCCTACCTAAGATCACTTTTATTAGCATTTTAAAATCTCGGTTTTATTTTACCAGTGGAATTCAGATTTTTTTCTCAGCCTGCAGACGTTTTTACGATCTGTCCTTCTAAAAGCTCTTCACTCCACAGCACATACTCGCTCTTGTTTTTCTAGGTAGGGGCATTTTTATAATTTGAACAGTTAACAAAACAAGCTGACGTGTCTAGCTCAGCCCCTTGGGAGGAGCGTGTCGCAGATCAGCAAGCCTCTCGGTGGTCAGGCTTTTCCTCACGGCCGCACGCACAAGAGCTGAGCACAAGTGAAGAAACAGGCCGAGCCTGCCGGCTTCCCTGGCGCCCGGTGAAGCTCGGCACACACGAGGCGCTCCCCTCCAGACCCTCCCGCGAAGCTGCTCTTACCTGGAGAAACACCCTCTTCGGCTTCGGGCTGGCGGGATGAGAGCTGTACGGGAAAAACACGCCACCGCAGACCAGGAGGAGCGTGACCGCGCACACCGAGGAGAGAGTCAGCAGGGTTTTCTTTGTGCTCTTGGCAAGGTAGATGAAGTTAATCTAAAGGAGAACGCAGAAACAGGCCAGTTACCGCCGGCTCTGTACCGGGTGTCACCGAGCGACCAAGAGGAGCGCCTGCCGGCACCCCACGCCTGGCAGATTAGCGCCGCCTCGGGGCTTGGCGGCCCGGACAGGAGCCCTGCTGGTGCCAGGCAGCCGGCCGGCGAGACGGGAAAGGACACAGAGACAGGGTCTCGGTTCCGTCGGCAAAGACACCAGGATGGAGACCCAGCACCAGTCAAACCATGACCTTATTTTACTTCTGATTCTCTCAACGCCCCGCGTTAACCACGGCACAGTAGACGCCACCTGTCCGCCAAACATCATGACATCAGGCTTTTGTTAAAGAACCGGAGGTAAGAGTGTAAGCGTAAGCAAGCCGGTCCCAAGGAAACTCAGGTTCCGCTCCTGATGCTCTGGCACCATGCCGCGGTGCTGGCTTCGTCTGGACTTGCACTTAGATGCACCACCAGGACACCACGTGTGGGCCTGGCCCTTCGGGGCTGAGTAACCAGAGCCAACACAGCCTATCGGCACATCTGCCCTTGGGCAGGGGCATCTAGCACATCCTGGACCTGCTTCTACTAGCTTTTTAGTGGCCATGAAATCACAGAAATCGAAGTTGTGGGGGACACAAGTGACTCACGGGGTGCACCCACAGATCCCTCAGGGGTTTGGAAGGAGCCACACTGACCCAATCCCAGCTTCCCTGGTGCCTCCTCCCCCTTATCACCCACCCTCCAGGGTCGGTAAGCAGAGCATGAATGTGAAAAAACTTTAATGGAGATGAAAATGAGAAAACGGGCAAACATTCATAACCCACCATACGCTCTACTATATGAATTAAAGGACCGTAAAGCTGCAGTGCATCAGTATGCCAGCCGGGCTCAGCTCCCGCAAAATGGTACCGGTCTCGGGTCAACGACCTTGCGTTCGTGCACTGTGAGCAAAGACAGGACAGCACCCAAGGAGCTCGGACCGTGAGTTAGCAAAACTACAATGTGTTACCCTGTCTGTCCTTCTCGGTCCTAAAAGTCATAAGATTTTAAAATGTGGTTCCAGAGAACAGTGTCAACCATCCCGCCAAGTAACGACTTCCCCTCCACGGGAAGGCTGCCCAGCTTAGTGTGGAGAGGCTCTCAGATCAAAAGACGACCCGCCTGTCCTGGGCCGTGGCTCCTTCCACCCACGTCCAGTCGCTACGCGGTCCTAAAGCCTCCGCGTAAGCCACGCTCCCACATCCCCTTTCCCCCCTCACACCACGAGGCCCCTCTGCCGCCCCTCCCGCACGTCTCCCGGAGGCCTGGTAACCGCGGCGAATGAGCTGCGATCACAGGGCACGGGAGTGACGATGCGTCTGGATGCCACTACCTTCGGTTTCACTCTTCTTTCTGCCTTAAGTGTGACATCACCATCACTGGGTTCCCAAATGCGTGTGAAATGGAATGAAGAGAGCATGAGAAGGGTCTCTGCAGCGTCCATGGGTGCTGGCTGTCTTGTTCCCGAGTGTCCCGCGGTCACTCAGCAGCAGTCTCATTTAATCGGGACAACCCCAGGACACCGGCTACCCTGCCACCAGACGGGCCCTTAACTGCTTCCTAGCAAGCGGACTCAGTCAGTCCCCGTGCACTGAAAGAACAACTCCGGAGACCGGCGGTTCAGCTCATCTCCCCCAGGGCGGAGACCCGCTGCCTCTACTCAGCCGCCGCCCCAAGGCCGCTCCACGGAGGCGAGGCGCGGAGTGAACGGTGCGGCCACTTCACCTTCTGGTGAAAAGTAAACGAGCTGCTGAAGTATCCCAAGAGGCACTCTCCAGAAGCTTTCCTACTAAAATATAATTCAGAAGGTAATACACCTCAATCCTCTCTCCATGGTTTCTGGGATTCCCTTCCTCGGGGGTCATTTTCCGTCTCCACGGTGAAGTTGTCAGGGTTTAGTTTGTGCTGTTGCACACGGGACAGAACTGAAACGCCCCACATTTTGATCATCACTGCTGAGCACTAACAGCTTTCACCCACCGACCGGGGTGTGTGGGGGGGGGGGACCCAGTTCATGACTCTGCTGACTCTGGATCGCAACCTAATCTACATGTGATGAACCCCAGACCCCTTCAGGCTTCACAGCAGCCAAACCCTTTAGTGACCAGCACAGAGAATTTAAAGGCTTAACATTAAAATCCAAAGAAGTAAACCCTGGAGACATCAAAGCGCATTTCAGAATTCTCCATCCACCCCTGCAAACACCAGTAAGGACTGAATCGTTCTATTAAAGGCCAGATGGCTGGAATGCTCAGACGATCGCAAACAAGAGCGTGCGGAAGAACTGCTCTCCAGGGCCGGATACACAGTTGGGCACGCGGCTGCTTACTGCCTGTTTAAGGGACTTGCACGGACGCTGCCGAGCACGCACGTGGTATCCTTATGTGCCGTCTCTAAATCCTAACCCCCGTGACGTGCCCTTCACCGTATCACTATGGAAAGGCTCACCATCATCTCTGTGGAGGAAAACACTAGAGTAAAGCCACAACTGTTTTTTCTATCTAGTCCCCTAACTGCAAATCTTGGAGTGTATCTGTGGGTATGCAGTAACACTTCTTATTTTCGGGAATTCCAACGAAAAGAGCCACACCACAGAGACCGGCCTCCACGAGAGGGGCCAGGGCCGAGGACACCATGCCCAGGGCAGAACTCTGCCTGGAACTTGCCCACACATTGGGGCTCGTCTTCCCTTGGCAGAACCCCGGGGAGGAGAAACAGGGATGGCAAAGGTAGGACTCTCCCTGCAAGGGCAGAGCACTGACAGAGCAGAATGACAAGGCCCGTGACACTCTGCATCCTCAGTGTCTGTCACCCAAGGAGACAGGCCCCATCGGTGAACTGTGCACCGTTAGCAGCCGGGGAGTCAGCTGAGTGACAACGGAAAAAGCCTCATCAGATTCAGTCTCCCTCCACCAGCTCTAAGAGCACTAATAAAACTACCGTGTATTTATTAACATTTGCTTCTCATTAGGAAGTTGAGAACACACTATTAGGAGTCATTCTAAAAATCCACCACCTGGCGCGCCTGGGTGGCTCAGTCGGTTAAGCGTCTGCCTTTGGCTCATGATCTCAGGGTCCTGGGATCAAGTCCCACGTTGGGCTCCCTGCTCAGCGGGGACTCTGCTTCTCCCTCTGCCCCCTTCACCCCAGCTCATGCTCACTCACTCTCTCCCACATAAAATCTTTAAAATAAATAAAAATAAATAAAAATCTACCACTAAAGCAGTCTCCACCAGATCTTACTTGGTATGCACTCTACAAATTCACCTTCAGGTAGTTTGACAGCTGTGAAGAGATATAACCAGAGGACTTGGGAGGACAAGGAGGTTAAAAACAAAAGAAAACAAAACCACCCCATTTCACCCACATTCTACACACACATTCCCCATTTCTTTTGCATAGGTGTTTCTCAATAAAGCAACACTATTTCACAGAATCTACTGTAGCTAAACTCATCACAAACTTATATAAAAAATGAAGAAAGAAGAAAAAAAATTTAAATGTTTTTTCCTTACAAAATAGGAAGAGAGGATCATGGTACAACCAGCCAAAATGGAAGCCAACACGACGTCAGGTGGGATTTCCGAACCACTCCTCCCGAGGATGGGGGTAAACATCTCGAATACTGCCCAGATGAGGTACAATGCATAAAGATAAGGAATAAACATCCCCAAAAGGTAAAAGGCAATAAATTTTCCTTGGGCACCTAGGGAAAACGAGAAAGAAAACACACATCTCTGAAATTCTACAGTGAGATCCAGATTTTATAGTACTGGTGTACATGAGACAGAATGCTTTTATTCAGTGATAAATAAAATACACATAATAATGCAACAGAGTTATGTAATACATCATTAGCTAAAGTGTTCGTAAATGTGAGCATGGCATGGGGTATGAGGTACCGGATGAAAATCTCTTAACATTTAAAAAAACAAACAGCAACGATCTTGAAAGCCTACCCCCAAAGACCAAAGGGGGGGGAAAGAAAAAGTCCATGCAAATCTTGTTGTAAGCATTTTAAGGTATTTTCCCATTTGCATCAAAACCCCAAATACCGTACCATGCTGCTTAAAGTCTTTGTGCACGCAGAGCTTTGTGAGCAAGGGAAAGGCCACCCAGACAGCACTAATAAACGCCGAGCACAGTCCTCGGTACGTGAGAGCCAGGAGGGAAATGCAGTGCACACACAGCGAGGTGTCAAAGAATACTTCTCCCAGATACTGGTCACTGGCATTCTGAAAGAAAGAAAAACACACCAGTAGTCTCACACGTGGGCCATTCACAAAGACTGTCGCAGTACCATTTTCATTGCTCAGAGGAGCTACATGTGGTCTTAAACTTCAAGGAAATGCTCACGAAGCCACCTCCTGTCAGGACGGCTGCCCTGGGAAGGGGCATTTAGTAAGAGGGAGTGAAAACATCCTGACTCGTGTGCAGAATGTGCTCCCCGTCCGCCAGGCTCATAGTAACCTTTGGAAATTTTCTCAAATCTCCTAAGAACATTCACCCCTGTAAGCTTTTCTATTTACGCAACTTCCAAAGAACTTCAAGCCAAGGAGGGAAAGGACCTGCTCGGAGCAGCTCGACTGCTGCGAAGCCACTGCAGCCCCTCTGGAGCCCGGGCCATGGCGTCTGGCTGGATTCCCGAGGCCTCTAGGCCTCTCCACCTCTCCCCGGCCCTGCGGTGCAGCCCTGCTCCCACCCTGGATTCCTGCGGCTTGCGCGTTCATAAATCTGATCCCTACTTTTGGGCTTTGAGGTCTGCAGACTCTGGCACAGCCCCTGGAGTCCTTCAGAGGAGAGCTGCCTAAGAACTTAATCCGTCCCAACACCTCCGCATAGGAGCTCTGTTCACGCAAACATGGAAGTTATCATTTCAGCGCAGGGACCCCACACCGAAACGGCCCAGGCCCTGGGTGGTACTTCAAGGGCTCAAAACAGTTTCAGTCGTGTGTTTCCAAAACCTGTCCAGGGTCCTCGGACAAACCCCCTCAGACATGAAGGGCCAGCGCTGTGACACCTCTCGATGTTCACCACATCGTGTGAGGATGCGCGGTCTTTAAAACTAATGGAAAAGAAAATAATTCTTAGGACTCTGTTTGAAGCCAAGTCCCACTCAGATGTTTAAAGACACAGGTCTCAGCAGCGCCGACCATACCTTAAACCCCCAAACTGTGGCCAAGGTCGCACAGATGCCCCTGGAACCCGGTTCCCCTCCCCCCGCCTCCTGCCAGGCCTGCGCACGGCCATTCCCCACACCGCCCCCCCCGAGTCCCCGTCCTGCTCAGAACAGGTCAACGGCAGCCCCCCTGATTCTCAGAGCCCTCCTGCAGCCTCCTGCTGGGCAACTTGTCTGGGTAGCAACCTTGTCTTCACCACACAGACCTTCTTCCTGGCTGTGACCCAACTGCATCTTGTGCTCTCCCACCTCTGACCGCCCATCAACCTGCTCTCTATCTGCCACCCTTGCACTCACACTTCACAAACCCAGGTCCAGTGCCCCCGCTTCCTTCACAAAGCTTTCCCGACTTCCACACCCCACAGTCTGGCAGCGCTGGGAACGTGCCACTCTTCCCACTCATCCCCAAGCGCCGCAAGCCCAGATGAAGCTGTGAGCCCCTCAAAGAAAGAGACCGTGCCCTGACGAATCTCCGTACCATCGGCCTTAGCACGGTGCCTGGCCCACCCGGCGCTCTGAGTATTTGTGAAAGGAAACACATTATCCTTCCTGTGGTGTGTCCAGCCCCAAATTTTATGATCAGAAAACTAAAATTAGTCAAAGTAACTGGAACTTTACTAATGGGCATTTCTGTCTCCTGCCCCCTGCCACACTCACCACCCCCCCACGCTCTAACACACCGCTGCACTACGAATAAGCATGTGAACTTGAGCCCCACAGCATCCTCTTTTTAGAAGCTGAAGCCACTAAGATACAAGTATTAGCTCATCCATAAACAGATGGCTGACTTCAAAAACCTCCCTTCACTAGGCCTGTTAACAAGGAAGCACTCCACAGAGCACATCCGGACATGAACTGAAACGGAGACCAAGGTTCAGGCACCAGAGATCCCCATGGAAAGATCTGGATCACCATCTCCTGTGTGTCCATGCTAACCTCTAGCAGGGCAAACAAAAAACAGGTGCGTTGGCAGTCTTGAAAATAAGTAACGGAACTAAGAAAGAGTTTCTCTTTAACTCACAGAACATCTTTGGAAGCCATGGGTCACTCTCACTGTAGTCTGCCTTGGGTCCTGTACTCTGTAACCCTAATTTCCACTTTTCTGTTTACCAAACAAACATATACAATGGAAACCCTAAGTCAGCACCAATCATTCTGGAACCCTCTCTCTCCTCCCCCCCCACCCCGTGCTTCCACCCCCAAGCCACAGCTGATGCTGTCAGCATCTGCATCAACAACACATCGGCTAAAGAAAGGGGAGGGAACTGGAGAGAAAAGTCTAGGTGTGGCTCAAAGGGCAGCAAACGCCTCCCGTGTGTCCACGCCCCACGCCCGAGCTGCCCGAGTGCGGGGGACAGCGGGCGCCCTGGCCCTGCCCCCTGGGGGGACGGAGTGCAGCAGATTCGGCAGAGGCGGAGACAACCCCCCAAACACTGGCAGCTTTACAGCAGCACCGGAACCCCCCCCAAAACCCTCCGAAGATGGTTCTGGGAGCCAGTTTCCTACAATCTTGCCAAACCGTGTTTGCTCGCTTGGAAAGCCACACACACAACGGATCCCACTTGAGTCTGTCTTCGATCCTTGAAGGCAGCAAAAAGAAATCGATAAACATGCCTCACACTTACCACATAATACAGTTTTTTTGCGAGGGTATGTATGAGTACTATTTTGGCCACAGCCGCAGTTCCATACAGACAGACGGAGACATAGAAGTGGTTGTACCACGACAGGGACCGTCCAGCCAGGGAGACGAACACCGCCAGGATGAGCACAGTGACCAGGCTCGTGAACCAGCTTATCAGAGTGATGCCAAGCGCGCAGAAGAAGTCCTTCGTGTAGTTATCGGCTAATGCAGACAAAGCACAAAGCAGACGTCACCAACCTTACCCAGTCAACCTCACGGCCAGTCGGTGGAGGTAAAGGGGCAAACGGCAAAACAAAAAATTCACCATTGTCACTGAAAAGTCCTAACATGTCCCAGGGGTCAGCTCTGTCAAAAACCTGAGCAACAAAAACTATTCAAGGAACAGCTGCTGAGAGCGCGTGGGCACTAAAGACTCGGAGACGCAAGTCCTGCAGTTCGGCTTTAATCTTCAGCGGCTTCGGGACGTTCTGTGGATCAAAATACCGGCAAGAACGGAAGGCTACGTTGCACCCGGCATCCCGCCGGGAAGCTGATGCAGGAGGAGGAGGAGGGCGGCCAGGTGACCGGGGTGGTCTGGCCCTGCACCTTCAGGCTGGTAACCACGCACACCAGCCTGGAGCACGAAACGTTCCGAGCAGAAGGAAACCAACTGGGTCAGACGGCAGGACAGAGCCCTGACCGCTGGTCTGCAGTGTGGACCAGACTCTTTCATGGGCACGTCCACTAACGGTCATCTGTACAAACCATTTCTCAAGAGCTCCGATGTGCCATCTCTGTGGCATAAGCACAAAGAGGCCCACTTCCCCAAGACCAGAAGTGGAATGAGCACATTCATCTGATGATCTTAGGCATGTCTTACCATATAAATCAGACGTTTGGTTTCTTTAAGATTTTGGACTTCTTGAAAAGGGGCAAACAGACTAGAAAAACCTCAGGCAAATTCTTATACCCAGGCCAGCGCTGTGGTCTTAGAGGAAAATACTTACTCTTGTGTTTGGGCTGCAACAACTTTTTGCCCAGATACAACACGCCGGCCATTACCACCACGGAGTTGAAGATTGAGCCGACGCGGGAGGGGTAGGCAATGACAAACAGGCCCAGCACGTCAAAGAAGACCATGTTTCCATGTCGATACTTAGAAGAAGAAGGCAACATATCAGACGTAGCTAGATATTTAAGAACCGCTAAAATGTTGTCACCTATTAGTAAAGAAGAGAAAGAGAACGAAGGTGAATAAACCACGCGGCCTGAGTAAGGACCTAACTGACAGAATGCAGGCAGGGAGCGCTTTCTGCCCCCGGCCCCCCAGCGTTCTCACAAAATGTCTCAAAGAGGCCCATGCACCCACTCTGTCTCGTCTCCACAGAGACGCTCAGCCAGCTGGCCTTCATCCTCTCCCTTCCACGAGAACTGTTCTCTGACCCACTCTTTCCTCAATGTTGACAAACCCAAAGACTGTTTCTTAGTCTGTTCATTTAACATATACCTTAAATACTGCTCTAGATACCAGAATTTCAGTGCTGAGCCAAGAGACACAAGCCCCTCAGGAAGCCCACAGACACCAAACACGCAGTTACGTGTGTGTTCAGAATGAGGAATGTCAATTATATTTCATTTAAAACATGAATACAGACAGGTAGGAGAGGCCCCCGGGACCCCATCATGGGCAGCTGATGGAGTGTGAGAAGTTAGAGAGGCATTTCTATCTAGATGCTCCTAGAAAAGCACTTGTGTGCTTGCTGCTCGGGGCCGAGGAAGGGCAGTGAGCATGACGGGCAGGCAGCCCACAACGCCAGAGCCACGAGGTGAAAGCTCGGAGGGGACTTTCCAAATACAACCCAAGTCTGACCCCGGAGTCCTCAGCCACGGCGCTGGGGAGCACGAGAGTCCCTGGCGGCCGGAGCCGGGCGCACCAGAGCCCCCGGAACTCTCACGCGGGAGCGGGAAGCAGCCGTGAGTGACTGGGGCGGTTCTCCCTCGCTCGTCCCGGCGCTGACCACCTCTGCTTCCCCTGAGACGCCACGCTGTCTTATCGTGCCATTTCGGTCACTGGCTTTTCCATCTGCCTGCAAATGTGTTTTCCCCAAAAGCTCAGGTTGAGTCCTCTACCTTTGCTTCACTCTTCCCAAGCCCATTCCCACCCCCCATGCTTCTCTGGTTTTCTTGATGCCTTTGATTCCCAAACCTGTACTCCCAGTTCCACCAAGAGCTCGAATACCATGTGGGAACGTCCATCCGGCCGGTTTACCGACCCCTCCGTCGATGTGTGACGGAGCTGACAGCCTCCTTCCCCTCTCCACGACTGCTCTGGGTGAGGTCACCTTCCCACGTCCCCATCAGGGTCAATGGCACCGTCTTTCCCCAGCCAGCTGGGCCTCAGACTTCACAGCCGTCCCTGCCGCCGGCCGCCTGGTTCATCCCTTCCTTCCAACTGGTCAGCTCTTGTACAAGTTCCACCCAGACTGTAGTGTGACACTACTCACCAACGATCCACACACACACACACACCTTACCCACGCTCTGCTCTTGCCTGGAGCATCCTTCTCTTCTGCACGGCGCCAAATCCCGTCAACTCTTTCATTAAGGTTCCCCATCAGACTCCCCTCCCCTGACTACTCCAGATTTCTCTGGAAAGCACATTAACCCTCTGGCCCCTGTGTTGTCCTGACCCCTGTTCTGTAACGCCCCCACCTGCCCTCACCACCCAAGTTGGACTGATGTGACTTTCTACACCCGGGCAAGCTGTCCTCTAACACGCGCCGGCGCCCCCTCCGACGTCTGGCTTCCATTCTGGTACGCGCTCATCGCTCAGCCCCCTCGCGTGCATCCTGGGCCTGCTCTCTCTTTCCAGTGCCTCACAATGAAGAGTCTTACAGTCCTGATGGCTAACCTAGACTTCAAGGCTAAAATTCGAGCCCCTCATCTCTCTCACTCCAAAGCCCCACCCAGCCCGCGCACACCACACACCGCGTCCCTAACGCACCGTCCACAGGGTAGTTACAGGTCTGTAGGTCAGCCCTGATATTCCATCTTAACATAGAACAAGAGTCTACATTTGAATACCAACCTGCTCTCTGAATGGAATCTGTTAGAATTCTGTCCGCTGTGTCATACTTGGTGTGATAAATGTATCCATTCTCAATAAAAGCTAAGTCAATTCCTAGAGACACAAAAAAACAAGACGTCATTTTGCTCTGAAGAACCACCTTTAAGCCTATCTGTCTAACATTAAATTTCTAAGAGACAAAATGTCAAAGCCGTGGCGTGACTGCTTAGTCACGTTTATGAATGTCTAAGAGAATTCAGAGCCGTGGCACAGCATGACTGAGGAAGTCCTCACATCAGGGAGACCTCACAAGTCACACGGCAAGGGGCAGGCGTACAGGGCTTAGGAGGCCGTGGGAACTTTGCCGTCTACACGCTGGCCGAGCCAGAGCCAAACTCTAACTTCGTCAGCCGTACAAACCGCCCAGCAACCAGCGAAGCAAGACCACAACAAAGCCAGAGACCCCTCCAGGATCTACGGCCACCTTTGTGGGGGGGGGGGTAATGAAATGCTAACCAGCTGTCCCCCGTGCTGCCACTGTGTGGGCAAGATGACATGTTCTAGGGAAGGCAAGCGTTTAAATTAGCCCAGAGTTTAAAAGAAAAGGAAAACATCTGGCAATCAGTTTCAGTGACTCAGAATACACAGCTCTCAGGCACAGAGCGTGCTCTCCGGATATGCTGTTTGCTCACAATCTTGCCAACAAGTAGAACTTGCTTCTGCTTAATCGCTATCGCACCACGACCCACAATAATCCACAAAATACCTGGAATGTTCCCAAAATCCCTGTAGATGCGGAAGTCGGTATCTGAAGGAATGATTCCACTCTGAAAAACCTCCTGAGCCACCACGGAAGCGAATGGGTGCTTAGCGGCGGAAACATACGCTTGGACCAGCCACGGGTTCTCAGGACCTAGAAGGAACACGGGCACACAGTACAAGGTAACGTGGCACTGTTCTTAACACACACGGAACAGCCACCGCGGTGGTCTGGGGAGCCAGGTGGTCTGGGGATGCAGGTCCAAAGTCCTTTCTAGCATTTCTCTGATAAGTGTGTATTAACTTGAAGAATGAGAAATCACAGAAAACACTATTTTTAATTACAAAATAACAGCACTATAAAAAGTTGAAGATTAAAGATGAAGAACTACCCAAAAGTCCATCATCCTAAGACAACTATTTTCACCCTTACATCTTCAACCGTCCTGTAAACACACGGTTGTTTGTACACAGCTGGACCCACGGGGCATACAGACTCTACGTCGTGCTTTAACATATTAAACACATCCTAAGTCCCAGATACTACAATAATCATTTTAATAACTGTAAAACTTTTCACCAAAAATACCAGAAGTTCTATATTATTGTTTATATATTTTTATTATTAATAATTCTGCACTAACATCTTTATGCATCTATGGCTCTGTCAAATGCAGGAGATTTTTCTTTGGGATAGTGAGAGATGTTCAGGGTCCATCACCCAGTCCCTCCCTGCTGCTAACTCTGGCCGTAACGTCGCCCCATCTCTGACTGGCGGCTTCTCCTTCAGCCTGGGTCCCAGAACGAATGACACACAAAGAACAAAACCGCCATGGAACAGAACTGCAGCGAGTCAGGAACATAAATGTCATGAGTGAGAAATATGCTGTGTAATCCACTGAGATTCAGAGATTGTTTCTTACAACAAAATTTCACCAAACGCTGACTGATGTGGGCAGATCGTGTCTAAGAATATTAACATTTTCATAACTTTATAAACAAATAATCAAATTGCTTTCCTACTGAAACGATGACCATAAAAGACGGAGAAGGGAGGGAGGGACAGCACAGAACCAAACACCCAGGTGACCCAGCGACGAGTCACCAGACACGGATTTTAAGAACACAGTTAGAATTTTACCAGAGAGTCCAATGGAAACCCTTTAAAACTGAGGGTAAGAACTTTAATGGATGGTTTACTCCAAGGTTTGACACAGCAGAAGAAAGGATTATAGAGCAACTGGGTTGGAGCACAAAAAGAAAAAGGGATGTTAAATACAGAAATGCGTGTCAGAGACGTATAGGGCTCAGTAGCCCCAGAGAAAGGACACGGAATGGAGCAGAAGCAATGTTTTGAAGAAAGAACGGCCAATAAGTTTCCAAAAGTCATAGAAAACATCAAGCTATGAATTCAAAAAGCTCTACAAATCCCAAAGAGGATAAATACAAGGGAGAAAACATACCTAGCACTAAGAACTTGCTTCGAAATTGCATCATCCACTAGGAGGACCAGGTCTCCTTAGGGAATGGCTGATCCCAGACCCCGGGTGGGGGCAGTACAAGCGTACTTGGAATGCCTCGTGCCGGGAGAGGAGAAACACATCCACAGGATGCAAGCACCAGGTGAAGGGGCTACCACTGGCCTAAGTGCTGACAACTCCCGCATCAAGATGGCAGCAACACAGCATAGAAAACACATGACACGTGGAAAGAAATACACAAACAAGGGAGAACGGAACGCTTTCCTTTGAGCAGAATTCCAGCTATCAGCTATGGACGGAATGATGGAGCCAGAACACTCAACACTGGGCTAACTAACGTCACAGTAAAAATGCTGTGCATCCAGAATCATCCATGTCTGCCAAAACCAGGATCAAAGTCTCATGAGAAACGGAGTGTGTACTCAGTGACAGAGTACCTATTACAAAGGGAAAACAGTAACTTCACAAAGCAGAAAAACCTGGCAAATACCATCATCAAATGACCAGAAGCTACCATCACCACTGGTGCTCAGACACAGGCCGAGACTCCCGACATGCGCACTGAGAACACAGATTGTGAAAGAACGGTGGTGATTATCAAACTGAATCATGTCAAGATGCTAGTATTAAAATACTATGACAACTAGATGTTAATAACCAAAATTATCCTATTAAAATATTATGAAAACCATACTGAAAAATGGGTAAAGCTAAATCAGAAAGGAGAGCATCATCAACAGCAGGATGATAACGGGCCCTCTGGGGAGGGAGGGAGCTGCATCTGAGAAGGGGCAGGGAGAGCCCATGGGAGGTGGGACCTACGTCTAGCTCCTTCCATCCGCAGGGATACAGACGTATTCACCTTACCATGATTAAGTTTTTCACTCTTACACTTTTTAATGTGTGTGTTATATAATCACTGTGACGGGTCTAATAAAACATGACAATCAAGAGCTCTTTGTTCCCGGATTGGAACTCTGATTAAAAACAAAAACAGCTATGTCATTATTGGAACAATTGGAAAATCAAAAACATGAGATAATAGTTTTATATTAAAATCATATCAACGATATTATATATTATGTATAACAGCACCATATATGTACTGTTATGAAGGAACATATCCTTTTTTATCTACTTAGATGATTATGTTGAGATTATCAATTGAGATGGTTTTTCTCCTTTATTATGCTAATGTGGTAAAATACACAGATTGATTTTCAAATATTAAACCATCTTCATTTAACCATTCATAAAGTTGCAGGATATAAAATCCACATACAAAAATCAGTTACAGGGGCGCCTGGGTGGCTCAGTCGTTAAGCTTCTGCCTTCGGCTCAGGTCATGATCCCAGGGTCCTGGGATCAAGCCCCACATTGGGCTCTCTGCTCTGCAGGAAGCCTGCTTCTCCCTCTTCTACTCCCCCTGCTTGTGTTCCCTCTCTTGCTGTGTCTCTCTCTGTCAAATAAATAAAATCTTTAATAAAAAAAAAAATCAGTTACGTTTCCTACATTAATAATGAAAAATTAAGAAAACAATCCCATTTACAATTGCACCAAAAAAAGTATCTAGGAACAACTAACGACGTCAAAGACCTGTTACTTGGAAAACTGCAAGACACTGATGAGACAAAGTGAAGACACAAATACATGGAAAGATATTCCATGTTCATGGACTAGAAGAACTGATATTGTTAAAACGTACATACTACCCAGAACAATATACAGAGTCAATGCAATCCCTATCAAAATTCCAATGGCATTTTTCATGAAATGGAACAGACAATTCTAAAATTTGTATGGAAGCACAAAAGATCACGAATAGCCAAAGCAAACTTGAGAAAGAAGAACAAAGCTGGGGGGCACAACATTTCCTGATTTCAGGCTATATCACAAAGCTATTGTAATCAAAATAGTACGGTACTGGCATAAAAACAGACACACATCAATGGAACAGAATAGAGAGCTCAGAAATAAACCCACACATACATGTTCAATTAATTTATGCGAAGCCAAGAATATACAGTGGGAAAGGACAATCTCTCTTCAATAAATGGTGTTGGGAACACTGTACAGTCACATGCACAAGAATGAAACTGGCCCACTCTCTTACATTACACACAAATTAACTCAAAATGGATTAAAGATCTGAAAACATAAAATCTGAAACTATAAAACTCCTAGAAGAAAATGTGGGTAGTAATAAGCTCCTTGACATCAGTCTTGACAACGATTTTTTGGACCTCACACCAAAAGCAAAGGCAACAAAAGTTAAAACAAGTTAAGTGGGAATACATCAAGCTAAAAAGCTTCTTCACAGCAAAGGAAACCACCAAGAAAATTAAAAGGCAACCTGCAGAATGGGAGAAAATATTTGCAAATCATGTATATGATAAAAGGTTGATATCCAAAATATATAAAGAACTCCTACAAGTCAATAGCAAAAAAAAAAAAAAAAAAAAATCAAATTTAAAAAAAATGGATAGAAGATTTGAATAGACATATTTCCAAATAAGACATTCAAATAGCCACTGGGTACACAAAAAGGTGCTCAGCATCACTCATCACCAGGGGAATGCAAATCAAAACCACAATGAGGTATCATCACACACCCATTAGAACAGCTTTTACCAAAAAGACAAGAAACAAAGTGTCAGTGAAGATGTGGGGAAAAGGGAACCCCTGTGCACTGCTGGTGGGAACGTAAACTGGTGCAGCCACTGTGGAAAAGAGTATGCGGCCCCACGCACACCACGGCCCCACGCACACCCACAAACCCCCATGCACACCGCGGCCCCACGCACACCGTGTCCCCACGCACACTGCAGCATTACCCACAATAGCCAGGATATGGGAACGACCTAAGTGTCCGTCGACAGATGAATGGATAAAGAAAATGTGGTACATATATACACAATGGAATATCATTCAGCCATTAAAAAAGAAGGAAATCTCGTCATTTGCAACAGCATGGATAGACCTTGAGGGCATTATGCTAAATAAGTCATACAGAGAAAAGGAAATACCGTATGATCTCACTTATATGTGAAATAGAAAAGAAAACAAATGTTCATAACAGCACCCCTCCTAAGAGCCAAAACCTACAAACAATCTAACATCACCAGTAGAATAGCTATTCTTGTCAATGGGATAGTATTCAGCAGTAAAAAAGAATGAAGTCCTGCTAAACACAAGACAGATGAATCTTACAGACATGATGCTGAGTCAAAAAGAAGCCATACACAAAAGAAAACATAGTGTGGGAGTCAAGTTATAGAAAGTTTAAATACAAGCAAAATTAAATGTCAGGACGTAAGTCCGGAAAGCAGTAACCGTCTTCGGGAGGAAGCTGGGAAAGGTCACAGCAGAGGATCCTGGAGTGCGGGCAACACTCTCAATTCTGATCTGAGTTCTGGTTACATGATTATATTGTTTGTAAAAATTCATCAGGCTGAAGAGGCAGAGCTGTGTGCTTTTCTTTTACAATAAAAGACAAAATAAAGACACTTAAAATGTTAATACTTGTGAAAAAGGTAAGACCCATCAGCAGGAAAGAAATGTCCAGGTTTCAATGTCCGCTAACTGGCCTTTAAGCCCCTGGAGATCCAACTACTGCGTGTCAGCACTCCGGCCTGGCTCCAGCCTCTCACTAATCGCCCACTGAGGTCTACAGGTCAAGTTCTGGCACAAAAAGGGAGTCTGGGGAGACTGGGGTGGGCAAGTTAGTCAGCTCCTGAGTGAGCTATGCCCCGTAATACAAACGAGGCAAAGGGAGGCCTTAGATGAGAAATTACAGAACTGAGGGTTTTACTCAGTGCTTACTAATCTTAAGGGGTGGGTACTAACACTATGCAATATTACGGACGAGGAACTACAGCACGAGCAGTTGTGGGACTGGCTCAGGGCTGCTTGCCGAGGGTGTGTGATCTGGGACCTGACCTTGGGGCGTCTGGCTGGAGCCTGTGCTGGCTGCTACGAGAGCCAAGACAGACAAGGAACTCCACTCCTGAAGAATGTCGCAATCGCTGGGAACAGAGAAACGAGCAGTGGTCAGAAGAGGGGAAAAATGTCCAGGTCTCCCTGAACATAACCAGTCTCCTGAGCATGCACCTAGAAGGCGTTCTCAGTTTTTCAGTCTTATAAAAAAGCTGAGACGACTATGCAGTACCTGGATCGATGTGTCCATGGGCAGCTATTTCTACGGGATAAATTCCTACAAGTGGCCTTGCTGGACAGGAGGGTCTGCACGTTTTTTAAAGTGGTACCTGTTGCCAAACTGCCCCCCAAAAGCCTCAATCTACACTTGCCCCAACACTGTATGACACGGTCTACTCCACCAGCACCGGGCATTACCATCCTGCTGACTTTCTGCAATCTAAAGCTTAAAAAATTCATTGAAAAAATAGATAAAAGTTTAAAAACTTACCGTTATCTGAATTTATATTTCTTCTGAAATTAAGCTTGACTACTTAGTTTGGCAGTTTCTTAAAAAGTTAAACATAAATTTACCACATGACCTAGGTAACCACCCAAAAGAAAGGAAAACACACTTGCACACGAATGCTCACAGCACCATTATTCCTGAGAGCCTGAAAGCGGAATCAATCCAAAAGTCCACTGACGGACGAAGGGATCAACAAAACGCAGTCTATCCATACAACGGAACATAATTCAGTCCTAAAGAGAAGGAAGTACTCACACGTGTTACAACATGGATAAACCTTAGAAAACATGCTATGTGTTGAAAAAGCCAGACTAGTGAGTGTGCGGCTTCTCTTTGGGGTGATGAGAAGATTCTAGAATTGACTGCAGTGATGGCCACTCAACTCTGTGAAGAGATCTAAAAACCACTGAGTTTTACTTTAAATGGGTGAATTACAAGGTATGTGGCTTACACCTCAATAAAGCTCTATTCTGTTTTAAATGAATGTGATCTCAAGCAGGTTATAAAACAGTCAATAGAGTAAGACTGCATTTTTGTGATCTATATTAACTTACTCTATCTCTGTGTGTGTACAGAAAAAAATTCCAGAAGAGTAGGGACTAACCCATCACACTGGTTTGCTCTGGGGCAGGACACAGGGCACGATATTCTTCACAAGAGAAAAAAGGGATTCCGTGACCCCTTTGCTTTTGGGCTTCTACTCGAGGTTGGTAGTATCTGAATTTTTCACAGGCGACATTTATTACTGGTTTAATCTGATTAAATTTTAAAATAACGGATTTTATAACACCTTCAAATGATTCAAACAGCCTTACTGGGTCATGACATAAATCATTAATCTGATAAAGTAAGTCATTCTTTCATGGACCCTGGCCCCTTTCAGAACTAGGTGGTAATGATTATTCCAGGCACTAAAAACTCCCCGAGTGAATGTCTCCCTCTGAAGGGACAATGGCACACTAGCGAGTACAAACCGTTTGAACCCAGACGTTTCCAGGACAGGAGAAGTGCCTGTTTCCAAAGCTGAGGGCGGGGCAACCTAGCAGGACTCCACATCCTGGGGGCTTTATCCTCTCAGTCACACGTGGAAGGCAGGCGGACTTGCCCTCGCAAAGTCACCCCCGCAAGGACACCAGGCTTTAGCGGGCAGTGGCACAGGGAAGGGAGAGCCTGAGAAAGGTGCTGGAAGGTCAGAGCGTGCCCGGGAGGCTGTCCCGTATGCGGTTCAGCCACAAGAATAAGCTACCAAAACCTACAGGGAAAACAAAGCGTAAAAACTCGGAAAGGGGGGGAAACATTCCCTCCAAATCTTCTGTAGGATGCCCCTCCAGAAAAAAATTAATTCTGAAGTGTGAGGATTTTATTTTCAAATGAGTGAAACGTTTAAATTGTATATACAGTTAACCCTTGAACAACATGGGTTTGAACTGTGCTGGTCCACTTGTGGATTTTTTTCAATAAATGTGTAACACTGGAAGTGTATTTTCTCTTATGATTTTCCTAATAATATTTTTTTAAAGATTTATTTATTTTAAGACAGAATGAGAGAGAGAGAGAGTACATGAGAGGGGAGAGGGTTAGAGGGAGAAGCAGGCTCCTCGCTGAGCTGAGCAGGGAGCCCGATGCGGGACTCGATCCCGGGACTTCGGGATCATGACCTGAGCTGAAGGCAGTCGCTTAACCAACTGAGCCACCCAGGTGCCCAATATTTTCTTTTCTCTAGCTCACTCTATTATAAGGTTATAATATACAATACACACAAGATATAAAATGTGTGTTGATCGACTGCTCGTTACCAGTCAGGCTTCCGGTGTACGGCAGACCAGTAGTTAGGTTTTTAGGGAGTCAAGAGTTACACACAGATTTTCAACCATTCAGGGGATCAGTGCCCCTGACCCCTGCGTTGTCCAAGGACCAACTGTATATTGCTAATTAGTGACAAGTCTATTCTTTGCTTTTATTATTAAAGTAATCAAATGCAATGTAAAAAATGTAAACAATACAGAAAACTATAAAGAGTGTAAGTAAAGCAGTAATGACAATTCTGGTTTTAAATTCATGAAGCGATGGCGAGCTCAAACTGGCTTTTCACATGCAGCCCCATCCTCCACCCCAGGAACGCCCACCCCCACTCCACCCGCTGACACTCACCAGCCAGCAGTGACCGTTACTGTAGTTTGTTTAAATCTTTCCAGATAAAACAATTACATCTAAAATGTGTGCAAGTGTACAATGTTTATGGAAAACTATCTACATTTAGTAAAAAGAGCATGTGCTATAGGCTACTCACACCTAGCCGAAGGGGGTACTCGATAACTGTAAATGAAATTAACTTGGATCTAGATCTAACCAGCCCTAGGGACATGTGTTTTAACTTCTCTAGACTACGTATGTGTAAAATATATTACTACATATGCCCAGAATATGTGTGTGTGCATACAGATGCACAGAATAAATTCAGGAGAGGTACAGACTCCACCTCAGGTCTGGTTTTGATCTGGGTCCTAGGAGTCCGGGAGTACAGTGCAAACGATCGAGCACTTCACACGGAGTACGTTCCCAGGAGGGAAGACCCACAGACACTCCTGCCCGAGCGGAGCCCTGACATTTTCACTGGAGGACAGACATCAGCTTTGCTTACAGAATTTCCTCTTGCTGCTTTTTGATCTGGAGGTTGTTTCATCACGTAACCCCCCTATCCTGACTGAACCCCAGAACAGTAGGAGCACAGAGCACAGTGCAGCCTCTCCTGAGCCCCACAGATGTCAGCACCAGCTGCCAGCGAGTTCGGTGAGGGCGTCAGAGCAAACAGAAAGGTTGGAAAGTGAGAAGGAAAGCAGCACCTCCCTCCCATGTCATGACCTTGAGATTCTCAGAGGTCAGCTGACATAAAACATACATCCATTTTTGAAGGGTAAGCATCTAAAATAAGTTGGATGGAGAATATTAAAATACGGTACTGTTTAGGTTATATATAAAGGCATGCTTAGCACATCTTCACCAATACCGAGTCTGTAAAGGGCACTACAAAGTTCCCCTATCAGCTTACTCACTTCTCCTGGCCCATCTCAGGTCCCCCATTACAGAACTTCTACCCAATGCTGTGTGTCTGGCAAAAAGGCACTATCCAAATTTCTAATACCCCAGGGAAAACGGTGTGCGACTTTCCACGTCAGAGCTTAGGAAGCACGGAACTTTGAATTCTGTTAAGAAACATGACAAATGATCCTCACTAACTTAATGGATGCTATCCTTATGCCCCATCATCTTGTTATTCTTAGGAAGGCTTACTCATAAAATTAAAAATATTTCTCTGGCTGATGAAGTATTACTGAATTCTGTGATCATTCAAATTAACTCAATGATCAATTTAAAGCCCTTTAACCAGAGGCATATTTTCTCATTTTAATTCATGAAATGGTTGTCATTTAATATTATTTACATGATGATTACCCATAATGGATAAACAAAGTCCACACCTACGTGACAATCTGGTTTGCAGTTACGAACGAGGGCTGCGAACCTGGGCCGCCCAGCTTCCACCCCACTGTGCCTTTTACCAACCGCGAAACCTCACGGACACTGTACTCTCCTGGCTCGGTTTTCTCATGTGCAAAATGATGGTTGTGACAGTACTCAGCCCTCAGGCTGCTCTGAGGACTAAGCGACTTAATACATGTACGATGCTTTGAGCAACACTTAGCGCATAATAAGCGCTATGCAAACAGGTGCTGTTAATATCATCTTGTTAAAAATGCCAACAACGACAAAGTAAAACTATCCCATGCTTTACAAAGAACGTTCGTTTCATTGGAGAGATTACTTAAGTCCAAAAAGCTTCCATTTTTATAAAAATAAGAATCGCTTTCAAGTATACGATGCAACTACATTAAAATGTAAAATATAGCCTCACATACCTGTTTGGAACACAAGCTCTTTCCCTCCCACGCCCGCTGCCTCCAGGTTAATAAATGCACGAATCAAGCCGGCCCAGGGGTGCTGAGTTATGAAACCATGACTGGCCTGAATAAGAGGGAAATGAAACAAATAGAGGTTAAACATCCTTAAATTATCAAAGTCTTTGTTTTGCTTATTTTAAAGACAGAGAGTCTATGTTGATAAGGGGAAGAATGGGAAAACTCTCATTTTTTTCAAAGGCAGTATCTCAAGACACGTATCTGTTTCTCCACGCATAACGGCCGCGTGCAGTCCACTGAGTGGAAAGTCACCGTCACAGAAGGCAGTCTGACCTCCACGAGCGGTGCTGAACAACACCCTCAGTAAGTGCGAGGCTGGGCCAGCGAACAGAGGAGAAAGGACAAGCCTCGTGCTCGGGTATTCATGCTGCGCGCCTGCCTCAAAACATCTCTGAAACTCCAGTGTCCCAGAAAACCTGAGGTGGTTAATCATGCCCTCACAAAGCCCTTTTATGAATCAAACACTGACAAGATGATCTGTTGTGAGTTCTCAAATACTGCACGTGGGTCCACAGTGGCTGTGGGGTTTCTGAAGTATTGCCGGGTACAATGTTATCGTTGTAGGATACTACACAAATGAATAATTGAAATGCGTGTTAGTTATTACTACTATTCTTGTTATTATTACTCAAGTAATAGTATTTCAAAGAGTAAAATCTCACCTGTAGGACATTTTCCTCAGCACCATTAAAGAGAAATATGACAGCATGATGTAAGGTGTCTGAAGATGCTGACAAGACGCGAAGGACTTCCAGCATCACTGAACAGCTAACTGCATCATCGCTGGCACCTTTAAATCAGAAAGAGATTGCTCCTCAGATTTTAAAACTTTTACAGGATGAAGGGGCGGGCCTGGGGGCCTCGGTCAGTTAAGCATCTGCCTTCAGCTCAAGTCATGATCCCAGGGTCCTGGGATGGAGCCCCACGGTGAGCTCCACACTCAGCGAGGAGTCTGCTCCTCCCCGCTGCTGGTATTCACTCTCTCTCTCTCTCTCATAAGTAAATAAAATCTTTGAAATTAAAAAAAAACCTTTTTAAGATTTTATTTATTTGACAGAGAGACAGAGCGAGAGAAGGAACACAAGCAGGGGCAGACGGAGAGGGAGAAGCAGGCCTCCCGCCGAGCAGGGAGCCCAATGTGGGGCTCGATCCCAGGACCCGGGGATCATGACCTGAGCCAAAGGCAGGTGCTTAACGACTGAGCCACCCAGGCGCCCCAAAAAAACCCTTTTACAGGATGAACCGTCATGGCTAGGAACGGGGTTTTCTCATCAAGAAAGCACCACAGTGTGGCTCAGTTGGTTAAGTGTCCAACTCTCGATCTCGGCTCAGGTCTTGATCTCGGGGTCAGGAGTTCTAGCCCCACGCAGAGTTCCATGTTGGGCGTGGAGCCTACTTTTAAAAAAAGCACCACCGTGGCGGCAAGACCAGAGGCATAGCTCTGTCTGCCACCATTGGTTGACAACGGCAGCCACCGGCCCTCCCTCACTCCATGAGGGCTGGGACCCTCGGTCTGGTTCACCTGTGGACTTGTGTGCAACCATGCCTAACGCTGAGCCGTCACTCAACTCACATCTGTTGAATCAGCAACCAGGTGGGACCTCAATTAATACTGAAAAGTGGCATTCTCATCACCCCAAGGCAATGTGCTCCGTTCTCTCCTCATGCCACGTCCGCAGTAATAGTCTCATGTCTGGTGTTCTGGCTTCCTCCATCATCTCCAGCTGCCACTGGGCCTTTCCTGCCACAATCATAAAGCTGCATATCCCTCCACATTAACGGGGTTGGCGGGGGGGGGGGGGCGTTGGGGTGGTGTCGCATTTTTTAAAGCTCATGTGATGAAAGGGATTATGTGATGAACAAATACAAAGAAGACATCCTATCTAATAAGACACAGGACGGAGACCCATGACCTAAACAGCATCCCTGCTCCCAGAAGCGAGAAAGCAGAGGCCCTCAGCAGACCTCTTCACTTCTTCTTGATTCAGAAACTTCACAGATTTATTAAAGGTGATTATAATGATGACTTTAATACCTTGATTTTTTTTAAGCACTATAAAAGGTAAAGGAACTAACTGGACATTGGATGGTATTAAGAAATAATTAATTTTTTTTAGTCAGGTAATTCATGGTATTTTGAGCATGTCCAAAAGGACTCCTTATCTTTCAGTGATACCGACTGAAATAGAGAGAAACCAGTACGGCTGAGATCTGCTTGAACATAACCAAGAGGTGCAGGAGTGGGGGGAAAGAAAGAAGATCGGGTCTCTGAAGTTGGGTGATGGGCACACTGAGGTCAAACAATTCTGTTTTTGTACAGTTTGAAATCTAACATACTAAAAAGTTTCAAGTGTAGGTAAACAAGACACAGCAATAACCCAGGCAAGAGCATTTCTGTGCTTACGCACCGCACCGGGAGGGAGAGTGCTGCAGAATTTAGCGTGGGTTTCAGGGCAAGAAAGACCTGGAAGTAAATTCTAGCTGTTACTTACCCTACAGTTTCCTGGTCTGGAGGGCAAGGCCAATGATAGTTATCTCACGGGTGTGTTATGAGGATTACAAGAAAATGTGCGTCCAGTGTTAAATTGCTCCTTCTCTTTACAAATTTAAGAAAGGCTCTGCAACCGCTAAAATGCTAGCTTGGGCACTGTTACATTCCAGACCCCCTTCCTACTCAAGAAGAAACTAATTAGCCATCCCTGTCTTGGTAGTGATCACTAAACTGTATTTTAATCAAAGTGAACAAAGTAATCATTAACTAATTATTATCAAGCAGAAAGTCTACCCAGTTATCAGTAAAAAGTAACACCTTCGGGCAACCAAAGGAAATGACTTTTTTTTTTTTTTAACTTTGAGACTCTGAGTTACTCTAACATAAACAGCAAACAATAAAATGTTTATTCAAAGTGAGAAAAAGGAAAACTGAAAGAAATATATCTAGGGTTGATTAAAAAATTAATGTCTACTTATCTTCCTTTATTTTAACGGTTCTGGCATCTGAGAACGTGACTAGAGAAGATTAAATACCTTTTTTTTTTTTTTGGAGAGAGAGAAAGGTGGGGAGCGACTGAGGAAGAGGAAGAGAGAGAATCCCAAGTAGGCTCCCCTCCCAGGGCTGAGCCCGACGTGGGGCCTGATCTCACGACCCTGAGGTCATGACCTGAGTTGAAATCAAGAGTCAGATGATTAACGGACTGAGCCACCCAGGGGCCCCAGATCAAATACCTTTCAGAAAGGGAAGTTAGAGGGCAGCATCTCTAAGGGTGGGGGGTATGCCAATATCGTTTTCCAGTCAGAATTAACCCTGAAATTGAAACCACCACTGAAATAACTCACTCTCTTCTACCAACACCCCGGACCCATGCAGCAAACCCAAGAAGACATTTAAGGCCTTTCTGTGGGTAACATTACTGCAAAGTGGTATATCAGTTCCTAAAGTTCCAGATACGCTGCTGAAAAGAAAAAAGAAAAAAAGCGTATCTCCGTGTTTCACTTAGTTCATCCACTAAAAGGATATACTGTGTTTTTCGGCTCTTTTTATTTATTTATTTTCAACTACTTGAACAATTTATAATTGACAGAAATTTCCTTGAAATTGTTGGCTAGGTATTCTTATAAAATTTTAATTAAAAACGGGTTCCAGTGACCCACAAATTCGCCATCGCTTCCTTCCTGGACTCCATGTATGCGATTTGTAATACCCAGCACTATGTTTCTGATACTTGCATACACACCTTTCTTTTATAATGCTCTTAAATAACCATGGTGTTAATCTGTCCCATCCAAGAATTTAAGCACTGTAATCGTGGGCCCAGGGAGACACTTAATTTACAGCTTCACTGAAATAGGCATAAAAGACTACTGGTTTCCCTAAGCACACACAAAGGTATTTCTGACTTAATAAAACAGATATTTGTACACGGATACTTGAAAAAGCATGCCACGTTCTAAATGTGATTGGCAAGCTTTCTGATTAAAGACATCCTAGTACGAATCATTTTATCAAGCAATTTTTTTTATCTTTTGTACAACTCTAGATGTTCATATGAGCCTGCTGTAAGTTCAAGCAATTCAGAAATATTACCATCAAATAACATGGCAAAAAAAAAAAAAAAATTTTCCATGCCATGAGAGTACTACTATCTCCATTTTACAGACCAGAAACTGAGCAAAGAAGAGATTAGGTAGAGTTTGCCAAAAAGAACGTTAACTACACGCTAATACTCTCCTTCCTTTCCAATGTAGCTCAAAGAACTGACGGGCTAGAAGCCCCAGCATCTGGTGCCACCTGTCTCTGATCAGCGGCGATCAGCTAAGTTTACTCCTGTGACAAAAGATAGGGTTGAACAGATGCCATTCTCAGCTCTTCTAGTCTAAGATGCTAGGATTCCACTATAAAAAGCTACTGTTTCCTATTCGTCCCTACTTAAAATCCAGCTACTGAACACATCTCCCTCGTGAATCTTATTTTTAAAAATGCAAGTCTAATTTAGGGAATTCTCACTCATTCTACAAGTATTTATCGTGTCAGGCACCGTCCTAAACATCAGGTATTCTATTTTGCTGAAGTATTTTCAGAGCAAGATTTATGTATTAGTGAGATATTCTCAGAGTATGGCATCCCCAGTGGACCGAACCCCTCCCTCTACAGGTCTGCAGACGCCCTGCTAGGAGAGCTGTCCTCCAAACCCTGCGTTCCCTGAAGGCAAAAACCGCTCCTCCATCCCAAATCCCCAGAGCCTCATACAACACCTAGCTGAGTACAGACTTCAAGGGGCGGAACCTGGTGATACCAACTGAAGCAGGACTCAGGCACACAGGGCTGGCAATGCTGACAGAGCAGCTGCGACCTACCAGAAACATTCCACGTCCTGCCCCTGGGCTACTGGCACGGCTATTCAAAAAATAGAGCAAGCAAGCACTTGAGCGAATGGTGAGGGTCTGGATCTTTATCTCGAACAACTGCCCAGGCAGCTTGGAGTTAATAAGCTTTCTGGGCTTACTGACGCGCAACTCTGACAGGACTAAAGACCAGGTCCGTACCTGGCGAGTTCGCCACGGAGTCAAAATGACAGTTCGCCAGGACCGCGTGCTGGGCTCCGTCCCTGGGCTCCAGCTTCACCACGACGTTGGTGATGTTGTCATAGTAGCTTGTAAACCCCCCCAGGAAGTCAATGCTGAAGGAGCCTGTGGGTCGCTGCACATCTACTGAAATCCTGTGAAGGCTGTTCCTCTGATCTTCAATCAGTTTAATCTGTTCCAAAAGGTAATGGACCGTCACGATTTCATTTTCTGGACTTCCTGTGGTCCTGGGGCCAATGGATGTTATGTGTTCAAGATAATCCCTGGAAGCAACCAAAAGTTTGACGGTGACAAGGAGAGCTAGGCTGAGAACTGGCATTGACACAGGGCAAATTTTTCCCGTATGTCCTCCCGGCCCCACTGCGCAAACAGGTTCTTTGACTTAACAAAAAAAAGGGGGGGGGCTGACTTTTATTATTTCAGGTACCCTGTGAAAATCACTTGTAAGGTTCCAGCACTGAATTTTGCCTCCTGGGAGTTCTCTCACTTCAGAGTTTTCTCCACCCACCCCACTCCCAAATTCTCCCTATCCCCCTATCAAATCAACACAAAGACCAGGGATTCCATTCTAAACATGCAGCTGCTTGAAGGCTGGACAGAAAGGATCCAGCTTCACTGTGCCACACTCTGGAGGGTTACTGGTTCTAAGTAGCAGAAGCCGATGAGCAGAGGTAATCAAGGCAAGAGGCTGAATAAGAAAGGAAAACTCTGGATCGCTGAGAATGGACTCAGCCCTCTCAATGCACCCTAGGCCTAATAACTTCACTTCAGGCCAAAGCCAACCCTACCCGTAAAACAAACAACAACAAAAAACGTGTTGTGTTTTCACTGCATTCCAAGCAGGCAAAAAGGGAGTGGGGGAGGAGTGTTCCAGAAAGTCCTTAAGAAAATAAGCTTCCAGCACTTTGTAGTCAAAAGTTTTTTAAAACACAGGGGCTGTAGAAAACTCTGCTAGCTTACGACTTTAGGAGCTTTGATATACTTAGCGATACGACACCTTTGACTTTAATTACCTTCCCTAGCATGCTCCCAGGTCTCTCTTCTTCTTTAATAAAGCAAAACAAAAAAAGAAACAACCCATCTCACACACCGGGGGCCCAAGGACAAGCTCCAGGAATCTCAGAACCTCTGAAAGGTAAGATTTTGAACGTGCAGTCTTTCAGAAAAAGCCTCCATAGCTTACAGGTGTGAGGGCTACGACCCGCAGGAAGTTGAGTACTGCACTGTCCCCCAAACCGAATTTATAAAACGGCCTGGGTACACAGATGTCGCTCCCCATTTCATTTCGAAAGCAGGAAGGCTAGTAAAAAGTGGAAGTTGCTCCAGAATCTGGGAGACGACCGCCAACCCTCCAAGAGCAAGCGGGGCAGAACGGAGGCGGCCAGGCAAGCGCAGCCCCCGCCCCCGCCCCGCCCCGCCCCGGGCCCCCGCGCCCCAGCCCCCAGCCGTGCCCCCGGCTTCGCAGCGGGGCAAGGCAAGCTCCGCGATCCGTAAACGGGGACTCCAGGGCAGAGACGCGCGGGGCCGCCCCGCCCCATGTGCGGCGGCGCCGGCGAGCCCGGGCGATCTCGGGGGGGTGGGGGGGGGGCGGGCGCACGCAGGTGCCGCAGCCCCGGACCCCGGCCGCAGACGGACGCGCGGGCCGGTCGGGAGCGGCGGTTACCTGGCTCGGCGGGCGTCGAACTCCCCGTGGCGGCCCGTGGCCCCGCGCAGCACGAGCTGCCGCAGCGAGAGCTGCACGAGCGCCCGCAGCGCGAGCAGGTAGAGCGCCAGCCCCAGCGCGGCGCGCGCCTCGGACAGCCCGGTCCCCGCGCCCCGGCTCGCGCCGCCGCCCCCCGCGCTCCGCTTCCGCGTCCTCGCGCCGCCGCCGCACGCGTCCTCCGGGGGCTCCTGCGCCGGGGCCTCCCTCCCCGGCTGCGGCGCGGCCGCCGGGCCATCCCGGCGCTCTCCTCCGACGCGGTGCCGCCTCACGGCCGCCGACGCCGAAGCCCACTCCATGGCCACGAGCCTCGGCCGCCAGCCCAACCGCTCCGGCCCGCGCCGGCCCTGGGAGCGGCCGCGGCCGCCGCAGCGCCTCCTAGTGAGCGGACGGAACCTGCAGAGGGCCAAACTTCCTCTGATTGGCCGGTCCCGCCGCGACCCAGCCTCCCGGGGCCGAGCGCCGGCGGGCACCGCGGCGGGGCCGGCCCAGGGGTGGGCGTGACGGGTGTGCCTGCTGCTGCGGGGCTGCCCTGCCCGGTGTGGGGCCGATCTCCAAACGGGAGGGGACCCAGAAACCTGGAAACGTGAGAAAAGTGAGAGGTCGCTTTTTTAAAAGAATACCCGTGGTGCATCGGGCAGATGGTGAGCACGATGGCCCCGCTCTCCTAAGGGGCGACAGAACAGGAAAGTAGGCTCCTGCTCTTAAAATTAGAACTGGGACTGCGCAAAGGAGGCCCAGCCTAACATTCCCACACACGCAATCCAAACAGGGATCTGCATAACCATGTGAGGCAACCAGCGCTCTTCATCGTCTCCGTCTGACAGATGAAGAACAACAGCCCTTGTTTACCGAGTATGGGCCGTGAGCCAGGCCCCGTGCTCAAGGCTTTAATGCTTTATCTCATTTGATTCTCACAAGAACTCGGAAAAGGAAATATTTTTATTCCTACTGGCTAGCTGAGAAACTTAACCGGTAACAGATGAAGAACTTAAATCCAGTTCAGTGGGACCCCCAAAACAGCATTCTGGTCCACTGCTGAGTCTGGGCACTCTGGAAAGTTCGGGGAAGCTGTCCCTGGAGGCGTAGCATTGGTTTTACTGCAGATGCTAGGGATCATCTAGGTTCCCCGCTGCCTGCTGATGCCCTGAGCCTCCCTGCCTCCAGGCTCTGGGTCCCCGGCGTGCAGGTGCTGCAGTTCCAAGACCATGAACCTAGAGGCCGGCTGGGGAGATACGCCAGCCCCCCCCCCCCCGCCCCCCGGGGCTGCTCCTGGCCCAGGCTCAGGCCCACCCGAGACCAGGGCGCTCCTTATTCCCAGCTCTCCGACACTCAGTCGTTTTTCACTGTCCCTCCTGCTAGCCATCGTTCCTTCTGCAACAGGATCCTCTCACGTGCTGTTCAAGTTGCCAGGAGGGTCCTCCTCCCCCTCCCCCACCCCCTCTCATTGCCCAGTTACCCTCTATTTGTCCTCCAGATCTCAGCTCCAGTGGCACTTCCTCAAGCAGAAATCTCCTAATCTAAGGAAGCCAGTTTGCACTATTTGTAGGATTTCATAGCACCATGCGCACACGTTATTATTTAATATCTTTCTCATGAGACTAAACTCCATGAAAGCGGGAATTGTGTCTGGCTTCGCTTGCTATTTTATGCCCTCCTCTTAACACAAACCATGAAACGTAATAAGTAGTCCATAAATATTTCTTGAGTCGTAAAAATGAAATTTGTGGCAGCATCATTTTAACAAAGATCCTTTTTTAGCCTACGAGGTCCGTGAGACCAAAGACAGCGTCTCCCTTGTTTATTCATCACTGTGTCCCCAGTGCTCATCTCTGTGCCTAGCCCATGGTTGGCACTCAATACATATTTATTGAATGAGCAAATGAATATATATTGTCTAAGAACCAGCTTTCTTGCTATTCTCTTTCCAAAAACTCTACCATCTTTGGAAGATGAGACCTCAGAAACAACTATGTCCACTATAGTGTAATGAGATGTGGAGCACACTCATTCTTAGGGGAAGGGCATGCATGTTCCATGGTCTTTTAAGCTTTATTTTATGCTGTCACTTTCTGGGCTGGGTGGGTATCAGAAAACCTAGGGGTTAGGTTGTACCCCTCAGGAGCTGTGCTCGTGGTTAAATCATCTGAGCGCTCTTTTTCCGAATGGATAATGTATGTTAAGCATCTCTGATGATATTCCGTGGAAGGCAGTGCACCAGAGCAGAAAAGAGCCTGGCTGTTGGGAGTCAGATCTGAGATCCTGAATTGCGTCCCTTTGATAAATATGTCATCATGCAAGTTACAGTCTCAGGATCCTTATCTGTGATAATGGAGATAATGTCTGCCTTAAAGGGCTTTAGTGAGGATTAATCAGCTAATACTTATTCAAGATCCTCACGCATAAGTCTCATTAAGTAATGTTTTCTGGAATGTTCACTCTTATACAGTCTTGCAGATTGGAATAAAGGCCATTTTCCCATTGTGAGCATCATAGGGCCCTAGATAACGTACATTATTAGAGCTGCGTGCTTGGATGACAGCTTTTCTCTGGACTTGTGTCAACTATGGTATTCACATTTGAACATTTTCAAGCTACCAACCATTGGACATCTACTCTGTCAGATACCGACCAAGGTGAGGAAACGTAGAGAAGAACAATGTTTCTGCCTTTACAGAGCATACATTCTAGTTGGGAGAGGCAATAAACAAGAGGGTGTGTATTTATGGGTATATAAATGTCACATAAGGTGCTATAAAGAAAAATAAAGCAGAGAATTGAGAGTGACCCAGGCTGTTTTTTTTGTTTGTTTGTTTTGTTTTTTTTAAAGTTGGGTGACCAAGGAAGATCTGAGATGACATGTAACCTGAATGAAGCGAGGAACGGGGCCATAAGAGCCTGAGGAGAGAATGTTCCAGGCAGAGGGAAATGAATCGGGGGGTGTTCAGAAGCAATGTTCAGGAGGGCATCTGGCTCAAAGCAGACTGAGCAAGAGGGGCGGTGATGGAGGGGAGGTTGGAGAAGCAGGCAGGGGCGAGCGCGGGGAGGGCCTCCTGGGTCACAGCAAGGACTCTGGGGTGGTTTTGAGCCGTGAAGCGGCCGTGCCCTAAGCTCTGTGTTGTAATATTGCTCAAAGTCTCAGTGCCAGGCAGAGCAACACCCTGACCACGCCTATATCACGGAGGCTAACAGGAGACTTGGCTAATGTCTGGCCTTTGAAGTGTTTGAAGCCACTGATCTGTATTTTTGTTTGTGTGGGTGGTAGGCCACAGTGCACGCAACACATACTCTAGTTCCCACGGATCAAATTGTTGATGGGGGTGGAACGAGATGGGAAAGGCTCCGGAGGCTCTGTCTGCTGACCTACGGATGACAGGTTGACCCACTTCATCCTGCTTGGGAGACAAATGACAGTGAGAGTGACCAGCCTACAGGCACCAAGATGTCCCAAGTCCCTTGTTTTGCCACCTCTTGGCATTTTCTAGTAAGCCGGCTGAGTGAAAGGGCATGTGGGCTGTCAGGATTCGGGGGAAATGCCAGTCCCTATCGTCCACTGAGGTCACCCTGTAGCCCATGTGCCTCCTTCTTTGTAAGAGGTGTTACTGGGGCAACCGGTGAAAGTTTGCCAGGACTGAAGCCCACAGAGGAGGCCTTTGACCTCATGTTACAGTGACAGTAAAATCAGGGGAAAGCCCGAGCCGAGAGGTGAGAAGAGAATCCAAACCAGCTGCAGAAGACAAATGGGCTGAGAAAATTGGCTCTTTTGGGGACAAAAAAAAAAAAAAAATCAAACTGGAATCTCACACCATATTACATACCCAAAAAGAAAAATAAAGTAAAATTCAGAATCAAACAAATGTTTTAACTGATAAGAAATAAAGTAGGGGGCGCCTGAGTGGCTCAGCTGGTTCAGCGTCTGACTCTTGGTTTCTGCTCAGGTCCTGGGATCATGCCCCATGTCAGGCTCCCCACTCAGCACAGAGTCTGCTTGGGATTCTCTCTCTCTCTCTGCCCCTCGGCCCTCAAATAAATCAACCTTTAAAAAAAAAAGAGAGAGAGAAGGTAAACATGATTAAAGAATTAAGACTCCAAATGGACAAGGACTCTTCAACCAAAAAAAAAAAAAAAAAAAAAGAAGCACTCATAGAGGGAAAAATCCCATTTAACTACACAAAACTGAAAACTTCGTATCAAAAACAATCACTGGGCACCTGGGTGCTTCTGCCTTCGGCTCAGGTCATGATCCCGGGGTCCTGGGATCGAGTCCAGCATCGGGCTTCCTGCTCGGCAGGGAGTCTGCTTCTCCCTCTCCCTCTGCCCTTACTCCCTGCTCGTGCTCTCTCCCTCTCTCTCAAATAAATAAATTCTTTAAAAAAATCACCAAAAACATAAAAAGTCAAATGATAAACCTGAAACATTATTTTCAACAAATTCTAAAAACAAGGGACTAATATACTTCTACTCTCATTCTGCCTTGATAACATATAAATATAAAATTAAATCTATTTAATATAATTTATAATTTAATAGATCTATTTAGTCATATATATTAAAATCAATAAGAAAAACACCAATGCCTCAATAGAAAAATATATAAACCATTCATCCTTTGTATCAAAAAAACATATAAAAATGGGAACCATTTTCAACTCACCATGTTGAAAAGTTTTTTGTTTTGGTTTTAATTAAAATACGCACTGCTCACAGAAGATTAATTGATAAGCACTTGCATATGATGCAGGTGGGACATACCAGAATGCCCTTCCAGAAAGCAACTTGGCATGACGTGCCAAGAGTCTTAAAAGAACTCACTACTTTTGATGCAGTATTTGCAGACGTTGGAATCTACTAAAGATGTAATTTTCAAAAATTGCAAAAGGACGCCCATCTATAAAAATCAAATTTATGGAAAATACTTGAGCATAAAAAAAAATAAAGGAAACATCCAGTAAACTACAGTGCATCCAGTGTGGGGGACATCACGTAGCATTAAAGGCAACATCACCAAAGTCTATTCAACAATGTGGGAGAAGTTCTCGTACTATTAAGAGAAAAATATATAAAGAGAAAAAAAAATAAAGATACAAAATGAATAAAGAATATATTGAATGGGTATTAAATGTGTGGAAGGAGACACACCAAAGCAACAACACCAGTCACCCATGAGTGGTATTTTTCTTTTGTATCCATTTGTGTCTCTGTCCCCTTGTCTAGCCTGGGCTGGGTGTTCCTGTAAGAGCCTCAGACAGGGAGCTCGGGGCCCTCAGCCCTGAGCCTGGAAAGACACCTGGAATTTGCCGCATTATCACCCTTTGGAAAGTAGTTAATAAATTGATTCCAGCATGGTCACAATCCAACAGGAACTCAATGTCAAAACCCCATCTCTGGCCCATGCTCCTCAAGCACACTTCTAGGCTAAAAAGTTTAAGGTAAAGATCCGGAAATTAATGAGTTGCTAACCCAATAAAACCATTTTTGAGGGAATCTTTCACTTACCGTATCATTCTTTACATTTAGCCTGTGACACACCGGAGGAGAATGGTTGGGTGTGCATTTCAGTGGCTTTGGATTTTGAATTTTCTTCTCCCTCCTTCATAGCACATTCCTAGTATTATTGGAAGAGAAGCCAGGAATCTTCGAGGCTCCTGGGATTTAACTGAGGAGCACATACCCAGGGCTTTGTCTTCATTTACCCCTGGGCTGCAGGGCAGGTGAGAGCCGGGACAGAGGGGTGTGACTCAGCAGTTTTGGGGGGGAAGCTGACTCCACGCTGAAGCTGGTTGTTTTGGGACTACTAAAAAATTAAGGAGCGCATGCGCTGCCGGGGCTCGGCCCCTCTAGGACTGCAAACCCAGAGCCCCCATCCCCTACAGAGACCCTTCCTGAGTAGGTTGTCTCCTCCTGCAGTCCCCTGAGACCCTTTGCAGGTTCTGTCCTGGACTGGTTTCACTTGGGCTGCGAGCCCGTGACCTTCATCGGGTGCTTACTGGCCGAAAATAGCCTCCACAACCTGCTGCTTTTCCAACATGCCCAAAGGAGAAAAGGGACAATGAAGAATCTTGGATGAGGGTGACAGATACCTCTCAAAGTGTGGTCTGGGGACCACGTAACGTAAGAATTGCCTGGGGACCAGCAAATACATCATCTTCCCGTGTCCTACCCACCTACTGCATCAAACCCCTTCCCTATGGGCTGCCCTTCCACCTGCCATGTCGCCTCCAGTGAATTAGTTAACCTTGCTGTGCCTCAGCTTCCCTATCTGAGAAGGAGGGCAAAGAGGGCTGTTCTGAGATCCTAGAGCAGGAGACCCAGTAAGAGCTCCAGATGTGACTACGGCTGCTCCCATTCTGTGGGTCGGACCTTAGTGGCAGGACGTGGGGGAGTGGGGGAGATAACACCTCTGCATCTTTGGCTCAGGTTCCACACCCTCCGAGCACTCCTCTGCAGGTGCCTGAAAGGCAATTGGTGACTTCTTCGCCAAACTCTCTTACAGCAACGTAAAGTTGTGAAAGGCCATTTGTGACACAAGCCCGAGGGAAACTTGACTTCTATCTTCACTTAAAGGGCAACAGTTCCCTAAGTGTTTGCTATCGCTCTGTTCTCTCTCCACCCCTGGAAATGTGCACATTCACGCCCCTGCCTTCTGGTGCATCCCTACCTTCTCTGCTGAGAACACCTGCTTTCCTCTCACATCTCAAGTCTCGGTCACCCTTGGGATGCAAGTAATCAATGAGCAAAAAACCAGAAGGATCAAGAACAGGTACTCTATTTTTTTGTTTGTTTGTTTGTTTGTTTTAAGTAATGGGAACGTATTCACAGTAATCCGCCACAGAAAAAATTGGAATGAAGAGCTGATACAGGGTACACTGGGGATACACATCAAACACAGTCTGCTGAGTGAAAGGAGCCAGTCCCAAAAGGCCACACACTGATTCCACGCACATAAAATACCCACAACGGGGAAATCCACACAGACAGAAGGAAGACTGGTGACCACCAGAGACAGGGAGGAGGGGAGAATGGGATCAATCGCTTCACCCACCAGTAGGGGGTTTCCTTTTGGGCTGATGAAGATGTTTTGGAGCCAGATGGAGCTGGTGGCTTGCACAATATTGTGAATGGGTTCAATGCCCCCAAGCCGCCCACTTCTAAAATGGTTAATCGTATATGTGAATGTCACCTCAAGAACAGTACTTGAAAATGTGATTTGCTATAAATTATTCACAGAGGACTACAGTAAGTAGAATTTAAAGAGAATTCTCTGCACCACAGGCAGATGCCCGCCCAGGTTCAGAGTGACGGTGAAGTGATTGGTTACCCCACCGCTGTTGTTATAAAATGTGACAAAATAAAGGTTGCAGTAGCCTCTTCCAAGCGACTCAAATTAGGATTTCTACTCTTAGTTTTTTAAAAGAAAATCAACGGACAGATCTTTGTCAGAGATTCTGATTCTTTACAGAAGGCAAAGGAAAGAGCTTCATTTATAGCCTCAGGTTTTTAAAACCACATCCTTCCAGATTCTTCCATGGTTCTAATTTTTGTTGCCATAAGGAGGCACCCAAATATCCCAGCGGGAGGTAAGGCAGCTCTTTAAGGGAGCCCTGCAAGGCTGGGAGCCCAATGGGAGAGATTAGGAGATTAAAACCCAAGGGACAAATAGACCTTGGTTATTCAAACGTGCTATTGTGTCAGCCAGGTGGTTGTGATTTATTGGGGGTGATGGAGCACTGACAAACCATTTCCTAATATGGGCAGATAAAGTAAAAACAGAACAGATCAGATCAGGGCTGTTGGGAATGGTAGGGACTGTGGTGAACTGCAACCCCGAGCCCCACCTAAAATCAGTCACAGCAACCACTGTGGTGTGGAGTTTGGGGCTCAGAGGAGCCAGATCTTCTAATTTTTCAAGAAATGGCAGCAGTTCAGATATTTATGTGATACCTTCTGCTCTGTTAATTTTGGAAAGTAATTTGAAAAGAGAAGACCAATGCGTGTGCCAAGCCAAACAGGTGCGTGCCCTGGACCCCACCCACAGGCTGTCCGTTGGGAACCTCTGAAGCCTGGCCTCTAAGCCTTCAAGGACATCCTTGCTAAAGATAAAATACTTCCCCGAGTGAGAATCAGGTTATGCACAGGGTTCTTATCTCTTGAGTTAGGGGACAGTTTAAAGCGCTAGAGGGGATCAGGTGTAGCTAGCCAGCCCTTCTCTCCCTCATAGGTGGAAGATGAGCCTTGGCAGATGCCTTTCTCCCTCCAGCCCCCAACCCCTCATTTCTAGCCACTGCTCTGTTCTGCAGGGAACAGGGAGTGAGGAGGAGAACGCTTTCTGAAGTTCTTGCAGCTGTAGAGCTGAAGGTTCTGAACTACATTCTTCCCTCTCACCCCCGCCCCGTAACAGGTACAGAACTCAGCATGCACACTGGAGTGTGACATGGAAGGCATAGTTACAGCCCTGGCCCTCCCTCCGAAGCTCCGGACCATGCCTGGGGCCACACAGCTGTATTTACTCTTCCCGTGTGTCCTGTGGGGAGGAAGGAAGAGCAAGGAGTGAGTGGGCCTACAGCAAAGCCCACAGCAGTGGAAAACACCAGCATGCCTGCACTGTGGCCACCATCCATGGCATGGACTCTTAACTTGAAGTGCAACCGTCTGCAGATTGTGACGATGTTCCCAGGAGTTGAGACTCAGTCAAATCTACAAATTGGTACTGATGTTAAGGAAAACACTTTCTTCTTAAAATTAGACACTGGCCCGGAAAACACAAAACACTAGCATTCCAAATCCTGAGACTTCCTTCCTGCAGTATTCTAGCTCTTTCCGCCCAAGCTCCGACACAGTGACCCAGCAGGGGAGATTAAATTCAATTTTTGCGACGGCTAAAGAGAAACCTCTATGGTCCACCTTGCCAAGATCTGACAAGGAGCATGTGGGTCAGACTAAAAGGCACTCTTCTAGAAGAAAACCTAGGCATGCACCCTCCTCACCCCCAATTTGTTTATACATGGGCAGATTTTTCAAGCTTTATCAGCCTCACAGGAAACCATAAATAGATTTCCAGTCGACATTCATGCTTTCTGGTTATGTGAACTCGAGTTCCTCCTTCCAGAGACACCATCCTGGCTATAGAGATAGAAATCAACAAATATCACATTCTTTCCAACTGGTTTACCATAAATTGTGGCTGGTTTGAGCGTGTTGGCCTTCTGGTTTACTCCAAAGAGCAAGATGTACTCCCACCTCCCTGGTGCCTTAGCTGGGTTTCCTGCTATAACAGGAACAGGAGAAAAGCCTCATCCCCCCTCCACGGTGTCCCTCCCCTCCCTAGGAACAGCGCCGGACCTTTGAAACCTAAAACTTGACTTTGCTGAGCCTAAAACCTGAACCGTGTTGTTTTACTTGTTTCTGTTTTCACTGTTTTCATCAGGCAGCCTTCAAGTATTCTTTTGTGTCAGCCTTTTTTTTTTTTTTTTAATCATTGTTTATTTTTAAACTTATAATGCTCCTGGATCGGTGACCCTGAGATGATTTGACAAATATTTGTGCTCTTGAAAAAAAGAAGTTTCTTAAAGTTTTAGGGAGTGGGGAAGAAAGACAGGAAGCATGAGAGTGAAAGAATACTTTGTCCGAGTTATTTATCTTCTTTCTTTTCATCTCACAAAACTAAATCCCAGTTGATGAGTTGGGCTCTTCTGTCCTGGGGGTTAATGACACCTCTCTTCATCTGTCACCCCCTCCCTTTGCTGCCAGGTGTCTTTTGTTATTTCTGCCGAAGAAAAAAAGTCAGATTGGTTCTCTTTGATTATACCAAAAGGATTTGACTCTCTTGGCCCCGCTTGGAGCAAGGGGGTCTGCTCTTGCCTTCCCAGAGAGCTCACCTTGGCCAAGGGTTCTTTGGGCCCTTTGGTAAGGAAACTTCCTGGAGTGAACTCCCTGCCAGAGTGAGCCAGGACCCCAAGGTCAAGGCCTTAAGGGAAAATGAGGGGGAGTGAGCTGGCCTGAGGAGTTCTTCTGAGGCCTTAAGTTACTGACTGTGTGCGCGGAAGTTCCAGGAGAAAGGATATTAGTGAAACTCTGTTGCTCGGACCCTCCCAGCGTTTGGGACAAGGAGAAGGGAAGAGGAAAAAGCCACTGCAGAGTATCAGGCGGGCCTGGCTGGTCCGATGCAGCAGAGCAGGGCTCCTTGAACCTGACTGTGTACAAGAACTACTCAGTATCTGAGTCTGGAGATGCGGGTGGGAGAGACTCTGCCTTTGCAGCAGGCTTCCTGATAAGGCTGGTGCTGCTCCTTTACCAACAGGATAACCACACTTTGCAAAGCAAGAAGGTAGAGAGTATCTTGGGAGCTAGGGATAGCCTAAAGGTGAGGCGAGGGGCAGGGCAGGAGAGAGCTGACAAAGTAGTCTGCATCCATTTCACCGCTGAGGCAACAGACATACAGCCTTAGAGACGGACAGCCGAGAGTAGAATGGGACCCCCAGTGGTGAACGGATCTGGGTTCAAGTCCCGGCTCCGCCACTAATGTGTTATGTGACCTTAAAGAAATTATTCCATCTGTCAGAACAGGGGTAATAAAATTTTCCTTGCCCACTTCCCAGGATTAAATGAGATCAATAGAAGGAAGCTCTTTATAGCCACCAGAGTGCTTTCAAATGCAATCTATGATTATGTGGATAACAAAGTGCCACCCACATATGAATAATGGCCACATCTAGGTATACCTCTCGGAGTTGTGAGTGTGGACAGCAGGGGCTTGCATCCACAGGGCCCATTTTCCTTCAGGTCTGCCAGCACGACGGTAGTCCTTTCCCCCTCCCGACCCAGTACACCCTCCGCTGCATCTCCCGGGCACCAGCATGCGGACACCGCCGGCGGCCTCTGGGACCCAGAGCAAGCAGGGGAGACGGGCAGGGAACTCTCGCAAACAGGATTTTCTGCTTCACTTGCGGTGACATCTAGGAAATACGGATTTCTTTCCCAATTCTTATCATTAAAAATTGCTCTCCAATTCACTACCTTAATTAGGACAATAACCTTCCTGAACAAAGTTTTTTGAAGATTAGGATTTTGCCACACCTGAGTCATCATCCTGAATGTCATCACCGATTATACAGTAATGCTAAGCTGTTGATGAACGCATGCAGGCCCCAGATGGCATTTTTATTTTTATTTACTTTTAATATATTTTTAAGAGAGAGAGAGAGAGAGAGAGGGCGTGAGCAGGAAGTGGGGCAGAGGGAGAGAGGGAGAATCCCAAGCGGACTCCCCACTGAGCGTGGAGCCCAATGCAAGGCTCAATCTCATGACCCTGAGATCATGACCTGAGCCAAAATCAAGAGTCAGACACTGAACCGACTGAGCCACCCAGGTGTCCTGAGATTTTTTTTTTTTAATTTGGGTTGTTTTAAGCCCCTATATTGTGATAATTCTTCACAGTAGCAATAGGAAATAATACACATACTGATGTGAATAGCAGCAGAAGGAAAAAAGTCTCAGTGCTTTTCTCCATGAGTCATATATACGTTGCTGCTAAATATTTCTGATTTCCCATGTAGATTTAGGAGATTGTAATTACTTTTTATTTTTTTAAAGATTATTTATTTACTTGAGATTGAGAGAGAGAGAGAGAGAGGGAGAGAGAGAGAGAGAGAGAGAATGCACACATATGAGCAGGGGCAGAGAGAGAGGGAGAAGCTGACTCCCCGATGAGCAGGGAGCCCTACCTAGGGCTCTGGGATCCTGACCTGAGCCGAAGGAGACACTTAACCGGCTGAGCCACCCAGGCGCCCCTATAATTACTTTTTAATGTTCAGAGCCTGAACGTTTAATCACTGAGCTGAATGATCTCTCCCCACCTCCACCCCTCTCTAAAATGCTCCTAGTTGTTTGAAGGTTGTTTGTAGCCAGAATTCTGGTTTAATAGAGATTGCTACATAAAGTTTATTCGTAATGGAAACTATTGATCAGGCTACTTGAATATCCCCCTTGTGAAAGAGTGGATGGTGCACACCGGTTATGGGAGAGTGTCTGTTGGAGCACATGTGAATGCCAGAAAGAGAAAGGGGACCCATGTGGCTTACGATGATCAGATGGCGCTTTTCTGAGCTAGCGGAGAAAACAGATGGAGATGACTTTCTGAGCTTCATTCTTGTGACCCGGTAGTCACAGCCTAGCAAGGACGACGGGATCCTCATGGTAATCCTCAAGCCCCTTCCGTTCACAGATGAGCAACTGGATCCCAGAGAGTACCAACCTGCCTGAGGCACACGTGAGTCCTGGGCTGGGACTGGAGCCCCGACATTGGCCCTGACCCTCCCCCTCCCCCCACCCCATGCCCTCAAGCTCGCATCTGGTGTGGGTTTGAGTTCACTAATTGGGAACTTCACCTAAGTAAATGGTTTGGTCACTGTTCACCAAGTGGTATTTGTAGACGCTCTCCCAGAGCACCCAGAGATGTCCACCCTGCAATAAATGTTCCTATTATCCTCGGCCAAGAGAACCCACGCTGTTAAAACACGTTTGCCTCAGAGCCACATGTGAAATGAAAATAAATCATCCTGTTGTGGCACATCTTGGGCACATTCGGTTTTTGCAGAAGTGCCTGGGCTTGCAGCGGCACATTTATCTATCTGCCCATTGGATCACACAGAAATCCACCCATAGTTTGACATAAGATAGAGGAAACTAGGCCAAAGGGCACTCTTCCACCCAGGCTCTCAGCTCACAAACACAGGCTTGAAAGCAATGATCCCAGATAGCCTGGTACTCACTGTAGCTGTGTGGATTTCAATCCACCCCCCTGTAGTATGTGCTTACCTGTGCGCGCACGCACACACACGCACACACAAACACACACACAAATTAAAATGCATACCTGCTGGCCACAGACCTACTTAATCCTTTCTAAGCTGCTTCCCAAATTGGAGCTCTAGAGGCTGGGGAGACAAAAATGACTAGACCCCAGTCTCTGGCTTGGTGGAGCTCCCACTCTAGTTGGGAGTCGGTTGGAAATCCTTACAACAACCTGAGATGGAGGAATAGCTGATTACTTCCATAACCGTTTTTATCAACAAGGAAGCCAAACCAGAGTGCTTAAGAAACAGGAAAGAAAAGTTTTTAAAAATTCCTGTTTGTAGTCAAACCTGTTAACACTTTCATTCACCTTTAGGTCGCACAGCCTGCTGTTGTTAGAGCAGAGTGGAGCCCGGCTCTTTCCCCCTTTAAACTTTGTGAACTAGGGTACATCTGGGGATGAGCTGCATCAGAACCACCTGGGGTTCTTGTTAAAAAAACAGAATTTCCTGGCCATCTAAGCGGACAGTGGGGGGATTAGGAGGAAAAGTATGGCAGGGAAATCTGAGTGTTTCAAAGCTCCTTGAGGGACTCTGCTATCACTTGGGTTTATAAACCTCTGAGTAGATCCAGCTCTCAGCAGGCCTGGACTCAGCTGAACATAAGAATTAGCCGGAGTATTTTAAGAAATAGATGAATTCCTGGGCCTGATCCCAGAGGTCCACCTTTGGTGAATCTGGCTGTTACCCAGGCAGTTCTGTTCTTGTGGAAAGTTGCCCAAAGGATTCGAATGTGCAGAACTGGAAATTCGTGGCCCTGTGAACAGGGGCAGCAAACACTACAACCCTAAAGCAGGGTACCCTCCAAGTAAATCAGCCCTATCCTTCTGGTTGTGTCCCACCTTGCTGGCTACCAGGGGAAAGTGCAGAGCTCACAGGGGATAGAGAAGAAATGAGGAGCAAGGTTGGGTGCCCTGAGGACCCCAGGGCTTTGGATCTGCAACCTCCTCCAGCAGGGAGGAAGGAACTGCCCAAATGCTGACACCCTCCCCTAGTGACTTACTGCCAAAGATCCTGCTGTGTGCTCTCTGTGAGGCCCCTCAAGAGACAGGTCTCTGCAGTGCTGATATCAAGGGAAGCCTCTGGAGTGTTTCCATTTTGTGGACACAGTGAATCTTATAATTTCTTTGTTCCCTTCATTGTTCCACTATGAACCTCAGAGCCAAGTCTGAGGCTCAACTTCAGCAACTAGACAGTACCTACGGCATGCAGTTGGTATCAGCTTCCCCCCGGGGGCCACATCTTCTATTCCTTCCATGGTTTTCCCCCACTTGGTTCTGTGTTGATCTATCTTTTGTTTCCCGCACATGTTCCCTTAATTTATTCTGACATGTAGATGGGTAAATGACACTAAAGAGTTACTGTCAACACATTTTTCTTTCTCTTGGGTCAGAGAGAGAAAAAGAAAAGAGCATGCGAGTAAGATTGGGAAAAGCCAGCACAGGCACACGGAGAACCTGTAGAAGGGGGTGGGGGACCCCAGAGTGTCCAGGTGAACCTCACAGGGCTTGCTCTCCAAGGGTCAGGGCGATCTGCCCACAGACCTCTCTCCGGGGTTTTTAAAAACTTCCTTTTTGTAGTCAAACCTGTTAACACTTTCATTCTTACTCAAAATCATTCCAATTGCTAACTCCGAGGCCGTAGGAGGCACAAGGTCAAGGCCTGGTAGTTGGGATACTAGGTACTGTGACTATGAGTCATAGCGAAAAAGGAAAAAGAAAGAATGCCTCCTCCTTCCTCTCACACATGCATGCGCGCACACACACCTTATTTTAAAGCAAAAAAAAAAAAAAAAAAAAAACTGGGAAAAACTGATTACACTATCTAAAAATGATTTGTAAAGAAATGTAACTCTTCAAGTGGCTTGAAGTAGTCTATTCACAAACTGGGGATATTTTGATTTCATAGTGAGTCAGCAAAGCATTTTTGTTGTTAAAAAAAAATCTCATTTCTTTACAGAAAGGCTTTTTCATTTTTCATAATCTTGTAAACCAAAAAAGCTCCCATTTCAAAATAAAAACGAAGTCCCAGGTCACATAGACACTTACAGAGATTACATTTGTCTAAGTGACAAACATATTCAGTCATAAGTCGCTCACTACACTTCTGTGACAAATATCCTTTCCATTTTTAAAAATAACCAAGAACATTACAGAGAATGCAGAACCCTAGGGATAAACTAGTAGCAACTAAGTTTTTCTAAATTCTTCATTTTAGATGTTTTTATCTCTAGCACTGGTAAGTACCAGACTCTCTAGTGCTCAAATGCTGGAATCTTTGATTGCTATTGTATCTGCAAAGAAGCCAACCATTTTAAGATTTAAATGAACAACTTACAAATCCCAAGGTTATCTATTAATTTTTTTAAACTTGTAATAGATGTATCTTAATAAGCTGCCTCAAATCTGCATTTTGAAATAAAGGAGATTAGAGAAAAATTAAAACATCAACAGAAGAGGGTCCTTTCACCCCACTGAGACATGTTTTTACAAGGGGGATGAAAATTTTTCCCCTTTCAAAGCCACAGGGCCATCCCACCTGCCAGCTCTTTCCACAGTGGAGGGGAAAAACTTCCTCTGGTCCCAGGTTTGGTCCCTGGGACCCGTGAGTTAAACTGACAAAAGGCAGGTTGACAGGAGAAAGGGCATACAACTGTATTGACGTTAATACCTTTATGTACAGAAAAAAGAAGCAAAAACCCAAAGAAGTGGTTAGACAGGGAGCTTACAGACCTTTCTTAACGAAGGGTGATAAGTGACAGAGAAGTGACCAAAGGAAAGGGGGTTCGGGCTTTAGAGGTGATATATTATGTGAAAGCACCTGGGAAATATATGGGGGAAACCAATGAAAGGTAAAAGGTAAGGGTTATCTTAGTAAGGTCTGTTTATGCAGACTCATCATGGTGTCAGCTCTCCATCTATGGTGATCAAGGTCATTGTCCTCATCCTGGTATAAGAGGTGGGGTAAATTTATGCCACCTGCACAAAGGGCAATGCATACCCTGCTTAAAAAGGGGGGAGGGCCCAGAGCTCTCCTTGCATCTGCTGTTTCTGCCTGGCCTTCAGCTCAAAATAACCAATATGCCCAAATGGCATGTTTGGGTTGTCATATGCCTACCCCCTTCACCACATCACTTGTCTTCCTTCTCTTCTCTTGGTTGTACACAGAGACACCTGGGGTTTCAGTGCAGAGCTCCCAGGATGGCTATACTCATCCTGCAAGGAATCATGCTCTGCTAGTTAAGAAATGGCCACCCAGTGGGGTTGCAAAGGCTTCCGTACTCCAGGTTGTGTGTGTTCGAAATGTGCTTCAACCTTGAGAAACTGCAGCCAGGAAGCCACGGAGAGCCAGGTCGGTGGGAGCTAGAGGTCCTGGCAAGGGTCCTGAACAGCTGCCCTGCCTGCTCTCCACCAACCCTGCACAGTTCTCCAGGAAAGGGTTCTCAAACTCAAGTGTGCGTAATATGAATCACCTGGAGGTCTTGTTAGAATGCAGATTCCAGGGCTCTGCCCCAGAACTAGAATCTAATACCCAAAAGTATGTGTTAGTTACAATGGAAACAATTTTTCTCTCAAAAATTACCCCCATTTCTATCAATAATAACCCTCGTAAGACTAATTTGTTGGCAAATTAAATCTAGTTTCAATAAGCATGGCTGGAGAATTTGCATCAGTGCAACAAGAAGAGGGATTGATCATACAAGAGCTTTTAAATCTGCTTTGCCAGAAGTTGTCATAAGAAATCTCAGATTAAAGTTTAAAAAAAATTTTTTTAGTATTGAAGTATAGTTGACAATGTTATATTAGATTCAGTTACACAATATAGTGACTTGACAATTCTATACAATGGGAACACTCACAAGTGTAGTTACTGTCACCTTATACTGTTATTACAACATTACTCTATTCCCTAAACTGTACTTTTCCTTCCCGTGACTTATTTATTTTATAACTGGAAGTTTGTACCTCTGAATCCCCTTCACCTATTTGGCCCATCCCCCCACACCCCTTCCCTCTGGGAGCAACAGTTTGTTCTCTGTATTTATGAGTCTGTTTCTGGTTTGAGTTTTTTCGTTTTTTGGTTCATTTGTTTTGTTTCTTAGATACCACATATGAGTAAAACCATACGGTTTTGTCTTTGTCTGTCTGACTTATTTCACTTAACATAATACCCTCTAGGTCCATCCATGTTGTGGCAAATGGCAAGATTTATTTCTTTTTTATGGGTGAGTAAACTTCATTGTGTATGTATACCACATCTTTATCCATTCATCTATGGATGGAAATGTAGGTTGCTTCCATATCTTGGCTGTTGTAAATAATGCTGCAATAGAGGTAAGTGTGCAGTTATCTTCTTAGTGTTTTCATTGTTTTTGGGTAAATACCCAGTCATGGAATTACTGGATCATATGGTAATTCTCTTTTTAATTTTTGAGGAACCTCCATACTGGTTTCCATAGCAACTGCACTATACATTCCCACCAACAGTGCATGAGGGTTCCTTTTTCTCCATATCCTCTTCAACACTTGTCATTTCTTGTCTTTTTGATATTAGCCATTCTGACTGGTACGAGGTGATATCTCATTGCAGTTTTGATTTGGATTTACCTGATGATTAGTTATGCTGAGCATTTTTCATGTAGCTATTGGCCATTTGTAGGTCTTTGGAAAATGTCTATTCAGGTCCTCTATCCATTTTAACTGGATTATTTGTATTTTTTGGTGTCGAGTTGTAGGAGTTCTTTATATATTTTGGATATTAACCCTTCATTGGATATATCATCTGCAACTATCTTCTCCCATTCATTTTCATTGAATTTTCACTTTGTTGCCTTTTCATTTTGTTGATGGTTTCCTTCACTGAGGAAACCCTTTTAGTTTGGTATAATTCCAATAATGTATTTTCACATTTGTTTCCTTTACCTGAGGAGACATACCTAGAAAAAAACATCAGCTAAGGCTGATGTTGCAGGGATTTACTGCCTATGTTTGCTTTTAAGAATTTTATGGCTCCAGGTCTCACATTTAGGTATTTAATTCACTCTGAGTGTATTTTTGGGCATAGGGTAAGAAAGTGATCCAGATTTATTATTTTGCACATAGCTGTCCAGTTTTCCCAACACCATTTACTGAAGAGACTGTCTTTTCCCCATTGTATATTCTTTCCTCCTTTGTTGTAGAATAATAGACCATATAGGTATGGGTTTATTTCTGGGCCCTCTATTCTGTTCCATGGATCCATGGGTCATTTTTGTACCAGTTCAATACTGCTTTGATCTACAGGTTTGTAGTGCATCTTGAAGTCTGGGATTATGATAACTCCACTTTTGTTCTTCTTTCCCAAGATTGCTTTGGTTATTAGGGGTCTTTTGTGGTTCCATACACATTTTAGGACTGTTTTTTCTAGCTCTGTGAAAACTGTTGCTAGTATTTTGGTAGGGATTACATTGAGTCTGTAGATTGCTTTGGGTAGTGTAGACATTTTAACAATATTAATTCTTGCAAACCATGAGTTTAGTATATCTTTCCATTTGTTTGTGTCATCTTCGATTTTTTTCATCAGTGTCTTAACAGTTTTCAGAGTACAGGTCTTTCACCTCCTTGGTTAACTTTATTCCTACGTATTTTATTCTTTTGGGGGCTATTGTAAGTGGGATTGTTTTCTTAATTTCTTTCTGTTTTGTTATTAGTGTGTAGAAATGCAACAAATTTCTGTATATTAATTTGGTATCCTACAACTTAACTGAAATTATTAGTTCTAATAGATTCTTGGTGAAATCTGTAGAGTTTTTTTTTTTTAAGTTGTTATTTAAGTAATCTCTACACCCAAAGTGGGGCTAGAACTCATGACCCCAAGATCAAGAATCACATGCTCTTCTAAGCAAGCCAGGTGCCCCAAATCTGTAGGGTTTTCTATATATAGAATCACGTCATATGCAAACAGTGACAATTTTACTCTTCCCAGTTTGGATGCCTTTATTTCTTTTCCTTGTCTGGTTGCTACAGCTAGGATTTCTAGAACTATGTTGAATAAAAGTGGCAAGAATGAGCAACCTCGTGTTGTTCCTAATCTTAAAGGAAAGGCTTTCAGTTTTTCACTATTGAATATGATGTTAGCTATGGGTTTTTCATATAAAGGCTCTGGGCCTTTATAATGTATGTTGAAGTAATTTCCCTCTAATGTCTCTTTGTTGAGAGTTTTTATCATGAACAGACATTGCCAAATGTTTTTTCTGCATCTATTCAGATGATCAAATGGTTTTTATCCTTCATTTTGTTAATGTGATATGTCACCTTGATCGATTTGCAGATATTGAGCCATCCTTTCATCTCTGGAATAAAACCCACTTGATTCTGGTGAATGATCCTTTAATTTACTCTTGGATTCAGTTTGCCAATCGTTTGTTGAGGGGAATTTTTGCACCAATGTTTATCAGGGATATTGGCGTATAGTTCTCTTTTTTTGTGGTGTCTTTGTCTTATTTTGATACCAAGGTAATGCTGGCCTTGCAGAGTGAATTTGGAAGTTTTCCTTCCTCTTCTATTTTTTTGAATTACTTTGATAATAGGTATTAACTCTTCTTTAAATGTTTGGTTGAATTCACCTGTTAAGTCCCTGGTCCTAGACCTTTGTTTGCTGGGATTTTTATTACTTGTTCAATTTTGTTACTAGTGATCAGTCTCCAGGTTTTTTTATTTCTTCCTGGTTCAGTTTTGGAAAATTGCATGTTTCTAGGAACTTATCCATTTCTTCCAGGTTGTCCAATTTGTTGGCCTATAATTTTTGAACTGGTATCTTATAATCTTTTGTATTTCTGTGGTGTCAGTTGTTACTTCTTTTATTTCTGATTTTATTTGAATCCTTTTTTAAAGTATTTATTTCTTTAGTAATCTCTACACCAAATTTGGAGTTTGAACTCATGACCCTGAGATCAAGAGCTGCATGCTCTTCTGACTGAGCCAGCCAGGTGACCTTCTCTATTTTCTTGATGAGTCTAGCTAAAGTTTTATCACTTTTTGTCTGTTTTCTTTCCAAAGAACCAGCTCTTGGTTTTAAAACCAAGATTTTGGACTGTTGTGTTTCCATTTTCATTTGTCTCCATGTATTTTTTTTTTTTTTTTTTTTTTTTGTATTTCCACATTGATTTCTTTGTTGACCCGTTTGTTGTTTAGTAGCATGTTGTTTAGCCTCCATGCATTTGTGTTTTTTCTTGTTTTTTTCCTTTGTAACTGATTTCAGGTTTCACATCATTGTGGTTGGAAAAGATGCTTGATACGATTTCAATTTTTTCAAATTTCCTGAGTCCCATTAACATTTCTTGTAAGGCTGATTTAGTGAAGGAACTCCTTTAACTTTTACTTGTCTGGGACACCCTTTTTGCTTCAATTCTGAATGGTAATATTGCCGGGTAGAGTATGCTTGGTGTAGGTTTTACCCTTCCAGCCCTTTGAATAGATCATGTCACTCCCTTCTGGCCTGCAAAGTTTCTGCTGAAAAAATCAGCTGATAGCCTTATGGGGTTCATTTGTACATAACTAGTTGCTTTTCTCTTGCTGCTTTTACTGTTCTCTTTGTCTCTAATTTTGACATCTTAATTATTATGTTTTGGTGTGACCCTCCTTGGGTTTCCCTTGCTTGGGACTCTGTTTTCTGGACCTTCCTAGATGTCTGTTTCCTTCCTCAGGTCAGGGGGAGTTTTCAGCTATTATTTCTTCAAGTAACTTTTCTGCCCCTTTCTCTCTCTCTTCTTCCGGGATCCCTATGATACAAATGTCAGTACACTTGATGTCCCAGAGCCTCCTTAGCCTATCTTTCTTGATCGATTGATCGATTGCTGTTTCGCATGGGCGCTTTCCATGACCCTGTCTTTCACACTGCTGATCCATTCTGCATCCTCTAATCTGCTGTTGGTTGCTTTTAGTGTATTTTTCACTTCAATTATTGTATTCTTCAGCTGAATGAACTGTGATTCTTCAGTGAACTGTGATGGGTTAATTTTTCTATTTTCTATCTATCTGTGGAAGTTATCACTGAGTTCATCCACTCTTCTGTCAAGTCTGGTGAGCATCTTTATGACCATTGTTTGAGGACTGCTTATTTCTGTTTCATTTAGTTCTTTCTCTAAAATTTTATCTTGTTCTTTCATTTGGAGCATAATCCTGTCTCCTCATTTTGTTTGACTTTCTGTGTTTGTTTCTATGAATTAGGTGGAACAGTTACTTCTTCTAATCTTGAAGGAATGGCCTTATTTAGGAACATTCCCTCTGTAGACGGCATGTGCCTGGTGGCTTTGGCTGACGGAGCTAGAGTGGGTGCAGCCTGGGGGACCCAGTGTCCTCTGGGCCAGGGCTACCCTGCCTGGGAGACAGCTACAGCTGAAGTGGGTGTGGGCCGGGGGGTTCCAGGGTGCTCCTTACAGAGGCTGTCCTTGTGGAACAGGTAGACATAAAGTGGGTGCAGGCTGGGTGGTGCTAGGACATTCCACACAGGGGGTGCCCCTGTGGGACGGGCTGGAGCTCAGGTGGGCATGGGTGTGGAAGTCCCTGGGGCATTGTACAACTCACCCTGGCAAGTTGTCTGGAACTAACATGGATATAGACCTGGCACGTCCCAGGGTGCTTTGTGTCTGTACCACCTTGGTGAGATGGTTGGAGCTGTACTGGATGCTATCTGGGAGTGTCCGACGTATGCCGCATCGCAGTTTCCCCAGTGGGACAGGTGGGACGGAGTCAGCTAGCAAGCCCAAACACTACTTCCATCTACACTATCAAAGTGAAGCGGGAGTGTATACAATGGTGCTGGCCAGCACTTCTGACCCCAGAGAGCAGCATAGCAATTCCCACACCATTTGGCTGATGCCCTAGGATTATTGTTATTATATTCTAGTTGCCCTTTCAAACTGGCTTTTTTTCTGTGTCCCAGGGCAGATGAATCTGCCCTTGGTCTTTCAATACTCTCCCTCCCCACTGCAGTTCGCAGCGTTGGGGGTGGGGTTCCCATTGTTATTGTGTTTCTGTCTCTCTTGCCCTTCTCTAGGTGGTCTATCCTTTGTCATGCCGAAGCTGTTCAGTCAGCCTCAGTTCTGCAGGAGGAAACAGACTGCTGTACTGGTAGGGGCAGATCCAGTGCTCCCATGGAGGGGATGAGTTCTTCCCCATGTCACCATCTTTGACCCTCCCCGCCACCTCACAGATTGAAATTTAACAGCCTGTTGAGGCTAAGAAGCTAAGCTAAATACTTGCCATCAGACTCTGCCTGCAATACCTATCAATTTGGGTTATTTCCTCTCTTCTTGAGGTCTCCAAAACATCTTGGAGTTCTTGCTCCTTTAAGGAAAGTGACCTTCTTTAATCACTTGGTAAGACAGCTGGGAACATGGTGAGCATCAGGCTGATATTTCCAAGGGGTTTTATTGGCTCCATAAAGTCAACCTTAATTCCTAAAAGCTGCCTTGTCATATCTGAGTCTATGAAGATCTTCCTCAAATATGTCATTCTAGTCAAAGCCTTGGTAATCAGTGTTTCCAATTGTGTCCTGTTCCCAGGGAGAACAGATTCTCATTGAACTTATGCAAATAACTATGTTGCCATGAATATAAGAATACTCACTCAGAATTTCTGAAATTCTGGAGGGATCACAGTAGGGAGCAAAAGATAAATGTTTCAATTCTATTTACAAAGGTATAATTTGCCAAAATGTTAAAAAGTCTTAGTTAGCTTAAGAGGAAAGGTTTTCTTATATCTGGAACACAAAAGATTAAAGAACCAGCAATATTGTGAACAAAAAGTCATAAAAATCGTAATGTATCCTCTTCAGTTTTTCAGCATCACGTAATTAATTTTTGTTAAACTTAATCTTTTGTTAGAAGCTGTGGGACATGATCACTTTCTCCCTAGAGTTCTGTGAATTGTTACCCAATTCAATGGTATGATCTTAAAGTTATTAGAGACCTGTGTTCTAGAATATTTGTTAGAGTCTATCTTGAATCTCCTTGAAGAGGAAGAACTTTTGCAAAAGTATCAGAGTAAAACAATAACTGTCTGTAAATGAGAACAGGACTTAAAAATGGCAGTAATTTGAACATCTAAATTCATTACAGTGCAACTGACAATGAAATTTGGTTATTTCTGTGACACATAGCACTTCAGGATAATAACTAGAAATTAAGTGATAACATACCAGGACAGATCACATTTTTAGGAGTTTTATACAATTTTTAGAACACTTATTTCATCAACCTATATTTCTACAAATATACTTTAAAAAGGTTTAAGATCACTTATCTGACAATGCTTCCCATGTAATTTAACATGCCAAATAAACCTATTTAATATTTCTCTTTTAGGAGGAGAATAAATCCTTTGAATTATTCTAGGAACCCTCTTTGTGGTCAAGAGGCTTCAGTTTAGAATTTGATTTTGGGGGGCGCCTGGCTGACATAGTCTATTAAGTGTCTGACTCTTCGTTTTGGCAGGGGTTGTGGTCTTGAGGTCGAGGGACCGAGCCCTGCCTCGGGCTCCACAATCAGCAGAGTCTGCTTGAGACTCTCTCTCCCTTTCCCTGTCCTTCCCACTTGTGCTCTCTCTAACAAATAAATAGGGGCACCTGGGTGCCTCCGGTCGGTTGGGCAGCTGACTTAAGCTCAGGTCATGATCTCAGGGTCTTGGGCTCAGCAGGGAGTCTACTTGTCCCTCCGCCCCTCCCCCTGCTCATGTTCTCTCTCTCTCAAATAAATAAAAATCTTTTAAAAAAAGAATTTGATTTTTGGATGTTTATCAACAAATACCAAAAGGTTTGAACAAGTGACTAAATAGGATCACTGATCACTATGAAATAATACTTAGTTATCCATTTAACCAAAGTGGCATTTATTTTTAAAAATTTTTTTATTTAAATTCAATTTAATTAACATATATTGTATTATTAGTTTCAGAGGTAAAATTTAGTGAATCATTAGTTGCATTTAACACCCAGTGCTCATTACATCAAGCGTCCTCCTTAACGCCCATCACCCAGTTACCTCCTCCCCTGACCCCCCTCCCCTCCAGCAACCCTCAGTTTGTTTCCTATGGTTAAGAGTCTCTTGTGGATTGCCTCCCTCTCTGTTTTTGTCTTCTTTTTCTTTCCCTTCTGCTATGTTCATGTTTTGTTTCTTAAATTCCACATATGAGTGAAGTCATATGGTATTGGTCTTTCTCTGACTTACTTTGCTTAGCATAATACTCGCAAGTTCCATCCATGTCATTGCAAATGGCAAGATTCCATTCTTTTTGACAGTTGAGTAATATTCCATGGTATATATGTACCACTTTCTCTTTATCCATTCATCCGTAGATGGACATCTGTGTTCTTTCCATATTTTAGCTATTGAGGACCTTGCTGCTATAAACATTGGGGGTGCATGTGTCCTCTTGAATCACTATGTTTCTATCCTTTGGATAAATACCAATTGCTGGATCACAGGGCAATTCTATTTTTAACTTTTTGAGGAAACTCCATACTGTTTTCAGAGTGGCTGCATCAGCTTGCATTCCCACCAACAGTGCGAGAGGGTTCCCCTTTCTCTGCATCCTTACCAACACCTGATGTTTCCTGAGTTGTTCATTTCAGCCATTCTGACCAGTGTGAGGTGGTATCTCATTGTGGTTTTGATTTGTGTTTCCCTGATATCAAGTGGTTTTGAGCATTTTTTCACGCGTTTGTTGGCCATTTGTATATCTTCTTTGGAGAAATATCTGTGCATGCCTTCTGCCCATTTCTTGACTGGATTATTTGTTTTTTGGGTGCTGAGTTTGATAAGTTCATTACATATTTTGGATACTAGCCCTTTATTTGATAAGACATTTGCAAATACCTTCTCCCATTCTGTAGGTTGCCCTTTAGTTTTGTCGACTGTTTCCTTTGCTGTGTAAAAGCTTTTTATCTTTTTTTAAGATTTTATTTGAGAGAGACCGCGCACATGCGCACGTGCCAGTGGGGGGGGGGGGCAGAGGGAGAAGCAGACTCTGCAGGGAACCTGATACAGGGCTCGATTCCAGGACCTTGAGATCATGATCTGAGCCGAAGGCAGATGTTTAATCGACTGAGCCCCACAGGTGTCCCAAAACCTTTTTATCTTGATGTCCCAATAGTTCATTTTTGCTTTTGTTTCCCTTGCCTCCAGAGATGTGTCTAACAAGAAGTTGCTTCAGTCAAAGTCAAAGAGGTTGCTGCCTGTGGATTTTGATGGATTCCTGTCTCACATTTAGGTCTTTCATCCATTTTGAGTCTAGTTTTGTGTATGGTGTAAGAAAGTGGTCCAGTTTTATTCTTCTGCATATGGTTGTCCAATTTTCCCAACACCATTTGTTGAAGAGACTGTCTTTTTTCCATTGGACATTCTGTCCTGCTTTGTTGAAGATTTGTTGACCATAGAGTTGAGGGTCCATTTCTGATTTCTCTATTCTGTTTCATTGATCTATGTGTCTGTTTTTGTGCCAGTACCATACTGTCTTGATGATTACAGTTTTGTAATACAGCTTGAAGGCTGGAATTGTGATACCTCTGTCTTTGGTTTTCTTCTTCAACATTCCTGTGGCTATTTGGGGTCTTTTCTGGTTTCATACACATTTTAGGTTTGTTCCAGCTCTGTGAAAAAAGTTGATGGTATTTTGATAGGGATTGCATTGAATGTGTAGATTGCTCTGGGTAGCATAGATATATTAACAATATTTGTTCCTCTAATACATGAGCATGGAATGTTTTTCCATTTGTTTGTGTCTTCCTCAATTTCTTTCATAAGTGCTCTGTAGTTTTCAGAGTACAGATCCTTTACCTCTTTGGTTAGGTTTATTCCTAGGTATCTTATGGCTTTTGGTGCAATTGTAAATGGGATTGATTCCCTGATTTCTCTTTCTTCTGCCTCATTGTTAGTGTATAGAAATGCAACTGACTTCTGTGCATTGATTTTATATCCTGTGATTTTGCTGAATTCCTGTATCAGTTCTAGCAATTTTTGGCTAGAGTCTTTTGGGTTTTCTACATAGAGTATCATGTTGTCTGTGAAGAGTGAAAGTTTCACTTCTTCTTTGCCAATTTGAATGCGTTTTATTTCTTTTTGTTGTCATTTCTGAGGCTAGGACCTCCAGTACTATGTTGAACAGCAGTGGTGAGAGTGGACATCCCTGTTGTGTTCTTGACCTTAGGGGAAAAGCTCTCAATTTTTCCCCATTGAGAATGATATTTGCTGTGAGCTTTTTGTATATGGTTTTTATGATACTGAGGTATGTTCACTCTTTGCCTACACTGTGAAGAGTTTTGATCAAGAAAGGATGCTGTACTTTGTCAAATGCTTTTTTTTTTGCATCTATCAAGAGGATCATATGGTTCTTGTCCTTTCTTTTATTAATGTAATGTATCCAATTGATTGATTTGTGGATGTTGAACCACCCTTGCAGCCCAGGAATAAATTCCACTTGGTCATGGTGAATAATCCTTTTAATGTCCTGTCGGGTCCTATTAGCTAGTATCTTACCGAGAGTTTTTTTTTTTTTTTTAAGATTTTATTTATTTATTTGAGAGAGAGAGCGAGCACACACAAGTAGGCAGAATGGCAGGCAGAGGGAGAAGGAGAAGCATACTCCCCACTGAGCAGAGAGCCTGATGCAGGGCTCGATCCCAGGACTCTGGGATCATGACCTGAGCTGAAGGCAGAGGTTTAACCAACTGAGTCACCCAGGCGCTCTCTGAGAAATTTTGCAACCATGTTCATAAGGGATATTGGTCTATAATTCTCCTTTTTGGTGGGGTCTTTGTCTGGTCTTGGGATCAATGTAATGCCGGCCTCATAGAATGAGTTTGGAAGCTTTCCTTCCATTTCTATTTTTTGAAACAGTTTCAGAAGAATAGGTACTAATTCTTCTTTAAATGTTTGGTAGAATTCTGCTGGGAGGCCATCTGGCCCTGGACTCTTGTTTGTTGGGAGATTTTTTGATTATTGATTCAATGTCTTTGTTGGTTACAGGTCTATTCAGGTTTTCTATTTCTTCCTGTTTCAGTTTTGGTAGTTTATGTTTTTAGGAATGAAACCATTTCTTTCAGATTGCCTAATTTGCTGGCATATAATGGCTCATAATATTCTCTTATAATTATTTCTATTTCTGTGGTGTTGGTTGTGATCTCTCCTCTTTCATTCATGATTTTATTTGGGTCTTTTTTCTTTTTGATACATCTGGCCAATGGTTTATCGATCTTATTAACTCTTTCAAAGAATAAGCTCCTAGTTTCGTTGATTTGTTCCACTGGGTTTTTGAAATTTCTACATCATTGATTTCTGCTCTAATCTTTATTATTTCTCTTCTCCTGCTGGATTTAGGCTTTGTTTGCTGTTCTTTTTCCAGCTCCTTTAGATGTAAGATTAGGAAGTGTACTTGAGACTTTCCTTGCTTCATGAGAAAGGCCTGTATTGCTATATACTTCCCTTTTAGGACCACCTTTGCTGCATCCCAAAGATTCTGAACTGTCATGTTTTCATTTTCATTTGCTCCATGTATTTTTTTAATTCTTTAATTTCCTGGTTGACCCATTCATTCTCTAGTAGGATGCTCTTTAACCTCCATGTATTTGTGTTCCTTCCAATTTGCTCTTATGGTTGACTTCAAGTTTTAAAGCATTGTGGTCTGAAAATATGCATGGTGTAATCTTAATCTTTTTGTACCATTTGAGACCTGATTTGTGACCCAGTATGTGATATATTCTGGAGAATGTTCCATGTGCACTAGAGAAGAATGTGTATTCTGCTTTAGGATGAAATGCTCTGAATATATCTGTGAAGTCCCTTTGGCCCAGTATGATATTCAAAGTCCCTATTTCCTTATTGATCTTCTGCTTAGATGATCTGTCCATTGCTGTGAGTGTCGTGTTAAAGTCCCCTATTATTGTATTATTATCAATGAGTTTCTTTAATTTTGTTATTAATTGGTTTATATATTTGGCTGCTCCCAAGTTAGGGACATAAATATTTACAATTGTTAAATCTTGTTGGATAGACCCTTTTATTATGATATAGTGTCCTTCTTCATCTATTATAGTCTTTGGTTTAAAATCTAGTTTGTCTAATATAAGGATGGCTACTCCAGCTTTCTTTTGACGTCCATTGGAATCCTTTCAAACTGGCGGTGTCTTTGCGTCTAAAATGAGTCTCTTGTAAGCAGGATTTTGATGGGTCTTGTTTTTTTCTATACAATCTGATATCCTTTGCCTTTTGATTGGAGCATTTAGTCCATTTACATTCAAAGTAATTATTAAAAGATATGACGTTAGTGCCATTATATTATTTGTAAAGTTGCTGTTCCTGTAGATTGTCTCTGTTCCTTGTTACTTTTGGACTCTCTCTCTCTGCTCAAAGGATCCCCTTTAATATTTCTTGCAGGGCTGGTTTAGTGTTCCCAATTTCCTTTAGTTTCTGTTTGTCCTGGGAACTCCTTATCTCTCGTTCTATTTTTTTTTAAGGATTTTATTTATTTGAGACAGAGAATGAGAGAGAGACAGAAGGAGAACATGGTGGGGGGGACAGAGGGAGCAGACTCCCCACTGAGCAGGGAGCCCAATGTGGGACTCGATCCAGGGACTCCAGGATCATGAACTGAGCAGTCACTTAACCAACTGACCCACCCAGATGCCCAGTCTCTCCTTCTATTCTGAATGTCAGCCTTGCTGGATAAAATATTCTTGGCCGCAGATTTTTCCCATTTAGAACACTGAGTATATCATTCCAGTCCTTTCTGGTCTGCCAGGGCTCTGTGGACAGGTTTGCTGCCAACTTTATGTTTCTACCATGTAGGTTAAGGACGTCTTGTCCCAAGCTGCTTTCAGGATTTTCTCTTCATCTTTGAAATATGCAAGCTTCACTTATGTCAAAGTGTTGACCTATTTCATGGATTTTGAGGGGGGTTCTCTGTGCCTCCTGGACTTGAATTCCTATTTCTTTCCCCAGATTAGGGCAGTTCTTAGCTATAATTTGTTCAAATAAACCTTTTTAAAAAATTTTTATATTGTTATGTTAATCACCATACATTACATCATTAGTTTTTGATGTAGTGTTCCATGATGCATTGTTTGTGCATAACACCCAGTGCTCCAGGCAGAACGTGCCCTCTTTAATACCCATCACCAGGCTAACCCATCCCCCCACCCCCCTCCCCTCTAGAACCCTCAGTTTGTTTTTCAGAGTCCATCGTCTCTCATGGTTCCTCTCCCCCTCTGACTTACTCCCCTTCATTCTTCCCCTCCTGCTATCTTCTTCTTTCTCTTTTTTCTTAACATATCTTGCATTATTTGTTTCAGAAGGACAGATCTGTGATTCAACAGTCTTGCACAATTCACAGCGCTCACCATAGCACATACCCTCCCCAATGTCTATCACCCAGCCACCCCATCCCTCCCACCCCCCCACCACTCCAGCAACACTCATTTTGTTTCCAGAGATTAAGAATTCCTCATATCAGTGAGGTCATATGATACATGTCTTTCTCTGATTGACTTAGTTCACTCAGCATAACACCCTCCAGTTCCATCCACGTTGTTGCAAATGGCAAGATCTCATTCCTTTCGATGGCTGCATAATATTCCATTGTGTATATACACCACATCTTCTTTATCCATTCATCTGTCGATGGACATCTTGGCTCTTTCCACAGTTTGGCTATTGTGGACATTGATGCTATAAACATCGGGGTGCACGTACCCCTTCAGATCCCGACATTTGTATCTTTGTGGTAAATACCCAGTAGTGCAATTGCTGGATTGTATGGTAGCTCTATTTTCAACTGTTTGAGGAACCTCCATACTGTTTTACAGAGTGGTTGCCCCAGCTTGCATTCCCACCAACAGTGTAGGAGGGTTCCCCTTTCTCCACATCCCCGCCAACATCTGTCATTTCCTGACTTAATTTTAGCCATTCTGACTGGAGTGAGGTGGTATCTCATTGAGGTTTTGATTTGGATTTCCCTGATGCCGAGCAATGTTGAGCACTTTTTCATGTGTCTGTTGGCCATTTGGATGTCTTCTTTGGAAAAATGTGTTCATGTCTTCTGCCCATTTCTTGATTGGATTATTTGTTCTTTGGGTGTTGAGTTTGATAAGTTCTTTATAGATTTTGGATACTAGCCCTTTATCTGATAATGTCATTTGCAAATATTTTCTCCCATTCTGTCAGTTGTCTTTTGGTTTTGTGGACTGTTTCTTTTGCTGTGCAAAAGCTTTTGATCTTGATGAAATCCCAATAGTTCATTTTTGCCCTTGCTTCCCTTGCCTTTGGCGATGTTTCTAGGAAGAAGTTGCTGTGGCTGAGGTCAAAGAGGTTGCTACCTGTGTTCTCCTTTAGGATTTTGATGGACTCCTGTCTCACATTTAGGTCTTTCAACCATTCGGAGTCTATTTTTGTGTGTGGTGTAAGGAAATGGTCCAGTTTTCCCAACACCATTTGTTGAAGAGACTGTCTTTTTTCCATTGGACATTCTTTCCTGCTTTGTCAAAGATGAGTTGACCATAGAGTTGAGGGTCCATTTCTGGGCTCTCGATTCTGTTCCATTGATCTATGTGTCTGTTTTTGTGCCAGTACCATACCGTCTTGATGACGACAGCTTTGTAATAGATCCGGAAGTCCGGGATTGTGATGCCGCCAGCTTTGCTTTTCTTTTTCAACATTCCTCTGACTATTCGGGGTCTCTTCTGGTTCCATACAAATTTTAGGATTATTTGTTCCATTTCTTTGAAAAAAGTGGATGGTATTTTGATGGGGATTGCATTGAATGTGTGGATTACTCTACGTAGCATTGACATCTTCACAATGTTTGTTCTTCCAATCCATGAGCATGGAACGTTTTTCCATTTCTCTGTGTCTTCTTCAATTTCTTTCATGAGTATTTTATACTTTTCTGAGTACAAATCCTTTGCCTCTTTGGTTAGATTTATTCCTAGGTATCTTATGGTTTTGGGTGTAAATGGGATCAACTCCTTGATTTGTCTCTCTTCTGTCTTGCTGTTGGTGTATAGGAATGTCACTGATTTCTGTGCATTGATTTTATATCCTGCTACTTTACTGAATTCCTGTATGAGTTCTAGCAGTTTCAGGGTGGAGTCTTTTGGGTTTTCCACATAAAGTATCATATCATCTGCAAAGAGTGAGAGTTTGACTTCCTCTTTGCCGATTTGGATGCCTTTGATTTCTTTTTGTTGTCTGATTGCTGTGGCTAGGACTTTTAATACTATGTTGAATAGCAGTGGTGAGAGTGGACATCGCTGCCGTGTTCCTGACCTTACGGGAAAGCTCTCAGCCTTTCCCCATTGAGAATGATATTCGCTCTAGGTTTTTCATAGATGGCTTTTATGATATTCAGGTATGTACCCTCTATCCCTATGCTCTGAAGAGTTTTGATTAAGAAAGGATGCTGTACTTTGTCAAATGCTTTTTCTGCATCTATTGAGAGGATCATAGGATTCTTGTTCTTTCTTTTGTTAAGGTATTGTATCATGTTGATTGATTTGCGGATGTTGAACCAGCCTTGCAGCCCAGGGATAAATCCCACTTGGTCGTGGTGAATAATCCTTTTAATGTACTGTTGGATCCTATTGGCTAGTATTTTGGTGAGAATTTTTGCATCCATGTTCATCAAGGATATTGGTCTGTAATTCTCCTTTTTGATGGGGTCTTTGTCTGGTTTTGGGATCAAGGTAATGCTGGCCTCATAAAATGAGTGTGGAAGTTTTCCTTCCATTTCTATATTTTGGAACAGTTTCAGGAGAATAGGAATTAATTCTTCTTTAAATGTCTGATAGAATTCCCCTGGGAAGCCATCTGGCCCTGGGCTTTTGTTTGTTGGGAGGTTTTTGATGACTGCTTCAATTTCCTTCGTGGTTATAGGTCTGTTCAGGTTTTCTATTTCTTCCTGGTTCAGTTTTGGTAGTTGATACATCTCTAGGAATGCACCCATTTCTTCCAGGTTATCTAATTTGCTGGCATAGAGTTGCTCATAATATGTTCTTATAATTGTTTGTATTTCTTTGGTGTTGGTTGTGATCTCTCCTCTTTCATTCATGATTTTGTGGATTTGGGTCATTTCTCTTTTCTTTTTGATAAGTCTGGCCAGGGGTTTATCAATCCTGTGAATTCTTTCAAAGAACCAGCTCCTAGTTTCATTGATCTGTTCTACTGTTTTTTGGTTTCTAGTTCATTGATTTCTGCTCTGATCTTATTTCTTTTCTCCTGCTGGGTTTAGGCTTTATTTTCTGTTCTTTCTCCAGCTCCTTTAGGTGTAGGGTTAGGTTGTGTATTTGAGACCTTTCTTGTTTCTTGAAAAAGGCTTGTATTGCTTTATACTTTCCTCTCAGGACTGCCTTTGCTGTATCCCAAAGATTTTGAACAGTTTTGTTTTCGTTTTCATTGGTTTCCACGAAATTTTAAAATTCTTCTTTAATTTCCTTGTTGACTCATTCATTCTTTAGTAGGATGCTCTTTAGTCTCCATGTATTTGAGTCTTTCCGACTTTCCTCTTGATTGAGTTCTAGTTTCAAAGCATTGTGGTCTGAAAATATGCAGGGAATGATCCCAATCTTTTGGTACCGGTTGAGACCTGATTTGTGACCTAGGATGTGATCAATTCTGGAGAATGTTCCATGGGCACTAGAGAAGAATGTGTATTCCGTTGCTTTGGGATGGAATGTTCTGAATATGTATGTGAAGTCCATTTGGTCGAGTGTGTCATTTAATGTCTTTATTTCCTTGTTGATCTTTTGCTTAGATGATCTGTCCATTTCAGTCAGGGGGGGTGTTAAAGTCCCCCACTATTATTGTATTGTTGTCAATGTGTTTCTTTGCTTTTGTTATTGCCTTATATAATTGGCTGCTCCCATGTTAGGGGCATAGATATTTACAATTGTTAGATCTTCTTGTTGGATAGACCCTTTAAGTAAGATATAGTGTCCTTCTTCATCTCTTATTACAGTCTTTGGTTTAAAATCTAATTTATCTGATATAAGGATTGCCACCCCAGCTTTCTTTTGGTGTCCATTAGCACGGTAAATGGTTTTCCACCCCTCACTTTCAATCTGGGGGTGTCTTTGGGTCTAAAATGAGTCTCTTGCAGACAGCATATTGATGGGTCTTGTTTTTTAATCCAATCTGAGAACCTGTGTCTTTTGATTGGGGCATTTAGCCCATTTACATTCAGGGTAACTATTGACAGGTATGAATTTAGTGCCATTGTATTGCCTGTAGGGTGACTGTTACTGTATATTGTCTGTGTTCCTTTCTGATCTATGCTGCTTTTAGGCTCTCTCTTTGCTTAGAGGACCCCTTTCAACATTTCTTGGAGGGCTGGTTTCGTTTTTGCAAATTCCTTTAGGTTTTGTTTGTCCTGGAAGCTTTTTATCTCTCCTTCATATTTCAGTGAGAGCCTAGCTGGGTATAGTATTCTTGGCTGCATATTTTCTCGTTTAGTGCTCTGAAGATATCATGCCAGTCCTTTCTGGCCTGCCAGGTCTCTGTGGATAGGTCTGTTGCCAATCTAATATTTCTTCCATTGTAGGTTATATATCTCTTCTCCCGAGCTGTTTTCAGGATTTTCTCTTTGTCTCTGAGACTCGTAAGTTTTACTATTAGATGTCGGGGTGTTGACCTATTTTTATTGATTTTGAGGGGTTCTCCGTGCCTCCTGGATTTTGATGCCTGTTTCCTTCCTCACATTACTGAAGTTCTCTGCTATTATTTGTTACAATATACCTTCTGCCCCTGTCTCTCCTTCTTCTTCTTCTGGGATCCCAATTATTCTAATGTTGTTTCGTCTTATCGTATCACTTATCTCTCGAATTCTGCCCTCGTGATCCTGTAGTTGTTTCTCTTTTTCTCAGCCTCTTTATTTTCCATCATTTGGTCTTCTATATCGCTGATTCTCTCTTCTGCCTCATTTATCCTAGCACTTAGTGCCCCCATTTTTGATTGCACCTCATTAATAGCCTTTTTGATTTCAACTTGGTTAGATTTTAGTTATTTTTCCAGAAAGGGTTTCTCTAATAACTTCCACGCTTTTTTCAAGCCCAGCTAGTATCTTTAAAGTCATGATTCTGAACTCTAGGTCCGACATCGTACTAATGTCCATATTGAGTAGGTCCCTGGCTGACGGTACTACCTCTTGTTCTTTTTGCTGAGGTGATTTTTTTCGTCTTGTCATTTTGTCCAGAGGAGAATAGATGAATGAGAGAACAAAATGCTAACAGGTTAACAACGTCCCCAGCAAATATACTATACAAATCAGAAAAGACCTGAAACCAGGGGAAAAGAAAGGGAAAGATAACGAAAGAAAATAAAAACAAAAAGATAAAAACAAAAACAGAACAATACAAAAAACAAAACAGAATATGATCAAATATGATCAGGCTAGTGCATAGATCAGTGCCACACTCTAGATTTTGGGTGTATTTTGGTCTGTTAGAAAAAAGTACCTCCTAAAATCTCAAAGGAAAGGAAGAAAGACTTATATATGTACAAAATAAGGGTTGATACAATGAAGGGATGTAGATGACTATAAAAATGAAAATTTTAAAAGATTTTATAAAAGGAATTGATAAGAAGTTGTTTGAAAAAAGAAAGAAAATTTGAAGAAAAAAAAGGGAGAGAATGTGATCAGGCAGGAGACTAGAACAAAGGCATACACTAGTGATTTAGGGTATATTTTGATCTGTTAGACGAAAGTGTATTTCAAAATTTTAAAGAGAGAACAACTTATACAAATATGCCAAATATAAGGGTAACTACTATGAAGGGATAAAATATGACTGTAAGAATGAAAAATAAAAAATGTTTTTTTTAAAAAGGGATTGATAAGATGTTGGTTGAAAAAGGGAAAAAGAAAAATTAAAAAAAAGTTAAAAAAATTAACTTTGAAAAACTAATGAATCATGGTAAAAAAGCCATGAATTCTATGTGCAGTGTTCCCCTAGCACTGGAGTTCTCCCATTCTCCTTGATCAGTAAACTTGGTCTCAAATAAACCTTCTTACCCTCTCTCCCACTTTTCATCACCTGGAAACCCTATTATCCAGTTATTATTTCATTTTATGGAATCACTGAGTTCTCCAAGTCTCCCTTCATGATCCAGTAGTTGTTTCCCTTCTTTTCAGCTTCCTTATTTTCCATCATTTTATCTTTTGTAGCACTGGCTTGCTCTTCTGCCTCATTCATCCTCGTTTTTATAGCCTCCATTTGGGACTGCATCTCAGTAATAGTATTTTAAATTTCATTCTGACTAGATTTTAGTTTATTTGTACAGTAGGGGATTCTCTAGGTCTTCTATGCTTTCTTTTCAAGCCCAGATGTTATCTTTATAATCATTGTTTTAAATTCTAGTTCAGACATCTTACTCATATCCATATTGATTAAATCCCTGGCAGTGAGTACTACCTTCTGTTCTTTCTTTTGGGGTGAATTTCTGCATCTTTTCATTTTATCCAGAAAAAAGCAAAAAACAAAAAACAAGACATGAGAAAAAATAATAACCACAATGACAACAGAGAAAAAAACAAAACAAGAAAAAAGAAAAACAAACAAAACAAGAAACAGAACAGAAAGCTAGATCCTGGGTGTGTTTTGGACTGCTTGTTAAAAGTAATTAGAGCCCAAAATAAGAAAGAAAAACATGTGTGTGTATGTGTGTGGTGTATGTGTGTGTGTGTGTGTGTTTGTGTGTGTGTCACACACAAAATGAAATAAAGTAAAATACAATGAAAGGAAACAAAAATAAAAAAATACATTATATATATAAATTAAAATTAAAAAGAATTGGAAAAAATAAGAAAATAACTGAAAAAATAATACTGAAAGACCAAAAAATTAAAAAAAAAATACTGTATAACTGTTTTCCCCAAGAGCTGAAGCTTTGCAGCCCTCTATGATTTGTAAACTTGGTGCGAGCCAGTTGTTCATGCTGGTCTTCTGCAAGGAGGGGTCTGTCGCACTGACTTTCAGGTGCCCTTGCCCTGGTGGAAATGCACTTCCTTGCAAGGGTGCTGGCCTCAGTGTAAGTGGCCCTGGATTCCACTAGGTGGTGCTGTTTTGCTCCCTTCAGGTTTTCAGCACCAATGGCGGGGGAGGGGGGGATGAATATGGTTGCGCCCCACTCTAGCGGGGGGAGGGGCTGAAAGTTTGGGGCCCCCACTCCTCAGTGAGCCCTTATAGAAAAGCAATCACTCTTCTCTCCCTGGTTTCCGTCCAAACTCTGTGTTTACCCGGCCTGTGGCTGTTTTTATCTCAGGCAGGCAACTGAGTTTCAAAATTCCAAATTTTATGGACTCCTGAGGCCGGCCCCATGCTGTTCCTCCTGGGGGGGGGGGGGGAGGGGGGCGTCTAGCTGTGCCTCTCCCTTTTGCTGGGCCCTTGCCAGGAGAGCGACTGCATGACCCTGAAGTGGCTCGCAGTTTATGGCAACGCAGAGCTGAAAGCTGGCACCTAGACTCGCTGTTTTCAGCCGGCTTCCCCACTCTGATGCCTGGGAATACTGCTGCCCTCAGACACCCCCCGCCCCCGTTCTTCTTGTGACCTGGGGATCCTGAGACCACGCTGCCTGAGATTCTGCCCCGCTTTGCCGCCTGAGCACCTTTAAGCCAGGGACGTCCCCCACTGTAGCCGACTTGTCAAAGTTCTGATTTTGGGCTTCACTGCTTGTAATACTTTGTGGTAGCCTCCTTCAGACCGCTACTTCCTCTCCGCCGTATCTTCAGATATATGACCCCAGATTCAAGTCTCTGCACCTCTTACCTTCCAAAAAGTGGTCGCTTTTCTACTTGTAGAATTGCAGCATTTCTCTTCTCAGATCTCTGATTGATTTTGCAGGTGTTCAGAATGATTTGATAACTATCCATCAGTGTTCCAGAGACCAAACTTAGGGCCCCCTGCTCCCCTGCCATCTTAACTTCAGCCCCCAACCAAAGTGGCATTTAAAGACTTCACAGGCAAACACAGAAAGTTAAATAATTTTTTAAAAAATCTTAGCACTTTTAATATTGAATAGGCTCAATTTTTTCCCTCTAAGTAATAAAAGACCTGATAAAGACAAACACAGAATCTTTGTTTTTCTAGGGAGATTAAAGATAAAGAAAAACATTTGTTTATAATTTCTTAGAAAAAAACCAGACCAATAATCTAAGAAAGCTTTCTCTTTTTAACAGAAAAATCAAATACTACTTTTGCATTGACTTTTTTTAAAAGTCAGATTTTATTTATTTGAGAGAGAGAGACACAGCGAGAGAGGGAACACAGGCAGGGGGAGTGGGAGAGGGAGAAGCAGGCTTCCTGCTGAGCAGGGAGCCCGATGCGGGGCTCGATCCCAGGACCCTGGGATCATGACCTGAGCCAAAGGTAGACGCTTAACGACTAAGCCACCCAGGCGCCCCTTCATTGGCTTACTTTTGACACTAAAACTTATTCCTAAAAAATTTATTTCAATAATCAGCTTGACCACACATTTTATTTATGTTTAGAGAGCATGCAAGCAGGGCGGGGGGGGGGGGGGGGAGACGGAGCGAGAGAATCTTAAGCAGGCTCCATGCTTAGCATGGAGCCCAACTCAGGGCTCAATCTCATGACCCTGAGATCATAACCTGAGCTGAAATCAAGAGTTGGATGCCCAACTGACTGAGTATCCAATAAATGACCATATATTTTTTAAGATTCTTTTTTCATAAATCTTTTATAACCTTCCTTTTTTTCCCCACCCCACTCCCAATCAGATTCTGTCCCATGTTTTTCCTCTTTAAATAACCAGGCTCACGTTAGGACAAAATTACTTTTCTTCCTCCTCAACAAAAAATCCATTTTCATTCCTACCTTCTTTTATAGAAAGCACACATCCTACTTTTCTTACATATGGAGATGTTTCCCTTACTATTTTTAGTATCTTTAATGTATGAAAATTATTACTGATCAACCTCATTAAAATGGAGTCAGGATGTGTCAGCAGGGGATGCTCTCGTGCCCCACCAACCCAACTGCAGACCGCACAGGAAGAGGAGGACTTGCCCTTACACTGCAGGTGGGTATTACCCTACTACTCCCGGTGGAGGAAGAGACACTTTCCTCACCCACCCTTCCTCCCCTGGCAACAGTCCAGCCAATGAGAAGCCACAACACTTGGGACTCCCAGTTTACTTCAATGGACTTTTAGTTCACAATAGTCTTCCCAACTTTCCCCTTTTCTCCCTAAAAAAGTGGACCTCTCCTTTGTTCCCTGGAGTTGCCTATGGTTTTGCCACAGTTTATTTGTCCCAGATTGCAATTCTCTTTTATTCCTGAATAAACCCATCTTTTGCTGGTAAAACAACTGACAGTTTTACTTTTAAGGTTAACAAACCACATATATTAAGTAGACTTTTTAACCCTTAAAAACTTTAACTTCTAGTGAAAACTAAGTAGTAGGCATTGGGAACTGTTACGCCAGCCTTCCTGATACTGGCAAAGTTATGAATACATTTCACAATTTCTACAAACATGTGCTTCTTCATAGCACAATATTTCAATAGAGCATCAAAAAGGTTTACTAACAGACCCAAACTTCTCATTAGTTTATCTGTAACAGGGAACCCCAAAGTAGATAAACCTAGCTTATATAATTGATGTTTCATTATTTTATCCTATTTGGAAATGATCTAGGCATTCGATGAATTTAATTTAACTCATCACTTAGCAGAATTTTAAGGTTTCAAGTTACCAAAAAGATTTGGGGGAATAATTTTAAAATTTTACCTACAAACACTTTATTTTACCTTATTTACAACTATTCAACTTGTATGTTCTTAATGATTACTTAATGATTAGACTACCCACAAAAACCGCATGAGCTATCTGACAAAGTCAGCCACTGTCCCAAGCTATTTTTTGGTTGTTGCTGAAAATTCTGTGACCTACATAACATGAACTTACTTGGCTTACACTAAACCCAGGAAAAATACAAGTTTTAATTTTAAGGCTGGTAACCCTAAAATTTTAAGGCTGAAAACTTCATTTTAATTAAACCAACGACCTTAAATTAATTTTAATACCAAAATCTTTTTCATCAGGGAAGTACAAATCAAAACCAGAGTGAGATACCACCTCACACCTGTCAGAATGGCTAAAATTAACAACAAAAGGAAGAGCAGGTTTTGGTGAGGATGAGCAGAAAGGCAAACCCTCTTGCACTGTTGGTAGGAACGCAAGCTGGTGCAGCCACTCTGGAGAACAGGAGGGAGGTTCCTCAAAAAGTTGAAAATAGAGCTACCCTATGACCCAGCCGTTGCACTACTAGGTATTTACCCAAAGGATACAAAAATACAGATTTGAAGGGGCACATGCACCCTGATGTTTATAGCAGCATTACGAACAATAGCCAAACTATGGCGAGAGCCCAAATGTCCACTGATTGATGAATGGATAAAGAAGATGTGGTGTGTCAATATATATATAGATGATATATATGTATATACATTATCATATGTATATAAATTATCATATGTATATACATTATATGTATATACATACATATGATATATGTGTATATATGTATATGTACATACATATATATGTATGATATACATATGATATATATATACCGTATGCATCATATACACATATCACAATGGAATTCTATTCAGCCATCAAAAAGAATGAAATCTTGCCATTTGCAACGATGTGGATGGAGCTAGAATGTATTATGCTAAGCAAAATAAGTTAGATAGAGAAAGACAAATACCATATGATTTCGCTCATATGTGGAATTTAAGAAACAAAACAGATGAACATATGGGGGGAGGGAAACAAACCATAAGAGACTCTTAAGGATGGAGAACAAACTCAGGGTTGATGGAGGGAGGTGGGTAGGGGATGGACTAGAACAATGACGGGCATTAAGGGGTGCACCTGTTACGATGAGCACTGGGTGTTGTAAGTAAGTGATGAATCACTGAATTCTATTCTTGACACCAATATTGCACTGTATGTTAACTAACTAGAATTTAAATAAAAATTTGAAAAAAAAAAAACCTAAAATATTTTCCTAAATCCTATGAACCCAAAATTCATGTGGATTTAGTTTCTATTTTATTCTTGAGAATTTTTATAATAAATTTATGTAGGTGCTTAATTTTCTTTAATCCAATTAAACAGAGCTCTTTTACACATAAATTTTTGGCAATACCGTTTGCAGGTAGGAAAATCCCTTACTGCAACATACAAACCACCACAGGCATACAAACACAGAGATGCTATAGCTTCTGTTTTAAAACAACACAAAACTCAAATGGTTTAAAAATATCAGTTGGAATAAATTAAGTTTACTCGCTCAAATGGCTTAAAGTCTTTTAGTATTTGTGGAGAAGACTCTTAGACTTGGAAATCTGTCCCTGGAAATAACCTTAAGAAGGCTACGGTTTAGAGGTTGCGCAGGAGAGCCCTTTTGTAAATTATACTTTTAAAAAGGCCTATTCCTTCCCTTAGGCAATTGTGGGCTGTGTTTACACTTAAAAGACATGATAAGATTTGTAACTTTAAGGCACGAATAAAGAATGTAAGTTTTTGGTTCTAAGTGTTTCAAGTAATGGCTATTTAAAATTGTTCTTCCTTAAGTATAGGACAATTTTGTTCCAATATCCTCATTTATTATAATACCTACAAGCATTTTGGGAGGAATAGGTGAGGTTTAAGGCTTGGCAAACATAGGCAGACTTTGACTTGTTTCTAGATTTACATTTCTGGTTTTTTAAGGGTTTGCAAGACAAAGACAGTTGTTTCTAATTCCCCCAAAGAACTGGATAGCAGCCTGAATGAACATCAAGGGACTGACCTGTCTTTCTAAATTACCTTGCTTCTTAAATCAGGGAGAATGCCAACCAAGATGGGAATCATCACATTTATGCCTTTGTAAAGTCTGTATAAAGCGTTTTTCACAAACGCCTTCTTTCTGAGTTCAAAATTCAACCTTGGCTTCCAGCAGCACCTAGATATTGGCCTTTGGCTGATCATTTGTAGGAAGACCTAGGAGGAATTTTGGTCCCCTGTTTGCTCTATGGGAGCTGGTGTTGTGAACTGTCACTAATTTTTTTCATTTCTTTACATTTGGTGGGATCTTCTGAAAGTGGAGGTAAAAAAGCCTTTATAATTTAAAAGATCTGCTGCTGTCCTGGGGGCATGACCTTTTTTTGGGCGGGGGAGGTTTGGGTGGTGGAGTTGGTTTAGGATACATCTGCAGAGGACCTAGCACAGGACTGTCTAAAGCTGGCAGAGCCTTGTTACAGAGCCCTGGAGCAGAGAAGGAATAGTAAGGAACATCTTCTGCAAATTCATTTCCTAGCTTTTAGCATTTGCACAGCTGACCTGTGTGCTTTGGGCCTAGAGATTAGGTCAGAATGTTCTCTATAAATCTTGTCAGGAAAAGCAAGTTAAAAGAGGCAGATGGGGGCCAGATAATGAGAGGGGGAATTTACACTGGATATGGACATTAATTTTTGTCTTAATTCTAATTTCTGTCGCTTCATCTTGTCAAGAGAATCCTTAAGGCTAACTGTTACATTAATAAAACTATTGAAAACTCTCTACAAAGAATTTGTTTTCTCTCAAATATGGCTAATTTGAAGGATTCATCATCTGGCCATTGACAAATTGGCTCCCGTTAATCTCAACAGTGACTGAAACTAATGAGCTTTTTTAATGAAAAGATTCGGAGGTAACTTCCAGGCTTAGACCATGGATACAAGGGGTGTCCCTGGAGAAGGCATCCGTGATACAGCCCCCATAATCCCGAAGTTTACTCCCAAAAATAGTCTAAGAAAACAAAGGCCTTCATTACACAGGCAGTAAGGATAGTGTATTGAAAATGGCGTTTCCAGTCTACCACGAATACGCAACACCTCTAGTCATAGACCTGCTGATCTGTGACACTGGTCTACTTGATGGGATGAAGAGAGCTTATGTTTGGGAGCTTCAATTAATAAGGAAACTTAAACTGAATTTGGGCTGGGGTAATAAATTAGTGAAAGCAATGAGGTTTGTTCACAGAGCCGACTCAGCTCCAGTACTACAAGCAACAAAGTTTGAAACAACCAAGGCCCCTTATGGGCTAGGACCTCCATGACAAACTCCCCTGAGAGCTGGCATGGCCAAAGAATGATGCTTGTGACTGCATGTCTTGCAACTCTGGTCCATTTAGTCTATTTGACAAATCACCAAAGAGCACCCTGGTGAATGCACCCTCCAGATGGCAGAGACCAGAAAGAATATTCTCACAGATCAAAAAGCCATGCTCTTAGGACCTAGAACAAGATGAAAGGAACACCTCATCTGGTTTTCACATAGGGGACCAACTACAAAGCTTGTGTAAACAGACACCTGTCAGAACTGTGAACTCGCCAGTCTGTGAGGCTGGCCTGAACAGAAGGTTTACAGATCATATACCTGCATTCCCCCCACCTCCGCCGCCATGGTAATTCCTTTCTATGACAAATACACAAAAGACAAAACAGTGACCATCTCTGGGAGGAAATGGGTGAGTCACATCAAGAGCAATCTACCAAATTTACCAGAGTCATGAAGCCCAAGGAGCTCATTCCACACATTTTTCTCCTGCTTGTCTAAATTTAGAAAGTGAATGAGAAAGGTCTCTCACCACTCTTGCTTCCATTAGACCTGCAGGCTGAGTTCTGGGAGGCTTCTTACCTTTTGCCAGATGCCTGTCGGATGTTCCAGGTCTCTCAGGATCCAACCAGTTACAGTTCATCCTGCTGACTATGCCACCACTTGGGGAGGACATTTTCTGTCAACTCTTCACAGTTCTTCTAGTTAGTCTAAGAATCAAATTGACATGAGACAAATTAACAGGAGGAACCCCTTCCCCAAATTTTAAATACATGCCCATGGAAGCCCAATATTAAAGGTGAGACCCAAAGAAATGGCCAAGGCGGGCAGCATTTATACTCTTTATTTTTTTTGAAAGATTTATTTGTTTGTTTTAGAGAGGGAAAGAGAGGGAGCTCAAGCCAGAGGGACAGAGGGAGAGAGCATCTGAAGCAGACTCCACACTGAGTGCGGAACCCAATGCAGGGCTTGATCTCTCAACCCTGAGATCACAACGTGAGCTGAAACCAAGAGCTGGATGTTTAACCAACTGTACCACCCAGGTGCCCCTATACTCTTTAGACAAACAATAAACCTGTGAGGAATTGATGGGACAAAGAAAACTTATGTTTGGGGGCGCCTGGGTGGCTCATTCGTTAAGCATCTGCCTTCAGCTCAGGTCATGATCCCAGGTCCTGGGATCAAGCCCCACATTGGGCTCCCTGCTCCGCGGGAAGCCTGCTTCTCCCTCTCCACTCCCCCCTGCTTGTGTTCCCTCTCTCGCTGTGTCTCTCTCTGTCAAATAAATAAAATCTTAAAAAAAAAAAAAAAAAAGAAAACTTATGTTTGGGAACTTCAATTAATACGGAAATCTAAACTGAATTTGGGCTGGGGTAATAAATTAAAAAAGTAACAAGGTGTGTTCATACAGCCTCATCAGCTCTGCATGCCCTATCTCTGGAGGTAAGAATGTCTGTCTACCTCCTAGTTCAGGGCGGGTACCTTTCACATGAGATTTATTTCCTGCTTTCTGGAGACAAAGGGGGCACAGGGTATTCTTGCACTGGCTGTTTCTTAAGTTAAATTAAAAGTAATTAATAGGAGAGGCAAGATGGCAGAGGAGTAGGGGACCCTATTTCAACCAGTCCCCTGAATTTAGCTGGATATCTACCAAACCATTCTGAACACCCACTAAATCAGCCTGAGATGTAAGAATATATATCTGGATCTCTACAAACAGAAAATCTCTGGTGGTCATGACGTATGAAGGGTGGAGTTGTGATTCTGTGGGCAGATATCAGAAGATAAACAAAAGGGGGAGGGAGCCACCATAAGCTGGTACTGGGAAGGTGATGTAACACTGGAGCACAAAAGTGTCCCACTCCAGGGGACCGGGCACAGACTAGCACAGTAGTAGCAATGAGGAAAGGACTTTAGTGCAGGCCTCAGACAGGATCCGGGAGCTGCGGGTGCACACCTGCGAACTGGGTGGGGCGTGCAGTTTTAGAAGCACAAAGGACAGAGACACACCGGCCCTGGGTTTGACCTCTGGGAGAATTGCTGTGGGGCACACCACCATGGGCAGCTGTGGTTTTTAGCAGCACAGACAGAAACAGAGACTGTGTGTTCTGAGAGTTCATCAAAGAGCAGACTACAATTTCTCTGCTCTGGGTCAGAGGTTTCGGTGCAGTCATTTCTGCTTTGACTCTCTGAAGAGACACGGAAAGCCGCTAGAGAACAAAACCTCAAAAACCCGGTTTCCACTGAACCCACCCTCCCAACAGGGGGCAGGGCAACTCTGCCCAAGCAGGGTGGCATGAGTAACAGCACGGCAGTCCCCTCCCCTCAGAAGACAGGCTGGAAGAACAAGAGGACAACAACCCTAAGGTCCCTATAAAACAGGTGCATCTTGCTTGGGTTGTGGTTAATACTTTGGACTCTGTACATTCCCTCAACCACCCCTCAACAGAATGACTAAAAGGAGGACCCCCCCCCCCACAAAGAAAACAATCAGAGACTGGTGGCCTCTGCCTCAGACCTAATGGATATGGATATCAGCAAGATGTCAGAGATAGATTTCAGAGGAGCAATTATGAAGTTGATATATAGGCTTGAGAAAAATATTAGCAACAATACAGAATCTCTAAGGGCAGAAATGAGATCTATTCAGGCCAAACTTAAAAATGCTATGAATGAGATGCAGTCTAAACTGGATACCCTGAAAGCCAGGGTAAATGAGGCAGAAGAACAAATCAGTGAGCTAGAAGATAAGATGTTAGAAAAGAAGGAAGCTGAGGAGGCCTGGGATAAATACCTAAAAGCCCAAGAGATCAGACTGAGAGAGATTAATGACACCATGAAACATTCCAATGTCAGAATTATTGGGATCCCTGGGTGCCTGGGTGGCTCAGTTGGTTAAGCAACTGCCTTCGGAGTCCCAGGATCGAGTCCCGCATCGGGCTCCCTGCTCAGCAGGGAGTCTGCTTCTCCCTCTGACCCTCCCCTCTCCCGTGCTCTCTCTCTTCCATTCTCTCTCTCTCAAATAAATAAAATCTTAAAAAAAAATTATTGGGATCCCTGAGGGGGTGGCGGGGGAGGGAGGGGGAGGGGGAAGGAGAGGGAGAGAGGGGGAGGGAGAGGGAGGGAGGGAGAGAGGGGGGAGAGGGGGGGAGGGAGAGAGGGAGGGAGGGGGGAGAGAGGGAGAGGGAGAGGGAGAGGGAGAGAGAGGGAGAGAGAGAGAGAGAGAGAGAGAGAGAGAGAGAGAGAGAGAGAGAGAGAGAGAGAGAGAGAGAGACTGAGACTCTAGAAGGTATATTTGAACAAATTGTGGCTGACAACTTCCCTAATCTGGGGAAGGAAACAAGCATTCGTGTCCAAGAGGCAGACAGGACCCCTCCCAAGATCAGTGAGAACAGACTGACACCACGACAAAGAATAGTACAATTCGCAAATCTTAGATCCAAGGAAACAATCTTGAAAGTGGCGAGGGGGAAGAGATTTCTTACATATAGAGGGACAAACATCAGAATAACATCAGACCTGTCCACAGACACCTGGCAAGCCAGAAAGGGCTGGCAAGACATATTCAGGGTACTACATGAGAAGAACATGCAGTCAAGGATACTTTATCCAGCAAGGCTGTCATTCAGAACGGATGGAGAGATAAAGAGCTTCCAGAACCTGCAAGAAATATTAAGGGGGTTTCTATAAAAGGAAAAAGACCCCAAGAGTAATACAGACCAGAAATTTACAGAGACAATCTATAGAAACAGGGACTTCACAGGCAACATGATGGCCCTAAAATCATATCTTTCAATAATCACTCTCAATGTGAATGGCCTAAACGCTACAACAGGGTTGTAGATTGGATAAAAAAACATGACCCATCCATATGCTGTCTACAAGAGCATCATTTTGAAACTGAAGTCACCTCCAGATTGAAAGTGAGGGGATGGAAAACCATTTATCATGCCAATGGACTTCAAAAGAAAGCTGGGGTAGCAATTCTCATATCAGACAAATTAGATTTTAAGCTAAAGACTGTAGTAAGAGATGCAGAGGGACACTATTATCATTCTTAAAGGGTCTATCCAACAAGAAGATCTAACAATTGTAAATATCTATGCCCCCAACATGGGAGCAGCCAACCACACAAGCCAACTGTTAGCCAAAATAAAGAATCATACTGGTAATAATATTTTATTAGTAGGAGACCTCAACACTCCACTCTCAGCAATAGACAGATCATCTAAGCAGAAGATCAACAAAGAAACAAGAGCTTCGAATGACACATTGGACCAGATGGACCTCATAGATATATACAGAACATTCCACCCTATAACAACAGAATACTCATTCTTCTCGAGCGCACATGGAACTTTCTCCAGAATAGACCACATACTGGGTCACAAATCAGGTTTCAACTGATACCAAAAGTTTGAGATTGTTCCCTGCATATTCTCAGACCACAGTGCATTGAAACTGGAACTCAATCACAAGAAAAAATTTGGAAGAAATTCAAACACTTGGAAACTAAAGGCCATCCTGCTTAAGAATGTTTGGGTTAACCAGGAAATCAAAGAAGAACTTAAACAACTCATGGAAACGAATGAGAATGAAAACACATTGGTCCAAAACCTATAGGATACTGCAAAGGCGGTCCTAAGGGGGAAATACATAGCCATCCAAGTCTCACTCAAAAAAATAGAAAAATCCCGAATGCACAAGGTAACCTTACACCTAAAGGAACTGGAGAAAGAACAGCAAATAAAACCTAAACTAAGCAGGAGAAGAGAAATAATATAGAGCAGAGATCAATGAATTAGAAACCAGAAAAACAGTAGAGCAGATCAATGAAACTAGAAGCTGGTTCTTTGAAAGAATTAGTAAGATCGATAAACCTCTGGTCAGACTTATCCAAAAGAAAAGAGAAAGGACCCAAATTAATAAAATTATGAATGAAAGGGAAGAGATCACGACTAACACCAAGGAAATAGGAACAATTATTAGAAATTATTATCAGCAACTATATGCCAATAAATTAATCAACCTGGAAGAAATGGATGCATTCCCGGAAACCTATAAACTACCAAGACTGAAACAGGAAGAAATTGACCATCTGAATAGACTAATAACCAGTAACAAAATTGAAGTAGTGATCAAAAACCTCCCCAAAAACAAGAGTCCAGGGCCTGATGGATCCCCAGGGGAATTCTACCAAACATTCAAAGAAGAAATAATACCTATTCTCCTGAAGCCGTTTCAAAAAAATAGAAACACAAGGAAAAGTTCCAAACTCATTCTATGAGGCCAGCATTACCTTGATCCCAAAACTAGGCAAAGACCCCATCAAAAAGGAGAATTATAGACCAATATCCCTGATGAATACAGATGCCAAAATTCTCACCAAAATACTAGCCAACAGGATCCAACAGTGCACTAAAGGGATTATTCACCAGGACCAGGTGGGATTTATTCCTGGGATGCAAGGGTGGTTCAACATTCACAAATCAATGTGATAGAACACATTAATAAAAGAAAAGACAAGAACCATACGATCCTCTCAATTGATGCAGAAAAAGCATTTGACAAAATACAGCATCCTTTCCTGATTAAAACTCTTTAGAGTGTAGGGATAGAGGGAACATTCCTCAATTTCATAAAAACCATCTATGAAAAGCCCACAGCGAGCATCATTCTCAATGGGGAAAAGCTGAGAGCCTTTCCCTTAAGATCAGGAACACGACAAGGATGCCCACTCTCGCCACTATTACTCAACATAGTACTAGAAGTCCTAGCAACAGCAATCAGACAACAAAAAGGAATAAAAGGTATTCAAATTGGCAAAGAAGTCAAACTCTCTTCACAGATGACATGATACTTTATGTGGAAAACCCCAAAGACTCCACCCTCAAATTACTAGAACTCATACAGCAATACAGTAATGTGCAGGATACAAAATCCACAGAAATCAGTTTCTTTCTTATACACTCACGATATAACTGTAGAAAGAGAAATTAGGGAATTGATTCCATTTACAATAGCACCAAAAACCATAAGATACCTAGGAATAAACCTAACCAAAGAGGTAAAGGATCTATACTCTACAGCCTACAGAACACTTATGAAAGAAATTGAGGAAGACACAAAAAGATGGAGAAACATCCCATGCTCATGGATTAGAAGAATAAACATTGTGAAAATGTCTATGCTGCCTAGAGCAATCTACACTTTCAATGCCATCTCTATTAAAATACCATTGGCATTTTTCAAAGAGCTGGAACAAACAATCCTAAAATTTGTAGGCAACCAGAAAAGACTCTGAATTGCCAAGTGAATGTTGAAAACCAAAACCAACACAAAACAAAACTGGGGGCATCATGTTGCCTGATTTCATGCTATATTACAAAGCTGTGATCACCAAGACAGCATGGTATTGGCACAAAAATAGACACCTAGATCAATGGAACAGAATAGAGTCTCCAGAAATGGACCCTCAACTCTATGGTCAACTAATCTTTGACAAAGCAGGAAAAAATATCCACTGGAAAAAAGACATCTCTTCAATAAATGGTGCTGGGAAAACTGGACAGCCACATGAAGAATGAAACTTGGCTATTCTCTTACACCATACACAAAGATAAACTCAGATTGGTTGAAAGACCTAAATGTGAGACAGGAATCCATCAAAATCTTAGAGGAGAACATAGGCAGTAACCTCTTTGACATTGGCCATAGCAACTTCTTTCATGACACGTCTCCAAAGGCAAGGGAAACAAAAGCAAAAATGAACTTTTGGGACTTCATCAAGATAAAAAGCTTCTGTACAGGAAACAGTCAACAAAACTAAGAGGCAACCCATGGAATGGTAGAAGATATTTGCAATGACATTACAGATAAAGGGCTGATATCCAAGATCCATAAAGAACTTCTCAAACTCAACACCCAAAAAACAAATAATCCAGTCAAAATATGTGCAGAAGACATGAACAGACGCTTCTCCAAAGAAGACATACAAATGGATAACAGGCACACGAAAAAATGTTCATCATCATTAGCCATCAGGGAAATTCAAATCAAAACCACACTGAGATACCACCTTACACCAGTTAGAATGGCAAAAATTAACAAGGCAGGGAACAACAAATGCTGGAGAGATGTGGAGAAGGGGGAACCCTCTTACACTGCTGGTGGGAATGCAAGTTGGTACAGCCGCTTTGGAAAACAGTGTGGAGGTGCCTCAAAAAGTTAAAAATAGAGCTATCATACGATGCAGCAATTGCACTACTGGGTATTTATCTCAAAGGTACAGATGTAGTGAAAAGAAGGGGCACATGCACCCTATTGTGCAGCAATGGCCACAATAGCCAAACTGTGGAAGGAGCCGAGATGCGCTTCAACAGATGAGTGGATAAAGATGTCGTTCATATATACAACGGAATATTACTCAGCCATCAGAAAGCATGAATACCCACCATTCGCATCAACATGGATGGAACTGGAGGGAATTATGCTAAGTGAAATAAGTTAGCAGAGAAAGACAAGTGTCATACGGTTTCACTCATATGTGGAACATAAGGAATAGTATGGAGGACATCAGGGGAAGGATGGGAAAACTGAAGAGGGGGAAATCAGAGGGAGAGATGAACCAGGAGACACTATGGACTCCAGGAAATAAAGTGAGGTTTCAGAGGGGAGGGGGTGGAGGGATGGGGTAGCCCAGTGATGGGTATTAAGAGGGCATATGTTATAATGAGCACTTTCAAATAAAGAATCATGGAACACTACATCAAAAACTAATGATGTACTGTATGGTGACTAACATAATAATAAAAAAAAAGAACATCCCCCCCCCCCCAAAAAACAACAACAACAAAGGAAGCAGTATGCTAATGTGGTTTCCTAGGTTAGCCCAAAGATACCATATCAGCCCAATGAGAGCCCACACCCTTCTAACACATCCAGGCCTTTCCTAAAATACTACACACACAGAAACCAGTATTTCCTATATTGATGACATCCTCACGTATGGCGATAATATGGAAGAACAGACTAGGGTAAAAATAGATTTCACTGAATGCCTAAAACTCAGAGGATGGACAATCAACCAAAGTAAAGGCCAAGGATCCCACACTATAGTAAAATTTCTAGGCATAATTTCATTCTCTGAAGGCAGAAAAATACTAGATTCAGTCATAAGTAAGATAGATTGTATACCAACTCCTACTACAAAGCAGCAGCTCAGAAACTGATAGGACTGATAGGAAACAGCACAAACCACACATGGGGGTAATATTAAAACACATTAATTAAATAAGTAGGAAGAGAAGGGAACTACATGGAAACTCAAGATGAAGCCTTTACTTACTTGAAAAATGCTGTCAGAACTTGAAATACATTGACACCAGCTAATGAGGACTCGGAGAATACACTAGAGTGCCCACACTCACAAGGAGCTGGAACAGGGTCAATGGGGACTAAAACACTGCAGGACCCCAGGTTTTACCCAACTGGGTTTTGGACTAGAAGTTCCCATGTTTTGAGAACAGACACCAATTAATGGAAACTCACACGGCACTCATGGAGGCCCTGCGAAATGCAGAGCCACTAACAGAAAATAAACCAATGATGCTTCAACTCTTAAGAGCCTATTCTGCAGTGGGTAAAGCAGACCCCTGACAGAGGGGAACTACTCTTGACTATCAGTCTCACATGGAAATGGTACACATCTGAGTGGGACGTAGAGATAGATGGTTGACCCTCTGTATTAACTGAGGAAATCTCAACAATGCCACAACTCCTGAAAGGTGAGACCACCCAAGCCTGAGCACTTGGGCAATGGGAAGCACCATGGTCCACAGAACTCAACATCGCATTGCTTCCAGGTGGACCAGCCTTCACAACACCATCCAGAATAGTTGCCAGGTTATTGCCTTGAAAACTAATCCTAATGAGAATCAGAACAATACACTGAACAAAGAGCCATGAACTTGGCAACTGAAGAATCTGTTAAAGAAAATCAGAATGAAGTTTAGCTTTTCTCAGACTCATGGGAAATAGCTAGTTTTGGTCAGGAACGTGGTGGGGAAATGACTGGAAAACAGGACAGAAGAACATACGAGGTGAGGACATCTGACAGAAAAGAGCAATGGTTGGGCGCCTGGGTGGCTCAGTTGGTTAAGTGACTGCCTTCGGCTCAGGTCATGATCCTGGAGTCCCGGGATCGAGTCCCACATCGGACTCCCTGCTCGGCAGGAAGTCTGCTTCTCCCTCTGACCCTCTTCCCTCTCGTGCTCTCTATCTCTCATTCTCTCTCTTTCAAATAAATAAAATCTTAAAAAAAAATAAAAAAAAAAGAAAAGAGCAATGGCTGACATCTCCATCTTCATCACACACATCTCTGCACATCAGAAGGGCAACTCTGAACTAACCAAACTTAGTAACCAGGTAGGGACAAAACTCACTAGAAAAACAAAGAAGGCAAAGACTCCTAAAGTTGGTCTTAAACAATACAATGATTTCTGGCTAAGGAGGAAAGCAATTCAAAACACAACTATATGTAAATAAACAAGAAGGACAATGGAACATGAAACCTAAACACATGGATATGTCAATTGACAGGGACCATTGCATGGGTACCTGCACAGCACCAAACAGGTTATGCCGGCAAAGATAGCAGGAGAACATGATTAGGGGCAAGGAAGATCTATATCCTCACCAAACACCTCCACTCTCAAACAAAGACATGTGTTAAAGGTTAAGCTTAAGAAAGTTAAAGGTTGAAGGCCATTAACGAATACTCCAGCTTCGGTCAAAGCGGACAGACTCTTCCAAATTATACAAATTGGTTATATAACAAACCCTTGCCTATATCAGAGAAAAAACTATATGCATGCACCATTGTAGACACATGGTCAGGAATAGGATTCCTCTCTCCTTGCCAGAAAAATGATTTTAAAAACCAACACTAGAGCGTTAGAAACCTGGATTGCTTGCTATGGTATCCCAACCATCATCAGATCAGATCAGGGCACCCACTTCACCCAGAATACAAAAATGGGATGAGGAGCAAGGCATAACTCGGAACGCCCACTTACTCAACTGCCTCTGGGATTGAAAGGCACAGCGACTTGCTCACACAAAGTTCTAGGTTGCTTACTACCTATCTAGATAGGAAAGCTTGGACTAAAACAATCTGGGAGGCTGTAAGATCTGTGAACCGTAGACATAGGAAGGATGGAAAAACTTCTGTTGAATGAATAGTGCAGACACCCACGGAGATAATAATGAGGACTAACGACGCCCCAGAATGTAGATTAAAGGAGACAGATTAATTAAAAACACAGGGATGTGTACGGTACTGGGAAAACTATAGCACCTGACATTAAACCAACTGGGGGACTAAAGGAAAAGGCATATTAAGTGAAATTACAAAAAATAATATGATGGCTCTACAAAAGTTTCAGGCATGAAGAACACCATCCTTTATTGTATCAACACTAAGTGCCTGATATTTAGCCTAGCATGATGCAAGGCAGGTATGCTTGAGTCAATATCAACACTCATGGCCATAATAAGTACAGATTTCCTTGAATGACAAGAACAAGAACTTATAGGACACTATCTTTATGTGGCAGTCATGAAACCACTAGCTGGCCACAGTACCCACTGACTTGTCACTGCTGGACCCTATACTCACTGCAGCCAATCTTCTAACAGCTCCAGAAATAGCAGTTGTACCACTGTTCTGAGCTGGTCCAGATACAACTGCATTGTCTGTGACATTCTCTACATCCTCTATGGACCACCATCCTTGTCACCTTATTACAACTGAGGGCTCACCAGCATCCCACCAACACCCCCAACATGCCCAAGCCAGCCCTTCCACCCCAACCTTTGCTATCAGCACTGTCTGCTCACCGGGAAACCCTCAACCTCCTGAGAAAACAGATACACAGGGAAGCTGATGAAGCAGTGGAAACCTTCACTTCAATCTCCACAAGGATCGACCAGGCTGATGAACAACACCCCCAATTATACACTGAATTGGAGGATAAGATTGGTATCTTGGTATTATAACCCACTGTAAATACCAAAACAACCAGGGACCAAATTTTAAACTTTTCCCTTATCTTACTGACTTGAATGCAGCATTGGACACATGGTGGAGATTCTGTGAAAACAACCATGATTTAATTCCCGAATTACTTTGTGGGCGGCATTTGATTTTGGAGGAGCAGCTGTTGCGTCTATACAATCGTAACTGTAAATATTAATAGGCCAAAAAATTGATGATGTACGACACTCCCAGTTTATACTGTTTAATCCATAGCCACCGTTGGAGGAAGTTGTCTAGAGGGTGTGACCACTTGATCATCAGAACCAGAGCTGGGTGATCAGAGGCTCTTCACACCCCTGCCCTTGGAATGCGGGCGCCACTTGCCTTCCCTGCTCCCGGATGCCACTCCTAAGCCATGGTCTTGAGACAGTGATGTGTTGAGACCATCTGGGTGGTATATGTGGCCGAACCCAACTAACTGATATTAATTTATATAGATTGAACCCGATCTATATAAACCTTAAGATGTGGCAGTCCAGGTAGAGATACGCTCATCTTCCTGCTGCCCAAGACAAACCTAGTATGTCAGTTCCCTTGCTTACTAAACCTGTCACCTTCCATTCTGGAGTGGCTGCCTCTTTCTTCAGCCTTTCTCCCTGTCCTCTGAGTATAGGGGCTGGTTTCAGATCATACCTGGGAAGCTCCTGAGGAGCCTGCAACTCAAGATTGGTGAGCCAGAGATGGGATAGAAGACATGGGCCTTGGGAAAGAGGCATCTGCAGGGGAAGTCTTGAGTTGGTCAGGGATCTCTGTGTGGGAGTGGTGGCCCATATGTCACATAGTTGTGGACCACTGCATGAGTGTAGGGACAACCTGAAAATACCAGCCATTCTAATGCACTTGTTGGAGGAACTGTGCCAAGTGCACTACAGCAGAGAAGGGAATCACATGGCCGTGCAGTGGTCTCCCTCTCCTGTGGGCACTTTGGCTGCCTACTGATGCCCGTTAGAGGCTGAAGCTCCAGTTAGAAATTTGGAAGGAGAGTGGAGATTAGGGAAGGATGGGTGTGTCCATCACTCTGCTGGCTTCAGGGCCTACAGACAAGGTGGAGAGACAGCAAGATGATAAATTGGGCCTTTGCACGTGGTTCTGCAAAGCTAGGAGGACAAGATCTGTTGACAATTAAGGCCTGGTCCCATGGGACCAAGCCCAGTTGGGACACTAAAAGGTGGGATCCCTAAAAAAGTGAGATTGAAGGGCCAGATGTGGTGACTGACAGTCACCAGAAGTAGACAAAATGTCCCAGGCCATCCAACACCTAATACAGAGGAAACAAAAGCATAACAATGCAACACCAGCCAGTGGGCACCCCCTAGTTCAGGACTACTTAATGAGAACATATTCCCCCTGAGATTATTAGTATAGCTGCCAAGTTCCAACAAAAGGCCAGGAATATCCAGGCATGGTTAGAGTGGCTATGGGATATGGGGTTCAATGGCATTCTCCTGACTGGGCAGGAGGCACAGAAAATGAGCAACATCACACACACTGCCCTCTGGCAGCACCTGCACTGTGCTGGGGTGGGGGAAAGGTACTCACTTATGGGTTAGATCATTTTATCATGTAGGAGGACCTCCCTGGACAGGTGGGATGCTGAAAATCTATAGAGGAGGTACAGCAAATTCTTAGGGAGTTGGGGATTAGAGAGGCATCCTACATTCCTGTCTTTGAAGGCCCTGATTAAGCTACATTCACTGCAGGAATGAAGGTCAAGGTTCTTCAGCCTGCCCATAGCACCTGCTAATGGGATACTGGTATCCATGCTGAGCTCAGTTGTGGGACAAGATATTTATAATGGGCAATCCATTGCTTATGTGGGGAAAATGGACAAATCCCAGGAATGGGTACGGGCTGTGGGAACGACCCAGGACATAGAGGAAGCTTGGAAAATCAAAAGCTCTCCCAGTTTGCTATACAGCATCCAGTAATATTAACCAGTAAGTAAATGTGGTTTGACCTCATTGCTACAGGATATTCCCTTTTCTAGAACAACCCAACAACCCAACACTGTGCTGGTCAGCCTGTGGAAAGCCTTAAAAACTGAACAACAGTTCATATTCGCCCCATCTGCCCCTACCATCCCTCATGCCTCACCCCTTCCAGAAAAGGCCTCAGGGATGCAGTCCTATGCAGAGTGGGTGCCTCTCTTCCCCAGGTCTAGGATGCAGGTCAAGACTGCCTCCAGGAGAAGGCCCCTGGAGGCCATCAGAGGTAGGGTGGTGAGCTCATTATTCACTGGTCCTCCAGAAATAAACAAAGGGTGACAGCTCTGGCAGATACTAGAGCTGGATGTACTTTGATACATGGTTGTCCTCAGAGGTTTCCTGACCCCCTTGATGCCATTGATGGTTAGAGAGGTCAGACGGTTATGGTGAGGAAGGTCCTCTGACACTGCAAATATGGCATCCCCCCACCTCCACCGAGAATATAAGGTTTCTATCTGTCCAAGACCAAAGAACATATTGGGCATTGACATCCTCTACGGGTCAAACTCCGTAAACCTCTGTCAGTGAGTTCTGCCTCTTGGTTAAAGTAATCAAACCAGTACTGAGGGATACAGGAACTGGAAACTGGTAAGCCTGCCATACCTGCAAAGAGTAGTGATCGTTAAATGTATAAATTGTTTGGGGGCAGAAGGAGACAAGAGAAACCATTCAAAAGCTGTACCAAGAGGCTACCGTATGCCCTGCCCATAGTAGTCTCAACAGCCTAGCATGGTCTACAGTCATAAAAAAGCCAAATGGTTCATGGCAGATGACGGTGAGCCACTGAGAATTGAATAAGGCAGTGGCCCCCATCTGTTTGGCTTTGCCCAACAATGACACCATCTTAGATACCTTGGCCATGTTCCTAGGAGTGTACCATGCTGCACTGAACTTAGCAAATGCCTTTTCCAGTATACCCCGACCACTGAGTCACAGGATCAATTTGCCTTCACATGGGAGGGGCAACATAGACCTTTCAGGGGCTTCCCCAAGATTACCTGCAGGCCCCACCATATGTCATGGGGATGGCATCCCACATCAGTAAAGTGGGCCCATTACATTGATGATACAGTGTTAACATGTGAAGATTTGCTTCTGTTGCAGGACACCCCTCAAGCTTTGCTGGAGCATCTCTGAGGGTGAGGATGGGAAGTGAACCACGTAGAATTCAAGGTCAACATGGACTGCAGTAAGGTTTTTGAGAGTTGTCTGGTCAGATAAGACTGTGTTGTCCCAGAAACTGTGATTGATAAGGTACAAACCTTCCCAACCCCTACGAATGTGAACAAGGTGCAAGACTTCATAGGGATTTGGGGGCTTTAGAGGACTTTTATTCCCCACCTGGCACAGTGCCTCTGTCCCTTATCCCACCTAGTAAAGAAAGGGCAGGTGTGGGACGGGATCAGAGCAGTGAACCACCTTTGAGAAGCAAAACTACTAGTGAAGCAGGTTATAGCTTTGGGCATCTCTTAAGCAGGGCTATCATCTGAAATAGATGTGTCTGTGACTCCAGGTGACACGGGCTGGCCGTGTGGCAGAAATAAGGGAAAGAGAGAGTATCCCTAGGATTTTGGTCTCAGCTCTGGAAGGGGCAGAGGGCTGATATCCCTCCCCCCTCCCCGCCCCATGGAGCAACTACTCCTAGCAGTGTACATAGCACTCCTCCAGGTAGAGCCTTTCACTAAAGAACAGTCCATAGTAATAGGGACTTCCCTGCCTGTCAATGAGTGGGGTGAGAATATTTCCCATTGACCTATCCCTGCTATGGCTCAAATCCCCACTGTGACTAAAGGGCATGACCATTTGCAGCAGAGGAACCCCCTGTCTGCTAGCCCACTGTCTCTAGAAATGCAGGTACTAGCAGGCCCTGTAGGGTATGTAGGGCCTGCAAATATCCCTGCACCTGTGTCTGTCATCCCTGCAGCCCGCAGAGTGGAAGCATGGAAATTCTGGCTGGTGACCGGTATACAGATAGATCTAGTCTTTGCAGTCTACCACACTGACTGTGGTCACTATTCAGTCCGACACTGACACCATCTGGAGGGAAACACGAACGAAGCGCAGCAACCAGTTCGCCCAGGGCTGAACTCACAGCTGCTTGGCTGGTGATCACTCATGAGCACATTAACCCTTTGCACTGACATTTGGGCTGTTCTAAAGGGATGAACCCTATGGCTTGGACGACGGGAAGCTGAGGATTAGATGATCATGAATGAGTCCTTGTGGGGTCAGGATACGTGGAAAGACATTTAGGTCCACTGCAAGAGTATGAGGTAGTCCCCACTGTTTTTCATATCCCAGCTCCTATAGCATGGACAGCTTCTGGCACCAGAAAGTAGATGCCCTACCTCAGGTATGAGCCCCTGCAACTGACTCTCAGTAGATTCAGCAGACTGGGTGCATAGACAGTGGACACCACAGTGCCCAGGTGAGATGGCATATTGCCAAGGATGTCAGATTGCCCTTAAAGTACAGCAACTTGATTAATGCAATAGTGCCATGTCCTGTGTGTTTTAAACAACACCAAGGCAACTGCCAAAGGAGTCTGGAACCATCCACTGGTGTTCCTAATGGGGGAGGGATTAGCAAATTGATTATCTTGGCTCCTTCCCTCTGAGTGAGGGTTGTAAATATGCCTTGGTTTGTGTGGATACCACATCTGGCCTAATCCAAGCTTCCCACTGTCACCCTGGAAACCAGGCTGCCACCACTAGGGGTTAGAGAACCTGAGTACCATATATGGATACCTTCTCTGTATAGGCAGTGATCGGAGGGGGTCACATTTCAAAGGTCATGACGTGCAAGACTGGGCGAAAGGCCATGATAGTGAATGGAAGTTTCATCTCCCCTATAACCTGCAAGCAGCAGGGTTGGTAGAAAGGAAAAATGGAATATTAAAGCAGCAGATTAAATTACGAACTGGTAAAACCACCTTGGTCGGGTGGACTAAAGTACTGTCCAGGCTTTAATTCATTTGAATGATCCACCAGTAGGGCCTGTTGCCCCATATGCCAGACTGGGGACCTTGCTGAGGCATCCAACACTGTAGAGGTATGAACATCACAGGACACAGCCATTGCCCTGACTCTCGTGGGCGATCAATGTGCTATGCTGCTGAGACCAGCAACCCCACCACACTTGGCAAAGGAATTATGCACTGGAAACTGCACCCACCAGATTGGGTGAGTTATTTCACACTCCTGGGTGGCAGGAAATGACTCAGTCTCCACTGGGATCCTGCTGTCCTGCTTCAGTAGGACCCGTTGAAATGCATTATACCTGGAATGGAACGCGCTCCATAGAAAGAAGTGAGAAGGCGGATGTCCCGGTCTGGCGTATCTCACCCCCAGTCCATCTCCTCACAGTGCTGCCTCCTCTAGCCAACATGGCTGGAATGCACAACCTGGTCAGATTCCTAAGGCTGTGGCCACATTGACATCTACAGATCAGGCCACAGGTGTCATTCTTGTAGAAGGAGAAGACCTCCCCATACAAGTTCCTACTAAACATCTGTCTTTTGACCTTAGGCTCTTCTCTCCTGTGGTGTCCAGTCACAAGATGAACACCTGAAGGAAGTATCTTTCTACAGCGGACCTACTCATAAGCCCGACAAGGAAATCAAGCCAACTCTTGGGTATGTGGGCAACTGCCCCTCTCCCTTGCCAGGATTGCCATGGTGGGTGTTGTCCCTCCAGGGAAGGGATTGGATGGCCCTAAAGCATTACATTGAGCAAGAACAAGCTAGAACTACCACCCTTGGTCTATCTGATATCACCAATACTGATCCAGAAACCTGGCTTGTGCAAATACTACCAGTAACACCAGGCATGGGTATTCTTTTTTTGTCAAACACACAATAGAGGCAGCCCATCACATTGCTGACTGGAAAAGCGCTAGAAAGACCACCGTCAGAGCCATGAGTGGCTATGCTCAGATTTGGGATGGGTTTATGTGATTTACCCTGGGCTAAGAGATTTGAGCACCTGGGCATCCCTATGTTGGAAACAGGAGAAAAAAAAAAAATCACTCTAAGCAAAATCAAGCCAGTTTTACCGGAAACGTGGGATGAATACCACTTGGACCCCATAGCTGTTCTCTCATGTGAAGGGAGGTGACTAATTTGGCACTGACTGGTCGTCCCCTCTAGGTATTGGGTAGCCCCAAATGGGGCCCAGTGGTTCTGCGGCACAAATCTTTGGCCATGGCTTCTATCTGGGTGGTTGGGCTATTGTATCCTGGGTTTTCCCTGGGCACGGGGAGGACCTGCCCCATGGTAACAACAGCTGACAACTTCCCTCTCCTTAAGGCAAGATGGGCACGCTGTCTTTGACTGGTACAATCATCTGGCCAGCATCTTTGTTTGCTTTAGCAGCTTTGCAGACATTTACAGACCTCACTTAATTCACTCAGTAAGACTCGAAGGATAGCGGAAAAAATCCATCCTTACTTACTGAACACCGAAACATCTCTAATGAGAAGAACTGTTCTCCAAAATTTCAATAGCCTTGGACGTGATTACTGCTTCACAAGAAGTGCCGTGTGTTCACACCTGATGAATCTGCTAATGTATCATGTTTATTAAGTCCTACGAGGATACAAGTAAATGCCCTGAGTGATCTGAGCACCAGCCTTGGATTTAATAAATCAGCACTTGGGATCATGGGACTCCTGGTGGAAAAAGTTGTCACTGATTTTGGGAATCCTGGTCTTAATCTGTGTGTTCTCTTGCACTGTTGCCATGGCATCTGCCTCCAACGCAGCCAGACAGACACCACAGGCCCCACCTCCAGGCTAGTGAAGCCCCTTGCTGACCACCCAGGGCACATGGCGAAGAGGGGGGGGCATGCATGCGAGGTTGTAAGAGCTGGTCATGATCACCAAGAGGACACGACCACCACTTTCTGTGACCTGGACCCAGGCAACTGGAGGCTCCTCGCTCCCTCCCCTTGCATTGAAATGTGGGGTTTGCTTGCCTTCCCTGCTCCCAGAGGCTGCTCCAAGGACAAGGCCTTGAGACAGTGAAATGGTGTTGAGACCATCTGGATGGTCAACATGACTAAACCCAGTTAAGACCTCTATGTAAACCTTTAAGATGTGACAGGTGGGTGGGGGGATCTACTCCTTTTGCTGTAAGTGCCCTTGCTTAGTATACCTGCCATCTACCAATCTGGAAAAGCCTGCCTCTTTCTTTGGTCTCTTCCTGCCCTTCGAACAGGGGCCGCCTTCACATTACATCTGAGGAGCTCCCAAGAAGCTTGCAAACCAATGTCATGAATGAGATCATTAACGATAGATCCATGGACACTGTGTCCAGACATTAACAGAACAGGGACACATAGTAATGTGTACAGAGGACACACGGGAAACTTATCACCTAACACCATTATCCTTGGTGGTATATATCAGGCTTCAATCTCATACCACTGATTTCTGCCCCAAGAATATGGGATTCTTTATTAATAAACCCTCTCACAATCACATTGGGAGCTACAATAGTGGCCCAGGACTTGAAATTTAATATGCAGGACTTTCTAGACAGAGAGAGATCCCCCAAATGTGCTCAGTTTTATCCACCTTCATTTATGTCCAATTTGCAACGTATGCCCAAAACAGAGTCACTAGAAGGAAGGAAACCCGTATAGTTCCTTGTTGGAATGGTGGGAGGTTTAAGTGGAGGAAAAAGAGCCACCACTTTTAGGGACGCCTGGGTGGCTCAGTCGGTTAAGTGTCTGCCTTCGGCTCAGGTCATGATCCCAGGGTCCTGAGATCAAGCCCCACATTGGGCTCCCTGCTCAGCAGGAAGCCTGCTTCTCCCTCTCCCACTCGCCCTGGCTTGTGTTCCAGCTCCCACTGCCTCTTTCTGTGAAATAAATAAATAAAATCTTAAAAAAAAAGAGCTGCCAGTTTTCCCTCAATTCCAAATCGATCAAATCACATTAAGCTTTAAATATTTTGAAACCAGATGATCTCAATTTAACACACATGCCATGGCAGCTTGGTCATCACTGGGTACACAGATGGATAACATTAGCAGCATGTTACAAACCATAAGTGAATTTCACATGGAAGTTAACAGAGCAATGGGAATTCCACATTAAGCAGTTGGAGGAATTGCTAAAAATAACAGAATACCAAAAAACCGCCATGAATGATGTTTCTCAAATTGCAGACTGATGATTATAGCAGTTAAGACTGGTTGAAATGTGGAATACATAGAATTATAGAGCATTTATGATCTAGGAGCAAGCCTGGTCACCTGGGATACCAGATAACCCAGCCAGAAGCGAAGTGGACACCACACATCCCAATGGTCGTGATTCCTTGGGCAACTGTGAAATTGGACAATTGGCATTTCAAGGAGGAAACATGACATCGAGTACCACACTTTTGTGGTTCCCCAACATCAAAAGACAGAGTGGAGCTTATAGGCCACAGAAGCCCCTTTTTGACAGAAGGGAAAACATGTTCCTGAGGATGTGCTGGTGGAATGGAGTGAAGATGCCCTTATAGGTCCTAGAACTTTAGCTATAGTTATGGTATGAGTACCTAGGAATATGGCCTTGACACCTCCTTACCAGTTATGTACAATATAGGAAATTGGACCAGGACAGTATGATGTAAGCCCAGCCTCTCCCTAACTTGGTGGCATCCAGGGAAATGTAAGGGCACAACGTGATGGGACGGGTGCAACTAGAACAGGGCATGGACGTAACAACAGAGGAAAATGGTATTATTTGAGGCTAGAGAAGATAAAGGTACTATTAAAATAACCAGAGAAATATTTCACATTGAACCTCCAAAAGTTAATCTAATAAATATAAGTCATATGTTAAAAAAGTAAAGACAAGTACAGAAACCTTTGGAAATTGAGGCTAATAAAGTAAAAGAACCTTTCAGGAATTGGAAAGAGAGCAAAAATATGCATTCCCGAAATAAATGGCAGCCTTGAATTGTGATGTTCTCGTCTCTGGACACATGCTTAATAGTGCTGTGCATGGTTGTACCCCCTGGAGGGGGACCTTAAGAAAATATTTACTTGAAAACATGATTATCGAGGAAGTTAAAAGTGCTGGTTTAAGGAATTTAACTTTTGATCATTTGACAATTAGATATGGTGCCATATTCAAGATTTCTTTGGTATGCTTATACTGATCATATTAGGGATATGGTTGCTGATGCATTAAAGTATGATGTCAAAGAATGTGCATCAAAGGAAAAATACTCACAAAATGTGATTGTGATTAAGGTCGTAAATGATGTGCAATCTCAGGGTGGATTGATGTTTCTGTGGACTTGGATTTGTACAAGGCATTAGGCCCTAGTGTGAATCAATGTGAGTAATTTGAAATCACAGGGTGGATCGTTGTGTGTTGATTTGATAGGACTTCAAATCCACTTGTTTCTGGTGAATTCTGTCCCCCCGCCCCCAAACTGTTTTTAGTAGAAAAGTTGTTTTGATCTAAGAATGCAGAAAGTTGTGAGGGGATGGCATCATCCCACCTGCTCTCACCTGTAGGAACTCAGTAGCTCACTGCCGTGGCGGGGGGGGCCTGGGGGGCATGTCAATGAAGACACAGGAGAAGCAACTATGGTAAGAGGACACTTAGACTATAAACCCCGACAGCTAGTGAGGACTATCCGAGAGTATTCGGTCTAGGAAAGCTACAATCTGCTGACTTAAAATCTCCCTCCAAAGACCTTGGAACAATGAGCTCTTGTCGAGGAAAAGGAGGCCCTTTTATGGGCAGGGGTGAAAGCCATTCAAAGACCCCTCAGGGATGTACATCTGGCCCATCAACACCAGCACCCTCCTTCCCTAGAAACGTGCTCTAGCAGCACCCAACTTTTAATTTGGTTCTGGCAGCTGCAGGCCAGATCTCGGTGGGCAAAGGTGTCTCTCCAAGTGCCGATTCCTATAAACATATACCAACTACATTTGAACTTTATTGCTTTCATCTCCCTTTGCCTGGAACAACAGTGTGATTAATCTAGCATTAGTTTGGAATATATTACTTCTTTAATGGTAAATTAAAAAGCATTACCCTGTATGCTATCAGCTGGAGATATTTACACAGGGAACTAGTGTTAAAGACGTTGACAAAGACAAAATCAGTCTGAGCATTATTTGCTCCCCCAAACCAAGCAGACTTCAGGGGGAACATATGCATTTGTGTAGGTTAGGACTTGGATTCAGGCAGATGGAGGTACCCCACCCCCCCACCGCCCAAGAGTCTGCTACTGACCTCACCTGGCCTTGCCTGTTCCAAGTGCCTGGCTCCCCTGACCCGGCAGGCTCACACATGCACAGTATACACCCATCAACTCCCCAACTCCTTGCATTGTCTCAAGCATGGAAGGCGCCCACCCCTAAGAGTCCTTTTGAGGCAGCCACTGAAATGGGTGAGAGATATGTGTACTTACCCTTCTCTGAAGTTCAGGGCTTCTGCAGCAATCAAGGCTCCCAGGTGTCTCTTATTGAGGACACCCGAGTCAGCATGCTGGAATCAGTCCTTGCAAGGCTTCCAGATTGCTCAGCTCTGCCTTTAGGGGGAAATGCGCATTTGTGTGGATTAGCACTTGGAAATAGATGCTGTGTACCCTGCTAGCCCACTCCTATGAACTGGCCTCCCCAGACACCTGCCCTGGACCAGACGCCTGGCTACGCTCAACTGCGTGGCTGGAGTATGCTCACAAAGCACCCGTCAGGCCGCAGACCATAGCCTGGCACCATCCAAGCCTGTAGAGCTTGGGTTGGTCCTGAACCACGTGCATAGCTTCCAGGCTGGAAGGAGCCCACCACCCAAAAATCTTTCTGAGACGCACCTTTCAACTGGCTAGGCTCAGTCCCCATTTGGAATGGCTGCCTGATGGGTCCCAGGCTTAACCAGTCTTCAAGGCTCCCAGGTGTCTCTTCGTGAAGGAGATTCCTGCAGCCCAACAAGCCACATCCTGGCAGTCCAGACTCCTCCATCTGTGCCTTCAGAGAGAATATGCACAATTGTGTAGGACAGGGCTTAGAATAGGCAGGTACACTGTAACCCCGATAGCCTGCTCCAGAGACCCAGCTTCTCAAGCCACTCGCCCTGTTCCAAATCGATGGCTACAGGAACCTCCTAGCTCGCCCATGCGCAGTACCTGGCCCATCAGCCCACCAGTGGCAGCTGGGGCCCTCCACACTTGTGGGGGTGGGGGGCGAGCCCGTCCTGAACCACCTGCCTAACCATTAGGCCACTGGGATCAAAACCCCGCAAATATTTCTTATCAATCCAGTTTTGTTTTGTTTTGTTTTTTAGGTTTTCCTCCACTAACTTTAGGATGGGGCTATATCCCACGAGGCCTACAATTTAATTATTAAAACCCTACAGATATTCCTGAGAAGCAATAAAGTGGTGCAATCACCCCCGTTTGGGCCGACTGCCTGATTAAGTCCTTGCCTTCTCCAGAACTCAAGGCACCCAGGTGTCTCTTATAGGCTCAAATAGGCCTCTTATAGGAGGATGACCCAGCAGTTCAGGTTCCTCTAGCCCAGGCTTAAAGGGAAATAGGCCTATTTGTGTACGTTCAGGCTTGGAAGCGGGTAGATTTCATGTACCCCCAACAGCCAGTCTCTGAGATGCTGCCACACCCAACATTTGCCCCGTCCCAGGTCCCTGGCTCCCCTGCCTTGGGCAGCTCGAGGATGTGCATTTGCACACCCTGTCAGCCAGCTAAGCACCTCCAGGCCAGTGGAGATTCGGATCAGTCCCAAATCACCCCCAACAGCCACCCCAACAGGGTGGAAGAAGCCTCCCTCCACTTTTCTCAGGTGGCAGCTTGAAACGGTGACAGATGGGCCCTTGTGGAACTGCCTGCCGGCCTAATCGGGTCCCAAGCTTAGAAGTCAAGGCTCCCCCAGGTATCTCTTAGGGAAGGATATCCTGGCAGCCACACGGGTCCCACAGACAAAGCAGACCAGCTTTACCTTCGGGGGAGAAATAGACTCATTTGTGTAGGATAGGGCTTGGAATTAAGCGGAAGATTTGGACCATCAGAGGCCTGCTCCAGAGACACGGCCTTCCACACACTTGCCCTGTTCACTAGCTCCCTGACCTGCAAGGCTCGTGCATGCTCAGTAGGCTCCTGCTCAGTCCATTTGGGGAATCTGGGGCCCTCCTGGCCTGGGGAGCTCAGGCCCGTCCCGAACCACCAGGATAGCCTCCTGGCCAGGGATCCCAACCCCAAGAGTCTATCAGAGGTGACAGCTTGAGTGTGGTCCCCATTTGGACTGCTTGTCTGATGGGGTGTCCAGCTACTCCAGCAATCAGGGCCCCCAGAGGTCTTCTGCAGGAGGGTTACCCCTGCCAGCCAGCTCCCACCGGGCTCTGCCAATGAAGCAGACGCCGGGTACCCTCAAAAACCCGCTTGTATGAGCTGGCCTCTCCCTACAGATGCCCTGGTCCAGGGAGCTGGTGCCCTGACCTGTGCAGCCTGTGGACTCACCATCTGCCCCTTGTCAATCCACACTTCTCCACGTCTCCCTTCCAGCAGGACATGTGCCTTTGTGTAGGTTTGGACTGAAATTAGGCAGATGTGTATCCCCAGCTGCCCGCTCCTGTGACTTGGCCTATCCCTATAGTTTTCCTGATTTAGGTGCCTGGCTCCCCTGGCTTCTCTGGCCACGTGCTCACGCAGACCCCGGGAGTTGGCCTTGGTGAGCGCAGTCTGTGGAGCTCAGGCCCATCCTCAACCACCTGCATAGCCTCCAGGGTACAGGAAGCCCACCCACCGAAAATCTTGAAGTGACAGCTTTAAACCGGTGACAGTCATTCCCCATTTTGACAGACTGCCTGGCAGTGGCGGGCGGCGGGGGGGAGAGGTGCCAAGCTTCTCCAGGGCTCAAGGCCCCTGGGTGTACCTTTTTGCAGGCTACCCAACCCATGGTCAGGCCCCAACCCAGGAGGACAATGCAAGTTCTCCAGCTGTTTCCAAAGGAGGAAGAGGTCCGATTATGCAGGGTAAGGTCCTCCAACAATTTCCTCCTGGTAACCAGTCTCACTGGGCATTGCCCTGTTCTAGGTCCCGGATATTCTGGCCTGCTGTGAGCAGGCCTGGGGCTGCTGGGGACACTCCAGGGCTGTGGACATATGGCCTAACCCAACCACCTGCAGAGCCTCCAGGGTGGAGGGAGCCCACACTCTGAGTAGCTTTCTGAGGCTTCATTTTACACTAAGGACTGTCAGTCCTCTTTGGGGGACCGGTTCCCTCTCTGGGCTGGGGTTTCTCCAGCAATCACAACTTCCCAGGTATCTCTTCTTAGAGGGTACCCCCCAACCACCCGACATGGCCTTTCCACTGCTCACGGCTCTCAGGTACTTCTTTAATAACCCACTGCTGTGACTGTTCCTCAGCAGCCACTTGTCCTTAGTTACCCGGACTTGGGGCCCTCAACAGATGTACAGTGAGCACCCGATCAGTTGGCCTTGGGCTGCAAGGTGTGCTCCAAGTCTGTGGAACTCTAGCTTGACCATGAGCACCTGAATGGGCTCAGGGTGCTGGATGCCCACACCCCAGATATTTTTCTGAGGCTACATTCCTGTTCATACTGACAGATTTACGGTCCAGATGCCAGCCATCCTGTTGAATTTTAAAGAGCGGCTGCTTGTAAAACAGTGGCCACTTCTGGCCCAGTTTAGAGGTCTTTCTACCCAGTTCAAGCTCCTTAGCTATGTGTTTCAAAAAGGAAAATGGAGCTTTTCTCAAAATGGAGTTTTTCACGTGCAGAAGTTTTATCCAAGTCCACACCAGGGATCTCGAACACAGCAAGGGTCTTCAAAAGCTGGTCATGGCTCTCAGAGGACAAGGAGGCTGCCTAATGACAAGCCCTAGCTTGCAAATATGCACCTGCTCCCCTCCGAAAGCAGAGCTGGTGGTACTGGACTGCATAGCCAGGGTGGGGCCGGGCTGCTGGCTGGTGCTTCTTCCTCGAATAGACACCGGGAGGCCTGGTTGCTGGAGAAGTGATCTGCTAAGCTGCAAATCTGCTAGGAAGGACTGACTGCCTCAAGGTGATTTGGGAGGTACGGGGCTGGGCTATCCACACCCAGCAGGGGTGAGTTGGGTCACATGATGCAGGAAAAGTGGGCCCAAGGCCCTCCCACCTGCTCTGTGCTGCCCAGAAAGCCACTGAGCTCCAGGGGAAGACAACCTCTCAGGCTGAAGTGACATTTCCCATTCTTGTTGGGCTTCCCCTGTTTTGTTCACAGCAAATTCCCCCCAAGCAAGGTGGTGTGGGCAGTAGGAAGGACACCGACCACCTGTGTCCCCACCACACCACCCTTAAGCCTTTAGTGGAAGCTCCATAAGGCAGGGAAATGGGGTTTGCTCACAATATGGCCACAGCAGAGCCTGGCACCGAGTAGGTACCCATCCACTTTGTGAAGGATGCACTCTGCTGGGAGTCGGGTTGGGGGGGACCAAGAACTCGACTGTGGCCTTGTGTCTTCAGTCCTACAGGAACCCCAGAACGGGGGGGTGTGGAAAGTGGTTCAAAGCAGTTGTTAAAAACCTTTATTATGGCACCTGTTTAGAACCAGGTAAAAGTTCTAGAGACGTCCAGAGGGCGCCTCCTGGAGAGACACTGAGCTCCCCACCCCACCCAGGGCAGTGGGCTGCCCTCAGTCTGGGCATGTTTGTGCAGGGAGAGGGGTGCATGGGGAACGCTGAGTAGGAGAAAGGTGAGGGTAGCCAACCTGGAGTGAAGAGGGGAGGGGACAGAGAGGGAGAGAGGGAGGGAGGGCTGCTTCAGCCCTACGTGGCTACTAACCTCAAATGCTGAGACACCCTCCCCAACCAGAGCACCACAGGTCGGTCGGGAGTGCTGCGCTCATGGCCTGACTGGTGTGCTGTTGGAACCTTGCAGCTTGGGTCCTAATCTGAATCATAACAGAGAAGGGGTCCCTGTGTTCAGAGCCTGTGGTTCTACCTTTTGGATTCCACAGCTTCCCCTTTCTGACCCCGGAGCAGGACGGTGAGCAGGAGGGCGAGGTGGCTCGTGCCCTGGAAGAGTCCCCTTCAGAGGCCTCCAAACTCCAACTCTGGAGATCCCCAAGGCCTGGAGTCAGCAGCCGCCACCCAACACTCCCCCCCCCGCCCCTGCCACCGCACCTGCCTGAGGCTTGTGATTCCACTGGAGAAGAGTGCCCGTGGCTCCGTTAACCACCTCCTATGTCTACACAGGGTCTTTGGGCTGGGTGTTTTGGGATTTGTCTTTTTCTGACCTCTGGCGTCCTGGCAGCTCCCAGGCCACGAGCCATCCCTGTAGGGGTGTCCGGGGGTCACTGTGGTCCTTCCAATTGGAGCTGGGCTTGCAAAGAGCAAGGGTTCCCCAGATCTGTTCCCCTAGCCTAGGCTGCACATGCTGATCCAAGACTCCTGGGCGGAGGTGACCCAAAATAGGGAACTTCCTGTCCGTTGTTGCTCATCTCTGACCTGCAGAGTCCAGGGGTGGGCTGTTGTGGGCTATATAGGCTTTTACACCTGGCCCAAATGTCTCTCAAAACTGAAGGTCAGCAAAAATAGTGTGGAAGAGAAGAAATGAAACCATCTCTCTTTGGGGATGACATGCTCCCATATGCAGAAAAATCCTCAATAATCCACACACAAAAACTAATCGAGTCAATAAACTAATTCTGTAAAGTTGCAGGGTACAAGATAGACAAAAACCAGTTGTTTCTATGCACTAGCAATGAACAATCTGAAAAGGAAATTAAGAAAACAGTTTTATTTACAATAGCACCCCAAACAATAAAATATTTGTGAATAAATCTACTCAAGGAAGCAAAAGACCTGTCCACTGAAAACTCCACAATATTGCTGCACGAGATTAACGAAATGGAAGGACATCCCGTGCTCACGGATTGGAAGATTCCTTGGTGTGAAGGGGCCAGTGCCCCCCAAAGGGATCTGCAGACCCCATACAGGTCCTATCAAGTGTTTTTCTTCTGCATTTTCTAATTGCTGCCAATCCCTTACAGTAATTTCCTTCCAGACATTGTAGTTGGCATCTCTTAAAGTTAGATTGGGTCATTTACCTATTTTCCATTTGCCTACTTAACATCTTGAACTTAGGGACTACCGTTTTAGAAAATGTTTTCAAGTCCTTCTCTGGTGATTCTAACATCTGTGCCATCTTAGGGTCATTCTCAAGTGATTGATTGGTCTCCTCATTTAGGGACATTTCCCTGCCTCTTTGCATACCTCGAGATTTTGGTGGAATGCCAAACATTCTGAATTCTACCTTGTTGGCTGCTGGATGTTTTCGTGTTCCTATAAATTTTGAGCTTTGTTTGGAGATGCATCTACTTGGAAACAGTTTGATCATTTCCGGTCTTGCTCTCAGGATTTGTGAAGTGGTCCAGAGCAGTGCTCAGTCCAGGGCTAATGAGTTCCCCGAACCTGAGGGAATACTCCACCCCTCCCCCATGAATTACAAGGGTTTTTTTTTTTTTTTCCTCCAGTCTTTCTGTTGGGAACAAGCACCATTCCCAGCCCTGTGTGAGTGCCAGGCACTGTTCCTTCTAATCCTTTCAAATTACTTACCCCTGACCTTGGCTAGTCTGCCACATACAGAAGCGCTGACCAGTACTGTGCTGCATGCTGGAGGGGCCCCTAGACAGATGATCCTCACTGACTTTCTGCAGTTCTCTCCTTCCTGGTCCTCTGTCCTGCGGCCTCTAGCTACTTCGGCCTCCTGGGACTCAGTTCAGTGTCCTCAACTTGAGGTCCCCTGGGCTCCCCTTCAGTTTCCCCTCCCTGTGCCTTGCTTGGAAACTCTCTCAGGCAGTCAACGGGAGCAGGTGCAGGGCTCACCTATTTGCTTCCCATCCTTTGGGCGTTACCATCCTCTTTGGCCTGATGCCCAGTATCTTGAAAATCTGCATTTCGTGTATTTTGTCTGGTTTTGTTGGTGCTGTTTTCTTGCAGTAGGCAGGAGGGCAGACCTAGTTCCTCTTACTCTGTATTGATGTGGCGTCCCCTATTTTAAAATCAAGGCTGGAAAATGTCGATCTAGATTCTGAGTAGTATAGATTCTCTATTACAGAATAGAGGCTTCAGCCACAGCCAGGCGGAACCTTTGAAGGAAGAAAACATTTAAGCTTGTATTTAAAAAGCACAGCGCCAGTTCTAAGGGCAGTTTTTGCTGGACTCTGTCTGGGATTGCAAGAAGCCCCATGACCCATTGTCCAAGAGCTGAGTGGGTGTTCCTGTGAGGTCTGTGGTGGAAACAGGATCTTTGCCAGATGACATGCCTTTGCAAAACACATTCTTCTTCTTTTTTCTTTTAAGATTTTATTTCTTTATATTTTTAGAGAGAGAGTGAGCGAGTGTGCGAGTGGGAGGAGGGTCAGAGGAAGAGGGAGAGAGAGAAGCCCAAGCAGACTCTGTGCTCAGTCTGTGGAACCCCAAGCCGGGCGGATCCCACCACCCAGAGATCACGACCCAGCCCAAATCAAGAGCCGGACACCCAAGCCACTGAGCCACCTAGGTGCCCCTAAAAGACATTCTTTAAAGACTTGATCATTCTATTCCGTCAAAGGTCCTCCAGAGGAAGGATTAAGATGACTACAAAGTCGCCTGAAGGGAAGTCCCCACTTTCTCTGAGGTTTTGTAGGGTGTCCCTGGGGAACACTGGGGCTCAGACTGACTCCTATTCCCTGGGGAGTGAGTAAGAGCCAGCAGCTTTGCCTAACTGTGCTGCAACCCAAGCACTGGAGGGAGGGCGGAGATACCCAGACACCTCCCTGCGCTGCTCCAGAGGAAGCTCCCGAAAGGGCTCCACTCACCGGACCCTTCCCTAAGCATCCCGGGGGCACTGAGTAAGACCCCTGGGCACGCCCACGGGGCCTGCTACCCATCGCTAGGGAAGCGCACCTGTTAGAGGTGCACCCACAGCCTGAAGTGGGGCAGTCAAGGTTCAGGCATCTGAAAACACCCCACAGGGACAGACAAGTCTCCAAAGAAGGGAATGAGCCCAACACGAAGAACTGCGTCCTCATAAATGGGACATTTCCGCTGGCTGCCTACCCCCAGCCGCCTCCCCATTTGGGTACTCCAGCTCTGGTGCCCCTCTTGCCTCCTCCCCAGCCTCCGTGGTCTTCTCCTCCCGACTTTTCTTGTCGCTACTCTTCCCTTTCCCGGCAACTCCTGCCTCAGCCCGGGCGCGCGCGCACCCGCACACGTGCACACACGCGCACGCACGCGCATGCACACACGTGCACACACACGCCCACGCCCACAGCGGCCAGCACAGGAGAGGCTGCCGGCTCTGCGACGACGACGACGAGAGAAGCCTCTCCGCCAGCGCGGAAGCGCGCGGATCCATCTCTCTCGGTTAGAGCCGAGGAGGCCATGAGGGGACCGAGGAAGATGGCTTTACCCGAGGAGCTCAGCCTCCACAGTCAACCCCCCGCAGCGCCGCCCGGGCCAGCCCCGGGAATGCGTGACCACAAGTCAGGAAGCTCTGCACACTCGGGCTGAACACGCGCGCCCGGCAAGATCCCGACTTAGGGCACGTCCTAGTGCTCACGAGCACCAGGCGAGTTCCCAGGGAAGGACCGCCGCGCCGCCTCGTGACCTCCTGGGCGAGGCGCGCAAGGATCCCCGCGTTCGGGCAAGGGCAGGTCCAAAGAAAACCATTCCATCGGCCCCCTTAGATCCCGCTGAGATTTCATAGCCAGAGGTGCGTGCGGTCCCAGGCCCGCGCACTCCGCCGCCGCCTTCCCTCCCTCCGCCACTGCACTCTTCGCCTTGGCCGAGATTTCTACAGTCTGCCTCCGCCGGGAGAAAAAAAAGCCACATCCGGAAAGCACAACTACTAAAGAGACCAGCACCTGTGCAATTTTATGGTCATCAGTGGAACGCTCCTAGGGTTCTAATTTGGCTTTGTCTTCATTTGCTGTTCTAGATTGTGCTCTGGTGAAGTTAGAAAAGATATGTTTTTAGTTTCAATATTTATTAGTTGCACCTGAGTCAGTAGTGTGGTGGGACGCAGAATAATGCCCCTCCCCTGCTGAGGAGGCTCCCATTCCACTTCCCGGAACCTGTGAATATGTTATATCACATAGCAAAGGGGGCTTTGCAGATGTGCTTTGCAGATGTGCTTAGTGAGGTTAAGGACCTTAGATGTGGAGGTTATCCCGGGCTGTCCAGGTGGCCCATGTCATTACATGAGGGCTTTAAGAGTGGAAGGGGCAGAAAAGGAGGTCAGAATGAGGCCTTGTGAGGAAGACTCTACCTGCTGTTGCTAGTGCTGAAGATGCAGGAAGGGGCCAGGAGCCAAGGAATGGGGGTGGGGATGTTCCTAAGTGCTGGAGGAGGCAAAGAAACGATCGTCCCCTAGAGCCTCCAGAATGGAAAGCAGCCCTGGAGACACCTTGATTTCCATCCAGTGAGATCCTTGTTGGAATCCTAACCCATAGAACAGTGAGATAATAAACCTGTGTTCTTTTAGGCCACTAAGTTTATGGTAACTTGTTAGGACAGCAATAGAAACCAATACTAGTCTCAGTGGCTTGAGTGATGATAGGATCTGCTGGGTGTAATAAACACTGTATACATTCTTCAGGTTTATGTCAGGTCAAGAGCTAGTTCTACACATTTAAGGGTTACATTAGGTACCTGCCTCTTTCTCCTTTCCATTCTTTCCTGTAGGACCGCCCCCTGTTCCCTGCACAGAGCGCAACATGCTTCTTACCTGAATTAAAACAAATTGGAAGACGGTGGTTGTCACACAGAATTTTTTTTAAAGAATGGGCTCTGTTTCTGTCGTATAGTGGGAAGGAATATAACATAGAGAACGTTAAATATTGGAGCATCCTCCTCTCAAAGATATGTTTTTTTTCCAATTTCATAAAGAGTGGAATGCAAGAATGGTTTTAGGTCTTTTCCCCAAAAAGGATTTGTGACTGGATTCTGAGCAGATTGGATATTTCCACAATATCTTGTTGTTTTCATAAATGTTATGCACATAAAATGGATTTCTTAGAAGCCATATTTGAGTTCTTCATGGATTACTGATGATCAACACCTACCAGACCCGGCAGCACAGTGATGAAGGTAAAATTGCTGGGATACTTGAATAAGCAAGCACAGAGCAAGAGGGCCTCACATTTTGCTACTTTGTCTTTAAATAATACTTTATGGTTTGGCTGGCTTTTCATCCATCCTGCTGATTCTGCCAGTGAGCTCCTCATATTGACAGCCGAACATGCTCAAGGAACCACTGAAGCCACCGAGTGTGAAAGCAGTTGGTGATGCCACTGCATCCATCATGAAAGTGGGGCATGTCTCCACCCCAGGCAGGAGTCTGTTGGTGGATCTTTTTGGTGGTGGTGGTGGTGGTGGTGACAGTGATTGTTCTTAGTCTTGTTTTAATTTTCTGACTGGTTCTGGAAAATAACTGTGGATAGTTTTATTTTAGTGCTGAAAGGCAAAAGGACATAAAGAATATCTGAGATGAAGATCTTTATGTCAACATTTATGGAATGACATATACTTTTCAATGACAGGTTCTTAATTAAACTAAAACGAACTGATTTACAGTTTTGACTCAATGTTGTAGAATGAGGTTCTGTGAACTGCAGTCTGCAGCCCACTGCATCAGAACCACCTGGGGTGTTTATGTGAAACATGTAGAACCTAGGGCCGCACACCAGCTAAATCTCCTGGGACCGGAGCCCAGGAAATGCTTCTGTAATCTCCATCACAGATTCGAAGATGGCCCAAATCTAAGAATCGCTGTCTCATATTTTTTGACTGGGGATTTTCACAAAAGGACAAAGAAGGAAAAACTGTATTCTTATAAACTTAGACCTCATGCATTAGACTCTGAGCTTCCTAACAAGTGTCTTTCCTACTCTTTCACACTCAGCCTGGAGACTGGTGCTGAAATTGGAAACAAAGCAGGTGAAGAAAAAAGGTTTACTTCTTTGTGTAACATTTTGCTTTTCTAGCCACCAAAAAGACTGTGTCTCATTTCCTCTAATGCACCCTGTCCACCAGTTATATTGGCTGTACGCATCATACATTTATATACACATTCTAAAAAACCACACGACACAGGCTAGGCTTTTGCACAAAAGTCACATACAAATGATCATTGGTTTGCTTTACACAAGTCTTTCAGTGGGCTTGGTCTGGCCATTAGTCCCAGCTCTCCAGAGGGGTGACTGGATGATGAAATGGGACAGCATATTTAGAGTGAGGCCACCACACTCTGCAGATCATAAAAGAATGGAAATAGGAGGTGCTGGGCTAAGCATGAGATGGCACCTGGGAAGCTACTGCTTTCACATGTGGATTCAAAGCACTGGAGTGCTGCAGTGTAGACTGACATGCAGTCTGATGGTGACCCGGCTGAGCTGGCCCTGCGTCAGGTGTGGGTCTGGGAGTAGGGCTGGCTGAGCCTCACTGGCCAGCAGGGCACTGCTGCTCCATCATGTGCTTTTAGAACTGCCAAGGAGCTCCAGTGTTGGGACCAGGTGCCCCATTCCTAGGAAGCGGGGTCCTGTTTCCCCTGAATTGACCGTCTGAGGATGAGTGCCAAGGGGAGATGCAATGGGGTGCATGTACCATATATGCCATGTATCACAGGTGCCGAGTGATACTGGCCGCAGGCCTTCATCAATGTATCCATACCCCCACAACGAGCTATGTGAGACCTTCATCAATGTATCCATACCCCCACAACGAGCTATGTGAGACCTTCATCAATGTATCCATACCCCCACAACGAGCTATGTGAGATGAACGAGAACCATGAAAATCCTTTTGTCAGGTCGGTTATGTTTGGTCACCAAATGAGTATATGGAAAAGATTTCAATTCACAGATCTTATTGGATTGCAGAATTAAGGATACGGGATTATGGGGCTTTAATGGTAGTGCTTTGAAATGAATTCTAAAAGACCCATGAAGAGGGAGAAAGCCATGACAGGGAGGCATCTCAGGATGAAGCTGTCTGCAGATACTAACCTCAAAGTTCTCTATTGTTCCTGTTTCTTTCCCTAAATCCAAACTTTCATGAAGTTTTTCTTACTTTTTTTTGCTTACTATTTATTCCCCTTTATCTTCCTGACAGCACCTAGATGAGGCCCTCATCACTTCACGCCCGGAACATCACTGCCCCCGTTTGGTAGGTTTCCCTGGTTCTAATGTCTCCTGACTCCAGCTGCCCCAGCAGTCTTACCATCAGGGAGTTCTGTTTCCATCATGTACCTACTGTACTCAGGAAAAAAATACTCATTTTCCATTGTCTGCTGTGTAGAATGTACACTTTCATCCAACCCTGTAGGCCTTCTGTATGCTGGCAACTGTTCTTTCAACTGACCTGACTTCTCACACTCCCGGATACAAAGCTCTCCTCCAGGCAAGTAGGACCCAACTCCCATAACTTTGTACATAAGGGTCTGCTGAGCTGGCAAGGGTCCCCAGGGCAACCCGCTGTGAGCTAGCCTTTGCATCAGAGTTTTAGCCCTAGATGTCAACCCAGGGGTCATGAAACCCATCACTTTATTTTACAGATGTGGAAACAGAGACTCAGAGAGGTGAAGTAACTTCGCCTGAAGTCATGCCATTAGCTAGAGTAGCTAGGAGCATACACAACAGCTTCATATTCTTACTGCCCCTGCTCTTGTCATGGTGACAAGCAGTTATACAGTTTATGCTGGGGCTTAGTGTCAGGGCTGGTGTAGATGTCTCCTACATTACAGTGAAACTAATATCTTTAAACAAACTGGAAGCATGAGAACATTCTTTCTCCAGTACCTGATATGCTGAAGCCTTCTATAACAAAATTTTAGTCTCCCAACTTTGGAGAGAAAAAGGTGTTCCCACAGAAGTCTTCCCTTTGGCTCCAAGTCACCCATCATCAGGAAGAGCGGAGAAGAAACAGATTTCCAAAAGAGGCCATTAACTGTCTAGTCAATATCCCTTCTAAATCTGAACATGGGGCCCTTTTCCTTATCAATGGACTCCCTCTTACCTGGGTTAGTTATTCCTCCTGGAAAAGCAAGATCTCCTGTTGCTTCTCCTTCAAGTCTTCCAAAAGCTGCTCCATCCTACCTTATGGTGCTCCAGTTCCATTTCCAGCTCTTGAAGCCAGGATGGAGAGGAGAGCAGAGCCTCCCTCAAGCATTCTGTTTTCTGGGAGAGCTCTGGTGAGTAAAACACAAGAGTATTTATACTATGGGGCTAAAGGTCAGCGGGAAGATGAGCCCAAGCACATCCATCCTGACAAAAAGAACTAAGAGGAAGGCCAGCTTGGGCAGCACTGTCCGGGGAAGCAAGGCAAGTGTCACCTCACTGTGTCCACACACCCTCCATCTTTGCAATACCTGTGATCCTCTGATTTACTAAGGCCCAGAGTATTTTCTAGAGAAAATACTCTGGTTTCTCATGCTCACTATTTTCTAAGTTTTCACATACGCTCTGTACAAAAATCCATTCTTGAATTTTGCTAAAAATCAACATCAAGATTTTGTCTACAGATTTCAGAATATATTATTTTCATCATTTTGAAAATTGGGCCACCTTTTCTTTTCTGGGCTTTTCTCAGCATCTCTCAGATCTTCACGATTTCTCAAAGACAGGGATTCTGAGGACAAGGTAGCAGTGCTGTCACCCTCTGGGGGGTCCCCTGGGCCAGACAGACTGTACTCGCTTACATCCTAGTATCTTCCCCCCTGTGAGGTCTGGGCTCAGGTTCCCAGGCGTGCAGTGGTGGTTTAGTAGTTCTGTCTTCTCTCTTATCTATTACATTTTGTTACTTCCCCAGCAGTCACCTTTCCCCTCACATCTTCCTGCTCCGAGGCGGTGAATTTATAAATACCACTTGATGTCTTTTCTGTTTCCACAAGCATTCTTTCATTCTGGGCTTAATCTTTTTTTTTTTTTTTAAGATTTTATTTATTTATTTGACAGAGAGAGACACAGTGAGAGAGGGAGGACAAGCAGGGGGAGTGGGAGAGGCAGGCTTCCCGCAGAGCAGGGAGCCCGATGCGGGGCTCAATCCCAGGACCCTGGGACCATGACCTGAGCCGAAGGCAGACGCTTAACAACTGAGCCACCCAGGCGCCCCATTGGGCTTAATCCTTTTTGACACTATTCTTAGTCTTTTATGGCTAGTCCATAAATACTTGTAAATAAAAACAATTTGTTCTTGATAATATATTGATTTGATCAAGTCAATTAACACTAAGGTCAGCTGTCCCCTGGGCCACACCAAGAAATGGTGCTCCACCATGGATGCCCACTGAATAGGGTTGGGAAAGCTCTGGAGGACATTTCACTGGTACCTCCAGACACAGAGTCATGAAGATTACTGACCAGAGAGGAGCCTTGAGTGCACGAGTGAGGGGAGGTGGTGAGGAGGTATGGGGATGGCAGATGAGTACTAGGAGGAACACACAGAGCTGCAGTAAAGCATGGAGAGGTGGAACAGATGTCTAAATGGTATACAGTTGGATTGCTAATGACTGAATATTTGAGTATCTGTGGGTTTGCATAGAAGTGGTGGATTTCCTGGTGCTATTTGTTTTTGGAAGCCTAGGAGTGTGAGCGCCCATAGTTGGGACCTCTCAGGAAGTAGCTCCTTCTAGACTGAGAATTGTCATGGGACTTCAGGCTGATGGATCTGGGTAGCTCTGTTATTTCCACCTTCTTCTCTTTGCTTCTCCAGTTGATGATTGGTATGGCCAGGGAGGAAAGGGACCCAGGAATGACCACAGTTTATGGCTTTTATTACCCACTTCTGGAAACATGACTCAGCCTGAAGGCTCTGTTTTTTTTCCCTAAGGGCTCTATTCCTTGTTGTAGAGTTGAGGTGTTGACTCAAGGCTTGGACAAAGAAGTTAAAGGTGGACCCTGTCCCAGAAAGTGCAAGATGAATTATATATTTGGGTAAAAAATGCTTTCAAAAGTTGTCCATTCTCTATCTCCAAAGATACTGTCCCAATCCTGCAGACACTTCTGGGGCTCAAGACTTGGGCCTAAAGCCTGATGGACAGAGTGCCTGGTTTCATGTGCCTCCTCTCAGTGGGTTTTGTGCATATTAATTACAGTCATCACTTTTTTTTTTTAAAGTAGGCTCCATACCCAGCATAGAGGCCCACATGGGGCTCAAACTCACAACCCTGAGATCAGGATCCGAGCTGAGATCAAGAGTCGGACGCTTAACTGAGTCACCCAGGAGCCCCTACCTACAGTCATCACGTTGTCTAAACAGGACTTAGGTTATAAACAGAAGTTCATATATTTTGGCCATCTTCATCCAGTTCTTCCCATCCCCAACCCCCTGCCTCTGGGAACCACAAATATGATCTCCCTTTGATGAGTTTAGTTTTTCATTTTTTTAAAATTATTTTAGATTCCACATAAAAGTGACATCACATAGTATTTGTTTTTCTCTGTCTTATTTCACTTAGCTTAATGCCCTCAAGGTCCATCCATGTGGTTGCAAATGGTAGGACTTCCATCTTTTTTATGGCTAAATAACATTTTAATAGATATCACAACTTCTTTATTCATTTGTAGGTCAATGAACACTTAGATTGTTTTCATGTCTTCGCTAATGTAAATAATGCTGCTATTTTCATGGGGGTGTGGATATTTCTTTGACAATGATTTTTGTTTCCTTCAAACATCCCAAAACTGGAATTGTTGGATCATATGGTAGTTCTATCTTTTTTTTAAAGATTTTATTTATTTGACACAGAGAGAGAGAGAGACAGAGAGCACAAGCAGGGGGAGTGGCAGGCAGAGGGAGAGGGAGAAGCGGACTCCCTGATGAGCAGGGAGCCCAATGCAGGACTCGATCCTAGGATCCTGGGATTGTGACCTGAGCCGAAGGCAGACGCTTGACTGACTGAGCCACCCAGGAGTCCCAGTGATAGTTCTATTTTTAAAAATGTTTGAAAAACCTCCATGCTGTTTTCCATAGGGTTGTAATGGTTTACAATCACACCAAAGTGCACACGGGTTCCCCTTTTTCCACATTGTCACCAGTATGTATTTTCTTTTGTCTTTTTGATGATAGCTATTCTAACAGGTGTTAAGGTGATATTTCATTGTGGGTTTTTTTTTTTTTAAATTGAAGTATAGTTGACATAATGTGTTTTATTAGCTTCAGGTGTACAACAGTGATCTGACAATTTTATACATTATTCAGTGCTCACCAGAGTAAGTGTAGTCACCATCTGTCACCATATAGTGTTATTACAATATTATTGAATACATTACTTATGCTGTAGTTTTCATCCCTGTGACTTATTTTTTATAACTTCTTAAATTTACTGACGTATTTTGTGGCCTCACATGAGATCTTGGAGAACGTTCCATGTGCACTTGAAAAGAATGCATATTATGGGATGCCTGGTGGCTCAGTCTGTTAAGTATCTGCCTTCGGCTCAGGTCATGATCCCAGGGTCCTGGGATTGAGTCTCACACTGGGCTCCTTGCTTGGCAGGGAGGCTGCTTCTCCTGCCTGTCGCTCCCCCTGCTTGCGCTCACCCACTCTCCCTCTCTCTCTCTGACAAATAAATAAATACAATCTTTAAAGAAATGTTAAAAAAAGAGAAAAGAATGCATATCTGCTGTCTTTGGATGGAATGTTCTGCATATATCTGTTAAATCCATCGGTCCAATGTGTTGTTCAAAGCCACTGTTTCCTTATTGATCTCTGTCTGGATATCTATCCACTTATGTAAGCGGAGGTGTTAAAGTTCCCTACTATTATTGTATTACTGTCAATTTCTCCCTTTACAACTATTAATATTTGCTTTACATATTTAGGTGATCCTGTATTGGTGTATAGACATTTACAGTTGTCATATTCCATTTTTGGGCTGATCCCTCTGTTGTGCAATGCCTTTTTTTTTGGTCTCTTGTCACAGTATTTATTCAATTTTTTAAAACAAATTTATTTTATTATGTTATGTTAGTCACCATACATCATTAGTTTTTGATGTAGTGATCCATGCTTCATTGTTTTCGTATAACACCCAATGCTCCACGCAGTACGTGCCCTCCTTAATACCCATCACCAGGCTAACCCATCCCCCCACCCGCCTCCCCTCTAACACCTTCAGTTTGTTTCTCAGAGTCCATAGTCTCTCATGGTTCATCTCTCCCTGACTCCGCCCCCCTTTTTAAAGATTTTATTTATTTGACAGAGATAGAGCACAAGTAGGCAGAACGGCACGCAGAGGGAGGGAGAAGCAGGCTCTCTGCTGAGCAGGGAGCCGATGCAGGGCTTGATCCCAGGACCCTGATATCCTGACCTGAGCCAAAGGCAGTCACTTAACTGACTGAGTCACCCAGGTACCCCAGTATAGATATTTTAATAATGTTTGTTCTTTTAATCCATGAGCATGGAATGTTTTTCCATTTCTTTGTGTCCTCTTCAGTTTCTTTCATTACTGTTCTACAGTTTGCAGAGTACAGATCTTTTACCTCTTTGCTTAGTTTTATTCCTAGTTATCTTCTTGTTTTTGGTGCAACTGCAAATGGGATTGATTCCGTGATTTCATTTTCTGCTGCTTTGTTATTGATGTATGGAAATGCAACAGATTTCTGTACATTGATCATGTATCCTGCAACTTTATTGAATTCATGTATTATTAGTTCTAGCAATTTTTTTTTTTTTTTGTGGAGTCTTGTGGGTTTTCTACATAGAGTGTCATGTCATGTGCAAATAGTGAAAGTTTGACTCCCTCCTTGCTGATTTGGATGCCTTTTATTTCTTTTTGTTGTCTGATTGCTGAGGCTAAGACTTCCGGTACTATGTTAAAAAGTAATGGTGAGAGTGGACATCCTTGACTTGTTCCTGGCTGTAGGGGACAGGCTCTGTTTTTTCCCATTGAAGATATCAGCTGTGGGTCTTTTGTATATGGCCTGTATGATGTTGAGGTATGTTCCATCTATCCTTACTTTGTTGAGGGTTTTTATAAAGAATGGATGCTGTATTTTGTCAAAGGCTTTTTCTACATCTATTGAGACGATCATATGGTTCTTATCCTTTCATTATTAATGTGGTGTATCACGTTGATTGATTTGTGAATACTGAACCAGCCTTGCAGCCCAGGAATAAATCCTACTTGATCGTGGTGAATAATATCTTTAATGTACTGTTGGATTCGATTTGCTAGTATCCTCCTGAGTATTTTTGCATCCATGTTCATCAGGGATATTGGCCTGTAATTCTTTTTTTTTTTTAACTCAATAAAAATTGCTTTTACTTTCATACACACACACATACACACCCTTCACCCAAACTAGGATATTATATGTTTTGTGACTTGTTTTTTCTACTTATCACATCACAAATGATTGTATAGCGGAATATTCATTAGAAACTGCATTTTAATGGCTTGGCCTGTAATTCTTCTTTTTAGTGGGGTCTTTGTCTGATTTTGGAATCATGGTAATGCTGGCTTTGTAGAATAAGTCTGGAAGTTTTCCTTCCATTTCCATTTTTGGGAAAAGTTTGAGAAGAGTAAGTATTAACTCTTCTTTAAATGTCTGGTAGAATTCCCCTGGAAAGCCATGTGGCCCTGAACTTTTGTTTGTTGGGAGATTTTTGATTACTGATTCAATTTCCTTGCTGGTTATTGGTCTGTTCAAATTTTCTATTTCTTTCTGTTTCAGTTTTGGTAGGTGGTATGTTTCAAAGAATTTGTCCATTTCTTACAGATTGCCCAGGTGGTTGGCATATAATTTTTAATAATATTCTCACAGTCGTTTGTATTTCTGTGGTGTTGGTTGTAATCTCTCCTCTTTTGTTTGTGATTTTATTTGGGTCCTTTCTCTTTTCTTTTTGATAAATCTAGCTAGGGGTGGGGTTTATCAATTTTATTAATTCTTTCAAAGAACCAGCTCTTAGTTCCATTGATCTGTTCTACTAGTTTTTGTTTGTTTGTTTCTATATCATTTATTTCTGCTCTTTATTATTTCCCTTCTTCTGTTGGCTTTCAGCTCTGTTTGCTGCTGCTCTAGCTCTTTTAGGTGTAAGGATAGGTTGTGTATTTGAGACTTTCCTTGCTTCTTCAGGTAGGCCTGTATTGCAATATACTTCCCTCTTAGGACTGCCCTTGCTGCATCTCAAAGTTTTCACACTGTCGTGTTTTCATTTTCATTTGCTTCTGTGTACTTTTTAATTTCATCTTTAATTTCCTGGTTAACCCATTCATTTTTTAGTAGGATTTTCTTTTTCCTTTTTAAAAAAGATTTTATTTATTTGAGAGAGAGAGAGAGAGCAAGCACGAGTTGGGGGCAGAGGCAGAGGGAGAGGGAGAAGCAGACGCCCCACTGAGCTGGGAGCCTGATGTGGGGTTTGATCCCAGGACCCTGAGATCATGACCTGAGCCAAAGGCAGCCGCTTAGCTGACTGAGTCATCCAGGCACCCCAGTAGGATTTTCTTTAACCTTCTTATATTTGTGGTCTTTCAAAATTTTTTCTTGGGGTTGACTTCAAGTTTCATAGTGTTGTGGTCTGAAAATATGCATGGAATGATCTTGATTTTTTGTACTTGTTGAGGGCTGATTTGTGACCCAGTATGTGATCTATTCTGAAGAATGTTCCATGTGCACTTGAAAAGAATATGTACTCTGCTGCTTTAGGATGAAATGTCTGAATACAACTGCATATATCTGGTCCAGTATGCCATTCAAAGCCATTGTTTCCTTGTTAATTTTCTGCTTAGATGATCTGTCCATTGATGTAAATGGGGTGTTAAAGTCCCCTGCTATTACTATATTATTATCAATGAATTTATGTTTGTTATTAATTGATCTATACATTTGGGTGCTCCCAAGTTGGGGGCATAAATATTTACAACTGTTAGAACTTTTTGATGGATATACCCCTTAATTCTGATATAATGTCCTTCTTCATCTGTTACAGTCTTTGTTTTAAAATCTAGTTTGTCAGATATTAAGTATGGCTACTCCAGCTTTCTTTTGAGGTCCATTAGCATGATAGATGGTTCTCCATCCTCTCACTTTCAATCTGTACGTGTCTTTAGGTAAAAAATGAGTCTCTTATAGGCAGCATATAGATGGATATTTTTTTTAAATCCATTCTGATACCCTATTTCTTTTGATTGGAGCGTTTAATCCATTTACATTCAGAGTGATTATTGAAAGATGAATTTAGTGCTACTGTGTTACCTATAAAGCTAGTGTTTCTGGTGATGTTCTCTGTTCCCTTCTAGTCCTTGTTGCTTATTGCTCTTTTTTCCCCCGAGGAGTCCCCCTTAATATTTCTTGCAGGGCTGGTTTAGTGGTCATAAAATCCTTCAGTTTTTGTATGTCTGGGAAACTCTGTCTCTCTTTCTATTCTGAATGACAGCCTTGCTGGATAAAGTATTCTTGGCTGCATATTTTTCCCATTCAGCATGTTGAATATTTCCTTCCACTCCTTTCTGGCCTGCAAAGTTTCTGTGGACAGAACCTGATCTGTCTTCCCTTACAGGTTAAGGATTTTTCCCTCTTGCTGCTTTCAGGATTCTTTGTGTATTTTGTGAATTTGACTATGATATGCCTTGGTGATAGCTGGCTTTTGTTGAATTTATTGGAAGTTCTCTGTGCTTCTTAGACTTTGATGTCTGTGTCCTTCTCCAGATTAGGGAAGTTTTCAGCTATAATTTGCTCTAATAACCTTCTTCCCACTTTTTTCTCTCTTCATCTTCTGGGACTCCTATGATACAAATGTTATTACATTTTAATAAGTTGCTGAGTTCCCTAAGTCTAAATTTGTGATCCATTACTTTTGTTTTCCTCTTTTTTTTAGCTTCATTATTTTCCATAATTTTATCATCTATATCACTGATTCATTCCTCTGATTTGTCCATCCTCATTGTTATGGCATTCATTTGGGTTTGCATCTCTGTTACAGAATTTTAAATTTTGGCCTGACAAGATTTTAGTTCTTTTATCTCTGCAGTGAGGGATTTTCTAGTGTCTTCTTATGCTTTTTTTCAAGCCCAGTTAGTATCCTTATAATTATTGTTTTAAATTCTAGTTCAGACATCTTTCTTACATCTGTATTAATTAAATCCCTTGCTGTCATTTCTTCCTATTCTTTCTTTTGGGATGAATTCCTCTGTCTTGTCATTTTGGAGGTTAAAATAAAATAAAATAAAAACTAAAAAAGAAAGAAAGAAAGCTAGATTCTAGATGTGTTTTGGTCTGCTTGTTAAGAAAAACTTGATAGAAAAGAAAGGAAAGAAAAAATAAAAATAATTAAAAAATAAAATAAAATTAAAAATGCTTAAAAGAAAAAAAACCCCAACAAAACCAAAAAGAAACAAAACAAATGAAAAACCACAAAGGAAGCTAGATCCTGTTTCCCCTAGAGCTGAAGCTGTGTCACTCTACTATCAGTAGACTTGGTGCATGTGAGGGGTTTGTGCTGGTCTTCTGTGGGAGGGGCCTGCTGCTCAGAGTCTCAGGTGGATTTACCATAGTGGAGATGCACCTGCAGGATGTAGGGGGGCAGGGCTTGGTGTAAATGGCTCCAGTCTACACTTGATGGTGCTGTTTTTCTCTCACTGAGTTTGGTCACTGCTGGTGGGCGAAGGGTGAAAATGGGTTTACCCCACTCTCTTGTCTCTGGAAGGAGGAGCTCTTGCTTTAGGAAGCCCTCACCATTGAGCAATCACGCCTCCTGTGTCCCCAGCTTCCATCAGATCCCTGCCTTCATCCTGTCTTCACCCTGTCTGCCTGCCAGGTGGTGCAACACTCCTGTCTTTTATCTCAGGCAAGGCTGGGTTTCAAAACCCCACGCTGGTCCCCAGGGTGTGGACCTGCGCTGGTCCCCAGGGTGTGGACCTGCGCTGGTCCCCAGGGTGTGGACCTGCGCTGGTCCCCAGGGTGTGGACCTGCGCTGGTCCTCTGGGGGAGAGTCTCACTGTGCTGTGACCAGCGCCTGCTTATCCCAGAAAACAGTCGCAGGACTGTGCAGTGTTTTAGAGTTTATGGTAAATTGCAACACACAGCCAGGGCCAGAGTTTGCTGCCCTCAGCTGGTGTTTTTGTTCCTATGCTGGTGAACAGGGCAGCTTAATGGTGCCCACAGTGTCTTTTGCCCCCAGACCAAGAGGCCTTATCACCTCTGCCAAATGCACTCCAAGCAGGGAAACTGCTTCTCCCTGTGTGACCCAGGGGATCCTCAGACTGTGCTGCTCACTCCCAGGGATCTGCCCTCCTTCCCCACCAGAGGAAATTCACCAGGTGCGACCCTAGCAATGGTACTGACCTCCAAAAGTTCAGAATTTGTACTCTGCTGTTATGAAAAACTGGTGGTATTTAAACCCTCTCTTTTCCCCACTCAATGGTTTTGGGGAACAGTTTTCTTGTGCATTTCCCCGTGCATGTTTTCACTCTTTTCTTCTCTCTGAGATCAGGGCTCTCACCCCCCACAGCACCTGGGATCTTTCCTCCCCCAAATCAACTCTCTGCAGCATCTGCCTTCCATGGGTTGTTTTTTTTTTTTCCTACTTGTAGACATTGTTCTCTAAGACCTTTGATTGACTTCTCGGAATGATTTGATATTTATCTAGCTGTGTTGGAGGGAGGAGGCAAGCTTAGGATTGCCCTACTCCTCCGCCATCTTAAACCTCCTCCACAGTCTTGGTTTCAAAGTCTTGTCTGATAAAAGTATTGCTACTCCAGCTTTTTAAAAATTTTTATTTCCATGGGATATATTTTTATTCCCTCCATTTTCATTGTGTAAGTGTCTTTAGGTCTGAAGTGAGTCTCTTGTAGGCAGCAGAGAGATGAGTCTTGTTTTTTTTTAATCCATTCTAGTCACCCTGTCTTTTGGTTGGAGCATTTAGACCATTTACATTTAAAGTAATTTTGTTAATTGTTTTCTCATTGTTTTTGTGGTTCTGTGTTCCTTCTCTTGCTCTTTCTTTTTTCTGGTGATTGATGATTTTCTTTAGTGTTATGCTTGGCTCTCTTTTTCTTTATTTTTTGTGTATCTATTATAGGTTTTTGGTTTGTGGTTACCATGAGGTTCATATATAACATTCTAAGTATATAGGAGTCTATATTTAGTTGATGGTCATTTAAGTGTGAATCCATAAAAAAAGCACCACATTTTTACTCATCTTCCTCCATGTTTTATGTATATGATGTTATGTTTTACATATTTTTATTGTGTAAATCCCTCAACTAATTTTTAGATATAATTGTACTACTTTTTTAATATTCATAGTAGCTTTATAAGTGATTGATCTACAACCTTTAGTATAAATTTCCTTTTACCCATGAAATTTTTTCTTTTATAATTTTCTTACTTATAGTTTTCCACTTAAAGAAGTCCCTTTAGCACTTCTTGTAAGACCAGTTTAGTGGTAATAAACTATTTTAACTTTTGTTTGTCTGGGAAATTCTTTATCTCTCCTTCAATTATAATAATTTTTCTCGATAATCTTTCTGGATAGAGTGTTATTGGTTTAGGTTTTTTCCTTTCAGCACTTTGAATATATCAAGCCACTCCCTTCTAGCCTGCAAATTTTTTGCTGAAAAATCAACCAATAGCCTTTTGCTGAAAAATCAACCAATAGCCTTGTGGGACTTCCTTTGTCTATAACTAGTTGCTTTTCTCTTGCTGCTTTTAAGATTCCCTCTTTACCTTTAATCTTTATATTTTTAATTATTGTATGTCTTGGTGTGAACTTCTTTGGATTCATCTTGTTTGGAGCTTTTCTGCTTGTTGGATTTTGATGTCCATTTCCTTTGCCAGGTTTGGGAAGTTTTCAGCTATTATTTTCTTCAAATAAGCTTTTTTCTCCTTCTCTATCTTCTCCTTCTGGGACCCCTATAAAGCAAATGTTTGTATGCTTGATGTTGTCCCAGAGGTCCCTTAACCTATCCTCATTTAAAAAATTCCTTTTTCTTTTTTTAGTTCATTTTGGGTTCTTTCCATTACCCTGTCTTTTAGATCACTGATCCATTTTCTGCATCATCTAATCTGCTGTTGATTCGCTCTAGTGTGTTTTCATTTCACCTACTGTATTTTTTTTAGAAGGCTGATTGGTTTTTATATTTTCTCTTTGTTAAAGTTCTCACTGAGTTCATCCACTCTTCCCTCAAATCCAGTGAGCATTTTTATGACCATTACTCCAAATTTTTTATCAGGTACATTGCTTATCTTTGTTTTATTTCTTTTTCTGATGTTTTGTCTTATTTGTTCATTTGGAGCATATATTTCTGTATCTTTATTTTTGATATTTTGTTTGTTTCTATGAATTAGGCACAATAGCTATTTCTTCCAGTCTCGAAGAAGTGTCCTTGTGTAAGAACATTCCCTTGGTTGACTGTATGTGCCTTGTGGCTTTGGCTGGCTGGCAGGAGCTCTCGCAGGTATGGCTGGAGGTCTCAGGGCACTCCGCACTCAGGCCTCCCTGGTGGAACAAATGTATGTGAAGGCAGCAAATTGGGGGGGATCCCAGGGCACTCCATGCAGGGGGTGCCCTGGCAGGATGACTGGAGCTGACATGGACATGGGGTGGGGAGTGCTCAAGGTGTCCATGCAGGGGGCATACTGGTGGGATGGCTGGAGCTAAAGAGGACATGGCCAGGTAGTCCTGGGGTGCTTTGCCTGAAAGGCCATTCTTGCAGGATGGCTGGAGCTAAGTGGGTATGGGATGGGGGTTTCTGGCATGCTCTGCCCAGGGTGCACCCTGGTAGGATGGCTGGAGCACAAGCAGGCACCGGCTGAGGGGTCCTGGGGCATTCTGCTCTGGGACCACCCTGACGAAGTGGCTGGAGTTGAAGTGGGCATTCATTGGTTGGGGGTTCCTGCATTGCTCTGTGTAGGGGGTGCCCTGGTAGGACAGCTAGAGCCAAAGGGGGCATAGGCCAGTGGTTCCTGGGTTGCTCCACATAGGGCCACCCTGGTGGGACAACTGGAGCTGAAGCAGGTGTGGGCTGGGTGGGCCCAGGGCACTCCACAGGGGGGTCTTTCTGGCAGGATGGCAGAACTTGGAGTGGGTGTAGGCTGGGTGGTCCTGAGGTGTTCCATGCAGTGGGCATTCTGGCAGGATGGCTGGAGGTGAATCAGGCATATCCTGGGGTTGTCCTGGGGTGCTTTGCATCTATACCACCTGAGTGAGATGGCTGAAGCTGTAGTGGGCACAGGCCTGGGGTGTTCTGATGTGCAATGCACTGGAGCTGCCTTGGTAGGATGGCTGTTTCTTGGGCAGGTGTGGTTGAGGGGTTACCTTGGGGAGACAGCAGGAACTGGTGTGTGCTAGGGGCCTGCGGCTTGCTGAAGCAGCAGGCCAGCTAGAACACCCAGACCCGCTCTCATCTATGCTATCAAAGTTGGGGAGGAACATAAGCAATGGCACTTGCCACCACCTTCAACCCCAGCAAGTTACAGCAGTTCCCCCATCGTTTGGTCAATACTCTAGGGTAATGACTGAGTTTCCTTCATTTATAGTCTAGTTGCCCTTTAAACATGGCTTGTTTTCTGTGGCAAGGAAAACCGTGCTATTAGTGCTATCCCCACTGCAGCGTCAGGGGTGGGGTTCCCATCATGAAAGTGTCTCTGTCCCTCCTGGTCCCTTATCCTTTGTTGTGCAAAAGCTGTTCAATAAGCCCTCAGTTCTTCTTCGGGAGGAATTGCTCCATATGGAGGTAGAGACTCAGTGTGTCTAGGAGAGGTGAGTTCAGGGTCTTTCTACGTTGCATCTTGCTTTCTTTCTTTTCATTCATTCATTCATTTATTTAATTAACTTATTTTTATTATGTTATGCTACCTTGCATCTTAAACCCTCTCTCATCATGGTTTTGATTTGCCTTTCCATAAAGATTAGTGATTGAGCACTTTTTCATGTACCCATTGGCCATTTGTATACCTTCTTTGGAAAAATGTATACACAGGTCTTTTGCCACTGTTATATTGGATAATTTGGGTTTTGTTGTTGAGTTGAATGAGTTTTTACATATTTTGGATATTAACCCCTTAACAGATATATAATTTGCAAAATTTTTTCCCCCATCTTGTAGGTTTTCTTTGCACTTTGTTGAGTAACAAAGAAAGTTGTACTTCCTTTTGCTATGCAGAAGCTTTTGAGGTTGTTAGAGTCTCACTTCTTTTTTATTCTATTGCTTGTAGTTTAGGTGTCATATCCAAAAAATTGCTACCAAGATCCATGCCAAGGAGCTCTTTCCCTGTTTTCTTCTAGGAGTTTAGGCTTCAGGTCTTACATTTAAGTCTTTATATATTTGAGTTAATTTTAGTGAGTGGTGTAAGATAAAGATCTGGGTTCATTTTTTTACATGTAAATATCAATTTTCCCAGCACCATTTTTTGAAGAGACTGTCTTTTCCTTACTGAGTATATTGGCTCCCTTGTCAATTATTAGTTGAACATATATGCATGGGTTTATTTCTGTTCTCTAGATTCTGTTCCAGTGGTCTACATGTTTATGCCAGTGCCATCCTGTTTTGTGTTACTGTAGCTTTATACTATAGCTTTAAAGCAGGAAGTGTGATGCCTCCCAGTCTTGCACCCTCCAGGAAATACTGGTGTTCTGGAGCATGGCAGAAGGAGAGCATGAAGATAAGATCTGCATACAGAGGTCTCTGGAAAGGATTAGAAGCCTGCTTCTCAGGCTGTAGGTATAATGATACGTGAATGGGCCTTTTCACAGAAAGAGTGGGCTATAGGGTCTGCTGACTCCTGCTGTGCCTTAAGTTAGTGCCATTTAAGAACTCTTTCTTCATGTTTTTACAGTCCTGGGTGACCCATAAGCATAAGACCCACTGGTAACCAGAGCCAAACAATTTAGAGATGTTCCCTGGTAGCAGTCACAAAAATTGGAGCATCAGACTAGGGTAGAAGCTCTTTTATTGGAGAAGGAAAGCACAAAACATTGTGTCTACTGATCTCTGTTCCCTGAGATTATCTTGGTTCTCTGCCCCAGCAAGACTGTAAGATGGATTTCATAGTTGTCTGGGTTCTCTGATCAAGCTTTTTAGATGGTCAGGACTGGGTACTACACTCAGCAATAGGCAGGGCTTCGAATTAGCTACCCTGCTCACTTGGGGCTGCAGAACAGGCTCCAGGATCAGCAAGGTTCTTTGGGAATCAAATCAGAGAAACATGCATGCTAAGCTCCCTTGACAGATGAAGTCACTGTTTTGGCTCTGCAGATGCAGAGCTGCTGGTCAGGTTCTTTACTCAAGTGCTCCTATAACTGGGGCTGAAGGATGGGCTACTAAGCATCCCAGGAGCTCTGGTTAGGTTTCCTGGTTCGCAGGGTTGGAGGCTGCATTCAAGAATGGGCAGGGCTATGAATTCGCTCCACTGCTTGGGTAGAGCAGGGGGAACTGGATCCAAGGTTGACGAAGCTCTTTGTGGTCCTGACTCAAGCTGACCCTCTCCCCACATTCCCTGGCCAAATGCAGCCACTGGGTTTGCTCTACAGATGATCAGTTCTGCCTGCTGGACTCTGTTTAAGCATTGCTGGGTTATATCTTCTAGGTGGTCTGGCCAGTCTTTCTGATTGGGTAGGGCTTAGAACTACACTCCTCAATGGATTGGGCTAGGATTCATCTCCCCAACCTGGGCAGAAGAGGGGACAGACCATGCTCCAGGGCTGGAAAGGGTATTTGAGGTACTGATTGCTCAGGCAGCTCAGACATTGCCCCACTGTCTTGGCTCTGTAGTTCAGCAAAGCCACTTCCTGGGAGTACTACTTGGGTGCTGCAAGCAGGAATTTAGTTTGCTCAAATTGAAGCACTGGTAGTTTTAAGGCCCTCCACCCTTCTCATCACAATCTGATTCCTAGTGCTCAGGCCCTGCCAATTCCCTCTGATCCCCATGAGACAAGACCAGAGTGGGGACTCCCAAGAAGTGAGTTACAATGCTGGGGGAGCTAGATGCCCACTCTTGACTCTCTTCTCCTATTGTAGGAGGAACTATAGGCTTAGGGAAGATTTCCCAGTGCAGTGCTGCACCAGCGTGGGGGAAGAGCTATTTGATAGTGTACAGATGCTCCTCTTACCCCTGTAAAGTAGTCTGTCTTGGTCTCCACTTATGGTGCAGGTGGAATGCTTTAGCCTCATTTCCACGTTCTGAGATTTTTTCACTGGTGTCTTGTCCATGGTTAGTTACTAGCTTTTCTGCTGATGGTGAGGGAAGTTGGGAATGACTTACATTGTCATATGATAACGTCACTCATGCTCAACAGATCTGAGACTTTCTAGCCTCTGTGTGGGCACTGTAAGACACAGAGGAGAATGGAGAGGAAGAAGGGGGGAGAGAATGAGATTAAGAATATGCAGAATAAATTACTGTGAATGCAGTGTGTGTGCCTAGTCAGAATATAGAAAGAAGAGGAAGCAGCCGTGGAGAACAGGACACAAGGGAAAGATAGAGGATACTGGTTGACGATAGGCTCTGCAGGGTGTGGGAACTACTGGAAAAGTGGAGTCAAAAATCTTCAGATGCCTTACCTTAGAAGTGAGAAGACTAGGGGAGGAAAAAAGGTGGTGGAGGAGTAGGGGACCCTATTTCAACCGGTCCCCTGAATTGAGCTGGGTATCGACCAGACCATTCTGAACAACCATGAAATCAGCCTGAGATGTAAGAAGATATATCTGGATCTCTACAAACAGAATATCTGGCGGTTGGTCTTGAGGTATGAAGCGGGGAGCTGTGATTCAGCAGGCAGTTATCAGAAGATAAGCAGAAGGAGGAGGGAGCCTCCATGAATTTATGCCAGGAAGGCAAAAGCCTCCCACGCTGGGGACCAGGCACAGACCTGGCAGACCAGTAGTGGCAGGGAAAGGACTTTAGGGCAGCCCTCCAGACGGAAACCTGGAGCTATGGGTGCATGCCTGTGAAACAGGGGTGGCTTGTGGTTTTAGAAGCACAAAGGGCAGAGACATGCCCGGCCCTGGGAGTGAAGGCTAGGAGTGCTGCTGTGGGGCACACAACCCAGGAGACTGTGGTTTTTAGCAGCACAGAGAGAAACGGAGACAGTGTGGACTGGAGAGCTCAGTGAAGAGCAGACTGCGATCTCTGTCCTGAGACAGAGGTTTGGATATGGTCACATCTGCTCTGACTCTCGGAAGAGACGTGGAAAGCCGCCAGAGAACAAAAGTCCCAAAAAACCAGTTTTCGCTGAGCCCATCCCCCGCCCCCCACAGGGGGCAGGGAACTCTGCCCAAACAGGGTCACCTGAGAAACAGAGTGGTAGGCCCCTCCCCCAGAAGACAGGCTGGAAGAACAAGAGGATGACAACCTTAAGGTCCCCATAAAACAGGTGCATCTTGCTTGGGTTGTGGTTAATACTTTGGACTCTGTACATTCCCTCAACTACCCCTCAACAGAAAAGAGGAGGAACCCCCAACAAAGAAAACATTCAGAGACTGGTGGCCTCTGCCTCAGACCTAATGGATATGGATATAACCAAGATGTCAGAAATAGACTTCAGAGTAACAATTATGAAGTTGATATCTAGGCTTGAGAAAAATATTAACGACAATATAGAATCTCTAAGGGCAGAAATGAGATCTAATCAGGCCAAACTTAAAAATGCTATGAATGCAGTCTAAACTGGATACTCTGACTGCCAGGGTAAACAAGGCGGAAGAACGAATTAGTGGGCTAGAAGATAAGATGATAGAAAAGAAGGAAGCCAAAGAGGAATGGGAAAAACAGATTAAAGCCCAAGGGATCAAAGTGAGAGAGATTAATGACTCAATGAATGTTCCAATATCAGAATTATTGGGATCCCTGAGCGGGTGGAGAGAGAGAGAGGACTAGAAGATATAAGAAATCATAGCTGAGAACTTCCCTAATCTGGAGAAGGAAACAAGCATTTGTGTCCAAGAGGCAGAGAGGACCCCTCCCAAGATCAATGAGAACAGATCAACACCACGACATATAATAGTACAATTCGCAAATCTTAGATCCAAGGAAACAATCTTGAAAGCAGTGAGGGGGAAGAGATTTCTTGCGTACAGAATGAGGAACATCAGAATAATGTCAGACCTGTCCACAGAGACCTGGCAAGCCAGAAAGGGCTGGAAAGACATATTCAGGGTACTAAATGAGAAGAACATGCAGCCAAGGATACTTTATCCAGCAAGGCTGTCAGTCAGAATGAATGGAGAGACAAGGAGCTTCTAAGACCAGCAGAAACTGAAAGAATATGTGACCACCAAGCTGGCCCTCCAAGAAATAGTAAGGGGGATTCTATAAAAGAAGAGAGACCCCAAGAGTGATACAGAACAGAAATTTAGAGACAATCTATAGAAACAAGGACTTCACAAGCAACATGATGACAATAAAATCATATCTTTCTAAATTATCACTCTCAACGTGAATGGCCTAATGCTCCTATGAAATGGCACAGGGTCACAGACTGGATAAAAAGACATGACCCATCTGTATGCTGTCTACAAGAGATTCATTTTGAACCTAAAGATACATCCAGACTGAAAGTGAGGGGATGAAGAACCATTTTTCATGCCAACGGACTTCAAAAGAAAGCTGGGGTAGCAATTCTCATATCAGACAAATTAGATTTTAAGCTAAAGACTGTAGTAAGAGATACAGAAGAACACTGTATCATTCTTAAAGGATGTATCCAAAAAGAGGATCTAACAATCGTAAATATCTATGCCCCCAACATGGAAGCAACCAACTACATAAGCCAACTGTTAACCAAAATAAAGAATCATATATCGATAATAATATTTTAAGAGTAGGAGACCTCAACACTCCACTCTCAGCAATAGACAGATCATCTAAGTAGAAAATCAACAAAGAAACAAGAGCTTTGAATGACACACTGGACCAGATGGACCTCATAGATATACAAAGAACATTCCACCCTAAAACAACAGAATACTTATTCTTCTCAAATGCACATGGAACTTTCTCCAGAATAGACCACATAATGGTCACAAATCAGGTCTCAACTGATACCAAAAGACAGATTATTCCCTACATATTCTCAGACCACAATGCATTGAAATTGGAACTCAATCACAAGAAAAAATTTGGAAGAAATTCAAACACTTGGAAACTAAAGACCATCCCGCTTAAGAATGTTTGGGTCAACCAGGAAATCAAAGAAGAACTTAACTCATGGAAACCGATGAGAATGAAAACACATTGGTCCAAAACCTATAGGATACTGCAAAGGCGGTCCTAAGGGGGAAATATATAGCCATCCAAGCCTCACTCAAAAAAAAAAAACAACAACAGAAAAATCCCAAACACACAAATTAACTTTACACCTTAAAGAACTGGAGAAAGAACAGCAAATAAAACCCAAACCAAGCAGGAGAAGAGAAATAATTAAGATTAGAGCAGAGATCAATGAATTAGAAACCAGAAATATAGCAGATCAGATCAATGAAACTAGAAGCCGGTTTTTGAAAGAATTAATAAGATCGGTAAACCTCCGGCCAGACTTAACCAAAAGAAAAGAGAAAGGACCCAAATTAATAAAATTATGAACGAAAGGGGAGAGATCACGACTAACGCCAAGGAAATAGGAGCAATTATTAGAAATTATTATCAGCAGCTATATGCCAATAAATTAAGCATCCTGGATGAAATGGATGCATTCCTGGAAACCTATAAACTACCAAGACTGAAGTTAGCCTGGTGATGGGTATTAAAGAGGGCACATTCTGCGTGGAGCACTGGGTGTTATGCACAATGAATCATGGAACACGACATCAAAAACTAATGATGTAATGTATGGTGATTAACATAACAATGAAAAATTTAAAGGTTAAAACAAAACAAAACAAAACAAAAAAACCCCCAAGAGTCCAGGGCCTGAGGGATTCCCAGGGGAATTCTACCAAACATTCAAAGAAGAAATAATAATCTCCTGAAGCTGTTTCAAAAAAACAGAAACAGAAGGAAAACTTCCAAACTCATTCTATGAGGTCAGCATTAGCTTGATCCCAAAACCAGGCAAAGACCCCATCAAAAAGGAGAATTACAGACCAATATCCCTGATGAATATGGATGACAAAATTCTCAACAAAATCCTAGCTAATAGGATTCAACAGTACATTAAAAGGTTTATCCATCACGACCAGGTGGGATTTATTTCTGTGATGCAAGGGTGGTTCAACATTCACAAATCAATCAATGTGATAGAACACATTAGTAAGAGAAGAGACAAGAACCAAATGATCCTCTCAATTGACGCAGAAAAAGCATTTGAAAAAATACAGCATCCTTTCCTGTTAAAAACTCTTCAGGGTGTAGGGATAGAGAGAACATTCCTCAATTTCATAAAAACCATCTATGAAAAGCCCACAGCGAGTATCATTCTCAATGGGGAAAAGCTGAGAGTCTTTCCCTTATGATCAGGAACACGTCAAGGATGCCCACTTTCATCACTATTGTTCAACATAGTACTAAAAGTCCTAGCAACAGCAATCAGACAACAAAAAGAAAGAAAAGGCATCAAATTGGCAAAGAAGTCAAACTCTCTCTCTTCGCAGATGATGTGTTACTTCATGTGGAAAACCCAAAAGACTCCACCCCCAAATTACTAGAACTCATACAGCAACTCAGTAATGTGGCAGGATATGAATTCAATGCACAGAAATCAGTTTCTTTCCTATACACAATGTAACTGTAGAAAGAGAAATTAGGGAATCAATTCCATTTACAATAGTACCAAAAACCATAAGATACCTTGGAATAAACCTAACCAAAGAGGTAAAGGATCTATACTCTAGAAACTACAGAACACTTGTGAAAGAAATCGAAGAAGACACAAAAAGATGGAAAAACATCCCATGCTCATGGATCGGAAGAATAAACATTGCTAAAATGTCTATGCTGCCCAGAGCAATCTATACTTTCAATGCCATCCCGATCAAAATACTATTGACATTTTTCAAAGTGCTGGAACAAACAATCCTAAAATTTGTACGGAACCAGAAAGACCCCGAATCACCAAGGAAATGTTGAAAAAGAAAAACAAAGCTGGGGGCATCACGTTGGCTGATTTCAAGCTCTATTACAAAGCTGCGATCACCAAGACGGTATGGTACTGGCACAAAAACAGACACATAGATCAATGGAACAGAATAGAGAGCCCGGATATGGACCCTCAACTCTATGGTCAACTAATCTTTGACAAAGCAGGAAAAAAATATCCAATGGAAAAAAGACAATCTCTTCAATAAATGGTGCTGGGAAAATTGGACAGCTATATACCGAAGAATGAAACTGGACCATTCTCTTATATGATACACAGAGATAAACTCTAAATGGATGAAAAACCTCAATGTGAGACAGGAACCCATCAAAACCCTAGAGGAGAACAGGCAATAACCTCTTTGACATCGGCCACAGCAACTTCTTTCAAGACATGTCTCCAAAGGCAACGGAAACGAAAGTGAAATAAACTTTTGGGACTTCATCAAGATAAAAAGCTTCTGCACGGCAAAGGAAACAGTCAACAAAACAAAGTAGCAACCCATGGAATGGGAGAAGATATTAGCAAATGACACTACAGATAAAGGGCTGTTATCCAAGATCTACAAAGAACTTCTCAAACTCAACATCCAAAAACAAATAATCAAGTCAAAAAATGGGCAGAAGACATGAACAGACACTTCTCCAAAGAAGACATACACATGGCTAACAGACACATGACAAAATGTTCAACATCAATAGCCATCAGGGAAATTCAAATCAAAACCACATGGAGATACCACCTTATACCAGTTAGAATGGCAAAATTAACAAGGCAGGAAACAACAAATGTTGACGAGGATGTGGAGAAAGGGGAACCCCCTTACACTGTTGGTTGGAATGCAAGCTGGTACAGCCACTTTGGAAAACAGTGTGGATGTTTCTCAAAAAGTTAAAAATAGAGCTATCATATGACCGAACAATTGCACTACTGGGTATTTATCTCAAAGGTACAGATGTAGTGAATCTGTATATGCACCCCAATGTTCACAGCAGCAATGTCCAAAATAGCCAAATTGTGGAAAGAGTCGAGATGCCCTTCAACAGACGAATGGATAAAGAAGATGTGGTCCATATATACAATGGAGTATTACTCAGCCAGCAGAAACGGTGAATATCCACCATTTGCATCAACATGGTTGGAACTGGAGGGAATTATGCTAAGTGAAATAAGTCAAGCAGAGAAAGAAAATTATCATATGGTTTCACTCATATGTGGAACATAAGAAATAGCACGGAGGACATTAGGGGACGGAAGGGAAAATTGAAGGGGGGGAAGTCAGAACGGGAGACAAACTGTGAGAGACTATGGACTCCAGGAAACAAACTGAGGGTTCTAGAGGGGGATGGGCGAGCTCAGTGATGGGTATTAAGGAGGGCACATACTGCATGGAGCACTGGGTGTTATATGCAACCAATGAATCATGGAATAAAAACTAATGATGTACTGTATGGTGACTAACATCACATAATAAAATTAAAAAAAAAGTGAGAAGACTAGCTTGCAGATGTATTTTTTTCCTTAAACACCTTTAGTAAGGTATATTGTACATATAAAATTCACCCACTTCAAGTGTACAATTTGATGATGACCAGTAAATGTACTAAATTGTGCAACCATCACCTTAAATCATTTTAAAGAATGTCATCATCCCAATAAGATCCTTCCCCCAGTCCCATTTGCTGCTCCAGGCAACCATTACTTGTCTCTGGAGATCTGTCTTTTCTGAAACATTTTTTTTCACATAAATGGAGTCAGACTGGTCTCTTCTGTCTGGCTTCGTTCACTTAGCAAAATGTTTTGAGGCTCACCCGTGATGTAGCATGTCTGTAGTTTGTTCCCATTTATTGTTGAGTGGCAGTCCGTTGTATTGATTCACCACACTGTGCTATCCTCTCACTAATTCATGGACAATTAGGTTATTAAGTACAGAACATTCCTAAAAAAAAAAAGAAAAAAAAAAGAACATTCCTAACTCCCTCTGGTATTTCTGTGGTAGCATGTCCTGCATAGCCAGGTCTCCCTCACTGAGACTAGAACAGAGATGAGACCCAAGACCTAGCTAAGAGGCTGGAAAGGCAGAAGTCACACAGGCACTCGTACTTACACAGCCCTGCCTGGGAATGAGTACCACTACCTCAGCCTTCCTGACACACGGACCTCTTGGATCTCCTTTAATACCCTGTAAGGAATAGGGCAAGGGCTAATATCAATGATTCAAAGATGATGCAAATAAGGCCTAAAGAGGTGGAGTGACTCTCTTAAAGTCTGAGCAACAAAGTTGAGGATCTCTAATATCTGGCCCAAATCTCTGGATTTAGGGGTGTTTGCAGCCACACGCTTCTCATCTGATGGTCTATTGTGGCACAAGGAGGAAGAAGCAAGGATGAGTCAAAAATCAGACCACCAAGCTCTCTCTCTGGCTGTAGGAGAGACCACAGAAGGAAGACACAGGATGGCTCCTGATTTGTTCACCTCCCACTCCAGCACCTATCTGTAGGAAGGGAGAAAGCCCATCCGCTGCAGGGCTGTGCTGAGAGATGACAGAGCCCCCTGCTCCCTAAACAGGCCATGCTTAGAGTCTCTTCCTACTCTCCCTCATCAAGTTCTGCTCTTCACCTGAGCGGACATCTAAATATGCTGTTTTTCTTCCAAAGAACACTTAGTACAGTAACAAATCCAGGAGCTTTGACAATCATCACAGTAGCAGCAATGATTCTATCCTCTGCTTAGTGCATTGGATACAGGGCTGCATGGAAATTTGCATTTTTTTTTTTTTTTTAACGTGGGGCTTGAGATCAAGACCTGAGCTATCAAGAGTCAGACGCTAAACTGACTGAACCACGCACGTACCTTGGGAACTTGCATTCTTAATCTTTATTGGCATCAACCCTTATTGGGCTTCAACCCTCCCAAGATCTGAGCCCTCATACCAGGTTGTTTCCTTTGTTCCTCATGGGAGGTCACAGGAAGTATTGCGTCTGGCCTTTAGCATTCCATCTGGCAGGTATATCTCTGTACCTCTTTAGGGGGATATTGTATGGATCCCTGGTTCTGGTAGCTCCATCTCCCCTGGGCAAGATTGTGTCAGGCTCATGGGTAAGTGTGATGTTGAGGATAGAAGCTAAAATCCCAGCCCTTTACCCTTTAAGACTTTACAGCAGGTGACAAAGATGGGAGTTCTTGGCAAAGAAGTCAGGCCATAAAAAGACCTAAGACTGGAAACTCTGGGGCAAAAATAGAGCAAACCCAGACTGATAAATACACATAACAGCCCCCAGTTGTGAGGCCCAACACACCTCTTGAACATCCCTGTTTCCCAATGGGAAAGAATTTGAGACTCTCAATTCAGTGCCAGTCAGCAAATATGGCGATGTCTCTGTGCAGTAGGACAGCACTCTTGCACGTAGGTCTTGACAATTTTGCTTACATATTCTGTGCCTCCAACAGCCTGATGTTTTGCACTGAGGCTGAATCACTCTTCATGTAAGAATTTCAGTGTAGAAGGTGAGGAGTCCAGCTAATTTAGCCCAAATTCCAGAACCTCTGGTGCTGTTATCCTCTTGAAGCTCATAGCCCAGACTGGTGTGTATGGAGTGAAAGCCTGAGCCCTGCACTCCACACAGTGGCCACTGCAATAGACTGTGTTCAAGCCTCCCCCAGCTCACAATAAGCAGCTCTAATTCAGAGACACCTCTCCTTCCCCCAAATTAGGATTCTGCTCCAGATTCAGAAGGAATTATATCTGTGACGAATCCTGGATATCTCCTCACCTCCCTTGCCGGTACTAAAAGAAAAAGACACCCAGATCTCTGGACCTTCAGCATTCATAGGAAAGCCCCCACATTCACCTGTGCCATGGCCTTGCTGACTTTTGATGTCTAGTGTCAGCCTGAACTCTGCCACTACTCTCAGTAAGTAGGTCTTGGCTTCCATGCTCAGCTTCATCCACAACCCTAGGGCTCTGCCCTATGGCGGTCACAGGTCAGGAAGAGCTTGTCAGTTAACTGAATCAGGGCCGGGAACCAGTGTTGGCCAGAACCAGCCTGAGGTGGTAATAAACATTGTGTGATTCTGAGAGAAGACAACGTAAGATTTATACTGATAGATCAATTCCAATTTCCTGTCACTTCAAGCAAAAAGCATTGAAATTCTACTGTCCTGGCCATTGAGGGGAAAGTCCAAAGGGTCAAGAAGACTTGTAGTGTGAGGCGGTGGGGCAGACGAGACACAATCTCATTCTTTGGACAAGTTGTTCGTTATGCATAGGGCCCACAGTGACGAGAGGACAAAGAAGGGAATACAGAATGGCACAGATACAATCTGGGGAATGACATACAGGCCTGAAGGAGGAGAGGGAGGCTCAGCACGGTCCTGACAGTCATGGTGTACGCTATCTAATAACAAGTACCAATAAAAGAAAGTCTTAGGGCCTCTTCTCCTCCACAGGCTACAGATGCCATTGGTCCTCCCTACACATTCAGCCTCCGATACCAGATGCCCTGGGCTGCCCATCATTGATCCAGGAGAAAGGAGAGCATGGCTAATCCGGTGCCCTGCCCCTCTGCAGACACCATGAAAGCACTGGTCTAGACGTGTGTGTCCAAGGATTTACAATTGTCTGAAAGGAGATGTCCAGCGTGGTGACTGGCTCGCTTCCAGATAATCCCATATCCACAAACGGATTTGCAGTTACAAGGTCAGGAGTTGGTCTCTCCACTAGCCATGCCTAGGTGATGAGTCCCACCTCACTCCTTTCCCTACTTGGCTGAATAAATTGGGGAAGATGTTTACTGTGAGGTTCCTCTTAACCTGACTCACCAGGCCAAACCAACCACATGAAAAGCAGAGGAGAATAATTAAAGATGCCCCTTCTCAACTACTGAGATGGCCAAGACTTACTTCATGTCCATTATTCACTGAACGGCTCAGATCCTGACTGTTCTGTGAATCTTTAATACTGAATTAAACTGGATCAATTCTATCCTTTAAGAGAATGAACTCCTACCAAAACTTTACATTTCTGTTCCTGGTTGCCCCCAACTATCCCATCCCAAAGTTTTACCTGTCTATGAGAGGAGGCTTACTGGGGCAGATCAGGAAGAGATGCTGGGCAAGTCCAGCTGGAGAAACAACTGGGAACTAAGGCTTCATCCTGAGAGAGAACCAAATGGATATAGACAGGATTTCTACTGGTGATTCTAGCCAATGTCACAGTCAGCCTGGCAGGGCAGAAGAAGGGTAGGGCCAGGGCACCAGTGGGTGGCTAAGTCCCTGGCTAGGTTCTATGTATAAACTGGAAATGCCAGAAGCCAGCTCCTACTTATTTCCTCTCCTCCATGGGTCTGACAAACATTGACAGTGGTATGAGGCCTTGGCCTTTTTCACCCTACAAAGAGGGTGAAAATCCAAGAGACTGTCATAGATCCCAAGGGTTTGACAGCTGATGATGCCACCACGATGAAGAAGGGGAGGCCCACTATAGGGAAAATACTAGAATAAAGACTGGAGCTATCTCAAAGGAGGAAGATGCTCTCCTAATAGCAGAAAGATGTTAAATATTTCTTCAATTTTTGTCTGCCTTCTTATGTTTAGTCTCCCTGAAAGATAAGGTCCAGAAAGGCAGAGCTTTTTATTTTTTAATAAACTTTACTTTTACAGCAATGTTAGGTTCATAGCAAAATGAAGGTACACATTTATCCCACATACCCCATCTTCGCACATGATTAACCTCCAACCTTATCAACATTCTCCACTGAAGTGGTACTTTTGTTTCAATTTACGGACCTATACTAACACATCATAATCAGCCAAAGTCCATAGTTTATGTTAGGGTTCAATCCTGGTGTACAATCTATGGGTTTGGACAAAGGTACAAGGACATATATCTATCATTACAGTATTCTACAGAGAAGTTTCAGGACTCCACCTAAACATCCTTCCATCCACTGTAACCCTGGGCAAACACTGATCTTTTAACGGTCACCCTAGTTTTGCCTTTGCATATGCTCATATTAATGACTGGAATCACAGAATGTCCTATGTAATCATACAATACGTAGCCTTTTCAGATTGGCTTCTTTCACTTAGTAATGTACATTTAAGGTTCTTCCACGCCTTTTCAGGGCTTGATGGCTCATTTCTTTTTAGCACTGAATAATATTCCATTTTCTGGATGTATCTTAGTTTATCTCTTCACCTACTTAAGGACATCTTGGTTGCTTCTAAGCTATGGCAACTATGAATAAAATTCCTAAAAATGTTTGTTTATGGGTTTTTATGTGGAGGAGATATTTTCTACTACAGGCAAATAGCAAGGAGCATGATTTATATTACTAGCTCATAAATCAGTTATCTGTCCAGGCCCAGGTGTTTCTACCTTTCACATCACCAGTCCACAGATGATGCTTGTTCCCTGTGGGCACACATCTGCCCCACCCTAATGTGATCTGCTTGGGGCCTCAGCTCCACCACTGCACGATGCTTTTGCTTCCAAGTAACTTTTATATAACTCATTCTAAGTCAGATTAATAAGTGAGTTTATTATACAGATGTATGGGTACCTCAGGCTGAAGATTTATCTGGATCTCTGATGACCAGATTGGATATTTTTAAAATGAGGTAGTTATTCCATTAAATACCTATTAAGGAAATAATTACAAATGTAATACATATTATAAGATCCTCTAAGGGCAGAGTTTAGGGAAAGCTACAAACAAATGACTATATAAATAAAGTAAATCTCAAACAGATTAAAATTAAGAAGCTCACACAGAGAAAACAAGATCACTGCCCAAGGGGTCAATAAATTTTCTGCCCACAGCCACCAACAACTCCAGCTGTGCCAGGTAGGAGGCAGAAAGTCAGCTGATGGAGAGGCCATGGGCTGGGACACAGGACACCTCCACAGCATCCAGGGGGAGCAGAGATCAGGGAGGAAAGAGGGAAGTCTGGGGCAGATAAAGAAAGTACCACTTACTCTTGTTCTTTGCCCTGTGCTGTGAGCAAAAACTCCGGTAGAAACAAATGTCTCAGGTGACATTAAAGGAAAGAAGGGTGGGAACTGGATCTGAGTGGAAAGACAGTGTGGCCAGACCTCCCAGCCCACTGTACTTAATTACAGTCTTCTTCTCCTCTGCCATATTGTGCACATTGTTTCTTGTCCTGTGAGCTATCTTAGTTGGGACCCCTCATCTGAGGCCTTGCCTCATCTATCACTCCCACCCCATCACACACATGTCTGCGTGGCCAGCCCCCTGCAGATTACTGCACAGTTGCAGCAAATATGGAAATGCTCTTTTAATCAATTAATTAATTGAGGCAGACCATCGAGAGGCTGGACAAGCCCCTGCAGGACGAAACACGCAGGAGCGCAAGGACAGATAGCTCCAGGCCACGAAGTAAAGGGCGGAGGCAGGGATACCCGAGTGTACCTGTGACTTCATCTCTTCCTAAAGATGTGTCTTTGGTCAGACCAGGTACTAACTCTCTGAACCAGTTTTCTCCTCTATAAAATGGAGACAGTAATGTCTACCTCTCAGGGTTGTTCTGAGAATAATGTAACCAAAAGTCCTGGCACAGAAACACAGAAGGCACCAAGTCAATTTGTCCCCATTCTGACAGTTCCCACTTTCCACTAACTCCTTGAGGGTGAAGAAAGGTTACAGGAATTAATGAAAAAGGACACAGAGAAGAAGGTAACGGGCAGGTGAGTGTCTTAGTCTGTTTGGACCGCTATAACAAAATGCCTTCGACTGGGTGGCTTATAAACAAGACACTGATTTTTTCACTGTTCTGAAGGCGGGGATATCCAAGATCACGGCTCTTTTCTTTTTTTAAAAGATTTTATTTATTTTTTTTGTCAGAGAGAGAGAGAGTGCGAGCACGCACAAGAAAGGGGAGGGGCAGAGGCGGAGGGAGAAGCAGACTCCCCGCTGGGCAAGAAGCCCGACGGGGGACTCGATCCCAGGACCCTGGGATCATGACTTGAGCCGAAGGCAGGCGCTTAACCGACTGAGCCACCCGGGCGGCCTTCAGATCATGGCCCTTGTCTAGCGAAGGTCCTTGTCCTTGTTGATGACCAACCTCACGCTGCAACCTCATCTAGCAGAAGAGGCAAGGGAGCTCGTGAAGTCTTTTTTTTAAGGACACTAATCCCAATCCTGAGGGCTCCATCCAAATGAGTTTATCGCATACTGAAAAGCCCACCCCCTAACACAGTCACTCTGGGGGTTAGGTTTTCAGCATACGAATTTGAGGAGGGACACAAATATTCAAATCTATAGCAGTGACAGGGGCAAAGGGAGAAGGAGAGAGAGACTCTTAAGCAGGCTCCACGCCTAGCATGGAGCCCAAATTGGGGCTTGACCTCACAACGTGGAGGTCGAGACCTGAGCTGAAATCAAGAGTTATATGCTTAACTGACTGAGCCGCCCAGGCGCCCCTGAAATGGAATCCTAAACCAGCCAATCAGTATCATCTGCTCTGCACTAGTCAGGTCATCTGCCTGATAGACCCCTGTCATCCCCTAAAGGAAAGTAACCTTGCAATAACCAACCTACTTTTTTGCCCTTGTAGAACCTCCTTATTCCTGCTCCCTTCAGGATATTTATTTTGTATAGTTTCTCAGAACTCTTTTCTATCTGCCTAATCTAAACAGGTTTTGCTCAAATAAACTAGTAAAATTTTTAATATGCCTCAGTTTATCTTTTAAAAGTTCTGGTGTCAGAAGAGGGAACTGAAGGAGACCCCCGATGGTCCCAAGGGGCAAAAAGCAAGCAGGTTTATCACTGAGCCCCTTGAGTTCACTGCTTTCTTGCTGTCTCTGGAGGTTTTAAGTAAATCTATCTTAGATTTACTTAAAAGTAAATTTAAGTAAAGCTTTACAAAAGCTTTACAAAAGCTTTACAGCTTTTGCATTATAAGCTTTCAGACTTTGAGCATTTATTTTCCTGGACTGTGGCTATTGATTGATTGACTGATTGAGGGAGAATCTTAAGCAGGTTCCATGCCCAGGATGGAGCCTGATATGGGGTTCAATCTCATGACCCTGAGATCATGACCTGAGCTGAAATCAAGAGTCAGGTGCTTAACCAACTAAGCCATCCAGGCACCCCTACACTGGGGCATTTAAAAAAAATTTTATTTATTTGACAGAGAGAGACACAGCGAAAGAGGGAACACAGCAGGGGGAGTGGGAGAGGGAGAAGCAGGTTTCCTGTGGAACAGGGAGCCCGATGCAGGGCTGGATCCCAGGACCCTGGGATCATGAGCTGAGCTGAAGGCAGATGCTTAATGACTGAGCCACCCAGGCGCCCCTGGGGCTTTTTAAGATTTTTTTTTTTTTTTATTTGTCAGAGAGAGAGTGTGTGCTCGCACAAGCAAGGGGAGTGGAAGGCAGAGGGAGAAGCAGACTCCCTGCTGAGCAACGATCCCAATGTGGGACTTGATCCCAGGACCCTGGCATCATGACCTGAGCCAAAGGCAGACGCTTAACCGACTAGCCACCCAGGCATCCCACAGACTGGGGCATTTTTAAATGGGACTGGGTCTGGGGTCAGACTGGGTCCAACATAAGCAGGACTGGGTCCGGTGTGAGGCCTCTGGTGAGTACAGTATTAAGGCTGAATAAGCAGGTTAACCTAAGGAAAGACAATCTTGAATTACAGTGACCACAGTGGAGAACTTTTAACCTAGATATGTTTATCCATTTACAAGGTGCCCTACAGAATAAGGGGTCTCAGTCAAACACTCACCCTAAAGAGTAGGGGGAAAGTTGTTTCTTCTTCTACAGTTTTTGGTGGCCAGGATGAGACCTGGTGGGACACCCCAATCACTCCAGAGCCTAGAGATGGGATCCTACAAAAACTGGCAGAAGCCAGCAAAGTGTGAGAATTCCTACCAAAATCAGCTCTCCCAGATCTCTATGGTGCCAGATGGAGAGGAATTGTAAAATTTCACTGTCTGTTCCTTTCCAAATCCGGATAGGCAAAGAAATATTTTTAAAAGAATTAGATCTCTGAATTGTGACTTGTGGATTTGCTTTTGGGAACCCACTGATTGTTAATCTTTTCTCTCCCAGGGACAATTATTGCTTTCCTATCTCTTTGTGTCCTGAGAACTGGGGCCTCCAAAATATGGCTGAACTTTTATTTGCACCTTATTTGCACCTAGGTATGGCTGGACAGATATGTGGTTGCACTGCACTTGTATCTGGGTCCTCTTGGCTATTGCCAGCTCTCAGGGGAATTGTCTAAGTACTTCTTTTGGTTATCTTTGGGAGTGGCTCTGGACCTTGGGAGGATTAGTATCTTTTGCATCCTCTTTGAGAACGTCTCTTCTATACAAGGGGTTGTTCAACACTGCCAAGGATATTTACTCTTTGTCTTGGCTGAAACTTGACTAGGTATTTGAAAGGATTTTTTTTTAAAAAAGATCTATTTATTTTAGAGAGACCAAGCCAGCAGGGTGGAGGGGCAGAGGGAGAGGGGAGAGAGAATCCCAAGCAGATTCCACGCTAAGCATGGAACCTGATGCAGGACTCGATCCCAGGACCCTGAGATCATGACCTGAGCTAAAACCAAGAGTCAGACGCTTAACCAACTATTCCACCAGGCACCCCTGAAAGGATTTTTTTTTAAAGTACTACAGTCAGAAGTTGGCCAAATTGGAGCAGATATTCTGAGCCTGATAGGAGCTTTTTAAAGGACTTCTTCCCTATGCTAAGATGAAAGTATCCCCCAGAGGGAAAGAAAAACATTCTGAAGCCTTTTTCGGATTTACTAAAACATTCCAGAGATACACAGCTCTGCCCTGAAACACAGAAATCTTAATTTCCATCTTAGTTGAAGTTCTTCTCCCTGATATAAAGAAGCAAACTGAAGATAATGTAGTTGGATGGGTGGGTTCAGCCTTGATATAATTCAGATTACAACCCAATTCTTTGAGGCATTAAAGACAACTGTACTTGTCTTACAAATCAAGTCTTTATAAGAACAGAACTATGGCTCCAGAAGCAATTTAAAGCCCATCTACCCTTTCACCAATCCCCAAACCTCCCTCATTCATCTCAAAGGCTTGCAGATACTGTAAAAAACCTGAACTTAGAGAACAAAAGTTTTTCTTGGTGATACATTCTTTTTCTGTGCTTGTTAAAATGTAAATATTCTACCTGGTCTCCTCTAGGAACCAAGGTAATTCTTAATTAGAAGGAGGAAAGAAAAGGGGAGGGGGGAGGCTACTTTGAAAACCAGGCCTGTGAAAAATATTGTCTCTCACAAATATTAGCAAAAAGCTTTAGCCATCCAAGCAAGAAACCTTAACTCATTCCATCTGCCAGAAATACAATTTGGATTCAACTGTTCTTTTATAAAGTAGTGAGTTCCACATTACTGCACCTTGACTCATGGCTCAAATTTTAAAATAAAAACTGTAAGATCTCTGTGTCTGTATGTTTAGATATGTCTATATATGTATGTTATAGATGTGTCATAATTTTTCTACCTCCATATGGCATTGCCAAAGTTAATCTGTAAAGAGCTCTATTTAATTGGCTTAAAGACAAACAAGTGGCTTAATTAAATATAAAAATTAGCCCAAATGTTTTTCAAGTTGTAAGTTCTGCTGCTAAAGCAACAGCCTCTCAATCAAAGTCCCTAGACTCTCTGGCCAAAGTTGTTCTTGATAACTGGATAGCCACTGATTATCTTTTAGCTGAACAAGGAGGTGTCTGAGCTCTGACCAACTTCACTTGTACTTGAATTGACATTTCTGGGGAAGCTCACCTGGCTACATATCACTAAACGAGCCAGGTGGCTTTAGAAAGTGATTCCCTCAACAGGGTCTTTCTATGACTCATTTGGTTCTGACTAACTTGGGTCTTGGGGATGATGGCTCCAAAGTGCGCTCCAGACATTGGGAATTATCCTGCTTATGATAATAGTTTCCCTGGTGTACTGTATTATCTCAAAAACTTAAAATAGATGTTTGAAGCTACCAAACACCAAATGACCTCCCTTAGAACGTCAGAAAAGGAACAAAAATAATGACTAACTCAAAGAATGTGAATCCAACATCATGACCTGCTAAATGTCACTAAGAAATTCAGTTATGCCTTATATTTTTGATTGTACCTCTTAACTGAGTCTGAAAGGGGGGAATTGCTAAAAATAATAGGCACCCAATGGAGTTGCTTATAATAAGCTTCATGTCACCAAACTGAACTTAGTAACAGTTTCTCCTCTCCCAGAAATGGAAACTTAAACCAATCAGGAATCACCTGATCAGCACTAGTTAGGTAACCTCCCTTACAGACCTCTGCCATCCCCTACAGGAAAGTAACCTTGCCATAACCAGCCTCTTTTGCCTGGTATAACTTCCTTGTTTCTACTCCCTTCTAAGCTATAAAGAGTCTCATCTTCTACAGCTTCCTGGAGCTCCTTTTTATCTGCTAGATTGGATGCTGCCTGATTCAGATCAATTTTTGCTCAAATAAACTCTTAAAATTTTTAATATGCCTTAGTTTATGTTTTTTTTTTTTTTTTTTACCAGGTAATAGAACAGGCCTGACTGCTATCCTTTAAAAGTCTACTTACAAGGTTGATATCTAGAAACCTAGATTTTGGAAGCCTTCTCACCATTCTTGGAATTGATAAGAATAGCTCAACTGTGCCCAAACTGTGCAAACAATGTGGTTTATATCAGACACTTGCTTTTCTTTCTGGGAGAATGGAATTTTGATACTTGCTAGGTAGAAAGTGCCCACATGACTAAACTCCCAATAAAAATACCGGGTGTGAATTTGTAATGAACTTCCCTGGTAGACAACTTTTCACATGTGTCATCACAACTCCTGGCTGGGGGAATTAAATGTATCTTGTGGGATTCCACTGAGAAAGACTTCACCGACTTTGCATTTAATCTCTCTCAACTTTGCCCCACACACCCTTCCCTTTGCAAATTTTGCTTTGTATCCTTTAGTTGTAATAAATTATAGCCATGAGTATGAGGAGGTCTTGTGAAGCCTTCCAACAAATAATCAAATTTGACGGTGGTCTTATGGACCCTCGCTACATTTGGCATGAGAAGTGGGATTCACTAAAATGACCATGACTCACTGCAGTGTGGCAAAAGCACTATAAAGCACTATTTGGAAGAAGGAAAAATGAAGGGGTGGAATGCAACATGCCTTTGATGCCTAGGTGCTGCTGCTCTCTGATGTGAGAGGTAAAAGCCATCTATAAAATTAAAATGAGAGTCCCAACTATAAGACAGTGGGCTCCCAGAATCCAAGGGCAGAGGAAGGGGTAGGGGCAGAGGGACCTTTATAAATGTGAATTTCCTTTGCAAAAGGGAAATTTATGCTGTTTTTAGTTTTTCCTAATTCTGTTTTTCAAAATAGTCAGCTGAAAATAAATCTTATGCCACAGTAGCATGCTTCTGGGTGGCACAGTCTGGTCCCCTATGACTTTTAGCCTTCAGAACTGAGAAAATACATTTCTGTTGTTGAAGCAACCCAGTCTGTTAATGGCAACCCAAACAAACCAACACAGTAAGTATTGACTTTTGCTATGATTTTTTTGTCTCTTGGAGTCTCTAGAAAAAGGAAGACAACATAAAAAGACAGGCAATCTCTAATACTAAAAAAAAAAAAGTTTGAAAGGGGAGTTTTTAGTTGCTAATAAACTCTAGCAAAATGAGAGATTGATTTCCTGGCCTGATGTGCACATTTTTGAATGGGTGAATTTCGACTCCAAAGCTAACTGCATAAAAAAGGGCTTAGAAAGGGCTTTCTTTTCACTTGAACTTGTAATCTGATATTCTCTGCCTTAGGCTGTTTCACCTTTCCTGTGAACTGTGGAATAAAAGCGGGCACCGCCTGAGATTTGGGACACCTCTGGGTCACATACAAATGCTCACAGGTATAGCTTGTTCTCTGATGGGAACATGTGAAATTAAGCTGCTGACTGGCTCTGTGTTTCTGAGGTAGGGACTGAATGAGATCCTAACCTGTGACTCTGCCCGAAGTTACAAGTTGGGCTGTACAGATCACAAGAACTGTGACCCCTCCACACACTAACAGATTAGACTTTCAAACCTCTCTTGGAAATGTCTTAACTGCTGCTATGTTCAACTTTGAGATTAGTTGCAGTTTGCAGCAATGGACGATATGACAACTCTACTCCCTTCACCCTTTTCTTAGTGCATGTAACACAGTAAGGCAGTTTGATTATTAAATAAGCGGTCACCAGAATGTGATCAACCTGTTAAAATAAAAAACAAACGGAGACCACCCTTGAAAATTCCCTGAACAGTTGAAATCATACAGGCAAAGCTGAATTCAGCAAGGCTAACTTGACCTGGGTCATTTCTTGATTATGCCTCTGGAAATCATAAGCAAAACTTGAACTGTTTCCCAAAATTGATAGGAGGTAACCATTAACCCTATTATTTAAGGAAGTCCCAATATTATAACCAATCACTGTGAAAAATAAACAGTCAGGGCCTTCCTACTCTATGAGCTGCTTTATCACAATGTACCTCAAGCCTCATTACATGTTTGGTTTGAGTGCTTCCAGTGCATGAACTTTTTGGTGTGTGCACAATAAACTTTTACTAATTACCACTTCATCGATTCAGTGGTTTTACTTCTGTTGTTTCTGAACTTTTGACAGATCTTTTATACTTTCCTCACTAGATAAATGACTGAGACAAAAGGGGTGGGAAATTGTGTAAACACACTTGAAAAAACATTTGGAATTCAAAATTCTGTCCTACCCTCAACTCTATGGTCAACTAATCTTCTTCTAAGCAGGAAAGAATATCCAATGGAAAAAAGACAGTCTCCTCAACAATTGGTGTTCAGAAAATTGGACAGCCACATGCAGAAGAATGAAACTGGACCACTTTCTTACACTATACAGAAAAAAAACTCAAAATGGATGGAAGACCTAAATGTGAGACAGAAATCCAGCAAAATCCTAGAGGGGAAGATAGGCACCAACCTCTTTGACCTCGGCTGCAGCAACTTCTTGCTAGACAAGTCTCCAAAGTCAAGGAAACAAAAGCAAACATGAACTATTAGGACCTCATCAAGATAAAAAGCTCTTGCACAGCAAAGGAAACATTTGACAAAACTAAAAGGCAACCTATAGAATGGGAGAAGATATTTACAAATGACATAGCACATAAAGGGCTAGTATCCAAAATCTATAAAGAATTTGTCAAACTCAATACCCAAAAAACAAAAAATCCAGTGAAGAAATGGGCAGAAGACATGAACAGACATTTCTCCAAAGAAGACACACAAATGGCTAACAGACACATGAACAAATGCTCCACATCACTTGGCATCAGGGAAATACAAATTGAAACCACAATGAGATACCATCTCACACTGGTCAGAATGGCTAATGTGAACAACTCAGGAAACAACAAATGTTGGTAAGGATGCAGAGAAAAGAACCCTCTTGCACTGTTGGTGGGAATGCAAATTGGTGCAGCCACTCTGGAAAACACTGCGGAGGTTCCTCAAAAAGTTAAAAATACAGGTACCCTATGGCCCAGCAACTGCACTACTAGATATTTACCTAAAGGATACAAAAATAGTGATTCAAAGGGGCATATGCCCTGCAGTGTTTACAGCAGTAATGTCCTCAAGAGCCAACATATGGAAGGAGCCCAGATGTCCAACGACAGATGAATGGATAAATAAAATGTGGTACATGTGGAATATTACTCAGCCATCAAAAAAAAGAAGCCTTGCCAGTTTCAACAACATGGATGGAATTAGAGGGTATTATGCTAAGCGCAGTAAGTCAGTCAGAGAAAGACAAATACCATATAATTTCACTCGTACGTGGAATTTAAAAAACAAAAGAGATGAACATAGCAGAGTGAAGGAAAAATAAAATAAGATAAAAACAGCAAGAGGGAGGGATGCCTGGGTGGCTCAGTCGGTGAAGCGTATGCCTTCGGCTCAGGTCATGATCTCAGGGTCCTGGGATCGAGTCCCAAATTGGGCTCCCTGCTCAGCAGGGAGCCTGCCTCTCCCCCTGCTTGTGCTCTCTCTCTCTCTCTCTCTCTGGCAAATAAATAAAATCTTAAAAAAAAAACAAAACAAAACAGTGAGGGAGGCAAACCATAAGAGACTCTTAACTCTAGGGAACAAACTGAGGGTTGCTGGAGGGGAGGGTGGGGAGATGGGGTCACTGGGGGATGGGCGTTAAGGAGGGCACTTGATGTAATGAGCACTGGGTGTAGTGTGAAATTGATAAATCACTAAATTCTACCCCTGAAACTAATAATACACTCTATGTTAACTAAATTGAATTTAAATAAAAAATTTAAAAAGGAAAGAAATATGTCCATATCTGAAAAAAATCTGTCCTAATTCTTAAATATGATGTGATTTTCTTGTAAAATGACATACTTAAAAAAAACCTACTTACGTCTGTCATGCAATATAACACTTCTAGACCAAAAGGTCTGGGTGACAACAGAGGGTGATTTAAAAAAATGTAAAATTATTATAGCTAAATAGAAAACAATGTGGTGGTGGTAGGGGAGAGTTTTCCTTGATCCTCTTAGGGTCCCCGGCTGGGTGTGAAAATTAAATTGACAAAGAAGATTAACAGGAGAAAGCATACTAATTTATCTTAGTTTTACATAACACAGGAACCTTCATAAGGAAATGAAAACCCAAAGAGAGCCAGCGATGTCTAGGCTAGGTTTGAGGAAGAGGACAATCATGGAGAATTGTGACAGGTCAGAGTATGAGAGAAGGACAGAAAACTGAGGGAAACAGCAAGTTCTGTTTGTTTGAATTCTTCTCAGAGTCCCTCTGTATTGAAGATAAAAGTGCTCTTTTCTCCCAAGTATAGGGAGGGCACCTCTCATGTGAGGGTTTTTCTTTTTTTAAAACTATATCTGAGGAGAAAGGTGGGGGAAGATCAGTGATGTTCCTGCTTCTGCTGTTTTCTCAAAGTTTTTCAGATCAAAATGTTCAATATGCCAAGGTGGCATATTTTGGGGCAGCATATCCTTATGAATTTGTTAACACGTGACAGCAAAAAATGAATACTTCAGCACCTGAGGCAGGATGGGGAATGAGGGAGGGCATTATGGTAATCATTTTCCAAAAGAAATAATAAGGGAATTAGAATGGTATTATACTGGAACATTGGTAGAACGTATCTATGTAACATGGAAAAAGGCAGATATGAGAGAATTAAAGAATAAAAAGGCAAAAGATATATACAAAACAAAATGGCAGAGATAAATCCCTACATTATCAGGAGTTACATTAAATGCAAACTGATTAAACTCTTCATTTAAAAGGCAGAGATGGACACAATGGATTTAAAAGAAAACATGATCCAAAGACATGCTCACTTTAGATTCAAAGACACAAAAAGGCTGATTATAAAAGGATCGAAAAACTACACTATGCAAATGGTAAGCAAAAGAGAGTTGACGTGTCTACATTAATCCTACAAAATAGACTTTAAAGCAAAAAAGGTCACTATAAGAACATTTTAAATGATGACAGGATCAATCCACTAAGAAGATGTAACAATTACACATTTATACCCCAACGCTCAAACAGCTTTAAAATACAGGAAGTAAAACTGACAGAACTGAAGGAAAAACTAGGCAATTTAATAACTGCCCACTTTCAATAATGGCAGGCACAACCAGACAGAAGATGAATAAGGAAATGGAAAATGTGAACACTATGAATCAAAATTAAACTTAACAGACACCTATAGCACACTCCTTGGAAACTACAGAATACACATTTCTCCCAAGTACACATGGAACATTCTTAAAGACAGATGACAGATTAGGCCATAAAACAAGTCTCAACAAATTCAAAAGAATAGAAACAATTCGCCTGGGTGACTCAGTCGTTAAGCGTGTGCCTTTGGCTCAGGTCATGATCCCAGGGCCCTGGGATTGAGCCCTGCATTGGGGTCTCTGCTCCGCAGGAAGGAAGCCTGCTTCTCCCTCTCCCACTCCTCCTGCTTGTGCTCTCTCTCTCTCGCTATCTCTCTCTCTGTCAAATAAATAAATAAAATCTTAAAAAAAAAGAATAGAAACAATCCAAATATGTCTTCCAACTGTAATCATACAAATTTGAAAATCATTAACAGAAAAGTATTTGGGAAATTCACAAATATGTAGACATGAGACAGAAGAAATCAGAAGACAAATTAGAAAGTACCTTGAGAGGAATGAGAACCGAAGTCCACATCTAAACTGGGATACAGCCTTGATTATGACAGCTTTGTAATATAGCTTGAAGTCTGGAATTGTGATGCCTCCAGCTTTGTGTTTCTTTTTCAAGACTGCTTTGGCTATTTGGGGTCTTTTGTGATTGCATACAAATTTTAGGATTTTTTGTTCTAGCTTTGTGAAAAATGCTGGTGATATTTTGATAGGGATTGCATTAAATGTGCTCGACAGTATGGTACTGGCACAAAAACAGACACATAGATCAATGTAACAGAATAGAGAACCCAGAAATGAACCCAAAACTATATGGTCAACTAATCTTTGACAAAGCAGGAAAGAATATCCAATGAAAAAAGATGGTCTCTTCAATAAATGGTAGCAACTTCTTACTAGACACATCTCTGGAAGCAAGGGAAACAAGAGCAAAAATGAACTATTGGGACTTCATGAAGATAAAAAGCTTCTGCACAGTGAAGGAAACAATCAACAAAACTAAAAGACAACCTATGGAATGGGAGAAGATATGTGCATTATCTCTCAGAATGGCAGAAATTAACAACACAGGAAACAACAGATGTTGGTGAAGAAGGGGAACCCTCTTACACTGTTGATAGAAATGCAAACAGGTGCAGCCACTCTGGAGAATGGTATGGAGGTTTCTCAAAAAGTTAAAAATAGAACTACCCTGCAATCCAGTAATTGTACTACTGGGTATTTACCCAAAGGATGCAAAAATACTGATTTGACACACCCCAGTGTTTATAGCAGCATTATCAACAATAGCCAAATTATGGAAAGAACCCAAATGTTTATCAACTGATGAATGGATAAAGAAGTTGTGAGGTGTGTGTGCATGTCTGTACAGAAATATAAATATATAAAATGGAATATTACCCAGCCATAAAAAAGAATGAAATCTTGCAATTTGCAATGATGTGGAAGGAGCTAGAGTGTATTATCCTAAGGGAAATAGAGAAAGCCAAAACACCATATGATTTCACTCATACGTGGAATTTAAGAAAGAAAACAGATGAACACAGGGGAAAAGAAAAAAGAGAAGTAAACCATAATACAGACTCTTAACTGTAGAGAACAAATTGAGGGCTGCTGGAGGGAGGGTGGGTGCGCGGTGGGTTAAATGGTGATGGGGATTAAGGAGAACACTTGTTGTGATGAGCACTGGGTGTTACATGTAAGTGATGAATCACTAAATTCTACTCCTGAAACTAATAATACCCTATATGTTAACTAAATGGAATTTAAATACAAACTTGAAACAAACAAACAAACAAACAAAACTGGGAGAGAGCAAAAGCAGTGCTCAGTGGGAAATATATACCTGTAAACACCTACATTTAAAAAGTAGTAAGATCTCAAACCAATATACTGTTCCATTTTAAGAAACTTGAACATAAGGAATAGCATGGAGGACATTAGGAGAAGGAAGGGAAAAATGAAGGGCAGGAAACTGAAGGGAGAGATGAACCATGAGAGACTGTGGACTCTGAGAAACAAACTGAGGGTTTTAGAGGGGAGGAGGATGGGGGGATGGGTTAGCCCAGTGATGGGTATTAAGGAGGGCACGTACTGCATGGAGCACTGGGTGTTATATGAAAACAATGAATCATGGATCACTACATCAAAAACTAATGATGTACTGTATGGTGACTAACATAACATAATAAAATAAAATAAAAAAAAAAAGAAACTTGAAACAGAAGAGTAACTAAAGCCAAAGCAATCATAAGTAAGGAAATAATAAATGTTAAAATGTAAATTAATGAAATAGAGAATAAAAATACAATACATAAAATCAACAACAGCAGCAGCTGGTTCTTTGAAAAAGATAAGCAAAATTGGCAGGCTATTACTTAAATTGAATAAAAAAGGAAGACTCAAATTAAAAATCAAGCATGAAGGGAGGGGTATCATGACCAAGTTGCAGAAAGAGAATGTTAAGGGAAAACTATAACCGAATGTATACCAACAAACTGGATAATTCAAAAGAAATAGAGAAAATTCCAGAAAGAGACAAACTACCAAAATAGAGTCAAGAGAAAATAGAATATCTAAATGAATCTATAAAAAGAAAATAGACTAAGGCAGTAATAAAAAAATAAAAACAAAACTTCATACAAAGAAAAGTTCAGGACCAGATGGCTTCACTGGTAAATTCTACCAAATGTTTGACAAAAAAATAACACTAACGCTTTACAAAGTGTTCCAAACAAGAAGAAACATTTTCTAACCCATTTCATAAGTCCAATATTACTTGGATATCAAAACCAGAAAGACACCACAAGAAAACTACAGACTAATTTCCTTTATTATTATACATGTACAATTCCTCAAAAAATACTAGCAAACAGAATATACAAACATACAAAAAAAAATTATACACCATGACTAAGGCAATGTTTATCCTTGGATTGCAAGGGTAGTTCCACATAAGAAAAATAATACAATGCATGACATTAGTTGAACACAAAATTGAATTCAATTTTTTTCATGGATTGTGCTTTTGCTTTGTTTAACTAAAAACTCATCACTAAAAAATAAAGATAAGTAAATAAATAAAAATCAATCACTAAATCTGAATGATAGATTTTCTCCTGTGTTTTCTTCTACTTATGTATTGTGAATTTAAGTCTATGGTCAATTTTGATTAGATTAACTTTTGTGAAAGGTATGAGGAATGGGTTGAAATTCCTTTTTTATTTTTTTGCATGCAGACATCCAATTATTATACATGATTTGTTGAAAATACCATCTTATCTCCACTGAATCGTCCTTCACCTTTATGGAAAATCAGTTGACTATATCTGAGTTGACCTATTTCTGGGCTCCCTATTCCACTGATTTAGGTCTCTATCTATCCTTTGCTAGTCTGGATTACTGTAGCTTTACAGTCAGTCTTAAAATGGGCTAATATTGAGTACTCTAAGTTCTTTCTCAGAATTGTTTTGGATATTCTAGTTCACTTCTCTTTCCATATACATTTAAAATCAGCTTGTCCATGCCTACAAAAGACCTTGCTGTTGACTGGGATTGTGCTCAACCTATAGATCAAATCAGAACACTGTTAAGTTTTTCAATTCATGAGCACAGTATAGCTCTCCATTTAATTAGATCTTTGATTTCTTTCAACACATTTTGTAGTTTTCTGCATAAAGATTATACACATATTTTACTACACTTATACCTAAGTATTTTATTTATTAGTGCTATTATAAATGGCATTTTCTTAAATTTCAAATTCAAATTGGCTGTTGAATTTGGTATATAGAAAAGTGATGTTTGGAAATTGAATTTATATGCTGCAACTCTGCCAAATTTGTGTATTACTACTAAGAGTTTTCTACATAGACAATGTTATATACAATAAAGATACTTTATTTCACACTGTGCCACATTATAATCAAAATGTTGAAAGCCAAAGAACAGAGCTAATCTTGAAAATAGCAAATGACAAGCAGCTCATCAAATGCAAGGGATCCTCAGTAAGATTATCAACAGGCTTCTTGGCAGAAATGTCATAGTGCTGAGAGAAATCAATAGTTGTAAACACATTTAAAAAAGAAAAAAGATCTCAGATCAAGAACCTAACCTTAAACCTTAATAAGAAAAAGAACAAAAATCCAAACCTGGAAGGAAGAAAACAATAATGATTAGAGTCAAGATAAACAAAACAGATATTTTTAGAAAAACAATAGGAAAAAAACACAACCCAAACCAAAAGTTTGCTCTTTACAAAGATCCAGAAAATTGACAACCGTTCCTTAGATTAAATAAGAAAAAGAAGAAAATACTCATATAACTAAAATAAAAAATAAAAGATGGGAAACTACTGCTAATTTTGCAAAAATAAAAAGGATTATAAGAAAGCCCTATGAACAATCACATGCCAACAAATTGGAGAACCTAGATAAAATTAATAAATTCTTAGAAATACATAAACTCCCAAGACTAAAACACGGAGAAACAGAAAATTTTTACTGATCTAATACTAGTGAGTGCATGAAAATCAGTAATCAAAAACCACCCAAAAAGAAAATCTCAGGACCAGATAAATTCATTAATGAATTCTATCAATTCCATCATTTGAAGAAGACTTGACATCAATTCTTCTCAATCTTTTCCAAAGAAGTGAAGATGGAAAAACTGTGAAGTTTTTCTATGACGCCAACATGACTCTGATATAAAACATAGGAAAAGACACTACAAGAAAAACCATACACCATATCGCTTAGGAATACTGAAGTAAAACTACTCAACAAAGCACTAGCCAACAGAATTCAATGGTATATTAAAAGGATTGTACACTGATCAAGTGGAATTGATTCCCATAATACAAGGATAATTCAGCATGTGAAAATTAATCAATGTAATACACAACATAAACAATAAAATGAAAAGAATATGATTGTCTAACTTGGTGAAGAAAAAGCATTTGACAAAATTCAACACCCCCTCAAGAAAAAAAAATTTAGGAAAGAATCTCAAAATAATAAAAGCTATCCAAGAAAAATCATAGCTAACATTGTTCTAGACATGGAATGACTAAAAGATTTTCCTCCAGGATCAGGAATAAAACAAAGGTGGCTGCTCATGCAACTTTTATTCAACACAATATTAGAAGTCCTAGCCAGAGCAATTAGGCAAGAAAAAGAAATAAAAAACAGCCAATTTCGAAAGGAAGAAACAAAATTATCTCAGAGTGTTCAGATGACATGATCTTAAATGTAAAAATCCCTTATGATTACACGCACACACACACAAACACACACAATCTGTTAGAACTAATGAATTCAGTGAAGTTGTAGGATACAAAAATCAGTAACAAAAAATCAGTTGTCTTTCTAAGCATTAGTAATGAAAAATCAGAAAATAAAAATAAAAAATTAATTTACAATAGAATTTAAAAGAATAAAGCACTAAGAAATAAATTTAACTAAAGAGCTCAAAGACTTGTACACTGAAAACTATAAAATGTTGCTGTAAGAAATTAAAGAAGATACAAATGAAAATAAAAACATCCGTGTTCATGGAATGGAAGACTGAAAATTGTTAACATGTCATACTACGCAAAGCAGATATACAGATTTAATGCAGTCCCTGTCAAAATCCCAAAGGCAATTTAAAAAAAAGAGAAATAGAGGGGTGCCTGGGTGGCTCAGTCAGTTAAGTGTCTGTCTACGGCTCAGGTCACGATCTTAGAGTCCTGGGATCCAGCCTGTGTTGGGCTCCCTGCTCAGCAGGGAGTCTACTTTTCCCTCTCCCTCTACCCCTCTACCCTGCTTGTGCGCTCCCTCACAAATAAATAAATAAAATCTTAAAAAAAAAAAGAAATAGAAAATCTTATAAAATTTGTACAGATCTCCTGAGACCCTGAAGATAGAACAATCTTAAAAAAGAACAAAACTGAAGTCTCTCACTACCTTATCTCAAAATTTACTACCAGAAGAATTCCCAAATGAAGACACACATCAGTAAGATGGCAGAATAGGAAGTCCTCTAGCCTATCACCCCTCATTAACAGTAATTTGGCAGCCATCAAAGTACAAAAGTGCCTTTGTAGTTTTGGGATCCAGTGGGAAACTGTAAAACGAGGGACCAGACAGGAGACACACTAGTCCATGTGGCCAGAAGTAAACCACTCTTATAAAGATAAAAGGTCAACTCATTAAGAGAATATAACAATTGTAAGTATATATGTGCTTAACATAGGAGCATCTGATTATATAAAGCAAATATTAACAAGAGTGAAAGGAGAAATAGACAGCAATATAATAATAGTAGTGTATTTCTGTATCATACTTATATCAGAAGACAGATCATCTGAAAAGAAAATAAATGATACACTGGACCTGAATAACACTACAGAGCAAATGGACCTAACAGACATATACAGGAAATATTCCATCCAATAGTTGCAGAATACACCTTCTTCTCAAGTGCACACAGAACACTCTCCAGGATAGTTACAAAACAAGTTAATAACAACTTTAAAAAGAATTCATACAAAATTTTCTTTTCCAACCAAAATGGTATGAATCTAGAAATGAAGAATAGGAAGAATGCTGGAAAGTCACAAATATATGGAAATTGAACACAGTTTTAAACAATGGGTCAAAGAAGAAATAATAAAGAAAATAGAATTCTAAGGAAGAGTTTATACTTATAAATGCCTAAATCACAAACAAGGAAAGATATACAATTAAACTTCATAGGTCAAAGAACTAGAAAAAGAAGAAAAAAACCTAAGCCCAAAGTTAGCAGCAGTAAATAATAAAAATCAGCAGAAATATATCAAACAGGGACTAGAAAAACTTTAGGGACGCCTGGGTGGTTCAGTTGGTTAAGCATCTGCCTTTGGCTCAGGCCCTGATCCCGGGGTCCTGGGATCAAGCCCCATGTTGGGCTCCACACTCAGTGGGGAGTCTGCTTGTCCCTCTGCCTCCCCTGGTTCCCCCCTTCCCTGCTCGTGCTCTTTCTCAAATAAATAAAGTCTTAAACATTTTTTTTGAAAGGGTCAATAGGTGAGCGGAGCAAGACGGCGGAGGAGTAGGAGACCTGGATTTCGTCTGGTCTCAGGAATTCAGCTGAATAGGGACCAAACCATTCTGAACACCTACGAACTCAACAGGAGACCGAAGAAGAGAGTAGCAACAACTCTCTGAACAGAGAAGCGACCACTTACTGGAAGGTAGGACGTGCGGAGAAGTGAATCCGAGGCGATATTCGGGAGGATAGACGGCGGGGGAGGGGGCCTCCGTTGGCCGCTTCTGGCAAGTGCTAGAGCCGCGGAGCACAAAATCGGACCTTTTAGAAGTTGGCTCCGCGGAGGGACGTCGCTCCAGTGGCTAAGCGGGGGGTGGAACCCTCGCGGGACAGTGTGGTCTCAGGACCCTCCGGGGTCACAGAAAGACCGGGGGCGCCTGAGTGCGGCAGAGCTCCCAGGGATCGGAGCGGGGAAGCCGGCTGCAGAGACGGAGCCGAGGCGCGGGCTCTCAGCTCGGGGTTGCCATAAACTGTGATCCGCGGCCCAGTCGGGCCACTGCTCCTCCAGCAGGGACCCAACAGGCGGCAGAGCCGGGGAGACTCCCCTTCCTCCCCCGGGAGGAGCGGCGCGGGAGCGCACCGCAGGGATCTGCTGGGTTTGGGGACTCCACACGGGGTCGGGGGCCAGAGATAGAAACGCTCGGTCACAGGCCGGGTGAGCACGGAGTGCGGCCGGAGACCGGGGAGACGGGAGTGACTGCTTTTCTCTGGGGGCGCACTGAGGAGCGGGGCCCTGAGTTCTCAGCTCCTCCGGGTGGAGATTGGGAGGCCACCATTTTCACGCTCATCCTCCAAAGCTCTACGGAAAGCTTGCAGGGAACAAAACTCCCGAGAGCAAACCCGAGCAGCTTGCTTAGCCCTGACCGACAAGGGCGGGACAATTCTGCCTCCGGCAAAGACATTTGGGAACCACGGCAACAGGCCCCTCCCCCAGAAGATCAGCACAAACAGCCAGTCAAGACCAAGTTTACCGAACAAAGAGAACGGGAGAAGTCCAGCGCTAGGGGAATACTGCACATAGAATTCATGGCTTTTTTACCATGATTCATTAGTTTTTCAAAGTTAATTGTTTTAACTGGTTTTTTTTTTTTGAATTTTTCTTTTTCCCATATTCAACTAACATCTTATCAATCCCTTTTTTAAAAAAACATTTTTTATTTTTCATTTTTAGAGTCATATTCTATCCCTTCATAGTAGATACCCTTATTTTTGGTGCATATATATAAGTTCTTCTCTCTTTAAAATTTTGAGATACAGTTTCTTCTAACAGATCAAAATATACCCTAAATCACTAGTGTATGACTTTGTTCTAGTCTCCTGCCTGATCACATTCTCTCCGTTTCTTTTTCCTTTTTTTTAAACTTTTCTTTTTTCAAACAACTTATGTCATCAATTCCTTTTATGAAATCTTTTATAATTTTCATCTTTACAGTCATCTTCCATCCCTTCATTGTATCAACCCTTATTTTGTACATATATGTCTTTCTTTAAAATTTTAGGAGGCACTTTCTTCTAACAGACCAAAATACACCCAAAACCTAGTGTGTGGCACTGATCTATGCACTAGCCTGATCATATTTGATCATATTCTGTTTTTTTTTTTGGTGTGTTATGTTTTTGTTTGTTTTTATCTTTTTCTTTTTCTCTTTCTTTTTTCTTTCTTTCCCTTTCTTTTCCCCTGGTTTCAGGTCTTTTCTGATTTGTTTAGAGTATATTTGCTGGGGACATTGTTAACCTGTTAGCATTTTGTTCTCTCATTCATCTATTCTCCTCTGGACAAAATGACAAGACGAAAAAAATCACCTCAGCAAAAAGAAAAAGAGGTTGTACCGTCTGCCAGGGACCTACTCAATACGAACATTAGTATGATGTCAGACCTAGAGTTCAGAATCATGATTTTAAAGATACTAGCTGGGCTTGAAAAAGCATGGAAGTTATTAGAGAAACCCTTCCTGGAGAAAAAAAAGAACAAAAATCTAACCAGATCGAAATAAAAAAGGTTATTAATGAAGTGCAATAAAAAATGGGGGCACTAAGTGCTAGGATAAATGAGGCAGAAGAGAGAATCAGCAATATAGAAGACGAAATGATGGAAAATAAAGAAGCTGAGAAAAAGAGAGGAAACAACTACGGGATCACGAGGGCAGAATTCGAGAGATAAGCGATACGATAAGACGAAACAACATTAGAATAATTGGGATCCTAGAAGAAGAAGAGAGACAGAGAGAGGGGCAGAAGGTATATTGGAGCAAATTATAGCAGAGAACTTCCCTAATGTGGGGAAGGAAACAGGCATCAAAATCCAGGAGGCACAGAGAACCCCTCTCAAAATCAATAACAATAGGTCAACACCCTGACATCTAATAGTAAAACTTACGAGTCTCAGAGACAAAGAGAAAATCTTGAAAGCAGCTCGGGAGAAGAGATATGTAACCTACAATGGTAGAAACATTAGATTGGCAACAGACCTATCCACAGAGACCTGGCAGGCCAGAAAGGACTGGAATGATATCTTCAGAGCACTAAACGAGAAAAATATGCAGCCAAGAATACTATATCCACCTAGGCTCTCATTGAAAATTGAAGGAGAGATAAAAAGCTTCCAGGACAAACAAAAACTAAAGGAATTTGCAAACACGAAACCAGCCCTACGAGAAATATTGAAAGGGGTCCTCTAAGCAAAGAGAGAGCCTAAAAGCAGCACAGATCAGAAAGGAACAGAGAAAATATACAGTAACAATCACCTTACAGGCAATACAATGGCACTAAATTCATAAATTCATACCTTTCAATAGTTACCCTGAATGTAAATGGGCTAAATGCCCCAATCAAAAGACACAGGCTATCAGATTGGATTAAAAAACAAGACCCACTGATATGCTGTCTGCAAGAGACTCATTTTAGACCCAAAGACACCCCCACATTGAAAGTGAGGGGTTGGAAAACCATTTACCATGCTAATGGACACCAGAAGAAAGCTGGGGTGGCAATCCTTATATCAGACAAATTAGATTTAAAACAAAGACTGTAATAAGAGATGAAGAAGGACACTATATCCTACTTAAAGGGTCTATCCAACAAGAAGATCTAACAATTGTAAATATCTATGCCCCGAACATGGGAGCAGCCAATTATATAAGGCAATTAATAACAAAAGCGAAGAAACACATTGACAACAATACAATAATAGTGGGGGACTTTAACACCCCCCTCCCTGAAATGGACAGATCATCTAAGCAAAAGATCAACAAGGAAATAAAGACTTTCAATGACACACTGGACCAAATGGACTTCACAGACATATTCAGAACATTCCATCCCAGAGCAACGGAATACACATTCTTCTCTAGTGCCCATGGAACATTCTCCAGAATTGATCACACCCTAGGTCACAAATCAGGTCTCAACCGGTCCCAAAGGTTGGGATCATTCGCTGCATATTTTCAGACCACAATGCTTTGAAACTAGAACTCAATCACAAGAGGAAAGTTGGAAAGAACTCAAATACATGGAGGCTAAAGAGCATCCTACTAAAGAATGAATGGGTCAAACAGGAAATTAAAGAAGAATTAAAAAAATTCATGGAAACCAATGAAAATGAAAATACAACTGTTCAAAACCTTTGGGATACAGCAAAGGCAGTCCTGAGAGGAAAGTATAGACCAATACAAGCCTTTCTCAAGAAACAAGAAAGGTCTCAAATACACAACCTAGCCCTACACCTAAAGGAGCTGGAGAAAGAACAGCAAATAAAGCCTAAACCTAGCAGGAGAAGACAAATAATAAAGATCAGAGCAGAAATCAATGAACTAGAAACCAAAAGAACAGTAGAACAGATCAACGAAACTAGGAGCTGGTTCTTTGAAAGAATTCACAAGATTGATAAACCCCTGGCCAGACTTATCAAAAAGAAAAGAGAAATGACCCAAATCCACAAAATCATGAATGAAAGAGGAGAGATCACAACCAACACCAAAGAAATACAAACAATTATAAGAACATATTATGAGCAACTCTATGCCAGCAAATTAGATAACCTGGAAGAGATGGGTGCATTCCTAGACATGTATCAACTACCAAAATTGAACCAGGAAGAAATAGAAAACCTGAACAGACCTATAACACGAAGGAAATTGAAGCAGTCATCAAAAATCTCCCAACAAACAAAAGCCCAGGGCCAGATGGCTTCCCAGGGGAATTCTATCAGACATTTAAAGAAGAATTAATTCCTATTCTCCTGAAACTGTTCCAAAATATAGAAATGGAAGGAGAACTTCCAAACTCATTTTATGAGGCCAGCATTACCTTGATCCCAAAACCAGACAAAGACCCCATCAAAAAGGAGAATTACAGACCAATATCCTTGATGAACATGGATGCAAAAATTCTCACCAAAATACTAGCCAATAGGATCCAACAGTACATTAAAAGGATTATTCACCATGACAAAGTGGGATTTATCCCTGGGCTGCAAGGCTGGTTCAACATCCTCAAATCAATCAACGTGACACAATATATTAACAAAAGAAAGAACAAGAATCCTATGATCCTCTCAATAGATGCAGAAAAAGCATTTGACAAAGTACAGCATCCTTTCTTGATCAAAACTCTTCAGAGTATAGGGATAGAGGGTACCTACCTCAGTATCATAAAAGCCATCTATGAAAAACCTCCAGCCAATATCATTCTCAATGGGGAAAAGCTGAGAGCTTTTCCCCTAAGGTCAGGAACCCGGCAGGGATGTCTACTCTCACTACTGCTCTTCAACATAGTATTAGAAGTCCTAGCCACAGCAATCAGACAACAAAAAGAAATCAAAGGCATCCAAATCGGCAAAGAGGGAGTCAAACTCTCACTCTTTGCAGATGATGTGATATTGTATGTGAAAACCCAAAAGACTCCACCCCAAAACTGCTAGAACTCATACAGGAATTCAGTCAAGTGGCAGGATATAAAATTAATGCACAGAAATCAGTAGCATTCCTATACACCAACAAGACAGAAGAGAGACAAATCAAGGAGTCGATCCCATTTACAATTGCATCCAAAACCATAAGATACCTAGGAATAAATTTAACCAAAGAGGCAAAGGATCTGTACTCAGAAAACTATAAAATACTCATGAAAGAAATTGAAGAAGACACAAAGAAATGGAAAAACGTTCCATGCTCATGGATTGGAAGAACAAACATTGTGAAGATGTCAATGCTACCTAGAGCAATCTACACGTTCAATGCAATCCCCATCAAAATACCATCCACTTTTTTCAAAAATATGGAAGAAATAATCCTAAAATTTGTATGGAACCAGAAGAGACCCCGAATAGCCAGAGGAACGTTGAAAAAGAAAAGCAAAGCTGGCGGCATCGACTTCCAGCTCTATTACAAAGCTGTCATCATCAAGACAGTATGGTACTGGCACAAAAACAGACTCATAGATCATTGGAACAGAATAGAGAGCCCAGAAATGGACCCTCAACTCTATGGTCAAGTTATCTTTGACAAAGCAGGAAAGAATGGTCTCTTCAACAAATGGTGTTGGGAAAATTGGACAGCCACATGCAGAAGAATGAAACTGGACCATTTCCTTACACCACAGACAAAACTAGACTCCAAATGGTTGAAAGACCTAAATGTGAGACAGGAGTCCATCAAAATCCTAAAGGAGAACACAGGCAGCAACCTCTTTGACCTCAGCCGCAGGAACTTCTTTCTAGAAACTTCACCAAAGGCAAGAGAAGCAAGGGCAAAAATGTGAATTTTTGGGATTTCATCAAGATCAAAAGCTTTTGCATAGCAAAAGAAACAGTCCACAAAACCAAAAGACAACCGACAGAATGGGAGAAAATATTTGCAAATGACCTATCAGATAAAGGGCTAGGATCCAAAATTTATAAAGAACTTATCAAACTCAACACCCAAAGAACAAATAATCCCATCAAGAAATGGGCAGAAAACATGAACAGACATTTTTCCAAAGAAGACATCCAAATGGCCAACAGACACATGAAAAAGTGCTCAACATCGCTCGGCATCAGGGAAATCCAAATCAAAACCTCCATGAGATACCACCTCACACCAGTCAGAATGGCTGAAATTAACAAGTCAGGAAACGACAGATGTTGGTGGGGATGTGGAGAAAGGGGAACCCTCCTACACTGTTGGTGGGAATGCAAGCTGGTGCAACCACTCTGGAAAACAGTATGGAGGTTCCTCCAACAGTTGAAAATAGAGCTACCATACGATCCAGCAATTGCACTACTGGGTATTTACCCCAAAGATACAAATGTCGGGATCCGAAGTGGTATGTGCACCCCGAAGTTTATAGCAGCAATGTTCACAATAGCCAAACTGTGGAAAGAGCCAAGATGTCCATCGACAGATGAATGGTTAAAGAAGAGGTGGTATATATACACAATGGACTATTATGCAGCCATCAAAAGGAATGAGATCTTGCCATTTGCAACGACGTGGATGGAACTGGAGGGTGTTATGCTGAGGGAAATAAGTCAATCAGAGAAAGACATGTATCATATGACCTCACTGATATGAGAAATTCTTAATCTCAGGAAACAAACTGAGGGTTGCTGGAGTGGTGGGGGGTGGGAGGGATGGGGTGGCTGGGTGATAGACATTGGGGAGGGTATGTGCTATGGCGAGTGCTGTGAATTGTGCAAGACTGTTGAATCACAGATCTGTCCTTCTGAAACAAATAATGCAATATATGTTAAGAAAAAAAAGAAAAAAGTAGATAGCAGGAGGGGAAGAACGAAGGTGGGAAATCGGAGGGGGACACCAAGCATGAGAGATGATAGACTCTCAAAAACAAACTGAGGTTTCTAGAGGGGAGGGGGGTGGGGTGATGGGTTAGCCTGGTGATGGGTATTAAAGAGGGCACATTCTGCGTGAAGCACTGGGTGTTATGCACAAAGAATGAATCATAGAACACTACATTCAAAACTAATGATGTAATGTATGGTGATTAATGTAACAATAAAAAAAATTTAAAAAAATAAAATAAAAAGGTCAATAAAACTGAGCTTATTTTAAAAAGATAAAACTGACAATTATTTAGCTAGACTAACCAAGAAAAAACAAGGACTCATATAAACAAAATTATAAAAGAAAGAGGGCACATTACAATACCACAGCAACAAAAAGAATCATAGGAGACAACTATTAGCAATTAATAACCAACAAATTCGATAACGTAGAAGAAATGGGTAAAGTCCTAGAATCATACAATCCGACAAGACTGAGTTATGAGAAAGAAAATCTTAGTAGGCCAATATGAGTGAGATTGACGCAATAATCAAAATCCTCCCAACAAAGAAAAATATAAGACTAGACGGCTTCACCAGTGCATTCTAACAAACATTTAAAGAAAAAAGAATGCTAGCTGTTCACAAACTCTTCCAAAATCTGAAGATAAGGGAAGACTCCCAAACTCAATTTATGAGGTGAGCATTACCTTCATACCAAAACCAAAAGTTAGAAATGGAAAGTCACATATATATGGAAATTGAACACACTCATGAACAAACCATGGGTCAAAGAAGAAATAATAAAGGACGGTACCAGAAAAGAAAATTATAGGCCAATATCCATGATAAACACAGATGTAAAAACCCTCAACAAAATACTAGCAAACTGAATTCCAAGGCATAGTAAAACAACATATACCATGATCAAGGGGGAATTTATCCCTGGGATGTAAGGGTGGTTCAACACATGCAAATCAATAGATGCAATATAGTACATTAATAGAATGAAAGATAAAGCATACAATCATCTCAATAGAGGCAGAAAAAGCATTTGGCAAAATTCAACATCCTTTCATGACAAATGGCTCAATAAAGCAGATACAGAAGGAAAGTAACTCAACTTAATAAAGGCCATATTTGGCAAGCCCACAACTAACATCATACTTGATGGTGAAAAGCTGAATGATTTTCCTCTACGATGAGGTACAAGACAAGGGTGCTTGTCTATTCAACATAGTATTCTATTCAACATAGTACTGGAAGTCTTACCCAAAGCATTAAGGCAGGTAAAAGAAATAAAAGCCGTCCAAATCCAAAAGGAAGAAGTAAACTGTCTGCAGATTATGTGATCTTAAATATAAAACCCTACAAAAAATTCACCAAAAACCTGTTAAAATGAATAAATGGATTTAGTACAGTTGCAGAACACAAAATCAACATGGAAGTAGCACCTGTATTTCTACAGATATCAATTAACTACCAGAAAGAGAATTAAGAACACAGTGCTATTTACAATAGCATCAAAACCAAGAAAAGAGGACAAAATTTAACCTCGATGATAAAACATCTGTACGATGAAAACTATTAGACTTTGATGAAAGGAACTGAAGACACAAATAAATGAGAAAAGTTTCTATGTTCATGGATTACAAGAATTAATACTGCTAAGATCTAAACTACCTAAAGCAATCTACAGATTTCGTATTTGTTACTCAAAGCCACAGTATTCAAAATAGTGTGGTAATGGCAAAATGACAGATATATAGATCAATGGAGTAAACCAGAAATAAAGCCTCAACGTGTAAGGTGAAATGATTGTTGACAAGGGTGCCAAGAGCATTCAGTGGGGAGAGGACAGTCTTTTCAACAAATACTGTTGAGAAAACTGGATATCCACATGCAGAAGAATGAAGTTGGACCCTAACTTTACACCATATTTAAAAAATTAATTGATCAAAGATCTATACATAAGAGCTAAAACTTTAAAACTCTTTGAAGAAAACATAGGGCAAAGGCTTCATGACATTAGATTTGGCAATGATTTATTGAATACGCCAAAAGCACAGATAACAAAAGAAAAAAAATAAACTGAAATATGTGAAAGATTCTATCGACAGAATGAATAGACAGGCAAGCCACAAAACTGGGGAAATATCTGGAAACCATATATCCATCAGGAGAGTAATGTCCTGAATATATAAAGAACTTCTACAATTTAACAACAATAAAACAAACCACCTGATTTAAAAATGGGTAAAAAACTTCAATACACAGTCCTCCAAAGAAGATAGTCAAATGTCAATAAGGACAAGAAAAGATGTTCAATATCACTGATCATTAGGATTAGTATAGCTATTATCAGAGTAACAGAAAATAACATCAGGGAGACTGAAAAAAATCAAAACCCTTGTGTACTGCTAGTGGGAATGTAAAATGCTATGCAGATGCTATGGAAAATGGTGTAATGGTTCCTCAATACACTAAAAATTGAATTACCGTATGATGCAGAAATTCTACCTCCGGGTATGTACTCAAAAGAACTGAAAGCAGATCTTGAAGAATTATTCGTACATCCATGTTAACAGCAGCAATATCCACAATATTCAAATGGTAGATGCAATCCAAGTCCCCACGGACAGATAAATGGATAAACAAAATCTGGTATATACACACAATGGGATATTATTCAGCTTAAAAAATGAAGGAAATTCTTACAGTGATGAACCCTGAAGACATTCTGCTAAGTAAAATAAGTCAGTCACAAGGGGACAAATACTGCATGATTCCATGTATATGATGTACATACCGTAGTCAAATTGGTAAAGACAGAAAGCAAATTGGTGTTTGCCAGGTGCTGGAAGTAGGATAGATTGGGGAGTTAGTGTTTAATGGATATGGAATTTCAATTTGGGAAGATGAAGAAAGTTCTGGAGATGAATGGTGGTAAATGGTTGCATAACACTGTGAATGTATTGAATGCCACTGAAAAGATACTTCAAAAATAATTAAAATGGTAAATTTTATGTTATGCATACTTTTACCTTAGTAAAAATTTTAAAAAGTTACCAACAAATGTCAAGAAGAAAACACTTCATAACTACCCAATCATGTTTTCTGAACTTATCAGTCAGAGTAGCTTTTGGACACTTCTTTGCAAGTCTTGCTTGGTAACTGTACACCATCTTTTATTTTTTTTTTTAAGATTTTATTTATTTATTCACGAGAGACAGAGACAGAGAGAGAGAGAGGCAGAGGGAGAAGCAGGCTCCCAAGGAGCAGGGAGCCCGATGCGGGACCCGATCCCAGGACCCTGGGATCATGACCTGAGCCGAAGGCAGACGCTTAACCATCTGAGCCACCCAGGCGCCCTGTACACCATCTTTTAGACTATGGGACAGTTTCAGCTGAGATCCTGCAACCCAGGTAAACTGAGTCAGAAAGTTTCCTATCAACATCCTGGCATAAGCCTGCAACCCAACCTTTCCATTTCTTTTTTCTGTTCCTTCAAGAAGTTAGAATGTAGAAACATGTTTCTCTATTCCAAAATACCTGGGCAAAACCATGAATAATACATTCTTTTATCAAACTATACATAAATGAAACTGAATGAAGTACAACCATATAAATCGATATGTATGAATGTTAGGTACGTAACATTGAATCAAAAAAAGCAGGATATATGGCCATTCTAATTAATCTTGAAATCAGCAGAACCAATTACTGTTTACAGATTCATAATTCATGCTATTTTTTAAAAGGCAAATCACTGACACACATACATGCACATGCACACACACACACACACACACGAGTGCACACCATTTGGAATAGTCAGTAGGGAAAGTATACCAGTGGATACACCGTCATGACCCATACTGTTACTCCTGTTAGGTGGTGGGTTCATAGATACACATTCCATTATACTCCACAACGTGGCATGTTTCCCACATTATCTCTTCATGTACAACATTTCAGTGTCTTAGAAAAAAGAGTCTGAACTGCAACTCTGGTGCTGGGAATGGAAAGGATGAGACTGTGAAAGAATTACACCTTTTCTTCTTCCTCAGAACTTGATTTGTCCATAACATGGCAGGGGGCCCCAGGGCCAGGTGCCATATTTGGGGCCCTAAAACCAACCATGAGCATGTTTTCCTCAGACTGGGAACTTTCTGAAATGGTGCTGAGGCCATTCCAAACAAACTAGGTATCCCAAACTCCACTTCTAAACATGGGAAAATCACTCGCTTTGATAGGTGAATGAGTGCTGATCTGCAATAGTTCTTTGTGATCATCCCTGTAATCTAGAAACTGTACACTTCAATTTTTTGTGCCTCCACCACAACTGGTTTGAGCTGCATCCTTCCTTCCACCTTATGGAAATTAGCTTAGGCCACGTCAGCCCTTTGAACCTTGAGACAGTGAGATATTTTAGTGACTGAAAGACCCCAAGAGCTGATAGTCTTTCCTACACCTAGGAGGTTCCTTCATGTCATTTTTCTCATGTCAGAGATGATTTTAAATGAGCACTGGGTGTTATACATAAATAATTAATCACAGGACACTACATCAAAAACCAATGAAGTACTGTATGGTGACTAACATAACAAAAAAAAAAACGGATTAGATCACACATTTACAAGTTTTAAATTGCTGTTCTGTTTTTGTACTTTTTTTTCAATTAGTTTCTATAGATGGCAAGTTATAAACTGGTTTCATTTAGTGTTACTAACATAAACTTTTTTTAAAAAAAGAAATGCATTTGTAAATCAAACTATGAGTTGCTTTAAGTAAAAAATCAAATAATGTAGTTAGCCTTTACATATGTTAAAGATTATAAAAAAAACTGCAAGGAAGGCTTGGTTGAGAAACCCAGACTTCACCCAAATCCTTAGTGTCCCCAAATGTGCTCTGGCAACAGAACTCCCATTTGCTCCCATTTCCAGTCCACACACATCTCAAGATGGTTGCTGTGGCCCGGAGCCTGTATCTGTGAACACCAGGGGGCGATATCTGGACTGTCCTGGAAAAGGGCCAAGGAGTGGAGCCACAAGCTCAGAGCACTGCAAGGATTCCTCTCGCTTGGATGCCATCCCTCCTTCAGATCTCTCCCTTTCCCTTCGAGTTCCTGTCATCTCCACACTCCTGCCTCTTCTTTCCCCTAATTTTATCCGTAAGCATCTCTTGGGAGGTGTGCATTATCTGAACACAGAAGGGAACTGACATTGCTTTGTTTCCACCATGCACCTTAATCCTTACCACAACCACGCAAGGTGGGAGCTGCTGTTACACTTCACAAATGAGGGAACGGAGACTCAGGGAGAGGAGATCACTGGCCCAGGAGGTAGCTAAGTCAGGATTCCAACCTGGGACTACAGGTTTGCATGGACCCACTGAACTCCTGGTTCTCTATCGGGGTTCTAGGATCCAGGGTGGGCTGTTGTTTACACATACTCTCTGGAAGGTCTCAAAAAGCATTCTTGTATTAGCAAACACATGGCAGAGGTTTTGTGGGGCCAGGCGTGGGCAGGGGCAGGCCAAACTGGGCAAATATTCATGCAAATGGCCGGCCCTGGAAAACTTACAGGAAAACAGTCTGAAGTCTGTAACACAGAACAGCTATAGTTCTCTTGTGTATTGGATTTGCAATCAATGATTTCCTTTGCTCAGTATGTTCACATAAGGCTTTCCTGTGTGTGATCTCTGAGGTTTGACTTCAAGATCTAAGTTTTTCCACATTCTTTACACTCATAGGGTTCCTTTCACTGTGTGAATCTCCTGAGGGTTTCTTAAGCCTGATTTATGACTTAGAGCTTTCCCACATTTATCCCATTAATACAGATCTTCCCCTTTATGAGTTTCCTGATGTCCTCTGAGGACTCATCCATAGGTGAAGGCTCTGCCATGCTCATTACATTCACAGAACTCCTGTATGAGTTCTCTGTAGTAACCTTAAGACAGATTTCTCACTAAAAGCTTTCTCACATTTGTCATATTTAGAGAGTTTTTCCCTTTTATGAGTTTCCTGATGTCCTCTGAGGATTGATTTATAGGTGAAGTCTCTGCCACACTCATTACATTCATAGGGTTTTTCCCCCCACTGTGTGAGTTCTCTGGTGTAACCTTAAGCTAGATTTCTTGCTAAAAGCTTTCGCACATTCATTACACTCCTAGGGTTTCTCTCCTGTGTGAATCCTTTGATGTACTCTTAGGCCTGACTTTGCAGTGAAAGCCTTTCCACATTCATTACATTTGTATGGCTTCTCCCCTGTGTGAGTTCTCTGGTGCATTCCTAGGCTTGACTTCTGGTTGAAGGCTTTTCCACATTCCTTACAGTCATAGGACTTCTCCCTTGTGTAAATTGTCTGGTGTTTTTTGAGGGTTGAATTCTGGGCAAAGGTTTTCCCATATTCATTACATTCATCAGGCTTTTCCCCTTTGTGAATGGTCTGATGTGTTTTGAGAGCTGACTGCTGGACAAATGTTTTTCCACATTCACTACATTCATAGGGTTTCTCCCCTGTATGAGTTCTCTGATGTACTCTCAGGCCTAACCTGCAGCTGAAAGTTTTCCCACATTCAACACACTCATAAGGTCTCTCCCTTGTGTGAGTTATCTCATGTTTCCGTAGGCCTGACTTGTGGCTGAAATCCTTCCCACATTCGTTACATTTGTAAGGTTTCGCCCCTGTGTGAATTCTCTGGTGAATAAGGAGGAACAATTTTTTACGAAAGGATATTCCACATTCACTATAGTCATAGGGTTTCAACCTTGTGTGAGTCCTCTGACATACACTGCAGGCTGACTGGTGGCTGAGGGTTCCCCTGCATATATTATGATCACAGAATTTCTCTGCTGTGTGAGTTGATTTATGGCTGAAGTTTTGTCCACATTCAAAGGGTGTCACGTCTGCATGATTTCCCTGGTTTACTCTTAAGTGTGACTCCTGGTTGAAACTTTGCCCTCCTGTGTCAGTTCTCTGAAAATGAGCAAATGAAACTTGCCATAAATGTCTGTCTGATTTCTTGGTTCTTCTCTACAAGGTTATCATGTTGGCAATCTTCTAAAAATGAGAAAATTAAAAATATCTTATGAATCTTAAGATCCATTTCTTATGGGAAGGAGCCCATATATGTATGGTCTGTTATGTATTTTGACTCTTTGGTTCTAGTCCTATCACACAAGATTGATTAATTTGAAGGATATATCCCCTATATTGTTTTCATTTGAAAAGAAATTGCTGGAGTGGAAAAAAAAAGAAAACAAACCGGCAATGAATACATATGTACATATGACATTTAAAAAATGTGATTTTTCAAAATTACATAGAAAGGAAGTACAGGAAAGGTATAATGAGTTCGGGAACTGGAAACATCTAAGAATAAGATAAATTCAACAAAGATTACGGGAAGTATGGACAGGACTGTCTGTGAGTAAGGCTTTCAAGGTATACATGAGAGGGTAGGATCAGGGATGAATATCCAGGTCTATGTTCTTACACCGCCAAATACAGACTACGGCACAGGAAACTCATTAGTCTCCATGTTTCTATTTGAAGCTTTCTTTCTTTCCTTTTCCCCCCTAGTTTACACATCAACACCAAATGCATTTATAATAGCACAATTTCCTTCCAATTGAAAAAACAGGCCTATACCTCAAACTCAAACTCTCCTGGTTGTTATTCACAGGAAATGAAATGCACTAACGAGAAGAGCCATCTCTCAGTCTTGGCTGAGTTCCCTGCTCTATGTTAGCTCTGGGGCCTTGGTATATTGTATCAGGATTGTTCAATAACGATACTCTCCTGACCATCACATTATAAGTTTTCTATCATGCTTACTCTCTCGCAACAAATCCATCCCCAAGTAATCCATAAGTCAGCATTCCATCTACGGGTCAATGTACATAGTTTCTACTGGCTTCTAGAACCTTAAGGACTATGTTTCATCCTGCTTCTAGAAACTTTAGATATTTCTTATATTCATTTAACATAAAAGCCTTTGCTTTTATCTTTGGTATGCTTAACTGCTATTACGCAGTGGCTACCCACATTCCAGCAACAATTTCAGGCCTATGCTGGAAATTTAACATGGTCCCTAAAACCACTGCCCCAGGTTCCATCAGATAAGAGTCATCTGGAAAACAATGTTTTACACCAATTCAGGAACATTAGCTGTTCAAGCTAGCATTACAGAAGTCCACATATTTTTGGGGTGTAGTCTGGCTAGACTATTTGACACCCCTTAAATGAGTCATTCCAAAAAAATCTTGCCCTATATTATTTCTTTTTTTAGCTCAAATTCTACATAATCTTCAGGGCAAGACTATTTCCTCAAGTTAAAAAAAAATGCCTTCTTATATCTCTCCATGAATTTAAGCACCATTTACTTTGAATCTGAAAGCAATTAAGCCTATTCCATTCACATGAACAATGGATACATGAAGAGCAGTTACATATATGGGGACACAATTTTTTCAAGTAAATTACTATCACTGCAATCACAGTGCATTTTAAAATTGATGACATCACATCCATTTTCTCTTTCCTAGCCAGATCTATTTTATCTTTTAACTGATGGTATTTTAAATGCTATGAAATATATTTTGTGCAGTTTTGCTTTCTTTTATCTAAAATAGAACACAGATTCTCTAATTTTCCTTGCACCCCTCCAGGATACAGAGAAGGGTCCTTGAAATACAGTGTGCCTGGAGCTACCTAGGCCTCTCTGTGACACATCAGCTCAGACATACTGCCAATGTATACCGGTTAACTCACAAGTCACAGAAATCTGACTAGGGCATTTGCATTCAATATGGAATACCTTTCCCCTAAAAAGCATTAGTGTCAATCTCAATGTAATTACAAAATATCATATATTACATTCCAGACTAGGAAAAGTAAGAAAGAATATTCTTGGTAGAACACACACACACGCACATACACACACATTTAGTTTTTACTGTGTCCAAGTATTATTAATACAATATCTTCCTTTATGTAGATTTTTGGAATGTGCTTCTTCACGCTAGGTTTCTTAGATCCAACCACATTACAGCTATATAATTGTCCACTGTCTGAAGATACCTTTAAGTTTTTTCATAAATAAATATGGAAGTTATTTCTAGGTTTGTACTTTTTTAAAAGCCTTGATGCCATGGAAAGTCTGATTCATGTCTTCTGCTGAACATACTCAAGTCTTTCCAGAGAATAAACCTGGAATGGATAGCTGTCACAGGGAATGTGCATGCTCAACTTTATGAATACGCTAAAACTTTTCCCAGTAATTGTGCCAATTTACACCACTGCCTGCCTTGTGGACATTTCTCTTGCATTATCTCTTAATTATTCCTGGTACTAATGGAATGAGTCCAAAATCATTGTACTGTGGTCTGAATTTGTATTCCTGAGACTGCCATTAATGTTACGTATTTTTCATGTTTATTAGCCATTTTTACACCCTGTTTGTCCTTTCTTTCTAATGAATTGTCTGACTTTATATTCACAATTCTTAGAAATTAAATAACGTAAGTCTATTTGAATGCCAAATTACATACCAGGAGATGAGCCAGTGAGCAAAACAGTAAAAAAAAAACCCTTCTTGGAAAGCAATTGCTCCAGTAGAAACAGGCAGACAGTAAACAAAACATAATACATACTTGATATACGGTGTATTAGGAAATGAGTGCTTTGAAGGAAAAAAAGGGGGAGAAATGGACTGCCTGAGTTCACTGTCATGGGCAGCCATACTGACGAGACATGTAAGATCTGGATTCTTTATTTATTGAGGCAAACCCTCTGTGACAGATATTCGTAGCAAGTATTATCTCCCATTGTTTATCTTGTAACCGTCAAACTCTGAAACCACAAAATTCTTCTGTGCAGTTTAAAATATGACATAGAATGAACACCTTTGGAGTCACCATCCACATCCAAGAGCAGAGCAGGACCACATCAGGGAAGACCCACATATTGTTTCTGGAGCAAGACTTTCTTCATGCTTACACATCATATCACTTGTAAAATTCACATCAGTACCTTCCTGACTTTTCTTTAGAGTTTGGAGACTCTGCATACGTCCCTAAAAATATACAATTTAACTTTACCAGCTGCTTTATAAAAATTGAATCCTATAGCTTCCTATAATCATTTTTGTTTTGCTCTTTTGTTCAATATTGTGTGCAAGATTCCCCCATGATTTTGCTATAGTTTATAAGTTAGTACATTATCTCTGATGTGTAACACTCCATCAAATAAATGTAATTTACTTTTGCACTCATCTGTTGATGGGCGTTTGGCTTGTTTACACTTACCATATGAAGCCCACCATTTTCTTTCTTTTTTTTTTATTTTTATGTTATGTTAATCACCTTACATTACATCATTAGTTTTTGATGTAGTGTTCCATGATTCATTGTTTGCGTATAACACCCAGTGTTCCATACAGTGCATGTCCTCCTTAATACCCATCACCGGGATAACGCATCCCCCCACCCTTCCCCTCTAGAACCCTCAGTTTGTTTTTCAGAGTCCATCATCTCTCATGGTTCATCTCCTCTTCTGACTTACTCCCCTTCATTCTTCCCCTCCTGCTATCTTCTTCTTTTTCTTTTTTCTTAACATATGTTGCATTATTTGTTTCAGAAGTACAGATCTGTGATTCAACAGTCTTGCACAATTCACAGCACTCGCCATAGCACATACCCTCCCCAATGTCTATCACCCAGCCACCCCATCCCTCCCACCCCCCACCACTCCAGGAACACTCAGTTTGTGTCCTGAGATTAAGAATTCCTCATATCAGTGAGGTCATATGATACATGTCTTTCTCTGATTGACTTAGTTCACTCAGCATAACACCCTCCAGTTCCATCCACGTCGTTGCAAATGGCAAGATCTCATTCCTTTTGATGGCTGCATAATAGTCCATTGTGTATATATACCACCTCTTCTTTATCCATTCATCTGTCGATGGACATCTTGGCTCTTTCCACAGTTTGGCTATTGTGGACATTGCTGCTATAAACATCGGGGTGCACGTACCCCTTTGGATCCCTACATTTGTATCTTTGGGGTAAATACCCAGTAGTGCAATTGCTGGATCGTATGGTAGCTCTATTTTCAACTGTTTGAGGAACCTCCATACTGTTTTCCAGAGTGGCTGCACCAGCTTGCATTCCCACCAACAGTGTAGGAGGGTTCCCCTTTCTCCACATGCCCGCCAACATCTGTCGTTTCCTGACTTGTTAATTTCGGCCATTCTGACCGGTGTGAGGTGGTATCTCATTGAGGCTTTGATTTGGATTTCCCTGATGCCGAGCGATGTTGAGCACTTTTTCATGTGTCTGTTGGCCATTTGGATGTCTTCTTTGGAAAAATGTCTGTTCATGTTTTCTGCCCATTTCTTGATGGGATTATTTGTTCTTTGGGTGTTGAGTTTGATAAGTTCTTTATAGATTTTGGATACTAGCCCTTTATCTGATAGGTCATTTGCAAATATTTTCTCCCATTCTGTCGGTTGTCTTTTGGTTTTGTGGACTGTTTCTTTTGCTGTGCAAAAGCTTTTGATCTTGATGAAATCCCAATAGTTCATTTTTGCCCTTGCTTCCCTTGCCTTTGGCGATGTTTCTAGGAAGAAGTTGCTGCGGCTGAGGTCGAAGAGGTTGCTGCCTGTGTTCTCCTTTAGGATTTTGATGGACTCCTGTCTCACCTTTAGGTCTTTCAACCATTTGGAGTCTATTTTTGTGTCGGGTGTAAGGAAATGGTCTAGTTTCATTCTTCTGCATGTGGCTGTCCAATTTTCCCAACACCATTTGTTGAAGAGACTGTCTTTTTGCCATTAGACATTCTTTCCTGCTTTGTCAAAGACGAGTTGACCATAGGGTTGAGGGTCCATTTCTGGGCTCTCTATTCTGTTCCATTGATCTATGTGTCTGTTTTTGTGCCAGTACCATACTGTCTTGATGATGACAGCTTCGTAATAGAGCTGGAAGTCCGGAATTGTGATGCCGCCAGCTTTGCTTTTCTTTTTCAATATTCCTCTGGCTATTCGGGGTCTCTTCTGGTTCCATACAAATTTTAGGATTATTTCTTCCATTTCTTTGAAAAAAGTGGATGGTATTTTGGTGGGGATTGCAGTGAATGTGTAGATTGCTCTAGGTAGCATTGACATCTTCACAATGTTAGTTCTTCGAATCCATGAGCATGGAACGTTTTTCCATTTCTTTGTGTCTTCTGCAATTTCTTTCATGAGTATTTCATAGTTTTCTGAGTACAGATCCTTTGCCTCTTTGGTTAAATTTATTCCTAGGTATCTTATGGTTTTGGGTGCAATTGTAAACGGGATCGACTCCTTGATTTGTCTCTCTTCTGTCTTGCTGTTGGTGTATAGGAATGCCACTGATTTCTGTGCATTGATTTTATATCCTGCCACTTGACTGAATTCCTGTATGAGTTCTAGCAGTTTTGGGGTGGAGTCTTTTGGGTTTTCCACATACAGTATCACATCATCTGCAAAGAGTGAGAGTTTGACTTCTTCTTTGCCGATTTGGATGCCTTTGATTTCTTTTTGTTGTCTGATTGCTGTGGCTAGGACTTCTAATACTATGTCGAATAGCAGTGGTGAGAGTGGACATCTCTGCCGCGTTCCTGACCTTAGGGGAAAAGCTCTCAGCTTTTCCCCATTGAGAATGATATTGGCTGGAGGTTTTTCATAGATGGCTTTTATGATATTGAGGTATGTACCCTCTATCCCTATACTCTGAAGAGTTTTATCAAGAAAGGATGCTGTACTTTGTCAAATGCTTTTTCTGCATCTATTGAGAGGATCATAGGATTCTTGTTCTTTCTTTTGTTAATGTATTGTATCACGTTGATTGATTTGTGGATGTTGAACCAGCCTTGCAGTCCAGGGCTAAATCCCACTTTGTCATGGTGAATAATCCTTTTAATGTACTGTTGGATCCTATTGGCTAGTATTTTGGTGAGAATTTTTGCATCCATGTTCATCAAGGATATTGGTCTGTAATTCTCCTTTTTGATGGGGTCTTTGTCTGGTTTTGGGATCAAGGTAATGCTGGCCTCATAAAATGAGTGTGGAAGTTTTCCTTCCATTTCTATTTTTTGGAACAGTTTCAGGAAAATAGGTATTAATTCTTCTTTAAATGTCTGATAGAATTCCCCTGGGAAGCCATCTGGACCTGGGCTTTTGTTTGTTGGGAGATTTTTGATGACTGCTTCTTTTTCCTTAGTGGTTATAGGTCTGTTCAGGTTTTCTATTTCTTCCTGGTTCACTTTTGGTAGTTGATACATCTCTAGGAATGCATCCATTTCTTCCAGGTTATCTAATTTGATGGCATAGAGTTGCTCATAATATGTTCTTATAATTGTTTGTATTTCTTTGGTGTTGGTTGTGATCTCTCCTCTTTCATTCATGATTTTGTGGATTTGGGTCACTTCTCTTTTCTTTTTGATAAGACTGGCCAGGGGTTTATCAATCTTGTGAATTCTTTCAAAGAACCAGCTCCTAGTTTCGTTGATCTGTTCTACTGTTCTTTTGGTTTCTATTTCATTGATTTCTGCTCTGATCTTGATTATTTCTCTTCTCCTGTTGGGTTTAGGCTTTATTTGCTGTTCTTTCTCCAGCTTCTTTAGGTGTAGGGTTAGGTTGTGTATTTGAGACCTTTCTTGTTTCTTGAGAAAGGCTTGTATTGCTATATACTTTCCTCTCAGGACTTTAACGCAGTCAAATTTATCAAATTTTTCCTACATGGCTAAGTGATTTTGGTCTTATGTTTTTCTCGACCCACAGTGAGAAAGATTCTCTCCTATATGATTTTCTAAAATATTTTGTTTCACCTTATACAATTCCACCCCAAATTGATTTCTGCTGAATGTATAAAGTAGGGGTACAAGAAGTCAAGTGTTTAAAATGTGTTTATTCCTGGGCTACTATATTTCAATGACTTGTTTAATTATAGTTACATGAGTACAATTAATTGTATTGACAAGAGTTTCATTCAATACCAGGCAGAGAAAGTTCCATAACATTGTTTCTCAAAGATGTTTTAAATTATTACTGGGCCTTTGTTATTCCTATATAAATTTTATTTTTACTTATGTATGTATGTATTTATTTTATTTCCATATACATTTTAGAATCAGTTTGCCACGTTTTAGAAAAACAAACAGAAACGAAATGAGATCACTTGGTATTATACTCCATCTTTACATATACTAAGAGTATTATTGAGAGTTTTAAAATTGTTTACCCAATCTGTGAACACGGAATTCTCTCTCTAAACTCTATTCAATATCGCTCATAGTTTTTCAAGTTTCTGTCTACCTGTCTTACACATATTTCTAAATGTTCACCCTACTCTATTGCTAGGTACGTCGGCATAGTTACTTCTTCGAAAGGACTGAGAAACACCTTTTGGCTAGTTATTATTTACACCTCTGTACTTTTCCAACTCACTGGTTTCTACTTTTATCTTCATTAAATTATTTCTTCTGCTTTGCTTAGTCTTTTTTTTTTTTTAATATTTATTTGAGAGAGAGCGAGCACAAGTGGGGATAGCGGCAGGCAGAGGGAGAAGCAGACTTCTCACTGACCAGGGAGACCTATACGGGACTCATCCCAGGACCCTGAGATCATGACCTGAGCCGAAGGCAGACGCTTAACCAACTGAGCCACCCAGGCACCCTGCTTAGTCTTTTTTGTTTTTTAAAATAAGTATGTCAGAATACAAATTTTCCTGTAAGCAGTGCTTTACCCAAAGCCCAGAGGTTCTGATACCATGCTTTTCATTGTTACAGTTTTCTGGATATACTGAAATTGCAGATCTCATGCCAACAGGTTCTTAAGTTCCAGAAGGAGGTTTCAATTTCCCTATATTGTTTGCAATTTCTAGTTTTGTTGAACTTTGGTTTTTCTGTTGTTTTGAAATTTAATGATGTTTCCTTTTTACCTAATGTTTTTTCATATTTTGTGACTCTTCCATTGGCAATTAAAGGGTTTATTCTTTGTTTTCAGAGTCTGAAAAACGTTTATAATTGTATCTTCGTTTCTTGTAAAATGTATTATTTCTATGTTCCACAGCCCCAGCTGTTTTGCAGTGGATCTGTAACAAATCAGAGGATACACTGTGGCTACCATGTCTAATGTGTTTCATTATTATTACTATTATTTTTAGAGAGAGAAGTGCAGTACACCTGTGTGAGCATGAGTGGGGGAAGGGCAAAGAGAGAGGGAGAATCAGAGAATCTCACTCAGACTCTTCGCTAAGAGCAGAGCCCAACACGGGGCTCGATCCCATGACTCAGAGATCATGCCCTGAGCTGAAATCAAGAGTCAGATGCTAACTGACTAGCCACCCAGGCACCTGTCTAATGTGTTTCAATATCACTTTATAGTTCTTAGTTTTGTTTTGTTTTGAGTGAATCTTGATAATCTCTTTAGAACACAGATATTAAAACTCCCATAGCTCCTTCTTTATTGTCTTCTTTAACATGATAAAAGTACCTTTTTCCTCATTTCATGGTTTTTAACCTGAATTCAATCTTGACCAAAATTAAGATAAATGATCCCAGCATATGCTTTTTGTTTTGGCAAAGCATTTTACCATTTGTTAATATCAAACTTTCCAAATTATCCTTCAGGTCTATCTCTGATAAAATCTGGTAATACATTCTCACAACAGTTGGCTTTAACCCATTTTCATTACTTGCTATGGCAGGTAGGTTTTTCTTACTTCATGTTGTACAGTGTGCTTTACAAAGCCTTTATAAAAAAAACACATTCAGTAATAGGCATGTTTGTTTTATTAAGGGAATTTTTCTTCTAATATTATGAAAGGTGTATTTTGCCCCTCATGGTTATCTTTATAATCTTACGTAGTTCCTTAATCATCTATCTAGTAAGATAGTATCTAGTAATCCCCTAACACATAATCAATAATAACATTAGTTTCTTCTCTCTCTTCCCATTCATTAACCTCCAGTCTTATATGCTTTCATTTCTTAGTTTTTATTTATTTATTTATTTTTTTTACTGTTCAGTATAACTCTGTTACTTGATTTGTCAATTTTAAATGATATACACTTAGGCTCCCAGCTGTTAAAGATGAGAAAATGATCAAGATTGCATCCATCCCTTGTGTTAGACCTTCCCCTTCCATATACTACTGGATACGATATAGTCTTTCTCAACATCCACATGGATAGGGGCTCTATAAGAGAGTGTTGAAATTATTTCACAGTAGACATCTCTAACTGACCACTCTGGATCTAATTTACCCTGAATACTTTCTACCAGTACTTAATAACTCACCTGAGAATCTCTTGATTAGAAATTCTTTCTCTAACAAGCATGGATCTTTTGCTTGCTCCAACCTGAAGATCACTTCTGGTTTTGTATAGCAATACCCTGTAAATGGGAAATAATTAAAGACTTGGGCCTGCTGCATGGGCTTCTAGGATTCTGAACGTGAAAGAAGACACATTTTCAGGGACGGCACAACAAAGATGCTCATTTAAAGCTTTCGTTGCAGAGTTGACAACAGAAACATTTATTTTCTGATGCTCAAAAGTATTAAACTCCTTGAGCTAAATCACAAGCATACACAACACTGAACTCAACAGGGATCTACATGCTTTAGGCTTTACAAAGGGACTGCATGGGCTTTCCACTTTATGCCATGATGAAGCAGCAGCAGATGGCAGGCACTGCAGGACCAGGATCCCAGGAAAAAGGAAAAATGGAGTTTTAGGCCACATAGCAGAACCAGAGCAGAACCTGGAGGTCTCAGTAAGTTGAGGAGACAGACCAGAAATTCGGCGATCAAGCGTAACTACCATCTGTGGTGTAAAATACTGGAGACAGAGATGACTGACAGAGACCCACTGGCATCTGCAGGAGGGTCGCTTGGAGTCTCTGGCTGAAGAAAAGAAACGATTTGAAATAGGCCAGAGTTTTCTATTCTTAACAAAGTGTGCTCTCAAAAGGAATTACTGAACCAGAGCCTAACCTGCTGAGGGTTGATCAGAGCCTAGCCAAACTGGGGGAAAGGGAATATTGACTCCAGTTCTCTCTCATCTACCACATGGGGAATGGGCTTCCATGTGCCACTGAGCCAGGCCCCAAGTGCCACAAGGTCAGAAGCTCCTTTGTTCGGGACGTCACTCTATGTCACTCTTCATCTCACTATGGATTCATATCCTTTAATAAAGGGGTAAACCTACAGGTTTCCCTGAGTTCATCAAACCTAAGGAGGTCGCCTTTGGAAGCTCCAATCTGTAGCCGGTTGGTCAGAAGCACAAGCAACAGCCTGGGCCTTGTGACTGGCGTGTGAAGTGAAGGGCGGCAGTGTGGTAGGACTGAGCCCTTAACCTCTGGAATCCAATGCTATCTCCAGGTAGATAGTATCAAAATTGAGTTAAATTCCCAGACACCCTATGGATGTCAGAAAATTGCTTGGTATTGTGTGGGAGGGAACTCCCCATATTGGAAATGGGTCCACAAACCCTAAAAGATGTCCCTCTAGCCATCCTGTCCCACCTTAGCTAGCTCTTTACACATCTTTTTTCAAGATTTTATTTATTTGTCAGAGAGGGCGAGAGAGTGCACGTGCACACACAAGCAGGGGGAGGGGCAGAGGGAGAAGCAGGCTCCCCGCTGAGCAGGGAGCCCAACGTGGGGCTCGAGCCCAGGACCCTGGGATCGTGACCTGAGCTGAAGGCAGACGCTTAACCGACTGAGCCACCCAGGCGCCCTGCTTTTTATACATCTTAAAAAATTTAAAAGCACTAGTGAAGTTCAGGGTCTAGGGGCACAGGCCCACCAAAAGACTGACCTAATTACAGGACTGTGAACATTTCTCTTGCCCTACAGCTAACCGTTAAATTACTAAAGCCCTGTCCCTGCAGATCTTTTTACCCAGCACATCACATTCACCTTACAACAAAAAATTACAAGACATGACAAAAGGCAAGAAACGCGGTTTGAAAGGATGGAACAAACACCAGAATCAGAGTTAGAGGGGGTAAGAATGCTGGAATTATCAGATTAGGATTTTTTTTTAACTATGGTCAATATGCTATAGGCTTTTTAGAACAGTACATAATACACAAGAACAAGTGGATAATGTAAGAGAAGAGTTAGAAAGTATAACAAAAAAGCAAAAAGAAATGCTAGAGATAAAAAAAACACGAACAAATGAAGAATGCCTTTGATGAACACATCAGCAGACTACACACGGCTGAGGGAATCACTGCACTCGAGAATCTGACATTGAAATTTTCAGAATTGAAAAACAAAGAAAAAAGACTTTTGAAAAAAACCCAGAATATCCAAGAACGGTGGGGCAACTACAAAAATGTAACATACGTATAGGAATACTAGAAAGAGGAGAAAGAGAGAGGGGAACATTCAAAGCAATATTTGAAGCTGAGAATTTCCTTCAAATTAATGTCAGACACAAAACCATAGATCTGGGAAGCACAGAGAACGCCAAGTACAACAAATGCAAAAAACAAAACTACACTTAGGAATATTGTATTCAAACTTCAGAATATCAAGTCAAGAAAAAAACTTTTTTTCAAAGATTTATTTGGGGGGGGAGGGATCGAGAGAGGGGGAGAGACAGAAACTCAAGCAGACTCCATGCTCAGTGTGGAGCCTGACATAGGGCTTGATCTCATGACCCTTAGATCAGACCTGAGCCAAATCCAAGAGCTGGATGCTTAACCAACTGAGCCACCCAGGCAACCCCAAGAAAAAATCTTGAAAGAAGCCAAAGGAAAAAAAAAATCTTACCCAGAGAGGAGCAAAGGTAAGAATTAGATCCAGTTTTTCTTTCTCAGAAACCATGTAGTAAGGAGAAGAGTGAAATAAAATATTTAGAGTATTGGGAGAAAAAAAATCCACCAATTTTGAATTCTGTACTTTGCAAAATTATCCTTCAAAAGTGAAGAAGAAATACTTTCTCAGAAAAATAGAAATTGAGGCAATTTGTTATTAGTAGACCTGTCTTGCAAGAAGTGTTAAAAAAAGTTCCTCATAAAAAAGGAAAATGGTACAGGGGCACCTAGGTGGGTCAGTTGGTTAAACATCTGCCTTCAGCTCAGGTCATGATCCCGGGAACCTGGGTTCGAGCCTTGCATCAGGCTCTCTGTTCAATGGGGAGTCTGCTTCTCCCTCCCCCTCTGTGCTCACTTGCTTATTACTCTCTCTCTCTCAAATAAGCAAATGAATACAATCTTTAAAATAAAAAAGGAAAATGGTATAGCTCAAACTCAGATCTACACAAAGAAAGGAAGAATGCTGGAGAATGTATAAGTGAGGGTAAAATAAAAGCTTTTATTTTTCTTACTCTGAATCGATGTAACAGAAAAAGTTTGCTCTAAATAATATATACTATTATGTATGCCTGTATGCATATAAGTAAAATTAATGACAGTTATGTTAAAACGAGTGGAAGAGAAGAATTAGGAATATTTTGTTAGGGTACCTACCTATACTACCTGAGAAACTGTAGAATGTGATTTGAAGCAGACTTGGATTACTTTTAAAACAAAAACAGAAACAAAGGACAAGGGCAAAAAATAGAAAACAGCAACAAACGTGGTAGGTATTGCTCCAACTACATAAAAAATCACTTTGAATGTCAATGGTCTAAATATATTAATTAAAAGACAGATTGTCAAGATGAATCAAAAAACAAGACCCAAACAGATGTTGCCTTCAAGAAATCCACTTTAAATATACAGACACATATAGATTAAAAGTACAGAGGTGAATAAAGATACACTACACTAACACAAATCAAAAAAAAAAAAAGGGAGCAGTTATATTAACTTTCAGAACAAGGAAATTTATCAAGGATAAAGAAAGGAATTATGTAATGATAAAGGGGTCAATTGTCCAAAAACATGCAACAATTTTAACGTGTATGTGCCAAATAATTGAATGTCAAAATACATAAGACAAACACTGACAGAACTGTAATGAGAAAATAGATAGATCTATTATTTATTTTAGTTGGGGATTTCAACACCCCTTTATCAAAAATGGATGGACCCACCAGGTAGAAAATCAACAGGGGCACAGCTGAATCCAAGAGCACCATCAATCAATTGGATATAAATGACACCTATAGACTACGTGATCCAACAACAGCAAATTACACATTCTTCTCAAGTTTATATGGAACATTCTCTAAGACAGACCACACTCTGGGCAATAAAGCACACCTTAACAAATATTTACAAAAATAGAAATCATACAATGTATGCTCTCAGACCATAATGGAATTCAACTAGAATTCAACGAAAAGACAGATGGAAAAAAACCAAAGTACTTGGAAATTAAACACACACTTCTAAATAACACATGGCCAAAGAAGAAAATCTTAAGACAAATTAGGAAATATTTTCACTGAAATGAAAATACAGATTATTCAAAATCGTGGGATAAGTGAAAGTACTACTTAGAAGGAAATTTATAGCAGTGAATGCCTAAATTAAAAAGAAGAAAGATCTAAAATCAATAATCTCAGATTATACTATAGGAAACTAGAAAAAAGATATTAAATCCAAAGTAAAGAGAAGAAAATAAATTTAAAAATTAGAGCAGAAATCAATGAAATTGAAAACAGGAAATTAATGTATCAATTGATGAAACCAAAAGTTGAATCTTTGAAAAGATCAATATAATCAACAAGCCTCTAACCAGGCCAAATAAAAAGGACAGAGAAGATTATCTCCCTGTTTCATCAGAAATGAAAGAGGGGATATCACAACAGATCCTGTGGATATTAAAATATAAAAAAAGAATACTATCAACAACTCTATGCCCACAAACTCTATAATCTAGATGATTCCTTGAAAGACAGCATATGCCAAATCTCACACAAGAAGAAAATAGTACCAATAGGCCTATATGTATGAAAGAAATTCAATCAAGAAATAACCACCTTTCAAAACAGAAGTCATCATGCCCAGAAGGGTTCACCAGTGAATTCTACCACACATTTAAGAAGGAAATTATACCAATTCTCTACAATCTCTTCCAGAAGACAGAAGCAGAGGTAATACTCCCTAGCTCACTCTATGAGAACAGCATCCCCTAATACCCAAACCAGAAAAAGACAGTATAAGAAAAGGTAACAAAGCAATAGTATCACTCATTAACATACATGCAAAAATCCTTAGCAAAATATGAGCAAATCAGGGGCCCTTGGGTGGTTCAGTCATCTCCCTCTGCCTGCTGCTCTGCCTGCTTGTGCGCCCTCCCTCTGTCAAATAAATAAATAAAATCTTTAAAAAAATATATAAAATTCACAGTGTATATAAAAAAATTACACATCATGACCAAGTGGTATTATCCTAGGTATGCAAGGTTGGTTCAACATTCAAAAATCAATTAATGTAATCTATCACATCAAGAAGGTAAAGAGGAAAAAAATTCACACAGTCATAGCAACAGATGCAGAAAAAGCATTTGATAAAATTCAACAATTCATGACAAACACTCTCAGTAAAATAGGAAAAAAGGGAACTTTCTCAACTTGATAAAAATATCTATCATAACTTATAGCCAACATCACACTTAACAGTGAGAAACTTGAAATTTTCCTGCTAAGAGCAGAAATAAGGCAAAATGTCTTTTCTCACCATTGTTTTTCGACATTATACTGGAAGTTTTAGTTAATATAATAAGACAACGGACATAAAGGGCATACAGATTGGGAAGAAAGAAAAAAAACTGTTTTTGCTCACAGACGACATGATCATTTATGCAGAAAATCCAAAGAGACAGACCAAAAGACTGGAACAAATAGGCAATTATAGCAGAATTGTAGGATATGAGAATAATATACAAAAAAATTAATTGCTTTCCTATATACCAGTAACGAACAAATGGAATTTAAAATTAAAAACATAATGTCATTTACCTGGCATTCCCAAAATGAAATAATTAGGTATAAGTCTAACAAAATATGCGCAAGAACTATGAGAGAGAAATTCTGTAAAACTCTGATGAAAGGTAATAAAGAACTAAATAATGGAGAACTATTCCATGTTCATGGTTCAGAAGACTAATATTGTCAAGATGTCCGTTCTTCACAATTTGATCTATAGATTCAATGCAATTCCAGTCAAAATCTCAGCAAGTTATGGATATCTACCAAGTGAACCTGCTTATATGGAGACGCAAAAGACGCAGGATACCCAACATAAAACTGAAGAAGAAAAAGGTCGGACTGACACTACCCAACTTTAAGACTTAGTATAACCTTACAGTAATCTCAACAGTGTGATGCGGGGAGCAGTGGGGCAAAGAGATCAGCAGAACAATATTAAGAGCCCAAAACAGACCCACAAACACACAGTCAACTGATCTTTGACAGAGGCGCAAAGGCAATATAGTGAAGACAGTCTTTTCAAAACCTGGTGCTGGAACAACTGGATGCCCACATGCAAAAAAGTGAATCTAGACACAGACATGCATACAGCCTTCACAAAAGTTTATTCAAAATGAAAAGAAAATTTATTCGAGATGGATTAGACCCTAATGTAAAAGGAAAACCTATAAAACTAGAAGGTAACAGAGAAGAGACCCCAATTGACCTTGGGTGCGGTGATGGCTTTTTAGATACAACATCAAGGAACAATCTGCAAAAAAAAAAAAAAAAGAAAGAAAGAAAAGGAAAGAAAAAAAAGAAAAAGAAGAAAAAGATAAATTGGACTTCATTACAATTAAGTATGTCTGGTCTGCAAAAGACAAGATTAACAGAGTAAGATAAGCCATAGATTGAGAGAAAAATACTTGCAAAAGATACACCTGATATGTGGCTATTATCCAAAATATACAAAGAACTCTTAAAACTCAACAGTAAGAGAATAAACAACCCTATTTAAAAATGGGCAAAAGACCTTAATAGACCTCACCAAATAAGATACACAGATAGCAAATAAGCATATGAAAAGATGTTCAACATCCTATGTCATTAGGAAGTTGCAATTAAAAGAACAATGAGATCACCATCACACACCTATCAGAATGGCCAAAATCCAAAACACTGGCAACACCAAATGCTGGTACAGATGTGCAGCAACAAGAACTCTCAGATACTGCTGGTGGAAATGCAAAGGAAACAAGGTTTTCTATGATAAAAACTACTACATAACTAAGTACCAAGTGATAGTGAGCACACACAAGCTCTTCTAGAAAACAGAAGAACACATTTCATGAAGCAAGCTTTACTACACTATGAGAAAAGAAATCTCTTTAAAAAAATATTTTACAAATATGTAATTTTTAAGAAAATGTTATTAAGTAAATCTAGCAATAGGTAAAAAGGATGACCAAGTGGGATTCATCCTAGGAATGCAAGGTTAAGATTCCAAAAGAAATAGAGTTCACAATATTAACTGAAAAAGAAAAATCATAAGATGATGTCACTATAAAGAAAGGGTTTGAAAAATTTAACACCTATTGATTAAATTAAAAACGAGGGAGGGGAACTTCCTTAATCCGATAAAGGACAGGTATGAAAAACCTAGAGGAACATAGTACTTTATGGGTTCCAGTCCAAGACAGTGCGGTAGGAAGATCCTGCTCACCTCCTCCTAAGGACACACTGAGTCTACAGCTACATATAGAACACTATCCTCTTAAAAAAAAAAAACCTAAGGGCTGGCTGAGTGATGAATACAAATGGTGCAAAGAGAAGAAAACCACATCAAAGCAGGGAGGAGAGGCTGGGGCACAATCTGGTCATAAACCCCACCACCACTTTGGTGACCCTCAAGTGTGAGGGAACTCAAAACCTAGAGCTTCTTCCTGTGAAGCAAACAGTTCAAATCCTACATGAGGAACTCTGACTTTTAAGATGTGCACCAGAGAGATGAGCCCTTGATACACAGAACTTTGAAAATCAATGGGGGATTGTGTCCTGAGACCCACAGATCTGGTGACCTGAGAAATGGCTCTTTAGAAAAGGCTCTTGTGCTTGGATTCATCCACCCCAGGGCCCAGCACAGAGGCAGTCGATGGCGCCCAGACTTCAAGTGAAGGAGGCTCACCTACTTATAGCAAGGCACTGTCCTGATGGACAGGCACCTAATTGAGCACACACATCTAGGAGCCTGCTGTAACTCTCTGGGAATGGAGACTGATAGACACCACCTCTGCATTCTCCCTATACGGTGCTCCAGAGCACCAGCATCTCCCAGGATGGAACTTTTATATGCATCTGGTGCCCTAATTTTTACAGCTGCCACACAGGGGATCCCTCCTGATCACAGGGCTCTGCAGACCAGAGAAGCTTGCATTCCTGGTCCCATGGGGATGTAAGAACTGGTGCCACCCAGAAGGGAGCTCACACCATTGCTGGCCCACCAAACTGTGTGGCTGCTGCCTGGGTCACCTCACATCTCCGGGCCCAGGTGTGGTGCGGCTTAAACCCATGGGTCCCACAGGACTGTCACCACCAAAGATTTCTTAAACAGTCACCACCCCTGGGCACAGCATGAGGCAACACACCCAGAGCTCAATCCTTCTGTGAAAGGGGCTTATTAGCTAATCATCGCGGCTGTGACATGAGAGTCGGCTCTTCATGAAACACATATCGAAGGCTGACTCTACTCCCTTTCAGAAAGCTCGGGGGGCAGACACGATCTCATGGCCCCTCTGCCATTCTCCAGAGCGCTTGTGTCTCCCGGTGGGGAGTTTTACATGCGTCCCATGGCATTCTTCAAAGAGATATGACAAACAATCCTAAAATTTGTATGAAACCACAGAAGATGTCAAATAGCCTAAGCAATCTAGAGGAAGAAAAACGTAACTGAAGGCATAACACTCCTTTTCTTGAAACTGTATCCCAAAGCTGTAGTAGTCAAAATAGTATGATATTGGCATAAAAACAGACTCACAGAGAAATGGAACAGAACAGAGATCCTAGAAATAAACCCACACATATTTGGTCAGTTAATTTAAGATAAAGCAGCCAGGTATATACAAAAGGAAAAGAACAGTCTCTTCAATATTATATTGGGTCTGAACTTTTATTTCCCCATCTGTGGCTCACCTTTGGGAAAACGGGACAGTCACATGCAAAAGAATGAAACCAAACCACAATCTTAACACCATACACAGAAATTAACACTAAATGGAATAAAGATTTAATGTAAGACCCAAAATCAAAAAACTCCTTGAAGAAAACATACTCAGTAAGCTGCCTGACATAGAGCTTGGTGAAGATTTTCTTTAATACGACACCAAAAGCGAAGGCAACAAAAACAGAAATAGAGTGGAATTATATCAAACTAAAAAATTTCTGCACAACAAAGGAAACCATCAGCAGAATGAAAAGGCCATGTACTGAATGGGAGAAGGTATCTGCAAATCATATATCTGATACAGGGTTAATATCCAAAATACATAAGGAACTCATACAACTCAATAGCAAAAAACTGAACAATCCAATTTAAAAATGGGCAGAAGATCTGAACAGATATTTTTCCAAGAAGACTTACAGATAACTAACAGACACATGAAAAGATGCTCAATATCATTAATCATCAGGGAAGTGTAAATCAAAACCACAATGAGATATCACTTCACACCTGTTAGAAGGGCTAGTATCAAAAAGATAAGAAATAATAAATGTTAGTGAGGATACTGAGAAAGGGAACATTTGTGCACTGTTGGTTGGAATGTAAATTAGTGCAGCCACTGGGGAAAATTGTATGGAGTTTCTCAAAAAATTGAAAATACAACTATCATATGATCTAGCAATTCTGCTCCTGGGTATTTATATGAAAAAAACAAGAACACTAACTGAAAAACATACGTGCACCCCATTTTTCTTCGAGGAATTATTTTACAATAGTTAAGATATGAAAATAACCTGAGTGTCCATTGATGGATTAATGGTTAAAGAAATCATGATGTATATACACACCAGAATATTATTCAGCCAGAAAAACAAATGAAATATTGCCACTTGAAACAAATGGCTGGATCTCGAGGGCATTATGCTAAGTAAAATTAGGCAATCAGAAAAAGACAAATACCATACAATCTCACATATATGTGGAATCTTAAAAACAAAACAAAACAAAATCCCGGCAAACAGAAAACCAAGTTCGTAGATACAAAGAACAGATTGGTGGTTGTCAGTGGTAGTGGATGGGGGTTGGGGAAAATGGGTGAAGGGAGTATTAAATATTTGAAAAATTAAAAAAAACTAAAGTGATTGGGGAACAAAAAAGAAAAGAAAGCATAATAAAAGAAAACTTTGTAAATGATCGAATGTTTTGCCCTTCAGATTAGGAACAAGACAAAGTTGTCCTCTCTCATCATTTATATTCAGTATACATTATATTGCAAGTCTTAACAAGTTTCATAAAGAGAAATAAGTAGCATAAAGACTGGAAAACATCTTTATTCACAGATGACATTGTTATATACATAAAACATATCATGGATTTTCAAAACATGTACTACAAATAATGAGGTTGATAATATTAAGAAATATGACGTTAATACAATTACTTGTATTTTGACATTATCCCCAAAATTAGTAATTGAAATTAAAGATATCACTTAAAATATTAAAATCATGAAAGCTATTGATATTTCTAATCATGAAGTGTAAAGTGTAAGTGTAAGATGAAAACAAATAATGGGAAGGAAAACTTAAAAAGCCAAATGAAAGGAGAGATCTATAGATTCAGGGCAATCCTGATCATAATCTCAGCAATTTTTAAGAAAAAAAAATGGTAAGTGCTTCTAAAATTTATGTGGAAAGGCAAAGAACAAGTAACTACTAATATAATCTTGAAAAAAAGTTAAGAGTTAGACTCACCTTAACTTATTTCAATAGTTAACACACAGGTATATTAACAAAAAGCGTGTGGTGTTACCATAAAGATAGACAGTAGGTTCAATGAAATAGAATGTATTCCAGAAATAAATACGTGTACATATGGTCAATTTAATTTGGAAAAACTACCAAGGCAATTGAACAGGGGAAGGGTAATCTCTGCGGCAAACAGTGCTGTTAGAGTGGACCATGAGATGCACAAAAGTAGCACAATCGTACTTAACACCATATAGAAAACCTAAGTGGAAAACATAAAACTTAACATAGCAGAAAAAAATCTCACTGACCTTTTGTTAGGCAAAGGTGTCTTAAAAAGGAGGGAAAACAGCATAAGACGTAGAAGAACACAAAATAATATGACAAGATGAAAATCTTTTGTCTTTCAAGACACACTGTTAAGAAAAAGGTGAGCCACAGATGGGGAAATAAAAGTTCAGAAAACATTTATCTTATAATGGTCACCTCTATTACATAAAGAATTCTTTCAACCCAGTTAAGACCCCCCCCAAAAAGATAGAAAAAGATGTGAGTTAAAGATTTGAAGAGATACTTCACAAAAGATATGCAAATAGCCAAAATACACATGAAAAGATGCCCATCATCATTTTTCACCACGGAATTGTAAATTAAAATCCAGTAAGATATAACCTGACACCAACTGAAGTGGATGAAATTATAATACCTAAGGTGTAGGTGAGAATGTGGCTCATGCTGATGGGCATGAAAATAGCGTAGTCACTTCGGAAACATTTGGCAGTTACTTATAAAAAGTTACAAATACCTTTACTGCAAGACCCAGGAAAACCGTTCCTATGTCTTTGCACAAGAGAAATGAAAATATGTCTGCACAAAAACTTGTATTGGAATGTTTGTAGAAGCCTTACTCATATAGGACCAAATCTGAAAATGACAGTATCTATTCAAAAAGATACTACTAGTATAAAGAATAAATTGATACACAAAACATGCATGAATCTTAAAATAATTATTTTCGGTGAAAGAAGTAAAGGAAAAAGAGTATGTGCTGTATGATTCCATTTGTATAAATCTCTAGAAAAGGCAAAACTATTACGACGGAGAGCAGATCAGTAGTTTTAAGTGGTGAAAGCAGAAGGAGGGAAATGGCTGGAACAGGAAACAAAATATTTTAGGGTGGTGGAAGTAGTCTATATCACAATGTGGGTGGTGAAAATCAACTGAATACATTCCTCAAAACTTATCAAATTATATCTAGAGAACTGCTGCATCTAATTTTTGGGTTAATTACACTCCAATAAAGTGATGAAAAAAAAGAATCAGGTTGCATTTGAGAGTCAGACACATAAGGTAAACACCCACGGAGACGAGGTGGCTGTAGATCTCCAGCATCACATCTCTGTACAGAGTCCACTGAGTGGGGCCTATTTTCTGCCATTCTGCCTGGGTGAACTCCACAGTCACATCCTTGAATGACACGGATGCCTGTAATAGCACATTTCTGTTCAATCTGAACAGGGGACATGGAAAATACCTTTGGAACTAATTCTATCATGTTTACTGTAGAGTGTAAAACAACATGTTACAAAGGATGCCTGTCATAGCCTTAACTCTGTCTTCCATTTTGGGGATACATAATGAATACAAATATTCTCATGCCCTCATTCATTTGCAATTACTTATAAATTATATACATGCACCATCTGTTAACTTGATACTTATAATGTTTATTGGGATTTTTTGTTTAGATAAAGTTACTAAAAAAAAGACCTTTCTAATATTTTATCCTATACCAATGTTTTGTCCTAAGCCTCTCTAGGGTATACAACACTCCCACTCAAAGTCTTCTGCTAGGGTAATGGGGAATCAATGAAGGGGCTAATGTAAGCCTTGGATATATCCATACATAACTACGTATTTATTTTAGAAGTGATCTAGGGGAAGAGTGGAGTGTTTTAAGCAGCAAAACAGAAGAGATCAATTTAAGAGCAACCCACCTATATTAAGGCAAAGCAATGGGAAAGAAACATAGGAAACTAATTCTCCAAGAGAAAGAAACACTGATTTCTTGGTCAGTTCCACAGAGAAGCAGCATAAACAAAGGGGCGGATGCTGATGCTATATACTGAAACTTGAAAAAGAGGTAAAGAGGGTTGGGTAGAGGATCACCTCTTGTTTATGTTGTACTCAAAATATGTGAGGACACACAGAAAAGTTATCCACTGCAGAGCTGCTTATGTGATTTTGTAGCATATGAAATCTACAATAAAGATAAGAATTGTAATGGACATTAGTCACTAAGGTGATAACTGAAATCATAATACAGAATCTGCTGGCTCAGACAGGACATATAAATTGAGGGGGGAAAAGATACAAAACTGAATTTGAGAGAATACCAATATTTACCAGAAGAAGAATAAACCAAGAAGGCAGGGGAAAAATTTATTATTGGTGGTAAGAGAAAATGGACAAAGGAGACTCAGAGAAATGACCAGTGTCAAATTCGGCAACACTTAGAATCATCAGGATGCCGGGGTGAACAACTGGCAGAGCAATTCATCGAAGAAGAATGAGACAATATTGGAGATGCTCGATTTGTGTTTTGAGCAGACTATATGAAGAAAATCTACATCAGGCAGGAGAAATAATTCAGAAGCTATCAGTGTAGATAAGGCAGTCAAAGGGAAAAGAGAGCTATTCTGGCATTTGATATTTAAAGACATCAAATTTAGAAATTTCATTTTCTAAGTGTTTCTTGATGACACAGATATAAATTTTTATCTGCACAAATTCCTAATTTTTCATACTGACCTTGTATCTAGCATCATTAATTCTAACAGTTTACCTATAGATACATGTAGATTTTCTACATCAGCGATCATATCATCTATAAACACTGGGGAAATTATTTCTTGCTTTCCGACCTTTGAATTTTTTTTTTTTTTTTTTTTTTTTTGCCTTATTTCACTGGCTAAGACTTCCAACATTTTTCTTCCCAGGAAAAGTTTTCCTAGTGAACTATGAATTACAAATCTTTTTTAAAAGTTTTTGATAGATATAGCTTATAAAAATAAGGAAGATTCTTTCATTCCTAGAATACTAGAAATTTTAATATTCTTTTTAAAAAGATTTCATTTATTTGAGAGAAAGAGAGAGAGAGTGTGTGAGTGTGTGAGCAAGGGGAAGAGCAGAGGGAGAAGAATAAGCAGACTCTATGCTGAGCAGGGAGCCTGATGCAGGACTCGATCCCGTGACCCTGAGATCATGAGCTGACCCCAAATCAACAGTCATACGCTAAACTGACTGAGCCACCCAGTCGCTCTGGAAATTTTAATATTCTAAAATTTATTTCCTACATCCAATAGTATGATCATGCTTTCTCATAAAATTAATGAATTATGTTGATTTTTCAAATTGTTAATTCAAACTAGAATTTCAAATAAATGTATCTTCTTCATTATTTACTAACCATACACACATACAGCTTACTTATCTTGGCTTGAATATTCATATGGAAAGCTAAAAAAGCATATATAGCCAAAAATGTTTAAGAATAATGATGTTGTATTTGTTGTACTTGATATTCAAACTTTGTCAAGTTTTAATAGATGTTGAGCTTGAATGACCATGGAGCAGAAGAGAAAGTTAAAAATGACTAAAATATAGGTGATTTTTGAAGGTGAAAAAGGATGGCATCTTTTATTTTTGGAAAAAATACAAAGTTTCAAAAATGTCATAGGGATAATTAAATAGGAGTGAGGGGTAAGAAAGTTAGATCTATACATCATACCACTGAACAAGGTAAAATTAGAATGGACCAAACATATAAATGTAAAAAATAAAATTAATCAAGTTCTAGAACACAACATGGAAAGTTTCTATTACAGTAAGACTGGGAAATGAAGGGTTCTGGTCAAGTTGGTGACATAGAAAGTTCCTGTCTCACCTCCTCCCACAGACACACCAAATCTACAGCTACACATGGAGCAGTTTCCTCAGAAAGAAATCAAGAGAACAGCTGAGCAACTCCTATATATTGAGTGAATAAGAAAATATCCACATCACAATGGATCTTGGTACACCCTCAGCTACTGGGAACCACTAAGAACAAAGGAAACAGGTTGGACCATCACAAAGATTTGAGAGACAACCAAGGGTGTGGGCTGGGCTGAATGATAAGGTCCATCTTCCACACTAGGCCACTGTCAAGACTGGAAGAAGTGGCTGTTTTTTCTAATACGCACAAACCAACACAGAAAGAGAAGGAAAATGAAGAAACAGGAATATGGTCCAAATGAAAGAACAAGATAAAACCTCAAAAATGTCCTTAATGAAAAGAAGATTAGTTGACTGTTTTCTTTGCTGTGCAGAAGCTTTTTATCTTGATGAAGTCCCAAAAGTTTATTTTTGCTTTTGTTTCCCTTGCTTTGGAGACCTGTCTTGAAAGGAGTTGCTGTGGCTGATGTCTAAGAGGTTACTGCCTATGCTCTCCTCTAGGATTTTGATGGATTCCTGTCTCACATTGAGGCCTTTCATCCAATTTGAGCTTATCTTTGTGTGTGGTGTAAGAGAATGGTCCAGTTTCATTCTTCTGCATGTGGCTGTAAAATTTTCCCAGCACCATTTATTGAAGAGACTGTCCTTTTTCCATTGCATATTTTTTCCTGCTTTGTCAAAGATTAGTTGACCATAGAGTTGAGGGTCCATTTCTGGGCTCTATTTTTTTTTTTTTAAGATTATCTATTTATTTATTTGATAGAGAGAGACACAGTGAGAGAGGGGACACAAGTACGGGGAGCGGCAGAGGGAGAAGCAGGCTTCCTGCCGAGCAGGGAGCCCGATGCAGGGCTCATTCCCAGGACCCTGGGATCATGACCTGAGCTTAAGGCAGACGCTTAACAACTGAGCCACCCAGGTGCCCCTGAGCTCTCTATTCTGTTCCATTGATCTATGTATCTGTTTTTGTGCCAATAAAATGCTGTCTTGGTGATCACAGCTTTGTAATAGAGCTTGAAATCAGGTGGCAACGTGATGCCCTCAGCTTTGTTTTTCTTTTTCAACATTCCTTTGGCGATTCAGAGTCTTTTCTGGTTCCATACGAATTTTAGGATTGTTTGTTCCAGCTCTTTGAAAAATGCCAATGGTATTTTAATTGGGATGGCATTGAAAGTGTAGATTGCTCTGGGCAGGATAGACATTTTTTTTTTATTAACATATAATGTATTATGTGTTTTAGGGGTACAGGTCTGTGATTCATCAGTCTTACACAATTCACAGCGCTCACCATAGCACATACCCTCTCCAATGTCCATCACCCAGCCACCCCATTACTCCCACCCCCCTCCCCCCGAGCAACCCTTAGTTTGTTTCCTGAGATTAAGGGTCTCTTATGGTTGTCTCCCTCTCTGATTTCGTCTTGTTTCATTTTTCCCTCCCTTCCCCTATGATTCTCTATCTTGTTTCTCAAATTCCTCATATCAGTGAGATCATATGATAACTGTCTTTCTCTGATAGACTTATTTCACTTAGCGTAATACCCTCTAGTTCCATCCACATCGTCGCAAATGGCAAGATTTCATTTTTTGATGGCTGCATAATATTCCATCACATATATACACCACTTCTTCTTTATCCATTCATCTGTTGATGGACATCTAGGCTGTTTCCATAGTTTGGCTATTGTGGACAGTGCTGCTATAAACGTTGTGGTGCACATGCCCCTTCGGTTCACTACATTTGTATCTTTGGGGTAAATACCTAGTAGTGCAATTGCTGGGTCATAGGGTAGCTCTATTTTCAACTTTTTGAGGAACCTCCATACTGTTTTCCAGACTGGCTGCACCAGCTTGCATTTCCACAAACTTTCTCCACATAGGATAGACATTTTAACAATGTTTATTTTTCTGATCCATGAGCATGGGATGTTTTTCCATCTTTTTGTGTCTTCCTCAATTTCTTTCATAAGTGTTCTGTAGTTTCTAGAGTATAGATCCTTTACCTCTTTGGTTAGGTTTATTCCTAGGTATCTTATGTTTTTTGTTGCTATTGCAAATGGAGTCGATTCCTTAATTTCTCTTTCTACAGTTACATTGTTAGTATATAAAAAAGCAACTAATTTCTGTGCATTGATTTTGTATCTTGCCACACTGCTGAATTGCACCGAATGGGAGAAGATATTTGCAAATGATATTACAGATAAAGGGCTGATATTCAAGATCTATAAAGAACTTCTCAAACTCAACACCCAAAAAACAAATAACCCCGTCAAAAAATGGGCAGAAGACATGAACAGACACTTCTCCAAAGAAGACATGCAAATGGCTAACAGACGCATGAAAGAATGCTCAACATCACTAGCCATCAGGGAAATACAAATCAGAACCACAATGAGATACCACCTCAAACCAGTCAGAATGGCTAAAATTAACAAGTCAGGAAACAACAGATGTTCACAAGGATGTGGAGAAAGGGGAACCCTCTTACACTGTTGGTGGGAATGCAAGCTGGTACAGTCACTCTGGAAAACAGTATGGAGCTTCCTCAAGATGTTAAAAATAGAGCTACCCTATGACCCAGCAATTGCACTACTGGGTATTTACCCCAAAGATACAGATGTAGTGAAAAGAAGGGGCACATGCACCCAGTGTTCATAGCAGTCATATCCACAATAGCCAAACAATGGAAGGAGCCGAGATGCCCTTCAACAGACGAATGGATAAAGATTTGGTACATATACACAATGGAATATTATTCAGCCATCAGAACGGATGAATACCCACCATTTGCATCAACATGGATGGAACTGGAGGGGATTATGCTAAGTGAAGTAAGTCAAGCAGAGGAAGACAATTATCATATGGTTTCACTCCTATGTGGAACATGAGCAATAGCTTGGAGGACCACAGAGGAAGGGAGGGAAATCTGAAGGGGGAGAAATCAGAGAGGGAGATGAACCATGAGAGACTATGGACCCTGAGAAACAAACTGAGGGTTTCAGAAGGGAGGAGCTGGCGGGGAGAGGTAAAAGGGTGATGGGCATTAAGGAGGGTACATGTTGTGATGAGTACTGGGTGTTACACACAACTAATGAATCACTGAACACTACATCAAAAACTAATGACGTATTATACAGTGGCTAACTGAACATAGTAATAATTAAAAAAAGAAGATTAGTGAGGTACCTGATAGAGCTCAAAGTAATGGTCATTAGGATTCTCACTAAGGTCAGGAAAACAATGCATAAATAAAGTGAAAATTCCAAGCAAGAGATAGAAAATATGAGAAATTAACAGAAAAAGAGCTGAAGAATACAGTAACTGAACTAAAAACTTCAATAGAGGGGTTTAACAGTAGCCTAGATCAAGCAGAAGGATCAGTGAACTCAGTAACAGGGCAGTGGAATTCAACAATTAAGAAGCAGTACAGGAAAAAGAATGAAAAGGAACAAAAATAGCTTAAAGGAATTACAGGAAACCTTCAAGTAGACTATATTTGCATTATAGGGGGGTCCCAGAAGGAGAAGAAAAGTGGAAAGGAGCAGAAAGCTTATTCAAAGAAATAATGTAATGGTAGTGGGTGAATCACTTATAAATCTACAACAAAGGTTAAAAGACAATAGTAATAACTATGACCATGCTAATTTGTTACTGATAAACAAAGTAAAAAGATGTAATGGTGACATCAAAAACATAATGTCGGGGTCAGAATAAGAATGCAGAGCTGAGGTATGCATTCAAAATTAATTGGTTATCAGCTTGAAACAGACTGTTATAAATGTAACATGTTTCACATAACCCTCATGGTAACCACAAGCAAAAACCTTTAGAAAACCAAAAGATAAATCAAAGCATACCACTACACCAAATCACCAAATCACAAGGATTGGACAAAGAGAAGAAAGGAACAAAGGAATTACCAAAAACCAGAAAACCAATGAACAAATGGCAACAGAAAGGACATAACTATAAATAATTATTTTAATATAAATGGACTAAGGTCTCTAATCAAAAGAAAGTGACCAAATAGATTTTTTTTTTTTTTTAAGGTTACAACTACGTGCCGCCTACAAAAGACTCACTTCGGCTTTAAGGACACACAGAATGAGAGTGAAGAGATGTAAAAAGATATTGCATGCCAATGGAATTAAAAAGCAAATAAGGATAGCTATATTCACATCAAAGAAAACATACTTTAAGACAAAGACTATAACAAGAAACAAAGAAGGCAATTATATAATGATAAGGGATCAATCCAACAACAGGATGTAACCTTTGTAAATATTTATGCCCAACATAGGAAGACCTAATATTATACAGAAATTAATAGATCTGAAGGTAGAAATAGACAGGGATACAGTAATAGGTTGGGACTGCAATATACTACCTGCAACAATGGATAGATCATCCAGGAAGAAAATCAATAAGGAAGCATAAGACAAACTACATGTTATACCAAATGGACTTAACAGACATTTAGAAACATTCCATCTAAAAGCAGGAAAATACACATTCTTTTCGGGTGCACTTGGAAACATTCTCCAGGATACATCATATGTTAGGCCACAAAACAAATCTTAATAAATTTAAGAAGACTGAAATCTAATCAAGCATCTTCTCTGACTACAATGGTATAAAACTAGAAAAAAACTGCAATTACTCCACAGACAATGCACAAATATGTGGATATTAAACGACATGCTACCAACCAACCAATGGGTCAACGAAGAAATAAAATGAGAAATCAAAATATTTTTGAGACAAATGAAAATGGAAATACAACATACTAAAACTTATGAGACATGGCAAAAGCTGTTTTAAGAGGGGAATTCATGGTGATAAATGCCTACATTAATAAACAAAGATTTCAAATAAGCGATCTTACTTTACACTTTAAGGTAATAAAAAAGACCAGAGTGGAAGTAAATGAAAGAGAAACTAAAAAGACAATAGAAAAGACCAAGGAAACTAAGAGTTAGTCTTTCCAAAGACAAACAAAATAGACAAACCTGTAGCTAGACTCACCAGGAAACTAAGAAAGAGGATGCAAATAAATAAACAAATTTAGAAATGAAAGAGGAGAAGGGTACCTAGGTCGCTCAGGCAGTTAAGTGTCAACTCTTGATTTTGGCTCAGGTCATGATATCAGGGTCCTAGGATGGAGCCCCACATCAGAATCTGTGCTTAGTGTGGAGTCTGCTTGAGGATTCTCTCTCTTCCTTGCCCTCTGCCCCTCCCCCCCTGCTTACACACTCTCTCTCTAAAATAAATCAATAAATCTAAAAAAAAAAAAGAAATGAAAGAGGAGACATTACCACTGATAACACGAAATAATGCAAAGGTTCACAAGAGACTACTATGAACAATTATATACCAACAAACTGGATAATCTAGAAAACCTGAACAGACTGATTACTAGCAAGAAGACTGAATCAGTAATCAAAACCTCCCAATAAGCAAAAGCCCAGGACCAGATGGCTTCACTGCTGAATTCTACTAATCATTTAAAGAAGAATACCAAACCATCTCAAACTCTTCCAAAAAATAACACGAGGAGGAAACACTTTGAAACTAATTTTATGAAGCCAGTATTCCTGATACCAAGACTGGACAAGGACACTCTAAGAAAATTACAGGCCAATATCCCTGATGAACACAGATGCAAAATTCTCCACAAAATTGGCAAACCTAGCTCAGTAATACATTAAAAGGATCATATCCCATGATCAAGTGGAACTTATTTCAGGTATGCAAAGATGGCTCAACACCCACAAATCAATCCATGTGATACACCAGGGTAACAAAATGAATAAAAATCATATGATCATTTCAATAGATGCAGAAAAAGCACCTGACAAAATCCAATATCCATTCATGCTAAAAACTCTCAACAAAGTGGGTAGAAAGAGAATATACCTCAACATAATAAAGGTTATATATAACAAACCCATAGCTAACATCATACTCAATGAGGGAAAGTTGAAAACTTTGCCTCTGAGATCAGGAACAAAGCAAGGATGTCCCCTCTTGACATTTTTATTCAACATAGTACTGGAAGTCCTAGCAGAGCAATTAGGTAAGAAAAAGAAAAAGAAAAAAAAAAAGGAATCCAAATGGTAAAGGAAAAAGTAAAACTGTTTCTATTTACAGGTGACATAATGTTAGATATAGAAAACTCTAAAGAGTCCACTAAAACTGCCAGAACTAATAAATTCAGTAAAGTTGCAGTATGTAAAAATCAATATTCAAAAATCAATAGTTTCTCTACACCACAGTGAACTATAAGAAAGGGAAATTAATACAATCCCATTTATAATTCCATCAGAAAGAATAAAAATCTAGGAATAAATGTAACCAAGGAGGGAAAAGATCTATACAATAAAAATTATAAGACATTGGTGAAAGGACATGAATAAGTGGAAAGATATTCCATGCTCATGTACTGGGAAAATTAATATTGTTAAAAAGAATCCTAAAATTTGTATGGAACCACAAAAGATCCCAAGTAGTGCAAGCCAATCTTGTGAAAGAACAAAGCTGGAGACATCACACTCCCTGATTTCAAATGATATTACAAAGCTACAGTAATCAAAACAGTATGGTACTGGCATAAAAACAGGCACACTGACCAATGGAACAGAACGGAGAGCCCAAAAATAAATGAACAAATATGGCCAATTAATTTATGACAAAAAAGACAAGACTATACAGTGGTAAAAGGATAGTCACTTCAATTAAAGTGTTGGGAAAACTGGACAGCCACAGGCAAAAAATTAAACTGGACCACTTTCTTACACCATACACAAAAATCAAATCAAAGTGGATTAAACACTTGAATGTAAGACCTGCAGCCATAAAACTCCTAGTATAAAATGTAGAGTTAAGCTTTTGACATTGGTCTTGGTGATGACTTCTGGATTTATACCAAAGCACAAATAAACAAGGGGGCCTACATCAAACTAAAAAGCTTCTGTACTGCAAAAAAAAAAAAAAAAAATCACCAGAATGAAAAGGTAACCTTTTAAATGGGAAAAAATATTTGCAAATGAAAAACTCATATGGGGTTAATAACCAAAACTCTTTATATAAGAACTCATACAACTCAGTAGCAAAAAACCTCCATTCTGATAAAAAAAAATGGACAGAGGAACCGAATAGACATTTTTCCAAGGAAGAAATCTAAATGGGCTGCAGGTATATGAAAAGATGCTCTACACCACTAATCATCAGGGAAATGCGTATCAAAACCACAATGAGATACCATCTCACACCTGTTAGAACGGCTATCATATAAAAGACAAGAGACAACAAGTGTTGGTGAGGATATAGAGAAAGGAGAACCCTTGTCCACTGTGAGTGGGAAAGTAAATTGGTGCAGCTACTATGGAAAACAATATGGAAGTTACTCAAAAAATTAAAAATAGAACTACCATATGACCCAGCAGTAGCTGGAGATATATATATATATATCTAAAGGAAGTGAAATAACTATTTCAAGGAGGAACCTGCACCCCCTATTCACTGCAGCATTATTTACAATAGCCAGGACATGTAAATAATGTAGGCATCCATCAATGGATGAGTGGATTTAAAAAAAAGGGGACATAATATATATATGTAATATACATAATACAAACATCATATATATATCTCATTTATATCATATGTATAATATATATGTATGTAATTATTCAGCCATAAAAAAGAAAAAAATCCTGCCATTCACAACAACACAGATGGCCACTGAGGGCCTTGTACTAAGTAACATAAGTCACATATAGAAAGACAAACACTGGGGCGCCTGGGTGGCTCAGATGGTTAAGCGTCTGCCTTCGGCTCAGGTCATCATCCCGGGGTCCTGGGATCGAGCCCTGCATCAGGGGAGCCTGCTTCTCCCTCTGCCTCTGCCTCTCTCTCTCTCTGAGACTCTCATGAATAAATAAATAAAGCATTTAAAAAAAAAAAAAGACAAACACTGTACGATCTCACTTATATGTGAAAATCTAAAAAAGCCAAACTCATAGAAACAGAAAATAGACTGGTGTTGCCAGAGGCGGGGTGTGGGGGGTAGTGGTAACTGGGGGAATTGTGTGAAGGCAGTCAAAGGTACAAACTTCCAGGTACAAGATAAGTAAGTTCCGGGCATGTAACATACAGCATGGCGACTATAGTTAACAGGACTGCATGTATATTTGAAAGTTGCTAAGAGAATGAATTCTAAAAGTTTTCATCACAAGGAAGAAATTCTAACTATGTGAAGTGATGGATGTTAACTAAACTTACTGTGACAATCAATTCGCAATATATACCTATATGAAATCATTTTGGTGCATATCCTAAACTAACGCAATATCACATATCAATCATATCTTAGGACTGGTGGGGAAAGTGGAAAATACCTAAATAGGACTCAAAATTCAGAATTCATAAAAGAAAAGGCTGCTAAAGTTGATGACAATAATAATTAAATTTCTTTATGGCAAAGATAGAAATTATAAGCAGGGCCAAAATATAACATATTAGAGAAAAATTTGCAATCCACACCACAGGCAAAGGTGAATCTCAAAATATAAGGAATAGATCAAAATGCAAAATAGAATCAGGATAAAGAATATAGAATTCAAAGAAAGGAAGTGAAATGGACCCAAATCATAAAAAAAAAATGTTCATCAAACTAAACTGAGATGTAAAACAAAACAGGTTTTTATCCCATTGTCAAAAATCCTACCTTTGGTAGCACACTCTATTTGCAAAGCTACTCCTCAGTGCTAACTTAATACCATGGATTCTTACTTGAATCACTTGAATAGCTTCCTAAATTGTCACTGCTTCAACCAGTGCCCCACTAGAGTCAATTCTTAAACAGGAGCAACTGATTCTTCTAAAATGTAAAACAGATCATGTACTTTCATAGTTCCTAACCCACCTTATCACTAAATGAAAAGCTATAGTGTGTTCAGGGATTGAGAGGCTCAGTATGTTCCAATGTCAGTTCTGTTAGTTCTCTCCAAGTTGATCTATAGATCTCATATGATGACAGGCAAAAATCCCAGGAAACTTTTAGGAGATAGAATGATTCTAAAAGGAAAAGGATATGACCTAGAATATCCAAAGTAATTCTGAAGAGAACAAAGTTGAAGAACTCACATTACATTTCAAGATATGTAATTAATCAATTAATCAATTACATATTAATTAAAACAATAATCAAGACAGTGTGATAAAGGCAAAATGATACACAAAACAACAGAACAGAGTCCAGAAATAGAGGGACACATAGTCAAATGACTTCCAACAGAGATGCTGAAGCAATTCAATGGAGATAAAGTACCTTCTTCTTAACAAATGGTACTGGAAGTAATAAAGCTCCATAAGACAGGGGAAAAAAAAAAACAAAAACTTTCCTTGAACAGCTACAACTTGTATCATAAACAAAATTAAAAATAAAAAAATCAGATAAAATATAAATCAGATAAAAAATCAGATAAAAAATTAAAGAAAAACTTAAAATGATCATAAATGTAAAATCCGTAACTATAAACTTTTAACAGATAACATAGGAATATATTTGTGACCCAGATTAGGCAAAGATACCTTAGATGGGACCAGAAAAAAAAAAAAAGAAAAGAAAAAACAAACAACCCATAAAGTCTGATATTTTGATAAATTTTAAATTGATCAATTAAAAATGTCTGTTCTTGGAAGACAGCATTAAACAAATGAAAAGATAAGTCATGGATTAGAACACATCCATAAAACATTCCCATTAAAGGACCTGTATCAGAATATCTAAACAACTCTCAAAATTTGGGAATAAGAAAAACTCAATGAGAAAAAACTGACAAAAGATTTGGTATTTCACCTTGGAGGAGGTACAGATGGCAAATACACAAACGAAATGATGTTCAACATCATCAGACATCAGATTAAACTAAAAACAAAATGAAATACCTGTACATACCTAGCGGAGTGGCTTAAATTGAAAAACAACAACAACAAACACCAAAAAACAAAAAAACAAACCCAAAAAACAAAAACAAAAAAACCCAACACTGCTTCCTCATCCCAAACTGACAATACCAAATGCTGGCAAGGATTCAGAGCATCTAGAAATCTCAATGGCACGGCCACTCTGAAAAACAGTATGGCAGCATCTTATGATGTTAAACATGCACTTATTACAAAACCCAGTATCCCACATGCTCCCTTAATCATTTTCTCAAGAGGAATGAAGATTCGTGTCCATACAAAAGACTGAAGAATGAACACTTACTGTGGCTTTATTCACAAAGCCAAAAGGTGGGAACAACACAGATGTCCATCAACTGGTAAATGGATTAACAAATTGTGATAGATCCAATCATTGGAAAACAGGACACACTATGGAAAGATGCAACAGCATGGATGGGTCTCCACTGTGTTATGTGGGTGAAAAGCGCGATAGCCTTCAATTCCGCACATGATCTGCACTCTTTTACCTCTTCAGTCATGGCGCAGCCACCCTGGCCTACTGCTGTTTTTGCTGGTTGTAGACCTCTGGTCCACGCTGTCCCAGAGAACTTGCACTGGCAGCTCGCTTGGCTTCCAGTGTTCTTCTGCAGATACCCAAAAGTCTTCCTTCCTCACAACTGTCAAATGTTTTTTCAAGTATTTTCTCAGAGAAATCTATCTGATCAACTTATTTAAAATTAAAACTGGTCCTCACAACATGTCCCTTATTTTATTTCTTCTATATCCATTATCAAAACACAAAGTCTTTGTTTACGACTTCCCATCACCTGAATGTAAGCTACATGAGGGCACACATCTTTGTCAGCTGTTTACACAGTAACTACCATAGTGCAGGCGGCACTGTAGGTGCTCAATATACCAATTTTTAAAAATTAAATTAAATTTTATTTAAATTCAATTAACATATAGTATATTATTAGTTTCAGATGTAGAGTTTGGTGACTCATCAGTTGCATATAACACCCAGGGCTCATTCCATCACATGCCCTCCTTAATGCCCATCCCCCAGTTACCCCATCTCCCCAGCCACATCCCCTCCAGCAACCCTCAGTTTATTTCCTAGAGTTAAGAGTCTCTTATGGTCTGTCTCCCTCTCTGGTTTCATCTTATTTTATTTCCCCTCCTTTCCCTATGATCCTTTGATTTGTTTCTTAAATTCCACATATGAGTAAAACCATATAATTGTCTTTTTCTGATTGACTTATTTCACTTTGCCTAATATACTCTAGTTCCATCCATGTCGTTGCAAATGGCAAGATTTCAATTTTCTGATGGCTGAGTAATATTCCATTGTATATATTATATACCACGTCTTTATCCATTCATCTGTCGATGGGCAACGGGGCTCTTTCTGTACTTTGGCTGTTGTGGACATTGTTGCTATCAATATACCAATTCTGAATAAACGCTTCACATGCAGCAAAACAAATATAACCACCACTATGGAGACAATTCTACAGTACTTAACAAAATGAAGCGGCATTTAACCTCTGACCATTTTAGCCTATAGTTTCACCCATACAAACATATAAAATTATCAACCACCCAAATGTCTCTTTCAATAGAAGGCTGGCTAAATAATCACTATTTTACATAATGGAATACTATGCAGCTATATAAAAAATGAAGATGTTTTTTAATTATCAATATGGAAAAATGTCCAAATTATATTTACGAAAAAACAAACTATAAAGCAAGAATATATGGTATGCGTAACTGTTGGTTCCAACGAAAATAGTAGAGGACATCATATAGATAGGAACAGGGATGCTAGCAGGAGTAGGGCTTCTCAGTATGTATCCTGGGCCATATGAATACACTATCCAAAATTTAAAAAAAATTGACAGCTGGATATGCAGAAGCAGAAGGACCAAAACACTGGGCATATGTTCCCTTAACTCACGGGGACACTGTCAACATAAAATCTGAGCCCACCCTCAGACCTTGAAATTCTAGTTCCACATTTGGGCCAACTAGAACATAACTTTTGCATGTTTATGACTAAAACAACATCTTAGCAAACTGTCATAGGAAGGACTCTGCTTATACTGATAAAGGGTGCCTACTCGCATCCTAACATTAAAAATCAGGATTAATGGTAAACAGTGTAAAACAGTGTAAAAAAGTAAAGCTTAACTTGATCTAAATCTATTTCTACTTTTCTGAATGTATGGACTCTTTATAAACTTCTTATATCCATCCTAATACAAAGTGAGGAATGAGTAAAATGCTCACCTGAGATGTGTTCATTTTCTGCACCTCTTGGGAGATTTTAAGACTCAGCTGGGTGGAAAGAAAGAGGAGGGAGTCAAGAGATCTGGCATGCCTCACAGCTCCTACATCCGGTTCCACAAAGTCTTAGCATCCCAGATGGGGCGCAGGCTCCCTACAGGAATAGGGCGTTTGGGCCCTTGAAAAGACATGGAATGACCATGCAGAGCCAACAAAAACTGTCCACATGAGTCCCTGAAGTGATTACGGGGACATAAACCTGCAGGTTACTACACTTTTTTTTTAATCAACTTAAAAAAAATAATAGAAAAAACAACAACAAATGATTCGAGTATAGGAAAGGACAAAGCACTGCTCTTTCATTAAAATTAACATAGAAAAAAGACTCAGGCTCCATCTTTATCCACTGTCCTAGGAATATCATTTTACTCCTTGCGTTAGAGAACTCAGAGAGCAAAGTAAACGGGACAGGACAGTGGACACCCTGCTGGCCCTCAGACTCTAATATCTCACTAATCTGAGACTTAGATTTCCCACAGGGACAAAGCGTGTGCTGCTACGTGGACCCGGCACCAAGCTACAGGCTTCACAGGTGACCCCTTACCTAACTCAGAGAAGCGCCAAGAAGCAGACCTTATTATTATCCTCATTTCCAGAAGAGTGACTCTTTCCCCGGTTACAGGTGGCGGACTTGAAATTTACCTGGTCTTTGCGGCTCCCCCACTCGGGCTCCACCGCAGACCAGCTTCCCTCGCTTTCCAGCACGTTAGCTGTCAACGTCAGGAACGCGCTTTCCCCTCCCGCTGCGGGGAAGGGTTTTCCCCGGTTGAGCTGCCCGCAGGGTCGGGCTCACGGTCCCGGCACAGCCTAGCCCGCACCGAGCACCTGCTTCCGACTGGGCTCAGCTCCACCTGCCCACGCTGATCGCGGGCCTGGCGCGCGTCCCGGGCTCGGGAAGTCCCCATCGCCCTAGCTGCTCCCAGGTGTTACTCAGCGCCCCCGCACAAGCCCAGTCCTCCACGCTGGCTCCCCACACGCGCTGGGCCCCGCCACTCAGCGCTCTCGCTCCACGTGCGCACCTCCTCCTCGGGCGGAGATCAGAGAGGAAGAGGCGGGGCTGGGACAGCACATGCGCAGAAGAAAGCCAGAGGACCAGTTTCCAGAGTGCTGCGCGGTGATCCCTCTGGAGTCGACTACATTTCCCATTGTCCTCTGCGCTCGCTTCTTGACTTCGCGGTATTTTCCGCTTTTTGAGACATTTGGTAAAATATTGTCGGTGACCATCTTTCTGCCCACGTTCTTTTAGTGCCCCCAGATGTTCTAGTTTTAATGTGACCTTTACAATCCAATGCTATGCTTGCCCCTCGATCAGATCCCGACTGAAAAGACAGCAGCTACCACAGACTATGGAGATAATTTGGGAAATTTAATATGGGCTGGGAATTAAGAATATTAGGGAACACACGATTACTCTTGTTTGGTGTGAAACTAATATGGGAATCACATAGGAAATATAGTAATTTATTTAACGGCACAAATAGTTAAGTATTTAAGATTGAAATTATACATTTGTAAATTGGCTTTACCTTTTAAAAGAAAAGACATATATGGCAAGGAAAACTTAAAATCGAAGAATGGATGCTTATTTTGCTTTATTCTAATTTTCTGTGTGGAAAGTAGTGCAAAGTAGAAAACAAAATTTTAAATGGGATCTTCTTTACCTGTGTGCCTATTGAACTCTAAGTGGCTAAGAGAAGTCAAGGGACATAAAAATATCTCTTAGGATTAAGGTTGTGACATTTATATGTTATTAGAAAATAGAAATCCAGTAAAAGTAAAAAATCTTTTAACCAAAGGAAAGAAAAAAGTAGGAGAAGTGCAGGCACACTTTTCAAAAGTAATTAAGGCATAAAAAATGACAAAGCAAAATAAAATAATCAAGCAAATGTTCAGGGAGATGCAAATCATGCATCTTTTAGAAAGGACTTTGCAGGATACATGTACAGGCATAAAACAAGGGAACTTAAGAACTTTATTGTGGTAGAAAGGGTGTTGCAAAGCAATGGAGAAGAGTGGAATATTCAATTAACCTCCTTAGAACTTGGCATTAGGCATCTGACATAAAAGGAAAGCTACATCTGTAGCTCAGACATCACCAAAAACTTTTATAGGAATTCAAAATATGAACGTTTAAAGAAAATTTCAAAGTTCTTCATGGAATGTTTTACACACACACACACACACACACACACACACACACACACACACACATATGTAACCTCAGCGCCTTTCTCAGAAAATGCTCATCATCCACCCACACCCTGATGCTCAGCAGCCAGAGGCCCCATCAAACCCTTGTTTTTGCCCATAAAGTAATATTAAGTTTTACATAGTCAGATTTATCAGCCTTATTTTTTGGCCTTTGGGACTTGTGTCAAGTTTTGAAAGGTTGTCCCAACTTAATTTTCTTTTCAAGTATTTCATATATTTTTGTATCTAAATCTCTGAGATGAAAGTTGAAAGAAAGATGCAGATTTATCCCCCGAATTGATTATGATCCAAAGTGTGACATAATTTAATAATTCAACGTTTCCATATAAATGTGAAATGTATTAATTTTTACATTTGTATTTTTGTATTTTTTTACTTGTAACTCATTATTTACTCAGATCTATGGATTTTATGTTCTATTCCCTGGTCTATCATTGTACCATATATCACACTGTGTGAATTATTGTAGCTTTATTATGACTTTTAATATTAAGTAAAGCTAATCCCCTCTCATGACTAGTACTTTTCAGAATTTTCCTAACTGTTCTCACATGCTATTCATCTAAACTTTAACAAAATTTTTTAGGGTCAAACCTCTAAAAAAACTTATGTTGAGATTTTAATTAGCAACAAACTACATTTATGACTTAATTGGTTGGATATGATATTTCCATAATTGCAATGACACCGTCCAATCTGAGATTAATATAATTTTTTATCTTCCCTAAATCTCTTAACATGAGTAACTTTTCTTATAAATGTTAATATGGGTGTTCATATATTTTCTGTCTGATTTTTGATATGATTACAAATGGAAATTTTCAAATAGTTTCTAACAAGAATACTTATTTACATATAGGAAAGCTGTTTATTTTTCTTTAACATTATTTCTTGCAGAACTCTATTATTGTTTCACCAGACTCTCTACTAATTATCTTGGATTTCATGCTCATAATGAAAAATTTGCCTGCTTTCCCCCCCAATATTTATGATTATTTGTCATTCTTTAATGAATTAAAAATAGTTAAGCACAGAAAGGCTGGTGGGACTATGTAAATTAGTCATAATAGAGCTAACATACAGATCACTAATGGAAAGTGGTCAATACATACATTCATTCAACATATTTATTGGAAATCTGCTATATGACACACATCATCCTACATGCCAGAGTAACGGGGGGGGGGGTGAATAAAATAAAGATCTACTTCAATGGAATTTATTATTGTAGTTGGTAAAGGGAATCTATTAATCAGGATCTGAGCAACAATTAAATATTATCCTTATATAGGATAATTGAGAAAATCTAACAAAGTCATTCTTGACAAAGCATAGAAAGGGTTAAGGGAAACCAAGAGGGGACAGTGAAGCACTAAATGGCGACAAGAGGAAGACATTACCACCCCCTGAAAGAAAGGAGGGAATATTAACAGAAACTGGCAGTAAAAGCAACCCCGTCCAGAGCAATGATCTTACATTGTAGAGCTCTGCATGGCTAGCCGGGGGCTTAGCACAGGGAGAGGCCGGAGCAAATCTGATCCTCATCCATCTCCTAATCTATTCCTTTATGCATATTTCTCTCTCTCCATTCTGTGCCTCTTCCTAGATGTCTATCGACACACCTTTACTCTAGACCTCCTTATCATCAAATTTCCAGTCTTTTCTTTCCTAGTTCTCTATTGCCATTGAATAACGAGCCATTGACCATAAATCAGCATTAATCTAAAGTTAAGACATTCCTTCTTCAGCAAATATAGGCAGCCAAAATACCTCACCAAACTCTGTGCACTGTGAGGATTTGCCTTCACCATACACTTTCAGGGTGACCCCTAAGTGTGGCTGTAAGGTAGCAGGACTTCACTTATAGCTGATGTCACCATATCTTGCAGACACATCTAGAAGCCAGTTTTTCCCTCCTTTGTGAACTCAGTATAGTGAACTCCCCATAGAGCCATAAGGAGAGTTGACAGACAAGGAGTTGAGGAGTAGAAGTAGTTACCACTCAAATGTACACCATTCGCTTGTGCAGTTTACTTACATCTTCTGCTCCTGTTTTGGTCAGTCTTGTATTTACCATTCGTTTTAACAGAGTACTAGCATCACACAGAGATTATAGCAGTTAATGATGGTCAATTTTTGTCACATAGTCTTTCACCATCTCATAATCAGTAATTTACCAAATTATCAAAGTATATCAAAGTATCAAAGTAGAAGCTGCTTGTTTCAATGGAGAATACTTAGCAGCAGAAAGCACGCCTTACTTCAAAACTCTAGGAGTCTGGACGGTGTTCCTTCTGTGGGCATTACTAGAGGTTCTACAGTTGATCTCAGACTACACAGACCTTTGCAATGCCATTGGGTCTAGTGGGTCATAAGGCTCACAGGATAACACAGTTTGCATCATGTTCTAGACTACCTGCAGAATTTTCTGTTGCTCCAAACCCCACTAAAAAATGACAGCATTATGGGTTAACCAACAAATAGGTCAGAGTAGTTTGTCCAAAAGTGTTTTAACTTGCCTCCAGAATTTAACAATGTCCTTCAAGCATTTGCATCATCTATGTGGTGGATAGCAAAAATGCAACAAATTGTTTCTCACTTTTGAGGAGCTATTCAAATGTATTCTAGACTACTGAACCTCTAGAGACTTCATTTTTACTTTTATTTATTTATTTTTTAAAAATTTTTATTGTTATGTTAATCACCATACATTACATCATTAGTTCTTGATATAGTGTTCCATGATTCATTGTTTGTGCATAACACCCAGTGCTCCACGCAGAACGTGCCCTCCTTAATACCCATCACCAGGCTAACCCATCCCCCCACCCCCCTCCCCTCTAGAACCCTCAGTTTGTTTTTCAGAGTCCATCGTCTCTCATGGTTCGTCTCCCCCTCTGACTTACTCCCCTTCATTCTTCCCCTCCTGCTCTCTTCTTCTTTTTCTTTTTTCTTAACATATCTTGCATTATTTGTTTCAGAGGTACAGATCTGTGATTCAACAGTCTTGCGCAATTCACAGCACTCACCATAGCACATACCCTCCCCAATGTCTATCACCCAGCCACCCCATCCCTCCCACCCCCCACCACTCAGCAACACTCAGTTTGTTTCCTGAGATTAAGAATTCCTCATATCAGTGAGGCCAAATGATACATGTCTTTCTCTGATTGACTTAGTTCACTCAGCATAACACCTTCCAGTTCCATCCATGTCGTTGCAAATGGCAAGATCTCATTCCTTTTGATGGCTGCATAATATTCCATTGTGTATATATACCACTTCTTCTTTATCCATTCATCTGTCGATGGACATCTTGGCTCTTTCCACAGTTTGGCTATTGTGGACATTGCTGCTATAAACATTGGGGTGCACGTACCCCTTCGGATCCCTACATTTGTATCTTTGTGGTAAATACCCAGTAGTGCAATTGTTGGATCGTATGGTAGCTCTATTTTCAACTGTTTGAGGAACCTCCATACTGTTTTCCAGAGTGGCTGCACCAGCTTGCATTCCCACCAACAGTGTAGGAGGGTTTCCCTTTCTCCACATCCCCGCCAGCATCTTTCGTTTCCTGACTTGTTAATTTTAGCCATTCTGACTGGTGTGAGGTGGTATCTCATTGAGGCTTTGATTTGGATTTCCCTGATGCTGAGCGATGATGAGCACTTTTTCATGTGTCTGTTGGCCATTTGGATGTCTTCTTTGGAAAAATGTCTGTTCATGTCTTCTGCCCATTTCTTGATGGGATTCTTTGTTCTTTGGGTGTTGAGTTTGTTAAGTTCTTTATAGATTTTGGATACTAGCCCTTTATCTGATATGTCATTTGCAAATATTTTCTCCCATTCTGTCGGTTGTCTTTTGGTTGTGTGGACTGTTTCTTTTGCTGTGCAAAAGCTTTTGATCTTGATGAAATCCCGATAGTTCATTTTTGCCCTTGCTTCCCTTGCCTTTGGCGATGTTTCCAGGAAGAAGTTGCTGCAGCTGAGGTCGAAAAGGTTGCTGCCTGTGTTCTCCTTTAGGATGTTGATGGACTCCTGTCTCACGTTTAGGTCTTTTAACCATTTGGAGTCTATTTTGTGTGTGGTGTAAGGAAATGGTCCAGTTTCATTCTTCTGCATGTGGCTGTCCAATTTTCCCAACACCATTTGTTGAAGAGACTGTCTTTTTGCCATTGGAAATTCTTTCCTGCTTTGTCAAGGATGAGTTGACCATAGAGTTGAGGGTCCATTTCTGGGCTCTCGATTCTGTTCCATTGATCTACGTGTCTGTTTTTGTGCCAGTACCATACTGTCTTGATGATGACAGCTTCGTAATAGAGCTGGAAGTCCGGAATTGTGATGCCGCCAGCTGCTTTTCTTTTTCAACATTCCTCTGGCTATTCGGGGTCTCTTCTGGTTCCATACAAATTTTACTATTATTTGTTCCATTTCTTTGAAAAAAGTGGATGGTATTTTGATGGGGATTGCATTGAAAGTGTAGATTGCTCTAGGTAGCATTGACATCTTCACAATGTTGGTTCTTCCAATCCATGAGCATGGAAGGTTTTTCCGTTTCTTTGTGTCTTCTTCAATTTCTTTCATGAGTATTTTATAGTTTTCTGAGTACAGATCCTTTGCCTCTTTGGTTAAATTTATTCCTAGGTATCTTATGGTTTTGGGAGCAATTGTAAATGGGATCGACTCCTTGATTTGTCTCTCTTCTGTCTTGGTGGTGGTGTATAGCAATGCCACTGATTTCTGTGCATTGATTTTATATCCTGCCACTTGACTGAATTCCTGTATGAGTTCTAGCAGTTTTGGGGTGGAGTCTTTTGGGTTTTCCACATACAGTATCACATCATCTGCAAAGAGTGAGAGTTTGACTTCCTCTTTGCTGATTTGGATGCCTTTGATTTCTTTCTGTTGTCTGATTGCTGTGGCTAGGACTTCTAATACTATGTTGAATATCAGTGGTGACAGTGGACATCCCTGCCAGGTTCCTGACCTTAGGGGAAAAGCTCTCAGCTTTTCCCCATTGAGAATGATATTCGCTGTAGGTTTTTCATAGATGGCTTTTATGATATTGAGGTATGTACCCTCTATCCCTATACTCTGAAGAGTTTTGATCAAGAAAGGATGCTGTACTTTGTCAAATGCTTTTTCTGCATCCATTGAGAGGATCATGTGATTCTTGTTCTTTTTTTTGTTAATGTATTGTATCACGTTGATTGATTTGCGGATGTTGAACCAGCCTTGCAGCCCAGGGATAAATCCCACTTGGTCATGGTGAATAATCCTTTTAATGTACTGTTGGATCCTATTGGCTAGTATTTTGGTGAGAATTTTTACATCCATGTTCATCAAGGATATTGGTCTGTAATTCTCCTTTTTGATGGGGTCTTTGTCTGGTTTTGGGATCAAGGTAGTTCTAGCCTCATAAACTAAGTTTGGAAGTTTTCCTTCCATTTCTATTTTTTGGAACAGTTTCAAGAGAATAGGAATTAATTCTTCTTTAAATGTCTGATAGAATTCCCCTGGGAAGCCATCTGGCCCTGGGCTTTTGTTTGTTGGGAGATTTTTGATGACTGCTTCAATTTCCTTAGTGGTTATAGGTCTGTTCAGGTTTTCTATTTCTTCCTGGTTCAATTTTGGTAGTCGATACATCTCTAGGAATGCATCCATTTCTTCCAGGTTATCTAATTTGCTGGCATAGAGTTGCTCATAATATGTTCTTATAATTGTTTGTATTTCTTTGGTGTTGGTTGTGATCTCTCCTCTTTCATTCATGATTTTGTTGATTTGGGTCATTTCTCTTTCTTTTTGATAAGACTGGCCAGGGGTTTATCAATCTTGTGAATTCTTTCAAAGAGCTAGCTCCTAGTTTCGTTGATCTGTTCTACTGTTCTTTTGGTTTTTATTTCATTGAAAACTGCTCTGATCTTTATTATTTCTCTTCTCTTGCTGGGTTTTGGCTTTCTTTGCTGTTCTTTCTCCAGCTCCTTTAGGTGTAGGGTTAGGTTGTGTATTTGAGACCTTTCTTGTTTCTTGAGAAAAGCTTGTATTGCTATATACTTTCCTCTTAGGACTGCCTTTGCTGTATCCCAAGGATTTTGAACAGTTGTGTTTTCATTTTCATTGGTTTCCATGAATTTTTTTAAGTCTTCTTTAATTTCTTGCTTGACCCCTTCATTCCTGAGTAGGATGCTCTTTAGCCTCCATGCATTTGAGTTCTTTCCAACTTTCCTCTTGTGATTGAGTTCTAGTTTCAAAGCATGTGGTCTGAAAATATGCAGGGAATAATCCCAATCTTTTGGTACCGGTTGGGACCTGATTTGTGACCTAGGATGTGATCAATTCTGGAGAATGTTCCATGGGCACTAGAGAAGAATGTGTATTCCGTTGCTCTGGGATGGAATGTTCTGAACATGTCTGTGAAGTCCATTTGGTCCAGTGTGTCATTTAAAGTCTTTCTTTCCTTGTTGATCTTTCGCTTAGAATGTCTGTCCATTTCAGTCAGGGGGTTGTTAAAGTCCCCCACTATTATGGTATTGCTGTCAATGTGTTTCTTTGCTTTTTGTTATTAATTGCCTTATATAATTGGCTGCTCCCATGTTCGGGGCATAGATATTTACAATTGTTAGATCTTCTTGTTGGACAGAACCTTTAATTAGGATATAGTGTCCTTCCTCATCTCATATTACAGTCTTTGTTTTAAAATCTAATTTGTCTGATATAAGGATTGCCACCCCAGCTTTCTTTTGGTGTCCATTAGCATGGTAAGTGATTTTCTACCCCCTCACTTTCAATGTGGGTGTGTCTTTGGGTCTAAAATGAGTCTCTTGCAGACAGCATATCGATGGGTCTTGTTTTTTAATCCAATCTGATAGCCTGTGTCTTTTGATTGGGGCATTTAGCCCATTTACATTCAGGGTAACTATTGAAAGGTATGAATTTAGTGCCATTTTATGGCCTGTAAGGCGACTGTTACTGTATATTTTCTCTGTTCCTTTCTGATCTGTGCTGCTTTTAGTCTCTCTCTTTGCTTAGAGGGCCCCTTTCACTATTTCCTGGAGGGCTGGTTTCGTGTTTGCAAATTCCTTTAGTTTTTGTTTGTCATGGAAGCTTTTTATCTCTCCTTCAATTTTCAATGAGAGCCTAGGTGGATATAGTATTCTTGGCTGCATATTTTTCTCGTTTAGTGCTCTGAAGATATCATTCCAGTCCTTTCTGGCCTGCCAGGTCTCTGTGGATAGGTCTGTTGCCAATCTAATGTTTCTACCATTGTAGGTTACATATCTCTTCTCTCGAGCTGCTTTCAGGATTTTCTCTTTGTCTCTGAGACTCGTAAGTTTTACTATGAGATGTCGGGGTGTTGACCTATTTTTATTGATTTTGAGATGGGTTCTCTGTGCCTCCTGGGTTTTGATGCCTGTTTCCTTCCTCACATTAGGGAAGTTCTCTGCTATAATTTGCTCCAATATTCCTTCTGCCCCTCTCTCTCTTTCTTCTTCTTCTGGGATCCCAATTATTCTAATGTTGTTTCATCTTATCATATCACTTATCTCTCGAATTCTGCCCTCATGATCCTGTAGTTGTTTATCTCTCTTTTTCTCAGCCTCTTTATTTTCCATCATTTGGTCTTCTATATTGCTGATTCTGTCTTCCGCCTCATTTATCCTAGCAGTTAGTGCCCCCATTTTTAATTGCACCTCATTAATAGCCTTTTTGATTTCGACTGGGTTAGATTTTAGTTCTTTTATTTCTCCAGAATATTGCTGATTCTGTCTTCCGCCTCATTTATCCTAGCAGTTAGTGCCCCCATTTTTAATTGCACCTCATTAATAGCCTTTTTGATTTCGACTGGGTTAGATTTTAGTTCTTTTATTTCTCCAGAAAGGGTTTCTCTAATAACTTCCACGCTTTTTTCAAGCCCAGCTAGTATCTTTAAAGTCATGATTCTGAACTCTAGGTCCGACATCGTACTAATGTCCGTATTGAGTAGGTCCCTGGCTGACGGTACTATCTCTTGTTCTTTTTGCTGAGGTGATTTTTTTCATCTTGTCATTTTGTCCAGAGGAGAATAGATGAATGAGAGAACAAAATGCCAACAGGTTAACAATGTCTCCAGCAAATATAGTCTATACAAATCAGAAAAGACCTCAAACCAGGGGAAAAGAAAGGGAAAGAAAGAAAAAAGAAAGAGAAAAGAAAGAAAGAAAAAAAAACAAAAAGAAAAAGATTAAAAACAAAAACAGAACAATACAAAAAAACCCGAATATGATCAAATATGATCAGGCTAGTGCATAGATCAGTGCCACACACTAGAATTTGGGTGTATTTTGGTCTGTTAGAAATAAAGTTCCTCCTAAAATTTTAAAGGAAGAAAGACTTATATATGTATAAAATAAGGGTTGATATAATGAAGGGATGGAAGATGACTGTAAAGGTGAAAATTATAAAAGATTTTATAAAAGGAATTGATACGATAAGAAGTTGTTTGAAAAAGGAAAGAAGAAGAGTTTAAAAAAAAAGGGAGAGAATGTGATCAGGCAGGAGATTAGAACAAAGCCATACACTTGTGATTTAGGGTACATTTTCATCTGTTAGAAGAAATTGTATCTCAAAATTTTAAAGAGAGAACAACTTATATATATATATATATATGCCAAAAATAAGGGTAACTACTATGAAGGGATAAAATATGACTCTAAAAATGAAAAATAAATAATATTTTTAAAAAAAAGGGATTGATAAAATTTTGGTTGAATAAGGGAAAAAGAGAAATTAAAAAAAAACAGTTAAAAAAATTAACTTTGAAAAACTAATGAATCATGGTAAAAAAGGCCATGAATTCTATGTGCAATATTCCCCTAGGGCTGGAGTTCTCCCGTTCTCCTTGATCGGTAAACTTGGTCTTGGCTTGCTGGCTGTTCGTGCTGATCTTCTGGGGGAGGGGCGTGTTGCTGTGGTTCCCAAATGTCTTTGCCGGAGGCGGAATTGCCCCGCCCTTGTCGGTCCGGGCTAAGCAAGCTGCCCGGGTTTGCTCTCAGGAGCTTTTGTTCCCTGCAAGCTCTCGGTACAGCTTTGGAGGACCAGGGTGAAAATGGCGGCCTCCCAATCTCAGCCCCAGAGGAGGCAAGAACTCGGGGCCCCGCTCCTCAGTGCGCCCCCAGAGAAAAGCAGTCACTCCCGTCTCCCCGGTCTCCGGCCGCACTCCGTGCTCACCCGGCCTGTGACCGAGCGTTTCTATCTCTGGCACCCGACCCCGTGTGGAGTCTCCAAACCCAGCAGATCCCTGCGGTGCGCTCCCGCGCCGCTCCTCCCGGGGGAGGAAGGGGAGTCTCCCCGGCTCTGCCGCTTGTTGGGTCCCTGCTGGAGGAGCAGTGGCCCGACTGGGCCGCGGATCCCAGTTTATGGCCACCCCGAGCTGAGAGCCCCGCCTCGGCTCCGTCTCTGCAGCCGGCTTCCCCGCTCCGATACCTGGGAGCTCTGCCGCACTCAGGCTCCCCCGGTCTTTCTGTGACCCCGAGGGTCCTGAGACCACACTGTCCCGCGAGGGTTCCACCCCCCGCTTAGCCACTGCAGCGACGTCCCTCCGCGGAGCCGGCTTCTAAAAGGTCCGATTTTGTGCTCCGCGGCTCTAGCACTTGCCAGAAGCGGCCGATGGAGGCCCCCTCCCCCGCCGTCTATCCTCCGGAATATCGCCTCGGGTTCACTTCTCCGCACGTCCTACCTTCCAGAAAGTGGTCGCTTCTCTGTTCAGAGAGTTGTCGCTACTCTCCTCTTCGATCTCCTGTTGAGTTCGTAGGTGTTCAGAATGGTTTGATCCCTATTCAGCTGAATTCCTGAGACCAGACGAAATCCAGGTCTCCTACTCCTCCGCCATCTTGCTCCGCCCCCCTCATTTTTACTTTTAAATCCTACTTTCCACTGGCTGTTATGAATGCTTTTTGCTTAGAAATCTAATGGGCTTCTATTTCCTGTTCACCAGTTTTCTAATTAACATAATGTCATCTATTATAGACAGTGTAACATTCTCTGGAATATCAAGGGGATCAAGGTCCCTCCAGATTGTATTACAATAAAGCAGGAGAGTGGGTTATAGACCTGCTTAAGACAGTGATCAAGCTCAGTTGTCCTTTATAAAAGCAAAAGAGCTTCTGGTTTTCTATATTGATAAAGACAGAGGAATAAACACTTGCTAAGGAGTAGCTTGCAGGTACAATGCCAACTTGTCTGAAGATACCACATCTGGAATCATAACCATGAATAGCATTGCTATCAGATTAAATAATATGATTACTACATAACATGATTACTAAATAACATGATTACTATAGAATCCACTCTCAAATGTGCCACACGACACTTGTCTTTATTATCTGGTAAGATTCTGAAGGATCAAAACTCCTGGTGCATCCTCTTTCTGGAGAAAATGAATTCCTCTGTGAATCGCTAAGATTTCACTCTCATAATGGATATGGAGCAATAAGGGGAGGTGAGTAGGTAGGTGAGAAGTGATTGCCCTTCTAAGGTGAGTTATGCTGAGAGGAGACTCTGGAATGTGAAAAGCAAGGAAGAGGAAGATACTGTCTCAGACCATCTAATCCATCTAATTTCTCAGTTCCCCACAAGCAATAATTGTTAGTAAAACTGGAAAGGCCTTGAAATTGTTGAAGGTGTGCTAGTTACAAGTAATCCTAACCAGAAAGCCTTGGAAGTCTAATTTCCCAGGCAAAGGGCTCAGAGCACAGATGTGAAAGCATATACACAACATAAATGCAGACATATGTCCACCTAAGAAATGCTCAAGAATTTTCTTAGCAGCATTTTTCATAATAGCCCCAAATTGGAAATAACACAGAGGTCAATTCACAGTAAAGCTCTCAATTTTCAAAGAAGCAATAGTTACCCAAAATGTCTATGGACTTGAGAATGTGCACTCAAAATATGTTAAAAAATAGTAAAGAAATAAAAAATTCCCAAACATATTTATGGTGATATTAATAAACCTTTCTATTTTTAACTTTTTGAGGAACCTGCATACTGATTTCTAGTGGCTGCACCAGAAAACTGTCTTATGAATAAATAAAGCAAATAATATGTAAAATATTAAAGAAAAATATATGATAATCAAAATAAATTGCAGATACCTGCAATGAATAATTACATTTTTACTTAATGTCTGTAAAATAATATATAAATAAAGTCTCAAAATTCAAGTAATCTGTACTATAAGAATATGTTACATGAATGTAATGTGATAAAATTATAAATTAATTCTAAAAACTCAGTCAGTAAATGTACTGTGCTATATATTGGGCAACTAGAAATTTGACACTTATATTTAAACTGACACTAAAATAGAATCTAGGGGAAAATTCATATCTATAATGTTTCATATTTAAAAACAAAATGTGTTAAATAAGATAAACATTTGAAGATAAGGAGTTAAAAAGAACAGAGTCAACCAAAGAATATAAATGGTAGGCTGTGATGAAATTTGAATAAACAATTATAAAGGATAAAACAAACAAAAAAAATCAGAGTGTTTGCCAATAAAATGTAATTGAGTAAGACAGTGTTTTATAAGACTAGGAAAAGTAGAAAAAGAACAAACAATATTAATAACATACAGTGATAAAATTTTATGATCACTACAGATTCAAAACTAAAAACAGAATAATGTAGAATAACAGAATAACGCAGAAGATGGTATGCCAAGAAATTAAAAAGCATGTACAAATGGATAATTTTTTGATGAACATGTTTTAAAATCTAAAATATGACTTTGGATTCTATTCCCCACATTATGACAATTTATGTGTTCAGAAACATTCTCCAAATGCAGAACACATAAAAAATTTAGATAAAACAAAATTTACTCCTAAGTTTATGTATAAACTAGCAGTAAATTAATTGAAATTCTGACATTATAAAGAATGAGTATAGGAACGTTCATAAGCTTTGAAGCCACTCTCACTATTTGGAGAATTTGCACGTGTCTGGTGTACTAGAGTTTGAAGTTTATGGGGCATATGTTTGAGGAAGACAGAGATGAAGCCTGGTGGTGCTCCAAAATGGTGAGCCATTCAATATGAGATTCTTTATAAATTCAATACCTCTCTTTAAGAAAATAGCTTTAGCAATTGAGAAATGGAAAAATATCTTCTCCCACATAGTACAAACATAGATATTTCAGCCTAGTTTGTCTCAAACAGCTTTCCAAACCACAAACCCACTATTATATGTACATATGAGTATAATTCACACAACATACATGGTGCCAAACAACAAACCCCAAATCTGTTCACCAGGAGCTTGATAAAAATGAACGGAATTCCTTTGCACAATAATTTAATTTAAAATCAATACTGAAAGAATTTTCATAAATAAAATTCTAAGGAATCTGTTTTAACAGTCAAATTCTACAAAACATACCATGAAACAAACCTTTGTGATGAAAATTACAAGATGAAAATAATAGCAGAATTAAAACAGATATTCCATTATTGGAACTGTAGATAATGGGAATATCATGTAGAAAAAATGTGTTTAATATACCTAAATAAACATGTTAAAGTCAGACTTACAGTCTGAATAATCTTTTTTTTTAAAGATTTTATTCATTTATTTGACAGAGAGAGAGAGAGGGAGAGAGAAAGAACAAGCAGGGGGAGCTGCAGGCAGAAGGAGAGGGAGAAGCACACTCCTTGCTGACCAGGAAGCCCGATGCGGGACTTGATCCCGGGACCCTGGGATCATGACCTGAACCGAAGGCAGATGTTTAACTGACCTGGGTTAACAGACCAGGGCCTCTGAATAATCTTCTTAGTAAAATAAAAATAGTTCTACTGCTGAAAAAACTGTAGCATTAAGGGGCGCCTGGGTGGCTCAGTTGGTTGAGTTCTGACTCTTGGTTTTGGCTTGGGTCATGATTTCAGGGTCATGGGATTGAGCCCCAAGTTGGGCTCTTCACTCAGTGGAGAGTCTGCTGGAGAGTCTTTCCCTCTCCCTCTGTTCCTCTCCCTGTTCATGCTCTCTCTTTCTCAAATAAATAAATAAATAAATAAATCTTTTTAAAAATTGTGATATTTAAACATTATACTGCTCAGGTGGTGGAAGTGCAGAGAGAGACCAAAGATGAGTGAAGGTGAGGTCTCTGAGATATATGCAAGTAGTATACATGGATTTCTTCCTAAAGGCTCTGTTGAATCAATGCAAACATGGTAGTTATTGAAGACTTCAATATAATATGAAATATAAAATCTAGGGCACAGTAAATGTGGGGAGTCTAAAATGATAACCCCACATAAAAAAGGAAGTGTCTCACCTGGTTAAGAGACACTAAGTGCCTGAGTGTCTCAGCTGGTTAAGCATCTGACTCTTGGTTTCTGCTCAGGTCATGATCTCAGGGTCATGAGATTGAGAGCCACATTGGGCTCCACACTCTGTGTGGAGTCTGCTTAAGTTTCTCTCTCCCTCTGCCCCTCTGCCCCACACTTCTCTCTCCCCCTACTCCTCTGCTATCTCCTTCCTCCTCTATCTTTGTCTCTGTCTCAAATAAATAAATAAATCATTTAAAAAAAAGAGAATTCATAACCAGAAGAGTGATGTTACCAAGATGGTGATATAAGTCATTCCTGAGTTCACTTCCTCTCAAAAGAATGACTAACAACTATTCATGAACAAGATGCCACTGAGAGAATTCTAGAACACGGGAGTGAGGCTGAAGCACTACCTGAACCACAGAGAACAAGAGAGACTGTGTTAGAGGGGTAAGGGAAAGGGATACATACTGATTGTATTGCCCCTCCCCAAGGCTGGCACAGCATCAACCATGGAGATTTCTTCTGAGCCTACACCTCCAGTGGGAAAAGAGAGCCCAAGGGTGGTATCCAGCCCCTCCAGTGTTGTGGTCACTTTGTGGGGGCCTCTATTCTGGTCTGGCCTCACAGGAATTGCAGAGGAATCTTCAGGTCAACAACTGGGAGTCTGACTGTGACAGAGAAGAGGGAGGGGCTTCCAGCAACTTGCACTCAGATATTGGCAGACTGAGCTCCTACCTGCAGAGCCTAAATAGTATTTCCAATCAGTGGCTTTGCTCCCCTGAAGAACCAGTCAATAGTGCAGTGTGACCTTGGGTGCAGGTCTGCCTGATTCAGGTCCTTGAATGAGCAGTTTGCTAGCCTGGAACCTAGTCTGCCCATGTCCAGGTAGGGGATCTGTGTCATAGAGTCCCCTGCTGTAGGGCATGGCTCCTGTCCCCATCTAAATAGGAGAGCAGTTGAAAATACCTGGAAGCTGTGTAACTCAGCAAAGCTTGAGCCAAGAGGTGGATGGACAGAGCTGATCACCTTCAGAGCAAAGTCAGTGGCACTTTTTAGCCAGGGAACTTGAAGGCACAGTTGAGCTTGAATTAAGACCACAAGCAAAGAGTCTTACCAGTCTTGAAGCTGCTTCTCTCACTGCACATGGGCAGAAAAACTAATCTGTAGACTAACCCATTGCTGACTAGAATATAGCCTTCAGCTTGCCTGCCTAGGGAACCTAACCAGAGTATATATGAGAAGATGTGTAGCCCATCCATCAGCCCTGCTTATAGTGACACTTGAACAGAGAGCACAACTTGTGGCTTTCTCTTTCTACAGAACAAAACTCATGGCTTCATCTGACCAGGGAATTCGAGGCACACTCTTTCCTGATTCAGGTCCCTAAACAACAAGTCATGTAGGCCCTGGTTTTATCCTGCTACCCTGCCAGACCTGGGAAGTTAAGTCATAGCCCCACTTATTGCTAAATATAGTACCCAGTCCTGATCTACATATCCAGATAACTTTGAAGGCCATCCTATAGCCTCATGCGGGCCGGCAACCGAGCCAGCAGTCCAATCCAGCTGTTGTCAGCCAATGGCACAATCACCCCTAAACTGAGCTTACCCCAAAATAAACCTTAATAGTAGGCCCCACCTGTCCAAGAATATTACCAGCGGACATGTCCAGATATCCAAACTGAGCTGACTGGTGAACTATCTCTGCAAAAGCAAACCTGTAAATTCTGGAAAAGGAGCCCACTTTCTCAAATGCACAGATACCAACATAAGGAATGAAGGATCACAAAAAAATTAGACAAACATGACACTACCAAATGAAACTAATAAAGCTCTAATAACTGACCCTACAGAAATGGAGACCCGTGATCTGTCAAAGAATTCAGAATAATCCTCTTAAATAAGTTTAGTGAACTATAAGAACACAGAGAGACAACTAAATGAAATGAAGAAAATAATGCATGAACAAACAAAAATTCAACAAAGAAATAGAAACCATTAAAAACCCCCAGAAATTCTAGAGCTGAAAAATACAATGATTAAGCTGAAGAATTCAACAGAGAGCTTCAAAAGCAGACTGAATCCATGTCCTGGAAAAGAAGACATTTAAAAGTATCCAGACAGAGAGAAAAAGAATGAAAAAGAGTGACGAAAGCCTATGGGATTTATAAGATACAATGAAAAAAAAAACCCAAAAAATAAAACTAAACCAACAACATCTGCATTAAGGAAATCCCAGAAAGATAGGAGAAAGATAAAGGGATAGAAACTGCATTTAAAGCAATTAAACTTCCCAAACCTGGGGAGAGAAACAGACATGAAAATCCATGAGACCCAAATAGGTTGAACCCGAATATGGCTACCCAGATACACATTAGAACTAAATTTTCAAAAGTCAAATACAAAGAAAGAATTTTGAAAGCAACAAGAGAAAAGAGAGAAGTTATATACAAGGAAATCCTCATGAAGCTGTAGATGAATTTTTCAACAGAAACTTTTCAAGCCAGGAGAGAATGGGACGACATATTCAAAATGCAGAAACAAAAAACCTGTCAATCAAGAATTCTACTCAGTGAAACAGTCCTTCAGAAATGAAGAAGGGATAAAAACGTTCTCAAACAAACCAAAGCTGAGGGAATTAAACACTGCTAGACCTGCCTTACAAGAAATCTTAAGGGAGTTCTTTGAGTGGAAGTAAAATGATGCTAACTAACTTCATAAAAACATTAGAAGGTAGTGTAAAACTCCTTGGTAATGGTAAACATGCAAAGTTAGAATCTATAACATGATAATGATGTTGTGTAATTCACTTGTAACTCCAGTTTAAAACTTAGAAAACAAACATAGCAAAAAAAAAAAGCTATAACAGCAATAAAGTGTTATTAGTAAAGAGATAGGTAAATTGTAACTCAATAACCTAAAATGTGAGGGGAAGGAGAAGTAGAAGTGTAAAGCTTAGGGATTTTATTGAAGTTAAGTTGTTATTGGTTCATCTTTTATTTTTATTTTTTTGAAATTTTATTTTAGTTTTTAATGTTGAGCAATTGTCCACTTTATTAATTTTTAATATATTTAACAAATGTTTTCAGAGTGTTCAGGCACTGTGTTTCAACACTGTTTCAACACTGTTCCAGGCACTGTTTGTATCCACTGAATTAGGAGTAGATGATCCATGTTCCAGTGACATTTCAGTCTGAGAAATGCTGAATAATAAATTTTTATTATTATGTGTAAGCTTAAATATCTCTTTTCATAAAAGAAGGGCAATATCACCTGGTTGGATGGACAAAATGAACTAATATATGTGAAAGGGTAATGTCTTGCCCTCCTAGACAGAAATAAGTTGGAACTAACAGGTTTTTGAATGAGTACTACTTCTCTGGCTTCCCTACTCCAAGAACCAGTATTTTGATGTGATCAATATATTTAAGATTCACTCCTTAACCTGCAACATTTTGAAGAGAACAAAAGACATGAAAATAATGCATCCCAGAATGACAAGTTGTTATTAGTTTAAAATAGGGTGTTATAATTTTACCATATTTTATGTAAGACTTGGGGTAACTACAAAAAGAAAAACCTGTAGTAATTACACAAAAAAACATGATAAAGATATCAAGTATAGTGATATCTAAAGATATCAAAAAAACACAAAACACAACACAAAAAGACAGTAGGTTAAGGAACAGAGAACAATGGATCTACAAAAAAACAGAAAACAAATTAATAAAATGGCAATAGTAAGTCCTTACCTTACTAATAATTACTTTAAATATAAACAGGTTATTCTCCATTTAAATACATAGAACAGCTGAAGTTTAAAAAACAAGATGTAATATATGCTGCCTACAAGAGACTCACTTTAGCTTTGAAAACACACACAGACTGAGAGTGAAGGGATGAAAAAAGGTATTTCTAGCAAATGGCAATAACCAAAAAAAAAAAAAAAGTATAGGTAGCTTATACTTAAGACAAAATAGATTTTAAAATAAAATAATAAAGAGGTACAGAATGTTACTATATAATGATAAAAGGATCAATACATCAAGAAGATATAACAGTTGCAAATATTTATGTACCCCAAATTGGAGCATCTAAATATATAAAGCAAAACATAACAGAACTAAAAAGGAAAAATAAACAGCAGTACAATAATAGTTGGGGACTTTAATACCCCACTCTCAAAAATGGATACATCATCTAGATAGAGAATCAATAAGGAAACAGCAGATTTGAAAAACACCATAGAGTAAAGGGACCCAACAGACATACAAAATATTCTGACAATAATAGAATACACATTCTTCTCAAGTACACATGAAACAGTTCCTAGGAGAGACCTTATGTTAGGCCATGAAACAAGTTTTAACAAATTCAAGAAAATTAAAATCTAGCTATTATCCTTTGTGACCACAGTGGCATTACACTAGATGTCAATTACAAGAGTAAAACTGGAAAATTCACAAATACATGGAAATTGAACACTCTATTGAATGACCAATGAATCGGAGAACCAAGAGTTAGTTCTTTGAAAAGATGAACAAAATTGGTAAACCTTTAACTAAGATAACCTAGGAAAAAAGAGAGGATTCCAAGTCAATAAAGTTATAAATGAGAAACTAACATTACAACGGATATCACAAAAATACAAAGGATCATAAAAGTCTACTATGTACAACTACAAAATAGAAAATCTAGAAATAGAAAAATTCTTAGAAACATACAACCTACCAAGACTGAATCAGGAAGCAATAGAAAATCTGAATGGAACAATTGCTAGTAAGGAGATTGAATCAGTAATCAATAATCTCCCCAAAAAGAAAAACTCAGAACCAAATGGCCTCACTGGTGAATTTTACCAAACATTTAAAGAAGATTTAATGTTAATCCTTCTCATATTCTCAAAAAAAATATTAAGAGTAGGGAAAACTCTCAGATTCATTTTCTGATGCCAATATTACTTTGATAACAAAGCCAGAAAAGGACATCACCAGAAAATAAACCATAGGCCAATATCCCTCATGAATATAAATGCAAAAATTTTCAATGAAATACTAGCAAACCAAATTCAGCAGCACATAAAAGGATCATTTACCATGATCAAGTGGGATTTAAACCTGGAATACAAGGATGATTCAACACACATAAATCAATCAATATGATACATCACCTGAATAGAAAGAAAAAAATCATAGGATATTTCCAATACACAAAAAATTTATTTGACAAAATTCAACAATCATTCATGATAAAAACTCTCAACAAAGTGGGTATAGAGGGCATATACCTTGACATAATGAAGGCCATATTTGACAAGCACATAGTTAAGAGCATACTTGGTGCCGAAAAGTTTAAAGCTTTTCCTCTAAGATTAAGAACAAGCCAAGGGTGCCCATTCTCACCACTTGTATTAAACACAGTACTAAAAGTCCTAGCCAGAGCAATCAGAAAAGAAAAAGAAATAAAAGATGCCAATTATGGTAAGGAAGAAGTAAAATTTTTTCTATTTGCAGATGACATAATTTTATATACAGAAAATCCTGAAGACTCTACCAAAAAAACTGTTAAATTTAATCAACTAATTAAGTAAAGTTGTAAGATACAAAACTAACATACAAAAATTAGTAGCATTTCTATACATTAACAACAAATTATCTGAAAAAGAAATAAAGAAAATGATCTCCTTTATAATAGCATCAAAATCAATGAAATACTCAGGAATAAATTTAATTAAGGAGGTAAAAGATCTCTATTCTGCAAACTGTATGATATTGATGAAAAAAAGAGAAGAAGATACAAATGAAGGGGAAGGTATCCTGCATTCATAGATTGGAAGAATTAATATTGTTAAAATGTCAATACTACCAAAAGCCATCTATGGATTCAGTGCAAACACTATCAAGATTCCAATAGCATATCTTACAGAAGTAAAAAAAAAAAAAAATCTTAAAATGTATATGGAATCATGAGTAGACCCTGAATAAATAGAGCAATCCTGAGAAAGAAGAGTGGGAGGCATTGCACTTCCTGATTTGAAGCTATATTATAAAGCTTTATTAATCAAAAGAGTATATGACATTGGTATCAAAACAGACAACAAAATGAAAAGACAACCTATGGAATGGGAAAAAATGTGCAGATTATATATCTGATAAGGGATTAATATCCAAAATATATAAAGAACTCATATAACACATAGTAAAAAACCCCAAATAATCAAATTAAAAAATTGGCAAAGGACCTGAATAGACATTTTTCCCAAAGAATATCAATGAATCACCAACAGGTACATGAAAAGTTGCTTGGTATCCCTAGTCATTAGGGAAATGCAAATCAAAACCGTAATGAGATTCACTTCACATCCATTGGAATGGCCATCATCCGTTGACAAGAACACTGAGCCTGCTTATAATGAAGCTGTTAATGAAAATGTGGTGTTGGCATTACGACATCCCCACTGGACTTCTGACGTCTGGGAACATCTGCCAAAATCAGAAGAGCCAAAGTATAGGACTGGCCTCCTCCTTACCCTGTTAACAAGACTTGCTTTTCCCACGCTATATTTAAGCCAATCTTTTTTACTAAGAGTTTGGTGGTGAACACTTTTCATCATGCAGTGAGATGTCTGTCCTGTGTTTGCCTACGTTGCTTCAACTTGTTCCTACAGATGAACCCAGTCACTGGGAGCCATGTGAAAATGGGACAGACATTTCGTATAATCCAGCTTCTCAGAGAGAGGAACTTGTTTTATCTCAGTCATCGGCTTGAGCAGCCTGTAGACAGTAGGAGTCAGCAACAGCCGAAGGTACCACTCTTGACCCTGTTCTCTTAGGTTACACGTGAAGAAGCATAGATCCAACAGGGTCTAGCACCCTGTTGGTGGCAGAGCCTGAAAGGGAATCAAGCCCTCTGACCTGGGGACCAGAGATCTAACAGCAATACCCAGGGTACACCCGTACCCCCAACCATTTCCCCCAAGCCTCATTACCCTGGCATTTCAGACACAATGTCTCTCTTTGCTTGGGCTTACTGGGAAGACCCTGTGTGATTGTAAAATAACAGAGTACATGTGTAAGGGCTCTAAACAGTCCATAGTGCTCTGATGTATTTGGATTTCACCAGCCTCATGTCCCTTAGGAGCAGCTATGTTGATACGCTGCCTTTGCAACCCCTTTGTGGTCTCTCTGTGTTACTTAGCGCAGAATGCTTAGACACAGAGCCTCAAGCTGATGGTACTCAGGTCTGGGCTGAAAAAGCATGCTGTAATTTCAGATGCTTTTGTTGTTAAAGCCCACAAGCCCTTCTCTGATTCCTGTAGGAACTCAGCAAACAACTTACCTCAAGCGTTAGAAATAGAATTACTTCTAACTGTTAGAAATTATGTTTTTGATTTCATTTGGCCCAGAACATTCAGTCATGTATGTGCTCCACTTTCAGGAAGCAAATTGGCGTTGTGAAACAGATTGTCCAGAAGAGGGGGCCAAAAACTCAAAAGATGCAAAAAGATCATTTAACAATGAAACAATGTTGAAGAGAACAGAAGCCCAGAGCTCTCCCACCTGCCCTTCTGTGCAGATACTTAGTGGTGTAAGAAAGTATACTTGTCTGGAAGAGGCTGAAGGGTGTGCTGGCCTCCAAAGAGAGAGAGTGGAGCTGTCTTGGTTAGAGGGGTGCGGGCCTCTTAACAAGCACAAATACAGGTGGATCTTCCATTAAAAGCAACACTAGATGCAATTTTATATGACTTAGGCCTGAGTGTTTTTTTTTTTTTTTTTGTAGGTGGGGTATGTTCACTGACAGATAATAGCTTTGGAGAAATTTTACATTAACTATGGTAAGAGTTTGGACTGACAGCATCTTCTAACATTTTGATTTTGCATTATTGTTGTTATTATTATTATTATTTTTTCTAGGATCTCAAGTGAGAAGTTTATATCTGTGCCCACATAAAGATGCATCAACATAAAGCACAATTTAAAAGATAAATTCTGATGACTAAATTGTCAGAAAAAAGAATCCATTTTTAGAGGAAATAATTTCATAATCTAATTTTTATTTTTGATATATTCCCTTTTTGTATTACCAAATTACAGAACGTTATTTTTCTTATAAAATAAATTTATTCATTTTCTACTGTTTGTGAATAGAGAATACACTTGTACAAAATTCAAACAGAAATAATAATAAATGATAGATGAAACATAATCAATGAATACATTTTCAGTCCACCCACGGAGTGGGTGGATTGAACTGTATGTGAGAGTTACCTAGCTTTCTAAACCCATATGTATGCAGCATAACTGCATTAGACTGCTTGCAGCCTACTTTTCGTGCTTAAACCCACATGCCTGTTTTATAAATTAACATAATTCAGTTATTTTAGTAATGGCTACAAGATATTCTGTGGTCTGGGTATATCCCACTTATTTAATCAATTCCCACTTTATGGAGATGAGATCAGCTCTGCTGGAGCAAATGGAGACTGGCAGGGAAGCAGGCATGGGTATAATGTACGAAGCTTTCTCTACATTATCTGGGGGTTGAATTTTGCTCGGGGTGTGTGCAGGGTTTTGAGAGGATGCAATGAATGAAGAAGGCAGTCAGCAGTGGGGAGATCTAGGGAGATCAAGCAGGGATTATCCTGGAGACAGTTGTGGGAAGGAAAGAAGCAGACAGGAGGATTTCAAAAAAATCACAGCAAATATCTTGCTCCCCAGCAAAGGTGGGTGTGTTCTGTCACCGACAAAGTGGAAATGCTACTTGGGAAGTGTGGCCATTATGAAATTGGGCTACTGTCTATGTTTGTGTAGCTTCAGTGATTCTGCAAAATGGGACATAGTTCTTGGGGTTCTCTCTACCTTGTAAAAGCAAACTTGAAGACCTTATTTTTATAGATTCCTCGGGTTTTAAAAAAAATTTTTATTTTAATCCACCCATTTCAGACCAGAGATGGCTAGCTAGAATGCATTGTAATTAAGAAAATATTCTCCAGGAGGGGGTAAAGGATGGTGGAGGAGTAAGGGACTAAGGGACCCTGAGAAAGGAATCCCTGAGGGGGTGGAGAGAGAGAGGACTAGAAGATATATTTGAACAAATCATAGCTGAGAACTTCACTAATCTGGGGAATGAAACAAACATTCATGTCTTAGAGACAGAGAAGACCCCTCTCAAGATCAAGGAAAACAGGCCAATACCCCAGCATGTAAGAGTAAAACTCGCAAATCTTAGAAGCAAGGAAACTATCTTAAGGGCAGTTAGGGGGAAGAGATTCCTTACCTACAGAGGGAGGAACATCAGAATAAAGTCAGACCTATCTACAAAGACCTGGCAAGCCAGAAAGGCCTGGCAAGACATATTCAGGGTACTAGACGAGAAGAACATGCAACCAAGAATACTTTATCAGGCAAGGCTGTCATTTAGAATGGATGGAGAGATGCAGAGCTTCCAAGACTGGCAGAAACTGAAAGAATATGTGAGCTCTGTAAGAAATATTAAGGGGGGTTCTATAAAAGGATAAAGACCCCGAGAGTGATACAGAAAAGAAATTTACAGGGACAATCTCTAAAAACAAGGTCTTCACAGGCAACATGATGACAATTAATTCATATCTTTCCATAATCACTCTCAACGTGAACGGCTTAAATGCTCCCATAAAAGGGCACAGGGTTGCAGATTGAATAAAAAGACAGGACCCATCCATATGCCGTCTACAAGAGACTCATTTTGAACCTAAAGATACATCCAGACTGAAGGTGAAGGGATGGAGATCCATCCTCCATGCCAGCGGACCTCAAAAGAAAGCTGGGGTAGCAATTCTTATATCAGACAAATTAGATTTTAAACTAAAGACTGTAGTTAGAGACACAGAAGGACACTATATCATTCTTAAAGGGTCTATCCAACAAGAAGATCTAACAGTTGTAAATATCTACACCCCCAACATGGGAGCAGCCCTCTACATAAGCCAACTGTCAACCAAAATAAAGAGTCATATTGATAACAATATGTTAATTGTAGGAGACCTCAATACTGCACTCTCAGCAATAAACAGATCATCTAAGCAGAAAATCAACAAAGAAACAAAAGCTTTGAATGACACGTTGGACCAGATGGACCTCATAGATATATACAGAACATTCCACCCTAAAACAACAGAATATTCATTCTTCTAGAGTGCACATGGAACTTTCTCCAGAATAGACCACATACTGGGTCACACATCAGGTCTCAACTGATTCCAAAAGATTGAGATTATTCCCTGCATATTCTCAGACCATAATGCTTTAAAACTGGAACTCAATCACAAGAAAAAATTTGGAAGAAATTCAAACACTTGGAAGCTAAAGACCACTCTGTTCAAGAATGTTTGGGTCAACCAGGAAATCAAAGAACTTAAACAATTCATGGAAACCAATGAAAATGAAAACACATTGGTCCAAAACCTATGGGATGCTGCAAAGGCAGTCCTAAGGGGGTAATGCATAACCATCCAAGACTCACTCAAAAAAAAAATAGAAAAATCCTGAATTCACCATCTAACTCTACACCTTAAAGAACTAGAGAAAAAACAACAAACAATGCCTAAGTCACGCATTAGAAGACAAATAATTAAGATTAGAGCAGAGAGCAATGAATTAGAAACCAGAAACACAGTAGATCAGATCAATGAAACTAGAAGCTGATTTTTGAAAGAATTAATAAGATCAATAAACCACTGGCCAGACTTATCCAAAAGAAAAGAGAAAGGACCCAAATCAATAAAATTATGAATGAAAGGGGAGAGATCACGACAAACACCAAGGAAATAGAAACAATTATTAGCAATTATTATCAACAAGTATATGCCAATAAGCTGAGCAACCTGGATGAAATGGATGCCTTTCTGGACACCTATGAACTCCCAAGACTGAAACAGGAAGAAATTGACAACATGAATAGGACAATAACCAGTAACAAGATTGAAGCAGTGATCAAAAACCTCCTAAAAATCAAGAGTCCAGGGCCTGATGGATTCCCTGGGGAACTCTACCAAACATTCAAAGATGAAATAATACCTATTCTCCTGAAGCTGTTTCAAAAAATAGAAACAGAAGGAAAGTTTCCAGACTCATTCTATGAGGCCAACATTACCTTAAACCTCAAACCAGCCAAAGACCCCATCAAAAAGGAGAATTTCAGACTGATATCCCTGATGAATATGGATTCCAAAATCCTCAACAAAATCCTAGCTAATAGGATCCAACAATACATTAAAAGGGTCATCCACCACGACCAAGTGGGATTTATCCCCCAGATATAAGAGTGGTTCAACATTCACAAATCAACCAATGTGATAGAACACATTAATAAGAGAGAGAAAAACCATATGGTCCTCTCAACTGATGCAGAAAAAGCATTTGACAAAAAACAGCATCCTTTCCTGAACAAAACTCTTCAGAGTATAGGGATAGAGGGAACATTCCTCAAGTTCATAAAATCCATCTATGAAAAACCCACTCTCGCTACTATTGTTCAACAAAGTACTAGAAGTCCTAGGAACAGCAATCAGACAACAAAAAGAAATAAAAGGTATTCAAATTGGTAAAGAAGAAGTCAAATTCTCTCTTTTCTCAGATGACATGATTCTTTATGTGGAAAACCCAAAAGACTCCACCCCCAAATTACTAGAACTCATAGAGCAATTCAGTCATGTGGCAGGATACAAAATTGAAGCACAGAAATCAGTTGCTTTCTTATACGCTAACAATGCAACTCTAGAAAGAGAAATTAGAGAAATGATTCCATTTACAATAGCACCAAAAGCCATAAGATGCCGTGGAATAAACCTAACCAAAGAGGTAAAGGATTGATACTCTAGGAACTACAGAACACTCATGAAAGAAATTGAAGAAGACACAAAAAGATGGAAAAACATTCCATGCTCATGGATCGGAAGAACAAACATTGTGAAAATGTCTATGCCACCCAGAGCAATCTCTATCTTCAATGCCATCCTGATCAAAATTCCAATGACATTTTTCAAAGTGCTGGAACAAACAATCCTAAAATTTGTATGGAATCAGAAAAAACCCCGAATCATCAAGGAAATGTTGAAAAAGAAAAACAAAGTTGGGGGCATCACTTTGCCCAATTTCAAGCTATATTACAAAGCAGTGATCACCAAGACAGCATGGTACTGGCACAAAAACAGACATATAAACCAATGGAACAGAATAGAGAACCCAGATATGGACCCTCAACTCTATGGTCAAATAATCTTTGACAAAGCAGGAAAAAATATGCAATGGAAAAAAGACAGTCTCTTCAATAAATGGTGCTGGGACAATTGGACAGCCACATGCAGAAGAATGAAACTCAACCGTTCTCTAACACCATACGCAAAGATAAACTCAAAATAGATGAAAGACCTCAGTGTGAGACAGGAATCCATCAAAATCCTAGAGGAGAACAGAGGCAGTAACCTCTTTGACATCGGCCACAGCAACTTCTTTCAAGATACATCTCCAAAGGCTATTGAAACAAAAGCAAAAATGAACTTTTGGGACTTCATCAAGATAAAAAGCTTCTGCACAACAAAAGAAACAGTCAAGAAAACAAAGAGGCAATCCACAGAATGGGAGAAGATATTTGCAAATGACACTACAGATAAAGGGCTGGTATCCAAGATCTACAAAGAACTTCTCAAACTCAACACCCAAAAAACAAATAATCAAGTCAAAAAATGGGCAGAAGACATGAACAGACACTTCTCCAAAGAAGACATGCAAATGGCTAACAGACACTTGAAAAAATGTTCATCATCATTAGCCATCAGGGAAATTCAAATCAAAACCACACTGAGATACCACCTTACACCAGTTAGAATGGCAAAAATGGACAGGGAAAGAAACAACAAATGTTGGAGAGGTTGTGGAGAAAGGGGAACCCTCTTACACTGTTGGTGGGAATGCAAGTTGGTACAGCCACTTTGGAAAACAGTGTGGAGTGTACCTCAGAAAATTAAAAAATAGAGCTACCCTATGACCCAGAAATTGCTGGGTATTTACCCCAAAGACACCGACGTAGTGAAAAGAAGGACCATATGCACCCCAATGTTCATAGCAGCAATGTCCACAATAGCCAAACCGAGGAAAGAGCCGAAATGCCCTTCAACAGATGAATGGATAAAGATGTGGTCCATATATACAATGGAATATCACTCAGCCATCAGAAAGGATGAATACCCAACTTTTACATCAACATGGATGGGACTGGAGGAGATGATGCTAAGTGAAATAAGTCAAGCAGAGGAAGTCAATTACCATATGGTTTCACTTATTTGTGGAACATAAGGAACAGCAGGGAGGACATTAGGAGAAGGAAGGGAAACATGAAGGGGGGGGAATCGGAGGGAGAGATGAACCACGAGAGACTATGGACTCTGAGAAACAAACAGGGTTTTAGAGGGGAGGGGGGTGGGGGGATGGGTTAGCCCGGTGATGGGTATTAAGGAGGGCACGTACTGCATGGAGCAGTGGGTGTTATATGAAAACAATGAACCATGGATCACTACATCAAAAACTAATGCTGTATTGTATGGTGACTAGCATAACATAATAAATTAAAATTTAAAAAATAAATTAAAAAACGAAAATATTCTCCACAATAAGACTTACCAACATTTACTTAAAGTTGCTATATCCTAGACACTAACCAGTGTTCTCTAAACTTCAGGTAAAGTCTAAGTCAACCTCATTAACCTATGAACTTCATTTTACCCATGCACCCAGTTTGTACATATGTGGGCTGAACATGAAGTCATGCTGGCCAGATCCCAAAGCCCCTGCTCTGTGACCATTGTGTCCATGCTTAAAGTCTTAGAGAAAGGTACAGTAACAGATATTTTAAAATACCTTCAGATATTTGGAAAGAATCAAATTATACTGGAACATTTTTCTATTGATTTGTTTTTCAATTGTTCTGATATTCCAGAGAGAGAATATGTCAGCACGCTCCCATTTCACAGTGGATGGCAGCCCTTGGCTGTTCTTATGAACACCAGAGAAAAATGCCTTGAATGACCTTTTTTTTTTTTTTTTGTCTCTATGGTTGACTTTGGGTCCTCCCTGTGGGCTACTTTCTAGAGAGGTTGTCTTTTTGCATCTCTCTCAGCTGTAGACCTCTGTCCTTGGCAGTAGTCACGGTCTTCACAAATATTCTTGGTCCTTCCTCATGGATAGAGCATCTTTTATTTTCCCCACTTTGTTCCTTGGTTTCCAGTGGGTATCTACTAGCATCTGAGGCCTATGATTTCGAGGCCCTTCCCCTGGCTTATATGGAGTCCTGCATTATCTGCCTCAGGCAAGACTGAGTCCTGTTGTCCCTCAGACATTTGTCTTTTCCAGTTTTTGAGTTGGTTGCTTGCTGTGAAAATACCATTTTCTGATGTGGTCAAGAAAACTCATTGATTTACAGTTTGTTCAGGTTTTGTCTTATAAGAATGGAACAATAGCTTTCTAACTCTACATCTCTGAAGTGAATGCTCTTTCCTTTCTCTTGCTTGATTTTCACTATATGTGGTAGCTAGTCCTCATGTTTTGTGCTTCAGTTCAGATGATTCCATTTTTTACTGACGATAGATATGTATTTCTGCTTCTTATTGCCTTTCTAAAAATTTTAGTATGGTTGAGACACAACATGACATTAGTGCCCAATGCACAATGCAGAGATTCCATAAGTCTATATGTTATGTTATACTCACCACAAGTGTAGCTACCACCTGTCACCATACGATGCTATTAAAATATCATTGACTATATTTCCTTTGCTGTACCTTTCATTCTCATGACTTATTCATTCCATAAGTGGAAACCTTCACCCATTTTCCTCATTCCCCCACCCCCTTGCCTCTGGCAACTATCGGTTTCTTCTCTGTATTTATAGGATTGATTCTGTTTTTGTTCATTTATTAATTTTTTTAGATCCAACATGTAAGTGAAATCATATGCTATTTGTCTTTCTCTGTCTCACTTTTTTCATCTAGCATAATATCCTCTAGGTCTTACTCTCTTTTATATGGGATATATTTGTGGGAGAAGAGGCAGAATCATCTTACTCTAGCACTTTATTTATTTATTTATTTAAAATTTCATCCCTTTCATTCATCAGAGAAAAAAGTTACCACAATTGAAACTAAGCCTGTCTCAATAACATTAGCATATACAAATGTACACCTAATAATGCTGCAAACTTATTATGGCAAATTCAGAGTTACTCAGAAGATTCAGGAAAAGAGAAAACTCAAACATTTTCTTTGTCATTATTTCCCCACTGATAGCTCAAGAACCTATGATTTCTCTTTAAAAACTCTAAAAACACATCAGGTAGACCCAGGAAATATTTTAGGCCAAAGAAGTTTTAATCTGGAATTTTATTACTTTAGATATTAGAAGATATTCAGATATATTATTTATTAGTCTGAAAATTTATTATTTACAGCAAGCCTCTATGCCTTTCAGAATTATTTTTAAAAACAACTATTACCTATATTAAAATTTCTACATTTAAAAATACAGACTTTTGAGGGGCACCTGGGTGGCTCAGTTGGTTAAGTGACTGCCTTCGGCTCAGGTCATGATCCTGGAGTCCTGGGATCGAGTCCAGCATCGGGCTCCCTGCTCAGTGGGGAGTCTGCTTCTCCCTCTGCCCCTCCCCCCCATTCTCTCTCTCTGTCATTCTCTCTCTCTCTCTCTCAAAAGTAAATAAAATTAAAAAAAAAACCCAGACTTTTGAGGATTTTTTCTATTACTCTACCACTTTAAACCAGAGATTTTAGCATTGCTTTGATGAAAATTTACTTAATCCATTGTTTAGGAACATTAATATATTCCTATTATTAGGAAGGAGAGAGTCTGGCAACCAGACTTTTTTTTTCCCTAAATAATTATTTATTTATTTTTAAAGATTTTATCTATTTATTTGACAGAGACATAGAGAGCACAAGTAGGTAGAGAGGAAGGTGGAGAGAGAGAGGGAGAAGCAGGCTCTCTGCTGAGCAGGGAGCCCGATGCAGGACTTGATCCCAGGACCCTGGGATCATGACCTGAGCCAAAGGCAGCCGCTTAACCAACCGAGCCACCCAGGTGCCCCCTGGCAACCAGACTTAACAATTTACTGCCAGAATAATTTACTACAAAACCTTTGTTTTATGTTATTAAATAAATTATAAAAAAATAAGCTTTACCCTGGTAAAAACATTTTTTACATTTACTCAGAAAATTTGGAAGAAAGTTAGTCTGAGATAATATGGTGGCTCAAAAGGGAAGAAGAAAGGATGAACAATTTAATATCAAATATTAAAGTTTTGGGAAAAATGGGAAGTCTCTAGTAAGTTTTTTAAAAAAGATTTTATTATTACTTTGTGAAAGACAGAGAGAGTGAGTGAGTGAGAGAGAGAGAGAGAGAGAGAGAGAGAGAGAGGATGAGCAGAGAGCCCGATGTGGGCCTCGATCCCAGGACCCTGAGATCATAACCTGAGCTGAAGGCAGACACTTAACTGACTGAGCCACCCAGGCGCCCCTCACTAGTAAATTTTAAAAATAATTTGAGATGGAATGTCTTCCAGTAATTGTCCAAGAAATCATCTGATTGTATTATGACCTGTTTGATATAGAAGACTTCAGATTTGGCATATTTACACTTACATATTCATTACTGTATCTTAGAGAACACTTTTGTTTTTTATGACTTAGATTTTTTTTAACACAAAGGTCTAATATAATTAAAATATTTACAAATTAGTCGGATGCAATTTGGTGCTAAAATATAGGTAGAGATTAGAGAAAGCAAAATAAAATGGAATTGTGGTAAACATCTGGTATATACCTCTGTGCTGGAAGGTAAACATAAACTAAAAAATCCTATATTTAAAAACGTAAGAATTTAAATCCACAGGATACATATTCATTGCCAGCTTTTAAGCACTAGCACATCTGTTGGATGATACATATAGTAAACATAGTTTATCAAGAGAATTCTGAAATTACACAGAAGGTAGCTTCATGACCCCAGAAGAGTAAATCTTCATGAAGGAGAATCTTTATGGACTTTTCTTAAGCACCAAAAAAGAAAATCAGGTCATAAAACTTTTCTCTCCTAATAGAAAGAGGGTTGATAATGCTCTGAATTCCATTCAATAATGTAAAATTCACTGTTTTTCTTGTTTATGATGCAAACATCTAGTGCTTCTGTGAAGTGTAAATATGATATTAGATTTTAAACATATAGGTTGCTTGCTGTGAGTGTATCTAAATGTCATTTACAAAATAGGTCTCCTCTTAGTTGTGTTTATTATAGAAAAGTCTGAAAAATAAAGACCAGCCAATGAATGAATGATTGAGTAGAATCTCTTATACTTTGGCACTACGTAGCATTGACTATATATTATCTTCCTATTTTATTAACTACTTTGGACAAGTTCATTCATATTGTTAAGAATGTCAATAAACATGTACTTTAGTACTCTTTGAGAGAAAATTCAATATCAATTAAACCTTCCATTTGCATAGTACTTTCTCTTTTAGGAACCTATCCTAAGGAAACAACCATAGATAGATGCAAATATTAGGTATTATTTATAATAGTGAAATATGGTAAGTGGCCCCAAGTGTCCAACAATTGCAGGCTGATTTATGGAGTGTTGGACAGGCAATCAAGGTGGATAGTCTGATCCCTCAGGGGCATAGCAGGGCACAGGGCAGGGAGAATGTGGAGCAGCTGGTTAAAGAAATACAGCAAAACATTTCAACATTTGATCAAAGAAAGCCAGTGCAGATTAAATGGAGAAAGGAAAGTGTAAGTGAAGACCATGGACTTCAAAGGAGATGATTTTGAGAGCTCGGGACAGAGCCAGAGTTATGAGAGGGAAGAGAGTCCTCACTGGAGAGCGGTATATGGGTGAGGTTAAAAAAAAGTCACACAATTGATAATGAAGAATGAGTTTGGCTCCTCATGGAAGATGATAGAAGCAGGATGCAAGGATCTAATAAGCTATTTTTCTCTATAAAGGGAGTTATGTGGGATCCAGTTAATGGGCACTGGTTCTGCTTGCTGAGGAAATTGGCTTGAGATGCCTTCTGCAGTCCCCAGGGTGATAGTCCAGGTTGCTGATGTTGTCACCATAATCAATCACCAGAGGTGGAGAGGCTCTGCACTGTGGTACCAGCTGGACAAGAGAGAGCACTTCGCCGAGTGCCAGCAGGGCTGAATCCATAGCCATGTGGCTCTGAGCTCCTATGGTTGCTGTAAGCACTGGATGATGGAACTGGAAAAGTGTGGGTGAATCAACACCAATGGGAGAGTAAGAAAAAATAGTAAGGAGTCAACAGATAAATTCCTCGTTTTCCTCCTGCACGCCCAAACTACCCCGAAAAATGGTGGTATAATTGGCATCTCCAAAATTATCCTGTATGATTGAGCCATTGTCTTCACTCACTGCCATGTGTTGGTCTGATATGATACTTCCCTCCCTACCTGTTTTCTCTCCTCCCAGCTTCCTCTTCTCCCTCTCTTCTTCTTCCTTGAGATTTCAATCCCTAATACCATGTTAGTATGTCAGCTGATCCTCAGGGAACCAGAGATATTACAGTTGATAAAGATAAGTCTCTAGAACATAGAAGAGCATAAAAATAAAAAGAAAACACATAAATCACATGATGAACTTATGAGGCACTTAAATATTTAACTGAACAGAAATAAAGGAGAACAAGACAATGGGGAATGGAGCTCCATGTACTAGATTGTCGAGAAGGAAAGTACTCAAACTAACTAAATAGAAAAGAGTTGAAGTAGAAACAATTCTAGGTTAGATGTCAAGACACATTTTCTGTTATGAAGGGTGCTCTTAAAGAATCAGTGAGCCAGTCAACAAGCACTTTCTGAACTCCTGCAGGCTTGGGAAGCATGTTGGGCAGGATGGACTCTTCTTTGGATATTTCTAAATTGGAAAAAAAAAAAAAAAGAAAACCCTCAAAGAAACACCAGAGAAGATAATCCTTACAGAAAGAAAACAAGCACAGAGTTTCACAGAACTCCTTCTATGACTGTGCGTTTTGGCAAAAAAACCCCAAGAGCCTTTACCAGTCTTCAGACAGAACAAAAGAGAAGATGCCCAAAGTCTCTTGTGAATAACAGATCTCATGATCAAGGCAGGAGACACACTGATTAGGGAAATGAGACTTGGAAATGAGAAAAAGAAGAATCACAGGTGGCAGATGTACCAAGAGAAAAATAGAATGGCCTACATTTAGGACAAATGATCAGAGAAAATGGAGAGAAATAAGACATCTGCAAAGACCAAAAATAAAACCAAGTTCATAATGAGCAAATCAAGGGAGGAAATGTCATAAAACACAATGACAATCATTTACTGCCCGCAAAGTACCAGTTCTGAACCATTTTAGAGAAGATATTAAAGTATTCGTGTGGCTATAGATCGTGGAGTTGTGCTTCTGATGGTTTGGTGCTAGTCACCACTAAAGAACGAAGATCACCCTTACAGGCCTCTATTACTCTCAAGGTAGAAAACTTTTTATTACCTGAGTACCCTCAGGTCCTTAAAGTGTTGGTGGAAAAAGCTTTATGCTTAGTATTGGAACATCCAACAAAGAAAACTGGATCCCTTTCATAAAACAACAAGGATAGTCAAAGTATTTTCTGAGACTCTTTATTTATTTTTTAAAAGATTTTATTTATTTATTTAATTGACACAGAGAGAGAAAGACAGCGAGAGAGGGAACACAAGCAGGGGGAGTGGGAGAGGGAGAAGCAGGCTTCCCGCCGAGCAGGGAGCCTGATGTGGGGCTCGATCCCAGGACCCTGGGATCATGACCTGAGCAGAAGGCAGTTGCTGAACCAGCCAGGCGCCCCATCTAAGACTCTTTTAAATGAGAAATTCAACCATTGTGTATTTCTAAATAACTTCGTGTGTTTATAAATAGAAGTTAATCAAGCTGAGGAGAAAGATGAGGAACCTAGAGAATTGTCATAGAGACCAAGATTAGTTTTAGGCATGTGGAGAAAATAGGGAACATTAACTATCTCCTTGTACGGTGTCCTTTTCTCCTTGGTGAGTGTGATAGACCGAACATTTGTGTCTCCCCAGAATTCATATGTTGAAACCTAATCCCCAATGTGATGATATTTAGAGGTAGGCCCTTTCAGAAATGATTTGCTCATGAGGATGGAGCCCTCATGAGTGGGATTCATGTCCTTATAAGAGACCCGAGAGCTCCTTCACCCTTTTTGCCATGGGAGGACAACCAGAAGATGGCCCTCTGAATCAGGAAGTGAGATCTTACCAGACACTGCATCTGCACCTTGATCTTAGACTTCCTGGCATCCAGAAGTATGAAAAATAAATTTCTGTTGTTTGTAAACCACCTAATCCATGGTATTTATTTATAAGCCACCTAATCCATGGTATTCTGTTATAGCAGCCCAAATGGACTAAAAGAGTGAAATCCTTTTTCCAGTCTTTTCTTGCCCCATGTACTGAATGCCTCCCCTTCTCTACCATCTACCTTCTCAGAACCAGAAGGCTTTTAGGTGCTTATTTTACATGAGCTTTCTTGAAACCATCCTGTTTCACCTGACACATTCTTTCCCACTTTGTAAAGTCTGGCCCTGACCAATGCCCTTTAATTAAGATTTTCCTAAATTTAAAAGAAAATTTTAGAAAGGAACTTTGTTCCACTTTTGTAGTTATTTATTCCTGATTGATCCTGGTGAAATAAATTTCTTGAATTCTTAATTATTTGAATATAAAATATATATTGCATCATTTTATTGGATTATTTTATACTTAATTGACCTCTACTCTTGAATCTCTGAGAAATTCTCAGAACTTTTCATCTTGTCATTTTGTATATCTTCAGGAATTACTAAAGTGATTTGAGCCTAAGAGAAGAAATAACTAAGAGTTGAGGTCATTATAGAGCTGTAATTCTTGGCCTTTCCAAGTTATGAATCTTTTTGAGAATCAGATGTAAGTCATGGAATGTATCACATAAAATGAACCTCACTCATCCACACACACTCACACACAAAATTCACCAGGTTTTCCAAACTCTTGAATCTGATCCACAAGCTTGTGTTTGAATCCCTAAAAAGGATCACATGTCTTGGGAGGTGGAACTCAGAGCGAAAAGAATTACTGATGTCTATGGGTCTGCTTGATTTTTCTTTTATGCTCTTGAGATTATATTCTCTGTTTCCAGTGGAAACATTGGAACATATGCAATAATCCTTGAGAGTATTTATGTCACCACTTAGAAGAGCCTGAGAGAATAACATTTGAAACTATTTTATGAGGCAACCATCTGTGTAATAAAAACAATAAGAACGACACAAACTGAGAATCACAGGGCCTAAAATGCAAAGATTAGTGGAGGTGGAAATTAGGGCACCTCAAACTGATAGCTTCCAGGAGCTAGGAGGACTATGGAAAGAAATCACAGATGGCTGGGGTGCCTGGTTGGCACAGGCAGTTATGAGGCTGACTCTTGGTTTTGGCTCAGGTCATAATCTCAGGGTTGTGAGATCAAAGCCCTGTGCCAGGCTCCGTACTGAGTGTAGAGTCTGCTTAAGATTCTCTCTCTCCCTCTGCCTCCCCTCCCTTCCCTCTCTAAAAAAAAAGAAAAAAAGAAATCAGAGATGGCTTAGTAAGAACCTATTTTCATGTGGACACTGGCATGAACAAGCAGAGAGCTTTGTAAAGACAATAATATTTAACTTCCTGTACATTGTCTAGTTTATATTTCCTTCCATCCATCGTCATCATCTTTACAGATTTAGTTCTTACTAGCTGGTTTTTATTTTTAGCATGGTACAATTCAAGTATATAATATAGTTCTTACCTTATAGTCTAAGAAAGTTAGTAGCAATTGGACAGGCATCCAGCCAGACCAAGGGAACACAGCACACTCCACATGCCCTTAGCATGGCCATAAACAATACACCGATTTCCTCACCAATTCCATTCCCTAGTTCACTCAACCACATTTTCTCCAGCTCACATTCAGAATACTGAAATAATCTATTCATTTATTTTAATTTAATAGTATATTTTAACAGGATTTTTTATTTAAAAGCAATACACGCTAAATTTTAAAATGTAGAGAATAAAGAAAACCATAAAAAATAATCTAGACAACATCCATTGCCCTTTGTCTTACAGATAACCACATTCAACATATATCCTATAGTGTGTTTATCTTGCTGCTTTCAAGATGTTCTCTTTATGTTTGACTTTCAGCATTTTTAATATGGTTTATCCTATTTGGGGTTTGTTGATCTCCTTGGATGTGCAGATGGATGCTTTTCAGGAAATTTAGAACAATTTCAGCCATTAATTTCTTAAGAATAATTTTGTTTTGCTCCATTGTCTCTCCTCCCTTCCAGGACGCCTATCACATATATGTTGAGGTACTTAATGGTGTTCTAAGTTTCTCTGAGACTCTGTTCATTTTTCTGCATTCAATTTTTGCTCTATTTTTCAGATTATACAATCTCTATCCATCTATCTTCAAGATTTCTGATTACTCCTTCTACCAGTTCAAATCTACTGTTGAAAACCGAGGGTTGCTGGAGTGGGGGTGGGGTGGGAGGGATGGGGTGGCTGGGTGATAGACATTGGGGAGGCTACGTGCTATGGTGAGCACTGTGAATTGTGCAAGACTGTTGAATCACAGATCTGTACCTCTGAAACAAATAATGCAATATATGTTAAGAAAAAAAAAGAAGAAGATAGCAGGAGGGGAAGAATGAAGCGGGGGAAATCGGAGGGGGAGACGAACCATGAGAGACGATGGACTCTGAAAAACAAACTGAGGGTTCTAGAGGGGAGGGGCGTGGGAGGATGGGTTAGCCTGGTGATGGGTATTAAAAAGGGCACGTTCTGCATGGAGCACTGGGTGTTATGCACAAACAATGAATCATGGAACACTACATCAAAAACTAATGATGTAATGTATGGTGATTAACATAACAATAAAAAATTTAAAGACAAATCTACTGTTGAGCCCAACCAATGAATTTAGAATTTTATTTATGGTACTTCAACACCAGAATTTTCATTTTTTTTTCTAAATAATTTCAGCCTCTGGATTGGCATTCTGTATTTGGTGAGATGGGGTCTTCATGCTGTGCTTTACTTCTTTAAGCATGATTTACATCGGTTTTTGAATATATTTTCTCATGGTTATTTTGAAGATTTTGTCTATTAAATCTGATGTCTGGTCCTACTCCAAGGCAATTTCTGTTGCCTGCTTTTTTTGTCCGAGTATGTGTTCCTATCCCTATTTCTTTGCACTTCTTATATGTTGTTTGTTGTTGTTCTTGAAAACTGGCCATTTTAGGTAATATATTGTAGCACTCTGGGTACTGATTCCCCTCCCTGCTTTCCGGTCTTGTTGTTATCAGCTTGTTTATTTGTTGTGTGACTTAGCTAGGCTGTTCTTGTGAAGTCTATTTCTTCCACAGTGTGAAGCAGTGTGCATCCTCAGAGGGTGCAGCCCGGGCATGCCGTCAGTCCCCCTGGGACGGTGTAGTTTTGTTTTTCCATCATCTCTCTGTTAAGCTGTCTGCTGCATTTTGGTATTACTCCTCCTCCCACTCATGGCCATTTGGTTCCGCTAATTACCTTGTGATTTCTCTATTGTTTTCCCCAGTGTGCTGGGCATCACTTGTTCAACAGTCTAACCAATTACGTTTAGGGAGAGGTAGTTTTTTAGGCTAGTGTTAAACATTTGTTTGAACCCTAGGAGGGCTTGTTGTAGCTTCTTTCCCTGGGTCTCTCTGGGGAACTAGCTGGTCAATGGCTCAGCTTGTCAATCTTCATTAAGAGGAGCTATTGTTGTCTTGAGCTCCTTTGACTTGAACTTGCCCAGACCTTTTGTGGAGAATTCTGGAGCTCCCTTTTCTTATGGACTCCTGGTCCTCCTAGGCAAATTCCCTGAGCCACACTCTGGGCACCAGGTGAGACAGTAGACTCTGGTACTCCTTGCCTCTCAGAAGGCTGAGAACTGGTCCAAAGGTGAGCCACAGTGAGGGTGGCTAGGGCCCCAGGATTCTCAGTCTGCCATGTTTTCAGTGGAGCCTCCTTTTTGTGGGTAGAGGCCATGTCAGAGGAGGAATGTCCTGACCTCTTGGCTACACTAGCAGGAATATAATGCTTTTAACTCGGGGTTGAAGGAAATGTGAAATGCGGGGTGGCCTATCCCTCTTGGTGAGATCCTGTAAGCCTTGATTGAGAGCAGAGGGAAAAGGGCCCCATCTTCTTGGCCATGCCCACTGGAAGTAGACCTTCCTTTAAGTCCGGATTCTGGTGATGAGGGAGAGAATAGTTTGTGGCTCAAATGCCACACTATTCATACACAGTTTTAAGAAAGTTTTCTTGAGTAAAAGTTTCTTCATTTGCTACCTGCCCTGAGGACAATTTCTAGATACCTTTACTTTTTAAATCTTGTTTCCGCCAGATTTGCTGGTTTCACTGGGGAGTGGGTCCATGGAGCTTCTCACATTGTCATCCTGGAAGTGGAACTCCATATGGTGTATTTATTATTAACCTTTTTCTTATGTTTATCTTGAATAATTAAAAAAAAATAAAATTGGAAACATCATAATAGAGTTTAGTATTCTGCTTTTTTTCTTTTAATATTGTATAAATGTTCTTTTTCCAAGTAGCATTACATTTTTTTTTTTTAGATCATGATTTTTATTGCCTTCCTTGACATTTTCACTCTATGGAGGTACCACAAATTCTCTGGGGAAGCCCTGAACTGTTAGTGCTTCTACAATTTTCTGCGCCTTCTCTGCTCTGCCATGCTATAATTTGTCAGGAGAGTTGTCTTTCTGAAGCACATATCTGATCACATTATTTTTTTCTCCACAGACCCTTTACTAGGGTGCTGTTTACACAGGTAAGGTTACTGGATGTGGTGATGCACAACTCAAGCTACCTGCTTCCAAGGTGTTTGTCCGCAGTGCAGGATGCAGTTGCTATCCTGAACGTGGCATTCAAAATCCCTCACCTCCTACCCCAACCAACCTCTCCAGCCTTTTCCACCAGTGACTCCCCCATTTCTTACTGACATAGGCACTTGCCCACCCCTGTGCCACCCTGCATATTCTTGCCTCTATGCTCACCTTTAATTTCTATCTCCCTTCTGTTGGAGAATTACCACTACACACCTTTCCTTGGGGCTTCAAGCCAAAACACCTTTTCTCTCCCCCCCATACAAGCCCTTTGTGATGAGCATTTTCTAGGGAGATTTGTGCTGGTCATACTGATCACTTTGGATGACTGTATTCCTTTCGATATGGCTTTAGGCATCTGTTCATTCTCTCTTACTCCCTCCTCCTTCTTTTGGTTACAGACCTCCGAGGTGCCCAGCACCTTGCTAAGCAAGCGCTGATGTGCCTTTCATTGTTAAAATGAACAATGGGGAGAAACGTGGCTACGTTTTCTTCTCTCAATAATCACTGTGGCCTTGGGGACGGAGCAAGATGGCGGAGGAGTAGGAGACCTGGATTTTGTCTGGTCTCAGGAATTCAGCAGAATAGGGATCAAATCATTCTGAACACCTACGAACTCAACAGGAGATCGAAGAAAAGAATAGCAGCAACTCTCTGAACAGAAAAGCGACGACTCTCTGGAAGGTAGGACGTGCGGAGAAGTGAATCCGAGGCGATATTCGGGAGGATAGACGGCGGGGGAGGGGGCCTCCGTCGGCCGCTTCTGGCAAGTGCTAGAGCCGCGGAGCACAAAATCGGAACTTTTAGAAGCCGGCTCCGCTGAGGGACGTCGCTGCAGTGGCTAAGCGGGGGGGTGGAACCCTCGCGGGACAGTGTGGTCTCAGGACCCTCGGGGTCACAGAAAGACCGGGGGTGCCTGAGTGCGCCAGAGCTCCCAGGGATCGGAGCGGGGAAGCCGGCTGCAGAAACGGAGCCGAGGCGCGGGCTCTCAGCTCGGGGTGGCCATAAACTGTGATCCGCGGCCCAGTCGGGCCACTGCTCCTCCAGCAGGGACCCAACAAGCGGCAGAGCCGGGGAGACTCCCCTCCCTCCCCCGGGAGGAGCGGCGCGGGAGCGCACCGCAGGGATCTGCTGGGTTTGGAGACGCCACACGGGGTCGGGCGCCAGAGACAGAAACGCTTGGTCACAGGCCGGGTGAGCACGGAGTGCGGCCGGAGACCGGGGACACGGGAGGGACTGCTTTTCTCTGGGGGCGCACTGAGGAGCGGGGCCCCGAGTTCTCAGCTCCTCCGGGTGGAGATTGGGAGGCCACCATTTTCACTCTCGTCCTCCAAAGCTGTGCGGAGAGCTTGCAGGAACAAAAGCTCCTGAGAGCAAACACGAGCAGCTTGCTTAGCACAGACCAACAAGGGCGGGGCAATTCCGCCTCCGGCAAAGACATTTGGGAACCACGGCAACAGGCCCCTCCCCCAGAAGATCAGCACGAACAGCCAGCAAGCCAAGACCAAGTTTACCAATCAAGGAGAACGGGAGAACTCCAGAGCTAGGGGAATACTGCACATAGAATTCATGGCTTTTTTCCCATGATTCTTTAGGCTTTCAAAGTTAATTTTTTTTAACTGTCTTTTTTTTTTTGAATTTTTCTTTTTCCCTTTTTCAACCAACATCTTATCAATCCCTTTTTTAAAAAAACATTTTTATTTTTCATTTTTAGAGTCATATTCTATCGCTTCATAGTAGTTACCCTTATTTTTGGCATATATATATATATATATATAAAAGTTGTTCTCTCTTTAAAATTTTGAGATAGAGTTTCTTCTAACAGATCAAAATATACCCTAAATCTCTAGTGTATGGCTTTGTTCTAGTCTCCTGCCTGATCACATTCTCTCCCTGTCTTTTTTTCTTTCTTTCTTTCTTTTTTTTAAAATCCTCTTCTTTCTTTTTTCAAACAAATTCTTATCTTATCAATTCCTTTTATAAAATTTTTTATAATTTTCATCTTTACACTCATATTCCATACCTTCATTGTATCAACCCTTATTTTGTACATATATAAGTCTTTCTTTAAAGTTTTGGGAGGCACTTTCTTCTAACAGACCAAAACACACCCAAAACCTAGTGTGTGGCACTGATCTATGCACTAGCCTGATCATATTTGATCATATTCTATTTTTTTTGTTTTGTTCTGTTTTTGTTTGTCTTTATCTTTTTCTTTTTCTCTTTCTTTTTTCTTTCTTTCCCTTTCTTTTCCCCTGGCTTCAGGTCTTTTCTGATTTGTTTAGAGTATATTTGCTGGGGACGTTGTTACCCTGTTAGCATTTTGTTCTCACATTCATCTATTCTCCTCTGGACAAAATGACAAGATGGAAAAAATCACCTCAACAAAAAGAACAAGAGGTCTGCCAGGGACTTACTCAATATGGACATTACTATGATGTCAGACCTAGAGTTCAGAATCATGATTTTAAAGATACTAGCTGGGATTGAAAAAAGCATGGAGGTTATTAGAGAAACCCTTTCTGGAGAAATAAAAGAACTAAAATCTAACCAAGTTGAAATCAAAAAGGCTATTAATGAGGTGCAATTAAAAATGGGGGCACTAACTGCTAGGATAAATGAGGCAGAAGAGAGAATCAGCGATATAGAAGACCAAATGATGGAAAATAAAGAAGCTGAGAAAAGAGAGAGAAACAACTACAGGATCACGAGGGCAGAATTCAAGAGATAAGTGATACGATAAGACGAAATAACATTAGAATAATTGGGATCCCAGAAGAAGAAGAAAGAGAGAGAGGGGCAGAAGGAATATTGGAGCAAATAATAGCAGAGAACTTCCCTAATGTGGGGAAGGAAACAGGCATCAAAATCCAGGAGGCACAGAGAACCCACCTCAAATTCAATAAAAATAGGTCAACACCCCAACATCTAATAGTAAAACTTACGAGTCTCAGAGACAAAGAGAAAATCCTGAAAGCAGCTCAGGAGAAGAGATATGTAACCTACAATGGTAGAAATATTAGATTAGCAACAGACCTATCCACAGAGACCTGGCAGGCCAGAAAGGACTGGCATGATATTTTCAGAGCACTAAATGAGAAAAAAATGCAGCCAAGAATACCATATCCAGCTAAGCTGTCATTGAAAATAGAAGGAGAGATAAAAAGCTTCCAGGACAAACAAAAACTAAAGGAATTTACAAACATGAAACCAGCCCTATGAGAAATATTGAAAAGGGTCCTCTAAGCAAAGAGCCTAAAAGCAGCATAGACCAGAAAGGAACACAAACAATATACAGTAACAGTCACCTTACAGGCCATACAATGGCACTAAATTCATACCATTCAATAGTTACCCTGAATGTAAATGGGCTAAATGCCCCAAATCAAAAGACACAGGCTATCAGATTGGATAAAAAAACAAGACCCATCAATATGCTGTCTGCAAGAGACTCATTTTAGACCCAAAGACACCCCCAGATTGAAAGTGAGGGGTGGAAAACCATTTACCATGCTAATGGACACCAAAAGAAAGCTGGGGTGGCAATTCTTATATCAGACAAATTAGATTTTAAACCAAAGACTGTAATAAGAGATGAGGAAGGGCACTATATCCTACTTAAAGGGTCGATCCACCAAGAAGATCTGACAATTGTAAATATCTATGCCCCTAACATGGGAGCAGCCAATTATATAAGGCAATTAATAACAAAAGCAAAGAAACACATTGACAACAATATAATAATAGTGGGGGACTTTAACACCCCCCTCCCTGAAATGGACAGATCATCTAAGCAAAAGATCAACAAGGAAATAAAGACTTTAAATGACACACTCGACCAAATGGACTTCACAGACATATTCAGAACATTCCATCCCAAAGCAACGGAATAAACATTCTTCTCTAGTGCCCATGGAACAGTCTCCAGAATTGATCACATCCTAGGTCACAAATCAGGTCTCAACCGGTACCAAAAGATTGGGATTATTCCCTGCATGTTTTCAGACCACAATGCTTTGAAACTAGAACTCAATCACAAGAGGAAAGTTGGAAAGAACTCAAATGCATGGAGGCTAAAGAGCATCCTACTCAGGAATGAATGGGTCAACCAGGAAATTAAAGAAGAATTAAAAAAATTCATGGAAACCAATTAAAATGAAAACACAACTGTTCAAAATCTTTGGGATGCAACAAAGGCAGTCCTAATAGGAAAGTATAAAGCAATACAAGCTTTTCTCAAGAAACAATAAAGATCTCAAATACACAACCTAACCCTACACCTAAAGGAGCTAAAGAAAAAACAGCAAATAAAGCCTAAATCCAGTAGGAGAAGAGAAATAATCAATATCAGAGCAGAAATCAATGAACTAGAAACCAAAAGAACAGTAGAACAGATCAAGAAACTAGGAGCTGGTTCTTTGAAAGAATTAACAAGATTGATAAACCCTTGGCCAGACTTATCAAAAAGAAAAGAGAAATGACCCAAATCCACAAAATCATGAATGAAAGAGGAGAGATCACAACCAACACCAAAGAAATACAAAACAATTATAAGAACATATTATGAGCAACTCTATGCCAGCAAATTAGATAACCGGGGAGAAATGGATGCATTCCTAAAATGTATCAACTACCAAAACTGAAGCAGGAAGAAATAGAAAACCTGAACAGACCTATAACCACTAAGGAAATTGAAGCAGTCATCAAAAATCTCCCAAATAACAAAAGCCCAGGGCCAGATGGCTTCCCAGGGGAATTCTATCAAATATTTAAAGAATTAATACCTATCCTCCTGGAACTGTTCCAAAAAATAGAAATAGAAGGAAAACTTCCAAACTCGTTTTATGAGGCCACCATTACCTTGATCCCCAAACCAGACAAAGACCCCGTCAAAAAGGAGAATTACAGACCAATATCCTTGATGAACATGGATGCAAAAATTCTCACCAAAATACTAGCCAATAGGATCCAACAGTACATTAAAAGGATTATTCACCATGACCAAGTGGGATTTATCCCTGGGCTGCAAGATTGGTTTAACAACTGCAAATCAATCAATGCGATACAGTACATTAACAAAATAAAGAACAAGAATCCTATGATCCTCTCAATAGATGCAGAAAAGGCATTTGACAAAGTACAGCATCCTTTTTGATCAAAACTCTTCAGAGTTTAAGCATAGAGGCTACATACCTCAATATCATAAAAGCCATCTATGAAAAACCTACAGCGAGTATCATTCTCAATGGGGAAAAGCTGAGAGCTTTCCCCCTAAGGTGAGGAACGTGGCAGGGATGTCCACTATCACCACTGATATTCAACATAGTATTAGAAGTCCTAGTCACAGCAATCAGACAACAAAAAGAAATCAAAGGCATCCAAATCAGCAAAGAAGAAGTCAAACTCTCACTCTTTGCAGATGATATGATACTTTATGTTGAAAACCCAAAGGACTCCACCCCAAAACTGCTAGAACTCATACAGGAATCCAGTAAAGTGGCAGGATATAAAATCAATGCACAGAAATCAGTGGCATTCCTATACACCAACAACAAGACAGAAGAAAAACAAATCAAGGAGTTGATCCCATTTACAATTGCCCCCAAAACCATAAGATACCCAGGAATAAATCTAACCAAAGAGGCAAAGGATCTGTACTCAGAAAACTATAAAATACTCCTGAGAGAAATTCAGGAAGACACAAAGAAATGGAAAAACGTTCCATGCTCATGGATTGGAAGAAAAAATATTGTGAAGATGTCAATGCTACCTAGAACAATCTACACATTCAATGCAATCCCCATCCAAGTACCATCTACTTTTTTCAAAGAAATGGAACAAATAGTCCTAAAATTTGTATGGAACCAGAAAAGACCCCAAATAGCCAGAGGAATGTTGAAAAAGAAAAGCAAAGCTGGCGGCATCACAATTCCGGACTTCCACCTCTATTGCAAATCTGTCATCATCAAGACAGTATGGTACTGGCACAAAAACAGACACATAGATCAATGGAACAGAATCGAGAGCCCAGAAATGGACCCTCAAATTTATGGTCAACTAATCTTCGACAAAGCAGGAAAAAATGTCCAATGGCACAAAGACAGTCTCTTCAACAAATGGTGTTGGGAAAATTCGACAGCCACATGCAGAAGAGTGAAACTGGACCATTTCCTTACACCACACACAAAAATAGACTCCAAATGGTTGAAAGACCTCAATGTGAGACAGGAGTCCATCAACATCCTAAAGGAGAACACAGGCAGCAACCTCTTCGACCTCAGCCGCAGCAACTTCTTCCTAGAAACATCGCCAAAGGCAAGGGAAGCAAGGGCAAAAATGAACTATTGGGATTTCATCAAGATAAAAAGCTTTTGTACAGGAAAAGAAAGTCAACAAAACCTAAAGACAACCGACAGAATGGGAGAAGATATTTGCAAATGACATATCAGGTAAAGGGCTAGTATCCAAAGTCTATAAAGAACTTATCAAACTCAACACCCAAAGAACAAATAATCCAATCAAGAAATGGGCAGAAGACATGAACAGACATTTTTCCAAAGAAGACATCCAAATGGCCAACAGACACATGAAAAAGTGCTCAACCTCGCTCGGCATCAGGGAAATCCAAATCAAAACCTCAATGAGATGCCACCTCACACCAGTCAGAATGGCTAAAATTAACAATTCAGGAAACAACAGATGTTGGCGGGGATGCGGAGAAAGGGTAACCCTCCTACAGTGTTGGTGGGAATGCAAGCTGGTGCAACCACTCTGGAAAATAGTATGGATGTCCTCAAAAAGTTGAAAATAGAGCTACCATACGATCCAGGAGTTGCACTACTGGGTATTTACCCCAAAGATACAAATGTAGGGATCCGAAGGGGTACGTGCACCCCGATGTTTATAGCATCAATGTCCACAATAGCCAAACTGTAGAAAGAGCCAAGATATCCATCGACAGATGAATGGATAAAGAAGATGTGGTATACACACACACACACACACACACACACACACACACACACACACACACACACACACTGGAATATTATGCAGCCATCAAAAGGAATGAGATCTTGCCATTTGCAACGACGTGGATAGAACTGGAGGGTGTTATGCTGAGTGAAATAAGTCAATCAGAGAAAGATATGTATCATATGACCTCACTGATATGAGGAATTCTTAATCTCAGGAATCAATCTGAGGGTTGCTGGAGTGGGGGTGGGGTGGGAGGGATGGGGTGGCTGGATGATAGACATTGGCGAGGTTATGTGCTATGGTGAGTGCTGTGAATTGCACAAGACTATTGAATCAGAGATCTGTACCTCTGAAACAAATAATACAATATATGTTAAGAAAAAAAAAAGAAGAAGAAGATAGCAGGAGGGGAAGAATAAAGGGGGGTAATTCGGAGGGGGAGACGAACCATGAGAGACGATGGACTCTGAAAAACAAAATGAGGGTTCTAGAGGGGAGGGGGTTGGGGCATGTGTTAGCCTTGTGATGGGTATTAAAGAGGGCACATTGTGCATGGAGAACTGTGTGTTATGCACAAACAATGACTCATGTAATACTACATCACAAACTAATGATGTAATGTATGGTGATTAACATAACAATAAAAAATTTTAAAGAAAAAATAATCATTGTGGCCTTTTAAATCTAGCATCCTTTGTTTCTCACGATTAAAATATGCAGACTGTTTTATTCTTCATAATGGGTCTTAGTGGTCACTAGCGATTATTTAAATTTTCTCGAAAATGAAATTAATGTGGGGGTGGTATAGGGTCTCTGGCAGTGAATGTCCTCTTCAAACAATAGCAAGAATTCGGACTGGTTTTGGTGTGGATGTGGCAGCTTCCTTTCATAAAGTTTGAAAACAGTTTTATTCTGTAAACGAAAGAGGAAAAAAACTTTAGAGACACAGAATTTAAGAGCTAACTTTGTATTCATTAAACAACTATGGATAGGACTGTAACCCATTAGTTTACAGACCAAAATTGGAGTCAGGCTCTAAGCCAGTCTCAAATTTATCTGCTTTCTTCAGGATCACCTCAGAGAATATTTCGAGTGTGCTGTGTTTGGTGTTAGTGGGGAGGGCGGGCGTATCAAGATTTGGGAGCTAATTAAACACCTAGTGACTGCTGTGTTTTGTGAAACTGAGTTACAATCTCCCCAGGAATTTTTCTTCATTAACTTGACCTTAAACGACTTTTTCTCTGGCTCTGCTCAGGACATCTTAAAAGCCTGTGTCATTTTCTCCCTACAAAACCTGTCTAAGAGGATCCTGAAATAGTGTAGACTTTTAAGATGGAGGTGTTTTCTGTTTGCTCTTTGGACAAAAGATTTTCAAGTACTAAGAACTTTACGAACAACCTGATGCCTGACGACTTAGGTAAAAGTGCCTAAACATAAAGAAGGTTACATGCTTTGAGAATGTCTGGGAATGATGTATCAATCTGCTTGGGCTGCTTTAACAAAATGCCAGAGACTGGATGGTTCAGAGAACAAGCACTTATTTCTAATCATTCCAGAGCCTGGGAAGTTCAAGATCAAGGCGCTGACAGATTCAGTTCCTGGTGAGGACCCTCTTCCTGGCTTTCAGATGGTCACCTTCTTGCTATGTCTCACATGGTGGAGGGAAAGAGCTTTGCTCTCTTCTTATAAGGACACTAATTCTATCATGTGGGCTTCACCCTGTGACCTCATCTAAACTTAATTACCTCCTGAAGACCACCTCACTGAATAGCATCACTTTGGGGCTTAGGACTCAACGTATGAATTTGGGGAGTTCACAAACATTTAGTACATAACAGGTGAACTTCCACATTTCCCATTGGAGTTTTAGATAATAATAAGGCCCACTTCCCCAGGCTCTATAGGTATGTGTATTCCTGCACACTGGGGAGAGACTTGATCACCTCCCTCTTAAGAACCAGCATTCTGTAGCCTGGAGAGAAAATGTGACAGGCAGCAGAGTCTCTCTCTCTTACCTTTTTTTTTTGAGATATAATTCACATGCCATACAATTAATCCATTTCAAGTGTACAATTCAGTGAAAGAATCTCTTTGCAAGTTTTGTGGGAAGGCTATTCTTAAATGAAACAGAACTGTGATAAAGGAGAATACATGGTAATCTTTCACACATAATGGGAGTTGATTAGTGGCAGTGAGACCACTAGCTCAAACACAGGAACACTTATGCCGTGAGCTAGATGTCTAGGTTATTTTGGGAGAAATGCTTCATAGATAATTCTGAATGAGTGTTGGCTGTTGTTCTTTATTGGTTTAAATACAGGTCTTGCCCATTTGCATCTTTCTATTGTTTTGGGTGGTTTCTTGTATTCAGCTCATTTCCAAGTGAGGTTATTTGCAATAGAACAAAGTGGGGGATAATTTTACATTCAAGCATTTGGTAGAACAGAGGTGAGAGAGAGGTTATAAAAGAAAGAGAGGAGCTTGAGGAAAGGAGTGGAGGCTTGGCTGGGTCAACACTAAATTGTTAACAGCAAACCTGCTGTGCTTACTTTGGAGTGTTTGCAACATAGAATCTAATTGCACTGTCTTGTTGAGGATTCCGTGTGGGGATGGAGGCTAACTTCTTCCCCGCACTCTGTGTGCTCTGGCTACCTGTTGCCCGGGTACACAGACAGGCAGCTGCAATGATGGGGTATAATCAGTCAGGTGCTGAGCTCATGGCAGGAGTTGCAAATTATTCAAGACTTTCACATGAGAGTTTGGACTAAGAATATCCAGGTAATGCTGCAATCAATCACAGAGTAGAAAAACTGCCTCAGTCTGCCAAGGAAAATCAGGGAAGGCTGTCTCAGAACCTTGTTCAGTGACCTTGTGGTAGGCTGAATGCCAAAGGGGTCTGTTCATGGACGTCATGGGGTGATAGGATACTATTCAGGTTGTGTTTCCTAATGGAAGTTTTGAGTGTATCATCTGGATTTTCCCTTTTTTCCAGCAGAAACAAGTGTGATAAGATGATCTTGGAAGAGCATTTGAAGGTGTTTTGTTGGTTGGTTGGTTGGTTGGTTTTAGGCTAATCATCTTTTGTTCAATAGTAAGTAGATATCATTATGCTTGAAATATTACAGTCAGTTTGAGTTATAACGAAGAGCAAAACAGATTTTCTTGAATCAGGAGATTTAAAAAAAAAAACCCACCTCATTCCAATGATTTTTCTTCCATCTCTCTTGTTGAGGGAACCCAAACTACACATTGTACCGTGCAAATCAGAATGACTGATTTTCCCATTGGCCACTTACCTTCAATATCTGATGAGGAGGGTCTCCATAGGGACTCACATGTTTCAGGGAGTTGTTTAAACTTGATTGTATGGGACTCATAATTTTAACTGATGCGTTTGAAATTGATATCAAATATGAAAAGTGTTATGTTCATCAGAAGTCCTCAAATGCCGGTCTTAGTAGAGGGGAGTAATTTGGGAACAAGGAATATGCTTCTCATTATCCTTGTCATTATGTATTTTAACAATCCACATGTGAAGAGTATTGTACTGAGCCTGTGAGGTGAAAAAGGTTAAGTTATTAATAATATTAATAAGATCTATGGAGTTATAATGCTATTATAAACAGATTTATTGATAAAACTAGCATTTTCAGAGTTTGGAGATTTCTGTATGAAGTCAGGAATATTTAGACTGTGTCAAGTGAAAGTGGAAGGAAAGGATATTTCAAATGTTGTGAAAACTAAATATTTGGAGTCCTGTGGGTAAAGGTATTGTTAGGTTGGTAGATGCTACAATCATTCCTCATTTCCTCCGCACACACCTCTGTGCAATACATGGCTTTGCTGACCCTTATTAAGAGGTACAGACCCCCTCCCCCACCATTTGTATACCTGGAATGGCCTCATGACTGGCTTTGACCAAAAGAATGTGGACTGAGTACTATTTGTGACATCTGATCCTAAGCCTCAGGAGACATTCATTATACCTTCCTCTCCCTGCTTGAAAGGTGCTGCCTTTTCGTGAGGAACCTTGGAATAGCCTCCTAAGGGTGAAACCCATGGCCTGACATGATCTTCCAGCTGAGCCCCCCACAGATGAGACAAGCAGTGGAACTTCTCAGCTGAGCCTGGCCCAAACAGAATTATGAGGAAATATAAATGCTGTCTTAGACCACTCAGTTTTGGGGTACTTTGTTAGGCAGTGATAAATAACTAACACAATTATTCGAAATGCCAGTGTGCAGGGTGACATTGAGTAAAAGGACCGAGAATTTGTGATCTTGTGTTTTTTCCTCTTAAAAGTTCTATTTAACTCATTTTCAGCTTTTGATTAACCATTGTTAGATACTACGTAGTTATGAAAGCTCAGCATTACCAACCTACCATGGGCAATTCTTAAGGCATTTTAATACTAGCCCACACTGCTATAGGGCTCTTATTACTTCCCTGTGTTTGATGGCACCTCTCTTTCCGGTCTGGCTTCCTCTCTTCGTGGACTGAAAATCTGAAGGGTCTTTCATTTGTTGGTCTTTGAATCTCCAGTTCTCAGCATAATGCTTCCCACATGTAGTGGATTTGGTGGGTTATTATTGATTAACCGGGTACATCTCTGTTGTGCTCGTGCCAGAGTCCACAGTCTTTGCTGGCAGGTAACTCATTCTCTGACTCTAGGATCCAGATAACTGCCTGGTCCGTGGCAGATAATCAAAACCTGCTTGGGGATTGACTGATGCCTTTTGCTTATTTCTCTAATCTCTGTCATGGAAGAGTAGAGGAAAGTTATATATAAAAATAAATGATTTTGGGGGCGGAGCAAGATGGCCAAGGAGTAGGAGACCTGGATTTCGTCTGGTCTCAGGAATTCAGCTGAATAGGGATCAAACCATTCTGAACACCTACGAACTCAACAGGAGATCGAAGAGGAGAGTAGCAACAACTCTCTGAACACAGAAGCGACCACTTACTAGAAGGTAGGACGTGCGGAGAAGTGAATCCGAGGTGATATTCAGGAGGATAGACGGCAGGGGAGGGGGCCTCCGTCGGCCGCTTCTGGCAAGTGCTAGAGCCACGGAGCACAAAATCGGAACTTTTAGAAGCCGGCTCCGCGGAGGGACGTTGCCCCAGTGGCTAAGTGGGGGGTGGAACCCTCGCGGGACAGTGTGGTCTCAGGACCCTCGGGGTCACAGAAAGACCGGGGGAGCCTGAGTGCGGCAGAGCTCCCAGGGATCGGAGCGGGGAAGCCGGCTGCATATACGGAGCCGAGGCGCGGGCTCTCAGCTCGGGGTGGCCATAAACTGTGATCCGCGGCCCAGTCGGGCCACTGCTCCTCCAGCAGGGACCCAACAAGCGGCAGATCCGGGGAGACTCCCCTTCCTCCCCCGGGAGGAGCAGCGCGGGAGCACACCGCAGGGATCTGCTGGGTTTGGAGACGCCACACGGGGTCGGGTGCCAGAGATAGAAACGCTCGGTCACAGGCCGGGTGAGCGCGGAGTGCAGCCGGAGACCGGGGACACGGGAGTGACTGCTTTTCTCTGGGGGCGCACTGAGGAGCGGGGCCCCGAGTTCTCAGCTCCTCTGGGCAGAGATTGGGAGGCCACCATTTTCACCCTGGTCCTCCAAAGCTGTGCCGAGAGCTTGCAGGGAACAAAAGCTCCTGAGAGCAAACCTGAGCAGCTTGCTTAGCCCGGACCGACAAGGGCGGGGCAATTCCGCCCCCGGCAAAGACATTTGGGAACCACGGCAACAGGCCCCTCCCCCAGAAGATCAGCACGAACAGCCAGCAAGCCAAGACCAAGTTTACTGATCAAGGAGAACGGGAGAACTCCAGCGCTAGGGGAATACTGCACATAGAATTCATGGCTTTTTTACCATGATTCATTAGTTTTTCAAAGTTAATTTTTTTAACTGTTTTTTGGTGATTTTTTTTTGAATTTTTCTTTTTCCCTTTTTCAACCAACATCTTATCAATCCCTTTTCTAAAAAAACATTTTTTATTTTTCATTTTTAGAGTCATATTTTATCCTTTCATAGTAGTTACCCTTATTTTTGACATATATATATATAAGTTGTTCTCTCTTTAAAATTTTGAGATAGAGTTTCTTCTAACAAATCAAAATATACCCTAAATCACTAGTGTATGGCTTTGTTCTAGTCTCCTGCCTGATCACAGTCTCTCCCATTTTTTTTCTTTTTTTTCTTTTTTTAAATCTTCTTCTTTCTTCTTTCAAACAACTTTTTATCAATTCCGTTTATAAAACCTTTTATAAGTTTCATCTTTACAGTCATCTTCCATCCCTTCATTGTATCAACCCTTATTTTGTACATATATAAGTCTTTCTTCCTTTAAAATTTTAGGAGGCACTTTCTTCTAACAGACCAAAATACACCCAAAATCTAGGGTGTGGCACTGATCTATGCACTAGCCTCACCATATTTGATCATATTGTTCTTTTTTGTTTTGTTCTGTTTCTGTTTGTTTTTATCTTTTTCTTTTTCTTTTTTTTCTCTTTCTTTTTTCTCTCTTTCCCTTTCTTTCCCCCTGGTTTCAGGTCTTTTCTGATTTGTATACAGTATATTTGCTGGGGACGTTGTTAACCTGTTAGCATTTTGTTCTCTCATTTATCTGTTCTCCTCTGGACAAAATGACAAGAAGAAAAAAATTACCTCAGCAAAGAGAACAAGAGGTAGTACGGTCTGCCAGGGACCTACTCAATACGGACATTAGTACGATGTTGGACCTAGAGTTCAGAATCATGACTTTAAAGATACTAGCTGGGCTTGAAAAAAGTGTGGAAGTTATTAGAGAAACCCTTTCTGGAGAAATAAAAGAACTAAAATCTAACCAAGTCGAAATCAAAAAGGCTATTAATGAGGTGCAATAAAAAACGGGGACACTAACTGCTAGGATAAATGAGGCAGAAGAGAGAATCAGCGATATAGAAGACCAAATGATGGAAAATAAAGAGGCTGAGAAAAAGAGAGATAAACAACTACAGGATCACGAGGGCAGAATTCGAGAGACAAGTGATACAATAAGACGAAACAACATTAGAGTAATTGGGATCCCAGAAGAAGAAGAAAGAGAGAGAGGGGCAGAAGGAATATTGGAGCAAATAATAGCAGAGAACTTCCCTAATGTGGGGAAGGAAACAGGCATCAAAATCCAGGAGGCACAGAGAACCCCTCTCAAAATCAATAAAAATAGGTCAACACCACGACATCTAATAGTAAAACTTACGAGTCTCAGAGACAAAGAGAAAATCCTGAAAGCAGCTCGGGAGAAGAGATATGTAACCTACAATGGTAGATATATTAGATTGGCAAAAGACCTATCCACAGAGACCTGGCAGGCCAGAAAGGACTGGCGTGATATCTTTAGAGCACTAAACGAGAAAAATATGCAGCCAAGAATACTATATCCAGCAAGGCTGTCATTGAAAATAGAAGGAGAGGTAAAAAGCTTCCAGGACAAACAAAAACTAAAGGAATTTGCAAACACAAAACCAACCCTACAAGAAATATTGAAAGGGGTCCTCTAAGCAAAGAGAGAGACTAATAGCAGCATAGATCAGAAAGGAACACAGACAATATACAGTAACAGTCACCTTACAGGCAATACAATGGCACTAAATTCCTATCTTTCAATAGTTACCCTGAATGTGAATGGGCTAAATGCCCCAATCAAAAGACACAGGCTATCAGATTGGATTAAAAAACAAGACCCATCGATATGCTGTCTGCGAGAGACTCATTTTAGACCCAAAGACACACCCACATTGAAAGTGAGGGGGTGGAAAACCATTTACCATGCTAATGGACACCAAAAGAAAGCTGGGGTGGCAATTCTTATGTCAGACAAATTAGATTTTAAACCAAAGACTGTAATAAGAGATGAAGAAGGACACTATATCTTACTTAAAGGGTCTATCCAACAAGAAGATCTAACAATTGTAAATATCTATGCCCCTAACATGGGAGCAGCCACTTTTATAAGGCAATTAATAACAAAAGCAAAGAAACACATTGACAACAATACAATAATAGTGGGGGACTTTAACACCCCCCTCCCTGAAATGGACAGATCATCTAAGCAAAAGATCAACCAGGAAATAAAGACATTAAATGACACACTGGACCAAATGGACTTCACAGACATATTCAGAACATTCCATCCCAAAGCAACGGAATACACATTCTTCTCTAGTGCCCATGGAACATTCTCTAGAATTGATCACATCCTAGGTCACAAATCAGGTCTCAACCGGTACCAAAAGATTGGGATTATTCCTTGCATATTTTCAGACCACAGTGCTTTGAAACTAGAACTCAATCACAAGAGGAAAGTCGGAAAGAACTTAAATACATGGAGGCTAAAGAGCATCCTACTGAAGAATGAATGGGTCAACCAGGAAATTAAAGAAGAATTTAAAAAATTCATGGAAACCAATGAAAATGAAAACACAACTGTTCAAAACCTTTGGGATACAGCAAAGGCAGTCCTGAGAGGAAAGTATAGAGCAACACAAGCCTTTCTCAAGAAACAAGAAAGGTCTCAAATACACAACCTAACCCTACACCTAAAGGAGCTAGAGAAAGAACAGCAAATAAAGCCTAAACCCAGCAGGAGAAGACAAATAATAAAGATCAGAGTAGAAATCAATGAAATAGAAACCAAAAGAACAGTAGAACAGATCAACGAAACTAGGAGCTGGTTCTTTGAAAGAATTCACAAGATTGATAAACCGCTGGCCAGACTTATCAAAAAGAAAAAGGAAATGACCCAAATCCACAAAATCATGAATGAAAGAGGAGAGATCACAACCAACACCAAAGAAATACAAACAATTATAAGAACATATTATGAGTAACACTATGCCAGCAAATTAGATAATCTGGAAGAAATGGGTGCATTCCTAGAGATGTATCAACTACCAAAACTGAAGCAGGAAGAAATAGAAAACCTGAACAGACCTATAACCACTAAGGAAATTGAAGCAGTCATCAAAAATCTCCCAACAAACAAAAGCCCAGGGCCAGATGGCTTCCCAGGGGAATTCTATCAAACATTTAAAGAAGAATTAATACCTATTCTCCTGAAACTGTTCCAAAAAATAGAAATGGAAGGAAAACTTCCAAACTCATTGTATGAGGCCACCATTACCTTGATCCCCAAACCAGACAAAGACCCCATTAAAAAGGAGAATTACAGACCAATATCCTTGATGAACATGGATGCAAAAATTCTCACCAAAATACTAGCCAATAGGATCCAACAGTCCATTAAAAGGATTATTCACCATGACCAAGTGGGATTTATTCCTGGGCTGCAAGGTTGGTTCAACATCCGCCAATCAATCAACGTGATACAATACATTAACAAAAGAAAGAACAAGAGTCCTATGATCCTCTCAAAAATGCAGAAAAAGCATTTGACAAAGTACAGCATCCTTTCTTGATCAAAACTCTTCAGAGTATAGGGATAGAGGGTACATACCTCAATATCATAAAAGCCATCTATGAAAAACCTACAGCGAATATCATTCTCAATGGGGAAAAGCTGAGAGCTTTCCCCCTAAGGTGAGGAACGTGGCAGGGATGTCCACTATCACCACTGATATTCAACATAGTATTAGAAGTCCTAGTCACAGCAATCAGACAACAAAAAGAAATCAAAGGCATCCAAATCGGCAAAGAGGAAGTCAAACTCTCACTCTTTGCAGATGATGTGATACTGTATGTGGAAAACCCAAAAGACTCCACCCCAAAACTGCTAGAACTCATACAGGAATTCAGTAAAGTAGCAGGATATAAAATCAATGCACAGAAATCAGTGGCATTCCTATACACCAACAATAAGACAGAAGAGAGACAAATCAGGGAGTCGATCCCATTTACAATTGCACCCAAGCCATAAGATACCTAGGAATAAATTTAACCAAAGAGGCAAAGGATCTGTACTCAGAGCACTATAAAATTCTCATGAAAGAAATTGAAGAAGACACAAAGAAATGGAAAAACGTTCCATGCTAATGGATTGGAAGAACTAACATTGTGAAGATGTCAATGTTACCTAGAGCAATCTACACATTCAATGCAATCCCCATCAAAATACCATCCACTTTTTTCAAAGAAATGGAACAAATAATCCTAAAATTTGTATGGAAGCAGAAGAGACCCCAAATAGCCAGAGGAATATTGAAAAAGAAAAGCAAAGCTGGCGGCATCACAATTCCGGACTTCCAGCTCTATTACAAAGCTGTCATCATCAAGACAGTATGGTACTGGCACAAAAACAGACACATAGATCAATGGAACAGAATCGAGAGCGCCCAGAAATGGACCCTCAACTCTATGGTCAACTCGTCTTTGACAAAGCAGGAAAGAATGTCCAATGGCACAAAGACAGTCTCTTCAACAAATGGTGTTGGGAAAATTGGACAACCACATGCAGAAGAATGAAACTGGACCATTTCCTTACACCACACACAAAAATGGACTCCAAATTGTTGAAAGACCTAAACGTTAGACAGGAGTCCATCAACATCCTAAAGGAGAACACAGGCAGCAACCTCTTCGACCTCAGCCGCAGCAACTTCTTCCTAGAAACATCGCCAAAGGCAAGGGAAGCAAGGGCAAAAATGAACTATTGGGATTTCATCAAGATCAAAACTTTTGCACAGCAAAAGAAACAGTCCACAAAACCTAAAGACAATCGACAGAATGGGAGAAAATATTTGCAAATGACATATCAGGTAAAGGGCTAGTATCCAAAGTCTATAAAGAACTTATCAAACTCAACACCCAAAGAACAAAGAATCCAATCAAGAAATGGGCAGAAGACATGAACACACATTTTTCCAAAGAAGACATCCAAATGGCCAACAGACACATGAAAAAGTGCTCAACATCGCTCGGCATTAGGGAAATCCAAATCAAAACCTCAATGAGATGCCACCTCACACCAGTCAGAATGGCTAGAATTAACAAGTCAGGAAACGACAGATGTTGGCGGGGATGTGGAGAAAGGGGAACCCTCCTACACTGTTGGTGGGAATGCAAGCTGGTGCAGCCACTCTGGAAAACAGTATGGAGGTTCCTCAAACAGTTGAAAATAGAGCTACCATATGATGCAGCAATTGCACTACTGTTTATTTACCACAAAGATACAAATGTAGGGATCCGAAGGGGTATGTGCACCCCAATGTTGATAGCAGCAATGTCCACAATAGCCAAACTGTGGAAAGAGCCAAGATGTCCATCGACAGATGAATGGATAAAGGAGATGTGGTATATATACACAATGGAATATTATGCAGCCATCCAAAGGAAGGAGATCTTGCCATTTGCAATGACATTGATGGAACTGGAGGGTGTTATGCTGAGTGAAATAAGTCAATCAGAGAACGACATGTATCATGTGACCTCGCTGATATGAGGAATTTTTAACCTCGGGAAACAAACTGAGGGTTGCTGGAGTGGTGGGGGTAGGAGGGATGGGGTGGCTGCGTGACAGACATTGGGGAGGGTATGTGCTATGGTGAGTGCTGTGAATTGTGCAAGACTGTTGAATCACAGATCAGTACTTCTGAAACAAATAATGCAATATATGTTAAGAAAAAAGAAAGAAGAAGATAGCAGGAGGGGAAGAATGAAGGGGAGTAAGTCGGAGGGGGAGACGAACCATGAGAGACAATGGACTCTGAAGAACAAACTGAGGTTTCTAGAGGGGAGGGGGTTGGGGGGATGGGTAAGCCTGGTGATGGGTATTAAAGAGGGCCTGTTCTGCGTGGAGCACTGGGTGTTATGCACAAAGAATGAATCATGGAACACTACATCAAAAACTAATGATGTATGGTCATTAACATAACAATAAAAAATTAAAAAATAAATGATTTTACTTTTGTGGGCGGCAAGAAAGTGCCACGTGGATCTATCTATCACCTTCAATGAGTTCCTAGCTCAGACCTCTGCATGGTAGATGGTAAAGTGACTGTAAGTACTTCACGCCTTCTTCAGCGAGGAGGGGGCATCGTTTCAGAGACAGGTGAATGTAAAGCACCTTTAAAAACCCTCAACTTCTGCATATATTTAAAAGAGGTACATGCATTACAAGGGGGGGCTCCTTCTTACAAAAGCTAGTGTTTCCTGCTCTGTGATAAACATTGCCTGACAGTTCATGTTGCTCTTAGGACTCATCAGTGTCCCTTCTGCTCTTTATTAGAACAGGTGACTTTAGGAATCTGACCTCCCCTGTGACAGTGGCATGGACCAGAAGAACTCTGGGGGAGGTGTGGGGACATGTTGCCTTGCTTCTGCTCTGAAAGTGAGCAGAGGCACAGCCAAGCAGTAGGGGAGAGCCAGCAGCGTTCTAGACATTGTCCTGTTGTGCTCAACAAAATCCCATCAGGCCTTCTTGGATTCCCTATTAGGTTTTTTAAAGTGGCAAAACAGACCTCTGATCTGAAGGACAGAGGACAGTGAGTGACATGTGACATAGAGACTGCTCACGTGCCTATTAGGCGTCATACAGTTTATGTAGTTGAACCTTTGGGATTGAGGTACAGGGGTCAATGGTAGAGATTTAGTAAGGATCTAGAAGCAGATGCTCTCTCCAGGGGTTTGCATGTTCTGATGACCCCCCAAAAAGCTGTTGAATGCACATGATTCATCAGCATCAAGGAGGGGTTTGGAGACAGGCTACCTCTGAAGATGTAAAAGCATCCTTTTATGAAATTAGTGTAACTGGAAGCCTAAAACACATTGTCAAGCTCACTTAGGTTGTGAGATTTAGATGTCTGAAATAGAAAATTATAAATTTGCTGGATGTCCTAATTTCAGTATGTGTTGAGGGGATAAGCATCATATGCAAAGATTTTTTGGGGGGGAAGTACAGTTTGCTGACCTCAGCATGCTGGGAGTAGACCAGAATTCCAAAACTCACAGGTGTTTGCTTTTGGCTGATATTAAGAATAGTACTTCCAAACTTTTTTGGGGGGTTGTTCCTGCCTTTGGCTATTGTAAATAGCATTGCTATTAACATCCATATGAAAGTTTTTATTTATGCACCTGTTTTTAGTCTTTTGGGGTATATGCATTAGGAATGGAATTGCAGTAATTCTACGTTCAAATTTTTGAGGAAGCACCAAACTGTTTTCCACACTGGCTGAAGCTTTTCACGTTCCCACTAGCAATGGATGACGGTTTTGATTTCTCGACATCTTTGCCAACAGTTGTTACTTTCCATTGTTTTGATTATAGCCATCCTAGTGGGCGTGAAGTGGTAGCTCATTGTGGTTTTGATTTGTATTTCCCTAATGAATAATGATGTGGAACATCTTTTCATGTGCTTGTTGCCATCTGTAAGTCTTCTTTGGAACAGTATCTATTCAAGTACTTGGCTCATCTTCTGATTGTCCTTTTGTCATTGAGCAGTACATAGCTTGCTATTTTCTGTTCTTGTCCTTTAAGAGTGACATTGTGCAGCATGTCCTTGCTTGTCATGGACTCTTTTCACACAATATTATGTTCGGATTCTTCATGTATGCTAACTGCTCCCTTATTGTCCACTTTGCATTCACGATTTATTTTCCTTTATGCTTCTGATGGGCATTTCATAGTTTCCAGTTTTTGCCTATTCCAAATCATGCTGCAGTAAAAATTCTAACATGTCTCATGGTGAGCATTTCTATTCGTGTCTTTTGGTGCTGGTAGCTATCAGAAGATTGACTGATAGCAGTTTATACCACAAGCAAATAGTCTGAGTGATCTGGAGCCTTGGACACAGCTGTGATCCATAGGTTATTATTTCTTTTTTTTTTTTAAGATTTTATTTATTTGACAGAGAGACACAGAGAGAGTGGGAACACAAGAGGGGAAGTCGGGCAGGGAGAAGCAGGCTTCCCACGGAGCAGGGAGCCCGATGTGGGGCTCAATCCCAGGACCCTGGGACCATGACCTGAGCTGAAGGCGGACGCTTAACGACTGAGCCACCCAGGCACCCCCATAGGTTATTATTTCTAACATAGAATTTCCTTAAACAAGAGACTCTTGACACTCCTTAGCAAGCCATCACCTCTCATTACATCTGAAAGTGTGTTGACGTGCAGCTGTCTGCACCTCCAGGGGATAGGGGTCTCTAAGGCCAGAAACCATGTCTTGCCTTCATTGGTTCCTCTGTCACAAATGGGATTTTACCTTCTCTGGAGTTGATAGATGCAGTGGAGATTTATGGGCCAGACAATTATGGAATATTGATAGAATGAAAGATCTCCCTCAGTAAATATCTTAAGACTTGCTAAGACATGGTGTTTTCTTTCCTTTTTGCTTGTCCTTAGAACTATTTGCTCTGTACTTTCTTAGATTACTGTATGGAGTGCTTTTATCTGTAACAGATCAGCATCTTCAACTCCAACTGCACGCAGAGGTCCAGAGTATAGCTGTTCTGTAGTCAGTGTCTTTCTGCTAGTGCTAGGCATTTATTTCCATAGTTCTTTAAAGATGCCTTAGATTATTTTATTAGTTATTTTATATTAGTTATTTCATCAGTTCTAAAGTAGATAAATCTCTAAAGCTAATTGATGGATTTGCCTTCACTTCCCTCAGTGTAACTAAGAACATCAATACTATTCTCTTTTCTTATTAGATTAGAAGATAAAAAACACTTCTGGATTTATAGTTTGAAGGGACAGGGCATATGATGTCTTTATGATTATCTTTTATTTTGTTTGCCACTAATGAAGAGACTGAATAAGATTTCTTCAGAAGAAAAAATATCCAAATAACAATGTACTTTGGCTAGGAAAACTTTTCTTAAAATTCTCACTTGGCCTTCTGAGTTTGTTATTTTTGGAAGTTCTATTCCTGTGACTTTAAAAACATTTCTCTACCAATATGACCATATGATATAGATGAGGTAGTTATTTAGTCCATTTATAAACCCTTTTCTGTCCTGGTTTAGTTGTGTTGCATTCTAAATCATTTAGTAGATTAATGCATGTGCCGCCTGCTCTTAGAGATAATCTGGCATAGTGAAAGATTGGGGGTTTTTAGAATTGGACAGACCTGGTTCTCTTCTTTATTGTTGGAGTGTCCACAGACAACTTACTTAATCTCCCTGAGTCTTAGCCTCCACATATTTAAAATAGAAATAATAACATTTGCCTTGGAGGGTTGCTATGAGTTAAACACCATTAACAGAAGCAGTACAAAGAGCCTGCCACACAGTAGTCAAGAAAGAATTGCCTTTCCTTGCAAAAGTGTGCCATGCACACAGGAAAGAAACAAGGTGCCTGATAAGAAGAAACACTAGGGGTGCCTGGCTGGTTCAATCAGGAAAGCATGCAACTCTTGATCTCGGGGTGTGGGTTCGAGCCCCACGTTGGGTGTAGAGATTACTAAAACAATAATAGAAATTTAAAAAAACAACACTAAACTTCTACAGGTTTGAAGGAAATCCTGGCTTTAGTCAGGATTCATGTGAACATGGGTGGGTGATCAATGTCTTCATGCAGGAAGGCTTAATCTGGGCCAGCCCTGCAGTGCTGAGCACACAATGGGGTTGCCTCCCCTCTCTTCTGCTTCCGGAACAGGTGCTCCTGGGGTCGGACACCCTGGGCGGTGGCGGGGGGGGGGGATTGATGTTAGCAGAAGGGAACCCAGAAGGGTAAATGTCTTTCGAATGTTTTTATAAAAATGGGCACTTTACTTTGCAAGGTGCCCTTGGTGACTAGGTTCTCCCATTTTGGATGATGAGGGCAGGCATGAGGAATAGCAGTTTTTCAGGAGACAGAAGGCTTCCATTTTTTTTCCTTTTATCTCACTTGTACAGAGACTCTGTCTCCCTCAGGGGCATATAGAATAAAAAGACCTCCTAAAAATCAACCAGGCCAGAACTGCTCCAAGTTTTGGAGCAAGAGAAGTGCTTGGCAATGTGGCAGCTGTAGTAGGCAGAACTTCTCCTGGGAGCCCTGAGACCCACCATTGTCCTATTACATTCAACGAGCTCCTCAGGCTCTTGTCCTTGGAACTGTTACTGGAACAAGGGCCAGAGTGAACCTGCTTCCCGGTGAGCAATAGACAAAAGTCTTCACCAGGTGGGGTCACCTCACGAGGTCGCCTTTATTTGTACAAACAAGGAGATCATGGGAATCATTTCCAAAGCCGTGACTTCCCAAACAAGGGAAAGCAGGCTCCTTTCATTAGGGTTTGATATGAATATTCAGGAGGGAAGATTTTAACATTATAATGAGGCTGAGGGAACGGTTGGTCACTTCTGGCACTTTCTGATTCATGTGGGTTAGGGGTCTTCCTCACAATTTTTCTGTTCTAGCCATTCATTTGTTTCTAAAAGGTAACATTGACAGGTAGGCAGAACTTTCTAGTAGAAGTTTCCTAGTTCAGGGGGTCCTGCCAGTGACAGAACTGGGGTTCTTGCTCTATTGACTTGGGGGCCCTGCCTGTGTCATCATACCTTTTCATTGGTCCTTCTTTCATGGTTTTGCAAATAGAATTCAACCAAAACAACATGTACATAGAAAAATATGCACCATCAGAAATTAATTCCAAGCTGTCATCATCCCGCTGCATTTTAGGAAGGTATTTTAGACTTTTTAAGGTGCTGGTACCTGCTACCTTGTTCTTTGGTGATGGGTTGGGGCCATGGTTTCTGTTTGTTGCTGAGTCCATTGCATATTCTGAGCCACTGCTCTCCATATGAGCTAGGGCACTGACAGGAAGTTTCAAGAAGAGTCACATATGACTCTTGTAGTAAGATGCTGGACAAAACTTTTTCAAGGGGCGCCATGTTTCTACCCAGGCACTCCCAGACCCAGTGAGCCCCACCTGGAGGTGAGTTCTTTTTCTTTCCTGAGGATGCTCCTGTGCTCTATTCTTTCTGTCTTTATAAGTAATTCTACCCTGAAATTGGGAAGACATGTCAGTTATGATTCTGGCCACACACTGGGTGATTTGGATATTGCTTCAGGCCCTGTGTACTGACCACTTTACTAGAATGGACTTGGGCATCATTCCCGAAGGAGTGGCTCTTGGTTATTTGACAGCTGGAAAAGGTGATGTGTACAATTCTTACTTCCTTGGGATAGAATTTCATGTGGGCTATGTGATCCCAGGGTCTTGGTTGCCTGGAAATCATTCCCTCCAAATTCTCCAGTGGCAGAATCATAATTTACTTCATTTTTTTCCTAGTAAAAGATTTTTCTCTATAATGGAGAATTAAATACTATTGATGATCCACTAGCCTAGTACAGTAAATCATAAAAAGGTGGTTATATTATTATAGTTGCTGTTTGTCCTATACATTCGGTGATTATTGATTTAGTGCCTACCATACATCAGGCACAATTCTTGGCACCAGGCATACGATAGTAAACAAAATGGCCCAAGTTACCTGCCCACAAAGAGCTTTATGATAGGTAGTACTCTTATTTTATGGAAGAATAAACACAACCCAGAGAGTTTCTGTGACTTATGTCACTACCATTAGGTTGTCATCAGTGTTTGGATTTAAACCCAAGACTTATCTTAAAGCTAAGATTCCATTGATTTGTTTTGAAATGTGTAAGCGATCCAAATTATGCATATAAACAATCACCTTCCATGGGAGAAAATTAGTATAAATATCATTTGAATTAAAAAAGAAAGGAAGAACAAATTCTTACTCAAATGTTAGATTTGTTCCTGACTTTGGTCTTAACTGAAGCAAATGAAAACTTTGGCACTGATTATCCTTTCTTTCACTATGGTATGAGTACTGGAAAGGTGGAAGGAAACCTGTTTTAGAGGATCTGCCAAGTAGGGAAGTGATGGGGACAGGCAAGCTCATGTCAGCCAAGGGGTGTCATCCAGTCGTGGGAAAATCTCACTCACCAGTCAGGAATGAGTTGCTGACCCTCACAGGAAGCAAGGTGTTGTGGAAAGACCCTGCAGAGGATTTCAAAATACCATCACATCTGCCTAATATGAGAGAATTTTCTGAGGGCCAGAAAAATAAAATTAATAGGAGAAAAGTTATTTTTCCTCCTAGGCATTTGATAGGAACCAGAAACTATTTCTTTGGACTTAACAGTTGAAATAGGTCACTAGTTGCTTAGCAGGGACATGATGCTGTGAATACCCATGCTGTCTGTCCTTCACAGCCCCCTTGCTTTTCTAGAATAAAGATGGACTAGGATTAATTGGTAATTAGGCCATGGTTTTTCCTGTTTTGGTAATTAATGTCCTGTCTCCTTGCAAGGCTGTTTGATACAATACCCTGTTTCCACATCTGAGGACTTAGAATAGCATGGGAAGGCTTTCTGACAAGCAAAAAAAAAAAAAAAAAGTTGTAATAACCATAAACCTATAATATTAAAAGGGATGAGGTTTTTTTTATGATTTCTGCTTTGTTCAGTATGATGTTTTAGTCTTCAAGGGGAGGGGGCTCCAGTTTTCAAGGTGAAAACAGAACACATTTCACTGGAAAAACAAAGGGATAAGGAGAAAATCATATATTTTCCCTTGGCGGCTGGCAAAAATCAATTCTACTTCAACAATGCTTTAAAAACATTCCTGTTTTAAAATATGGTCTAGAGCCATGTTGAAATTTCCTAGTGGCAATCTGGAAAAACTACTAAAGAAGGCAAAAAGGGTAGTTTTTAAAATATTTTTCATTTTCCATCATAAAATCCCATTTTGGCTTAACAGCAAATAATCTCGTCAATTCCAGATTTCCCCATTCATTGAGGAAACTTCCGTCAATGCAAAGTTTTGCAAGTTCTTTGTGCAACTGTTGTGTGAGGGGCTAATGGGCATTATGGCGTGGGGAGCTCGTGAGGGGTAGAAAGGAATCACCAGTCCATGCCTTTGGTACCATAATACCATGTCTCGACATTGTGATACCATTTTCCCACATTGTCCCGTGACACAAAGGTATCCAGGTCACCTTGGGCTGGTCAGTGTGGGCGTTCTCTCAGGTCCTTCTGAGTCTTCTGGAATTGGCATCTGCTCCAGAATATTGTTTTACAAGTCACTGCTTCTGTAATGCCAAGAGCATTACATTTTTGGGCCTGCCTGCCTTCCACCTACCCCAAATGGCAGTTCTGTGTCTCATATTTCTTTCCTTTTTTTTTAAAGATTTTATTTATTTATTTATTTATTTATTTATTTATTTATTTATTTATGAGAGAGAGCAAGAGAGAGAGCATGCAAGCATGAGCGGGAGGAGGAGCAGAGGCAGAGGGAGAGAGAGAATCTCAAGCAGACTCGGGGCCGAGCGCAGAGCCTGATGTGGGGCTCAATGCCGCAACCCTGAGATTATGACCCTAGATGAAACCAAGAGTCAAACATTCAACCAACTGAACCATCCGAGTGCCCTTCTCATATTTCATTTGAGGGGTGACCATGAATGGAGAAGGAAATAGGCATTGACTTGGAGCTCAATGCTCTTCCAACATCCACAGGGCAGAATGCCTTGGGTCATTTGGTTGATCCATGGGAACCTCCATAAAATGCCCCCAGCAGCTGCCTCATAGGGGAGAGGTTAAGTGAGGTGACTCTGGAGGAAACATGTGGGCTTCTGAGGTGGTCAGCGCATGGCTGCTACTTCTTTCCTTCTCGTACAGTTGTTGACCAGGGGACCAGGAGCCAAATCTGAGGCGGAATCTTGGGGTTGGGATGATCCTGATGTCTTCTCCCTTCATAAACTGTATCTCATGGTCTTTCTGCAGCAAAGATTCATGAAATGCTTCAAGTTATTAGAAAAAAGACTGCTAGGAAAATGCAGGATCATTAATGTGACAACAGTGCTACCTCATTCAGTTTCATTCTGCCCATTCCCTAAAAATCTTTTCTTCTTCTCTCATCTTTTCCAGTGAGTGGTTATTTATTCATAAGAGACAGAGAGAGCGGTAAGCAGAGGGAGAAGCAGGCTCCCCGCCGAGCAGGGAGCCCGATGCGGGACTCGATCCCAGGACCCTGGGATCATGACCTGAGCCGAAGGCAGACGCTTAACCATCTGAGCCACCCAGTTGCCCAGAATTTTGCTTTTAAAAAGTTATTCTAGAACATTGCAGTATTGGGGGAAAAATAATATATATGTTTGTTTTTCCAATTTATTAGTCATGCTACATGGGTAGGATTTAAGAATCTTCAAATGAAAAGTAAGATTAGTGGTATCTTTTAACTGCTCAGGGTTCTGCTCTGAGCTCTGTGGATTGATGCAAAAATGACACAAGACAGTGCATTTCTGTCCAGACCCAGGGACGTCCCTCTTAAGGAATCTAATATCGTGCATTTTCTGGCAGCATCCCAGTTCATGGTGAAGTATGTCTAGAACACAAAGGACTAGGGATTGCTGATTATTAGAGCAATTAGCCTTTTTTCCCAATCACTGCTTGCCCAGTGGTGGCATGCAGTGGCCCAGCCTGGCGCTCTCTGTGTCTCCTCTCCCTGCTATCTGCTTCCTCTACGGAGTGGAGAAGAATCATGGCAAGCCAGCGATGGTCTTTGCTAAAGTCAAGATGGGGCTCCGGGGCAGCCCATTTCCTTATACTGAGCCTTCTCCCTCAAAAAGAAATTGGATGAAGTGGTCACAAACATTTTCCCAATGTTTCTCAAGCTTGCTTCTAACTGTGGTGTCTGCTTGTTTCAACCATGAATCAAAACACAGTAGTTTGTTTCAATATCATTGCAGTGAAGATATCGAATATTCTTTATCTCTCCCTACACCTGTGATGACATTAACAAGACTAGAGTACTAGAATTTATTGAGCCATTTTTATTCCTACGAATAGCCCAGGAATTCCAATCAGCCTGTAAGATGCTGGTTACTTTCAGGATTAAACTTATGTTACTTTCAAGTCAGGGCTGGAGCATCACATGATGGGAGGAGAAGAGAAAATTAGGGCAGAGACGGAATAGGAAAAGAGGCCGGGATGAAATGGAACAGCTTTACAAATGAGAATATTTGAGCTATATATAATAGGGTACATTTGTCCTCATGGTTCATAATAATCACAGTATTTTCAAGGACATTTCTTTTGCTAAAGGTTCTGTTGCCTGAATAAGCATGATTCACATTTTACCTGGTTTTAATGCAGCATTTATTAGGATGCTTTCATATTTTCTAAACCCCAATTTTAAAAATTATTTTTGGAACTCTGTACACACACTCCATACTGTGGTTGGGTATGTGTGTATAGCGTGTGTATCTCTGAGTGTAGGTATGTGTGTTTATGTGTAGGTTTGTGTATGCATGTGTGGGTGCCTGTGTGTAAGTTGGTGTGTATATGTGTAAATGTGCATGTATATAAATGGGGGTGTATGTGTGTAAGTGGGTATGTCTGTGTGTGTATGTGTTTATGTATGTGTATGTTTCTGTTTTGTGTTTATATGTGTATTTTCATGTGCATTTATGCATATGTGAGTGTATATGTGTAAGTGGGTGTGTTGTATGTGCATATGTGTGTGTCTGTAACTCTTTGCGACAAATGCTACACCTATTACAGGAGCAAAGTTTTCATGTTTATGCTTTCAGAACACTATAACCTCAACTTCCTGCACCATGTTGATTGGCAGAAATAAAGTTGCAAAACAAATGCTCTGGTTTGTACCTTCTACTAACAGCATCGTATTTGTTGACAACTCCTACTGAATTAAATGTCATTTTTTTTCTTGTTCTTCTGTCAGTTAAGTGTCTTCAGAAAGGTCCATTTTCATTCTAGAAACCATACTAATTTAAACAGCATTATAGTTCAGGTTTGGAAAATATAATAAATAGCTTCATACTTACAAGCTTTATTGATAGGCTAAATTTATGTTTTCATTTACTTCTTTCGTTGTTGGTGTTGTTGGAGTCTTTATGTTAAGTGACACAATTACTAGAGATAGTTAAAGAGTTTTTATGCCGTAGCTGCTGAAACTAGAACCAGGGGAAAATGCCCTGGACAGAGGTTGTGAGCTAAGAGAATGTCTTCGGTACTATGATGCCTGCTGATGAGCATTCGAGGAATGGATTATATTTCTAGCTCCACAACTACTTATTTTGAGTGGGTGAAACATTCTAATTTATATTTATAAACTAAGACGAATGGGTTGCATCTTAATTTTTCCATAATTAATTGATTCTAAAATATACATTGTGGAATAGGAAACAGTATGAAATTAGGAGCAGTACATAGAGGGAGGTCTCTTCTTTCAGATCCAGACTATGTCCCTTGGTAGAAGGTGTATGGAGTATAAGAAAAATTGAGCAAATATCGCTGGATTTATTTATGTTCTAGTCTTTCTAAGAACTAACTTTTAACAGTGTTAATACTGTATGTGTGTTTTCTCCTTCATTGATTTCTGCTCTTATTTTTATTAATTTTTCCTTCTTCTTTTGGCTTAGCTCTTCTCTTCACACATGGATCAATGTAATCTACTCTGTTAACAGTCTAAAAAAGAAAAACTAGATGATTGTATCAACCGATGCAGAACAACCACTTGACAACAATCAACAGCTAATCTGTCAAAAACTAGGAATACGATATAACATCTTCAAGTTGATAAAGAAGATCTACAGAAAGACCTGTAGATAACGTCGTACTTAATGGTGAAAGACTGAATATTTTCCCCATCAGAACAGGAACAAGGTGATGTCTGTGCTTACTACTCCTCAGGGGGACTCTGAGTGAGACTGAATTCCACTACTGTGTTATTCAGCACACAATGAGATCTTGTGTTTAATTTTCAGCAATGTCAGTCCTGTGGCTGCAAGAAATAGGACTTTTTGTTTTTTGTTTTTTTGTTTTTTGTTTTTTTTTTTAGGGATGGCATGGAAGCCCTCTGATTCACAGGCCATCATCTCAGAATTAAAAGATCTGAGCTTGTTCTTTTCTCTCAATGAAAATTTAATTATACTAAAAATTATTCATCACACACCACAGTCATCAACACTGCTGTAATAGTCAAGGGCAGCAAACACTTGGGCTCCCAAAGTGTGTGTGTTACATGGTGCTTTATCATTGTTCAGCACAGATGGTTAGTGTTCTTGGTTAAATTTTATGTCCCGCATGCCATGGATTACTAGCACCTCGTCTTCCATGAGGCAGGAGCTCAGCATTGCACTGGGCGCGAAGGCATGAGCAAGCTAACTCCCAGATCCCTTCCTTATGGGTCCATCTTCTGGAACTGCTCTTGCTATCAAGTTGGATCCCATCAGGAGACAGAAACTGCAGTTTTTCAACCTGGGAAACTATAAAGAAGTATTAAGCTGGTATAGGAGAAGCTGGTAACTGTAGAAGTGGAAGAAGAACCCTAAAGGGTACTTTAGGGCTTATGCAAGAGGACCCGAGGAAGGACAAACTTGGAAGGGAAATCTGGACTTTGTTGAGCAAGGTGTGATTCCGGACCACTAGATGGCAGAGAAGTTTGCGGGATTCCTCCAACTAGAGGTGGTCCCTAATCACAGGGAAAGCAGCAATAATTCTGGGGCCCAGGTGAGCTGAAGCTTGTAGGCAGACATACAGAGGGAGTTGGGGCACAACTGTAGGCACTTTTGGAGTTAGGCTGGTGAAGGAACATACAAGAACCAGGAAGGGAAACCCATTCCTCTTGCAATGTCTCTTTACAACACTCCAGAGCACTCCACTGCCAAAGCTCACCATCATTCCAGCTGGCAAGAGAAATATTTATTTATACATACATTTTATTTATTTATTTGACAGAGAGAGAGAGAATGAACGAGAGAGCACAAGCAGGGGGAGTGGCAGAGGGAGAGGGAGAAGCAGACTCCCGGCTGAGCAGGGAGCCTGACATGGGGCTCCTGGGATCATGACCTGAGCCAAAGGCAGCCGCTTAACTGACAGACACGCAGGCGCCCCAACAAGGGGAATATTTATAAAACATATTCTTTTCTAGCTGGACCACAACCCACATCCCAGACAAGCCCTGGACAGGACCCCACCCCCTCTGGAGAAACAGTCACCTCCTGCTCTACCTGGCCAAGAGTCAATCTCCCCACACACCCTCCCCCAGGGGCACAGCTGCAACCCTCTCACATCCTTAAAACCACTTGAAAGGTCCAGCCTAACCGAAACTCGGGGCGACATCTATCTTGATGTCTGGCTCCTCTCCACCCTTAGAGAGTGAATAAACTCTATCTTGCTTGTTGCTCTACCCTTTGTATAATTCTTTGCTGGCCGCATCACTGGCCACCCTAACAACTGTCATTCTTTTCTTTTTTTTTAAGATTTTATTTATTTATGAGGAGGGGAAGGGGTAGAGGGAGAGGGAGAAGCAGACTCCCCGCTGAGCAGGGAGCCTGATGCGGGGCTCCATCCCAGAACCCTGAGGTCACGACCTGAGCCGAAGGCAGACACTTAACCGACTGGGCCACCCAGGTGCCCCACATTCTGTCATTCTGATTGATTTTATTTGTGTCTTCTTCTTCTTTTTTTTTTTTTTTTTACTTTGTCAGTCTGCTAAGGGTTTGTCAAATTTGTTGGTGATTTCTAAGAATCAATTTTTGGTTTCATTGATTTTTTTCTATTATTTTATTTCTCTATTTTGTTTATTTCTGCTCTAAACTTTACTATTTCTTTCCATCTGCTAGCTTTGAGTTTAGTTTGCTTTCCCTTATCTAATTCCTTATGTTGTGAAGTTATGTTATTGAGACCCTACTTCTTTTTTTAATGCAGGCATTTACACCTATAGATTTCCTTCTGAGCACTTCTTCCACTGCATCCCTTGAGTTTTGGTAAGTCGTGTTTTCATTTTCATTGCTCTATAAATGTTTTCTAATTTCCCTTTGATTGCTTCTCTAGGAGTGTATTGTTGAGTTTCCACATATTTGTGACTTTTCCTGTTTTCCTTCTTTAAGCATATTGGGTAGATTAACCCACTGACTTCTGGCCTCCAAGGTTTCTGATGAGAAATTGAGATAATCTTATTGGGGATCTCTTGTATGTGATGAGTCACCTCTTCCTGGCTGTTTTTAAGATTCTTTCTTTGGCTTTACCTTTCAACATTTTGTTTACTATGTGTCTCTGGGCAAGTATCTTTAATTTATCCTACTTAGAGTTTGTTGAACTTCTTGAATGTGTAGATTAATTTATTGCAGTTTCAATCCTTTAAATTTGGGAGGTTTTTTGGCATTATTTCTTCAAATATATTTTCTGCCCCCCCTGAAAAGATTTTTATTTATTTATTTGAGTGAGAAAGAGAGAGAGAAAGAGAGCAAGCACAAGGGTGGGGAGGCAGAGGGAGAGAGAGAGAGAGAGAGAAGCAGACTCCCTGCTGAGCAGGGAGCCCAACAAGGGGCTCGATCCCAGGACCCCAAGGTCATGACCCAAGCTGAAGGCAGACACTGAACCAACTGAGCCACCCAGGCCCCCGTCTGCCCCTTTCTATCCCTCTTCTCCTGCTGGCATTCCCACAGTGCCTATGTTGGTCCACTTGATAGTGTTTTACAGGTCCCTTAGTCTCTGCTAATTTTTTTTCATTCTTTTTTCTTTCTTTCCTCAGACTTGATAATTTCAAATGTTTTCTTTAAGCCCACCAATTCTTTCTTCTGCATGCACAAATCTGCTTTGGAATCCCTTTGTTGTATTTTTCATTTCAGTTATTATACTTTTCAGCTTTAGAACTTCTTTTTGGTTCTTTTTAAAAAGAAATTTATCTTTTTATTGATATTATTTTTCCACATATTATTTTCCTCTTTGTCTATGTCTTCCTTTATCACTTCGAGCATCTTTAAGGCAGCTCTTGTAAAATCTTTGTCCAATAAGACTGACACCTGGGCTTCCTCAGGTACATTTTCTGTTGATTTATTTTGTTTCTCTGCATCAGCTATACTTTCCTGTTTCTTTTTATGCCTTGCTATTTTTTTTATTGCAAACTGGAGTTTTGAATCTTATAATGTGGAAATTGGAAACAAGATTCTCTCTTTTAACCAGGGTTTGGTGTTTTTTTATGTTGTACGGTGCCTCTGTGCTGAGGTGTCTTTTCTGAGCTGCATCTTCCCTTGGGTAAGCATGGTGGTTTTCTAAATCCCCCCTTATACACAGTTGTTTTAACATAAAAAACAACAGGTGTGACTCTTTTAAATCTTCTGGAAGCCACTTCAGCTGGTGGAAGTTGAAATATTGGTGGCCAGCCTCCCTGTCCACATCTCATCAATCGGAGCAATAACTCCCAATGAGAATCTAAGACCCTCATATTTGGATGGCAAGATTATCACTGGCAACCCTGGTCCAGTAAACTGCCTCAGAAATATGGGTCGTATTCTATACAGCTGCCTGATATGGGTCTAGGTAGCTGCCACTACCTTCATGCCTTAAATAAACTAAGTTAACCAAAATTTCCCAGGCAAGCTATCCCCTGAATATTACAAGTTCTCAAAGAAACTACAGAGTTCCAAAGTGTTTGCTTCAGTTAGTTTCTGCTAGTATAATTGTTGTTCAGCTGGAGAGATGGATGCCTGGGGCTTCCAACACCACTGTCTTTTCTGTCTTCACTCCTATGAGGATCAATCTTAACAGCAAAGCATAATTACTTATTTAACCTTACTGGTTTCCGTGCATTGGATATTTAATTTTCTAATTGGATATTTCTAATTTTTAAGTTTTTCATTAAACTTAAAGTGTCTATGGCCTGTTCTATTGACTAGCTGGAAAATATGACTTTAAAAAACCTGGACATTTTGATTAATCAGAAAATTACATTGCACTAATATCCTAGTCAATCAAGCATCCATATGTCACTCTAGTAACACTTTGCAGGGTAACTGAAATAACTTTTCTTTGCCATTACTGATTATTGCAGAGTGTGAAATAATTATAAAAGTATAAAAGCCCTTAAGGAGAGCAATTTACCTGTTCTTGGCATTAATATTTAGGAATAGAACCAGTGCCCTCTGGGAACAATCAGCTCAAGTGACTTCAAATTTTTGGAGAGTATCATCATGGCCAAAAAAAAAAAAAAAGTAATTATAGATAGATTTCAGTGTGAAAAAATTATAAATTTACTTTTTATAGCTCTGAGTTTGGTGATATAATTGTACCTCAGGGCATGACTTAACAAGAGGGACTGAGAAAGGAAATGCCATTGACTTCTCTAGCTGTGCACTTCGTGGGATATAGTTTTATAATGAAGACCCTAGACAATTATGAAACTTCTGAAAGAAGCTTCCTGTATGTATATGCATCTGTGTTTTTAAAATTTATACTGGATTGGCATTATAAGACTTGATGGGGTCTAAAAACATTAAAAGGGGATATGAGGACTAACACAACATAATAAAATTAAAAATAAGAACAAAGAAGGGAATATGAGGATCTATGCCAAATAAAAAAGGACTGTCAGAATGCCTAATTGTGTATGAGTCCATTTATTAGCAGTATAGGTCTCTAAGAAACTAGCGATCTAGAAACCTATCTCCTGAGAGCAAACAACCCTGAGTTTGAAATTCAAATCTCTCAGAATGGAAGGTGGTGATCCTCAAGAATGTTAGCATCTTATCACTAACCTTGCAAAACTGGATTATAGCACAGCCCAGCTACTTATTAACTGCCTTATTAGTCTCCTTCCTGGGCCTCGGTTAACTCATCCATGGAATTGGGGAGTTAGACTAGATATTCCTAAAGTCCATCCTAAATGCACCTCTTCTGGCCTCACATTTCGATCATTGAGTTAAGCTTCCTGCTTCCACAGGTGTTCTTTGTACAGCGACCTTCTACAGCTGTTGCCAAGCTAGCTCCCTAGAGAGGGCTCTAGGCAGGGTAGAAGAGTCTGGATTCATTGTACATACGTCTCTTTGAAAACCAGTGCTAGTCTTCCTGACCTATCTTTTTTAGCAAGTTAGATCTCGCTTCCATTTGTCAGTCTACCTCTTCCAGGTCTTATATTTTCAGCAAATCTTAGACAGTTCCATTAAGTTCTGAGACCGTGTTTCCAGAATCTTCAACTCCTGTTTGTTTTCCTCTAGAGCTACATCTGTTCATGAATGTTGCTATTATAGTGTGGCCACCCTCAATGAGGTTATTCAAATAGTCTGATTATGGATCAGTATGATGGGACTTGCTGTGTTCCTTCAATGGTTAGACATGTTTTTCATACTTAATATTTCTAATTAGTATGATTTTTTTTAAAGATTTTATTTATTTATTTATTTATTTGAGAGAGAGAATGAGAGAGAGAGAGAGAGCATGAGAGGGGGGAAGGTCAGAGGGAGAAGCAGACTCCCCGCTGAGCAGGGAGCCCGATGTGGGACTCGATCTCGGGACTCCGGGATCATGACCTGAGCCGAAGGCAGTCGCTGAACCAACTGAGCCACCCAGGCGCCCCGTCTAATTAGTATGATTTTTTAAAATTAAAGTGCATATTTAATCTAGTGTTTTCTCCTTTAGTCCTCTTAAAATATTAATGCTGTCTCTTATAATTAATAATTACTTGGGAGGGCTGACAAAAATTTGATAAATTCCTCTGATATTTTCACTACATCTCTAATAATGTACTAAAAGGTAAATTTTTTAAAGTACAACTATCTTGCCATAATCAGTCCTAAGGGAGTGGCTTTTATTCTGGAGTTATACTGGAATTTTAATTTCTTAATAAACTCAAGTCAATGTTTCTCTCCTGTGGTGCATATGTTAACAATTATGTCAGTATTATTTTAATTATTATGGTTCCAGGAAACTGCTATTTGATGCTGACTCTCCACTTCCGTTCAAATGCTAATGGGTCAGGAGCTCTGTGGTTCCAGAAGTTCCATCAGCTATTGATAACCAGACTCACATTTTATTAGTATTGTCATTGCTGCTGTGTTTATCACGTTCTCAGCCTCTTCTGCAGAATGACATCTGTGAGAATTTTTATGTAATTCAATTTTTTTTAAAGATTTTATTTATTTAATTGACAGAGAGAGAGAGAAAGAGAGACAGCGTGAGAGGGAACACAAGCAGGGGAAGTGGGAGAGGGAGAAGCAGGCTTCCAACTGAGCAGGGAGCCCGATGCGGGGCTCAATCCCAGGGTCCCAGGATCATGACCTGAGCCAAAGGCAGACGCTTAACCAACTGAGCCACCCAGGCGCCCCTATGTAATTCTAATTTTGAATTTTCCTTAACATACCAGCACGCTTAGTTATTTTTTTTTAAAGGAGACTGATTAATTTCTATTCCCTGCCATCCTCTTTCCTCTCTGCTTTGCTTTTCCCCCCTCAACATGTGAACATTACCATATCGAATTGGAGACATTGAACAATTTCTTATTATTTTGTGAATGCGTAACTGGATTGAAATAGTTTTCAGCTGTAGTTTAAAAACAAAAATCAGAACCAAAACTTTTACGCTGGTGGGAAAACTTGCTTATGAGAGTGCTCATAGCACTAATAGGGTTGGACAAAAGGAATGGTTAAATTTCAGTTTTATGTATGTGCTTACATAATGAATCCTATTAGGAGTCTTGCCACAAGAACATACACAATTAGCTCAATCCAAATGTACTATGCCACTGTCTCTGTATTAGCCAGTCTTTCATTCCCACTAGCTTTTTCCTGATGTTCTTTGGAAAAGATAAATCCTTATAAATGTCACAAAGCTCTAGACCTTGGCTTAACTGCACTTGGCCTTTAGATAATAAAAGAGAAGTAGCCAAAACAACGCAGTAATGGTACATTAATTTATAACCTCTAGCTGAGTTTTTAAAATCACAAAAAGTTTACATCTGACTTTTTGAAGTCATGCTTTTCTGCTTACTTATTCTATCATTTATTAAGTGAAGAGTATTTAAGTCTCCTACTATGTGTATTTGTATATTTCTTCTTTCATATTGATTAGCTTTTGCCTCATGGATTTGAAGTTTTTTGTTAGGCGCATACACATTTAGGATTGCCATATCTTCTTGGAGAATGGACACATTTACCATTATAAGAATGCTAATTACATATATAATTAACTTTATCCATTCATTTGTTGGTTAACATTTAGGTTGTTTCCATATCCTGGCTCTTGGAAACAAGGCTGCAGTGAACAAAACAGTATCTACCTAGTATACTAGCTTTTCAAAATAGTATTTTTGTTTTCTTGAAATAGGTACCCCACCGTGGAATTCCTGGGTCATATGGTAGTTCTATTTTTTATTTTTTGAGAAGCCTCCACACTGTATCCCATAGTGTCTCCACTATTTTACATTCCCAACAACAGTGCACCAGGGTTTCCTTTCTCCACATCCTTACCAGCAAGTTATTTCTCGTCTTTTTGATACTAGTCATTCTGACAGGTGTGAGGTGATGTCTCATTGTAGTTTTGGTTTGTGTTTCCCTGATGATTAATGTTGAGCATCTTTTCAAGGGCCTCTTGGCCTTCTGCATTTCTTTGGGAAGATGTCTATTTAGGTCCTCTGCTCCTTTTTAAATCAGATTTTTTTTTTTTGTTACTGAGTTGTATGAATTTTTTAAAAATATATTTTTGATATTAATTCCTTATCAGATAAATGATTTGTAAGCATCTTCTTCGATATAATTAGGTTGTTTTTCTTTTTGTTGATGGTTTCCTTTGCTGCACAGAAACTTTTTAGTTTGGTGTGGTCCCATTTGTTTATTTTGGCTTTTGTTGCCCTTGCCTTCAGAGTCAGATCCAAAAAGAAACTACACTAAGAGGATATTACTGCCTGTGTTTTATTCTAGGAGTTTTATAGTTTTAGGTTTTACATTCAAGTCTTTAATACATTTTGAGTTGATTTTTGTATATGGCATAAGATAGAAGTCAAGTTTCTTTCCTTTGTATGTAGCTGTCCAGTTTTACGAACATTTAATAAAAGACCGTTCTTTCACCATTGTATGTCCTTGCCTCCTTTGTCATAAATTGACCATATATGTGCAGGTCTATTTCTGGGGTATCTGTTCTGTTCTGTTCATCTCTGGGTCTGTTTTTATGACAGTACCATACTATTGTGATTATTATAGCTTTCTTGCATAATTTGAAATCATGGAGTGGGATACCTGCAGCTTTGTTCCTCTTTTTCAATATTGCTTTGGCTATTTGGCGTGTTTCGTGGCTCCATACAAATTATTTATTCTAGTTCTGTGAAAAACAGTATTGGAATTTTGACAGGAATTGCATTGTATCTGTAGATTGCTTTGGGTAGTATGGGCGTTTTAACAATATTAATTCTCCCAACTCATGAGAATGGAGTATCTTGCCATTTATTTGTGTCATCCCCAGTTTCTTTCATCAATGTCTTACAGTTTTCAGTATGCATGTCTTTAACCTCCTTAATTAAATTTATTCCTAGCTATTTTATTCTTTTTGATATAATTGTAAATGTCTGGTCCTGGATGTTTGCTTGTTGGGAAGTATTGATTAGCAATTCAGTCTCCTTACCAGTAATCAATCTGTTCAGAGTTTCTGTTTCTTTATGATTCAGACTGTGTGTTTCTGGGAATGTATCCATTTCTTCTAGGTTGTCCAATTTCTTGGCTTCTATTTTTTTCTTAGTAGTCTCTTGTGATCCCTTGCATTTCTTGTGACATTAGTTATGACTTCTCATCTGTTATTTCTATTTTATCTAGTTGAACCCTCTCTTTTTCTTGGCTAGTCTAGCTAAAGGTTTGTCAATTTTCTTGATCTTTACAAAGAACCAGCTCTAAGTTTTATTGATTTTTTTATATTGCCTTTATAGTTTCTATTTTATTTGTTTCTGCTTTGATCTTTATTATTTCCCATTTTCTAACTTTGAGCCTTGTTTGTCCTTTTTTTTTTTCTTCTAGTTCCTTTAGCTGTAAAATTAAATTGCTTGTTTGAGATTTTTCTTGATTCTTGAGGTAGGCTTGGGTTGTTATAAACTTCCCTCTTATAACTGCTTTTCTTGCAGCTCATGGATTTTGATATGTCTTATTTCTGTTTTTTTTTTTGTTTGTTTGTTTGGTTTTCTTTTTTCTTTTTTTCCTTTTTTTGTCTCTTTTTTCTTTTTTCTTTTCCTTTTTTCTTTTTTTCTTTTTATTCCTTTTTTCCTTTTTCTTTTTTTGTTCTTTTTTGTTCTTTTTTGTTCTTTTTTCTTTTTTTATTTGTTGTTTTTAAAGATTTAATTAATTTATTTATTTGAGAGAGTACATAAATGGGGGGAGGGGTAAGGCAGAAGGGGAGGGAGAAGCAGGGAGCCCAACGTGGGGCTCGATCCCAGGACCCCAAGATCATGACCTGAGCTGAAGGCAGACACCTAACCGACTGAGCCACCCAGGTACCCCTGATTTGTCTCATTTCTATTTTCATCTGTCCCTAGGTATTTTTTGATTTCTCTTTTGATTTCTTCAATCATTGATTGGTTGTTCAGTAGCATGTTGTTTAATCTCCGCATATTAGTGGTTTTTCTAGTTTTCTTCTTGTAATTGATTTCTAATTTCATACCATTGTGGTTGGAAAGGATGCTTGATATGATTTCAATCTTCTTGAATATACTGAGACTTGTTTTGTGGCCTACCATGTGATGTATCCTGAAGAATGTTTCATGTGCACCTGGGAAGAGTATGTATTCTGCTTCTTTCGATGGAAAGTTCTGTCCATGTCCATGAAGTCCATCTGGTCTAATGTGTTGTTTAAGGCTGATGCTTCCCTGTGTATTTTCTATTTGGATGATCTATCCATCGATGTAAGTGGGGGGTGTTAAAGTTGCTTACTTGTATTGCAGTGTATTGTATTTACTTGTGTCATTTTCTCCCTTTAGGTCTGTTAATATTTGTTTTATATATTGTAGTGCTCTCACATTTTGTTCATATGTATTTATAAATGTTGCATCTTCTTGCTAGATTGACCACTTTATCATTATGTAACACCCTTGTCTATTATTACAGCCTTTAGTTTAAAGTCTATTTTATCTGATATGAGTATAGTGGCAACAGCTTGTCTTGGTTCTCACTTACATGAAATATCTTTTTATGGGCCTTCACTTTCAGTGGTGCATGTGTCCTTACTTTGAAGTGAGTCTCTTGTAGGCAGTGCAGAGATGAGCCATCTGACCATGGCATGGTTTCAGCACAGGGGGACAGGGCGCTTACCTGGCTTGCTCTGGTGTGGCTGCAATATAGGGTAGAGCTGGGGTTCTTCTGGCTTGCTGTGGTGTGACTGTGGTGTGTTTGTGGAAGGGTGTGCCCAGGGGCACTAGTAGGTCAGAGTGCCAAAATGGGACCTGCCAGCACGAGCATTAACAGGTAGAATGGGATTACAACAATGGTGCCCACCAGCACTTTTATTCCTGGAAAGAGTCATAACAGGCTTCTGCCTCTCTGGAAGTCACTTTAAGGTTAGTAGGTGAGTCTTTTCCACATATGGTCTAGTCCTTTCAAAATGCTGCTTTTGTGCTGGGTCCCAGGCTGAGTGAATCTGTGTGTGAGCCCTTTAAGAATGGATTGTCTATTCCCTATCGTTCTGTGGTTGTCCTGGATATACTCCCTATTGTTTTTGAAAGCCAAGTATATGAATGAATTAATTAATTAATTGTTTTTATTTTTATTTATTTTATTTTTTTATTATGTTCAGTTAGCCACTGTATAGTACATCATTAGTTTTTGATGTAGTGTTCAATGAATGATTCATTAGTTGCATATAACACCCAGTGATCATCACAAAACGTGCCCTCCTTAGTACCCATCACTCTGAAAGCCAAGTGTTCTGGGGGCTTATTTCTCTGGTGCAGGGGTTGTCTGATATAGAAGACAAGCTCCTTGACCCTGAGGAAAAGTTCCATATCTTTGAGATCCCTCCTGATTGTGTGTTGCCCTGCCTGGGGAGGTGTTTTTGGTGAGAGCATGTCTCTGCTGCTCTTATCTATCTCAGTGGAGCTCTTTTATCATTTGTGGTGGAGGCACTGTTCATTTAGTTTTCAGGACTCTTTTAGAGGGGGTATTATTCCATATGCAGCTATAGGTTTTTTTTTGTTTGTGGAGGAGGTAAGTTCACGATCTTCCTACACGACCATCTTGAACCAGCTCTAAAAATAATTTTTTTTTCAGTAAAATGAAATAAAAGGAGGATAAAGATTGCAAAATGGGGAGGTAGGGACCGGGACCTTTTGGAAAAAGAAGGTGATCCGAGAAGTTTTTACTATTACAGTGCCTTTTTAACAGAGCAGCTGGAAGCAAGGGCAGGGCCACGTAAATGTCTGGGGGAAACAAGTGAGGACAGAGCCAACAGCAAATAAAATGGAAGGCTGTGGATGTTTGAGGAAGAGCACAGAAACAAACTAAACAATGCAGAGAAGGGTAGGGGTGAAAGAAAGGGGGACTGCTGGGAAGGGTGGAGAGCCTGGTTAGCCTTGGTAAACACTTTAGACTTGACTGCATGAACTGGAAAGTTCTTCTGGTGTTTTGAGCAGAGGGGTGGCGCTGTCTGCCTTGTGTTTTAGAAGTCTCACTCCTTACGGTTTTTAAGAATAAACTGTAGAGGCACAAGATATAAAGTAGCAGAGGCCATCTGAGTTAGGAAACTAGCAAAACCCCAGGAAAAGGTGATAATGGTTTGGGTAAGAGCAGGAGGAGGGGTGAGACATTGCTAGACGCCAGTTAAAATTCTGAAATAGGGCCAATGGGATTGGTTGATATGTGATATGGGACGTGAGTTGGAAATTAAGGACGACACCAAGAATTTTTGCCTAAGCTATTAGGGGAATGGACTTGCCGTTAGCTGGGAATAGAAAGATTGGGGGAAAAGATTCAAGAGAGCAAGGACAAGAGACAAGGTAAGGTCAAATGACTTCTAGACACTTGGTTTGAGCCAACGCATATGCAGTTAGACACATGAGAAGGAGTTCAGGAGAATAAGTCCAGGCTGGAAATATAAACCTGTGAGTCACCAGCATACCAATGAAATTTAAAGTCATGAGACAATATTAACTCCCTAAGGAGTTAGAGAAAAGCAGAATGAGAAGGTAAGGATAAATTAACAAAGAAAACATAGATACTGTGGCTCTTAAGGTAGGAGAATAACCAGAGAATGTAGTGCCTAGAAGCCAAATGAAGACATCTTTCCAATGAGGAGGTTCTGGTGGTCATCAATGTCAATTGTTGCTCCAGTGTTTGTTAAGGTGAAGATTTGAAAATAAACTTTGGATGTAGAAAGTGGTCAGTGATGTCTAAGACAGGCAATTTTGGTAGGAGGGGAAGCCTGCTTGCGTGAATTCTAGATAGAATTGGAAGAGAATGGCCAACAGTTACATGCAGATACAAACAGGTTTGGAACAGTCCTCTAGATACATATAGATGGCCAACAGGTACAAAAAAAGATGCTCAATAGCAGTAACCACTGGGCAAATGCAAATCAAAACTACAATGAGATACCACCTCACACCTGTTAGAATGGCTACTGTCAAAAAGAAAAGAAATAACAAGCATTGGTGAGGACTTGGAGAAAAGGGAACACTTGTGCTCTGTTGGTGGGAATGTAAATTAGTGAAGCCAGTATGGAAAACAGTATGGATATAGGCTGTGGTTGGAATAATTCTGTTATTATTTTTTTTAGAGAGGGAGGGGGAGGGGAAGGGGAGAGAGAATCTTAAGCAGGCTCGATCCTAGGACCCTGAGATCTGAGACCCTGAGCAGAAATTAAGAGTTGGACACTTAACTGACTGAGCCACCCAGGCTCCCCATTGTTGGAATAATTCTAAACACACTCCTCCAAGATTCCTGTCCTCTTATTATTCAATCAAACACTGATCTAGGTACCACTGTGAAGAGGTTTTTGCAGATGTAATTAAAACTCTGAGTCAGTTGACCTTAAGACATAGAGATTGTCCAGGTGGGCCAGATCCAATCAGGTGAACTCTTTACACACAGGGTTTGTCTGGCTGGTAATAGAAGAAAAGGTCAGAGAGATTTGAGGCACAGGGGCATTCCACACATCACTGTTGGCTTGAAGATAGAGGAAGACACATGAGAAGGAGCGGGCGTGGCCTTAAGATGCTGGGCGGGGACCCAGGATGACAGGCAACAAAGGAGGGACCTCCCCGACAACTCTAAGGAACAGAAGTCTAATAACCTGAATGAGCCTAGATGCAGATTTCTCCTGCAAGGCAAGGAATCTGCTGGCTAACACCTTCCTTTCAGCCTTGTGATACTCTGAGCAGAGAATCCGGCTGTGCTAGAAACCATGTTAATAAATGGGTATTGTTTGAAGCCACTAAGTTTGTGGTTATTTGTTATGTAACAACAGTAAATGAAAACACAAGCCTTTATATTTCCTTTGCTCAGGATCCAGATGAGTTTCAGAACTAGGTCATTTGAGATTATGCAGGTGGCATTCAACCAAGTTAGCTGGGGCCATGTAAGATCAAGTTGTCTCTCAGATTCACCAATATACCCATGAAGTTGTAATGGTCTCATAACAATGGATATGATTAATGAGGTCTTTTTCTCAAATTTGCTGGGTTAACTTTGACCACGACTCAATTATAAAGACAATAAAAATCTTCACTTTCAGTTTTATTTATTTTTTCTCCACTCACTATTGTCTCTGACAATCTTTTTTTCTGAAAGAGGAAAGCTAGTCTTTTAAACAAGTGATACTGGAGAAAATGGACATCCATAGGCTCAAAAAAATCTCAACCCAACCTTCACACCTTTCACACTAATTAACTCAAAACGGATCAAAGCTTAGCTATAAAACATAACATTATAAAACTATTAAAACAAATCCTAGGAGAAAACCTTTTAGATGCAGGGACAGGCAAAGAGCTCTTAGTTCTTTTTTGGTGAGTACCTTTTAAGGAAATTTTATTTCCAATAATAGATTTATGTGTACCTTTAGTTATTTTGAGGAAAAAAAGGAAAAGTATTCATTTTGCCCTTCCACGTTTATAGACAAATCACAAAGATTGATTCTTCATTATAAACCCACAGATGGTCAATATTAGAGCCATCCAGTGTTTTCCTGAGGAAAAAACCTCTCTTTATGCTCATGAAAGTTTTGGAGGATTAGGGGTAGAACCAGAGGGTTGGGAGTGAGTTGGTGATGCTAGCAGTGTTGGTGTGGAGCAGGGAGGGGATGCTCCAAAGTCAAGTTCAAGTCCACCTGGAAGAAACTCCTGGAGAATGAAAAGAGTTACTTGGGCTTCAGATCTGCTAATCAACTTTAGTGTGCCATGTTATGCAGAATAATGAAAATGGTATTTTCCAGCAGAAACTGGAATAGGTAATACAAATTTAAGGATGCTAAAACACACATATGTATATACACACATGTAATATATACACAGATATACATGTGTATATATATATGTGTGTGTGTGTGTCTGTATTTTTTCTTCCAGCTTTATTGAGGTATGACTGACAAATAAAAATTATATATATTCAGGTTGTACAATGTGATGTTTTCATTTACCTACATATTGTGAAATGATTTCACAATCATCTCACGAGTAAACCCAGGAAATCATACCACAATTAAGCTAATTATTATATCCATCACCTTGCATCTTTGCTCTTTTCTTGTGGTGAGAACCCTTGAGAACTACCCTCCTTGCAAATTTCAAGTATATAATACATTATTATTAACTATAATCACCATATTGTACATTAAATTTCTAGAACTTATTCATCTAATAACTGAAAGTTTGTACCCTCTGTATATTTGTAATTTAAATTGTTAGGCAATAAGCATGCCAGCATATTTTTCTACCCTCTCTCTCACACATCTTTCAAATAATGTCTTGAAACATGTTCAGTAATTTAAAAATAATTTCCAAAGAGGGAAAAGTGCATGCCGTCTGGATTGTTCACTACCCTGTTTTCTATGAATTTGTTAATGAACCAATGGCTCTCTGGACTTTTCAGCACATTAAATGTTAAAGTAAACAAGAGATAATTGTTTCTTATTTTTAGAATTAGTAGATTTACAATATATTTAGCCTTTGCAAGTTGCATATTTAATTTATTTTAAATATGTTCTTTGGTAATAGCTTTTTAAATGAATTTTTTGTCATCATAGAAACAATACCTTGAGGTAAAATTGCTTTATAAACTATATTCTGTAAACAGTTAAATTTTGTGATTAATTTCAAAAGCTACAAGGATATTCATATTGGACATATAAAATAAAAGACTTAGATTCAGTAATTTGGAGTTTTCTTTGCATCATTCAATTTCAATTGTTAATGCTATTTTATCTTACAGATTCTTTTCAAAACATATTAGCTACTTGAAAGAGTTGGAAACCTTTTTATTTTATTTTATTTTATATTTTAAAAGATTTTGTTTTATTTATTTGACAGAGAGAGAGATAGAGAGAGCACAAGCAGGGGGAGCGGCAGGCAGAGGGAGAGGGAGAAACAGGCTCCCCACTGAGCAAGGAACCCGATGCGGGGCTCAATCCCAGGACACTGGGATCATGACCTGAGTTGAAGGCAGACGCTTAACCAACTGAGCCACCCAGGCGCCCCGGAAATCTTTTTAAAGATGGGATTACACTGTTGTGATTTATGCGTAAATTAGGTTAGAAAGCTTTAATTCATGTATCCATTAATTAGCAAACTTTTACTGATACGTTTCAACATGCACTAGATTAAGTACAGGGAATGTAGTCAGACATTGCTCGCGGGCCCTGCAAGGAGCTTTCAATACCCTTGTGAGAAACCCGCCATGGAATGCAGTGGCTGTCACAGGAGGCAGTTCGAGGGCGTCTGGAGAACACCGCACATGGGACCTGACTTAGCTGGGGGAGGAGAGAAGTGTTGTGGAGTAAGTGGTGTTTGGACGAAGCGCTAAAGAATGGGGGTGTTCTCCTCGGGGCGGGGGGAGCTGATTGAGATGAGATGAGATAAGATCATTCCATAGTCCATGCCCTCCAGCCAGAGGCCACCAGGAACACTCCTATGAACAAGTTTTATCCAGAACAGGTTGGGTTTATTATTCGTTGCAACGAGGGAAAACGTACACCATGGCAAACTGTGAGGTGTCTGGGTAGGAGGTGTTAGGAAAAAAAAAACCACTGTTGGGTAGGGTTTTGGTTGGGTGATTTGAGGGAAGGCCTAAAAGTGGGGGGTCACTTTTGATTGGATGCTGAAAGCAAAGGCAATTCTATGATTGATATCTCAATAAATCGTATGTATAGGAGGGAAGATTATAGTCAGAGTAAACCATGACCAGTAATGAGGTAGGTGTCAATCATTTTAACCAAGAGAATGGGGTGTCTGTTATTTTTTGGGGTGACACTGTGATCTTTCTTTCTATACCTGGAAAACAATTACGAATTACCTTCATTTTGTTTCCCTTTATCATGGTCTCAGAGTAACTTTGTCTGGTGTTGGTATTGCATGATACCTCTTGGTATTTATGTCCAAGAGGAGAGTAACATGGCTCTGGTGTGAGTGAGGGCCACTTCTGGATATTAGCAGGACTGGGTCCTCCCCCCCACCACCATGAGTAAAAGGAAGCATGGGGGAAGTTTTTAGCTTTAATTGGGAGACATAATTCTTGAATTGTAGAAATCAGTGAAATGTATAGGTCTTCTAGCCAACTATTCAATGTATGGAGGAGAAACAGATTAACGGGTAAGTGCATTGCTGGCTTGGGTGTATTCTCTAAGATTTGCTTAACTCTTCGACTCCCAAATTTTATATTTATTTTGACATAGTAAAAATTCATAAATGTTAAAACCACCAAGATGATTTCAGTTCATGCACCCTCTTTTAAATACTGTCTCAGCTTGGGCCTGCTGATTCCCTTTGCTTAAGATTTCAACCTCTAACTCTACACCACCCCAGTGTTATTCCCTAGAAAACTAGTGGACTGGTATCAGAGTGGAATGATATAAAACAAAGAAGACGTTCACAAAAAACTTTATTATGTAAAGTCTGCTTGTAATTTGAATACAAAGGGTTTTAATAAGAATTTATTCACTGATAAATTATCCATATGCTGAGTACGGGCAAAAATGTTAGCCTAATAAAAAGAACACAGACATGATAGCCCTTGAAAGATGTAGGATGAAGTTAAAAATAGAGTACTTCTTGGGGTGCCTGGGTGGCTCAGTCGTTTGGTCATGGTCCCAGGGTTCTGGGATCGAGTCCCGCATCCGGCTCCCTGCTCAGCAGGAAGCCTGCTTCTCCCTCTCCCACTCCCCCTGCTTGTGTTCCCTCTCTCACTGTCTCTCTCTGTCAAATAAATAAATAAAATCTTTTTAAAAAAAGAGTGCTTCTCCAGGGAAGACCAGGGGTCACTTTTTTTCATGTTTATAATTTATAGTATTTTTCACCCCCCCTTTGTTTATTGATACATCAGTCATATATCATATTCTATCACATCATGCCGTGAAATGTTTAGTTTATTGGCTGTCACTCTTGGGGAGGTTGCAAGACTTTCAGATGTCCTGTGAGTCTGTCACTGATGTCTGGCTTCACCTTGACAAGTATATCGGACTCTCCCAGCATGTTAGAGATCACAGAGTCTGAGAAATGATGACGTCCTTCCTGAAGAAGACAAGCGGGTAATGTAGACAGCACATCGTGGATCAACCAGTTAGACTCTCAGTTCGGTCCATTTTCCAGATCTAATGATATGTCCAGGTGACTGATTTTTGGCATCAAAGTTGAAATACTTCTCTTTCTCAACTTGTTCTTCTCACATCATCTTCCGATGGCAAGAGCTGACCATTACGGATGCTGCCTTCACTAAAACTGGATCATTGGCTAAACTCCCTTCATCCTCACTTGCAACCCCCTACCTTGGGGTGTTTCCCAATCTATCCATGCTTAAGCAGACTCACAGCAGTTTCTTGGCCTGGTACCTAGAGGTCTGTCTTAATATGCCAGTTTCTGAGCACGATCAATGGTTTTGTGCCCGAGGAATATCCGATCTGTTTAATTGTGTCCAGTGTTTTTAGCTCCCTTGTTTACTAGTCAAGTCACTGTGTCCATATGCTTGACTATATGAATCCATTCTTTTCTCTCCCCAGAACTTCTCACATGATCCAAAGCAAATAACATCTTCCAGTGGATTTTCCATTTTTCTTTTAATTGGTAAATAAAACTACTACCTTCAAAATTTTGTGTTGAAAGCAATAGGATACTTGCAAAAATGTAATGGAAATGCAAACGATTGCATTCTTAACTGTAAGCCTTCTCCTGAGTATGGTGTGTGTGATCTCTGCTAAATGATGTCCGGGTCTCCACTGCTTCTGCACCCTCCCCACACCTCCTGTAGGTCTGATGGTCCTGGAAGGGCATGAGGTTCCTGCACTGTATTCCAACTGAATCTGGGCTCTCTTTCATTTCCCCTCAACACAGCCATTCACCACAGGCTTGGAGTCCCCATTAGTCCACAGCTGCATTGTGTTTGCAGGTGAGTCGGGCCAGAAAGTTTCACTTACCTCTGTGTTACCCACTCTCTGCCTATGAGGGGATGCTCAGGGTTGCCAAGTTTGGTGAAACAGCTCTTCTACAGTTTCATGGCCCTCATTCATTCTGGACAGCCTATACACATGGTTTGCCTGATGGAGCCCAGAACCCATGGTTGTTTTGGATTCTGGGTCTTGTTTCTTAGAGAAGATCGGGAATCTTGTTCATGTCAGTGCTCTCTAACATTTCTATCATTCTTTTAGCCCACAGATATCTTTCTGAGCATGCAGCATCTTATGTGTATATATTTATGTGTTTGCAAATTAACTGCATGAACTATGAGTTCATAATTTATATCCATGGCAAAGCTTATATAAATATAAGGGTATAAAAAATGAGATGAAAAAGATTCCAAATGGAAGTTCTAATATTTTCCTTCTGCACCCACGTGTACTGTCCTATCCACTCCCCTGCTGAGCCCCTCCACCAAGGGGTCTCACTCCCAATGGACTCCCACACCTCTCAGGTGAGCAAAGCAGGAATGGTATCTCCAGGAACTGTATTTTGTGTACTTTTGCCTCCAACCCTCAAAATCTGTGAGGACTACTTTGAATTGGGTTAGAGTCAGATGTGGAAACCGAGTATCCATGTGGCTTGGGGAGTCTCTCCGTACCACGGGGTCCCCATTTGTTAACTAGGTGGCTGGGATGGAGAAGAGGCCACTACCATTTTGTGTGTGTGTAGTTTTTTTGGTAATGGCTCTTCATCCCCTCTTCTCCGGTTCCTCTCTGCTCCTGCTTCTCCTTCTCTACTTCTTCTTCCTCTTCACCTATTTATTCATCTGAAGTCTCCAGTAAGCCTCTGACAGTGAGAGAGAGTTATAGGATGAGGTGGTGGTGGAGGGCGGCGTCATCTCTGTGTAAATGGAGGGAAGGTAGGACATGCAGCATTGCTTTGGTCAAGTTCTCTTTCTTACTTAAATTATGGGCAAATTTTGAAAATGGTGTCCAAGACACCCTAAACTTGCCTGTTCTTCTTGATCTGGTCTCTGCAAATCCTTCAGCCAACAGCCTTGTGGTAGCCCTCCTAGTTTTAATAGCCTATAAATTATGTACTTATCTGTGGGGCAAAGGTATCTCAGCTTCCTACCTAAGGCCTCCATCTTGTCTTCCACTGAGAAAGGTTCGAGGTAATGGAATCATTTTCCAGAAAATATTTGTGTCCGTTATTCTGCTTGCCCTTATTCTAAGTGGGATAAGAATGGCTATTGAAGCTAATTAGCAGGACACATACGCTAGTTATCACTTCTGTAAAAATATTCTGTCTCACAAATCTTCAAAAAAAAAATAAAGAATATCAATGCATAGGACCAACTAAAGCACACACATAAAAATGCTTAGAGCAAAGAGCTGTGTCACTCTCATTTCTTGTTATCAGGATGAGACGAGGCAATTGTGTTTTCCTTCAAAAGATGGTAGCACTTCCTAAATCCTCATCTATTTTGTTGGAAGTTACATTATTTTATACTTCTTACAAGAATTTAGTTTTATTCTAATTAAAAACATGGTTTAGAAATAGCTTAAACTTAAAAAAGAAAGTATCCTCTTTGTGATTGTAGGATGTTGTGGATGCAGGCATCTATAGGGAAATGATGAGTTATCCTAGTTATTAAATACTATTGATTGGACATTAGAGGCCATCCAGGGCCACTTTCCATAGTTCTGTGATTCAATAATATGAGAAAGTTATCACCAAGGGAGCAAATTTCAAAACATTAATAACATTAATAGCTATAATGCTGTAAAATATTTTACTGCCTATGTGTTTTTCTTAATTAAAAAATATATATATATATACACCCACAGAACTGACACCAACTCATTCCTCTCTTCTGAGAGAAAAGATTGGGACATTGTCACCCCAGTGGGTGACCTGAGAGATTTAACCTTATACCTGACATCTGTTTATTATCTAGATCTTACCAAGTCAAGGGCAACAGGATTCTTATGACCAGTGAGAAATACGGAGTCTCAACTAAGTGCCCAATTGGGAAAATATTTTTTTTTAAGATTTTATTTATTTATTTGAGAGAGAGAATGAGAGAGAGAGAGAGAGAGCGCATGAGAGGGGGGAGGGTCAGAGGGAGAAGCAGACTCCCTGCCGAGCAGGGAGCCCGATGTGGGACTCGATCCCGGGACTCCAGGATCATGAGCTGAGCCGAAGGCAGTCGCTTAACCAACTGAGCCACCCAGGCGCCCCCAATTTGGAAAATATTAAGTAGATGGTGAGATCTTTATTATTATAATGAAATGCTGATTAAATGTATAATTTCTTTAATTTCACAGATGTTAAAATGCCAATTCCCAAGCAATTTAATTGAGGTAATGTATATTTCAAGCACCAACTAACTGAAATATTTTCTAAGATTTCAAAATTATTTTAAGCAATGTGTCCTTTTTTAGCCTTATAATATAAAGCAGACCCTGACTTCCCGAGTCTTAAAAAATGAGCATTCCTTAGAATTATATAAAATATGAAACTTTCTGAATAGTCCGGAAGTTTAAGCTATCTTAACTGAGCATTAGGATTTTTTTCCTATTCTGGAGACATACATGATGTCATCTAAGGATATTACCATATTTTAAAAGGAGCAAAAAGAAAAAGATATAATTATTTCATGTTATTAACAGTCAATATAAACAAGCCAGAGGATATAATAGAAATATTGACAAAACTGTCTCTTTTCTAAAATGGCTTCATGTGTTTGATACTGTGAATTGTTTGATTTAAAAATAAAGCAAGCCTCACAAACATAACACAAGCAGTTCTGGGCCAAATAGTGTGCTGTCTCTACAGAATGAGTCAGATGCCTCTCTGCTGGTTCTTTCCATCCTGCATTCCAGTGGCTGTAGGCCTCCCTACATCGTTTCTAACGTAAAGAAGTCGCTTTGAGTGTAGGGACTTGTCCATAACAAAATAAAAAACGTGACCCCTGATGCTGTTTTACTAAATAACTAAAATTGGACAAATAAGAGTTCTTCCCTCATTAGATGATGGCAAAGTTTTGTTCGTTTTCAGTTTCTGATTCTTTAAACTGTGGGTCTGACCTCAAGCTATTGAAAATCTGTAAAGGAAAGGATTTTTCAGGTTTACATGGGGTATCTAAGCCTTTTTCATAAGTAATTAAAAAATACACAAGCATTTTCTCTGGGGAGCACAGCACTCCCCTGCACTGCCAGTTTGCTAAGTGGCTTCAGATCCATGCAGGGGCCTGTCACTGGGTGCCTGCTCAGGCTCCTAAGAATGGAGGGTGAGCTCTCTGTTCATGGTCTGTCTTTGGTGTCTGTGGGGCACTGGGAGGCCTCTGTGTGGACTATGCGGATCTGTGTGTGGGTCTCTGTATTCAGATCTGTTTCCAGAGGTGTCTCTGTGTGGAGCTCTGTCACAGGTCTCTGTGAAGTCTCTTGGTGTTGGCCATTGTGAGAGTTTCTGCATAAGATCTGTGTGGGAGGTCTTTGTGGATGATATGGTCTCTGTGAGGACTCTTGATGTTGGCCCCTGTCAGAGGGCTCTGTGTAGGGTCTGTGTGGCTTTGTGTGGGTCTCTGTAAGAGGTCTTGGTGTGGGTCTCTGTGGGAAGTCTCTGTCAGAGGTCTTTGTGTGGGGTCTCGGTGTGGGTCTCTGGGAGAGGTCTCTGCGTAAGATGTGTGTGGAAGGTCTTTATGGAAGGTTCCTGCATATGGTCCTCAGTCAGTGGTCACTGAGAGTCTGTGTGAGTCTCTGAGGTCTTGGTGTAGGTCTCTGTGTGGGTCTCTGTCAGAGGCCTCTGTGTGGGGTCTTGGTGTGGGTCTCTGTGGGAGTTCTTGGTGTGGGTCTCTGTCAGAGGTCTCTGCGTGGGGTCTCCGCGCGGGTCTGTCGGGGGTCTCCGCGCGGGTCTGTCGGGGTCTCTGCACCGTCTGGCAGGAGAGGGGCCGAGGGCCTTGCTCCTTCCTGTTTCTGGCTGTTCCACCAGCATCCTGTCCGTGGCTCCTCTCCCGGCAGGAGCGTGGGGTGCACGTCTGCTTCCCCACCTCCCGACCCCCCTGCTGCTGCCCCCGGGAGGACCTAGCAGCCGCCAGGCTCAGGGACCCGGCCTTGGGCCGCCCGCCCCGAGCTCCTGAGGGCCCCGCGCGCCCCCTGTCCTGGTCCCTCCTCCCCTGGGTCCTGTGCGCGGGGCCAGCGCTGGGCCCACCCTGGGGGCCTCGGGGCAGGACGGGGCTCCAGAGAGAAGCTGCGGCGGAGCAGGCCTGCGCCCGCTGCGCCCCGCCGCCCGGGTGCCCCCGCGCGCGTGGGGTCCTGAGGGCCTGCGGCAGGGCCGTGCCTGCTGCCGTCGGGTCGGGGTTCCTCCCGGAGCAGGACTCCCGCCCACGGGAGCGATGTGTGTGGGCCCCCGGAGGAGGCCGTCGGGCCGGGAACAGGGCCGGCAGGGGCCCCTCCGGGCCTGCGCCCGCCTCCTGGACAGGTCCGCTCCGGCCGGTGGGGGACGAGCCCCAGCCGATGAGCTCCTCCCCCTCCGGGCTCTGGGGAGACCGAGACCGGGATCCGGGCAGGACTGGCCCCCAGGGCCAGGGCCGTGGCCTTGAGCGCCCGCCAGTGCCCTGGGAGCTGTCCGCGGGCCGCACAGGTGAGTAAAGGTCACAGACTCCGAGTCTATTCCGAGGCCCCCGGTCCTGTGCAATCTTATCAAATGACGCAAAAATGAAGCTTCTCTGCCCGAAGGCCTTGCTGCCCCGGCCGCCTGACCCTCCGTGTGGGAGCCGCAGGGGGCTTCTTTCCACCTGGGCCCGGCCGCCGGACTGGGGGGGCACCCTGCGGGGACAGCCGCAGGGCCTCCTAACTTCTCTCCACCGGGCCTGGAGGTGGCAGTGGGACCCCGCGGGTCCTCGGTCGTCACACCAGGGAGGGGCACGCCATGTCGCTTCGCCTCCTGCCTGGAGTTCCCCCCCCCAGGTGCAGTGTCCCTCTGCCTCCCAGCCACACCCCTGCTCCATCCCCCAGAAGGGGAAGGGGTGGCTGGTGAGCAGCCCCGTCACTGGTCTGGGGTAGGGCAGACTGGGGCGCAGGGGCCTCTGTGCTCCCCACCTGCACACCCCCAGGGCCGTGAGCATGCTCCGCCCTTGCTGCTCCAGAGCATGGGGGGGGGTGACACTGAGCTAAGAGGGGCTCCCGGCCGATGTCAACCCAGCTTCATCGGGGAGGGAAGGGCTCCTGGGTGGCCGTCCCCTACTCCCCCAGGAGATGGGCAGCAGGATTTCCCCCTCCTCTGCACTCAGGGCCAACCTTGCACCTCCAAGCTCCACGCCCCGCTCTGACATAGGACTCTGTCTTCCACACGTCCTGGAGCCCGAGGGGGATTTCTGCCTCTGCAGACCCTCCCTACAGCCACCCAAGTTCAAGGTAGAGAGAAAGCAGGAGAGGACGGGCGGAGCCAGATGCTGGTCTTGGTCTCGTTCATCTTGTCATGGAAACCGAAGGCGTGTGAGGGAGGGGGTGGGGTGTACCCCACGGTCCCCCTCCCTCCAAGGCCCCATCCCTCTGGAAGCCAAAGCAGGCACTCGGGGAGAGCAGACCTTGATCCTTCCCTTCCCCCGAGCGGGGCACAGACAGGGGCCAGCATCTCTCATGAGACAAAAAACATTTATTTTGGGGAAACAATAAAAATTGTGGTATGAAGAAGCCATTAGCACACAAAGGATGTGCCAACATGAGAAACAATAGGCTTTCTTTGCATGTACCCAATTTTTTCTTGAAGGAAAACTTTGCGATCAGGAAAGATGTGAGAAGCACACACTGCCTGATGGGGTGACACAAATTTTCGAAGATGGCATGTTGGATAATGCTGAATATGACCTGAGACACCTGCCACCATCGGCCTGTGCTGGCTGCATCTGCCTGGGGACCCCAGGTCCCTGGGTAGGACTTCCCACCTGCTGTTCCTGTGTCTGATCCACTCATTCCTATTAGGGCAGCTATGACCCTTGGGGGTGGCTTGCTGACTGAAGGCTGTCTCTCTCATCACTCTCCCCTGGCCTGGGGAGGAGAGAACCCTGTGGTAACAGGAATGCCCACATACTGGGGCCTGCAATTCTTTGTGCTGATTTATCTCTGAGGCACAAATTCCTCGGTGAAGTCCCATTTTCTTCCCCAGGATTTGTCCCACAGCTGTCACAATCGTCTGAGCTTCAACAGACTTGCTGTCTATAGCCAATTTGCTTCTGACTGGTACCCAGGCAAGGGCTGATGCGGCCTTGCCTTTTTGAAGGGTATCTTCCAGTCCTGTGCCTTTTTTATTGCGATTAAGGCACTGCAGAAAGTTCCTCATCCCTTTTCTAACGTGACTTTCTGGAAAAATCTGTCCCTTTTCTGGCATGAGCTGGAGGTATTTGCTCCCAAGGCTCTCTCCTGTTCCTCTGACCTGGGGAGGGTGTCCTGTCCCACTAGCTTGGGAAGCCCTGATTCCCATTGGTTCTGCAGACTCTTCTTCATGCTTTTCTGGTTTGGGACTCTTCTGGTCTTCTCTCTCATTAGTGGAGTCACTCTCCCTCTGGCTCTCACGTGGTTCCTCAACTTCTGGTACACTTGACTCCTGATGCCCCTCACTGCAGGGGATAAGGTCATGTGGCACTAGGGAAGCTGGTGTGTCTCCATTGTCATGTTCCCTCTGGGAACAGGGTGACTTGTGAGTGGTCAAGATGTCTTCAGCAAGGCGGGCATTAGTGTGAAGGTCTTTCAGGAGCACACTGGTGTCACAGTCTTGGACAGGCACGCCAGTGGCAAAGTCTGGAAGGAGGATGTCACTGGGAGAATCTTGAAGAAGCACACCAGCGGTATGGCCTTGAGGCTGGTTCCCCGACTCTACCTCCTCTTGGAGCTCAAACTTACTAGCCTTTGTTTTAAGGCTTGGCTCCTTTGGATCTTGGGCAACCGATTCTGTAGGTGGTGAGGGACTTTTACTAGTGCTTGGAGAGCCTGATCTCCTCAGATCCACATAAATGGTTTGGTTATTGGCCAGCATGCTGGGTGTTAAGATGACTTTCCAAGCAGGGGCCTTCTCGGCCTCCATCGCCTCCATGGCCCCTTTAGCCCTTGGAGATTGGGACCAGAGGTTCATCTCTAGTATTGCTACCTTGTTTGGTGAGGCATGACCCCCACTCTCCTCCTTTAGCTCATTCCTGGCCATTGCTAAACTTTGGCTTGGATCCAGGTTGTCTTTCTTGGCCCCCATAACAGTCTTGCTCTGCAGGGTTCTGTTTATGAGGCTGAGTGTGGAGGTCTGAGAAGGTGATCCGCCCTTCTGTCCTGATAAAGAGGTCTCCAAGGACTCATGGCCATCATCAGGTGAGGTCCCTCCCAGGCCCTGTTGGATTTCCTCACATGCGGGTGAGGGAAAAGGCAGCGGACCCCCTGAAGCAGGAACAGACTCTTCTGCTATCCCCTCCCCTCCTGGATGGGGCTGAGGAGGTTTTCCCAAGAACCTGTAGAACTTGGCTTTTGAGTGGGCCCTAGATACAAAGGTGCCTGAGCAGGGAAAGGGGGGCTGGGAATAGGGCAAGTGTTGAGCTTCACATAGAGATGGGATCATGGGCTTAGAGGCTTGGAGAGGTGGGTCCCACCTACGCCTCGCCCGAAACCTTAAGATGTGTGCTTCCAGCTTCTGCCGAATGTGAGGACTAAGGAAGAACAGCTCATGGGAGGTGTTTACGCAGGGTTTCCGATCCTTCAAGGGTGCTAGATTTCTGATTTCTGTGTGAGGGTGAAACTCGGGCAAAGCATGGTTGGCCACAAACCAGGATCGACGCACACTCAGAGGGATCAAACCCCGATTGATCTGTCCCAATTTCCTGAGCAAATGAACCTTTAAGATTTTTTCTAGATGTTTCTTATCTGGGCCCCTGGCAAAGTATTTTCCTGGGTCACTCTTCAAGGTGCTTATCAAGGGTCTTACTAACTCCTTCTCAGAGTTGGTTCCTAGAACCTTCACTGGGTACCTGGCTGAGACCCTGGAGAGATCTCTTGGCGTCCTCTTCAGACATTGCCATAGACCCTTACTAAAGTTCTTCTCTAGTTGGAATCTTGCTTGACGCTTCCTATGGGAACTTCTAGGGTACCTGGACCTGGTCCTCTGTGTGACCTGGCTGCTTTTGCCTTTAAACACAAAGGGCCTTGAGAGCCCCTGCTCTATCTGTGCCTGACTCACCCATGGGAATTCATCCTGAGGGCGCATCAGTTCCAGAGACAGTTGAATCCTGTGGCGCAGGCTACCTTGCTGTTTATTCCTGCTGAGCCTCCTTTGAAGGTGTTGCTTCTGGATTTTAAAGATGATAAAGTCCCCGTGAAAAGTGGAAACTGACCTGTGGGCCTGGGAGGCCTGGTTGTCCTCCGGAAGCTTGGGAGGGACTTGACTAAAGGATTTCGGAGACCTTTTCACCATAGTGGGTAAAGTCTTCCCCCTTTCTTGTTGTTTCAGCAACAAAGACCTTTCCAGATGTTGAATTTCAGTTGGGATGAATTGTGTCTTTTTTTGGGATGTAGGGCAAGATACCCCACCGGTCCTCCTCTGGGATGGGAGAGAAGGTGGTCTGATTGGGACAGAAGGGGGAAGGGGGGCCTGGGACCAGGGAAAGGATAGCTTCGAGGGTTGGGGTTGGATCCCAAGGTGGAGCAAGGGTGGGGCGTGGGAAAACTGTGAAGATATTTGATCCTGAATTAGAACTGGCAAGCACTTAGAGATTCCATTGAATAAAACAGAGGGAACCTGTAGTTGAGAAGAGTGAGTAGAGACCAAGGCAGTGGCCATCAGGGACTCACTGTGCAGAGAGGGGAGACCCCAGAAGAGCTGGCTGCATTTCTGTTGCAAGTGGTCTTCCAAGACCTTGGGGGATGAGAACAGCTGAGAACCGGCCAGTGGCTCTGGTTTGTCTTTCATGTTCCAGAAGGATTGCGGGGTGGTGGTGTTCTGCTCAGCACCCAGCAACTTCCACATAGTCCCCAGAAAGCCCACGTGGTCATCTGGGCACCACTGTTTGACAACTGACCCACCTTTTTCTTTCTCTTTCCAAATCTTCAGTTCTACCCTTTTAGTGATTAGTATCTCAAGTAGCTTCTGGACATCCGGATTGACAAATGAGGGGTTATGAGTCTCTATATGCTTGTTTGTAAGGCCACCCCAGAGCGAGGTCTCTGGTGCATGGCAGGACACATGTTCTTGCTGGCACTTGTGCTGTAATGAGCTAGGCAAGAACAAGGACTTGGTACATTTCCACCACCAGGAAAAGGATAAAATGGGGTAGATTGCATGGCCAAGGCCTGAGATGGTTGAAATGAGAGATGCCAAATAGGAATTACCTGGAGGTAAGCTCTTTCTGACTGTGTCCAATGGGATTTCCTTTAAGTTAGTTTGGTCTGCTGGCCGGGTGGAGGCCAGAGGTAGAGGGTGTCCCATCACAGGAGTAGGGGAAGGTGATGGGGCCACGGTGGGAGCATCTTCCATAGGCTCCCTGCATGGCTGATGGGCTCCAGCAGGCACTCCTCTGCGCACCTGCCCAGGGGCCGCTCGATGTAAGAGCTGAAAGCGCCCCTGGTCAGAGACCCTCGCCAGGTGGCTGTGGAAGACAGGAGGTGTGAGCCGAAGCCAGGAGCAGGGGGGTCAGGAGGGTGGGCCCCACGGCCCTCCACGTCCCCACACCCACTTCACAATTCTCCTGCTGTCCCTTGTCCCAGGGCTTTAGCCACACTGTCCCCGTGGCTCCTCCCAGACCCCCAGAGCAGCCCCAGGGTGCCTGCAGCCCTGGGCTCACACCATAGACTCTGGGAGGAGCACCCAGGAGAGAAGGGGGAAGGTTCTTTACCTTTGCAGAAGGGAAAACAGGTCCTGAACCTCTTCCAGTTCTTGCAGGCAATCTCTGCAAGCTGGAAACAGGAGACCGGGTCATAGAGCTGAAGGCGGGGGCCCAGGGGTCTTACAGGAGGCCGAGTACAATGTCCCTTTAGGGGAGACCTTTGAGGGATTAGACTCGGGAGCCCCAAACATCAGTGTCCAAGGCTGCGTGCCTGCACAGTGATAGCAAAGCCCATGATGGGGATTGCTTTGTCCTTTACAAAGTGCTTCCCCATTCGTGACCTTGTTGGGGGAGAAAGGACCGGGTCGCCTCACAGAGAAATCTGAGCAAAGTTGGGCAACTTGTCCACAGTTGGAGCTGGAGGTCCCGCCTCCCAGTCCAGGCCCTGGGGCCCGTGCTGGGCGACACCCGTTTCCAACCCCTCAGGGCTTTGTTCTGGCCCAGAATCTGGAAGCATCCGGGTTCCACTCTCCCTCCCAGAAGCCCCTCCCCCCCAGGAGCCCCTCCCCGTTCCTAGGAGCCCCTCCCCCTCCCAGGGCTCTGTTTCCTGAGTGATGGGCTCAGGCCCTGGTGTCCTGGAGATGGTGGGGCTGGGCCCTCAGAGCAGAGGGGGATGGTGTAACTGGTGTGCGCAGGGCTGAGTGGCAGATGCTCACCTTTCAGAGTCTGGTTTTTCTTCTTGCTTCTGTTGTTCCTTCTCCATGGCTCTGCTTGATACTGAGATGAGAGAACACGGGGAGGCTGGGACCCCCACCCCCCGCAGCAGATGTTCGCTGCTCATGAACAATGTGACTTTCTACATTTAACTAAGGGGGGCTGTGGTTTTCTATCGTTTTACTCATTTCCTTTTCAAAATGGATAAAAATGTTTTCAGTTTTCCTTCTTTGAAGAATGTACAGGAGGATTTTCTGAGAAATTTGTCACTGTTCCTCTGCTCAAGAAACACACATATTCCCAGACCTGTGGGTGCATCTGAGCTCCTTCACGTAGGACCCCGCTTCCCGAGGCCAGAGCCCCACTCCAGCCGCTACTCGGGGCCTCCTGGGCTCAGCACTGCCCTCGATCAGCGCCGACAGAGGAACATTCACCTGAGACACCTGCCCCGGGAAGGTGGCTGGTGAACCGGTGCCCAGGGGCCTGACCTCTGCTAGAGATGCAGCTCCTAGCCGCCGGTCCTCGGCCACTGGTCACTGTGTCTGGGACATTGTCCTGGAGTCCTCCACCACACCTGGACTCCTGGCCTGAGATCTTTGGGTAGAAATCCTTGTGCCCCTCTAACCCCTGCCTAGTCTGGTTTATGCCTGGATGAATGGTGTTCTATTCTTTCCTGAGAATACATGTTCTATTTTTTCCCATCTCTCCATTAATTCAGAAAAATGGAAATAGTAATAGAAAAGGAGATAGAATCATACTCTGCTGGGTCTGGGTCAAGGGTTCCTTACCTTCCTGATGTTTCTGTGTTTCTTGTGTGGTGGTAAGGACGGATTAGTCTGGAAGTAGGATAGTAATAGGAAGAAGAGCGCCAGTCCACACGGGAAGGCGAGGACGATGTTAAGTGCCCAGGAAGAGGCACTGGAGCTCAGCCAACCACCAGTAATGCTTTTCTGAGGGAAGAGGTAATTCTCCATCTCTTTCCTCTGAAATTCATTAGTACCAGATTGCACTGCTGCCCTCAGGCAACTGAGCACTGGGCGTGTGCTTGCGGACACAAAACCCAGGCCCACATCACAGAGCTATTGTTTTGTCACAAAGGGCTCCTGAGGGAGGGAGGGGACAGAGGAGTAGCAAGCTGGACCACAGCCCCTCCCCCCACCGCAGCTCCATCCCTCCACCTTCCCAGGCCTCCAAGTTCCTCCCCTTAGCAGACACCAATCTCTTCTCTGTATCCTTGAATCTGAGTTTTGTTTTGTTTTTTCAATTCCACATATAAGTGAAATCGTGTGGTATTTGTCTTTCTAATTTTATTTAACACAGTATTCTCAAGGTTATCCGTGTTATCACAACCGTCAAGATTTCATTATTTTTTTATGGCTGAATAGTATTCCAATCTGTGCGTGTGTGACATCTTTATCCATTCACCCCAATATATATGGGTCATTTAAGGCCGATGTTTTCTTATTGATTTTCTGTGTGGATGACCTATCCATTGATGTAAATGGGGTGTTGAAGTCCTATACAATTATTTATTGTTGTCCATTTCCCTCTTTAGGTCTGTAAATATTTACTTTATATATTTTGGTGCTTCTAAGGTGCATCAATATATTTTTGTAAGTGTTATACCTTCTTGCTGGATTGCCCTTTTTATCATTATGTAATGCTCTTCTTTGTGTTCTGTTACGGTCTTTGTTTTGAAGTCTCTTTTGTCTGATGAGAGTGCAACTACACCAACTTTCTTTTTGTTTCTATGTGCATGGCACATCTTTGTCTGTCCTTTCACATTTAGTCTGAGTGTGTCCTTGTTTTTGCAGTGAGTCTTTTATAGGCAGTGGATAGAAAGAAGGTTTGTTTTTATCCATCCCACCACTCCATATCTTTTGGTTGGAGAATTTAGTCCATTTACATTAGGTAATTATGGATAGGTATGTCCTATTACCATTTTGTTTTCTTCCTGGCTCTTTTTTTTAGTTGCTTCTCTGTTCCTTTTTTTCTTTTTCTTTTTCTTTTTCTCTCTTTCCTTGTGGTGTAATACCTTTCTTTAGTGTTATGTTTGGATTCCCCTCTCATTTTCTTTTATATATTTACCACAAGTCTTTTTTTTCCCCCCTGTGGTTACCACGAGGGTCACATATAGTCCCATATGTATGTAACAGTCTGTTTCATGTTGCCAGTAACTTAAATGTGAACATATCTTAAAATGCTGTGTTTTTATTTTTTTCCCCACATGTTTAATATTTTTGATGTCACATTGACCTTTTTATTTTATAAATCCTTTTTTTTTACAGATTTTATTTATTTTTTGACAAAGAGACAGCAAGAGAGGGAACACAAGCAGGGGGAGTGCGAGAGGGAGAAGCAGGCTTCCTGCTGCGCAGGGAGCCCGATGCGGGGCTCGATCCCAGGACTCTGGGATCATGACCTGAACTGAAGGCAGACGCTTAACTGACTGAGCCACCCAGGTGCCCCTGTTTTATAAATCTTTTAACTAATTATTGTACTTTTAGTTAATTTTAGTATTTTTGTCTTCATACTAGCTTTATAAGTGATTTATCCACTACCTTTGCTGTACATATATTGTATATTACTTTTGCCATTAAGATTTTATTTTTATATATTTTCTTGTTAATTATGCCCTTTCTTTTTAGTTTAAATAAGTCCCTTAAACATCTCTTATAAGGCCAGTTTAGTGGTAATCAACTCCTTTAGTTGCTTATTTGGAAAATTCTTGATCTCCATATTAATTCTGAATGCTAACCTTTCTGGGTAGAGTATTCTTGGTTGGAAGTTTTTCTTTTTGTACTTTGGAAAGAAAGGCAGGTTGCAGTCAGCCAGCATTTCTTTTTCTTTTTTTAAAGATTTATTTATTTGAGGCGGGGAGATGAGAGAGAGAGAAACCCAAGCAGGCTGAGCATGGGACCCAACACGGGACTCGAGCTCACAACCCTGAGATCATGACCTGAGCAGAAACCAAGAGTCAGACACTTAACTGATTGTGCCACCGAGGTGCCCCTCTTTCTGCACTTTGAATATGTCATGCTACTCTCTTCTGGCCTGTGAAATTTGTGCTGAAAAATCTGCTGATAGCCTAATGGATACATTTCCCTGTACATAATAAATCGCTTTTCTTTTGTTGCTTTTTATATTCTCTATCTTCAACTTTTGACATTCAAATTATAATGTATCTTGGTGTTGGTCTCTTTGAGTTTTTTTTTTTGAAAGTCCCTTTGCTTCCTGGACCTGGATGTGTGTTTCTTCCCCAAGTTAGGAAAGTTTTCAGCCATTATTTCTTCAAATACATTTTCTGCACCTTTCTCCTCTCCCTTAGAGATCTCTTTAATTTGAACATTATTCTGCTTGATGTTGTCACATAAGTTTCTTAAGTTATTTCTAATATTTTAAATTCATTTTTCTTTTTGCTGCTCTGTCTGAGTTAATTTCAATGCTTTGTCTTCCACCTCACAGACCTTATCTTCTGTTTCATCCAATCTAATGTTGAACCCCTTTAGTGTACTTTTCAATTTAATTATTGTATTGTTCATCTCTGTCACTTCTGGTTGGTATTTTCTCATACTTCCTGTTTCTGGTGAAGTTCTCACTGTGTTCATCCATTCTTCTCCCAAGTTCCATGGGCATCTTTATGACCATCAAATTGAATTCATTACATGTAGATTACTTATCTGCATATCATTAAGGTTTTTCTGAAGTTTTGTCTTATTATCTTATTTGGAACATATTTCTATTTCCTCATTTTGCTTAACTTTCTGCGTTTCTATATATTTGGCAAGACAACTACTTTTAGTGTTGAAAAGTTGCCACGTGTAGGAGATGAACTTTCTCGCTCACCCTTGTCCTAGTTCTTGGTTGTCTCCTAACCTTTGTGATTGTCTAAACAGTCTGATTTATTTTTGATATGTCCCCATTGTCGAGGATGTGCCAAGACCTGTCAATGTTCCAAGGAGAGGAATCTAGTTTAACACTTAGTTTTAGGGCTGATTGGAAGTCAGACTCTCAGGCAGAAGCTTTTAAAGTGTGCAAATATATATAGTCCTGTGGGGTGACAATTATAAACCCAGCTGGACTCCAGATTGGGAGATCTGGAGGTGTCCCTGGGTGACAGTTTCAAAAATCAGGGCTCCAGATAAGTGTATAAGCTCCTTTCTGGGATGTTTGGTAGAGCTGTAGTGAGGCCAAGGGGATGCATAAGGATGGTCTCTCTCTGCTTACATTCCCTGGGAGCACTTCTTTAGCCTCTAAATGTCTGGGAGACCTGAAGCTTGTCCCTCAGGTTGAAGCTCCAAGGTAAGTAAATCGGCCTTTTTCACAGGAAGACTGGGGTTGTGTTTCGGACTGCTGTCTGTGCAGTGCCCTGGAGGTATTGGCCTGCCAAGAAGTGTCTTTATAGTTCCTTGGAGCTCAGGAATGCCAGCCCCCTTGGCCACTGGAACCAGGCAGACAAGGGGCAGCCCCTGTGTGGTTTACGCATGCCTACTGGCTTTAGCAGGGCAGCTGGTATGTGTAGGGGTCAAGGATGCTCTCTGGCTTCAGAAAGAGAACAGGAAAATGCCTTGACTGCATGCACTCATGGATTTCAGCAATGCTGTAAGAGATTGCCCTGTCCCAGGCCCCAGGTTGGGGGCAGGAAAATGCCCTGACTGTTCACACTAGCCTGCCCTGGCCAGGGAGTGAAGAATTGCTGCTACTACCTGCTCTCTCTAGCCTCAGCAAGGCAGTGGGCAGTGCTGTGACTGCTTGCCCCCACCCTTCTCAATGAGGCAGCAGGAAGGTGCCGTGTCTTAGTTTGCCTACCTGTGCTAGCAGGGTAGGTGGAAAGCACACAAATGGTGTCTACCAGAGCCTTTGCTCCAGAGAGAGCCCTGACTCTCCCCTGCTCCTTGGGCAGATACCCTCAGATGAACAAATGAATTTTCTTGCCATACAGTCTAGGCACTTTAAAAATTGGTGCTTTTGGAGAGGATCCCAGGGTGAGTGAGACTGAACATGAGCTCTTTAGAAGGACAATCTCAGTTTCTTATAGTACTTTGGATCCCTAATTCTTCTCGGTTTTCTAAGCCAGGCATCTTTGGGGAGCTCATTTCTCTGGTGCAGATCCCAAGGTTGGGACTGCCTGATGTGAGGCACCAACCCCTCACTCTTCCAGAAGAAGCACAGACCTCTCCCTATTGTGTGTTGGAGCTCTGGGGGTTGAGTTTTTTGTGAACACCACATCTCTGCCTCTCCTACCGGTCCCTATGAGGTTCTTTTATCCTTTCGTTTTCATCCAGATTTCAGATCTTTTTCACAGGGAAATGATTCATACATAGCTGTAGATTGGATGTGTCTATGGGAGGAGATGAGTTCAGGATCTCCCTTTGCCACCATCTTGACTCCCTTTCCAGAATACATTTATATAGTGTTTTATCAGACAAGATAGTCCATTTCCATACTACTTCCTGAGCATCTAACAGGTGTGTTATGTAATGGATTTTTCCTAAGGTAATTGCTCAAATCTATGAAATGGTATTAGTTTTACTCTTCTTGACCTGTTTTTACCTTTAAACCTCTCTGAGTCCTAAATGCATGTTGCATTTCTTTCTAAGATCCTGGGAGGTGTGCCCATTTTAAATCCTTTCTTTCTCTCTTTCTTTCTTTATCTCTTTCTTTCTTTCTTTCTTTCTTTCTTTCTTTCTTTCTTTCTTTCTTTCTTTTTCTTCCTTCCTTCCTTCCTTCCTTCCTTCCTTCCTTCCTTCCTTCCTCTTTCTTTCTTTCTTTCTTTCTTTCTTTCTTTCTTTCTTTCTTTCTTTCTTTCTTTCTTTCTTTCTTTCACCATTGATATTTACTGTTATGCCTCGGCACGGGGGCTGATTGATGGGAGTGTTGCATGAACATTCCCCCTGCTTGTTAACTACACTTTATGGGAGTGATGGGAGCTTTCTGATTTTGATAATTTACTATATTCTCCACTGAGGCCAAAGTAGGGAGTGAGTCTATTGCTGTAAGGCCAAAGAGCATGATTGATAGTATGGGTATAAAACAAGCTGAGTCATGGGCCTTGTGTGCGTAATAGGTTCTGTAAGTGAGGGACATTGGGGAGTGATGCAAAGGGAGAGAATTAAAGTGACACTAAGAAATAATCTCTCTATTTTTATCTTCTTTAATGGCACCAGCCTGGATCAAAACATTTCAAGGCACATAGAACCAATGAGTCAGAACTCATATTGTAATTATACATCCATTAGTCTCATGTGAGCTCTTGAATCATGATTTATCAGAGATTTTTTGGAACATTTTTATGGATAAATGGAAAAGTGTTTTTGACAGGTATCAGTCTAGCAAATGACTTCAGAGACAGAGAGAGCTGGAAAGAGCATTGCTGGAAATTAATTACTTTTTGTGAACCCAGCAGAGAACTGATGTTAAGAAAAACAAGCAACATGAAATCTAGAGAGTGACAGGCACTCACAGGAAGAAATAAGAACTCAGCATTTCTTTACTTAGGGCAGACACAGACTGAATAAGTTTTAAGCTCAAACAAAAATTAAACCAGAAAATTTTAGCAAATTGAGCAACAAAACAAACAAGCAAGTGTTCGATCAAATTCCAAAGAATAAAATAAATATCCATGAGTCCAAATAATCCATACCCAGAAAAAATAAATAACAGAAAAATTATTCATAATATAGATACAAATATTCCTGCCTCCAAGAGGTAGAGTTTAATTCCCTTCCGCTTGAGAGTGCACTGAATTTAGTGATCGGCTTCTAAGTGATAGAGAGTTTGAGAAAAAAATGTAACTTTTCAGCCGAGAAATCTGGCAGGTGCCACCTAAACCAAGTGATCAAGCTAATATCCCCAGTGATTAGTCATGTTGCTGTCATGTATGAACGGGCATGATGTATAAAAAGGGGACTCACCTTTGTGCTATATTTCCCCCAAACCATAACCCGGTCTAATGAATAGAAAATATCAGAAAAATCCAAAATGAGAGAACTTCAAATGTGAAAAAGTCTTGAAAAACAAGAAGGGGCTGTGGGGTTATCACAGATTGAGGATGACTAAGCTGATACATAACTAAATTATATATGTTATCCTTATTTGGATTCTGGGAGAGACAAAGGACATTAATGGAAAAAAACTGGTGATCAGAATAAAATCTGTAGTTAACAGTGTAGTACCAATGTTCATTTCTCAGTATTACAAACATATCATGGTTATATAAGATGTTAACATCAAGGGAAGCAACTTCCAGAAGTCATCTCTTTTAGCCTTACAATAAGAAAAGTCTGGACAAATTGGAAATTAGTAGCTTTTCTTGGACTCATCAGAGAACCGAGGCTTCAAAGTTAATTGTCACCCTGGAATTTGGAGAGGCAGGCACATCCAGAGAGGTAAGAATTGAGACCTGCTTACTGCTTCCTGAGATCGGTAGCAGGCCCCACTGTTACAGAAGACTGGTAGTAAGACTTAAATGATACTTCTGACAAGTTGCTGGAGGCTGGGTGTGAGTAGTTGAGAAAATCCTGGAGGCCACAGTTTTGGGGGTTTCCCCATCAGGACCCCTGTAAGTTCTCATGGTAAGGATGGAGAAATGTGCCCTAGTGGCTTTGGAGGGAGGTGAATGAAAGGAGGAGGTAGTGGGGGCATAGGAATTGTTTGGAAATATGTCCAGGGCTTTCTATAGAACAGAAGTGTGCTCTCCAGGAGAAAGAACGTGGCCGGAATGCAATTCTGAAATCTTATCTCAGTCAGGGAATAAATTGTCCCCCACTTCAGCCTCTTACATCCTTCCTTTTTCATGTGAGGGGATGAGTGGGTGAAACATGTCAACAGGGGATCGAGCCTCAAGAAATAGATTGGGGATGCTGCAGTTAGGGAAAGGCGAAGGGGCACAGGCAGAGAGGTAGATCCGTGCAGCAGAGTCACAAAGGCTTGTGAAGGCCACGGCCCCAGACAGAGGCCCACTATAACCTGGGACTTGCTGGCAGGTTATAGACTGCTTACTCTCCCTGACAGTCTACTAGGACACCTCCAGATTATCAGGCTAGTTAAGAGTGGGTTACAGCCCAAAGAACTGCAAGACAAAGACTGTGTCTGGGAAGGAGTACTTAGGGAAGCCCCAAAGTCAAGAGGGGAGACAAAAACAAGAACACTGGGGGAATTTCCAATGTCTGGCACATGTTACCACAAACATTAAACGTGGTGCAATTGATGAAGATCAGAACGTTGTATCTACCTATATGAAGAGCTTCCAGGGAGGAACGAATGAAGGCAAAATGGAATCCTTGAGTTTGTGGATTCTTAATTGATTTCCTTTTTTTTTTTTTAAGATTTTATTTATTTGAGAGAGACAGAGAGAGAGAGCATGAGTGGTGAGGAGACCCAGAGGGAGAAGCAAGAGGCAGACTCCCTGCTGATCAGGGAGCCCGATGTGGGGCTCGATCAATCCAGGACCTGGAGATCATGACCTGAGCTGAAGGCAGATGCTTAACCTGAGCCATCTAGGTGCCCCTCTTAACTGATTTTTAAAAGGTAGCTGTTTATTTTTATTTTTTAAAAAGATTTTATTTATTTATTTATTTATTTATTTATTTATTTATTTGAGAGAAGGTGTGGGGGGGAAGGACAGAGAGAAAGGTAGAGAGAGAATCTCAAGCAGACTCTGCTCACAACCCTGAGACCATGACCTGAGCCGAAATCAAGAGTTGGACACTTAACTGACTGAGCCACCCAGGTGCCCTTAAAAGGTAACTGTTTAAAGTGACAATAGTAACCATGTGTTATGCAGTTATAGAACATGGGTAAGTGGAATGAATGACAGTGACTTCACAGAGATAGGGGGAAAGAATTGACAATACTCTGTTATAAGGTCCCTGCACCCATGAAGTGGTGTAGTGTTATTTTACGGTGGCCTTGGATTATTTAAAAATATGTACTGTAAACTCTAGGACAACAACAAAAATATAAGGAAGGAATTATAAATTCTACCATAAGTTAGGAGCTAAAATAGAAACATTAGGGGAAATTGGGAACTTGGTACAGGGAATTGTGTGCATTATTCTGCAACTTTGCTAGTGTTCTAACATTATCCCTAAAATAGTAAGGGTTCGATGTTCCTTGATTATGCTTAATTATGAAACCATCTCTTAAATAAATGAATGGTGCATCTCTTGACCTCAGTTCTCAGATCAGTTCTTTAAGAGACCTGGAAATCAGGCATCTGAAAAGAGGGGTGCCATAAATGAGAAAGAGAAATACTAATATAAAATGTTATGGTAAGTAAAGAGACTAGCCTCTCTGTACTCTGTAAAAATTAGAGACAAAAAGCATATAGAATTAAAATTATGCTTAATAATTAAGTTTCATTATTTTATCTTCTTTATAAGTGACCTGGGTATCTAAAGAATACTATTAACTCAGTTTAGCATAGGTTTAAAGTTTTAAGTTACCTAAAGAGCCTGGAGACTATTTTTATACTACAAATCGTAAGTATTGTTGAAATAAGTTTGGTTGGAAGAATGGTTCAATTTGGGTAAGGAAAAATTCACATTTTTAATAATCTGAAACAGCTGGTAGCTACAGGCAAGTTTATTTAATCAGGAAACTTTTGTGAGTTCAGGAAGAATATACCCAAATAGAATAAAAATGTATGATGCTAAAAAACGTCACTGTTTTTATCCAACCAACAATATCAAACTAGTCCTGTTTGCCAAAGACTTACCCAAATTATGTAAACTTGAATTTTGAAAATCTTTGAGTTAGTTTCTATAAGAATATTTTTTAAAGCATATGAAAGTATTGGAAGTTAAATTTCCCAAATTTCTGGGAATTTTAGAACTGCTCAATTTGTGTGTTCATATATCTTTAAAGCAATCAGAATAGAAATCCTTTTAAGGAATTTATGGTGTAATTTTGTAATACCATCCAAAGGTAGGAAACTATTACATATTTGTAGGCACAAAAACATACAGACAGACACAAATAGAGAGCTTTAATTCTAAAACTTCAGCCATGTATCAGACAAAATCACAGAAATAGGAACACATGGTTCCTATTTCTGGTTGTGCAAAAGAGCTAGTTATCATCATTGCCACCAATATTTGTGGAGATCTTTGAGATTTCCTTTGCACTGATGCATAATCTTATGAAGGCTGTGGACTAAATTTTGGGTGAAGGACCAAGAAGAGACCCAGTGGCAGATTTGGGTGTCTCCAAAACCCGTCTGAGTGGTGAAACATCCCATCTCATCCTTCCAATGAGCTTTTTAGCTCAGGTGTTAGCAGCTGTTGTGCGTTAGGTCCCTCCGTTAAGTTTCTGTCTCTACAGAAGGCTGAGCAGGGACAGTGTGTGGTGGTAGAGGAAGAGTTTCCTTGGAAAGTGGCTGTCTTAGTATAATTCTCAGTCAAGGAGTTTTCTTGGCTTTGGGAGGTCTGTCTTCTACTGTGAGCTTTGATTTTGAGAATAGCTAATTCTTTGGTTGGCAGGGAGCCTTCTAATAGTGACTTGGGCTCGATTTTTGATGGGTCTTTTTGCAACTGTCATTGAACACTCTTTGTTTCTATTAAAGGAGCAAAGGAAGGTCAAGTTGTCAGTGAGAGCCATTCAAGGACGAAGGTACCTAGGCATGAGTCAGGGACCTGCAGGGGGAGGGCATTGGGAGAGCAAAAAGTACTGATATTTCAACTGGAAAGTTATTCTCTTTCCGGGAGGTTTACTGTGGCCATGGGACTAAGCAGGCAACCATGCTGGGTAGTGAGAGGTTCTAGTAAGATAGAAAAAGGTTTGGATAAAGGCAAGTCACAAGGCGGGCACCACGGATGCATGTCACTTTTAGAGTTGTCTGCTCCTCCTCGAACTGCATGGCCTCTGTTAGAGGAACCTCCTGTAGGGATTCATATTTCTGTTCTCCCACACAGATGGCCAACCTAATACTAGATGTTGTACCCTTGCTCTAACCAATTAACTTTACTTCTCCACTTACTCTTAGTAAGTGAGCCATTCCACTCCTTTCCAGTTGTAAATCAGATAAGCTGAACATTGCAGACAAAGGGAGGGGTAAAGGACCAGTCTCTTGGTTAAGCTTGGCCTCTTTTATCTGAATCCCATCGTTGTGTCTTCCTGCTTTAATGGGATGTGTTGTTAATAGGAATAAAGTAATGAAGCAGATGAGTCTGAGAGGTCTGAATGTCACATAATAAACAACGAAGGAGGGCTGGTTTCCACAATCATATGACAGCATCACTAGGCACAGAACATTCTAGACACACATGAGTGGTTTGGGACCACTGGGTCGGGGATAGCCATCATTTTGTGTGAAGTCCAAATAAATAATGAGTATGTGTTCATGCAGAAGAAACTCTATTTACAGTAAACCAATTAAGAGTGCCTGAGGATAGGCCCACAAAAGAGAATCACTGTACTTCTGGATTAAATAGAGGAAGGAGGCTACAGAATACTAACAGACGTTTCTACATCAGTTTAATTGGTAAATTTAAAAAATGTCTTTTGTAATTAGTTTGTAAACAAAGCAGTTTTTAAAAATAATCCCTTGAGGCCGGCAAATAATCTTTATTTCATTTCAATTAGCAATAATCACGCCTCAGATAAACCTCATCGGCTATGATACTGCCACCGCACAAAGCTCTTTATTTCATTTCAGTATCATTAGGAACACCAGTGAGATACTCTTGTACATCATAATTGATAGGCAAGCACATAGATTAGAAGCCCAGATGTATTCATGGTATTTCATTGTTATGCAGACATTGAAGACTGTAAGCATCTTTGTATGGCAAGTTTAGTAGATTTATATTTCTTAGTGAGGCAGCTATGGAGGTACATTTTTCAGCTCTCCCTTTCCAAAGAACCTATGGTGAGGGGCCTGGGCAAGTGACAGCCTCCAGCCGCTGCACCCATGGAACTTTCAGGCCCCCACTCACCTTCCTCCTGGGGCCATGTTCTCCCCAGGCTTCTCCCAGCCGATGACCGGATGGTAGAGCAGGGCTCTCCTGGCCTGATGTGGGGTTTCCCTAGTGGGCAGCCTTTGCTCTAGAGCTCCCCGTCAGCCTGGCTGAGGCTGTCTCTGAGCTGCACTGAAGTCCGAGGCTCTTCTTGCCCAATCCTGCCTCATCCCATCTCCTTTCTCAAGTGTCAGACCTGCATCACGGTTGGAATGCTTTTCCCTCCTACTCCTGCCTTTTTATTCTCCTCAAGCATTTCCCTGACAAATCACTCTTATGTCTGATTCCATCCTGGCATCTGTTCCCAAGAGAATGCAAAGTGACTAACTAAGAAAGACTAGAAAGTTTTCCCTTGGGCTCTTCTGGACTCCACTGATCAATAACAAGTGGGTCCTTTTCCAGGAGTGAATGGTGACACTCAATTCAGCTTAACATTCAAGGCAGGAAAGTGAGGATTGGTTTTCACTCCAGGTAGTGAATGATCCATTGCAGCTACAGATAATGAAATTGGGAACAACAGGAGACATGTCCAAAGGGCTGGAAATGCTTCATCTAGATTTAACACAGACAAGGTATTGTCCGACAAAACCATGCAGATCTTAAATTTGATAGAATATATATATATATGTATGTATGTATGTATATATTTTCCCCTTAATTCTCCAGATCTAGAAAGATCTTAATGGTTCTTTTAAGCTTAAAATATTGCAAGATTCATGCCAGGTTAATTCTTCTCAAGGATTTTAAGAATTTGTTTTTACGTGTGATTTTCCTTTTCTTACAATGCAAAGTAATTCAGATCCTAATTAAGAGAATAAATAGGCAGCATGTATGTCTCCCTACCCACCCCCTTTTCATACCCTAAGCATTGTCTCCTCTCCAACACCATCTGTTTGAGTCTTCTAACCTAGCTGAAAACTGTCTGACCAGTCTCTAACTCATCAGCTAAGAATACTTAGTTACAGCACTTAAAAGGAAGGAAGTTTTGCCTCTTGGAACAGCTAGAAACCACTCCCTCTGTCTGCAGCCCCCTCCCCTGGCTGGCTACCTGGCACAGCCTATCTTGTCACTCATGTCTGCACAGACGACCCTCCACGGGAGACCCCTGCTCTGATCCTTCAACCGAGGTAGCCCCCTCCCATCTTTTCCTCCTTGGTTTGTCCAAATAAAATTATTTTTCTTTGTTTGCTATCTTAGTAATGAAGGTGGTGAAGCTTAAAACACAGAAAGATCCCATTTCCCAACCACCAAGTTGGACACAATTAAAAAGAGCGGCACCATCAACTATATGTAGTGACATGGACCCCCTGAATCTTTTAAACGCTCATAAGGATGCAGCCACTTTGGAAAACAATTTGTCATATCTTAGTAGATGTGAAGATGTGTCAAGTTTTGGACACAGCAATTGTACTGTATACACTCTAAAGAAATTCCAGCCCCTGTCTCCAAAATCCTAAGAAGATGCATAGCTGTTTTCATTGTAATATCAAAAATGGGGGGAAAAGCCCAATCCAATCAAGTAGAATGGATACATTTGCTTAATATAGTTTTATGATGGGATATAATACAGCAATGATCATAGACCACAATGAAACTTTTTAGAGTTAACATTATAGACATGATATTGAGCCAAAAAGCAGGTTGAAGAATACACAGAGAATATGATTCCTTTTATTTTAAGTTCAAAAATATGAAAATCAAAGCAATAGCTTATTTAGCAGTGTATTTCTATCAAATAAACTATAAAGAAGAACAATGGAAATAATAAACAGGATGGGATTAGAGATGGACCAATAGCAAAGGCACGGGTGAGTTTTCTTTCTTAGCTGGAGGGGTTACACGTGGGTATTCCTTTATTTTTCTTCCTTACATCTTCTGCATAACTTACACACATCATTTTGTAAGCTTTAAAAAAATAAAGCAAGATAATAATGTCAGCAAAAAATTGGGGAAAAGGAACATAAGCAATAACAACACCAAAAAGGGAGCCCTGTCTGCTAGAGGGTATTACACAGCGCACAGGAAACAATCCAGGGGCTGCTTTGTGCACCAGAGCCAAAGCTTTGTTTCATAACATCTTAAGGGTTTAGTGAGATTTTTAGCTTTTGAAATAGTGGTTCTCTGCTGCTTCCCTGCTACCCTGTTGACAAGAAGCCAGCTGCAGATACAAGTACTTCTGATAGTTTCTAAACCTGAAATGCAAACATAAAATTTTATTTCTTCCTTGATACATGCACCTTGCATTTTGTCTGGAGTTGGACTGTGGTTGTCTCCATACATATGGAACTTATGCCATGATGTGGCCACTCCTGGTCCCTGGGATGCCGTGGCAAAGCCTCTTAGAATCTGGTGACCCTGACAAATAGACGGAAAAACGGAAACCACAAGAGCTGAAAGGCAGTGGTGCATCAGATCAAATGTGTATGGCTTCAGGCCAGTGGCTCTCTGGGTTAATAACCTTGGGGCATATGTATGGTAGCCAGGAAAGGTACTTTTTAAAAATAGATTTATTTGAGAGAGATTGAGCATGAGAGAGAGAGTGCGCATGAGCAGGAGAGGCAGAGGGAGAGGGAGAGAATCTCAAGCAGACTCCCCTCTGGCACAGAGCCTGACTTGGGGCTCAAACCCACGACCCTGAGCTCATGACCTGAGCCGACACCAAGAGTCAGACGCTTAACTGACTGAGCCCCCCAGGCCCCCCAGAAAAGGTACTTTTAAGGAGCTAAAATACACATTACTGAAAAGAAAATTAAAATATATAATTGTCTTCATAGAAATTCAAATACAGTTTTTATACATATAACAGAAATACAGTAAAACGACTCTGAATATGTGTTTGTACAATGTGTTCCTTTTTCTTAAGACGACTGTGAGGATTGTCGGTGTTTGTACTGGATAGCCAGAATGAGAGCATCTTACAGCCGGCGTCGCGGTCCCCCACCGCGTGGCCCTTTCCCGGGGTCCCTCTCGGAGCGTTGCTCGTCCTTCGATCTCATGGTGTTTCCCAGGCCTGGTCCTCACCGGGCCCCTCCTGACGTCCTCCTCCACGGTCTCTGCTTCAGTGGGGGTCAGGGCGTGGGGAGTTACGGGCAAACTTAGGACAGTTGGATAAAGGGCATGAATTACAGGAAACAGCCTGGCGTCTCTATCCTGGGAATCTAGGGGAAAAGGGGCTGCCTCTGACCATAACGCAGGGGGGACTGAAATACAGGGGAGAAGGGAGAGATGATCAGAGATGTCTTGAGTTGGAGAGCACAGCAGAATGCCTCAGGGGCCATGGAGCCTCCCTGAGGGCTGCACTGAGAGACACGGAGGTGGCGGGTGGGGCTGAACCCGGCAGATCATTCTGTGTAGACAGCTTCCCACCTCACCCCTCCTCCCTTCGTTATTAATTTTTTCAGTTCACATTTTTTATTTGATAGAAAATGTTGCTCTTGCAGCAGAAATGAAAAACTAACAAACAGACGACTCAAAATGTTTTCAGAAACATGAAGAAATAGGAAGAGAGACACACACCCTCCCCGGGGGAGGAAGGGAACATTTGTTTCAATCCTTCCCTTCTTCTGGGAACTCCTCATTCAGGCTCCCCCAAGTCCTGAGCCATCAGAACTGCCCCTGTGCCCGCACCCCTCCACACAAGGCTCTGCCCGCCTCGTCCTTGAACTCAAGGCATGGACGGACCAGCCCTCTCACCCTCATTCCCTTCACCTCAACTCCTCTAAGATCTGGAGACTGGCAAGACTCCCACAATACCACATCTCTCAAGAGGAGCAAGGGAAAGCGATGTTTGGACCCACCTGGTCATAGAGAACAACGGGTGTTATAGGTGGTATTGAACCTGCTATAAAAAACCCCCACAGAACTATATGAGCTGTATAAGTCCCATCCAAACTCCTTCAACCTCTTCTTTCAAAAAATCTTTCATAATGATGTAAAACGAAACTATTTTAAAAGCCTGATTTACTGGAGTGTTTTTGTTTGTTTTGTTAGATGCATGACCTCCTTGTTTGTACCTATGAAGACAGAATTCTTCCTTTTGAATCTGGCCTCTCAGTCAGCCCCATGATCTATCCTGATGATGCCCTGGTAACCAAGTGTCATTCTTGAAAAAAAAATGTGGACTTTTCCACTGTTTGGTAGTGCGGGAGTGTTGCAACCAAATTTCTAAAATACACAGTAATATTGGTTTTGTCAATAGACCTTCATAATTGACCTTAGGTTATGAATATAAATTATGATTAACCATTAATTAGTTCAGCTTAGTTTACTAATATTTAATACTCAGCAATATGTAAAACCTAAGAATTTAGAATTACATATTACATGTTGGTGTCAATTTTTAGCCAGTCTCGGGGACCCTCTTTGTTCTAGGACAAAGCCACACTTTGAAAACAAGTGCTTGTATTTCTCGAACTTGAGAGGACATCAGAATCCCAGTCTCCAGGGTTTCTGATCCAGTAGTTTGGGGGTGGAGACAGGGAATTTGCTTTTCTAAAAAAAGATGCAGCACATTTTGAGAAGCACTGCTTTATAAGATTCCCTGTTTATTTCCATCCTCATTATTGTCATGTTCTTCACACGGAATCATTAGAATCATTCGTGATAACGTAACTAAAGAGAGATCAGTTGTAAGAAATTCCACTCGCTCTAATAGCTTAATTTTAAATTGTGCCCTTTGCTAAACTACTGCTGGCCATAAGAATATAAATGAAACCCTTACCTCTAATAGTCCATCAAGAATTAAGAATGCGCAGTTTGAAGGAACGAGATATCCTTGTGCAGCCCTCAGATCATGAAGATGTCAGGAGTTGCCTTGAGTCTGACGTCGTCATGGCAGAACCCGAGCTCACTCACCCCCACAGAGGTTAGTGCAGTGACGGTTGCTACTGATGAGATTTTCTCGTTAGACCTTACCTGTAATGTACTTGGGTAATGACGAGATAAAAATCATCTCACCCTCTCCGGGTTTGATTGATCTCCACTTAATTTGAATATTTGGTTTATCTAAAAGTCATATTGACTTAAAGGATTGATTTTTTTTTCTGTAGGTTCATAGGTGAGGATCCCTTTAGAGACCTGATCACTGCCCAGGGCCGGTGACTGGCACACCCTCGCCCCAGGTCCTTTCTGGCTGTGGGCAAGAGACACCAGGGCCTTAGCACGCGGGCCTGTCCATAAGGCAGCTCACAACATGGCAGCCGGCTTCTTCTAGAGCAAGGGGGTGAGAGGGAGGTCCAGGCGGATGCTGAAGTCATTTTGTTACCTATCTTGGAAGTGATATGTCTGTGTATGCTTCTGCTATATCGCATTTGTTAGAAGCAGGTCCGTAAGTCTGGCCCGTATTTAAGAGGCAGGAGGATTACAGAAGGTGGGACTACAAGCAGACAGGGGTCGCCGGGGTCACCTTGGAGGTGGCTTGCCACAACATTTTGAAATGCTCTCTAAAATCACAACATGAGCTAGTCTCCTCAATGTATTCTTCATAAAATTTCTTTAGTTAATTTTAACATTAAACCGATATACACTGTGACTGGTCTTAACTATTGGCACATTATAATAATTTTTCTAACTTGGGTAATGCAGTTGAAATTTTTGACTACTTTAAACTTAATAATTTGTCCCTTGGTTTTCCTATAGAAATTTTTTAAAGATTTATTTATTTATTTTAGAGAGAGAGAGAGCACATGCATGAGTTGGGGGAGGGGCAGAGGGAGAGAGAGAAGCAGACTCCATCCCAGCACAGAGCCTGACAAGGGACTCGATCTCACGACCCTGAGATCATGACCTGAGCTGAAATCAAGAGTCTGATGCTTAAATGACTGAGCCGCACAGGCGCCCCTAGAAGTTATTTTATATAGAAGATTTAAAAAAAAGGTTTAAAGGCCAATTTTTTTACTTACATTTATACTTTTTAGATCTTAAAAATCAAACAAGAGCATTGTTCATTTTACTTTAGGGTGATGAAGTGATCATCGGAAACTTTCTTATATTATGTATTTGCTCATAGAACCTTTCTTTCACGTTATACAGAAGAAGCTAGATGTATTTTCTGGGAAGACTGTTCCTTCTTCCTGCGCTTGAGTCCCTCAAAATACCTCCACTGCCGGGGAAATTGCAGGCCCACGGTCAGACGTCACTCGCCTGAGCTCCCGTGAATTCCACCCTTGTAGCAATGAGCATAGGGGAAAGATGACATAGGGACAATATCCTGCCTGTGAACACACATGTGCTCTGGAGCATCTCCTTGGCCTCATGAGGCCTCAGTTTCCACTTTCAGTAGAGTAGGGACCTTAGGTTAGATAGTTTACTACAACACCAAGAACAGATGTGATTAAAGATAAATTTGCATTAATAAAAATGAAAACATTTTGAACTTCAAGAACATCATTAATGAATGAAAAACAAGTCCGAGATGGGAAGAAAAAGTGTTCAAAACATATGTATGATGAATTACTTGCATCCCAAATAGATTTTAAAAGCTTACAGCTCAATTATCAGAAGACAAAAAGGCATTAAAATATAAGCTAAAATTTTGAATAGACATTTCATCAACGGAGATGTATATTGAATGGTCAACGAGCACAGGGCATGATTCTCAATATTATCAGCCATCAGAGAAATGCAAATAAAAACCACAATGAGCTGCCACTTCATAAATACAAGGATCACTATCACAAGAAAGACAGGGGCACCTGGGTGGCTCAGTTGGTTAAGCGTCTGCCTTTGGCTCAGGTCATGATCCCACGGTCCTGGGATTGAGCACCACGTTGGGTTCCCTGCTCAGCAGGGAGCTTGCTTCTCCCTCTTCCTTCTGCTCCCCCAGCTTGTGCTCTCTTTCTCTCTCTGTCAAATAAATAAATAAATAAAATCTTTTAAAAATAAAGTTAAAAAAATAAAAGTCAAGAACGAGTGTAGGAGAGGCTGTGGAGAAATTGGAACCCTCATTCATTGCTCATGGGAATATAAAAAGGTGCAGCCACTGTGGAAAACAATCTGTCACTTATTTGAAAATGAAGTTGTAAATTTATTAGATAACCCAGCAATTACTTTCCTGAATATCCATCCAAGATAAATGAAAATATGTGTCTGTACAGAGACTTGTGCATGAATGTTCATGGCAGCATGATTCAGAACAGCCAAAAAGGAGAAATAATCAAAATGCCCATCCATGCTGCAACGAAGATGAACCTCAAACTATATTATGCTAAGTAAATTTTTAAAAGTCACAGATTGTGAAATTCCATTTACACGAAATATCCATAAAAGGCAAGCCTGTAGAGACAGAAATTACATTAGTGATCGCTTAGGCTTGGAGTGGGAATGAGGACCAACGGCGTATGAGCATGAGGCACCTTTATGTGGTGATGGAAATGCTCTAAAATTGGACTATGACAATCGTGGTAGCACTACAAATTTATTAGAAATTACTGACTTGTACACTCTAATTAGGTGGCTTTAGGATATAGATACATGTACCAGCTTTGTATGATATATTAGCTAGGTATGTATGTATGTATGTGGTAAAAAATAAAGTAGTAACGGTCAGCATTGCTGTGACAAGTGGAGTTTAGGTGCTTGGTACATGGGGGCTAGTCAATGAATTGCTGTTGCCTTAATTTCTGACTCGGCCATTATTTCAACTTCTCAGTGGGGAGTCTGCTTGAGATTCTCTCTCTCCCTCTCCTTCTGCTCCTCCCCCCATGCTTGCTCTCTCTCTCTCAAATAAATAAATGAATCTTTTTATAAAAATGGAGTGCTACACTTTTTGCCATATTCTTGTGCCATTTAGATAAAAAACGAATATGAAATATGTAAATATGAAAATTGTGTATCATCACCAACAGATGGAATTATGCCCATGATTTAGCTAAATCTTATCAATATTTGAGATTATTTTCCCTAAATTCCAATCCGTGAAGTAAAAGCTCAGTCATTTCTGTTAGAAGTTTTCTCTTCATAGCGAAGTCAAATTATCTAATAGTATTTGCATCAACTGAATCTTAGGAAGCCATTTATATTTTTTAAAACTTTGATGGTTTTCTTTTATAATGCTCTTGTGAAATATATATATAAAAAAAACCCCTTTTAGCTTATAGTCTATAATTAGAGATACAACCAGGAAAAGAAATAAAAACTGAAATCCCAATAGCAGAATGAATTTTGCAGGCTAATTAGAAACTTAGAAAGCCTCAAATTTTAATTAACACTTTCCATTTGCAAATTAGCTGTAGAAGTGGTTGCATTTTGCTGCCCTTTTCTCTGTAAGAAGTATACTTTAAATAGTGACTGTAAAAAAAAACAAAACGGGAAAAAACCAATAATGCAAATATTTTGCTTTCTTTATGTATTCTTGAGCATCTCCTCCAAGCTTCATGCTTGCTTCTTTTCATCATTAATGAGTAATCCTCTGCTAGTATGGGGGTCAAGCAGTGAGAAAACACCAGTGAAACCAAAGTTCTAAAAACAACTTTAACAAGAACAGTCACGCTAAACAGCTAAAATTTTGTTCCACGGCAGAGTTACTTAGCTTGCTGTGAGACAAAGACTAGACGTCATCACGTTCTTCAGATTTCAGAATAAGCCACGATCATGTTGAATGCTGAGAACATTCCTGAGTTGATGAAAATCTTCTTTCTGATTTATTTAGATAAACTCTGGGATCATCTGTGATTTTAGGAGGCAAGAAAATATCTTCTGAATATAAAAAATTAAGAAAGTTAAAGCAGCAAAATTATATACTACACAGTGGGAAGCAATCGGCAAAATTCAGGTCAATGTGCCTGTTTAGGAGCAGGAGGGAGAGAAGAGTAAATACGGGGGCGGGGAGGGTAAGGAGGTGTCCATATTTTGCTGACACAAGGAGCACCCATGAAATTAGGTCTCAAGCTTTCCCAGGAGAGGAGGAGCTCCTGGGTCTAACAGTGACCTGTGAGGCCCACTCTCTACCCTTCCCTGCCCCCTCTGGCTTATTGCAAGGACCTGGCTAATGTTGTGACAGTTCACCCTCTCTTCTGGCTGGTGGTACTGTCTTTTGTTTTTTCCTCGATATTTATTGTTCTATCTGTCTTGTGTTCCCTTTCTGGGAGAAACTTTCCACCGCCTTCATCTGTACATTTTCTGCAACCCCTTCTATCCCTATGATCTTCACAGCAGGTGCCATACTCTTTAAGTTGACACCTGACCCCAGGCAGGATGACCAGAGTTCTTCCCGAGGAATTTGAAATGGGACTAAAATGTTTCACTTCCCCACTCACATCTGATTCATCTCCTGGACAAAAAAAAACATAAACTTAGCTGGCCACATTCATGGAAGGAACAAAAACACCATTCTACCCAGAGGCATAGTAATAAAGCACACTTGCAGAAGGAAACAGAGAAAAGAGAACAATCTCTTTTTCTTTGTTTTAGGACATTAAAGTTGGCTCTCTATAACTTTTAGAACAGATTATTACTTGACATATTTCTAATACCAAGATTATAGTTGTAATAAATGTCCATTGGGCCCCCTTCCCTCTTTTTGTAGGTAGGATATGTTCCCTTTAAGTTTAAAACTAAACTGTGTTCTCCTCATCTAAATATTCAAATGAATTTCATGTTGAAGCACACAATTTACTGCTATTGAGCTGTTGTTACATGCCTTCATACGTTGCAGGACAAAGCTCTCAGACAGTGATTTTTAGACAAATTCCACCCTTCTCAATAACAGATAACATAAAAAAAAAAATCACTGGACATTAAATCTTTCCTTATCAGTTGAAGGAAGTCTTGCCTCCATGTCCTTGCTAACCTGCATTTGACATATGACGTATGGTTTTTTTATTTTGTTTTATTTTATTTAATTTTAATTTAATTTTACTTTTATTTGTATTTTTTATGGTCCATATTTTAAATGATCTGACTGTTCGAAAAAGCATTTAGTTGTGTGTTCATTGTGAAACATGTGGCCAAATGCGCCGAAAAGCCCCTCTTCTCTGTGCAGTTAGACAATACAGAGAGAGAGAAAAGTAAAACAGCTTAGCATTTCAGTTGTGAGACCCAGCTCCATACGGCACTGCTACTTTATTCAGGCATATGTGAGTATATGGTCACCATCACTGTGAAGTATCTTTCTAACTTGATACTATATCACTGCACACATGGGGGGACAAACCCAAAAAACAGCAGAATGATTGTCTTTTGAAAGGATAAAATGAAGCTTGGAAAAGTCCTTTTCTTCCTCCGAATGGTGGTTCTTCCCTGAAAATTTTCAAATTTCTCCAGTTTAACAGTGTTTTTCCAGTTAATAAATCCACACCCGCCCATGTATGAAAATCACAAGCAAATCAATACTTATTTAGGATCAAACAAAAAACACTTTAATCAGGACATTTCCAAGGTTTTCACTATTCTAATTTAGCCCAACTAAAGCTATTTAAAAGTTACAGATAGAAACAATTTTAAGGCATTTTTCCATTTATTTCTTTTTAAAATTTGATTTATTTAAATTGAAAAATGAGAACAGTTTATCAATTCCTTCCACCTCCCACCCCCGATGAATATTTATTTAGTTTTTAATATATTTTTTGACTTTTAATTACATGGAACTTGTTTTATTGATGTTTTATATGAGAATATAGAATATATGGCTTTGCATGACTGTTTTACATGAAATTGCACACACTTACACAATGTAGTGTTGATTGGTTTTATCTATATACATCTCTGGAAGAATTATAGCAAAATTATATTGACATTTTCAGTAACTACTATGCAAGCTTAAGAACTATTCTTGGAAGGGAAGCAAAGAATGGCGGTGAATTAATTAGAATTTGCTTTCCACTGCAAGAAATAGTGGCTCCAAAACAATTAATGTAGTTTTTTTTTTTTTTTATTAGAAGCTTAGTTTTTTCCTTCACATAAAAGGACAAGGGTGGGTGGTACACGGTGGGGGTGGTGCCTCCATGATATGATTATAGGAGTCTTTCCAACAATTGCTCTACCAGTTTGAAACCAAAACCACTCATTTTTGCTATAATTCTCATATATATCCTCGATCTACAACTACTCTAGAGCAGGATCCTACTAGTAGTTCCATTAAACTGTTATATTTTATTTCCTTTGGTGCTCCACCCATTGCACTCCTTTTCACATCTTCTTTCAACTTGCATCAAAGTTGAATGCACACATACTTTGTTCATGCATCAAACACCATTGATATTGCTCTCACGGAAATAAGAAGGTTTGTAGCACCCACCATCTTCAGGGAATTCCACTTAGATGTTGCATTGGTAGTAATATATATCAAGGCTCATTTGGCTCTGGACAAGATGGTAACAGCTCTGGTGGGGATAAAAGAACAGAACTCTGAGTTTGGAAGCAGATCGGTGAAGTAGATGACATTTGTGGCTGCATTTTTTTTTTTTTTAAGAGAGGGAGGGAGAAAGCGGAGTGGGGCAGGGGCAGATGGCAAAGGGAGAGAGAATCTAAAGCAGGCTGCACGTCCAGCACGGGGCTGGACATGGGGCTCAATCTCACCAGCCTGAGATCATGACCTGAGACAAAATCAAGAGTCAGACGCTTCACCAACTGAGCCACCCAGGTGCCTCACGACTGCATTTTGATATATGTATGTACACGACCAGGTAATTGAGGAAAGGCAGAGATATAAAGAAGTTGGTCTTCAAACTTGCTTCTATACCCCTGACCATAAAAAGTTTCTTAAAACTGATTTCGTATCAGAAAACAACCACCGCCATAGCATTAACATTAGTAACAGCACAATGAAATAAGATGCAACCTGTGATGTTGGAATCCTTAAAAAAATTAGCTGCTTATCTCATGAAATGTTGAGAAATTACAGTTATTTTTAAACCAGCTTTACTGAAGCTACAAGGGTCACATTGGACCTTGTAATAAGGACCTTGTAATAAGATGAACATTTTCATAACTGACAAATCTGAGGAGAAACAGGCAGCAGGAGGGCTGGAAGTCTGCTTCAGTGAACGGTCTAGTCACATCAGTGCTACAAAAGAGAGAATTGGGGTACAGGTCTTCTGTACGCCACAGAGAGACTAAGAGAAGGAGAAATTAGACTTTGTATGTCAATGAAAATGCAACAAATTGGTAGAAGGAGCTGGAGTCTAGGAAATAATAGTAAATATGGTATGAAAACATGAATGAGATTTGCTGCTAAGATTCCTGGGCAAGTCCTAAAATCCCTCAGGGGGCCGTACACCCTGATGTATACAACAGCATCTGTCTGTTCAACATTGTGGAGTTATCACTTCAGAAGTCAGCCAAGGGGAAAAGAAAATGCAGTGCTAGGAGCATAATGAGACAAACATTATAATTTACCTGACAGAAGAGAAGGATCGGTTTAAATCACTTTGTGGATAACATGACTTTTCATCGGGCCAAATCAGGCGAGAGGAGCTCACTCAGAAAATTCCAGCAAAAGAAACAAGTCCTCATACTATCTTGTATGGGCAAGCTCTGGACAAGTTTTTTGTTTGTTTGTTTGTTTGTTACTAGTAGTTTGCTTGAAGTCTAGTTTACTGTAGTGGGTTGAATAGTGGCCCTCAAAATTCATGTCCTCCCAGAACCTCGGAATGTGACCTTATTGGCAAGAGGGTCTTTGCAGATATAATTACAGTAAAGATCAGGATGAGATCCCGTTAGATTAGCATGGGAGCTAAATCAAATGAGATTGTCCTTGTGAGAGGCAGAAAGGGACACACACAGAGACACAGAGGAGAATTGCCACGTGAAGACAGGGGCAGAGATTGGCGTGATATATCAACAGTTCCAGAAACGTCAAGGGTTGCTGGTAACCCCCAGAAACCAGGAAAGAGTGATTATCTCAGAGCAAATGATTATCTCAGAGCCTCCAGAAGGAACACTCTGCCCTAACCTTTCCAAAACCTTAACCTTTCTGTTAAGTCACCAAGTCTGTGACAATTTGTTATGACAGTGCTCAAGGAAAGTGGCTTCGGAATTGGGAAGGAAATAGGGATGTTAAGGACGATTCTGGTGACAGCTCAGGAAGAAGCACGGCAGAGAAAGTTTCTCATCGTGAGCATCAAGTTGTGGATGACCAGAATCTTGGCAGAAATACAAATGTTTAGGGTGCTTCTGGTGAGATCTTAAAAAAAAAAAAAAAGGAAGAACATATTATCTGATATTGGAGAAAAGGTGATCATTGTTATAAAGTGGCAGAAAAAAACTCGACTGAATGTGTTCTTTTGTTCGGTGGAAAACAGAATTTACAAGTGATAAATGTGGAGAGACTTAGCTGAGGAGATTTAGCTGAGGAGAGTCTGAGGACAGCTGAGGAGATTTCCAAGCAGAGCTCCATTCTGCCTGTAGCAAAACGTGTGAGGAACGAGATAAATTGAGGAGGGGATTGCTCAGCAAAGATGAACTAGTGCTTGACTGGAAGGTTCCAAGCCAATACTGATTACAGAGGATGGAAAAACGAGGCCTTTTACTGCTGGGGAAGTGTGCTCAAGAGAGAGGTCCAAGGGCAAGGGTGGGCAACCTTCTGCTGAAGAGATTAGGTAGGGGCCCCATGGATCCACTCAAACATCTCAGCAGAGCCAGGCATTGAGATGGGGTTCTGCAGGAGGGATCTAATGTCGTGGGTCCCCGGGACATATACCGCAGACCAACAAGGTTTTAGAGAATGTTGCATCAGCAGAAATACCACCAGCTTCGCCTGAAGGAGCAAAGACAAGAAGAAATGAAGGGAGGCTGTCAAACTTCTGGGATTCTAGAAGCAGGAATTGGGCTGGCAGAGCTACTTGGTGGCAAACACGGGCTATCCTTCCGGAACAAGGAAGAATGACTCCAAAGACAGACACGTGAACATGGAGGTGGAGGTCAGAGAGACAGCCTCAGGGCCAGGGGCCAACCAGACCAGCCCCAAGAACCCTGGGGATGGGGCATCAAGCCTCGGAGAATCTTCCAAGCCTTTAATGGAACTTGCTCTGAGTTTGGACTCATTTGGTGACCCCTCTATTCCTTTCGGTTTCCCTCTGTGGAAATGGGAATGTCTATTCTGTACCTCTCCCCCCATTCTATTCTGGAAGGAGATAGCTGTCTTCTCCCTCCATGGGTCCATGGGTGGAGGCTTTCTGAGTGTGGCCCCTACTCAGAGTCACACTCATGCCTGATAATAGATGATTTAGAGGATGGATTTGGGACTTACAGATGATGCTGGAATGGGTTAAGACTCTGGGGGATGTTGAGATGGGATGAATGCATTTTGCACGCAGGACGGGGGGTAAATATTTGCTACCCGGTAGGCAATGTCACTCTCTATTACTCCATTGTTCAGAGATTTACAAAAATATTTTTGGTCTATTTTCCCATGTGAACTTCAGAATTGGCTTGGCCAAAGGACCTCACCACTCACTAAAACAAAAAAGGAAAATAAAAAACTGCTGGTGTTTTAACTGGGATCACATTAAATGTATAAATTACCTTAGGAATAATTAATATTTTAATTACACTGAACATATCTACTCAAAATCTATTGTTTAAAACAGATTTTCCTTGTCAAATTATTGTTGATTCCTTTTCACTTCTACGCATATTCCTTGAAAAACTTCTCTGTGCGTATGTCAAGTCTATTCCTTTGTCATCTTAGTTTAGGTACTTTAAAAGCTACAATGTAGAATTAGTGATTCTGCTCACAAACAGGCTGTAATCTCATAGTGAAGATAAGAAGCCTGCATTTATAATTCAAATCTGAGAGATTAGTAAGAATCCAACGAAAACAGAAAATCTTCTTCAGGATCTAAAGGGCCTAGAAGCAAAGGTAAAATGTCTCCACTCCCCTTTCCTATTTTCTGTACTATTTATTAGATTAATGTACCAATGGACAGTGGAAAGTGAGAAGAATATGGATTTTGGAACAGGCAGATCTGAGTTTATTGCCTAGGAGCAGAGCTTCCAAATTTTGGAAGTAGCTTTCTTGCTCACATAGTGGAAACACTCACATCTTCTTTTTAGAGCTCTTACAGAGATGAAAAGAAATAGTCCTCATAAAATATCTATTAAATAACACGTGCCTTTTAAATTGTGCTGCCGCTTCTGATACACTTTGGTTCTAAAGCTCAGTGAGTCCCTCACAATGGACACAGCCCAGGAAGGAAATATATTTACTGAAATGTACTTTGAGAGCTGTATTTCTTAACTTATGTCATGTTTGTTACAGATGAAAATTGTATACCCTTTTTTTTTTTCTGGTTTTATTTTTTATTGTTATGTTAATCACCATATATTACATCATTAGTTTTTGATGTAGTGTTCCATGATTCATTGTTTGTGCATAACACCCAGTGCTCCACGCAGAACGTGCCCTCCTCAATACCCATCACCAGGCTAACCCATCCCCCTACCACCCTCCCCTCTAGAACCCTCAGTTTGTTTTTCAGAGTCCATCATCTCTCATGGTTCGTCTCCCCCTCTGACATACTCCCCTTTTCTTCCTCTCCTGTTATCTTCTTCTTTTTCTTTTTTCTTAAAATATGTTGCGTTATTTGTTTCAGAAGTACAGATCTGTGATTCAATGTATACCCTTTTTTAAAGTTATTAAATATCATTTGAAATTTCAAAGCATTAGGTATCATTACTAAAAAGAAATTGAATAAATAGAACGAAGAAGACTTACCTTGTGTCAAATAGAAATTTTCCTCATGTAGGCTTTGTACATTACTCTAAAAAATTCTGGTCATATCTTTTGATTTTTTGTTATTGATCTTGTTATGTAAATGAGGTAGTTTCTTTCGTGTTCCTTCTCAATGGTGGTTGATTACAGATGTATCTTTTTATAGTGCACTCCAGTCTAGAATAGAATTCTGCAAAACAGGCAAAAGTGACACAATTATAAATGCAGATTTTCTTCTGCAACTCAGCCTAAGTTAATGTGGACTATTAATCCATAGCTTCTTATCAGAAGTTCATTAAGGATGTAGATTGTCTAGAATATAATTATGTTGCAACTCTGTTGATAATTATAAAACTATTGATCTCCCTTCATTCATCTTATTTTATCTCCTTAAATTTTTATGGGTTTAACCATAAGACCGTCGTTTTCCAAAAGATAACTTATTGCTGACAGTGCTGGGGGGGCATAGTGAACTTCACTAAATTGTTCCTAAGAACCACTTGAGACTTGATTTGCTAAAGTGACAGATGGAAAGAGCATCTCTTCTAAATATTTTCTGGTGGGAAAAGCAAGATTAAAACTGTAATATCCATTGTGTGTCAAGGGTAAGAGCTTTTTAACGGCTTTATTGAGATAAAATTCACCCATTTAAAGTGTACAGTGCTCTTCAAGTACAGTAACAGGGTACACAACCATCATGACAATCTAATTTAAGAACATTTTCATTACTCTCCCAAGGAAATTTACACTCACTAGCAGATACTCTGTTTCTTCTATGTGCCACCCCGCCCTGTGCTTACATTACTAATTAGTAATATTATTAACACACTTCCAGTCTTTAGACATTTGCCTCTTCTGGAAGTTTAATGCAAGTGGAATCGTAGATTATATTGTCTTTGTTGAGTGGATGCTTTCACATAGCATAGTATTTTCGAGGGTTCATCCACGTTGTAAGCTATATTAGTACTTCTTACATGGAATAGTTCATTGTATGGTATACTATATTTTATGTATCCCTTCGTCAGTTGATGGACATTTGTTTCCACTTTTTGGCCCTTATAAATAATGCTGATGTGAACATTCATGTGCAAGGTTTTCTGCGGACCCCTGTTCTCACTTCTCTTGGGGATATATTTACAAGTGGGATTGCTGGATCCTTTGATAACTCCATGTTTAACATCTTGAGGAGGATACTGTTTTCTAAAGCAGATGCATCATTTTATATTCCTGTCAGCAATGTATGAGGGTTCTCATTTCTTCACATCTTCACCAACACCTGCTTTTGTCTGTCTTTTATATATATATATATATATATATATATATATATATATATATATATATTTAAGGTTTTGTTTATTTGCGAGAGAGAGAATGAGAGACAGAGAGCACGAGAGGGAGGAGGGTCAGAGGGAGAAGCAGACTCCCTGCTGAGCAGGGAGCCCGATGCGGGACTCGATCCCGGGACTCCAGGATCATGACCTGAGCCGAAGGCAGTCGCTTAACCAACTGAGCCACCCAGGCACCCTGTCTGTCTTTTTATTTTAGCTGTCCTAGTGTGTTTAAAGTGGTATCTCATTATGGTTTTGGTTTACATTTCCCTAATGATGAGTTATTTTAAGCATTTTTTGTATGTGCTAGTTACCATTTGTATATTTTCTTTGGAGAGATGTCTATACAAATCCTTTGCCCATTTTTTCCCCATTAGTTTAGTTATCTAATTATCTAATTATTGAGTTCTATGAGATCTTTACTTATCCTGGATAGAAGTCTCTTATCAGATATATGCTTTGTAAATATTTTCTCTGTGGTTTGTGTCTATTTTATTTAATAGTACTAATTATTTGATAGGTAGCAGCACAAGGGTTTTTAATTTTGATGAAGTCCAATTTACCTATTTTTTCACTTCTTTTGTGTGTCATATCTAAGAAGTCATTGCCTACCCCAATCATGAAGATATATTTTTATGTTTTCTTCTAAGATAAAGATACTGCATTGAATGTGTCATACTGCATCTAAAACACACTGCGCTGAGTGTCCTTGGATGTAAGTTCACCATGCAGAGGGGAGCCTCCAGGAGGAGGGAGCCAGCCCTGGGACAGTGGGAAGGGAAGGACCCTCAGTGGCAGGAACAGTGGGGGTGGTGAGGAAGCAGATAGGAAAGGAAAGGACTCTGCCAGGCACAAATCAGTACCACCAGTGGTCACGACCTCAATTTTTAGGAAGGAGGAATTTTAAGACTATGCTTGCTGACTCAACATTTGTTGAGCAGCCCGGAAATCCCCTAATTAGAGTACTGCGCTGTGACCCACGTGGTAGTGTTCCCTTCCATAGGCAGCTGAGGCAAGGGTGGGTGGCAGAAAGTGTCCACCCAAGGGAAACCCAGAGTGTGAGACCCAGGAGTGCAGGTGTGAGGTGCCCCCATGCCCTTCACTGCTCACTATGGACGCAGGCAGGCATCCTCACTGTGCTCCAAGAGCCTGTCCTTGACCCAGATCCTCAGGCAAGTGGGCGTTGGGGCAGATGGTCCCCTGAGCACCTCTTAGTTCTTTCAGCTACCACAGAGGCTCGCCCGAACAAAATCGGATCACCATTCCCACTTTCTTTTTTTTTTTATTTTTTTTTTAATTTGTTTATTGTTATGTTAATCACCATATATTACATAATTTGTTTTGGTGTACTGTTCCATGATTCATTGTTTGTTCATAACACCCAGTGCTCCACGCAGAACGTGCCCTCCTCAATACCCATCACCAGGGTAACCCATCCCCCCACCCTCCTCCCCTCCAGAAACCTCAGATTTTGGTGTTGTTAATAACAAATATGTCCAATGTAGAAAGGTATGCTAAAATGGTAAAGAAAGGAACTTGAAGCACTTTGGAAGTAAACATACTAAGACTTTAACTCCTCATTTCTGGGCATTGGGGTTTTGAAGGACATATATTTCTGCCTAAATCGTTTTGCATTTCCCAAATATTTTCTAATAACCATGCATAACTTTTAGAATTAGAAAAAAAGTTTCACAAATTATAGACAAGGAGATTCTATAATACTTCGAGTTCTTGATCTTTTAGCAAAAATAGACACTGCCAAATCAGACCGATGGGACTGCGTTCCCACGCAGGCGCTGAGCGAGGCGCACGTTCCGATGTTTGCCGTATTTCATTTAGTGGTCCCAGACTCTACCGTGTCCAAGGTACCAGCATTGGTCAACTGCAGAACTGAAACTTGAACCCCATCTTTGGATTCCAGATCCCGTTTGATAGGTTTTCCCGAGTCAGTGTTCGTATCCTGACCTTAATATGTTTTATTTATCGGTGTGAAGAGACTGCTGTTGGTGGGACTTCAACATCACCCACCACACGCAGGTGCCACGTCCCCAGGCCTTTCTGAGCCGGGGACAACGGACAGTCAGGTGCCGCTGGAGTTACATGAAGAATATAAAGGTGTAAGGGAATTACTCTGTATTGATCGCACCGTGGGGAGACACAGCCCACCTTGCTGTTTGAAATCTCCTGCGTGTTTGCTGTGGCTGAACCACGGCTCCAGCTCAGTAGTGCCCTACTGCTGGCTCGATTTATTCCAACCGGGGAACCATTCCAGCAACATGCAGGCTGGGCTCCCACCTGCTGCAGTTTTAAATAATGAACACACAAAAGATTTCATTTTCCCCTTTGCTAAAGAATTTATGGTCCTTCTTACAGTAAACATAAAGACATATTTTTCTATACTTCGTAGCATGAAAAATATGTGCGTATAGACAACTAGTGTTGGTATTATTGATCCCGCTTCTTATTTACATTTGCTTTTACTGAGAAGTTGTTTATTAGTCGATGTATATGATAGGTTGAAGAGATAAACTGTTTTTAGTTTACTTTTGCTAGCACTTTAATAGAGATAATTTGAGTTGTGAGCAGCTCCTATTACACTTTTAATATCCTTTTTTTTCCCCAACTCAGATAATCCAGTTTCTGGGTTTTTTTTTTTTTTTTTTTAAGGAGGCTCCATGCCCAATATGAAGCTCACTGTGGGGCTTGAACTCACGACCCTGAGATCAAGACCTGAGCTGAGATCAAGGGTCAAACAGTTAACCAGCTGAGTCACCCGGTGCCCCCCAATTTTGGATTCCTTAACTAATTTAGAGAATTTTCTATGCTATTTTCAAAATGCATTAACAAATGACTGCTAATCACTTTTTCCATTGACTATAATCTCTATTAATTGGGTCTTCTGAATAGTATGGTATCAAGTGAGGTTCTGAACAAAGCATTCAACAAATATTTGTTGTATGAATGAATAAACTGGTGATTCTGAGGCATTATAATGCTGAATTAACAACTTTTCAAAAATTTTTTATTATTAATTTTTTAAAAATTATTTTCTTTACATTTCAGTGTGCATTTTGTGCAGACTGTTTTTCCACGTATAGCTGTGAACATGCATATAACTTGGTATACTTAATTTTTCCAAGCTGTTACTCACTGTGCATAGAACTTACTCACTCTAGTAGAGTAATACAAACAGAAAACTCAGTAAATTTGGGAGTTATTTTCACATTTTAAAATTTCTATGTATTTCCAAGAAAACGAAAGCAGCTACGCTTTTGTGGCTCACAAGTCATAGAAATGTAATAATAATTTACTTAAAAACCAAAACCTCAGGCTGAAAAGATGTCAAGTGGTGTGGTATGTCAGTGGCTTTGAAATCACATCCACGAGGACTTGGTTTTGACACTCTCAAACTCTCCTCCTGCCTGTGCCCAGGACAGAAGTTCTGCAATGTGAGAGAAACATGGGAGGCCAAGGAGACAAGGCATACGAGACACATTTCAATAAAGAACAATCAAAATTAAGAATAACCTCAGGAATATTTGAGAATGAGGAAGAATTTCCTTGGTATATTTTTTAAAAATTCATAGCTACAGGGACACTTGGGTGGCTCAGTTTCTTGAGCAGTTGGCTCTTGATTTTGGCTCAGGTCATGGTCTCAGGGTCCTGGGATGGAGCCCTGCATGGGGCTCTGTGCTCAGCATGGAGTCTGCTTAATGATTCTGTCCTTCCCTCTCCCTCTGCCCCTCCCCCTGCTTGAGGACACGCTCTCTCTCTCAAATAAATAAATAAATCTTTAACAAATCATAGCTACAAATCACTGGAAAAATGTGGAAACTTAATATTGTAATCAAAAGACAGATTGTGTTTTGATCTAAAATTTAGCCTTTCTTGAAAATAATTAGGATAGAAATGTATGTTCCTGGGTGAGAGAGTTACTCGTGGCAGACCCTCACTAATAACAACTAGGAAAAGTGGAATAAATCAAAAAAGTGATGTGTTTGAAGGCGTCAGATACAGGTGGAAACAGCAGTGTTGAATGAACTAAAATTTCAAAGAGGGTAAACCTTTGGTGGTGAACTAATGATAAGCAGTTGTTATTTCCCCTGCTGTCTCTCTGCAGAGAGAAAAAAGAAAAACTAACAAAAATGTTAGTAGTCACATGGAGCTGGAATCACAAAATTGGAGAGTCCAGGGAACCCCAGAAAGCATTTGCTGATATTTACACCAGAGAGTAAAAGGCATATTCCCAAATCTTCTGAAAGGCAGGAAAATCTCCACTAACCTCACAATCCTTAGGAAGCAAGCATTCCCCCAGACCCCCCGGCCTGATGAAGGTGAGGAGGACCAGGGAAAGAGAGAGACCTGAGAAAGTTCTGGAGAGAGTGGTGAATTGACCATGAAGAACACAGCTAAGTTTTATGTGAACATATTTTGTGCTTTTATCAGAGAGCATCTGCTGGGGGACAGAAAAATCGGGAGAGATTTTAACACTTAGCACAATGCATCTGAGCCTTAGCCATGCTATTTCGTGAGTCAGCAGCTCACTGTGTCTTGTTTCTGAGTAGAATCCCATTGTACAGCTGCACAGAGTGTCTATCCTTCCATCTGCTCAAGGACATCTTCGCATTTTACGTTCTTTGTCAACCGTGAATGGCAATTTTGTTTTTCAGAGTCCATCGTCTCTCATGGTTCATCTCCCCCTCCAATTCCCCCTCTTCATTTTTCCCTTCCTACTACCTTCTTTTTTTTTAACATATAATATATTATTTGTTTCAGAGGTACAGGTCTGTGATTCAACACTTACACACTTCACAGCGCTCACCATAGCACATCCCCTCCCCGGTGTCTATCTCCCAGCCACCCCATCCCTCCCACCCCCACCCCTCCAGCAGCCCTCAGTTTGTTTCCTGAGATTAAGAATTCCTCATATCAGTGAGGTCATATGATACATGTCTTTCTCTGATTGACTTAGTTCACTCAGCATAACACCCTCCAGTTCCATCCACGTCGTTGCAAATGGCAAGTTCTCATTCCTTTTGATGGCTGCATAATATTCCATTGTGTATATATACCACATCTTTTTTATCCATTCATCTGTCAATGGACATCTTGGCTCTTTCCTCAGTTTGGCTATTGTGGACATTGCTGCTATAAACATCAGGGTGCACCTACCCCTTCGAATCCCTACATTTGTATCTTTGGGGTAAATACCCAGTAGTGCAATTGCTGGATCATATGGTAGCTCTATTTTCTACTTTTTGAGGAACCTCCATACTGTTTTCCAGAGTGGTTGCACCAGCTTGCATTCCCACCAACAGTGTAGATATTGTACTTTTTAATTCTAGAATATCCACGTTAGGGCTATGTTGTTGGAAGACCTACCAATCTTTCAGTTAAGAGCTATTGAGGGCCCCACCTGAAAAGGAGGGATGAGGGAGGGGTAAACTAAATCTTACCTAAACTGAAATTTAGTAATTAGATGTGAGTTACCAACCACTTACTGTTTTTGCCTAATGGAAGAGATGGACAAGTGATGGAAGATACCATCTGGACTCCCAAAGGTTCTTTTGTCCAAAATAGGTTGCATGCAATTAAAAATTACAAGACATGCAAGGAGGTAATACATTATGGCTAAAACCAACAAGAAACAAACAAACAAGTTAATAAAAGTCTAAAAAAGAAGTCTGACAGATAATCCAGGAAATAATCTAAGCAGACCTTGTAATAATTGTGATTAATATGCTGAAGAAAATAGAGAAATACAGACATAAAAATGAACAGATGGAGAATTTTTACCTCAGAATTAGACACTGTATAAAAGTAAAACCCATTGCTTATAACTGAAAAATACGTATGTGAAATTAAGAACAGAATGGATAGGTTTAAGAACAGATTGGATAGAATAAGATTACTGAACGGGTCAATAGAAAATGTCCAAAGTATAACACAGAGAAGATCAAGAATAGAAAAAGAACAGAAGAGACATGTGGGACTTATCCAAAGTTCCCAGTATGCATGCAATTGGAGTCCAAATAGAAGGGAATTAAAATGGGGCAGAAAAAAATATTCAAAGAGATATTTTATCTGTAAACATTTCTTAGGTTTTAAAAAATATAGCAATGATATCAGGAAGATGGCAAAGTAGAAAATCCCAAGAACTGATTTCTACACATAACACAAACACACATACACACACATATACACATACATACACACACATACACACACATGCACACACCAGAAGCTGTATGAATCAATTTGTAAGAGCTCCGAAAACAGTAAAAGGTTTATAGAGACCAAGCAATAGTCATCTTAACCCCATCCCCTGCCTGACCTGGAAATAGTGTTGGTCTTAAGCAGGTGGCAACCTGGTTCCTGGTTTTCCCCTCAAATTAGAGGAACAGACTTTTTTTTTTTTCCAAGTTATTGCATACATCTGTTGTAATCTGAAAATTCCTGAAAGACTGATGTAAGGCATTCATTTCCATCTTGTATAACTTGGAAAATAAGCAGGAAAAGTAGTGGAAACTGTTTGTAAAATCTAGGAGAGTTACACTCACAGATGCCTGGACCAAGAGATTACAGGTGAAGACATGGAATAGACCATCTAAGGCCCACAGAAGCTGGGCTGCAACTCTTTTGGAAATTAGGATATTCAGAAGCAGCCACATATAAGGGGAGAATTTAAAAAACCATGTGCATGCCCAGAAAAGATGTATGCTCAGAAAAGATCTGAGAGTACCTTAAGCTTTCACCCTGGCTGATTGCTGAACCAAGAAGTTTCGAAGCAAGCCCAGCTAAGTGGTGAAGGAATGCACAGAGTCAATCTGGAATAGTAGGAATGGAGGTTGTTTACTTTTGGGGGTTTATTTTTTTGTGTGTTTCCTTTGTTTCAGCTTAAGGCAGTCAAGAAAATCTGTGTCTGTATAGCTAAACATGAGCTGAGGGAACAGGCTTCAGTAATCATAATGGCAAGGACAAGCTTTTGAAAATTAGTTGAGGCAAATATGAAACAAATAAGCTACTATAATCTTTAGTAATTAAAAAAAAAGCAAGCCCCCAAGCCTTCTGTGAGTCCAGATAGCAGACTTATTAGACAAAGACTTTTTTTTAGATTTATTTATTTATTCCAGAGAGAGAGAGAGAGAGAAAGGGAGTATGCGAGGGTGCATGAGTGGGAGGGAGGGGCAGAGGGAGAGAATCTTCAAGGATACTCCCCACTGAGCATGGAGCCTGACATGGGGCTCAGTCCCATGACCCATGAGATCACAACCTGAGCTGAAACCAAGAGTTGGGCACTTAACTCCTTGAGCCACCCAGGAGCCCCTAGACAAAAACTTTTTTTAAAGAACCTGCTCTAAAGGTACTCAAATTAAGGGATAACATGGACAAGTAACTAAAGGACGCCAAGAAAATGAATATAAGAGCAAAATGAGAATTTCAGTAAAGAGATAGAAACTACAGAAAGGAACCAAACAAAAATTCCAAAGCTAAAATAGTATAATAATTAAAATGAAAAATTCAGAGAGGTTCGGCCTGAGGTATGACCATGCAGAAGAAAGAATTTGTGAACTTGAAGATAAGACAACTGAAATCATGGAGTCTGAGGAGAGAAAGAAAAAATAAAGAGAAAAATAAACAAAGAATCAACAATGTGTGGGGCACTCCCAAGCAAGCCAGCAAAAGAATTATGGGAGTCCTAGAAAAAGACAAGAGAGAGAAAGGGATAGAAAGAGTATTAGAAGAAATGATGTAAAAAAATTTCCAAATTGGATTAAAGACATAAATAATGTAAGCCTAAGAAGTTCAACAAACTCCAAGTAGAATAAACCTAAAGATGCTCACACTGAAACACACTAATGAAGTTATCAAAAAACAAAGACAAAGAGAAGGTCTTGAAAGCAGCAAGAGAGAAACTAGTTATCACATACAGGGGATCCTCAGTAAGTTTGCCAGTCAATTTCATACCAGAAACCTTGGAGGTTTGAAGGCTGTGGGATGATATGTTCAGATAGCTGAAAGAAAAATGCTGTCAACTAAGAATTTTATAATAAGCAAAACTGTCCTTCATTTTTGAGGGAAAATTTAAAGATATTAGACATTTCCTGATAAACAAAATCTGATAGTGTTTCTGACCATAGACCTCTCCCACAAAAAATGAGAAAAGAAATCCTTCAGATTGAAATGAAACAACTTTAGACAGTAAGTAGAACCCATAGGAAGATATAAAGATCTCTGGTAAAGGTAGATACATGAGCAAATACAAAAGTCAGTATGTTGAATATCAAGGAAAGCTGAAAAGACAAAACATCCTGAAAAAGAACAAAACTGGAGGACTCACATTTCCTGATTTTGAAACAGGATGAATACATCCATAGTAATCAAAACAATATGGCATTGGAATAGATGAAATATAAATGAATGGAAAAGGATAGAGAGCCCCAAAATAAACTCATACATGTATGGTCACATTATTTTCAACAAGGTGCCAAAACCATTCAATGGAGGAAAAAACAGTCTTTTAAGCAAATGGTCCTGGGAAAACTGGATATCTACATGCTAAAGAATGAGTTTGGGTTCTTACCTAATCCCATATACAGAAATTAATTTAAAATGTATCAAAGACCTAAATGTAAAGGCTAAAATTATAAAATTCATAAAGGAAAACCTAGGGGAAACTCTTCATGACATTGGATTTGGTACTTCATGGATAATGACACCAAACTCAGGGACAAGAAGAGAAAAATTAATTGTACTTCATCAAAATTAAAAACTTTGTGCATCAAAAAAACATAAGCAAGAGCAGGAAAAAATAACTCACAGAATGGGAGAAAATATTTGCAAATTATATATTTGATAAAGGGTTAATATCCAGAATATACAAATACTACAACTTAAGAATAAAGAAACAAGAGCCCAAATTAAAAAAAAAAAAATGGGCAAAGGTCTTGAACAGACACTTCACCAATGAAGATATACAAATAGCCAGAAAGCATAGGAAAAAGCTCAATATTACTCAGTATTGGAGAAATGCAAGACAAACCCCAATGAGATACCACTTCACACTCAGTAGGATGGCTATTATCAAAAAAGCTGAAAATAACAAGTGTTGGTAAGGACATGGAAGAACTGAAATTCATGTGCGTTTTTAAATGGTGCAGCTGCTGTGGAAAATAGTTTGTCAGTTCCTCAAAAAGTTGGATGATATGATCTAGCAATTCTGCTTCTAGGTATTTACCATCCCCTCTCCCCCAAACCGAAAGCAATGACTCAGACAGACACTTGTACACCAACATTCACAGCAGTATTACTCACAGTAGCCAAGAGGTGAAACAACACAAATGTGCGTCAACGGAGGAATGGATGAACAAATGTTGTATATACATACAATGGAATATTATTCAGCCTTAAAAAAGAATAAAATCTTGACACATGCTCCATATGTGAACCTCAAAAATACTATGCTAAATGCAATGAGCCAAACACAAAAGAACAAATATTATATGAATCTACTTATGTGATGTACCAAGAATAATTGAATGCATAGAGACAAAAAGTAGAAAAAAGTTTACATGGGGCTGAGGGAAGGGGGAAATGGTGAGTTACTGCTTAATGGGTATAGAGCATCTTGAATGATGAGAAATTTCTGGAAATGGGTAGTGGTGATTAACACTGTAAAAGTTAATGCTTCTAAATTGTACAATTAAATATGGTTACAAGGGCACCTGGGTGGCTCAGTCAGTTAAGTGTCTGACTCCTGAGCTCAGCTCAGATCTCGATCTCAGGGCTGTGAGTTCAAGTCCCATGTTGGGCTCCATGCTGGGCACGGAGCCTACTTAGAAAAAAAAAGGTTAAATGGTAACTGTTATGGTAAATGGTAAAATGGTATATGTTATGTATATTTGACTATAATAAAAATACATAATTTAGAAATAATATATAGGATTTATATTTCTATTAAGGTCAAGTGAAATTAATCTTTATTATTTAATTTAACTGAATGATTAGTCTTGTACAATAGACCAAATGATGCTGGTGTTTGTAATATTTCTTGAAATTAGCATTCTTATTTTGTAATTACTAAAGCTGTAAGAATTTTTTTTTCTCAAAATGAATCCAGGAGTATTTTTTTCTCTTATTAAGCCAAATGATAATCATTTCAAAAGTTTGAAATGTCTATCATGAAAACATGATGATAATTACATCTAAAATTTTTATTCATTTCTTAGTAAATATTATGATTGAAGTAATCAACAAAATCCCAAACTGATATGTAAAAATATTTTTGAAGAATCATATAGCTTGGGAATACTGAAAACAGTAATAATAAAATACAAAATAATACACTCGGTAGAAAGAATCAGCACAAAAATACTGACAGCAGGTAAAACTTTACATGGTAAGATGTTTTATTTGGTAAGATATGGACAGATAATGAAAATATTTTTGACAAAGTTGAAATATTTAAGATCTTGAATAATTTCATTTAGTTAACAACTGTGTGCAAAACAAAATACACACTGACATAAGACAGACTTAGTAAACTTTGATCAGTAAATCAAGTTTTCTTCTAAAGTATTAAGTAAGGAATTGGAACCACTGAAAATACATTTAGTAAAAAAACTGTAGAAATTGGAAAGATTTTATCTGTAGTGTCAAGGAAAACAGTATTAATTAGGTGAATATTTTAATGAGACTCGATTTTGAGATAATTTTGATTAAAGTTTTGTATTCTTTTCATAAATATGGAAGCAGCAAGGTCAACACATGAATTGCATCAAAATGGCAATGACAAAACTGTGGAGTCAAGACATCTTGTAACTTCAGGTGTTCTGGTCGTTTGCCTTAAATTTTGGAAGGCTTTCATCCTTCTCTGAGAAGCAAAGAGATAGACAATACACTCACTTTTGAACCCTATGCCTGGTGCTGAGGACAAGAAAAGCATTTTGTTTCAGAAAAAAACAAATACAGTTTACCAATTTTCTCTCCCTTAACAATCTTTTCGATTCTCAATTTTCTTTCCCTTAACAATCTTTTCTGTCCTCAATAAATTACTGTGGAATGATCTCAACTAAATTTCTGTGTATTTCTCTAAGTTTGAAGAACTCTAGGAGAATAATTTGGTATTATAGAAATAAAATGATCAGCCATATCTTAAAATGTAATTCTATATCTCACAAATTATATGATCTCAATAAATTATTACTACTTCTCGATCCTCTAATTCTTCATCCGTTTTACAGACTGAGCAACCTTACCTCATACATTTAATGTGAAGATTAAATAGAACACAATTTATAAGTCACTTGGCATATCAAATGTTACTTGATAAATTATCATTGTCTTCCTTCCAATAAGAAGAATTGTGGACCAAAGCCAGTTCATCAATTCTTTTTTTTTTTAAAGATTTTTTATTTATTATTTGAGAGAACGAGAATGAGAGAGAGAGAGAGAGCACACGAGAGGGGGAAAGGTCAGAAGGAGAAGCAGACTCCCTGCTGAGTGGGGAGCCCGATGTGGGACTCGATCCCGGGACTCCAGGATCATGACCCGAGCCGAAGGCAGTCGCTTAACCAACTGAGCCACTCAGGCGCCTTCATCCATTCTTTTTTTAAAAAATATTTTATTTATTTATTTGTCGGGGAGAGAAAGAGAGAGAGCACAAGCAGGGGGAGTGGCAGGCACGGGGAGAAGCAGGCTCCCTGCTGAGCAAGGAGCCCGATGTGGGACTTGATCCCAGGACCCTGGGATCGTGACCTGAGCTGAAGGTAGATGCTTAACCGACTGAGCCACCCAGGTGTCCCCAGTTCATCAATTCTTTATCTAGATAAACCTCCATTCAATATTGCATTCAATAATCTTTATATTCATACTCCAACTTCAATATGTAACTGATAGATCTCATCAAGTTACATTGTATCTTACACGTCTAACTCTGATTCAGGTGGGATGTTTGAACTACAAGGGGTCAAGTCAGTCTTGCTAGTTTATGGGGCATTTGTTGCTAGGACCCGTGTGTCAAGGAGGGAGGCAAGGCTCATGCCAGCAGGATGGGTTGTCCCGTCAGCAAGGAGGATCTCTGTTAAATTAGGGAACTATGGGGATCCAACACAACTTGAAGGTCTTGGGTATCTTACTGTCTCCTTTGATTGCCACGTAGTCATAAAACAAACTATTAGCATGATCGTTCATTCCAAGTTTACTTACTCCGTATATAATATACGCTAGACAGTGTGATAGGCTAAAGCAGATTTTTATCTCAGAGGGTTTTTTTTGTATGTATGTGTGGCGTTTTTTGTTTTGTCTTGTTTTTGTATGTATGTGTTTTCTAAATTCCTAAGCATAAGATAGAATACATGAAAGAATATGAGTGGTGGGAAATAAATTTATCACACCTCTTAGGAAAAGCATTTTCTGAAAGAGGAGTTGTGTGGATGGGTGGCTATTTTTCTTGAGTGGCAAGATGGCTGGGTGTTGTCTAAGAGTAGCTTCAACAACATCAGTGATCAACAAAAATGTGACATTAATGAGAGAACCATCATGATAAATAATTCCTTTTTCACGGTTCCAAAAAGTTTTCAGTGGCAGCACACTCCAAAAGAGGCTATTATTACAATACATTATAGGTCTGAAATGACAAGTCATGGTGATAAAATTCATGAGGAAGAGCAAGGAAAATTAAATCTGTAGACTGGAGTTTGGTTTTTAGCTGTGTTGTCTTAGGTAAGTCTCAAACATACTGGCTGATTTTCCTCATTTGACTAAGAAGGGAATTAAAGCAAATTCAGTTTGCAAACTCAAATAATTTTAAGTATCAGGCAGGTTAAAATTAATCATTGATAGCTCTTTGACAGCCAAAATACATTTTCACAACGATAGAAAAAGCCTATTTCCACGCCTATGTCAGGACTTGGAGATGGTTAGCTGGGTCTTGCCTGGTGCTTGCACAGCCAAAATGAATTCAGAAGTGTGTGTGTGTGTGTGTGTGTGTGTGTGTGTGTGTTTGTAGCTAATTAAAATATCTTCAAGGACACAGCATTTTATGATGGAATATTCTTTAGGGTGAATTTAAGGTTTAAAATTCCATGATTTTGTAACTTTTCTTTAACTAAAGCATCTTTACCAAAGAAGCTTTTAAGCTGACTCCTCCTATTTCTGGTTTCACAACTTTTTTATAGTTTTACCTCTTAAATGAAAGAGATAACACACAGAAATTAAGAGAATTTTTGAAATAGCTGCACCACTCCCACACCCAAAAAATCAGGATCAATGTGGATATTGCTGCACCCAATTTTATTTCATTCTCTAAGAATTTTTTTAATCAATTTTGTTGGTATATAATTCACATACCATAAAATTCTCCCACATAAAATGCACATTTAATTTTTTTAGTGGATTAACAGATTTGTGCATTCCTAACGATTATATGATTTTGGAGTATTTTCATTACACCAAAAAGAAGCTCCATATAAATGAGGAGCCATTCCCTATCTCCCAGCGCTAGCACTACCCAGCTTCTGGCAAGCACTAATTCACTTACTGTTTCTACAGATTTTCCTTTTCTGGAAATTTCATATGAATGGAATCATACAAGATGTGGTGTTTTTGTTTCTGGTTTTGTTTTGGTCTGGCATCTTTCATTGAGTGTAATGTTTCAGGTTCATCCATATTGTAGCATGTGTCACCACTTCCTTCCTTTTTATTGTAGAATAATGTTCCTCTGTAGGGGTATATCACATTGTATTCATTCATTCATCAGTTTATGGGCATCTGGGTTATTTCCACTTTTTAGCCATGTGGATAATGCTGCTTTGAGTTTGGAGAGATCATTGTACAGAGATTTCTTGAGTTTCTACTATGTATTAAGCATGACAAGTAAAACAGTGAGAAAAAAATGTCATAGCCCTGTCCTCATGGGTCTATAAACTAGTGTCTAACAGCTAACAAGTAAGTGAAAAAGGAATATACACACACATAAACAAAAAATTGTGACGCACAGAGTGCTTCGAAAGAAACAAACCAGGTTTGAAAGAGAATAATTGTAGGATCCCACTTTAATGAGATCCGAGAGAGCCAAGTCATGTAAAAGCTGAGGGAAGAACATTCTGAATAGTGTGCATGAATGGTAATTGAAAGATGCATCATTGGGAAAAGCCTGATTTCTCTGCAAAATTGAAAAATGGCATCCATGACAACAGCAGAGTGAAAGGAAGATGAAAAGCACAGGTAAATAGAAACAAAACTGTAAAGATGTTTTAGCCCAAGGAAGGCATCTGTATCACACTCTCAATTAAATGATAAATCTTTGAAGGAGTTTTGACAGGGAATGAAATCACCTTGTTTACATTTTAAATAATCTATCTGTTGTCCTTGGAGAACCTATTAGGGGGATATGAAAGAAAAACTAGACAGACAAGTTAGGAGTTTATTATAATTTCCTAGTGAGAGATGAGAATGACTTGGATCCTGGATGAGCCAGTGGGTATGGAAAGTGCAGATGGATTTGGGATTTGCTATGGACTTGGGGAAAGAGTGTCACAACAGTGGCCTTTCGTCTATCCACACTCTTTCATGGCCCCTCTCTGACTCTGGACTTGGCCAGCTGACACATTATGACCAACAAGACATTAGCAAATGGGATGCAAACAAAGACTTGAAATGTGCCTTCACCATGGTGTCTGACCTTTCTTGATGCCCTTAGACAACTCCATGTGAAGAAGCTGAAGCTGGCTTCACAGATGATTAGACCATACATAGCAGATACAGGCTGTCATACCTGAGGCACCACCAGGCACTAGCCAACCTATCAGCTAATGCTGCCACTGGAGTGCTTTCCATAAGACCAAGAGAAGAGCCATACAGTGGTATCTAGCTCAAACTGCTGACCTGCACAACTGTGAGCTAATAAAATGTTTGTTTTTTTTAAGCTACTAAGTTTTGGGGTCTTTTTTACACAGCTAGGTAACTGATAGTGAGACAGAATTAGCTGATGGATACATCTGGGAAAATAATGAGCCAAATATGTTACGGAGGTTTCTGCTTGAATCGCTGGGTGGATGGTTTAACATCTGGAGGTGGGAGTGGGAACAGGACTAGGGAGATCAAAGGTGTGGATTTAGACGTGTTAATTCTTACAGAGTTACAAACTACAGATATAAATCAGGGAGGTTGCAAGATAAAGTTGGCAGGATAAAGTCTGAAAAATAAGCTTATTTTGCAGACTTTATGTTTTCCTAAGCCAATATATTTACAAATACATTTTAGAAGAAAAATTTCATTTGTTCTTTTTTTTTTTTATGGCCTACCTATTAGTTTCTTGTGAACAGCAGTGTTTGATTTGAAAAATGCCGAACAGTTCAGTCCCTTGACTTTACAAAGGAAAACCAATACCGGAGAAGTGGAGTAACCCGTCTGAGGTCACAGAGCTCATTACTGAAGTTCCTGACACACAAGCCTGAGTCTCTTTGACTTAATCATCGTCCATGGACCCTTCTTCATGGCCCACGCTCCTTTTTAAGATAGCCTCTACATCAGACACTCATTTTACTCCCAGAGGAAGACAGGTAACATCAGTGAGAGAATGCAGATGGTAAATATAACAAACACAAGATGCCCAACCTCCGTGTTGGGTACACGATGAGAGTGAGGGTAGTTATGTGGCCTGATGGAGAATCTCATACCTCATCCTACAGAGGCAGCTACTCCCACTTTTAACCAGCTTCTGCCAAGTTTAGTAGGTCTTAATTTTTTAAAATAAGAAGCTGATAATCCACATTTCTAAATTCCTATTAGCATACAGTGTGATATTAGTTTCAGGTGTACAATACAGTGACTCAACACTTCCACACAACACCCAGTGCTCATCACAACAGGTGCACTCCTTAATCCCCATCACCTGTTTCCCCCAACCCCCCCCCCCACCTCCCCTCTGGTGTTGGGAAAACTGGACTGCAACATGCAAAAGATGAAACTGGACCACTTTCTTACACCATACACAAAAATAAATTCAGAATGGATGAAAGATCTAAACGTGAGACCTGAAACTGTAAAAATCCTAGAAGAGAACATAGGCGGGAACCTCTTTCATATTTGCTGTAGCAACTTCTTTCTACATATGTCTCCTGAGGCAAGGGAAACAAAAGCAAAAATAAACCATTAGGACTACATCAAAATAAAAAGCTTCTGTACAGTGAAGGAAACAATCAGCAAACTAAAAGGCAACCTACAGAATGGGAGAAGATATTTGCAAATGACATACCTCATAAAGGTTTAGTATCCAAAATATATAAAGAATTTATAAAACTCAATACCCCCAAAATGAATAACCCAATTAAAAATGGGCAGAAGACATAAATAGACATTCTTCCAAAGAACACATGTAGATGACCAACAGACACATGAAAGTTGCTCAATATCTCTCACCATCAGGGAAATGAAAATCAAAACTACAGTGAGCTATCACCTCACACCTGTCAGAATGGCTAAAATTAACACAAGAAACAACAGGTGTGGGTGAGAAGGTAGAGAAAGAGGAACGCTCTTTCACTGTTGGTGGGAATGCAAACTGGTGCAGCCACTCTGAAGAACAGTATGAGGGCTCCTCAAAAGGCTAGAAAAAGAACTACCCCACAATCCAGGAATTGCACTACTAGGTATTTACCCAAAGAAGACAAAAATACTAATTCAAAGGAATTCATGCACCCTGATGTTTATAGCAGCATTATCTACAATAGCCAGATTATGGAAGTTGGTAATTTATATTTTTATTAAAAATTTCATTTCTAAGTGCAGATAGCAAATTCATTGTAAAGAACAAGAGCAAAACAAAACATGGAATGGATCCAGTCTCTGGGCTGCCAAATGTCAAACTCAGGGGTGACATGGGCCCAAGAACATCTGGTTCTAGTAGAGAATGGAAAGCACTGGACTGTGGTACATATGGGTCTGTCCATGTGAGGATCCCCCAGAAGCCCACGTCAGTCCCTGCAGGTGACTCTGGAGGACCTGAGCTACTTCTGTGTCCTGAGGATACTCCATTTCTAAAACCCAGAGCTGATAATCACCTATTGCATTTAGGAGTCTGTATTCTTAGAATCCCTAGATTGGAGACTTGAAGTTCTTAGATATTAATGATTCATCAAGAAGTAAATACCTTTCTTTTCCCCCAAACAAGCATGTTATCTAATTAAAGTGTGTGAATTAAGTGTCCTCTAAGGTTCAAAACAAATCCACGTATGCTCCAAATTTCTGAAGTCTCATTATTGTATGTTCTTTTGTGCTGTCAAGTCAACGAGTAAAGATGTTGATATTTTGGGTTCACTAGAGCATTACTGAGCACTTTATGATGTCTTGTAGATAAAGATGTCCCAACAGTGACTTCTAAGGCTGTGATTTAGGGTACTGTGTATGTTAACCAAGTCAGGTTATCACTGAGTGTTTCCTGTGTGCAAGACATTGAACACATTTTCAGAACAGCTCAGTTCTACTTGTGAAATCCAATGGAATAGATTCACATGACTAGATTGTTTGCACTCTACTGTATAATTAACTTGGTTAAAAGTATGTTTCCCTCCTATTAAAAAGTTCTTCAGGGCACCTGGGTGGCTCAGTTGGTTAAGCGGCTGCCTTCAGCTCAGGTCATGATCCTGGAGTCCCAGGATTGAGTCCCGCATTGGGCTCCCTGCTCGGCAGGGAGTCTGCTTCTCCCTCTGACCTTCCCCCCCTCTCATGTACTCTCTCTCTCTCAAATAAATAAATAAAAATTTAAAAAAATGTTCTTCAGCAGGTCCATCATGTTCACCACAGTGTCCTTAGTGATAGCAAAGAGTTGAAGTATCCGTTATTAGGAAACTTGAAATGTAAAATGACCTATGAACACTCTGTAACATCATAAAGGAGTTAGAAGTACTGCAGTGATAGAAATAAGTTTAAAAATCATGTTAATGAAAAAGCATGAAACAGAATAAATTAATAGTAAAACGTAATACTATTTTGCATGCTAAAGCACACAACAGCTTTAGGTATAATGTAAGGAAGTATGTCAGTGTGTGCAAGGGATGTTGGGAGTATCTACACTTTCCAGGTAATTAAGACTGAAGTGACTACATTGGGAGTTGGGGGTGTTAAAGAAAAATAACAAAATAGAACAAAGGAGGTTCCTGCACAGGCCATCGGGGTCCCTCATGCCATCGGGGTTCCTCATGCCATGGTATGGTTGTCTCCACTCTGGTACCCGTCACTACTCACACCTTGCGGTTCCATATTATGTAGATAATAAGATCCTCCCGGATCCTTGTACGGTTCCCTCCCTCTCAACCAACTCCTCTGAATGTCCCTGGTCTCAGAGATTCCCAATGCCTACGTCTTGGCCAGCTGGGGAACTTGGTCTCCGGGCTTTGCTTCCTGGCCTCAGCTCAGAACCTCCTCACTGACCTCTGACTTGCCTTGCTAAAACTGAGGAGGAAAGCACTTGATGAAGGGTCAGGCTTAACAGCATGTAAGGTATCGCATAGACATTGGCAGTGAAATGTGTTACTGAGTCCCACGTGTCCGTGTTAGGCTCATAGCACGAGAGAACAGACAGATGTGTGTTCTAATGTGTCACTGGCAGCTCTGCTGAGAAACAGAGCCAGGGTTAGACTGATTATCAGTGGGACGGACCCGTCAATATGTTCATTGCTGAAGTGGGTTGGGCCTAGGACCTCTAGGAGACCCAAGGAAGAAACAACAATAGTCTCAGCCATAGGGATCTTATAGAGAGAGGAAAAAGCACCATGTAGAAGATGATCAGGTTCTTTGGATGCCCTCAGAACCCAAGGAAATGCACAAGAGGCCAGGTCTGAATGGATGAACTGAAGTCTGGAGTGAACAGTCCTGTACAACAAAAGACCTGATAAAGTAGGCAGCCAGCCTTGCAGATTCAGAAGAAGAGCAGAAGGGCAAGGTGGTCCACACAGGAAGTGAGGGGTGGTACTGGGAAGATGAAGCTACGAGGATCGAGGACCTGGACAGAACATAGGAAGTTAAAGGTCAGGGTCAGAATCAGAGACAGACCCAACACAACTGCCAAGAGGACAGGAAGGGGGCAGGGAGTCTCCTCCAGCCTGGGGCTATGGTGCAAGTTCACAGGCTGGTCATGGGGTGAAGCACCCTGGAGGAAAGGGGACCCAGGTATTCTGAGGGACAGACTGAAGGGCACAGTCATCCTTAGATTATTGAATCATGGGCACAGTCATAGCTACAAAGACATAACCAGGCCCTGAGTCCAATTCTTTTAACCAGGAACTGGATTTGGGTTTGGGGAAAATCAGAGAAAACCTCCGTCTTCTCCCCAAAGAGCCATATCTAGTTGATTGGCAAGCTCTAAGGCTATTAACTCCCCCTGCCTTCCAAATCACATCCCTGCTTCTAACCCACATCGTCTCTCTTGTTTGGATTATTTTCCTCGGACATTCATCACTTCTACAAATTTTTTTTTTAAGAATTACTAAATCCATAGCTTAAAAATAACACCAGCATCTTATTTGCTCCAAGGGGGAAAAAAAAAGATACTGTAAATGTCTAACATTTTTCTGTCAGATCCATTCAGAATCATATTGGATAAAAAAGAGCCTTTGGAAGTCATAAAACTTAGAGCAATTGCACTTTTCATTTACTTGTTTCTAAAGGTTGTTCACTGAACTGAGTCTGCAAGTGACATTTCAGTTCATCGGCCATCAACACTTATATTTTAGGATGTGCTCTTTCTCAGAATTTGAGAAGGTTAAAGCTAAAGCATGCCATCAATCTGTTATGTGTCTGCCAGAAAGCCAAGTGCAGTTGAAGTTCATGTGATCAAAGAAAAACAGCAGAGCGATAACTCTGGTACTTGCAAGCACTTAAACATTGAATGAGAGTTTTTCAAACGAAAAAAAAAAAAACAATGGTGTGCAGTTTTTCAAATCTCATCATTATGATAAAAAAAAAAAACCCAGGATTTTATATATGAATGGGTTTTTTTTTTTTTGACTCAACATCACAGGTAAATATATTTTAAATTACTTTTTTTTGTAGGGGATGGAGTCTTGATTTTTCTCGGTGATTCTTTCAGAACTAATTCTAAGAATTTAATGAATGCTTCCTCATATCACTTGGTCTTTGCATGTGCTGTTTCCTCTTCCTGAAATGCCCTTCCCTCCAGGTCTTAAACTGCTCTCATCCCCTTGCCCTGGCAAGTCCCTCTGTTGGGCATTTTCTGAGCACTAGACCTTCATTTCACTTGTCACAGAGTATAAAGAGAGATTTTATTTTGCAGCAATTTTTCATCTCCCTCACTTGACCTTAAGCTCCATTAGGGCAATGACCATATTTTGCTCATTATTGTATACTTCACATCGGGTTCCGTAACTGTTTGCTGAAAGAATGAATGTGTGCAATACGCATGTCTGTGTGCGTGTGTGGAAATGTGTGCCGTGCGTGTCTACACATGTGTATACGTATGTGTAATGTACGTGGATGGGTGTGTGTTCTGTACGCGTCTCTGTGGTGTATGCGTGTGCAATATGTGTGTCTGTGTGTGTGCATGTACACAGGTAATCTTCCCAGCGTGATCCACTGGAAACTAGGACACTGCAGGAAGAATGGAGGGGCACGTCCTCTATAGGAGAGAACTCAGAGGGGATCCAAGACAGAGTGCCAAAGCCTCCTTGGACTTAACTTTCTAGGCCTGGGCAGTCTAGCCCTGCGTCGCCCTGCAAGGGCACAGCTCTGGGACAGTTTTAGAGTGAAAAGCTCAGACTGCAGGAAGGCATGGTTGGAGAATTGATGTGTCAAGTAGACAGTCATGGTTGGACCAAGAAGGATATTCCAGGCTCAGAGGAATACCTGTACAGAGAGGTTTGGTTTTTCCTAAAGATGAGTGAAGAGGTGAGCTTCTGAGTTTGACTCTCAGGGTCAGGAGATCAGTGAATATCCAGGAAGACGAGCCAGGCTGGCAATGGGAGCACCATGGGAAGGTCTTGATCGTGTTTCCTTACATAGAAATCTTGAAACAGTCATGTTTATATCCAGTTCCAAGCTTGGTTCGCCACATCACAAGTCCCCTTAGATAGCTGTCCCCACACTGACCACAATGTATGTTACAGTCACTCATCCTTAGGTCCATGGTGCTTTGAGAAATTGAGGGGGGTGCCTCTAGAGGGCTGCAGCAGCACTGGTCTGAGGAAGCAAGGGTCCTGGATTTCCTGGTTGCAAAATAAAACAAAAAGACACCAAAGGGTGAGCTGAGAGTGAGGAAGAATGACATCTATAAAGCAGGTTGAGGAGAGAAGCTGTTGGGAAAGAAGCCTCAATTTTCCCAAGACCTGGAGGACTTTGATCTTAGAAGAGCAAGTGTGGAGGGCAGACCTCGGTAAGGGATGGAATATTGGGGCTCAGATGGAAGGGGAAGAGAATGAAGGGATTTGTGGCAAGACATAGGACCTCATTGCTAAGTACACCTGGCCTTGGCAGGAAGGAGGGTGGACTGGGGAGTCTCCAGAGGTTTCCATGCTCAGTGTGATCAGATCTGTGGTTCTGAATGACAACTGAGCTGTCTGTATGGAATATGAAGGTAAGTAGAAAATTATATGACAATGAGACCCGCCGGAAAGATCAAAACATCAGCCTGTTAAAAGGAAAAAGAATCTACTTTTCTATAACCTATTAAAAGTTGGCCGTGTATCTTATTGTAAAGGGAGGAATATCACCTCAGTAGATACGCCAGGAGGGAAAGAGGTGACTCCCACATATCAAGAATTACCTGAGGTCACTAATGGCAGGCAGTTCATGCTCATGTGACAATAGCATGTGGATACCCGACTCGCGACTGCATCACACCGGACGGGGTCAGTCCGGGAATGCGAAAACGATTTGTGTAGTGTGTTCAGTGAATGTGTCTTTAAACTATCAGAGAAGGAACAAATAAATTAAAGAAAATATATATGCATCAACTGTAATCTATTCTACCAGACGCATCCTCATACTCGGCAGGTACCGAATCTGTAACCTGTAAAACCAATTTTATGATTTGAGAGATCTTCCTGATAATAGCTCAGCCAGAATTAAGTGCTAGATCAGCAACCTTCTAGGGCACTTACTGGAGTTTGGACATATGACAGATTATATGTAATTTGCATTGCAGAAGATCCATAAATTTAGGAAACAGGTTAATTTTGTCCTGAAAGTGGATTAATTGCTTTAATATTTTCCAACTTTACTACAATCTTTAGTACATAACATAATTGATTTCACCTCATCTTTTCACTTGGTTTAAATATAAAGAAAACTGAGTAACCATTAAATGCCAATTCTTCTGATAGATTTTTAGATATACGGTGATAGAACTCCTGATACTTAGAAATTTTTTATTATTTTTATTTGGCCTTTGTTTTTAGATACACTTTTACTGACAGATGTGATCTCTAATATGTAGAGTTGAGAAAAGACTATGCCATGTTGCTCTTAAGCCCCAAAACGTTTGTCTAGAGAAAATACAGAAAATCAATACGAAGTGGGTCACGAGGACTTTGTAAGGTAGGGCCCGCAACTCTGTTCCTTACAAAGATAAGGTACATTTAATGTCCTCAAATGACTCAGCTAGAAATTGGCACAGCCAGACTTGAATTCAGGTCCATCTGACCTTAAAAACCATGTGTTGAACCACCTGCTACACTGCCTCTCCACAAAAACAGAGCAATGCAAAATTTAGGCACTTTATCTTTCATGAGTGCAAAAGGCATAGAGAGCTGTTAAATAAGGATTTTTTAAAAAGGAAAGTCAGATTCAGATTGGAGAATATTAGAAAGCAGTTTCTTCTTTACACACATTACTTACTATTTCCAAGTCTGTATAAAAAGCTTAGAAAAGCCGGTCACTCAAAATTTTTAAGTGAACAGCTCTAAATGGACAATCCATCTGTCCAAATAGGGGCAATATTCTAGGGGCCCTGGCTGGCTTGGTGGGAAAGACGTATGACTCTTGATCTCAGGGTTGTGAGTTCATACCCCATGTTGGGTGTAGAGGTGACTTAAAGAAACCTTTTTCAAAAATTACTTTGTTATAAAAAAGAAAGTCCACAATATTCTTAACATTGGCTGATTATTTCGATTCAGCCATCAAATTCATAATGTGCAAAAATGGCTAAAACATGAAGAGAACTTACAAAGTTGTGCAAGTCTGCAGTTGTGAACTTTGCCAATTTCAGAGGCTGAGCAGGCTCCAGCTTCATCCCTCAGAGCTCCCTCTGCTTGTTCTGACATCATCCTCATGGCCCCTTGTGGTCCCTCGTGGTCCCTCGTGGTCCCTCGTGGTCCCTCGTGGTCCCTCGTGGTCCCTCATTGTCCCTCATGGTAGAGATGGGCAGAGCAGCCCCAAGCCCACAGCCACACGCTAGACCAGACACAGAGAAAAAGAGCATTGTTTCACTCACCCATTAAACAAACTCCTAGTCATTAGTCTTACTGGATCTCTTTAAGGTGCACCTGTTCATGGTCAGTTCACCAGGACAATGGCCATGACAACCAGTCAAGCCTAGCTAAGACAAACCCTGAAGCTACAAATGGAATGGAGTCAATTCTACAAAATCCTCATAGGTGTTGGGACACAGGAGCAATGCTTACCACAATACGCTGTGACCAATAATACAAAATACAGTTACAACTTCAGAGAATTTCAAAACAACACCCAATAAAGTATTGATTGATTTTGCATAGTTTCTCCTATTTAATTCAGTGCTATTGATTTGGAAGACTTTGATTATAATTTAAATGACCCTAAATGCTTGCAATGAAATTACATCTACTTATTAAACAACTTTCAAACGTTTAGTTATTATAAAGTACTTATGTATTCTACTGTTGAACCCTCTGAAGTTGTCTCTTTGAAAGAATCTTCCATTTTATGAAGTAAAAAAAGGTAATTTGTGATCTATTTCAATTCAACTTGGTTTTTTTGGATGGAAAGGATTCTTAAGTTTAAAAGAAGTGTGATCACCATAGACTGAAGGTGTATATCTTCTTAGTTGATTATTTTCTGGGGAGCTGATAGTGGCTCTTACTTGTTATGTGAATTCAAGCACGGCTCTATATGTCCTGTCTTAGAAGTGGTACAAAGGTTTCACAACCAAATGCACAAAAAAGGTGTTATACGCAAACAATGAATCATGGAACACTACCTCAAAAACGAATGATGTAATGTATGGTGATTAACATTACATAATAATAAAAAAAATTAAAAAAAAAGAATAAAGCAATAGGGGAGGGGGCACCTGGGTGGTGCAGTCGGTTAAGCATCCAAATCTTTGTTTCTGCTCAGGTCATGATCTCATGATCGACCACCACGTCAGGCTCGATGCTCAATGGGGAGTCTGCTTAAGACTCTCCCTCTCGGGTGCCTGGGTGGCTCAGTTGGTTAAGCGACTGCCTTCCGTTCGGGTCATGCTCCTGGAGTCCTCGGATCGAGTCCCGCATCGGGCTCCCCGCTCGGCGGGGAGTCTGCTTCTCCCTCTGACCCTCTTCCCTCTTGTACTCTCTATCTCTCATTCTCTCTCTCTCAAATAAATAAATAAGATCTTAAAAAAAAACTCTCCCTCTCTCTAAAATAAATAAATAAATATGTAAAAAACAAGGATAAAGCAATGAGGCCCATCCTTCTGCCAGAAAGTTCACTGATTTCCTATTAAAACGAATTGCACGTGAACAACAATGGAAGAGCAGATATCCAATTTATTGAGTTACTTTATCAATCATCCTTTTAGGATATAAAATGTTTTAGATAAGTATTCCTAACTTTATTATTGGAGACTGAGGTTTTCAAAAGACAACTTAAAACTTGGAATTGGCCCTTTACCTCATTTGCAAAATAGTATCATAAACAAAGATCTTTCCTGAAAGACTGACATCCTCACAAAATAGATTTAATGGAAGTTTAGAAATATTGAACTGAAACCATTTGACACTTCTGTATAACACATTTGGGTGTTTGAAATTGTGTTTTTTGGTAAATGGTATTTGTTAAATTGAATGAGTTTCATCAGAGGTTGACTAATAAATCTAGCAATAGAACCAAGGACTGCTCACTAAGATACTTGCTGTCAGCTTTTCTTAAAACTTTTTCCAATTGACATACTGTAGTAGAGCTCTGATGAAAAAGTAAGACCCACGTCCAAGAATTCAAAAGAGTCAGTGAAGATTAGGAGAGTTTTGCTGAACAAAGTAAGGCAGTGATTCAGTGATGTATCAGATTTATAGAATAGAAATAGAGTTTAGAGATGTCAAAGCCATGCATATTCTGAGTGAGGCCCAGAAGAACAGAGGCACCCACTGACTTGTCCAAGGTCCTACAGGTGGGGGTGGAGCAGTGGTCCTCAATCCTACTTCTTGCAATGCCATCAAATGAAGGCTGAATTTCAAGCCTCCATCCATGTCCTCTCCCTTCCCAGAGTCCCTTCTGAAAAAATATTGTAAGCATTTTATTTACATTCTGACCTCTGGTGCCTGCATTAAATACAAAGCAGCTCTCGGGGTGACGTACTTGATGACATAGGCTGGATGCAGGCCTCATTCCTTAATAATAGGTACTCCATAAATGCTTACTAGTTTTAGTAGATTTCAACACATTTTAAAATACTTTAGGATGTATTCTAAAAGTATATAAGTGGAGCCATCCCAGTCATATATTTTCTGAGCACAAAATATGTCTGCAAGAGAAAAATATTAACATCAGAAAATGTTGCTGTCTTCCCAGTTCAGCAGATTTAGTGAGCCATGTTACTCTAAGAAATATTTTTATGGAGAGATGAGAGTGTTCTCTCTTTCTCTTTTTATTACTTTCATATTGTTGAATATATGGCACCAGAACTATGCATTATTATATTTAGAGAAGTTCACTTTAGGAAGGCTATCTCTAGTCACATTCTAAATCTTGGAGTCATACCAACGTCCCTTGCCATGTGGCATGTGTATTCGCATAAATGTGAAGATTTCTCAACTTGGTGTATTTGAGAGGACACACAGGACTCCATAAAGCATACTCATGAAAGGTTTTTATTTAAAGAAAAAGAATAGAAGGCAGCAAGAGAAAGACAGGATGGGAAAGCATGTGTGTCAGAGCTCCCAAGCTCCCCAGGGTTCTTATTCACACGTACAAACTTATTTCTGGATGGAACTACCACATCTGCATGATGAGTCTTGGCTTTGAAAGCTCAAAGCCCACAGTTCTCCATGGGCTGTTATGCCCCTTTGGTCATGAAGTTAAGCTGGGCATCTATCTAGTCATGCCAGATAAAAACCATATTTATTTAGTACACTACAATTTAAAACACTTAGAAACATTGACAATTAGTGTCTTATTTCTTTGTAAAATATTTAGCAAGAGTATTTTCAACTGCGCCTGCTTTCTTCCCATCACATGATTGGCGATATGGAGTGACCATCTCTTCTATGCTGCGGAGGAATTATTATGCAACTTTATTTGGATCAGCTTCCAACATTTTATCTTTGATCCTTTGCAATGTGCTGAAATATTTTGAGAATTTCTTTAATGTGAATTTGTTTCCTTATGCACAGCAAAAGGCAAAGGGCTCAGACAGCAGAGCTATTAGCAAATCCTGTGCAGGAACCAGGAGGCCCACCACTTTTGAGAGGCGACGCAAGCGTGGGATGTCTGGGGGCCTCTTCCCATATTAACCACCTCACATATTCGGAGAATGTCTGCTCTCTAGAGTGTCCAGCAATTAATCTAAGTCCCATTCCCTTACATTCAGTTCATGTTTTTATTCTTTTTCTCTGTAATGATGAGAAGTTGTATGTTATGGATTGGGGAACTATTATTTTCTTAATCATTTATATGTATACTGTCTCATAGGTGTTTTTACTCCATTAACAAAGATCTTAACATGTCTTCTTTTTGTTTCTATTTTTCTTTTATTGTTTCTATTAGAAGATGCTGGTTGCTTGTCCCCACTTATGTCAAATAAATACCAGTGGCTGCAGATTGACCTTGGAGAGAGAATGGAGGTCACAGCTGTGGCCGCCCAGGGAGGGTGGGGGAGCTCCCGCTGGGTGACCAGCTACATCCTGATGTTCCGTGACAGTGGGAGGAATTGGAAGCAATATTGGCAAGAAGGAAGCTTCTGAGTATGTTCCTTTATTTAAAGGCCCACATGTATTTTAACCTATAGAGAAACCAAATATACCAATTTACTTTGAAAATATTTTGTAAGAGACGGTAAGGTCCATATTGCATTTTACATGTATTGCACATATATAATTGAGAGGGGAAAAAATTTTCTGAATGGGAATATGGTGTGGGTATCTAAGAAATCAGTAAGTCATTATATTCTATTTTTATGTTGTTCAGTTACGTAGCCTTTGGCATGGTCTCTGCATTTCTTTACATTAGTAAAATTTATTTATTTTTTTCACTTCCTGATTTAATCTGGAAATTCCAAGAGACACTGGACATTTGAATGTGTAGTAAAAGGACAAGCATATTCAGGGACACAGCAGTGCCCCGGCAGGGACTCATGCCCCTTGGAGCCCTCTGTGATTTGGCTGTAGTCACTTCTCTGGTGTTATCCTACTTTTGTAAATGACTTTATTTATTTATTTTAAGATTTTATTTATTTGACAGAGAGAGAGAAAGAGAGAGCACAAACAGGGTGAGCGGGAAATGGAGAAGCAGGCTTCCAGCTGAGCAGAGAGCCCGACGCGGGGCTCCATCCCAGGACCCTGGGATCATGACCTGAGCTGAAGGCAGATGCTTAACCGACTGAGCCACCCAGGCGTCCCTTGTAAATGACTTTAGTATTTGTCTGTCTGAGTCTGTCCGCAATCCACATTAATGCTGACTATTATTACAAGTCCACATCCCTTATCTGCAATTCTCAATTACAAAATATTCTGAAAGAAACAAGGACTGTCATGATGTCAAAATCTGGCTGGACCTGAACTCATAACCAGTAAAGCTTAACCTGACTGAGGACATTTATAAAGTATTTATCTTATTTAATTTTAATACAAGGTGTGTCTGTTTGCAGAAATATAATGCATATGATTATCCATATACGGTCTGTACAAAATGTGACCTTTCCAACAAGGTCAACAAAAAGCCTGAATTCTGAGTCACTTCTGGCACCAAGGACTAGAGATCAGGGACTGTGGAATAACCTACCAATCACTGAAAATCGGTTGTTCAAGTGGATTCTATTTTAGCAAAAGCCTGAATTCTGAGTCACTTCTGGCACCAAGGACTAGAGATCAGGGACTGTGGAATAACCTACCAATCACTGAAAATCGGTTGTTCAAGTGGATTCTATTTTAGCCTCTGTTACTTATTAATAAATGCTTTACCTTAACTGCCATTAGAGTAGTTAATGAAATCTCTTGTTATGAATGCTATGTTCAAAAGAGAGACCCTTGTGTTAAACAAGAGTGTGTGTGTGTGTGTGTGTGTGTGTGTGTGTGTGTGTGTGTGTTTTCTTAATTACCAAGAAGTTTCATTATCTATTGCACTTCGGGTGACAGCATTACCTCCAGGCACTTACTCTTACGACACACGTATGGCAAATAACCTGCGTTAAGTTTCATTCACGCCCTTATTCGAACAAGACAGAATTACTGCGAGTGCTAAGAAGAAAGGCAAAATATGTGAGTGATGTGGGTAATTGTGTTTCTGCCTGCTGTTGGTTTGTCTAAGGAACCACTTGCCTGGTAAGACCAAATGCTCAGAAGCAGGGTCAGGATAAAATATTACTCAGAAACCCAGCCTAACAGTTCTTTGTAAACATTCTGGAGCCAGGCTAAGGGGTTATGTGATGGCATTCTATTGACTGAAGCAGTAGACTGATGATCACTGACAAGTCACTTTTCCTGATGTCTAGTTTCTACTTATTTCTGTGAGAATTAAGAACCAGAATCTCAAAAGAAATATATGATGTGTGATTCATTGTGAAAATTTCTTGAGGCTGCCCTGTAAACTAGCAGACTTCAAGCTAAGCTCATTACTTTCCATTTTGAAAGGGACTATTGTGAGCTGTGGTCTGAACTGCCCCTGAAGAGCCTCAGAAGTGTCATATCAGATGGCATGTCTGTCCTGCTAAGAAGCCTGGCAGCTGCCAAATCAGGCTGGCAGAAAGCTTTGGCTTTCAGCAGCTACGGAGGTACCTGCTGGACCAGTCTTGACAGCGTCCTGGAGAGGGCAGAGTTCTCTAGCCCCCGGGGATCCACCTTAGCTCCTCTTTTTCTCGTGCTGCTGGGAGCTGTGTTCAGTGGTTAGAGTCCACGTATTCTGAATTGCTTTTTCATCCTCCCCAGAATCAGCGAGCTGACACTGGTTGGCAGCATCCCTTGCATTGAGTCTCCATCTGGGGACTGTCTTTTAATGACCGTTGGTTATATTTTCTTCTCTTTTATTTTGCATTCACTCTCTCCTTTTTGTCTCTCTCTCTTACTTGCTATGTTAGATATATATTTCTGCATAAAAATAGTGCCACAAACTGAGCAGCTTAAACCACCACACATTTATTACCTTGCTGCTTCTGTGAGTCAGGAGCATAGGCATGGCTTAGTTGGGTTCTGTACAAGGGCACACTCAAGGTGTCCAGCAGGGCTGGGTTCTCACACAGAGACTGGACTGGGGAAGAGTCCACTTCCAAGCTCACTTATTTGGTTGGCAGAATCCATTTCCTCACAGTTAGAGAACTGAGGGCCTTGGCTTTGAGTTGTTCATCAGCCAGGGGCTGCCTTTGTGTTCTAGAGCCTGCCTGCAGTTCCTTACGAGGTAGGCCTCTCCCCAGTACCTGCATGCTTTACAACTGTCCGCAAGAGAGTCTCCAGCAAGACAGGTAGCCATGTTGTGTAACTTAATCCCACCTACATAGTTACTTATGTCTATTACCTTTGCAGGATTGTATAGACTAGAAGTCACAGGTCCTGTTCACACTCAGAAGGAGGGAGCTTTGCAAGGGCACACCAGGAGACAGGAATCATGGGGACCTCCTTACAAGATTGCTAGAATCATTGCAGCACCCTATGATTTATGCTCTTCCCAAATGTAAAATACATTCATCTATCCCAAGGTCTCCAAGAGCCTCATCCCATGATAGCATCTGCTCAAAGTCCAGAATCTCATCATGCAAGTCAGTTCCAAGGTGTGGATGACACCGTGTGAAGCTCCTCTTGACTGGTCAATCTGTAAATCTACAGAGCCAGCATCCAGCTTTAACTAAAGTTACCTGCACCCTCCTCATGCACCCTATGTGCAGTGGTGAGATAGCCAACCATAACAGCTATGGATGTCTCCACTCTAAAGAGGAGAGGAAGGGAAGGACAAAAGGGTCACTGGTCCATAATAGTTCTGAAACCCAGCCAGGCAGCTGTTGGGAGTTTCTTGATTGTGTTGCAGAGAAGGAGAGTAACCTTCCATGGCTCTTGTCTCCAGCCTCTGGGTTTCTTGGTTTAGCCACGTGAGTCATCTTTCCTTCTTCATGAGGGTACTATGTATTTGCAGCCAACTTCCCTCAGTCTGCTTCCTGACAGTACAATTTTAGGATTTTGATATCCTCCTTCCCTTTTGTACTCTATCTCTTTCAGTCCAAGCTGGCAAGAATTTTACTGATATAGTTTTATCAAGAACTTGTGGGTCTCCCATGAATTTCCTGGGGGGAGGGCTCACATTCCTAGACAAAAGCCCCCAAGGTCTTTTCTGGATAAGCCCTTTTTACCTGGGATTCCTGCTGTGGGCTGAGGGACAACACAGTTTAGCTTCTCAGAGGCTCTCTGGTATTGCCAAGAGGGTCTGTGAGGACATCCTTGATCACCTGAAAGGCCTTTTTGAACACTCTGATCATTTGCTCTTTCTGAGGTTTAACAAAATTTGTGCAGTCACAGTCTTGGCTTTTTCTCTCTGTCACCTGGAAAGACTGTTGAAAAATTTCAAAAGAATCAAACCCTGGATCCTTTTTTTCAAACAGTACTTCCCCCAGTTTTATCTCTCTCCTCTTGCATTTTATGCTAAGTAGCAAGTTTACTATATGCAGTGCTTAGCTGTAAGTACTACAAGCCAGGAGGCACCTACATCGTTCCTTGGAAATCTTAGCTAGAAAGCCAAGTTCATGGCTTCCAAGTCCTGTTGCTTCTCAAACGACTGCAGGAGATGATTTCTACAAACTCTTGAAACCACATAACAAGGATCTCACTTCTTTTGGTTTCCAATAACATGCTTCTTCCTTTTGAGCCTCATCAACAGCATCTTCAATGCCCAAATTTCTACTAACAGGCAATTTAGATTTTCTCTCACGCTCCTCAAAATTTCTCTGTCCTCCATCCACCCACTGCCATCTACAGCCACACTCACATTTTCAGGTTGTTGTCCCAGCAAGACAACACTTCCAGGTACCAAATCTGTATTATCTATTGCTGGGTTCTCATCTAGAAGATTGATTAGGGAAGGATGTTGCTGCCAGACTCTATCAGGTTATCGGTTAGAATTCATTTATTCCTGTGTGTGGGTTTGAGAGCCCCAGATTCTTGCTGGTGGTTGCCTGGAGACCACCCTCAACCCCTTGCCATGTGGGTCTCCCCAAAATGGTCACATGCTTCATGAAAGCCAACAAAGGAGAATGCCTATAGTGTGTGTCTTTCTTTTTTCATTCTTTTCCTTAAATTATGTGCATTGTCCTAAACTCTCTTGTCTGTTTTATTCCTCTTCTTTATTTTTACTTTCATGCTGTGGCATTTATGATTCCTGAAGTAAAACAACTCAAATTAGTATAGGCAAATGGCAGATTCTGCTGTGCAGTGAGAACGAGAAGACCCAGCTGAGCTTTGCGGGCAAACTGTGCCCCATTTCACCCGTTAGTCCATTCCCTCCTGCAGGTCAGTTTCTGCCCTTGGTAGAAACCTTGCCTTTTGTGAGCTCTGAGGGTTTTTTTTTTTTTAAGATTTATTTATTTATTTGAGAGAGATAGAGAGAGAGATTGGGAGGAGGGGCAGAGGGAGAGAATCCCCAAGCAGACCCCCGCCCCCACTGGGCATGGAGCCCAAAGCCTATGCAGTCAGGCTAGAGCCCAGGAGCCTGAGATCATAACCTGAGCCAAAATCAAGAGTCGAATGCTCAACCAACTGAGTCACCCAAGAACTCCTGAGCTCTGAGTTTTACATCTTCCAATTTTCACTGCCACAAAGATACTTTTTCTCCCTCTACTCTGATTAAAAATTGTCTTGGAAGAGCACTCAGCCATACCCAGCCTTTGTGGTGAGCACAGCTCACAGGAAGGAGGCCAGTTCAGGTCTGACCCCACCTTGATTTAAGCACATGTGGCTGTTGGAAGGCCACTGAGAGGCATGGAACCCTTTGCATGGGGACAGAGGCAGTGGTTCTAGTCGCAAAGGCTTGGGGCTGGGAGGCAACACCCCCAGCATGTCACATGCTCTTTTCTCTCTTTCTATTTTCCTGCCCCTTCCCCTCTTTTCTTCTCCTCTATTTTCATTCTTCAAATACATGATCTTTCTTTTCCTCCCTCTTTTCTTTCTTCTACAACAGAACACATGCAGACTCCCAAAACATTTAAATCTAATTCTGCCCCTGTAATTCCCCATGTGGTTACCTGGAATCATAAGAATGATTCTGCTTGCTTTAGGAAGCAGTTTCCTTCTGTCCATCTGTCACCCCAAGCAGATGATTCTCACTGCAGTTGACCAAAAGAACCTTCGTACAGCAGTGTTCATATGGGGGGTGGCAGGTGGAGACACATGTCCTCCTGGCAGGCATTGGCTTGGAACATGGGTCTGAGAGAAATCAATAAATAACAACCAGATGTTGGTGAGTTTAGACAGCCATCATTTAATCCTTAATCCACACTCTCTGCAATAATTAAGGCTTTGTCGTTTTCATTAAAAACTCATCAGAACTCTAATTTAAAAGGTTATTATAGCTCTTATGAATTCAAGATGAGAATTATTATTCTGAATACATTGACAGCTTAAAATTTAAGTGGATTTTCTTATCATGTAGTCTCTATATGTAAGAAAAAGATTCCTCTTCTAAGAATAGGTTGGGAAAATATACTTGAAAATAAAGAAATTACTTTAAATACATTCAAATTTTAAAAGTGTTTCATTTAAAAATTTTCTTTAATTTAAAGGAATTCATTACCACTAAACCAACCTCACAAGAAATGTTAAAGGGAATTCTTTGAGTGGAAAGAAAAGGCCATAACTAGAAGTAAGAAATTATGAAAGGAAAAAAAAATTAACAAGTAAAAGCAAACATACAATATAGGTAGAAGACTAATAAAACCAGTCTACTGGGTACTAATAAGTAAACTATAAAACCAATATGGAGGTAAAAACACAAAAATAGTAAAATTAATTATATCTACAAAAATCAGCCAAGGGATATACAAAAATTTATAAAATATGACATCATATACATAAAACATGGAAGGGGGAGTAAAAATTTAGTGTTTTTAGGATGTGTTCAAACTTAAGTGGCCATCAACTTACTATAGAATGCTATGTACAGAAGATGTTATATATAAACCTAATGGTAACTACAAATAAAAAATCTATGTAGATACACACACACACACAAAAGAAAGGAATCCAAGCATAACATTAAAGAAAGTCATTAAAATGTAAGGGAAAAGAACAAGAAGGGAAGAAAGGAACAGAGAAGAACTACAAAAACAACCAAAAAACAATGAACAAAATAGCAATAAGTACATACCTATCAACAATTACTTTAAATGTAAATGGACTAAATGCCCCAATCAACAGACACAGGGTGACAGAAGGGATGAAAAAAGCAAGATCCATCTGTATGTTGCCAACAAGAGATTCATTTCCTACCTAAAGACACATACAGACTGAAAACAGAGACCGAAGAGCATGTATCATGCAAATGAAAGTGGGGGAAAAAAAAGCCAGAGTAGCAATACCTGTATCAGATAAAATAGACTTTAAAACAAAGACTGTAGCAAGACACAAAGAAAGGCATTAATAATGATAAAGGGAGAAATTCAACAAGAGGATATAACAATTGTAAATATATATGTACCCAACGTAGGAGCACCTAAATATATAAAGCAATTGTTAACAGACATAAAGGGAGAAATTGATAGTAATACAATAACAGTAGGGGACCTTAACATCCTACTTACATAATGGATAGATCATCCAAACAGAAAATCCACAAGGCAACAGTGGCTCTGAATGACACATAGGATCATCTGGATCCAACATATATATACAGAATGTTCCATTCAAAACAGTAAAACACACGTTCTTTTCAAGGGCACATGGAACATTCTCCAGGATAAATCACATGTTAGGCCACAAAACAAGTCTCAATAAATTTAAGAAGATTGAACTCATATCAAGCATCTTTTCTGACTACAATGGTATGAAACTAGAATAATCAATTATAAGGAAAAATCTGGGAAGATGATAAATGGAGGCTAAACAATATGCTCCTAAACAATGAATGGGTCAACCAAGAAATCAAAGAGGAAACAAAAAAATACATGGAAACAAATGAAAATGAAAACATAATAGTCCAAAATCTTTAGGATGCAGCAAAAGCAGTTCTAAAAGGGAAGATTGTAGCAATACAGGCTTACCTCAAGAAACAAGAAAAATCTCAAATGAATAACCTAACCTTACACCTAAAAGAACTATGAAAAAAAGCTCAAAACTAGTAGAAATAATGAAGATTAGAGCAGAAATAAATGAAATAGAAACTAAAAAAAATAGAAAAGACTGGTGAAACCAGGAGCTGTTTTTTTGTAAAGATAAACAAAATTGATAAAACTTTAGCCAGACTCATCAAGGAATAAAGAGAGAGGACTCAAATAAATAGAAATAAAAATGAAAGGGGAGAAATAGCAACCAACACCACAGAAATACAAAGGATTATATGAGAATAGTATGAGAAATTATATGCCAAAAAGTTAAGCAACCTAGAAGAAATGGATAAATTCCTATAAACATATAATCTTCCAAAACTGGATCAGGAAAAAATAGAAAATTTGAACTGATTACTCATAATGAAATTTAATTGGTAATCAAAAAACTTTCAACAAACAGAAGTCCAGGACCAGATGAATTCCCAGGTGAATTCTACCAAACATTTAAAGAAGAGTTAAAACCTACTCTTCTCACACTATTCCAAAAAGTAGAAAAGAAAGGAAAACTTCCAAATTCACTCTATTAGACCAGCATAACCCTGATATCAAAACCAGACAAAGACACTACAAAAAAGAGAACTACAGACCAGTGTCTCTGATGAACATGGATGCAAAAGTTCTCAAAAGAATTTAAGTGAAACATTCAATAATACATTAAAAAAATCATTCACCATAATCAAGTAGAATTTATTCCAGGAATGTAAGTGTGGTTCTATATTCACAAATCAATCAATGTGATACATCACATTAACAAGTGAAGGGATAAAAAACATGCTCATCTCAATAGATGGTAGAAAAAACATCTGATGTAATACAACATTCATTCATAATAAAAACTCTCAACAAAGTGGGTGTAGAAGGAACTTATCTCAACATAATAAAAGCTCTCTCTAAAAAAACCCACAGCTAGTATCATACTCAATGATGAAAAACTGAGAGCTTTTCCCATAAGATCAGAAACAAAACAAGGGTGTCCACTCTCACCACTTTTATTAAACATAGTACTTGAAGTTCCAGCCACAGCAGTTAGATAAGAAAAAGAAATAAAAGATGTCCAAATTGGTAAGAAGTAAACTTGTCACTGTTCACAGATGGCATGATACTATAAATAGAAAACCCTAAAGACTCCACTAAAAAAAACGATTAGAACTGATAAATGAATTCAGTAAAGTTGTAGGATACAAAATTAATATATAGAAATCTATTGTATTTCTATACACTAATAACAAAGTAGCAGAAAGAAATTAAGAAAAGAATTGCACTTATAAATGCATCAAAAATAATAAAATACCCAGGAATAAACTTAACCAAGGAGGTGAAAGACTATACTGTGAAAACTATAAAACACCAATGAAAGAAATTGAAGATGAAACAAACAAATGGAACTATATTCCGTGCTCAAGGATCGGAAGAAAAAATATTGTTAAAATGTCTATACTACCCAAAGCAATCTACAGATTCAGTGCAATCCCTATCAAAATATCAACAACATTTTTCACAGAACTAGAACAAATAAATGTACAATTTGTCTGGAACCACAAAAGACCCTGAATAGCCAAAGCAATCTTGAGAAAGAACAAAGCTGAAGTATCACAATCTCAGATTTCAAGATATACTACAAAGCTGTTGTAATCAAAACAGTATGGTACTGGTACAAAAACAGACAGAAATGAATAGAACAGAACAGAGAGCTCAGAAATAAACCCACACTTATATGGTCAATTAATCTACAACAAAGGAGGCAAGAATATACAATGGGGAAAAGACAGTATCTGCAACAAATTGTGCCAGGAAAACTGGACAGCTACATGCAAAAAAGTAAAACTGGACCACTTTCTTACCATACACAAAAATAAAGTCAAAGTGTATTAAAGACCTAAGTGTAAGACCTGAAACCATAAAATTCCTAGAAGAAAACATAAGCAGTAATTTCTTGATAGCAGCCTTCACAGCAGTTTTCTAGATATGTCTCTTGAGGCAAGAGAAACAAAAGCAAACATAAACTATTGGGACTACACCAAACTAAAAAGCTTTTGAACAGCAAAGGAAACCATCACTAAAATGAAAAAGCAACCTACTGAATGGGAGAAGATATTTGCAAATGGTATGTCTGGAAGGAGTTAATATCCAAAATATATAAATAATTTATACAATTCAACACCAAAAAAACCCCCAATCTGATTTAAAAATGGGCAGAGGACCTGAATAGACATTTTTATAAAGAAGATATATAGATGGCCAAGAGATATGTGAAAAGATGCTCAACATCATCTATCATCAGAGAAATGCAAATCAAAACCACAATAAGATGTCACCTCACACCTGTCAGAATGGCTAGAATCAAAAAGATAAGAAACAATAAGTGTTGATGAGGATGTGGAGAAAAAGGAACTCTAGTGCACTGTTGGTGGGAATGCCAAGTGGTGCAGCCACTGTGGAAAACAGTATGGAGGTTCCTCCAAAAAATTAAAAAGAGAATTGCCATATGATGCAGTAATTTCACTACTGGGTATTTATCCAAAGCAAGCAAAAACACTAATTTGAAAAGATACATGTACTCCTATGTTTATTGTAACAGTATTTACAATAGTTAAGATATAGAAGCACCCAAGTGTCCATAGATAGGTGAATGGATAAAGAAGATGTGATATATATCTATATCTACATACACATATATATATATACTCAGGCATAAGATATAACTGGAATATTACTCAGCCATAAAAAGGAGTGAAAATTCCATTTGTGACAACATAGATGGACTTACAGGATATTGTGCTAACTGAAAAAAGTCAGACAGAGGAAGGCAAATATGATATGATATGATTTTACTTATATGTGGAATCTAAAAAACAAAACAAAATGAACAGACTCTTAAATACAGAGAACAAACTGGTGGTTGCCAGAGGGGAAAGGGGTTGGGGGATGGGCTAAATAGGTAAAAGGGATTAAGTTACTTAAAGTTACAAACCTCCAGGTATAAAATAAATGAGACAGAGAGACGAAAAGCACAGCATAGGGAATATTGCCAGTAATGTAATAACACTGTATGGTGACAGATGGTGAGTACACTTACTGTGGTGAGCATTTCATAAGGTATATAAATGTCAAATCACTATTCCCTACACTTGACACTAATATAATGTTTTACGTCAACTATACTTCAATTTAAAAAAAAAAAGGATATTGGTTAAATAAAAGTGAGCAACAGACTGTTCCTGTTCTGCGCAGCCTCAGGAAACCCGGGGACTCGCACGTGACTTCCTAACGAAGTCCCCCTTTGAGTCCCAGGGACTCAGAGCCTTTGGGGACTCTAGCAGCCTCCTGACAACTTCTCTCCTACCTCCCTTCTTATCACCAGCTGAAAAAAAAATATCCCCCTTTTCTCCAGTGGAAAGCAATCATCTGAGCTGTGAACAGTTCCCCTCTGGGTCTTGGGGCCTCTCAGTTTATTTTTTCAGACACACCAGTCTAGTGCTTCTGAGGTCCCTGAAGAAGCAGAGACAGTTCTGGAGCCCCTAACGATCCCATTCTCTGGCATCGTTCACAAGTCTCCGCCCACAGCCAGGTTTCTCAGGAAGGATGCGGCCTTAGGAAGAAGCTGACCCTAGAAGTTGGCCATGTTTGTGTGCCTGCCTTCGGGCAAAGAGCTCTCAGAGTCTGATGTCAGCTTTCATCTAAAACATTTCTTAGTGACCATCCTACGTGAAAGGTAGGCGATGCATGAGTTTCAGATAGAGATGCTATGTGGGCATCTACAGAAAATGCCCCTGTGAGCACTCAATACATTTTCTTTCATAAGATTATGTTATTTTTTTAATCTTTACTGAGTGTTTTATTTAAGTTAATCTTTTAGCAGCTTGCATTTATTTATTGATGGATTTTTTTAAAATATAATTTGATTTGGGACCAATATTTGTGATTTCTTAAGTATCACTGAAAAGTAAATGAACAGTTTTTGGGCTAAATTAGTGCCTGGGCTGGGATTTTAGAGTCGTACAGAACTGGCTTTGAACATAAGTCATAAACTGTGGATTTGGGCAATTAAGCTTTTGCAAACTTAATTTTTGAGGGGATTTAATGAGAAAATCCATTTACATCACTGTGCTCAGTGCTTGGCATGTAGGGAGTTTACAGTGGTGTTGCTGCTATTCCTCTTTTAATCATATTATTAATATTATTAATTATGATAATTATTATTATGTGTCCCTTTCATCGTTCACACTCTTGTGCTATTGAAACATGGGTATATTTTCTTATCAGTTGGTCGACATGACCTCCATCCAGTGTTGCTTGTATAAATACAATTCCATAACATAAATATATACATTAGGTACCGAAGCTAATGTAATAAAAGTGGTTGATCTTGCCTTATTTTCTCCAAATCTAGGAGTCTTGATAAAGCAAATTAATAAGGAATTTCTATAGAAAAAAGTCAAAGTAAATGGAAAGTTGTGTCTGACACTCTCCAATGAATATATGCACATCTAAAGACCTAATGTGATTTGCAAGGACGTGGGTGGAACTAGAGGGTGTTATGCTAAGCGAAATAAGTCAGTCAAAGACAATTATCATATGATCTCATTTATATGTGGAATTTGAAAGGGAAATAGGGAAAAGGAAGGAAAAATAAAATAAGATAAAAGAGAGAGGTAGACAAATCCTAAGAGACTCAACTCTAGGGAACAAACAGGGTTGCTGGAGAGGAGGTGGGTCAGGGGATGGGGTAACTGGGTGAGGGACATTAAGGAGGGCATGTGATGTAATGAGCACTGGGTGTAACATGCAACTGATGAATCACTAAATTCTACCTCTGAAACTAAGAATATACTTTGTGTTAACTAATGGATTTTAAATTAAAAAAAAAAAAAGACCTGATGTGGTTCATTATTCAGCAATAATAAAATGACTTAAAACTTCTGTCATATAACAATAGCAATATAATGCTTCGTGAGTTCTTTTCTGCATTCCTTCATGTCTTCTACTTCTGACTCGTCTCTTAACTTGCTCCCAGAGAGGACAAATTTGGGGTTTCATTTATTTTGGTGGCAATAACTTCCTTTTTAAACCCTTATTTAATATTTCACACCTCCCTGCTAGGTCTCTATTCTTACCTTCTTTAATTGTCAAGCACATTCAGCAAAAAAGGGAATAAAGCAAGAAGCATAAACATTAGAAATAAAACAAAATTATCACTGTTTGCTTTTTGAAAACAAAACAACCTGAAAAACAGTAAATAGTAACAAAATTCAGTAAAGTCTCTCCTTCTGAAAGGAACTTCAAAAACCAATGATTTTTCTCACATATATAAAATAAGGAAAAATTGACCCCAATTTTAATGGAATCTGAAATAAAAAATTAACAAGAAATGTTCCAAGATCTCTATGTATAAATATTCAGAACACCACTGAAGGGCATGATAGAAAACAGAAATAAGTGCCTGTGTTGGATACCAGGACTTGATACCATAAAGACGTTAGTCCCAAGGGGCACCTGGGTGGCTCAGTCAGTTAAGCGTCTGCCTTCGGCTCAGGTCATGATTGCAGGGTCCTGGGTTCGAGTCCCACATCAGGCTCCCTGCTCAGCAGGAGGTCTGCTTCTCCCTCTGCCTGCTGCTCCCCCTGCTTGTGCTCTCTCTCTCTCTCTGGCAAAAGACGTTAGTCCTTCCTAAATTAAAATGCCAAGTAAAATAAGATAATTCCATTTTTTTGATAATTCCATTTTTCACTTTGAAATGTTACATGCAAGAATAGTTAAGGCAATTAGTAAAAAGAGTACTAATAAGAATTAGTTCTACAAGTGCAGGGAAATACATTACAAAGCTTTGACTCTAGCTCTTAGAGACTAGCGTATTAGGACAGGTATTCATGAAGAAACATCATGGAGTCCAATAAAAAATACATATAAAGATTTATAATTAAATGCAGCAAATTTAGCAAATCTGAATTTAGCAAATGAATGTGGCAATTCAATTCAGTGAGGAAAATTGAATTATTCAACGGATGATACTGACACAAATAGCCATCTAGAAGTACATATGTCACGTGAGGTCCATCCTTCACATTTTACATTGAAATAGTTGTATGATGGAATGACGATTTAAACTAAAACAGACCCAGAGAAAGAACAAGACAAAATCAGGGGAGAATGTTTGTGCGTATAATGTGCAAGTGGGCATGGATTTCTAAGCAAGACTCAATCGCTTCTCAGCCTCTTGGATTTCTCAGCAAGACCCAAACCCAGGTGCCAGAGAAGACAAGAGTGGTAATTAGATCAATCGAAAGCAACTGAAAGAAAAAAAATATGCCCTCAGAATACTTCAAACATGAATAGGAACAAATTTTTTAGTATATGTAACAAAGAACGATCTCTTACATTTATAAAACCCTTTTACAAACCAACAGATAAAGACCAAAACTTCACATAAAATCAGGCAAAAAATATAATAGGCAGTTTACAAAAAGAAAATAAAACTATTTATGAACATATGAGAAATGCTCAACTTCACTTATATTTGAAGAAATGAATATTATAACATCTATGGGATACTACTGAACCTATCTGATTTAAATAGCTCAAGGCATTCCTAATTATGCTCTTGCTCAGGATAGTACTTTCCAAATTGTGGCAGAGTCTAAATCTTTTTGTCTTTGATTTTACAGTTATGTATTTACTATCTCTTAATATAACACATCTCTTAGTATAAGCACATCAGATCTATGATATCATTGCATATAATTCAGAAAAAAACTAAGTTTAAAAACAATAACTTTAAAGACGAACATTAAACCAATAAGAGGATTCACCTAAACTGAGTGCTCAGTAAGTGCTGAACACTAACTGCCTCATGAGCTTTATATGTATTTATTCAACACATCCTCACATTCACAGATAGGGAAACTGAAGCAGGAGGTGTTTAAGTTCACTGTTGCCTCATCACAGGGTTAATTGTGAGGTCACAGGACCAGAACCCAGGTGGTCTGGCTGCATGACCCACACAAACCGGTTCACCATAGTCTAGGGGATTCAGGTCTGAGATGAAGTTTTGCAGGTAAAACTCAAAGGTGGTAGGAAGGAACCTCTTCCTGAGGGTGTGGGAAGAAATGGCACAAATCCTCGGAGGGTGATTTCCATAAAATTAAATAAAAGTGTCCCAAACACCTGCTATTTAGCTCTGAAGATGACAATCCCAAAGGAGCACATGAGATCACCGATATCCAAACAACTTGACTTGTACAATGGCAATTCCTATGGTTCATCATATTCCTATTTCGTGATCCCTAATTCCCTAATGTAAGATTCATTTACTTTGTTATTTTTTTAATTTCACATATTAAGATCTTTTTCTTCTGCTAATATTGCATAATAAGAATAAAATAGTGAAAGCTTAAGACTATTGCTAAATATCTTGAAGGAAGAAAATAAAAAGAAGCTTGCATAGAGGTTTAAGGCCTCCTTAGTGGGTCTCCTATAGTCAGTAATGCACAGAGATGATGTTTGTGCAGGAATCCCCTGCCTACTATGGAAAGGCTAGATTTTGAAAAAAGATCAGGGTCAGGACAGTGGCCCAGAAGTAGCTGTGAGCATAGAAGAACAATAGGGTGAAAATACCAGAACAAAATCTCAAGTCTATAAAACAGAAAGAGAAGTTCAGAAGAATCTAATTTGATCTGTACTGTGCAAATGAAAATTTCATTTGGGTTTGAACTTCTGTCTTCCCTATTCTGTTCTTTAATATCCTCAGTAATCATTCAAACTGCCTGGCTTATCTTCCTCTCAGTGCTTCAAACTCAATATCATTTTTTTAAAGAGGAAAAAAAAATTCCTGAGCAGTGGAAAGAGATCCTCAGGGAGCTTTCGTGCTACTTCACAGCAATTTTTTGATTACTAATGTTCCTGCGGAGGGAAAATTTAGATACAGGAAAAGGCTCATATAAGCAAGTGTGATGAGAGAGGTCAAAAAATAAAAATAAAAATAAAAAACCCTCCAAACTCAATGCAAAATCACTATGGCAACATTTCTTCTATCCTTACATCCCATAATAATAATAAGCAAAATGATCAATGACTTACATGGTTAATAGCTTTCCTATCCTTAAGTTAAATAAATACACCAATTCCTTAAGGATGCTCACAATGACAACCAGGCTCTCTTGACAAACTTAGCTGTTAATGACGCCAGGACATCTCTGCACTGAAAGGAGTTGACTTCTTAGAGTTAAATCTTTGAAGATACATTAAATTTCTCTACAGTTACTTTAGGCTGTGTGGTTATTATTGGTGTTAGATCCAAGTGTTCAGAGATTATTCTCTGCTTGAGCTAAATTCTCCATTTAAACTATAATTCAAAATATTTTAAGAAAATTTTCACCCAAAAGGAATTCCACTGGTGGGAGGTGACCCAGCATGGCATGCTCTAGGTAACATCTGCATTGAAAAAAGTAGATGTATTGTCTATCTCTTTCTAAATGCCTTTGTGATATCTGCTTGGGCATTGCCTGGAGTTTCCTGTTGTCAGAGGTCCTGTTGGATCCATTTTAGAACAAGGCACTCTCTGCCAGAGTTGGGTGGGCAGTCAGAGATGGGCTGTCCATCTCCTGCACCCCCATCCTTGACCCTAGCTGTCCAGGCTCCTGGGTGCAGGCTCAGTAAATGCCACCGTAACTCTGGGCTAGTGAACAAACATTAGTGAAAATCATGAGGACACTATCAATTAATGTAAGGTGTATTCTAACAGTGGCTTTCTGGAAATAAGGCCCTACCTCCTCTGTCTAAGCCAAGAGTGACCCAAAGGCTAGGAATGTCTAGTCAGGACAGTATATTATCTCCGTAGCTAACGAATGGGAAAGAACTAGAAGGCAGGGCAGCAAGGTCAGTAAGAATGCAGACTCTGGGGTCAGACGGGGTGGATGCAAACCTGGGCTGGTACTTGCTGTAGGATCAGGGAAACCCGCCCCCGGGGCTAACACGGATGTTAGTCCCATCACCACAGGGACTTATATCGGCAGGAGACTCTCCGTGTTCTTCCCTGCATCACACAGTAGTCTAGGTTTCACTGGCAACCTTCATAGTAATGAAAATATTCGTTCCCATCTTCAAAATCACTTTTGCAAAAGAAATTCATTTCAAAACATGCTAATTGGTGCCTTTTAGTATTCTGTATTTTTGGTTGCATTTTTCATATTTTAAAAAATTTAAAACACAAATGTGAATAGATTCTAGTCACTGCTACAAGAGGACCATTCTGTGGGGCACATCCTCACAGCCCAGGGATCCTAACAAGCACTAGCAGGGAGGCCGCTGTCAAAGAAGGGGAGGTCCTCAGGGCCCCTCTCAGGGCCTCAGCCCAGGGCACACCCTCCAGAGGAAGGAGGGACAGCCCACCTCTCCGACCCCAGGCTGGGGAGGCACGAGGACTCGGGATCCATGCAAGTCTCCCAGGTGCCGGCCCTCCTCCCGGGGAGCCCTGGATGAGCCGCGTCCACACAAAGAGATGGGGAGCCTGCTTACTGCGGCCCCCACCCATGCAGAGTTAGCTACGGGAACTCAGTGCGACCCTGATTTCACTGTAGCTGGTTAGAAAAGAAGGGAAACCCAACAACAACAAAAGCAAGCCTGACTGTGCACCAGGAGATAAACCAACTTGCAACCTTCCAAGAACTGGTCTCATTCCCCATGAGATGGTCTCTATTTTAACTCACTCTTGATCACCAATTAGCTACATTTCAGATACAGTTTGTAAAAAATAGAGTCCTGGTCCAGGTTCAGAAGCAACCCCGACCCCCCATCCCCCGCTCCGGGCTGTGCGGAGTCGTCCCACCACAGCAGGTGGACGTCTGTGCCCCCAAACCTCCCCGGGTGCCCCTTGCCTGGGGACCGCGGTCGCCCTTCCTGGCCTGGACACTCAGGGCCCCTCACAGTGCGGCGTCCTGACCAGGCTTCTTGGGCTCGTCTCCTGGCCAACCCGTTTCCTAAACGTCCGCGCGGTTCCCTGGGGCATCCTGCCGGTCCTGCCCGCAGCCTCCTTCCAGCTCAGCGCCTTCCCTGCAGGTGCACTCTGCCCCAGACGCCCCTCCTCTCGTGGACTTAGTCTAAACTTCCTGCTGTGAAAGCCCCGCATCCACTCCCTCCTCCTCCAGGGAGCCTTGCCTGACTTCCCCCCTTCTGCAGACCCGGAGGGGGGCTCCCGAACCGGGTGGTGCTGGTTCCCGGCCCGCAGCACCAGCCTATGCAGGCCTGAGAGCCCGGCTTCCGCCCCTTGTGCTCCTCTCCACGCCCAGTGCAAGCTGGTCTTCAGTCTCACTATCTACGAGATGTGTCCGCACAAAGTATAGGTTGTGCATCCACGAGCTCATTGTTGCATGCGGCTAGCATCACTTTGTGTATGTTTTAAAAGGTACTTTAAGGGGCGCCTGGGTGGCTCAGTCGTTAAGCATCTGCCTTCAGCTCAGGTCATGATCCCGGGGTCCTGGGATCGAGCCCCGCATCGGGCTCCCTGCTCCTGGGAAGCCTGCTTCTCCCTCTCCCACTCCCCCTGCTTGTGTTCTCTCTCTCGCTGTCTCTCTCTCTCTCTCTCTCTGTCAAATAAATAAATAAAATCTTTAAAAAAAATAAATAAAAGGTATTTTAAAAGAATATAGCAGACATATATATCTATATACATATATACTATTTATGTATTATTGTATTTCATTTTTATTTTTCTATTTTCCGAAGATTAATCGATTATATAAAAAGTGCACCACGCTGTAGAGAAATCAATGTTCTCTCCCATAATTCTGTGCATCTGGGACTATAGGAATGTTGCTGTCTCTGCACCATATCTTCAAATTAACATTACTGGGTTATAACTATAAATATATATACATATATATACACACACACACATATATAGTTGTGTGGTGGGCATACACACACATATATTTTATATATTATAAATATATATATATTTCTTTGGCTTAATTGCATTGTTGTTCAAGGTCTTCCTTTTGTTACTTTTTACACAATATAATTTTAGTGGCAATAAGCTACAGCTGATGGAAAATAACACACCTGTGAACCAAATACCATGTTTGGATTCATATAGGGGATAAAATTAAAGATGAACATTGAGAGAAATTGTGAGCTGTTGGGAACAAATAACCAAGAAACGGATTCTCTGGTGACTTTCCATGATCCAGAGAAATCTAGAGAGAGAGATTAAGGAAGTATTGTGCTTTTCTAAACTCCTTACATTTGGCACTAAAAATAAATCCATTGTCTGCCAACATTACCTCCTTCTCATTCTTGTTTTCCTTCCTCACCGGGAGAAATACAAGCTTTCATTTTGATGGTGCCCAATATAATTTTGAAATACATTGTCTTTTAGTTCACGGAAAGTTATAGGGAGAAAAATGGTGTGTTCTGTTCTTGGTATTAGGGAATGGTTTTCAGAGGGTGGCATTTTGCTGAGGGTGTTCATGGACATATGGGAGATTTGTCCATAAAACACACAGTAACTTTCACCTTTCAAACTCCTGGGGACCTCTATTAGAGTGCAAAAAATAATAATGCAAGATTTTTTCCTTCCTTCTTTTTCTTCTTTCTTTCTACCTTACTCATTCTGAATCAATTTGAGGAGGAAATCATTTGTGGTCTTCGGGTGCATTGTATTACAGAACACTCACATGTATTCTCTTAGATAAAGGACTTGGAGCAATCCTCACTATCTCTATTCTCAATGAGATAGAAGTTCAAAAAGATGAAGTGAATTCACCCTAGAGTTGCAAGTGACAGGGGAGGAATTCTGATCTAGAAGTTTCAACTTAAAAACTATTGATGTTCCCCCCCGCCCCCACAGAATCTAGTGCTGCTTCCTAAGCGTATGAGTAAATCAAAATTGGGCAGAAGGGTCCCCAAAACTCACCATCTGAGAGTCATCCTGGCCCAGCCATACTAGGCTTTGCAGAAAGAGCCCAGGGCTTTGCCACGGGAAGGAAGCCCCAGGCAGTGAACTCTACAGGAGGTGAAAGAGTCTGAGCATTTTTTTTGCTTTTGACTTTGTCTATGATTGCGCAGGGGTCATAAGACTCCTGGGGAGCAGCTCATTGGCTACCAGGGCTCCTGAAATGGGTCTGACTCAGAAGCCAGGAAGCACAGACAAAAGGCTCTCCAGTGGCCCTATAAATTTCCATGAGTGTCCAAACCCTGCACCCGAGCAGCTGAGGGTCTTAATGGAATTTCTGTTCTAATGGAATTTTGAGGTACAGTGTGGGGCTGAAAAATGTCATCCTAGTTTGAGGATTTTCTAGAGCAATTCAGGGTGTGAATAAGAAACATTTTCTTAAACGTAATTAAGACTTTTCAGATAAAGTCAGAGCTCAAAATTTGCAAGAGAAAAAGCTCTTTAGGTGGCAAGGGAACAACAGAGGAATTATCTTTCAATACTTCAGCTCTGCTTGGAGTATTTAATGTTGAAAAACAGCTAAAGCCATTTCAGCGTTTTCATTTAGAGTTACTGCTTATACCGCTGTACAATTTTTAAGAAAAATAGTCTGGTGCAGAAACACCAAGAAGAGAGATTATACACCTCCTTGAATCAATCTGATGCCTCACAAGTTCAACATGAACAGTGTGAAATGGATAAAACCTCAGGAGTATAATTGTAGATCTTATAGATCTGTAGAATGATAAGATCTTATAGATCAAAATGCCCTTCTGATCATGCTGCTTGTTCAAGATTTGTCTCTGAAATGTACTGGAAGCCGACAGTTATACAATAAAATTGATAAAGTGAGCCATAACACTATCTTAGAAATGCCCACTATGTGAGCCATTTACTTTGGCACAGTCTTTACACATATTTTATGTTCTATAGGATCAATTTGAGACAAAAATAGTAAAGTGGGCAAAATTAGTCTTTTGCAATTTCTCTCTTCCTTTTTCCATTTTCCTCTTCCCTATGTTTTTAAAAACCCAGTCTGTATGTGTTGTTCTCAGTCAGGAGCCAATGAGGCTAAAATGTAGGCTCCCCCAGGACAGAAACCATGTCTCATCTTCTTCATCATCTACTTTCCAGAGTTGAACATAGTGCTTGAGAAGAATCACCATGAAAAGGCATCTGCATTTTTTTAAATAAGAAATTCTATGAGCCTGAAAAACATTAGAACCAAATCATAAGTACTTAGATGTGGTTACATGGTCATCCCCAGTGGGCAGGCTGCAGGTGACAATGGCCTCTTTTTTTCCTCTAAGAGGGTTCTGTGTGTTGTGATCTCCCCCACCCCGTACACACACATCACCCAGAATTCCAGTCAGAGGTTTGTTTCACATGATAAGTAGAACATATTTGAGAAATTAATTTGGAAGAGATCAGTTACATTTAATAAGCCTTAATTATCAGTTAAAATTTTACACATCTTAATTTAATTAAATATTTCCTGCATGTCCACCACAGAAGAGCTCTTGTGCTAGGTTTGGTATTCAGTGGGCAGAATGCAAACAACACTGGGGGGAGATGGTCAGTAAACATGAGGACAAATGCAATGTATGGTCACACCAGATGGAGCACAGCAATGAGGAGCAATAGTGTGGCGTGACTATTGGGATGGGGACAAGGGTTAGCTAAGGGATCAGGGAAGGCCACACAGAGCAGGTGCCATTTGATATAAATCTGAACAGTGAAAGGAGCCAGCCAGGGAATATCTGGGGAGAGCTTAAGCATAAGCAAGAATGAAGGGTAAGTCTAAAAGCCAAGAGACAGGAACAAGCATGCTGTCATTAAGGCAGAAAACGAAAGGTCATCCCAGGCAGAGAGAAGCGAGAGAGAAGGTCATGGGAGTGGGGGGACCAGGCAGAGTCTCGCGGGTCACATCAACCGAGGGTGACACCTGAGGACTGATGAGCTGGGCAGTTACAAGGATGCAGGTGGAGGAGCTCTGTAGGAGAATTGCCAAGAACCTGTACCTCTTCATGAGAAACCTGCTTGCTGCTCATGCCTCTCAGAAAACCAGAACATCCTCTGTTCATCGACGAGCCTGAGGCGGTGCCTTGGATCTTGACAGCCTATGTATCTGCATAGTGCACCAAATTTTTTTTTTTAAATCAGTGTTTTAGGCTATATGGTGATTCAAAACATAGCAGACCCCAAGTTCTGAGGCTCTCTGTGAATTGACTGATGAAGATTCAGGTATTGGTGAAAACCATACCCATTGTAAGTAAAATACTCTGGAAAGAATAGGAAATTTGGCATCCACTTGAGAACTTTGTAAGAGTTCTACCGAATTCACAGCTTAGAAGAAAGTGCATGTAAGCCAAAATTAGCCTCCAGAAAAGCCATGCTTGCAGTGAAAACGAGGAGACATGAAATAAAAGAAACATCCTTGGTTTTCTGATACTTAGCAGATGTCTGGTCAGTTGAAAAACAGTTAATATTACCCTTGGATTTAAATAATTCAAATTTTATAAAATTTATTACCTAATGGTTTCTTAATTATAGATGAACGAGACATTCCTTTAAAATTGTATTCATTAAATCAAACTGGAAAACTTCAGTTGTGAAAAAAATCAACAGTACAGTTGGGCTTTTGTTTTTTCTTTGCTGGGAAAATTCGTTCTTCTCTACCTCCAAATTTTGTTGTTTGTAACTGTCTTTAGTTGTTTTACTATTACACATTTTGGCTAAGGACAGGTCATAGGATCTAAATTGTATGGGATAGATTTTCCAGTTCACAAAACGGTGATGACAATGCTTAAAGCTTCCTTTATAATAAACTGTATATATGAAAAAAAAAATAAAAACATAAAAACAAAGAGAAAAAAAGCCAAAATATTTTTTACTCAGCAAAGCATCCAATACCATAGTTACTGGACAAAATTAAAAGTTCGGTCAGGCGAGGCACGTTTCAGGCACCCCCTGGCCACACATGGCTGGTGGCTGCCATGTTGGACGTCGGGATAGAGCCCTTCTCAGTCAGCACAGGAAGTTCTGTGTGGGACAGCACTTTTCTGATGCTTCCCAGGCATACGTTTCTTTAGGAGATCCTTTTATTTTTTTTATTTTGGTCTCCTATTGATTATTAATAATTGTGAACATATCACTTCCCAATAAATAATTGCACAAGATTTAGTTCTTTGTGGAACTCAACCAGATATAGACCAGAAAATTCTTTCCTAGACAAAACTTGTGTTTTCCCTTATATAAGTCATTCACAATGATGCGTTATATTGTTGGGTACTTATATCCTACTGCAAAACCCTTTATTTTTAAACAGTAAAGCTTCTTGTGCATCAATCCCTATCACGAGGTGTTATAATTCTCTCTCTGAAGACAGACTCGAATGAGATCATTTATCTTTAGAAGTGCCAGGGCTGGGCATGGGTTTCAAGGTAAGACCAGTGAAAGCAAAGCTTTAGACCATGAACTAACAGCTTATATTTGGGGCAAATGATTCAGCACGATGGATTTTTTAAAGGTTACAGAACTGAATGGCGAAAGGATAACCGTGGCGTGAGGATGCATCTCAGTTATCTGTGATCACATGAAAGGAGTCCTGCTCTGGGGAATATACACACGAGCAGTGAGGGTTCAGTAGCCTGCTGCGGCCTCACTCTGGGATGTGGTTCAGAGTCACCGTCAGCTTTGATCCCACTGCTTTACATGAAATATTAGGGGAAAAGATCTCTACTAATGAGGGTTGAGAACATACTTACAACGCAGGTTCCAGTTTTGCTTTCTGGACGTGAATTGCATCAAGCCTGACGAGGAGGAGACGGGGGTGAGGAACGAAAGGCATCACTGGAAGGCTTGCCCACCGGGCCCTGCCAGGGGGCGCCCATTTATCACGTGCAATTCTCATGAACACTCGGAAGGACAGGCCCTATCATCCCAGCCTGGCCTATGCAGAAGCAGGGACTCAGCCAAGGCTGCTCCCGATGGTGGTGGAACGGACAGTGTGGCCGTGCACGTTGAAGCTCTCAGCCTGACTGCATCCTGCGCTGAATGTGCTGCCCCCCATCCTGCTTTCCTGGACCCCCCTCTGCACCCCTCAGCACCTCACTCTCCTGCTCTCGGTCAGATGGAGTTGGGGAGGGTGGGCGTGGCTGGCTCTGCTCAGAGTCAAGTTAGCAGTGCTGGGGGAGGAGGGCAGGTCTCCGACCGAGACGACCCGCTGAGGCCGCGCAGCGGGGTGGGGCCGGAGGCGTATACTCCCCTCATGGCTGAGACGGGGGCCTGGCACCCACTAAGTTCTCTCCACCCAGATTCTGGGGAGGACTGGGTGCGAGGGGAAGCACCAAATCCAGAAAAGTCTCACTGGTATCCCCCAAAGTGGGGGCAAAGGAGGAAGGATGGAGCAGTACGGGGAAGACATTTATACGTTTCCTAGAGAGCAGAAGCACTTCCGGGAGTAACCGGTGACAGAAAAAGGCCACCGACTTAGGATATTTCGGCAGCTGCACTGAAATTAAAAAAAGGAAGGAAGACACAAGACAGACAACTCCCACATTTCTCTCGTCCACAAGAATGGTTCAGCTAAATGCAAGACAAAGTATGAAAAGAGGTCTTTTCAGCATATCCAGAGTCCTTGGAAAAGGCACCCAGGACCCCGGGTGAGGTTGGCTCCGCGATCTGGAGGGTCCTGCTGCGCGGGGGCTGTGTCCCCCACCTGGGGGAGAACAAGGCTGCGGGGAGAAGGCAGTGCTCAGTGCTGGCCTGGCACCCATGGGGAGCCCTGCACTAAGGCACACAGAAGAGGGCAGGTGCAGACCAGGCAGACAGAGCCAGCGCCGGGCATGGGACAAGGCTGCACACAGCCCACCCCCTGCCCCCTTCCCCAGGCTGCAGATCACAGGCTCACCTCAGGCAAGGTTGAGGGGGGAGCAAGGAGCGCTCACACACCCCAGAGCAAAGGAAGGTCCTGAAAGAACTTCTCAGGTGACAGTGAGAGCAAGGGGTAGTAAAACAGGGCCTCAGTGCAAACACACTGCAGGGAGAAGGGTTAAGTGGCCATGATGAGAACATTCTAGAAGCATATGCAACTGAAGAAGAAGAGCATTCCTTGCAAATGTTTTAGGCCATAGTAAATTTAGAGAAAATATAGATTTAATGGGTAACGGGGATAAAGGTGAGCTGGTAAAATCAGTAAGATGAAGAGAGACAGTTGCAGATTTTTCACTTAAGACTGGACAGCTAGGGCGCCTGGGTGGCTCAGTCGGTTAAGCGGCTGCCTTCGGCTCAGGTCATGATCCCAGGGTCCTGGGATCGAGCCCCATGTCCGGCTCCCTGCTCGGCGGAGAGCCTGCTTCTCCCTCTCCCTCTGCCTGCCACTCTGCCTGCTTGTGCTGTCTATCTGTCGAATAAATAAATAAAATCTTAAAAAAAAAAAAGACTGGACAGCTAAAAACCACCACAGAACTAATAAATTATGACAAAGGAGGAACACACAGATACAGTGGGGAAAAATTACTGGCAGAGACAAAAGTGTTGAGATGAACCCAGCAAATGCAGAAGAAAAAGACAATCACATTACACATTTAAAAAAACAGAAAAATAAGTGGTTAGGGGAAAGCACGTAGTGTTATTTAAATGTTCTCCCCAAGCATGCCAAAGCACTCACTTAGTGTTTGTACGTTTTTATGCAGCAACAGATTTTTTTTCTAACTAGTGAGACACTGGCCAACACGTGTATGCTTTCTTTTCTTTTTTCTTTTCCATTCAGGAACAAATGAAAAAGGTAATACATACCACTTTTATAAAGGAAGCAGGATGAGTCTTCAAAAATTGAGTAATAATCATGCACTCATAAAAGCGAACAGAAAAGCAGAACATACACTGGTATCGTGAAGTCACATGTCAGCTGCAGGGGGACCGCCATAAGCCGTGCCTTTATGCGGAGGATGTTTCCTCCTCTTTCCCTGAAACCCCCACGTCCAGATTCTCCAGACCAAGACCGGTGTGGGCCTTTGTGTGTTGTTCTTTCATCATTGTGATACACTCATGTCAGCTCTAGAAACACTCAAAGCAAAGCTGAATAAACTGAATCATAGATCACACCACTGTTTTCAAAGGGAGACATCATTCTAGTAAAAAGTACAAGGCCAGTTCAGTAGCAAGTCATAGACACCATGGCAGTGAAACCCTCCTTGCCAAAACTGATTCCGTTTCACTTCTCTATCTCTGAGGGACAAAGGCACAATTTGCTTAGATAGAGGTACACTGACATTCAACTATTTAAAATATATTTAAAAGCACATGCAATGAATGTTTTACTTTCCACACAGACCTCCAAAGTTTTCTACCTGTTGAGTAATGCTATTTTTCATATTTATTGAAAAATTATCACATTCAGCTAAACTAGTTATAGCTTGCAAATCATATTCAGAGATATAGGTCCATTTTAAAAACGTGATTTCCTCCAAGAAAAAACATTTATTTCTTTAGCATAATTTTCTCAAATGAGCATATTCTGTTGATTTGTATTAGAAGATATCGAGGGAAAGATGAGGGATGTGTAAAGTGATAATTCACCGACTAACCCTTGATCTTGACTTCTTGGCACAGACCCTTGCTGCATTCACTTGTTACCCCCACCCCAAGTCTGGAAATCAGTCTTCCTTTGAGATGGGGAAGGCGTTGGAAAGGCCTCCAGCAAAGAGTCTGCCCGCTGGAAGGGAAGGCTTGGGGCAAGCAGTCCGCTTGCTGGAAAGGCAGCTCCCAGGGCAGGGCAGCCCGCACTCAGCTGTCCTTGGACTAAGGGGAGCTGTTGGTCCACTCACACGGGGAAAATGAGAGCTGTCAGCTCAGCGGCAACTCAAAGGTGATTTTACCTGCTTATGTTACTTTGATTTGGACTTAATTTCTGGTCAGTTCATTCCCCAAATATGATTTATTTACAATGTTTTTGCTATGAGGTGATAGCATAAAGCTGTATTTTTTTTTTTTTTAAATGTGAGGAGTCCATATTGTCTACCTTGTTCCTGTGGCTCTTACTAAAGCTGAGGAAAAAAACAAAAGATGACAAATAAAAAAAATAGAAATATGCATGTTACTTAAGTACCAAGCCTAAAATGTATTTTCAGAGATATTTACCAATTTAGAGATAGACCTGGGTATTAAGTTATTTATTTATTTATTTATTTATTTTTTGGACAAAAGTTTCAGCTAATGAAAAATAGCTGCGGGTCCTTTCGGATGGATGGCAGACAGACTTGATAAAGTGGTTCTTTTATACTTGGATTGATTTAACTTCTAAAATCACTTTGTATACCTTATCTTCTTACTCTTGAAGGGAAACATTGTTTTTCCTTGACCTTTTATGCCATACCTATTCCTTTGATTTTTAACACACCATTAAATGGAGTCACTTCAGGAAGGAAGAAAAGGAGGGAGGAGGTGGGGGGAGGTGCCACTTTTTCAGTGAATTCTCACAAAATCCCTGAGTTACATCTTCCAAAAGGGGCATTGGGAATTTCACATCTTCCAAAAGCAGAAATAAGCACAGAGAAGTCGAGCAAATTGCCCGAGGTCTCAGTGCTAAGAGGGGCAGAGGGAAGGCTCGGTTTCAGATGCTGCTTCCAGAACCTTCCAGGGCTTCCAGAACGCCTGCCCCAACCACTGCCCTCCACTGCCCACTCTGCCTCCCAGGAGCAAGGCTACCTGTGCTAAGAGCGAAAGCTGCTACTGAGACGTGGTGGTGTCTATCTATCAGCGGATAGACACCATACGGAGAAGTTAATATATATGTGACATAAGAGCTTCCTAATGGTTTAAAATTATGCAATAAATTTTTTGTAACATGCACAGCAGTTTAAAAAATGTTTGAGATCTGAAATACAACAAGAACCACAAATCTGAACCACACTAATTCATCTGAAAAGTGTGGCCCCTCTTCCGGTGGCTACAACTGATGCTTTATCAGGAACGAGCCACGTCCTCCTGGGACACCATCCTGAAGGGGACAGCAGAATGTGTTTCAGATTCTCGCTTTTCAACCTCAGATCAGCAAGGTTGCCATAAGCTCTTAGGGCTCTCCAGAGGGCAGTCTGCAGGGCTCCCTGGCAGGAAGGCACGGGCCCCTCGGGGCTCAGGCCTGGACGATGCTGCCCTGCCGCCTTCCCCCTGCCCACCCCTCACTCCCCGTCCCTGCCCTAATCTCCTGTGTCCTCGACAACATCTGGTACTATACTTAAGGCTTTTTAAAAATTTTTATTTTATTTTATTTTATTTTTTTAAAGATTTTATTTATTTATTTGAGAGAGAGAGAGAATGAGAGAGAGAGAGAGCACGAGAGGGAAGAGGGTCAGAGGGAGAAGCAGACTCCCTGCTAAGCAGGGAGCCCGATGCGGGACTCGATCCCGGGACTCCAGGATCATGACCTGAGCCGAAGGCAGTCGCTTAACCAACTGAGCCACCCAGGCGCCCAAGGCTTTTTTTTTTTAATAGTTGACAGCGTATCTGGGTGAAAATGATCATAAACTCTCCATAAATTCTTAGAAAAACTTCCCGCAATTTTAGGTAAAAATATACTATCCCCTTGTTTTCCTGTACGTGTGGCTTACCATATTTTAAACATACATGGAATCAAGTATGATCTTAAGGATTTTAATTATGTAGCAATAAGAACAGTTGCTGTTGTCCAAAAAAAAAATGGCAAGGGGCTGGGACCTCCTGCAGGCCAGCCTGCCCCATTTGCCTGTCTTAGCGACTGGTGCTTGTGCTCATGGTCCCCGGACCCGTGAGCCAGCCCACACACCTTCCCACACCTTGGTCCTTCAGGTATTTGAACAGTTAGGATCTTGGGTGCTTGCTACCTCCCTTCTTCTTGATTTCAAGGGGAGGGTCCTGTTGTTTCTGTATGTATAACACATTGCCAGTTTTTCTACTCTGACTGCCTCCTTGTTCTGGCTTTATTCCCTGTGTATATGTAGGAACCTGTGTATTTGCAATTATGTGGGAAAGCATAAGCATAGATGACTTATAAGTATGGATGACTTATGCTTTCCCACGTGGTTGCAGATACACAGATTCTTATTATCCAAGGTATGTTCTATAAAATAACTTCAAACAGCCAATTAGTGAATACTGAACCATTCCTCAGGAATATATGTACACATATGTCACATAGATTATCATCCAAAACTTTAAATAAATAGTTCATCTTGGTAGATTTTTTTTTTTTAAATTTTACAACAGAGAAAACTGGGTTCAGAGTGTTAAGTGACTCATTTGAGGCCGCTCCACTAAACAGGTGCCACAGTGGGATTCAAACTCCCACCACCTGGCCAGGAGCCAGAGCTTCCTGCTCTCACCGTCGGGTCCCCTTCCGCCTCCATCCCTCTCCTCTGCATGAGACAAGACAGTGTGCCGTGTCGTTCAGCTTCTGTTGGGAACATGCGCACTGAGGCACTCGAATTTTTTGCTGCCCTGAGCATGTCCGCTAGTGACCACAAAAATGATGCGAGTGTTGATTTTCAGGTTACAAATAAACGTGAGCCAGTAGGATTCACAAAGATGAAATCCATAAATAATGAGGATGCGCTATATTTTAGCAACCAAGTAATTTTTAGTGTATTTTCCATTACCTTGTTTCTTAAGAGTGTTGAAGTAGCTTCCAGTGTTGAATGCATAGTATCCAATAAAATTCAGCCAGGCAGGAGGCGTCTTCCCGGGAGATGCCAATGCAGCCATAAACACAGCCCAGTCCTGCCCGTCCAGCATCACACTGTGGCGCCGTGCTGATGCAGAGTTCTTGTCTTTTAAAGCCCTTGACAGGTTACTGACCTTTAATCCAGGACTAGAAGCACGTGGGAGGAGCACCTGGCTGGCTCAGTCCCTAGAGCATGAGACTTCACCTCAGGGTTGTAAGTTTGGGCCCCACCTTGGGTGTAGAGATTATTAAAAAAACAAAAACACATAGTAGAAGCCCTGAAATCCCCATGGTTTCCTATTTGCTTTTTGTTTACATTTTTGTCTTTTTGTTTCATATTGCCACAGACACTTCTGAGCCCTCCCCACGTCCCCGCACCTCAGCTCTCTCCCAGGAACACGGGTCTGTAGGGAAAGCGAGCTCTTTCAAAGCCATCAGGCCCACCGCCTTGTCCCTGTGCGCTGCCACACTTGGTACTCGTCAGAACTCTCCTAGTGAATTACTTAATGTGAGCTTCACAGAAGCGATGGGGAGAAGGCGGGGTGCATTCCCTGCACCTCCACTTCGTGCTTGCGTCTGCTGGGTTCGCAGAGGAGCCTGTGAAGCCCAACCACCCCGCGGAGGGAGAGTCAGGGGGCCCCACCCACTCCACCCGAGAGAGGACGCGCACCTGCGCCTCAACTGTCCGCGATCCGTGAGATTTTTGTGCGCAAGAAAGGTTGCCTTTGCTACAACTTCTTACAGGAGCCTGGTAGCCTTGGAAGCCAGAGGCCGATGACTTGTCCGGGTCTCAGAGCAGGTGCAGGGTCCGCAGCTCTTCCTCCTGTTCCTTGACCACCGCGCCTTAGTGTCAGACGTCCTTCTTGGTAAATTATTCTCGCTGACCATAAGCTGCTATTAAAATAAAAAGACAACTCTGAAAAAATTTAGAAGATTGAAAAGACTATTTCAGCTATGACTCACAATTTGATCCGAAACAGGTAAAGTAAATGGCTGAGAAATTTTGCCAAACAGCAGTAACTGATCGGGAGAAGACGAAGCTGGAAGATCTAGAGACAGTAGGTCCCAGTTTTAGACATTTATGCAAATGATGTGTCATGCAGAAATGCAAACAATGCATGAAAGCAAAGTCCCCTCCTCAGTCCAATCCCAGGTTCCATCCCCTGTGATCAATATCCGGACATTTTCAATGATTTTTATGAGCATAATACGTATGTATACAAATATATACATGATTGACATTAAAAATCTTTAAAGAACCAATCCACACTGGTTATGTCATCCTACATAACATATAAAAGCAACATGCTTGATGTGGGCCATTTACCGTGAAACAATTCTGTCTACACTTGGCCACATTTACCACCTAGCTGTTTCCTTTTACAATTTCCTTGTGTGAAGAAATATTCCTTTAAATTATCCATTCTGTGAAAGGGGATCTATTTTAAATATTGGAAAAAAATAATGAATGTTTTACAAAGTAAAATATTTTAATTAAGTCAGGATAAAAATCAACTTTAGACAATATGAATACATACATCTCTCCCTCCTCCCTCCCAAGATGTGACCTTTGATTCTGAATGAGCTCATCCTTTCCCTTGGCTGCTCCTCCAGCAGCTACTTACTTCAGCCCTGTTGGTGTGGACACTAGGGAAGAGTGAACCCAGTAGGTCTAGTCATTTGGGCTCTTATCTGTAAAGTTTTCCTTTTTTTGAATTGCAATTACATTGAATTGAATTCTCATTTGTAGAACATTTATGGAAAATAGCTTTTAAACCAACTTTAAATTTCTTAATGAGGAAGAGCTGCTGGTATGCAAAATAATGTTCATTGACTTAAAAAATTATAACATGGTTTTAAGCAAGCTAAGAGTACAATTATTGCATAATTTAAAAATGGATTATAGCACAAATATTTAGATAGTAACAGACCATTTAGGGAGATTGAACTAATGTACTTCAGATATTCTGTTACCATGATGCAATGCTAGAATCAGAATTTCTTATTTAATTACAGGGTTTAGTTGTGAATTCCAGACACCATGGCTTTGAAAAGTATCTTACAATTCTATTGCAGGTAAGATTCAGATCTACAGGTGTTTCAGTGATATCTTTTGAGATTTACTCTACCTTTTAGAATCCTTGTGCCCTCATTCGGAAGAAAGAATCAATAGTTACCTGGAGAAAATATAAGGATTTTGCAAATGACAGACAGTCACTAGCAAAAATGGTTACAGTATGCTTTCATTCATATTTAAACACTGAACATTGTTTCCTTTTTCCTCATAAGGTAAACATATACTAATTTTTCATTTTGAACTGGCAATGTCATACCACTCTGGTAATAAAATAAATTTTCCTTAATAACAAAACATAACAAAACACACAAAAAATTGCTTTTCCCCCCCTCCATTCAGATCAAATCTAATTTCATACATATTAATGAAAAAATACCTTTGATATATATATCACAGAGTAGTAATTCAACTGAGAATCTTTTGTGGTCCTAATTAATGAAAATATTAAAGCATTCATTCTATTCCATTCCATTTATGGTGAGCTGGGTTCTTTTGCAGCTCTCTGGGAGCATTTGAGAAGCTCACGTACAGCAGGAACCCCTTGGGCTCTCCTCAGCCAAGCAGGTGGAAGCGGCCCCCTGGGGTCATATCCTGGGTATTGCAACATTCCAGGGACTATAACAAGCATTCATATTTATGTATCTCCTTTTTAGGCACAACATCCTAATAAACCAGGCAGAAGAGTTACCTATTGGCATCCTTGTTAGATGTGCATTTTGATAGTTGTATAATTCTTAGGTAGAAGTGTTACACATTATCTTCAAAACATTGTCCAAGGCTAATAATCCAAAGTTAAGTCATTATTTACTATGTATATGTTAGCCTTGCCATGCATCTAATTCAATCCTCTCCTTAATAATCTGAAACAAAAAGTTTCACTGTATCTCCTTGATCTGGTCAGATCCATAACTATGCAAGTCTTAGAATAATGATATTATCACCTAAAGCAAAGAAACAATGCTTCTTTAGTGGAACTGTTTCTGTTTTATCGGTGGTTTAGAAATAACAGTTTTCAGGACACCTGGGTGGCTCATTCGGTTAAGCATCTGACTTCAGCTCAGGTCATGATCTCAGGGTCATGGGATTGAGTCCCGCATCGGGCTCCTTGCTCGACAGGGAGCCTGCTTCTCCCTCTGCCTTCTGCTCTCCCTGCTTGTGCTCTCTCTCTGACAAATAAATAAATAAAAATCTTTAGAAAATAGCAGTTTTCTTCAGCAGGGGCAGTGGTCAGATAGCAGATTAATTTAAAAAATGTTTTACTTTGCTGGCTTCTGAGGACAAGTTGAGAAGAAATCCTTTGCAGCAGACATTGGGTGTTGTAGGCATCCTGCCAGTTCTACTCTGGGGGCCCAAATAGGAATACGGCTCCCCCCGCCCCGCAAAGAAATATCCGTGGAGAGATTTAGGATTGAAGTGAGTGAATAACTTAGAAATCATCAGGAAGATGATTTACTTACAATCTACTCCTTCTGCAGTCTACAGCTGAGCATGTCTGAGGGAGTCATGAGAGTCTTATCAGAGGGGATCCAATAGAAGTGACAGGTAACACCCAAGACCTCAGGTTATGGCCACTCTCAGTGTCTATCTCTGGCAGGGATCTTGGCAAGCATTTTGTCATTAATGCTGAGAAAAACTTGACGGTGTGAGGACATAGACTTCCTTTCAGATTGAAGCTTAGAAGACTGAGGATTGAAACCATAGGTTTTCTATAGAAAATCTTCTATCTTCTACTGAAAATTGAAAATTAGAAAGTGTTTAAAGAAACAGCTATTTTAGGTCTTCATGATTCTGGTGCTAATCACAAAGCTTCATGGAGCTCCCATTCCGCTGTTCTTCACCTGTAGCTGGGTGGAAGATGATGGCTTGAACAATGACTTTGGGAACTGCCCTAGGCATTTCAGTGACACATTTTTCTCCTTATTCCTTCTTACTCCTTCCTAATTATCCCTGTACTTAGCACATTCTGTAGTTTTTCGGAGTTTCAACTTGGGTTCATCTTATGTTTGAGGGATTCATTTGAGTCTGGCACCACATGGGCCACACTATAAGGTACAGGATATCATGTCATTAAAAAAAATCCACAGTCAACAGAAAATTGGAAACTAACACAGATTCTTCATTGAGTAAGGGTCTGGAGTCTTCCGCTCTTTCACGAATGATTTGTGATCAGGTATTGATCCTGACAATGTGGAACTTTACAGAGCCCTGAGATCTAGGAAAACTGCAGGCATTAAGAAACCCTTGTCCTCAGAGGGGGAGACGAACCATGAGAGATGATGGACTCTGAAAAACAAACTGAAGTTTCTAGAGGGGAGGGCGTTGGGGGGATGGGTTAGCCTGGTGATGGGTATTGAGGAGGGCACGTTCTGCATGGAGCACTGGGTGTTATGCACAAACAATGAATCATGGAACACTACACCAAAACAAATGATGTAATATATGGTGATTAACATAACAATAAAAAATTAAAAAAAAAAAAGAAACCCTTGTCCTTTGGTGTTCTGGAATGGGCTCACTGCAAAGACCTCTCCTTCCACTGATGGCTTAGATCGGACTCACTTGCAGATGCCCCCTGTTTACCTGTGACAGGCCAGACACAGACCCTCCAAGTTCCCATTCTCTGTTTCGTAAATAATTGACTGAACCGCTCATCCCCGCTGATCAGTCAGAACAAAACACTAACTAATCAAACTTGAGGATGTCCTTCTCCTTCCCCCAGACTCTGAACAACCTCTCCGGAGAGTGTGCTGGCCTCAGCATCAAGTACCCTCTGATCTGCTGTCTGATCACTCTACACCTTATCCCGCTTCCCCACTCCTGTTTCTTTCTGGCCTGTTCTCTCCTCCCCATATAAGAAAACTCCTTTTTTTTTTTTTTTTTTGTCCTACCCCTGGAGGAGATGTTTTCAGATCTCCTGGCCAGAGGTTCTGCCTCTTTGGATAGTCCCCTCCCATCATTGCAATAGCTTCTTTCCTCTTCATACAATGATCCTCTTGAATAAAAATTCTCGGTATTAAGTCCTGATCTGTTTTTTATATGATAATAATAGGGTCAGGTTTACAAAGACAGTTCCTTCACAAAGAGAATAGCTGGAGGCTGATTATCTGCAAGAATGGCCCTAATTTTAAGTATAAGGTTAAGCATGACATGTGAACACGCAGTCTAGGCTCTACTATGGCCTTCAGGTCCTGCTTATTTGATAGAGAACCCTTGGAATGTATGGTTGCTTCAAAGACTCTTTATTTTGCACTTCCTCATATAGATATGTAATACTTTGATAGAGTAACCAATGTATTTCTCATCCCCTGTTCTCTGGGTGCCTTCTAAATTCTCTCCTGTTCAGGCTACACCTTGGCATCTACTCCTCCAAAGCGGGAGTTGTTTTCGCAGAAATGCAAAGAGAAAAAAGAGTAGATGCTTGTGTTTTGAGGTTTAATAAAGTTGGGAAAATGCCTGATATCGTAGGAATGAGTGTTTCTCATCCCAGAGCACATGAGGAGCTTTAGAATGAGAGAGGGGAAAGGAGCGGTATTGTTGACAAGATGCTCTTTTATACATGTGGACTGGGGCCTCACATGCGAGTGGCCGAGGGTGCTGCGCACAGACAAGAAGAAACTTCCATGTACGAGTCACCGCAGAACTTCTCACAGCACTCCACATCATTCAACAAAAATATATACAGGGCTTACAGTGTGGCAGGCACTTGTCTAGGCTCTGAGCACAGGGCACTCAACAAAGACATAAAAAAGAAAATCCTGTTCTCGTGAAGCTTGCAGTTTTGTGTGGAATCCCACACAGGTCACAAATAAATAGAACTGTGGCATGTTAGAAGTCAGAGGTTACGGGGCAAAATCAAGGAAAGGGGGTAGGGAATGTGGAGGGGTGGGCTTCCATCTTAACTAAGGAGGTGAATAGGGAATCACGTGTTGAGACTCTTGTATCTCAGCAGACAGGAAGAGGTGAGACACCATGAGGATACTTTGCCCAGTGTAGAAACATGGGCAGAGCCCAGTGCTTCTGAGCCCGTGGGCAGAGACTGGTAAAGCTTTGGTAAGATGCTGAGAATATTATCATAAAAAAAAAAATGGCCCAGGGAAATGTTAATGTGGCCTTTACACCAGTTCTTGTGTGTGCGTTCTAGCTCTATTCTCACTGACAATTTTCATTTGAAATATGGGACAGGAATTGGACACCTTGCATAACTTAGTTGATAAGTCTCAAGCAATCGTACAATAAGATTGTTCAATAATCTTTGAGAGTTTTCACCCATCCATGTGACAGAGTTAGCTCATTCTGTAAATTCAGGTCACTTCCTTTTTCTAGGACTCAGTTTACTCATCTGTATGCAAGAGGGTTAGTCTAGGTAGGATATAGGCTGTCATCCAGGGGCATGTCTCTTTCAAGAGAGTAAATAGTGGAAGACAATCTGATATTGGGCTAAGTTCTCAGAGTCCCAACCCCATGCATCTGAGAAGAGACATCTGTGTTTTTGCCAGCCTGTCTTTTTTCATCATCAGGCATGCATCTCCTTGATGCACTAGATATCGAGACATAAAATGTGACAGGATAAATCATCCCTGTGTATTTTCTCCTCCATTCCCTCATGAGTTATATTTCCTTTTCCCATCAGAATCAATTTTCTACATTTCTTAAAAGAGAGTCTTTTGACAAAAATGTGAATTATTTATAGGTAGCTGAGAGAAAGGGGATTTTGCCCTCACTTTGCTGGAGATATATTTACAAATCATGAATGACAGACCCTATAGTGGCAACAGTTTTCTTGACATGGTCTTTATTTTTGTTTTTCCTCTGGGGGCACATGAGAACCAGAACAGCAGATGTGCTTCTGATTTTTTTTTTTTTTAATCTTATACGAAAAATCAAAGTCTGTTTCCTTTTCCATTAAAACATCTCCCACCCCCACCCCCACATTATTAGGGATGGGTTGTGAAAGACTTACTGTGGACTCAAGAAATACCTTTTTAAAATATAAGGAAATGTTGCAAAAATGAAAAAGGGGTCTAATTTCACGCACACACAAAAAAAACCTGGAGGAATTTTTAGAATATTATGAGTAAATTTTATTATTTGCATCCTGTTAACCCAATCAAATTATAAAGTTAAATTAGATTAATTTACTAAACTGTGCATTTTTTGGACTGAACTTTAAGGGCAAACAAGGGTCAACTAATAATTGTCCTCCTTATGGGCTAATGAAATAAGCTTCAGTGAGTCAGAATAAACCAATTCTGAGGTAGTCTAACTCAGTTGCACCATAGAAACCTTTCCCACGCTTAAGCCATTGTTATAGTTAATCTCCCCACAGGTAGTCCATGATTTAAACCACAGTGAACATCAAATCCAATCTTTTTCATTGTGCAGGTCACTTAAAGTTCCTTAGGACCTATCTTTTCACCAAGAAAATAATAAAGTATGAGGGTCATATTCATGATCCAACCCAGCTTGTCAGTATTCTCATGGACTGAGACTCATCTGTTGTGCACTTAGGGGAATGTGACGTGGTTCTGTCCTTGCTTCATTCTTTCAAATAATACGATAAAAGGCAGTGATTTTGATAGAAAGAAAAATCTCATATTCTAGTTTCTAGTCTACTCTCCACAAAAGCAGTTTAATAGATATTGTGTCCCTCAGCCCTTCCCTTCTCTTTACTTGAGGGAGATTTCTGGGTTTTTACTTTTTAACTATGAGAGACACTAAATCTAGTGCAGTGACAGACTCCCTGACAATAGGCGATGTATGGTCATGCCTGTTTTCTGTCACTGTGCTGCAACCCATGGATAGAATGACCAAAATAGCACCTGATTGATCAACTTCAAGGCCTAATTTAGTATTCTAGGAAGTCTCTTTATATTTGATTCATGTGATAGGTGAGACCCTTAGTGAGAATGTAGAGTAATGTGCAAAAAAATGACAGGTCCATAGTTAGAAATTTCCCATGAAATTTTTTAAAGTCTAAAATGCCTGAAGGTGGAAGGAATACCTATGGGAATTCAAAGTACTTGAAGCAAACTCACGGCCTCTTCTTGTGAGTACAGTCAGCTGGATGCCCTGACAACACAATTTTCTTCTTCCTGAATTTTAAATCGCATTAATGACTTTGATTTTATTATACTATAATATTCACAGATGGTGTGAGTCAGAATTATTTTAAAGTTTTCACATACTCCTCACAACAAAACTAAACCAACAAAAACAAACAACAGCAACAAAAGCAGTCGTGGCTGTTATTTGTTTTTGTTGGTTTTGTTTTGTCAAGTTAGGAGTATGTGAAAGTCAATAAAGCCATCAGATTTGTCTAATGAACGTTTAGCAGCTAAGCCATTAAACAATCCCCAGATTGGGAAGGAGTGAGAAGAGATTTGTATGTATTAGTTTGCTTTTTTAATGTTCAATGTATTAGCTCTAAAATCTCCCCAGCAGTTAAATCTCCAACTTGGGAAATTCCTATATAAATTGAACACTTACCAAATGTATTGTTTTTAGAATTTAGCTGACCTGACCCTACATATGGAGAATCTGACCAAATTCCAGTCCACTTCCTAGCCTCTGATTCTTTTTTTTTAAGGTTTTATTTATTTATTTATTCATCTGACAGAGAGAGAGAGAGACAGCGAGAGAGGGAACACAAGCAGGGGGGAGGGGCAGAGGGAGAAGCAGACTCCCCGCTGGGCAGGGAGCCTGATGTGGGGCTCGATCCCAGGACCCTGGGATCATGACCTGAGCCGAAGGCAGACGCTTGACACCTGAGCCACCCAGGCGCCCCTCATCCTCTGATTCTTGAGTCTTTCTGTGTTTTACACCCACACGCCCACCCCCACGGTGCTGGGCTCACTTATGAGAACACTGCAAAAGCCAAGATACCTTTTTTTCTGTTATGAGACTGCCAATTTTTTTAAGCTTTTCCCAAACAAATACAGATAACTGCTGAGACAGAAATACCTCAGAAATTCTGTTAGCCAACATTCAAATGTCTGCAGGGGTTCCACTTGTAAAGGCTCTACTAGATACTCAAACCGTGTGGATTCATTTGGGTCTTCAAGGCTTGGCTGCTAGTTTAGAAGCTGACACAGGATTCATTCATTTTAATTAAAAAGAGTTCATTCCTATTGTATTACATCATGAGTCTGTGGGCACATAATCTTAAAGTGTATCTTTTATAATTACGTTTGACGGTAAGAGAGATTAAAAATTTCTGTCTCTGTGACTCTTTTGCCCCTCCCTCCCTCCTTCATTCTTCCCTTCCTTCCTTCTCTCTCTTTTTCCTTTTCCTTCTCCTTCTGGAATTCCCACCAGGATTATGTTGATCCTCTTAATATTGTCTCATTCGTCCTGTGGGCTTTCTTTACTTTTCTTTAATCTTTCTTCCTTTCTGTTCCTCAGAATAGATAATTTCCATGGTCCTCTCTTAGAGTTCAGTGGTTCTTTCATCTTCCTGCTCAAATTTGCTATTGAATCCTCCCAGTGAATTTTTCATTTCAGTCATTGTACTTTTCAGTTCCAGAATTTCTTTTCAGCTCCTTGTTAGGGTCTCTATCTTTTTGTTTATTGCAATAACAATATTTTGTTGTTGCTGCTTCATTCATCCACCATTTTCCTGACTTTCTCTATGTCTTCTTTTAGCTCTTTGAAGCACCTTTAAGACAGTTATTTTAAGTCTTTGTCTAGTAGATCCATCATCAGTCCTTTTCAGGAACAGTGACTTTTGCTTTATTTTTTTCCTTTGAATGGATTATACTTTCCAATTTATTTGCATGCCTTGTGATTTTTCGTCGTTGTTGAAAACTAAACATTTACATAAAATAATGTGATAACTCTAGAAACCAGACTCTCCACCTTCCCCACAGTTTGCTGGCTTTGTTTTGTTTTGTGGTTTATTTATAGAGCACTGTAGTATGTCTCTGTGCTGAAGATCATCCTGAGGTGTAAACTTAAGGTCTCCTCAAGTCTTTTCTGAGTCTATACCTTCCCTTGGGCAGTGACTTTCTAATTTTCCCTGTATATGCAGTTGTTTTTGAATGTCCTAATTTTCAATGTCTGTCTCTTTTTAAAGGGGGAAAAAGAGGGCAAGGAAGGGGTGGGAAAGGCACCATCCCATCAAGTCTCATGGAAGTCACTTCAGCCAGAGGGAGAAGAGCTTACAGCAATGTAGGGAGGTTCAACAGCAGTGGCCATCTGCCCCTTTGTCTCACCCCTGTGATCAGAAGCAACAGTCAGCGATGAGAGCACAGATCCTCAGTATTTGGAGGACAAGGTCCTTTTCGCCTGCCCCGGCTCCTGCAAGCTGTGTGCAGACTGCTCTAGGAACATGTGCACAGCTGTTTGCCATGATGTGGAGCAGTGGAGGATTGGTACTTGCTGAACTAAACTTCATTTCGTAGTAATTAATAACACATTCTCCCAGTATATTTTCTCATAGACTGTGTTCTGTCTGAATACATTGCAGCACAACTTTACAACAAAAGATTACTGCACATACACGGTAATGCAAATTTCAATTGAGAAGAGATCACTGTTTATTATCACCAAAATATTTTAAGAATTTGATGTTGATTTCACACTTCAAAGAGATTAGATGAACAGAAACAAGATGCTTCTGCTTTGTACATCGATGCTGATCTGTGCAGCCTCTCCTCTTTCTGCATTTCTGTTCACGAGATGCTGTGTGGACCATGGTATGGCATGGCAGATGTCATGTGGTGAGAGTCTCCTCCCGGGGGCACGCACACTCAGCATCCTTTGCTCATGTGGCCAGCCTGGGGCAGTCTGCACGGATCTCTCAGAGCTGTGGGCAGTAGCTGACTTTGCACTGCCAGAGGGCCCAGCTTTCGGGCATGCAAGGTAAGGGTCCCAAGCCTCCCTGCTCACAGCCTCAGCAATTCCTTCTGTCAGGCAACCTTGCATTCAAGGTCAAAAGATGCATTCCCAGGGAGAAAAGGCCAAGGTCATTTACACAAAATTTAGTTCAGACCCCTGACCACCCTCTCTGTCTCTTCGCAGCCATGACTGGAGAGCAGAGCAATGAAGGCCTCTTTCCTGATAGTTCATTAATGCTCAGTGTTCATCCCACATTGCAGACAAGTGACATGTACTTTTGTTAATCAAAGGAGATTTTGCTAATAACATTATGCTTTTATTTTCTGAAACTGACCCTGTGTGTGATTCTTTTCACGTACTGCTCACAATCAGGAGAGAGCAGGTAATTAGCGTGGGTTGGGTCTAACACAATTCTTCTTGGAGATGAGAATGGGAGCCAGGAATGCCTTCTTACTCTTTTCAAAATCAACAAAATAAACATTTTCGTTTCCTCCCTTTAGATGATCTCAATATGTTGTTTATTCCCCAGCCCCACCTAGCTCCCCTTTGGCCTAGACCTTAAATATTTATTGAAATAACTATGAAACTATGAAACCTTCCTGTTTTTTTTTTAAAGATTTTATTTATTTATTTGACAGAGAGAGAGAGAGATAGCGAGAGCAGGAACACAAGCAGGGGCAGAGGGAGAGGGAGAAGCAGGCTTCCCGCCGAGCAGGGAGCCCGATGCGGGACTCGATCCCAGGACCCTGAGATCATGACCTGAGCCGAAGGCAGATGTTTAACTGACTGAGCCACCCAGGTGCCCCTTATTATGAAATATTTCAGTTGGTCTCACAGATTTAATAATCATCCAAGATGTCAATCTTTACAGATGAAGATAGTCACCGTGGAACAGCTTCCATGACCCTGTGCAGTTTCAGAAGCCCTACGGCCTTGGGTTGTCTCTTGGGTCAAGAGCAGACCCCTCTGCCTGACTTTCAGGACCTCCCGTGGTCAGCGCAGAGACATACTGGGACCGTCCGGGGGCCTGAGGCTCAAAAATGACACAGAAACCTAGTTAAGAGCAACTAAAAGAAGTTCTTAAATTGGAAATGAGATGACAACAGAATTAAAGTTGTAGAATCAGGAGTGAAGAAAGAAACACCAAAAGAATAAAAATGCAACTAAGAACAATATAAATATCCTTCTTGTCCTGAGTTTTCTAAGTTGTGTTTGACAATTGAAGTAAAAAATTATTGCCTTGTCTCATGTGGTTTTCAGGGTATGTAGATAAAAATATTTAAGACAAATTATAAAGTGGAAAGAATAATTTTCCTTCACTTCACATGGCAAAATGTGGACACCCATGTAATAAGTTATACATGTAAAATGTAATACCCAAAGTAACAACTAAAAGATCTATACCAAGTGATACATTCCAAAACAGGATAGATAAGCCAAAATAGATTTTTAAGAAAATGCTACCTTCTCTTACCTAAAGTGGAATCTGTGTTCTTGAAGACAGAATCAGCCAGACCAAAAACTCTGGCATGGTTGGCTCAGGTGACCATGTCCAGAATTCCCAAGTGATCAACTGCACCCAAACAAGCTTGAGTCTATTGGGCTTCACTGGAGTTGTACAAGTAGAATGAGAAACACTACATTTATAATACAAGTTCTAATCCACATGAATATTTCGCTAGTATGAGTTCTGAATCAGTAAGAGCATATATAAATTAATACCTATGTGAATCACCTTCAATTTATGACGGAAGATTTTTTGTTTTTGTTTTTTTTTACATATATATTTGCCTCATCATAGATTTGACATTCATACTTTTCAATATGATCCTTTGAATAAATACTTTTTTGGGGGAGTAGCTTGATAGTTCTTAACCTGTTGCAAATTAGAATCACCTAATTCTGTGAAATGTAAGTATTGGGGCAAAGTGTGTCAAGGATACATAAGACTTCTCTGTACTGTCTTTGTAACTTTCTATGCAGCTATATTTTTTTTAAAAAGATGACTAACACAAAGAACTAAGAAATAGTGATGTGAGATGTTACCACTGGGGGCACCTGGGTGGGTACACAGATGAGAACTCGGTAGTGTTTTTCAAGCAGCATATGAATCTATAATTATTTCAAAATAAAATGATTAAATAAAAAATTAGAATTACCTAAAAAGAGTTTTAAAATGCTGATGCCCAGACCCCTGCCTGAAGACTCTGTTTTACTGGGCTAATGTGCTAGCCGGAGCCGAGAACCAGGAGCGGAACTAATGGTATCAATATGTTAGAACATTGACAGTTGCAGATTTCAAGTAGTCTATGTTCCTTGCAAATGAACATGATAAATATTCCTTCAATATTCTGGCAATAAATATTGATAATTTTCATATCACATAATTGTATTTTAAAAGTCTGTCAAAAGTTTTTTATATAAATTTATTAAAATGTGTACACTTTTTTTGCATATTAATAACATTTAACCAGTCTATGGTGGTGCCAAATAAGGCTTTTAAAATAATTTAAGCCTGCCTTCTTATTAACTTGAAGTGTGTGCACAGTTTTAAAGATAAGTGTATGTTGTATTTCATTCTGAAGATATGAGTGGAATTCCAATCATAATATTCTTTTATCATCTTAAATTTATGATATAAGCAATTAAAATTGTTTTGCTTCTTTTTGCATATGCATTTGTATCAGCATAGATTTGACATTCACCTTTTCTCTTACTTTTAATATAATCCCTTGAACAGTAGGATCCTCTTAGGAAAATCACGTATAACTGCTGTAACTTAAGACTGAAGGAATCCAGAAGTAAATTGTTTTCATAACACCACTTACCTTCAGAATTCCTGACGTTTTGTTGTTTCTAATTTATGATACAGTAGATGCTTGGTTTATATAGAAAATAATTTTTACCTGACTTATTAAGCAATGATGTCTGTACAGTTTCAATTTGGGTCAAAATTTATAATTTGCATTCTTTGTATTTTTCCTTTCTCTTTGCTTATTAGCGTGATAGCAGTTATATTTATCTTGTCCTATATCACAGTCGTAGCTATCAGGATTTATCAATACATCAATGTGTACAGAAATGGTCAAAAAATTGAAGATGGTACAAAGACCAGCATGAAAAGTAAGCACAATATGCAAAACACAGCGAATAAACGTCAGGAAGAGTATGTCTTCTGATAGTCAGGCTTGCTTTGCTTATTGCTATGATGATGTGAATTTTTTGCTAAGCCAGGGGTTCTAGTGGATGAAAACCCTACTCTTGTCCTCTTGATAAGGCAGTGGGGTGTGCAGGGCCACGGGCTTGCTCATGCCCAGCTTCCAAGTGGTTGCTGCTGGAGGCTCTGCTCAGCCCTCCGCCATCGTGTGTTTGTTCAATGTGGACTGAGGTGTGCTCATTAATCACGGTTTGTCAGTTACTGACTGTTCCAACCTGATCTCCTAACACTGAAAGATAATTTTCCTAATTATTGTAGGTTTTAAATAAGACCAAGGCTTTGAGCTATGGCCCTAGCCTCTTAAAAACGAGACACAAGTTTTGTTCTAGAGGACTCTAGGGCTTTGCTTTGTGTGGAAACCTATGTTCTGGCCTCCCATCTGCTTCTCTGTTGGCATTTGCAAAACAAGACCAGGACATATCTTTAAAAGGGACAGCCATGAAGAAAGGAGACGTGGGGGAACAAAAAGGGACTACAGCTGGTAACTTCTAGGAGGGAAATAAAGCAAAATTGCTACCGAAAGACTTTTTTTTTCCTTAAAAAGCCAGAAACCACTTAAGCTTGTTCTTGACCTAGCTGTGGCTCAGTCTGGAATTGACAGGAAAGCGTGTGATGACCATATTCATTAAAGACAATAACATGGGCTTGAAATGTAACCTGCCTCACCCATCGAGAGCAGAAGTTGAAACACAGACATCTCAATAAATTTATACAATTTGACTGGATTTGGTTTTTGTTTGTGATTTGAACAGGTTCTAAGCACCTGAAAGATGTGTGTGGGACTGTATCTGCCATGTTCTCACTCATCAGTCACATTCTCTCCCCATGGTTCACTCAGGGTAGAATCAGAGATCATACAGCAGTTAGCTTTCACTTCAAATTTAAACAAAATTCATCTGACATTTGTGCATGTGCTTTTAGTTCACTGTCAGAGAAACATTCAGTACAAGTTGAATATATTATAAGATGGCATATGTGTCAGGTTTCTCTAATTTTCAGGAATCTAACCACAGGAAATAATAATACAAATCTAAAAAAATTTTCTCAACACAAAATTATGATACAGTAGAATATAATTTTACTTTAAGCAAAAGGTTAAAGTCCATGTTCCAAAGTATATTTTCCAATTCTCAATATTTTGAATTAGAAGTGATATTGCTTCTAATTCCCCCCCCCGCAGTAGATTATCCACAATCTAAACTATGATCTCTAAATGGTGGATATTATTAAGTTTTAGAATTGAAGGGAGATAAAATATGAGTACACATGCATAGAGTTTAAAATACACTCACAAAGATGCATGTGATAGTTATTATAATAAAAAAATGGTTGATTTTTGACAGCGGGACCAAAACAATTCAGTGGAAAAAGTATAGTTTTTTCAATAAATCATGCTGGCAAAATTCGATATCATCATGCAAGAAAAATGAATGCTGACCCTTACTATATAACACACTTAAAAATTAACCCTGAATGGATAATAGGCTTATGTGTAAGAACTAAAAGTGTATAGCTTCTGCAAGAAAACCTAGGAGAGAATCATCTTGATCTTGGGTTGGGCAAGGAGCAAATAGACACATAAGAAAAAGCGCCATCCATAAAAGAAAAAACTGACAAATAGGAATTCATCAAATTTAAAATGTGTGTGTGTCGGGCGCCTGGGTGGCTCAGTTGGTTGGGCGACCTGCCTTCAGCTCAGGTCATGATCCTGGAGTCCCGGGATTGAGTTCCGCATCGGGCTCCCTCCTCAGCGGGGAGTCTGCTTCTCCCTCTCCCGCTCCCCCTTCTTGTGCTCTTTCTCTCTCTCTCATTCTCTCTCTCAAATAAATAAATAAATAAAATCTTTAAAAATAAATAAATAAAATGTGTGTCACACAAAGGAAATCATATATGTGTGCAAAGACTTGCTCAAAAATGTTCATAGCAGCATTACTGAAAATAGCCAAATACTGGAAAATAGCCAAAAACTGGAGCATTTCAGCATTACTGAAAATAGCCAATGGCCCTCAGCAGGTGAGCAGATAAGCAAAACATGGTGTCAATAAAATATGGAATACTACTCAGTCATACCAAGGCATGAAATACTTATATCAAGGTTTCTCAACCTCAACACCATTGGCAATTTGAGTTAACTAGTTCTTTGTGGAGTGGGGGCTGTTCTGTGAATTGTAGGCTATTTATCACACCAGATTCCGGTACCAGCTTCCTGTTACTGACCCACAATTATGACAACAAAAGAAATGTCTCTAGACATTGTCAAATGTCCCGTGGGACAAAATTGCTCCTGTTTGATAATCATACATATAAGCCTTGTTCCCGTTGACTTTTAGACTATGCAGACATTGCTCAGAAAAAAATAAATAAACAAAAATAAATTAAAAATAAATAAATGCAATATTTTATGATCAAGTGGAATAAAAATATAGGTATACATGTTCAGAATTGAGGAATGAAACTTGTAAATTAATTTTTAAGCAGATTTTCTTAAAAAGATGCCTTATTTAATTAAGTTTTGGAATGTCCTTGATAGGTCCCCAAAAGATTCGATTTTATCACTTTTGCTTAAGGGAAGGCATTGCTCATATTTTTTTCAGAACCAATATACTTATTTGCAGTAGGTCTGTGAGTATTTATTGCATGGTTTGAAGCAATTTGATCTTTTTAGATTTTGGCATATCTCTAAACATGTCCATACAGTGTTTTATTTTTGTGCATTCATTAGTTATACAATGTTGCTTAGGCTTGCAATTCCTTGTGATGTTATGTACCTGAAGTTATTACAAGCTGCCCATAGAAATCAATATTGTTGTTTCCTATGAATGTGATTAAATTAGAACAAGACCTGGGGGCAGAATGTGATGTAGGATTTTTCTACACACTTGATTTCAAAACTCCACTGAGGAGATACGGCTTTTGTAATTGATCCTCTTGCCCTCTGTGAAGGACACTACATAAACATTTTCTAGAGGGCATTCAAAATAGGACTCACAGTCTGAGAAGGCCAGTGTGAGGGTCTCCTGGGCATTGTGGTCCCTAAAGAGAGAGAAAAATATCTTTTAAAATAAGGAAAAAAAGCAATGAAACATGGCAAGAGATTAAGTAACTGCTCCAGAAGGAGCCACTGTCCCTTATAAAGGATAAAATAGATTTGTTATTGAAAAAATTATGTGGCATTTTAATATCTCATCTGAAGCACCCCCCTCCCCTCTAGAACCCTCAGTTTGTTTCATTCTTAAATCTGAACTACACATCTATGTAAACTGTGCATCAACAGGCCTGCCCTTTTGGTTCTTGGAGCTACACAAAAATGACATGGTGGCAATCAAAATTCTCCTGAAGATTCACAGAAGGTTGAAATTAAGAATTTTGGGAACCAATTTCTACCTCCATCATAAAACCTGCCAAAATGTTTTCTACATGTACCACATGTAACAGTTGTTGCTAGAAGTGGTTTTCCTCGATTATCAACGCCACCATTAATTCCTTGGTCAAGAATGAAGGTTTGAAATATTCAAGAATGTGTCTTCAAGATTCACCTGCATAAAATGTGTGAGTGGGATACAGGGTCCAGAGCCCTGTTGGTAGATGAGGAAAGTACACCTGACTTAGGCTTCGGAGATTGGGGAATGATTGTTCAGTGTAACTTATGAGCAGAATGGTTCATGTATATAATTGGTATTGATTGTTGGGAGGCCCAGAGTCAAATGCTCGTCCGCCATGATTAGATCTGTGCAGGGTTTTATGCCAAGTGATTCTGTGCACTGAACACTTCTTGCCTCCCTTTCCTGTGAGATCGGCAGGAGAGGAGAGTGTGGAAGTGACGCTGATATGTGTGCACACGTGAGGTGAGACTCTCTTCCCCTTTGACGGCTTCCATTTTCTCAGTGTAGAGAGCAGGGTCGTCGGTGCGGTGGATGTGCTGTGGGTTGAGGAAGGAGATGACGTGGGACACCTGTGTGGGAAAGTGGGAGGCTCAATGGACCAGAGGAGCATGGGGTGGATTGCCAGGCAAGTTTGCCTGCTCCAAGTGGTCATGGATGACATGAGACCCATCACGGGGCATGTGTGGGTTTTCTCCAGCCCCGTTTGCTTTCCTGGATGCAGGCCCAATAAAGGTGGAGTGTTAGGTTTAATGACAATGGGGGCTGTGCTGTCACCCAGCAGCGGCAAAGAAGCAAGAGGAGAGCGTGGGGTTTGAAGGAGTATTGTCTGTGGAGTGGTTAAGATTGATATGCACCCCTCTAGGGAAGGCGCGAGGAGAGGCCATCATGTGTGTGGGGGTGATGGTTGGCCCAGTCAATGGAGCTGCGGTCCCAGTGGGACCCAAAGCCTTGCTGATGATACAGAAGGTTAGAGAGAATGACTTGGAAAAACAAAAGTATTGGTGAGAGAGTGGGAGGCAGGAAGTTGAGATGATGGAGGAGTTCCAGCTATAGATCTCAGTGGGGCTTTCTCAGCCTTTCCTACGGACGTGAATCACCTGGGATCTCAGACCTGAGTCAGTAGGTCTGTGGTGAAGTCTGAGATCTTGCATTTTTAATAAGTTCTCCGGTGATGCTGCTGATGCTGGTGATCTGGGACCCCACTTTAAGTGGGGACTGGGTCGGCTGTGGGAGCACAAGGCTGGGCTGTGGAGAAGGGCCATTGGAGAACCCAAGAGAATCCCACAGGGCTTGGGAGAGAACGTACGCATGTCAAAATTCCCAAATTAAGCCGTGAGCATCTGTGGGACAGAGTGTCAGTGGACTCAGAGCTGGGGTTCAGAAGCGTGGGGCAGCAGCCAGGGTGGATGTGACAACAGGGAGGGACAGCAGGTGAGTTGGTCTGGTGATGTGAGATTCAAGGCTGGGAGTTTTAGGGAAGTGGGTGGGAGCACAATCTGAAAAGAGCCACAGAAGCCCAGCGGACATGGCCCTCCCCCCAGGCTAAGGCGCCAAGGCTCTGGAAGAAAGGATCGCTCTTGAGGGTGTCCCGGGGGAGTTATTACAACGAGAAGGTGAAGGGAGAGAAGAGTGAGATTTTGTTGATGGATTCTAGGGCGTTTAGGGTTTCTTGAGGGACAAGTCAAGGGGACAGGGCCATGGAGAAAAGTACAGAATGTGAGGGGGTGGCTGGGGGCCTGCAGCTTCTTGTGGTGAGTGACTGACAAGGGAAGGGCTGAGATGAATTATGCGTTTGAAGGGACGGAGGTTGTAGTGTGTGAGTGTGGGAGCTCAGGATGGGGAGCGGAGGCGGTGAGGGGGAGCCCGTCGGTGGGGCTGGGAAGTGCTGGAGGAAAGGACCGGCATCCAGACAGGGCCACTCCCTTGAGCCCTTGCCACTTGGACTTCCCCTGTGTAGGGTGTGTGTGTGTGTGTGTGTGTGTGTGTGTGTGTGTTTCTAATTATTTGAACCTACTTTTTAAAGAGGTGCCTCAGTAAAGCAGTTCACACTATTTGGGGAAAAAGCTACGGGATGAATAACTACAACTAGCAGAATTAAGTTCTCCCAGTCCCTTTCGACAAACAATATTGTTGAGTGCTCCGAGAACCCAGCTGTTCCGACTGAATTCATTATGCGGAGGTCAAGGGGGTGAGCCACTGCCTCTCAGCTTATATCGGAAGTTAGGGATTTCAGATCAAAATGAAGAAAGCATAAGACATTTTGAAAACACTTCGGTGAAATGCATTTATGGTGCAAAATGTCTGACTATGATATGGCCCTTGTGGTCACGGCATCACTTAAAAATAGGCCATAGCCCTTTGCCAGGATGCTACAGGTAACTGTCTTCACAGCTGCCTGACCGAAGGAGGAGCAGAGCTGGGTCTCCATGAAGAAAGGCATGAATCCAGAAGCGGCTGAGCTGGGTCTGCCCTTTTGAGAGCAGTCAAGGTTCTAGCTGGGCTTGAGCAAAGCTCGGCTCAGTGCAGGTGCTCAGTGCACGTCATCAGGGTCTGCGTGAAGGACGCCGAGGTGCATTGCACGCGGGACAGCAGGTTGCTCACAGGCCCGGCGCTGGCTCGGGGCTTTCACAGCATGCCCTATTTCGTCTTTTCTCCACTGCTTGGGGTGAGTGTGTCACATGCTCCAGCAAAGGCCACCAGGAACTAAACGTACCTATAGTGGCACGAGCGGGCTGTATGACCCATTGGGGGACCGTGGGGCCTCTCTGTAAGAGGGTAAGCTGCTGTAGGATTTGGGCTTTGGTTGGGTCGCTTGGTGAAGAGCTAACGAGGCAGGGACTCACTCTAGAGTGAGTGCTGTCAGAAAGAGGGACAGTTCTGGGGATGGAGTAGCTCAACAAATCCTAGCTGCCGAGAGAGCGGACTGGTGTCAGGGTCAGGAAGTAATTGGAGAGAAGCCAGGAGTTGGGACGTTTGCTGTTATGTGGTGTGGTACAGTATGTTTGCTGTTCTGTGGTTGGTACGGTGACGTTTCTACCTGTGCTTAGATAAATAACGAGGGGTCCTTGTTTTGTCTTACTTTATTATTGTCTCAGAGTGACCTTGTCTGACCTTGTCTGAGATGGTGTCCAGCAGGAGAACCCTGTGGCAACCTGTGGTTGCCCCGCTGAGCCCTCCTTCCAAGTTCCCAGGTGTCCAGGGCTGTTTTTCCTTCTCAGATAGTGGGGACCAGATCCAGGAGAGATGCTCTGCCCAGCCTGGGCTGTCTCCACACTGTCCATTTTGGAGAGAAGCCCGGAGTAGTCTGAGAATTCTCAGTCTGAACCCAGCCTTCCAGGGGCTTATGAAGTTGTGTTTGTCTAAATGGGAGATTAGATTTGACTGGTTCTGATTATGACTTTCCAATGTTTCGGACCCTTAACACAGGCGCGTCCATTTGCTCTCTTGCCTCTGGCCACGCCGATGTGGGGGACGGGGCTCTGTGGGCAAATCACAGGGGACGAAACTGAGCTTCACAGAGGCCAGGGTCCTGGTGAGGAGCGCCGGCCCTGGCGTCTGGGTGAGCCTCGATCCATGGCCCACTCCCCTAACCACCAGCTTTACCACCACCCTGGAGCCAGCTCCGAGGGAGGAGTTCATGCTGTGGGACTAGATGCAGCCGTGAAAACACCCAGGGGGGCTCCTCTGTTGGCAGCGGGCCTTCCCCCAGGCACATCACACAGCAGGCCAGCGAGGGCCCAGGTGGAGGTCAGAGCAGGGGCCCAAATCCCTCAAGGGGCAGGTGGGAGGGCTCACTAGCCCACTCACTGGGGGCACAGTGAGCCTGGAGGGGAGCTGGAAGCCAAGGCCTCATCTAAGGATTCTGGAAAACAAGTTCAACCTTAGAGGGTCTTCTCATATTTCAAGAGGAGCTGAAAATCCATTATTGAATAAATGCAGATTCTGCTTATTTCTAGATGTTGGTAGTTAAGGGACATTTAAAATATTAATATATATGTGGTGTTGACCAAGTGAGACATGTCTGTGGTCTGGATTTGGCCAACGACCCCATTTGGCAACTTGGAGAATGAAGACCCAGTTTAGAGGGTTCAGGGAGAGGGGCGAGGTCACAGCTGCACCCTAGTAGAGGACTAAGGAGGAGCAGCATCTGAGCACGGCCGCGGAACACCCAGCAGCTGCAGCACTACCCTAACCCCCCACAGCAGCTCTTCCACAGCCCGGTGGGGGCGGGCTGGAGGTGGGCTGAGCCCAGAGATGGGGCAGGAGACAGGGAACGCTGCAGCAGGGAGAAGGGGGTGGAGATGGGCAGTACTCTGGTGTTTGCAGGTTCTGTGGGAGGCCAAGGCCTCCTGAAGAGCTGGCCACCCCAGCACCTCCCAGGACTGAGCGAAGCTGCTTTGGTCTGCATTCATCGAGCCTGGGTACATGTGTCTGAGCACATTAGCATCACTGTTTAAGTCATTTCAGGAGGAAGTCACTGGAATTATTTTAATTACTCCCCTAGGAAAATATCCAATTTACTTGTAGGTAGGAGGGCCAGTTGTCAATTTTTTTAGTGGTCTTTGCAACATGTTTCAGAAATCCCTTACTTTGTCAGTTTTGGTGGAAGGCCCAGCCCACCTTGGGCTCTGACCCCACAATGCCTGACTCTCCCTTTCCTGCTTGCCCGGGGGCATGAGCCCCAGGCTCGGTCACTGACGGAGCAGGTGACCAGGAGCAGGGCAGGGCAGCGACACACGGGTCCTGAGCAGTTGTGTGGGTGGTGGCGCTGTCCTCACGGGCAAGCTTTTTGCCCCAGAGCCGCCTGCCTACCACCTGGAGACTGGTCCTCGTGGCCTCCAGTGACAATTCCTCTCATTAATTCAACTCCTGTTCCTTAAAACGACCATCCTTGACAATTATTTGAAACAATTATTTGAAATTATTTTCAACTCCCTTACTTATTAAATTTCTATCTTGAAGATCAGAGTCCAAATTTACATGGAAGTGGTGAGGCTAATTAACTTGGAATCTGTAGCTGGATTTGTAACTTATTTGTTCTTATCTCTGTGTTGTTATTAGATTCCTTCTGCTTCTCCAGGATTCTGGTCCTGTGGGGAGCTCTGTGCATCCAACAGGATAGGTGCTCAAAGCTTGACGTTATCTTCCTTATCTAGAGCACTTAGCTCTTCTCCCAAGGAAAAAGCTTCTTGCTGCTCCCGCCACTCCCACACTTTCCTCCTTGGGCTGCACCCTGTTTCCCTTCTGGGCACCCAGCCTCTCTCCTCTCCAGCCATCCAGACCTGCCCACGCTTTAGCGCTCAGCCCCAGTCCCATTTCCTTAATAAATTCTTTGTGCTACAGTCGCTGGCAACATTGATCACCCCCTTCTCTATCATGTTTATTATATTCGTAGCTCACACAATGTAAAAGGAATATTAAATAGTAAACCCTCTGGATTACTCTTTCTGGGGAGATACTTGATAGCGTTGTCTGTAGAACTGTAGGTTCAATTTCAGCAATAAGATTTGCTTCCTACAAACTGAGGCATAGAAAAAAGCACTTCTCCTGCAGAGCTTAGAGGGTTTGGACGGTGGTCAGAAGGAAGTAGCACCATAAAGACTAGATGCAGCAAGAACTGCGTCCCAGCCAAGAGCGCGCTGCTCATCTGATGGGAAGAACCAACCACACAAAGAAACTGATGGATGGGTATCACAGCTGAGACTGACCTTGTACCTAAAGTCTGTATTTTGAACAAAAGGGTAACAAGGCAGGTGCCTTCTGGGGTTATCATATTTGCCATAAAGAAGAGACACCTGCCTGACAGAGGGTGGCAGACCAGCTCTTTGACGAGCGTGATGGGAAGGAAACCCCACAGCATGCCTTCCTGGCTAAGGCTAAGGCTTCCAGAGAGGAGTAGGGAACAAAGAGCATCTGGTCCATTCGTATGATGGAATAGTACCTGATTCTCAAATTTACAGATCTGCATTTATCAATGTTGGTAGATATTGAAAAGATAATGTTGGGGGAGTAAGGTTTGTTGCATAATATCGCACCCGGTATGATTTCATTTGAAACCCACGACAGATTTACAAATCAATACTGTAGAAGGATTTGTATATGTATACAAATGTGTAAGACCATGGACTAGGGGATTATATACTACCTCTCCATCTCCCAAATAAAAGGGTATAAGGAGGATTTCAACTTCATCGGGGATATTTTATGTCTATAATTAAAAAAATGGTAGCAAATATTACAAAATAACATTCTTTTCCTTCTGGGTAAAAAGCACATTATATTAATCTCTGCACTTTTATGAATACTAATTTTTTTCATATAATGATTCTTGGAATCCCATTTCATTTCTGAGTGATTTTTTTTTTAAGTAATTAGACTTGAGCCTCTTGAGTGTGCAGCACAGAGCTCTAGCCCACAGAGCTCTGATTTTGAGACAAATAGAAATCAAGACTTTAGAGCGAAGTGGGATGGAAAGGCAGACCCCATCTGGACGAGGACCCCTGGGACAGGGGTTAATGAGCACATTTACCCCACGTCACTGAAAGCTCCTGAGGACACTAGCAATCCAGCAGTAACCACTGCTAGGAATTACTTAAAGGAAATTTCTTGGAGGTCAGAGATCTCATTCTCTGGTGAGGGGATGATTTAAAAAAGTAAAAAACACTAAATCTGCATTAAGTAAATAATAAAAAAAAGTTTAAAATTAGGGCGTTTTAAGAAATAGTAAATTATGAGATTTCCCTTGTGAATTCAGTATTACATTCTCCCTTTCTTCCACGGGCAGCATTGCAAAACAGAAAGAATAAATTAAAATAAACCCTTCTTATCTTACTGTTGACTAGATTGGTTCCCCGTGATCCCAATAACAGTGTGGGCTGCGCTTTGCCTCTCCCAGTGCGCTGGGACCTGAAGTGGAAGACCTAATGTGAACGTTGTTCCAAAGAGTCAGGGCGAGGGAAGGTAAGTGTGCCCCATGGAGCCTCCTGGTGTCTGTTTTCATGGTGGTTGTGGTGGGAAAGGGCAGAAACTGTGCTAAAGATTGCCAACTTCATGCCATGGGAGATCAGACTAGGTGTGATACTCGGAGCTGAGACAATTTCTATCTCCAGTTCTTCCCTTCCATCCATTCCTCAGATAAATTCCATCTGTTCTCTCTTCCCTTTTCACAGAAACTGCTCTACCCAAGATGACTAATGGCCTCCCTAAAGCTTAATCCAAGAGATAGTTTTTAGTTATTTTATGACCTCCAGTCATCATTTAATAGCACTGACCATTACCTTCTAGAATCCTCTCTGCTTTTAAGCTTCCATGATTCCACATCCCTTTGGTGTTACTGTGACCTCTACAGTCCCATATATTCTGATGTTTCCTGAGTGTCTGTCCCAAGCTTGGATCTTCTGCCTGAGCTGCAAAGCCTTGAAGACCATGTGCTGGGCAGGTCCATGGAGATCACGAGGGAGAGATCTGTGGCCCCTCCTCCTCCTGAGGCACAAGATGAGCTTTGGACAGGTAGCCACGGAGGAAGCTGGAGTCCATTGATCTCCAATGCTCTGAATGCATGGAAGTAATCAGACAGGAGAAACCCCTGCCATCTCTCTGCACGTGGTGGCTAGGAGGGCCACCAGATCCTGAATTCCCTTACCGAAAGCAAAACAGTCCAATCACGTTTAGATACACAAAGCACAATTCGGTAAGATGCTCTTCATAAGAATAACATGTAGAATGGACAAAGTAACATTGAAATTAAATGGACAAAGATAAAGATGTACTATTTAATAGGAAGCGAGAAAGTGCAGGGTACAATGTTAACATTTGCTGAAAGAAGATGGTCTGAAGAACTGAGATGTAGAATGACAAAAGTCATAATCGACGAAGAAGATATGCCAAAACATTAGGAACTAAACAATGCAGCAGACATGGAGTGCAAATACTTTCTGATGCAAACAGATCTTGAGAAGAATAAAAATATTTATAACATGAAAAGTTAAAGCACACTTTTTCAGAAATGTACTATTTAAATAGGAGGAAAAATGAGCATCCATGTTGAGGACTCAACTCGTTTAATCAAGTCATATTTAATTAAGATATAATAGGTGGTACCCTGTCAACAGAAAATATGCATTCTTCGTGCATTCATAGAGAATTTATAAAAATTCACGATCTATCTTGATTAAAAAAATCTTATTAAAATGCCAAAGCAGAAACTCCATTGAAGAAATTGGAAAATAAAATAAATTGGAATAAAAGGAGATAAGAGGAGGGTATAAATACATGTAAAAGCTGAAAATAGAACAAAAATAGAATGATTATCACCAAAATATGGATTTCTGAAAATATCTAGCAAGTAAATAAGACTGATTTGGTTAGTGACTAAAACATGTTGAGAGGAAAATAGTTTTAAAAATAAGTATAAGAGGGGCGGAGCAAGATGGTGGAGGAGCAGGAGACCTGGATTTCGTCTGGTCTCAGGAATTCAGCTGGATAGGGATCAAACCATTCTGAACACCTACGAACTCAACAGGAGACCACAAAAGAGAGTAGCGACAACTCTCTGAACAGAGAAGCGACCACTTACTGGAAGGTAGGACGTGCGGAGAAGTGAATCCGAGGCGATATTCGGGAGGATAGACGGCGGGGGAGGGGCCTCCGTCGGCCGCTTCTGGCAAGTGCTAGAGCCGCGGAGCACAAAATCGGATCTTTCAGAAGCCGGCTCCGCGGAGGGACGTCGCTCCAGTGGCTAAGCGGGGGGTGGAACCCTCGCGGGACAGTGTGGTCTCAGGACACTCGGGGTCACAGAAAGACCGGGGTGCCTGAGTGCAGCAGAGCTCCCAGGTATCGGAGCGGGGAAGCCGGCTGCAGAGACGGAGCCGAGGCGCGGGCTCTCAGCTCGGGGTGGCCATAAACTGTGATCCGCGGCCCAGTCGGGCCACGGCTCCTGCAGCAGGGACCCAACAAGCGGCAGAGCCGGGGAGACTCCCCTTCCTCCCCCGGGAGGAGCGGCACGGGAGCGCACCGCAGGGATCTGCTGGGTTTGGAGACACCACACGGGGTCGGGTGCCAGAGATAGAAACGCTCGGTCACAGGCCGGGTGAGCACGGAGTGCGGCCGGAGACCGGGGACACGGGAGGGACTGCTTTTCTCTGGGGGCGCACTGAGGAGCGGGGCCCCGAGTTCTCAGCTCCTCCGGGCGGAGATTGGGAGGCCACCATTTTCGCCCTGGTCCTCCAAAGCTGTACCGAGAGCTTGCAGGGAACAAAAGCTCCTGAGATCAAACCCGAGCAGCTTCCTTAGCCCGGACCGAGAAGGGCGGGGCAATTCCGCCTCCAGCAAAGACGTTTGGGAACCATGGCAACAGGCCCCTCCCCCAGAAGATCAGCACGAACAACCAGCAAGCCAAGACCAAGTTTACCGATCAAGGAGAACGGGAGAACTCCAGCGCTAGGGGAATACTGCACATAGATTTCATGGCTTTGTTACCATGATTCATTAGTTTTTCAGTTAATTTTTTAACTGTTTTTTGTTTTTTTTTTTGAATTTTTCTTTTTCCCTTTTTCAACCAGCATCTTATCAATCCCTTTTTTAAAAAAACATTTTTTATTTTTCATTTTTGGTGTCATATTTTATCCCTTCATAGTAGTTACACTTATTTTTGGCATATATATATAAGTTCTTCTCTCTTTAAAATTTTGAGATACAGTTTCTTCTAACAGATCAAAATATACCCTAAATCACTAGTGTATGGCTTTGTTCTAGTCTCCTGCCTGATCACAGTCTCTCCCATTTTTTTTCTTTTCTTTTTTCTTTTTTTGAAATCTTCTTTCTTCTTTCAAACAACTTCTTATCAATTCCGTTTGTAAAACCTTTTATAAGTTTCATCTTTACAGTCATCTTCCATCCCTTCATTGTATCAACCCTTATTTTGTACATATATAAGTCTTTCTTCCTTTAAAATTTTAGGAGGCACTTTCTTCTAACAGACAAAAATACACCCAAAATCTAGTGTGTGGCACTGATCTATGCACTAGCCTGATCATATTTGATCATATTCTGTTTTTTTGTTTTGTTTTGTTCTGTTTTTGTTTGTTTTTATCTTTTTCTTTTTCTTTTTTTTTCTCTTCTTTTTTTTTTCTTTCCTTTCTTTTCCCCTGGTTTCAGGTCTTTTCTGATTTGTATACAGTATATTTGCTGGGGACGTTGTTAACCTGTTAGCATTTTGTTCTCTAATTTATCTGTTCTCCTCTGGACAAAATGACAAGATGAAAAAAATCACCTCAGCAAAAAGAACAAGAGGTAGTAGTACCCTCTGCCAAGGACCTACTCAATACAGACATTAGTACGATGTTGGACCTAGAGTTCAGAATCATGACTTTAAAGATACTAGCTGGGCTTGAAAAAAGTGTGGAAGTTATTAGAGAAACCCTTTCTGGAGAAATAAAAGAACTAAAATCTAACCAAGTCGAAATCAAAAAGGCTATTAATGAGGTGCAATAAAAAATGGGGCCACTAACTGCTAGGATAAATGAGGCAGAAGAGAGAATCAGCGATATAGAAGACCAAATGATGGAAAATAAAGAGGCTGAGAAAAGAGAGAGAAACAACTACAGGATCATGAGGGCAGAATTCGAGAGATAAGCGATACGATAAGATGAAACAACATTAGAATAATTGGGATCCCAGAAGAAGAAGAAAGAGAGAGAGGGGCAGAAGGTATATTGGAGCAAATAATAGCAGAGAACTTCCCTAATGTGGGGAAGGAAACAGGCATCAAAATCCAGGAGGCACAGAGAACCCCTCTCAAAATCAGTAAAAATAGGTCAACACCACGACATCTAATAGTAAAACTTACGAGTCTCAGAGACAAAGAGAAAATCCTGAAAGCAGCTCGGGAGAAGAGATATGTAACCTACAATGGCAGAAATATTGGACTGGCAACAGACCTATCCACAGAGACCTGGCAGGCCAGAAAGGACTGGAATGATATCTTTAGAACACTAAACGAGAAAAATATGCAGCCAAGATTACTATATCCAGCTAGGCTCTCACTGAAAATAGAAGGAGAGGTAAAAAGCTTCCAGGACAAACAAAAACTAAAGGAATTTGCAAACACGAAACCAGCCCTACGAGAAATATTGAAAGGGGTCCTCTAAGCAAAGAGAGAGCCTAAAATCAGCATAGATCAGAAAGGAACACAGACAATATACAGTCACAGTCACCTACAGGCAATACAATGGCACTAAATTCCTATCTTTCAATAGTTACCCTGAATGTAAATGGGCTAAATGCCCCAATCAAAAGACACAGGCTATCAGATTGGATTAAAAAACAAGACCCATCGATATGCTGTCTGCAAGAGACTCATTTTGGACCCAAAGACACCCCCAGATTGAAAGTGAGGGGGTGGAAAACTATTTACCATGCTAATGGACACCAAAAGAAAGCTTGGGTGGCAATTCTTATATCAGACAAGTTAGATTTTAAAACAAAGACTGTAATAAGAGATGAAGAAGGACACTATATCTTACTTAAAGGGTCTATCCAACAAGAAGATCTAACAATTGTAAATATCTATGCCCCTAACATGGGAGCAGCCACTTTTAGAAGGCAATTAATAAAAAAGCAAAGAAACACATTGACAACAAAACAATAATAGTGGGGGACTTTAACACCCCCCTGACTGAAATGGACAGATCATCTAAGCAAAAGATCAACAAGGAAATAAAGACGTTAAATGAAACACTGGACCAAATGGACTTCACAGACATATTCAGAACATTCCATCCCAAATCAACGGAATACACATTCTTCTCTAGTGCCCATGGAACATTCTCCAGAATTGATCACATCCTAGGTCACAAATCAGGTCTCAACCAGTACCAAAAGATTGGGATCATTCCCTGCATATTTTCAGACCACAGTGCTTTGAAACTGGAACTCAGTCATAAGAGGAAAGTTGGAAAGAACTCAAATACATGGAGGCTAAAGAGCATCCTAGTAAAGAATGAATGGGTCAACCAGGAAATTAAAGAAGAATTAAAAAAATTCATGGAAACCAATGAAAATGAAAACACAACTGTTCAAAATCTTTGGGATACAGCAAAGGCAGTCCTGAGAGGAAAGTATATAGCAAAACAACCTTTTTCAAGAAACAAGAAAGGGCTCAAATACACAACCTAACCCTACACCTAAAGGAGCTACAGAAAGAACAGTAAAGAAAGCCTAAACCCAGCTGGAGAAGAGAAATAATAAAGATCAGAGCAGAAATCAATGAACTAGAAACCAAAAGAACAGTAGAACAGATCAACGAACCTAGGAGCTGGTTCTTTGAAAGAATTCACAAGATTGATAAACCCCTGGCCAGACTTGTCAAAAAGGAAAGAGAAATGACCCAAATCCACAAATCATGAATGAAAGAGGAGAGATCACAACCAACACCAAAGAAATACAAACAATTATAAGAACATATTATGAGCAACTCTATGCCAGCAAATTAGATAACCTGGAAGAAATGGGTGCATTCCTAGAGATGTATCAACTACCAAAACTGAACCAGGAAGAAATAGAAAACCTGAACAGACCTATAGCCACTAAGGAAATTGAAGCAGTCATCAAAAATCTCCCAACAAACAAAAGCCCAGGGCCAGATGGCTTCCCAGGGGAATTCTACCAAACATTTAAAGAAGAATTAATTCCTATTCTCCTGAAACTGTTCCAAAGCATAGAAATGGAGGGAAAACTTCCAAACTCATTTTATGAGGCCAGCATTACCTTGATCCTCAAACCAGACAAAGACCCCATCAAAACGGAGAATTACAGACCAATATCCTTGATGAACATGGATGCAAAAATTCTCACCAAAATACTAGCTTATAGGATCCAACAGTACATTAAAAGGATTATTCACCACGACCAAGGGGGATTTATCCCTGGGCTGCAAGGATGGTTCAACATCCGCAAATCAATCAACGTGATACAATGCATTAACAAAAGAAAGAACAAGAGTCATATGATCCTCTCAATAGATGCAGAGAAAGCATTTGACAAAGTACAGCATCCTTTCTTGATCAAAACTCTTCAGAGTATAGGGATAGAGGGTACATACCTCAATATCATAAAAGCCATCTATGAAAAACCTACAGCGAATATCATTCTCAATGGGGAAAAGCTGAGAGCTTTTCCCCTAAGGTCAGGAGAGCGGCAGGGGATGTCCACTCTCACCACTGCTATTCAACATAGTATTAGAAGTCCTAGCCACAGCAATCAGACAGGAAAAGAAATCAAAGGCATCCAAATCGGCAAAGAGGAAGTCAAACTCTCACTCTTTGCAGATGACATGATACTGTATGTGGAAAACCCAAAAGACTGCACCCCGAAACTGCTAGAACTCATACAGGAATTCAGTAAAGTAGTAGGATATAAAATCAATGCACAGAAATCAGTGGCATTCCTATACACCAGCAACAAGACAGAAGAGAGACAAATCAAGGAGTCGATCCCATTTACAATTGCACCGAAAACCATAAGATACCTTGGAATAAATTTAACCAAAGAGGCAAAGGATCCGTACTCAGAAAACTATAAAATACTCATGAAAGAAACTGAAGAAGACACAAAGAAATGGAAAAACGTTCCACGCTCATGGATTGGAAGAACCAACATTGTGAAGATGTCAATGCTACCTAGAGCAATCTACACTTTCAATGCAATCCCCATCAAAATACCATCCACTTTTTTCAAAGAAATGGAACAAATAATCGTAAAATTTGTATGGAAGCAGAAGAGACCCCGAATAGCCAGAGGAATATTGAAAAAGAAAAGCAGAGCTGACGGCATCACAATTCCAGACTTCCAGCTCTATTACAAAGCTGTCACCATCAAGACAGTATGGTATTGGCACAAAAACAGACACATAGATCAATGGAACAGAATCGAGAGCCCAGAAATGGACCCTCAACTCTATGTTCAACTCATCTTTGACAAAGCAGGAAAGAATGTCCAATGGAAAGAAGAGTCTCTTCAACAAATGGTGTTGGGAAAATTGGACAGCCACATGCAGAAGAATGAAACTGGACCATTTCCTTACACCACACACAAAAATAGACTCCAGATGGTTGAAAGACCTAAACGTGAGACAGGAGTCCATCAACATCCTAAAGGAGAACACAGGCAGCAACCTCTTTGACCTCAGCCGCAGCAACTTCTTCCTAGAAACATCGCCAAAGGCAAGGGAAGCAAAGGCAAAAATGATCTATTGGGATTTCATCAAGATAAAAAGCTTTTGCACAGCAAAAGAAACAGTCCACAAAACCAAAAGACAACCGACAGAATGGGAGAAAATATTTGCAAATGACCTATCAGATAAAGGGCTAGTATCCAAAGTCTATAAAGAACTTATCAACTCAACACCCAAAGAACAAATCATCCAATCAAGAAATGGGCAGAAGACATGAACAGACATTTTCCCAAAGAAGACATCCAAATGGCCAACAGACACATGAAAAAGTGCTCAACATCGCTCGGCATCAGGGAAATCCAAATCAAAACCTCAATGAGATACCACCTCACACCGGTCAGAATGGCTAGAATGAACAAGTCAGGAAATGACAGACATTGGCGGGGATGCGGAGAAAGGGGAACCCTCCTACACTGTTGGTGGGAATGCAAGCTGGTGCAACCCCTCTGGAAAACAGTATGGAGGTTCCTCAAACAGTTGAAAATCTAGCTACCACACGATCCAGCAATTGCACTACTGGGTATTTATCCCAAAGATACAAATGTAGGGATCCGAAGGGGTACGTGCACCCCAATGTTTATAGCAGCAATGTCCACAATAGCCAAACTCTGGAAAGAGCCAAGATGTCCATCGACAGATGAATGGATAAAGAAGAGGTGGTATATATACACAATGGAATATTATGCAGCCATTAAAAGGAATGAGATCTTGCCATTTGCAAGGACGTGGATGGAACTGGAGGGTGTTATGCTGAGTGAAATAAGTCAATCAGAGAAAGACATGTATCATATGGCCTCACTGATATGAGGAATTTTTAACCTCAGGAAACAAACTGAGTGTTGCTGGAGTGGTGGGGGTGGGAGGGATGGGGTGGCTGCGTGACAGACATTAGGGAGGGTATGTGCTATGGTGAGCGCTGTGAATTGTGCAAGACTGTTGAATCACAGATCAGTACTTCTGAAACAAATAATGCAATATATGTTATGAAAAAAAGAAGAAGAAGATAGCAGGAGGGGAAGAATGACGGGGAGTAAGTCGGAGGGGGAGACGAACCATGAGAGATGATGGACTCTGAAAAACAAACTGAAGTTTCTAGAGGGGAGGGCGTTGGGGGGATGGGTTAGCCTGGTGATGGGTATTAAAGAGGGCACGTTCTGCGTGGAGCACTGGGTGTTATGCACAAACAATGAATCATGGAACACTACATCAAAAACTAATGGTGTATCGTGATTAACATAACAATAAAAATTAAAAAAATAAGAAATGAGAGAGAAAAGAAAGAATTAAGAATATTTTGTGGCAATAAAATATAATTTTTAGAGAAATGTAATGGTCTGGTGATAAATAAACATATATATTACACATTACCCAGAGGAGGAAACTTGACTAGGTGGATACTGTTAGTTAAAGTACATTGTAAAAATAATGAGGCTTCTGCTAGGCTCAGTTGTCTGTTTAGTAGAGTAAGAAGGCTACCATGCCTCACAGGGTTCCACACCCACAACTGTGTCTGACTTTGCCAGATTCGTGGGACGACCCCCCAACCTTAGATATTCCTTCACTAGCCTGGCCACCAGTGGACTGGTATTTTTCCTTTCTCTGCTTTGCGGTTTTCATTAAGCCAAACAAAATGGTCCCGAATGGAGGAATCAGAGAGGGATTTAGAATCTGTTTGCATGAGATGAGACAGAAGGTGCTTCCCTTTGTGTTCCTGACCTACAGTTCTAGGAAACCCTCAAAATACCAAAAAAGCACTCATGCGGTCTGGAAGGCACACTCCAGATCAGGCCGATATTACTCTTTTTGGCTTGCTAATCTCCTCAGCAAACCACGAATGCGGGCGGAATCCTGGTAGATTATGCCAAAGGCAAATGTGATGCTTTTCTATGTGGCTTAGAATGTTGTTCAGTAGAGAAGGGCTGACTATACCATCTGAAATACTGAGTGAAGGTGCAAGTAAAATCTTCCCTACACTTATCTCTAACAGCAAAGCCAGTTTCAATAATCCTCTCTGATTATATATAAATTTGAGAAGGATTTTTCCATTTACTTTGGCACATCTATCCATCTAGCTAAAGGCCCTGCAGGACAGAATTTCTGTGCTGCTCTTTGTAATTTAGGTCACTAGGCATACATTTTTCTGCCAGGGAAAGAGGAAAGTTAACCATGACCTTGAGAACACGCTCCCTCAATCTCATTTATAAAACAGGGATAACAATACCTAGTTTTTGGAATTGGAGATAAAGAAGGTAAAGCATCTAACACCCAGGGGCAATTCAATAAATGACTGATTCATTTCACAGTCACTGTGATCCTTACTTAGTGAATCTTTATAACTGGGATCTCTTAGATATCAGCTTCTCCATCAATCATTCTTAAGTATACCTTCTGTATGTTACTTTAAATGATAGAGCACTTCCTCATTACTTTTAGTCAAAAATAAATCTTTTAACTGATATTTAAAAAATCATCCTTTCTCATAAAATGTTAAATACATCCAAAACATTGGGATTAAATGTATTCTCTTTAAATAGGGAGCAAAAAGTCTTATCAAAAAATTTGAGTCACTTTTGCATTTATTTTATACCATCCAAGTATGAGAGATATTTTACTTCATTTTTTCTCAACATATATGCATTTGACACTGCTGGGGTTTTGTTTTCCTATTTCAGCTTTATTGAGGTATAACTGACAAATAAAACTGTAATATATTTAAGGTATACAATGTGATGATTTGGTATGCCTATACACTGTGAAAGTATTTCCACCACCGAGTTAATAAACACATTCACCACCTCATCATCTATCTAATCTATTTTTTCATTATTTTGTATGTGGCTGTCCAGTTTTCCCATCATCATTTATTGAAGAGACTGTCCTTTTCGATTTTTCTTTCTTATACATTGGTGGGTCGATCTAATTTATACACATGAATATATCCGATGTCAAAGCTTAGTGTGGACTTACCATCAACCAGAACCATAAAATAGTGTTGGTCAAGAGAAAGACACAGCATCACCTTATTTTCCCTTTTGTGGATGGCAGCTGACACCACTTTCCACCCAGCAGGAGAACCTCCTCTGGGTCAGCTTGTGGCCTTTGCACGACAGCCCACCTCAGGAGAAGGGCCCCTGGAGGGACAGCCTGGCCTCCAGATGCAAGTGAGTCTTCAGTTCTTGTGTACTTGCTGTTGAAAATCACAGCGGTTATGGCCTTGTGCTACCCCAAACTCACAAATTTTAACCAGACATTTCTTTCTTCTCCAGGAAAACTTTCTGTTGCATTACAACTTGGGACAGTCAAATCTTTTCTTCTAATGTCTTCAGAGAAAATACTATCCTGTTTATGTTTGCTTTTAGAGAATTTAAAAAAACAAAACAAAAATCTCAGCAGTCTTAACACTTCCAAAATATTCGTCTTTTATTTTACGGTCATAATCTAAGTGGATTTGAATTAAGAATCCCTTTGGAAGACTTCAAAACCTGAAGCAGTTTGCAAGGAGAGTGCCAGGTAAACACTTGAAATTTGAGATCCTATTTCTGACAAAGCTTATGAATCATGATCTAAGAGCCACTGTAATTTTGGGGGTTCTAAATATAGGTATATGGTTTCTTTGCATTAAAGAACAATAACAGTAATTGGGAAAGTAAAGGAAAAGAAAAATGCTAAGGCCAATATAATATTTTTTTTATCAGTCTGCTTGATCCTGCGCACACTTCTTATTTTTGCTTTTCAACTATGGAGGCTTGTTACAGTGGCTGATTGAAACTGATTCACAACAGGAGCAGATTTCTGAATTGTTATATCATGTGCCAATTATAACTCCGTTAAGCCACTTATTACTATAGTACCTGGTTAAGAAAGACTCCACAAGCAAAACAGATAAACTGACAAATATCATTTAATTTATCTCTAACCCCTAATATAAATATATATCCTTCTATATTTGTTACGTCAAGAAACAGTAGTATGTTTTCTTCTCAGTGAGTGTATTGCATTTTGTAATAGAAATCCTTCAGTGAAGGATTTCACAGCAACCCCGTGTGTTTCTAATGCCCTTTGCTGTTTTGTAAAAAGGCAAGGAAAAAAATGTATGCACTTGTTTAACTTTAATTCTTAAACACTAGAAAAAAAATCTTGACTTTTTTCCTTTGTAAAGGAAGTGGAACTCGTGAAAACACAAAATTTGGCAGTTTTTAAAATAGCATGGTGATTAGTTTTTGCTTTTGTTTCTGTTTTACAGTGAAACAGGCATATACCGAAATGTAATAAGCCAAGACTATTTTACTCGCTTTTTCAAGATGGTCTCATTAAATCAACCCAACTATTTTATTTTAGGAAAGTCTGCTTGCTCTTTAAATGCCGTTTTCTTACTCACTTCATATCCCTTTGTCAGCATATCTGGAAAAACTTTTTAGGAAGTTGGGCTAATTTCATTCTCCGGTTCAATTAAACTAGTATTATCACAGAGCTAACAAGGGCCACCTGCAGCATCAATAAAAACAGTTTTAAAAGTAGCTGGTGCTGCTGTAACTAATAGTGTGATGTGACCTGAGAGCAGATGTGGATAGTATTTTACGAAGGTTAGTTAAGCATTACAGTTGCCATCAATATGCCTCGTGGCAAGAATTACTGCGCCTTAATTGCTGACTGAAAAAAAAGATGATGAAGCACTCTGTCTTGTGGCATCTTTTTATAATCAACTGATCAGATCATGAAATGTGCATGGATTGATGGCGACCTGAAGATAATTAAATTGCATTTGATTGGGTCATTATTTGAGCTAGAAAATGAGATACTGGGTCCAGAGTCCATCGTTTGCCTTGTGAATGAAAATTCCCCAAATCTCAGGTCTCTATGTGTCATTTGTTTTGGAAGATGAAGTTTCGAGCCTACGCACATAGACCTGGGCTGCCCAAGTATGTAAGAATACCACCTTACCTGCCTTAACAATGTCTAAGGTAAGCCACCAATGAAATTATCGAAGGGCTGTTACTTTCTACTTTCAAGGAAATGGTTAGGCAATCATGTGATTGTCAAGATACAATTATTGAAAGTATAGTTTTGACTTGGATTGTTTGACTTTACAGTTTATTCTCGATCAACTGTGGTGTTAGCCTCACATTGGAAATCTATTTCCATGACTATTGAATATGAATGCTTTATCAAGTAGTTCCCGTTTTACATAACATACTTTTAAAACTTATGTCTTTTCTGAGAATGATTGCTAGTTTTTGAAATCTATACCCGTGCCTCCATTGAAAACCTTTAAAGAATTTAACATTGAAAGTTTCACTGTAGCTCAAAATATTTTAAACATCTTGAAAAAGGAAATGGAGCATTAATGCATAAATAATTCAAATCTCTTTTAATTAGAGACAATTTTGAAAGCTGAAAAAACCCACATCATATTAGTACTTTACTGATTTGGGAGAGGAAAAAAGAATCTCTTGCTCAATGTCAAATCACAGACAATTACATACCAACAGACTGCAGTTATATTGAACTGCTTGCAACATAGCTGAGATCTCTAAATGTGGAGGGAGGTAGTATTCAGGACCTGTGGTTTGAAGTGTAGCTCTGCACGGTCTTCCTCATGACAAGAGAAACCATGATATAGGTTAGTTATAGATTTAGATGCCTTGTGTTGCAGACAAGTCATGACCTAGAGGATATAAATATAACATGGAGCAGAGGACATTGGCTCTTACATATATATTTTCAAGAAGGTAACTTAATGAGAAAATAGACTTTTAAAAAAAAGAATGCAGCTTTGTTTATATCTATCACTTTATAATCTCTTAAAACATAGATATGTACACACGGGCACATGCATAGTAATCATTTCTCATGATTAATAAATTTAAATATAATGTATAAAATAATAAATTATCACCCCACCAAAATATTACTAGTAACTAAAAAAAAAAAATAACTAGCACCGATATTTAATTTACACTCCCACTCTCCAGCCAGCATTTTGATTAGAGCATCGAATAATCTGAGGCTAATACATTGTTTTCTCATGCCAAATTGTAATTTTATCTATTATATGTAAACAACTGAAATAGGATTCATTTTAAGACTTATTTTATTTACCATAAGAAAGAAAACATGCTGCAAATTAACTTATAGCATGCCATCAATCTGAGGACAATCTGATTTCCCTGATGATAAAATGTGATGAAAATGTGCCTCTGTGAATTGAGGAAATACGACGTCTATTACACACTTAGTTCGGTGGGAAGCAGATCCTGAGATGGGGATTAGCAGTTGGTGTGCCCTCATGGCATCAACAGCTGTACAGAACTAAAGGAGGCAGGACTGACTGGGAGGAGGGAGACCCTGAATGGTGAGGTAGTCACAGCAAAGACCTCCCCTGTCGTTCAGGGAGCTTTGGGGCTGGGGGTAGTTGGCGGCACTCAGAGTTTTCCTCAGTTGGAAGAGGGCATAGTCTGAAGCACGGCTGTTCTCTTCAGCCTCAGACCAGGGGCATCTGGAAAAGTCTGGAGACATTTTTGATTCTTACAATTGGGGTGGGGATGCTGCTGGCTTCTAATGGGCAAGGACCAAGGATGCTGCTAAATACCCTCCCCTTCATGGGACAGCCCCCCACGCAAAGAACTCTTCAGTCCAAGATGGCAATAGTGTTAAGTGTAGGAAATCATGCCTGGGCAGTGGTGGGGCTGGGAGAGGTGGGGGCAGATCTCTGTGGCACACCGCAGCATGCATTCCACCGTCCCATCTTCCAAAACCGTCGATTGCTAGGAAATCGGATATAGGTAGCAAATTAGAAAAAAAAAAAAAAAAGATGGTTTCTAATTTTAAAAACACTACTGATATAGAAAGAGCATAATTTTTATTGCAATGGAAGGCTGTTAGGTATCATGTATAAAGAATATCTTTCTTTTATGAAATACTTGTTGCTTCAATTGGAGCAGGGTTTTCCACAATGAACTGAAACTGACCGATTCTGCTGCACTTTGCCAGCAAGTTGTGGGCAATACATCTTGCCATGAGCTGTTTGATCAGAGGCTTTGATTAATCAAGGTCTTAAGAACGGAGTTCCATTGACTTGTTAGAGATTTGACCTTGCATGACAACTAACAGCCTTTTCCTTCCATGTTTGGCCTTCATCAAACTGCATTTCCAAATATTATTTACTTGTGTTCCACATTGCCTGGTGTATGCTGAGTTTCAGACTGTCATAAATCAGCTGTCGTAAATGTCTTGTTTGGATTTCCCAGGCAAGGGGTTAGTTTGGCAGTGTCAACATCGCTGAATTATCATTTCACATAATTGCACAGATTGCCCTATAGAAAGATCATAGTTTATTATTGTTGTATTAAAAATACGTGGGATGTGCACATTGAAAGTGTTTATGCTGGTGATAAAGACAGAAGTTTCACACACTTCAAATAATTAAGACAATAAATTAGTTATGTTACGAAGGACAAATCCTGGGCATTATTCTGAAACTGAACCCAGGCCAGTCACTCATGGAGTTAATTATAAAGAAAAGAAAAACAGAACAACAATAAATGTAAAAAGTTATAATAGGAAAATATTTTTTAAATTTTACTTAATTTTATTTTTTATTGAAGTATAGTTGACACACAATGCAATATTAGTTTCAGGTGTATAACCCGGTAATTCAATAACTCTGTACATTTTGCAATGCTCACTTATAGCTACCATTTGTCACCATACAACCTAGTTCCAACACCATTGACTGCATTCCCTATGCTGTTCCTTTCAACCCCAGGACTTAGTCCTTCCATAACTGGGAGCCTGGATCTCCCACTCCCCCACCCCTCTCCCCTTTAGCAACCATCAGTGTGTTCTCGTATTTATGGGTCTATTTCTAGTTTTTGTTTATTAATTTGTTTGCTTTTTGGATTCCATGTTTAAGTGAAATCATATGGTATTTGTCTGACTTATCTCACTTAGCAGAATACCCTCTAGGTCCATCCATGTTGTTATAAACAGCAAGATCTCATCCTTTTTATGGCTGAGTAGTATTCCATTATACATTTTTTTAATACATATCTATATATAACTTCTTCATTCATTCATCTATTGATGGACACTTGGGTTGCTTCCATATCTTGGCTATTGTGAATAATGCTGCAATAAACATAAGGGTACACATATCTTTTTGATTTAGCGTTTTCATTTCCTTTGGATAAATACCCATCAATAGAACTACTGGGTCATATTGTATTTCTATTTAACTTTTTAAGGAACCTTCATACTGCTTTCCACAATGGCTGCACCAACTTACATTCCCACCAAAACTGCACAAGGGTACCCCTTTCTCCACATCCTCACCAACACTTGCTGTTTCTTGTGTTTTTGAGTTTAGTCATTCTGACAGATGTGAGGTAATATCTCATTGTGGTTTTGATTTGTAGTTCCCAAATGATAAATGATGTTGAGCATCTTTTCATGTGCCTCTTGAGCATCTGTATGTCTTCTTTAAAAAAAATGTCTGTTCAGCTCCTTTGCCCATTTTAATCAGGTTATTTGTTTCTTTGGTGTTGAGTTGTGTACATTCTTTATATATTTTGTGTATTAACCCCTTATTAAATATGTCATTTGTGAACGCCTTTTCCCATTTAGTTGATTGCCTTTTCATTTTGTTGATGGTTTCCTTCACTCTGCAGAAGCCCTTTATTTTGATGTAATCCGAATAGTTTATGTCTGCTTTTATTCCCTTTGCCTGAACACACATGTCTAGAAAACTGTTACTAAGGTTGATGCCAAAGAGATTATGGTCTATGTTTTTTTTTTCTGGGAGGCTTATGGTTTCAGGTCTCACATTTAGGTCCTTAATCCATTTTGAGGAAAATACCTTGAATCAAATTCCTAAATGTATCAGGTTTATTTTGAAGCTTAACAATGTGTTTATTTGCTGAGACTAAACTCCCCTTAAACCATAAGCAGTAGACAAGGCTGGCCTCCTGGATACCCAGCCTGGCTTGGAGTAGGGCTTACCCGTGAAATGACCTTCTCATAGGCTGTAGCAGAATGGTACAGCCCAGGGGCAGCACACAGCATCTAGCAGCATCCCTTGTAGGGCTGGGGAAAGGAAATGTGTCCCTGAGGGTGGAGCACTCTTCAGCCAAGCACCAGCCCCTACTGGAATTGAGGGCAGGTGTGCCAGGCCTGAGTTCCAAGCACTTTATGAAGTGCTTTTGTGTCTTTGTGGTGTTGTGGTTTTCATTTTATCAATATTAGCTTGATTTTTCAGCTCTTTTTTTTTAAATTGCCATACGTGTGTGCACACACTGAGCTCAGTGACTGAAATTAAATGTTCAGGACTTTTCGACCATATCTGGAGTGTTGGCAACCCCACGTCCACAGGTGCGTCTTGCATTCTCATTGGTGGGATTATAAAGCATGTAAGACATTTCTGAATAGCAAGCCACACTTTCATTGTGCTTCACTGTATTCTATGTTCTTCATTTATGTAACTTCTCCTGGGCAGATGCATATTCTGAACACAGGAGAGCCATGTCCCTACTATTTTCCAAGCGGGAGAGCAAGTACACAAGGACCAGAAAGAACACATAAGCAATTCACAAAGAACTAGGGTCTATATCATACTGATAATTTTAACCTGAAATTTAATGTCTCCTTGCTATTTATTACGATTCCATTTTACTTATTTCTATTCCTTTCTGGAAATTAAAACCAGTCATTTATGTCACTTAATTCAATTGGTATGTTTTTTAAAGAGGCATAATATAAAATTATTTCTATATCAGCAGAGCGAGTTGCAATGGCGTAACTAATGGCATGTTGGTGAATCTCTTCTGTGGAAATTTTCTTGAAAACCTTCATTTTCATGAGTGCAATTATAACAAGACACTTGTTTGGTTTAAAGAAAGAGAAAATACTGTCTGATGTGAAGAGATTATTCCTCTTTGGCAAGATTGTTTCAAAGTCTCCATGGGACCAGCAGGTCTCTGAGCTGCTATGGAGACTGCAGCCACTTCTAGAAGGAGCAGGATTTTCTATGATGAGACAGAGGAGAAGGCCTGTCATCCCAAGGGGCTGCTTGGGCTGAAAATGTGAATTTTGAATATGGTCAGAGGACCCGTCCAGCGCCAGCATCACACACATGCGCACTGACCGTCCTGTGCTGGGGGACGTTTCTCCTCTAAGACACCTGTGCGTTCAGTTCTTTGGAGCTGGTGAGGCTACTCCTCCCCCTCGGCCTGGGGTCGTGCTGTGAACTGGAGATACCGCCTCCATTCCAATGTGACAATTCCTGTTGATTGGGGAATAACAAACAAACAAAAACCAAACAGGCATTTTTTATTGTCCCTTATGAGAAATTTCTAATGTTTTAGGAACTAAGAAAAACTTTGTCTCCCCATGAGGGGTTGTCCCGATTCCCTCTGCAAGTCAGTTAGAACCAGGATTTAAACTCTCAAGTCATCCCAAGAGTTCACCTATGTCTTTATTTTGTTTAAGCCTTGTTTACCTCTTCATAATTAATTTTTAAATAGCCACATTATTTTAAATAGTTTCAGTGTATTTGTCTTTTGTGTATGGTGTCTTAGATTCTTTTTTTTTTTTTTTTTGTAAGAGACCGATGGTAGATAGAATATTGAAGCAGTATGCACCGGCCCTGGGGAGATGCTCTCCTGTAGCAGACCCAGCCTCTGCGCCAGAAGACAGCATGTTGACAGGAGAAACCCAGAAGCAACCAGACAGCACAACCTCAGCAACACCCGTGCTTGAGCTTCCCAGACCCATCTGATCACGGTTGGCCCAGACCTGACCCCAGGGACTGCAATACCTGTCCTTTCCCAGGATCTCGGGAAGACTATTGTTGGTGTCTGGGACCTAAGGGCTACAATTGTCCTAACAGCACACTTTTTACAATTTTTTATAGCTTGAGAATTTAGGACTCCCACTGGTGTATATGGCTCTGTGTATTTTCTTTGGATGACATGGAGATGTGAGAGAGGGTAGAGAAAAATTCAAGGTGAGGGTTCTGATTCCTCTCTTCTCCATTCTTGTTTCAGGTTATGGGGGTGGGTAGCAGATTATAGTAAAACTATAATGTAGAAGAATGGAACAACTTGTAACATCATCCTACTGCATCTTTTAGTTTAAAACAATGTATGCCAATGGTACAAAGTTGTATGGTATGGATGGATAAGCATCCATATGCTTATGGATAAACAAAATATTTTTTGTTTAGACCGGGCGTTGGCTGCAGGGCCTTCTTTTTTAGAGGTATACTCTTAAAATCTACTATAGTGGGCACTCTTGTGCAAAAATATATTAACATTCTTTTGCAAGGTAAAATCCTAGCAATGAAATGCCTGCATCATAGGGTATATGGATTTTGGTAGTCCTTCCAAATTACCTTCTTCAGAGATCACATCAATGGACACACTCACTAAGTATGTCAGACTCTCTCAAGGGATGCCTTTTGCCCATAGTTCAAGATCACTCAATGGCAAAGCAACATTTTTTTTTCCCCTTGTGAGAGTCTTCATTGCCTATCTTGACTCTTTGTTTAAAATACAACATTAACAAAGACAATTTATATTCTCGGAAAATATATAGCCCAAACTGTATCAAAGCAATTCAAGCCATATTTTTCAGTGTTGTGATTTTGTTAAATTAACACTTGTTAAGTAGAGCCCAGAGTGGGGTATTGGATGGAAAGCCACAGTTCAACAAAACCACAAGGGAAAGAGAAATAGAGACACTGATGAGTCACAGGCCCTGGAGAAGCTCTGAGGTGCACTTGGAAGGGCCACCAGGGGAGGTCAGGGCAGGGTGCATACAGAGAGCCCAACAGACTTGGGCACATGCCATTATCAGGGTCTGAGGATGGAGTGCTTTTGGAATTCCAGAGCTAAGGCCAGCCTGGGTCAATTCCAATAAAAAAGAGCAGGGTTTTGGTAAGCTCTGCAAGGGTGGACATTTTATCTAAGGGGCTCACACAGGGAAGGAGCTGGGAGGCAGGGGAGACTGCTTATCACCCAGGGTGATGGGGAAGTTGTACTGGGAAATCAGGAACTTACACTTGTGGCTCTGTGGGCTGTTACCTAGTGCATGGGAGGCTCCAGGGAGGGCTAGTGTCAGCTCAAGGCCCCTGCAGGCCACTGAGCCACACAAAATGGAGGCCAAAGCTGGAATGTGGTGGAATCGCTTACCTACAATCTCAACACTCAACTTACACCTTTGAAATGAGTCACAAGGCCACAGCCCCAAACCTTCTTTAATTGACAGGCACACGGTTCATTCATGATCCTCACGTGAAGGAAAGTGTTAAGGGCCATTAATGCTTTTCTTTTGGGGAAGAGCAGGGATTACAAAAATATTTTCATGTAGAAATGTAGCTAGCAGCAGCTGCTAAATGAGATGAATCTAAATTACTTACCCATTGAATTCTTTCAGTGAATGATGGGAATATTTTTGGAATTTTGCCTTGTTCCACTTAAAACTCCAGCTTGTTTTGGAAATTGTAAGGAGGATAATACAAATATTTATTTTGATTGACATAAAAAGGGGCATGATTAAAAAACTTAAATATTTATCAAATTATAGAAATGCTGCAAAGCTGAGGTATTATAATGTTGATAAGCAATATTTACAATTTGCATAATGTACAGAGTTCTCTACAAGGTATCTGGGGAGTTTTACAATAAATGGAATATCAGCATAAAACATTGTTTTGAAAAGACAGAGGAGAGGTGAAGGGGATTCAGAGGCACAGTCTTTGAGTTATAAAATGAAAAGGTCACAGGGAGGAAAAGTTCAGCATAGGGGATATAGTCAGTAATATAGTGGCAAATTTGTATGGTGACAGATAGTAACTAGGACTTATTGTGGGGACCATTTCATAATGCATATAAATATCTAATCACTATGTTGTACACCTAAAACTAATACAATATTGTATGCAAATACAATTTAAAAAATCAAATGAAAAAATAAGACAGAAGGGGAGGAAAGAAGGGGATTATGTGAATATATGTAATAAATATAGAATTGATAACCAAGTTTGTTATTCACAAAAGTCATGAGGGTTGATGCAGTAATAGAAGTCAATTCAATTCAGATAGGCTACACATAAGGAATCATTTGGAAGCATTATTTTAAAACGAAGAAAAATAAGAGTTGGCGGTATTCTGGAACATGGGGAGATGCAGATGAAGGAGTACCCTAAGGGCAGGCTGTGTCCTGACCATTGTGAGGCCAGCTGGTGCTGAGTTCACCAACAGCTGGGCTTGAAGCTTCAATGAATGGAACAGAAGAATTATCTTCTAACCAGAGGAAGAATCAGAGAACGATTGTAGCACATTATATTCTGAATTTTAAGAATCTATTTGCCATATGGCATAGTAGCATTTTCCTACCCAGAAGCATCCTGAGAAAAGCAAACTTTAGAACTTTCTTCTTACCAAAACATCAACCCTTGAAATAATACTTCCACATTCCCTAGGAAATGTCTGCGGGATCACTCAAGCATTGAGGGAGGCTACAGCCACTGGTTCTTTCCATGAAACTTTCTCCTTGGGGATGCTCTAAATCTCTTCTTCCGCTTTCCAATTCTCCTATAATTGCTTGACTGCCCTTAAGCTCAGGATTAGATGTTCTGCTTTGATTTGAGAGGACTTTGGGACACATAATGGAACTGAGAATCACAGTTTATGACATTGACATCACACCTATGGGATAATATTCTTTAAATTAAAGAATAAGTATAAATAAATGAATATAAATAAATAAAAGTTCTTTAAAAAGAACTTTTTAAAAAAATACATTGGAGAAGATCTGCAAGTGAGTGGCACTTTGGGGCATTACCAGCATTGTTCATGTTCCAGCTTGGTGGTGCACGGACACCTGGATGGGGGGTAGGGGAGGGAGGCAACTGAGAATATACCCTCTTGGGAGAAATGGCAACATTTAAGCCCTCTTGGATGCCAAGGGAATTGAGATGGTGTAATCCGTCTCAAAGTCACAAGAGAACAATTTTCCCTGGGGTGGAAAATGAATAATTAAGAATAACTTGGTAGTGCTCTTGGTGATGACCTTGATAGGAAAACCACCTGTAGTAAGCGCATCATTTCCACTGTATGGAAAATAACTTCACCTGCTGTTATAAGGGCTCAAAGAAACAAAAGTGCTCCCCGGGAGTTGTTCTGTAAGCTTTTTGTCTGCACCCAAGGAAATTCTATAAATCTTGGTGTTTACTGCCCAGAAGGCTGGTAGTAGCAGCATCTATGGTTTTAGGGCATACCCCCTCTTGCTCTGGAGAGAAATAGTCTAACCTAAGTTCCTTTGCTCAGGAAATGCTCTCATGGTTTACTAACTCGTTATGGTAATTCACAAGTTGTTCCTAAGATTGATACAGAAAACAGCTATACTTGCAGGGTCTATGAAAATTCTCCTATTTTCTTCTCCAGAATCCCTGTTCTCAGATAAATGTTTTCTTTTTCACAGATGTTAGAAGAAACACACTTCAGAGGTGATAAATAAGAGAGAGGGAACCCATCAGACACAACTATGGGTCTTGCTGTGGCCGTCAGCACCGCGCTGGGATCCTGCAGGGTTTCCGTGGGTGTTGCTGTGGCATTTGATTGGCCAAAAGGAAAGAGAAATACAGCTGGAGAAGTGTCGTGTTCACAGGAAGTGGGTGAGAAACAGGTGTGGCAATTTCTCTGTTTAATTAGACGTTTGGCATAAAGTCAGTCGAGGTGCTTTGTGTCCGACTCTGTCTTCTTTATTGGAGCTCCCGAGAACTATTTTAGTGATATTCTGTTTTAAAGCATTTCTGGTATTTTGGGGCCAGACTTGGATACCATGACAGCAAAGATGGAGTTAGAGGATTGTGAGTGAAGAAGGAAAAGGGGCCAAGTGATAAATACAAGTCGGGATCCCCCAGAACCCTCCCCTCCCTGGGACATCACGCCTTGTTAACTTCCTGCCCTTTCTCTGTTCACTCCACAGCCCTGGAGCATGACTAGATGGCAGTTTTGGCCCAAGATCTCATGATATTTGAATGTGTAAATAAAAAGGTAGCCTGGATTTCTAGCAGAGAGCACAGAGCAGGTAGATCTCAATGAGAGTGGCATTAGGAGGACTTGGAGCTACAACCAGAAATAAGCATGATAATGTGAAAAAAACTCTGTGTGTGTGTGTGTGGGGGGGGGGTTTCTCTAGAGAAACAGAGCCAAGAGAATATTATAAAGAATTGGCTCACATAGTTATGGAGGCTGAGAGCCTGACCATCCGTAGCCAGCAAGCTGGAGACCCAGGGGAGTGAAGTCAAGTGAACACCAATGTCCTGCTCAGAGTCAGGGAGGCAGAGAGAGGGAAATCTTTCTAACTCAGCCTTTTGCTCTACTCAGGTGTTCAAGGGATTGAATGAGCCCATTCACGCTGGGGCTGGGGTTGGGGGGGCAGTCTGCTTTACTCAGTTTACTGATGCAAATGTTAATCTCACCCAGAAACACCCTCACAGGCATACCGAGAATAATGTTCAACCAAATATCTGGGCACCCGTGGCTCAGTCAAATTGACATATAAAATTAACAATCACAGAGTGCTTTATTGTATTAACAGAACCAGAACAGAACAAGATCATGTGTATACAGTTTTATCTCTATTGAGTGAGTATGTAGGAAAAACAACATTTTGGCTTAAACTTAGTAATTACGTTCTCTAATTTAAAAAAAGACAGGGGACTTAACTGAGAGATTAGTTTCTTTACTGAAATTCAATAAATAGCTTTCTACAGTCCGCTGATTGACAAGTTTGAGGTGTGTGTGTGTGTGTGTGTGTGTGTGTGTGTGTGTGTGTACACCATATAAGTGAATTTTTTATAGAATTAAGTTAGCTGGGGCTTTAGAGGATTTGCTTAGGTGAAATTTAAGGGAATGCCTTGATTTAAAAAGAAATATTTTTTCTTCTTGTTGGAAAAGTAGCTTGAAACAAGTTCTATTCATTTCCAAAGGTCAGTATTGACCCTCAAGCTTTTTCTCTGGGTGTGCAGGTGAAATGAGTCACAGTTGCCTATTTTTTCCTTAATATTACAAATCATGCTTTTTCCCACTTTGGTATTTCAGAAAAGAATTTTGCTCATCCTGTTGGCAGGCACCTCCTACACTGTGTCTTGTTCAACTTTTGAGAATGTTTCTGAAGAGGCTAATGAAGTTCTCCATCATTAGGTTTCCCTTCTAAGGGCTTGGGAAATAGCACTTTTTAAAGCTATATATGATATAGTCAGTGAAAATTTCATCTTAGAGAAGATGTATGGGCTCAGCTAACATTTAATCATTCTTTTCAATTGGTCCTGTAGGTACATATATCCCAATCTCTATAACATATTTACTTCTCTGCTGCATTTCTTAAAAATAAATAAAAAAAACAAAACTTTTTTTTTCCTTTATGAAGCACACACAGAGAGAAGCTGTTAAATAGCATAATGTCTCATCACAGAGTGGATGTTTTAGGGGACTCGCATCTCAGATCAGGAGAGGGAACATGACCAGCATCTCAGAAGCTCCCCTCATGCTCCCTACCAATAACCATGCTTCTGTTCTCACCAGGATAACCAACATTCTAAATTCTAACACAGTGGAGTAATTTTGTCACCTTTTGTACTTTATACAAACAAAATCACACAAAATGTACTTGGGAACCTGGCTTCTTTTGCTTGTATTATATTCTAGAGATTCTTTCCTGTTGTTGCAGACAACTATAATTTGTTCAAATTTATTGCTACATAATATTCTATGAACATATAACAATGTAGCCACTCTTCTATTGATGTACATTTGCATTGTTCTCAGGTTTTGGCTATTATGAAAAACTCCATTTTGAATATTCTTGGACATGCTCTTTGGTGCACATTTGGATCCATTTTTGTTGGGTCTGTACACAGGAGAGAAGTTTTTGGCTCATGGGATACAGTTATTTCTAAGTTTAGACATAATATCAATTGGTTTTCAAAGTCACTGTAATAATTTACGTATTCTCCAACAGTGTGTGAACATTCCTTATGACTCCACAGCCTAACCAATAATTGGCATTGGTTTCCTGCCTTTGTTCTTTGTTTGTTTGTTATTACTTGTTTGGGGAGTTTAACCCTTTCTGTGGTTGAGTGATGGTATCTCCCTGTGGTGTAATTTGCATTTCTGTGGTGGTTAATGAGTTTAAACATCATTTCATGAGTTTAATGGCCCCGTGAGAGGGAATGCATGCAGGACGTGGGGCAAGAAAGTGAGGGGTGGGAAGAGAGTGTTTGGAGAGGTCCACAGATCAATGTGCTCAGTCTGTTTGCAGCAGTGTTACCAGGAAGGATTGGGGCAGTAGAACATCCAGCCTTTGTCAGCTCTCTCCTGTCTTTTCCGGTGTTCACTATGGGTTACTCCTAAACTCAAAGCATTTTGATCCACTTAATGAATCGCAAGAATTCAGTTGTCAGAAATGGCCAACAATAACTATTTGGAAGTATCAAACAAGAATTACAGTTACTAAGTTATAGGGGGAAATCTGTATGTTGTAGAGCAGATCTTGGCAGCTCACTGTCAGGAACACCCTTGGTTATGCTTCCAAGTGAACTACTGGATGTGTTTTTAATTAGGCATTCATTCTGTCAAAGAAAGAGTTGAGTCATTTCTGTGGGATGGTTCATCACAGTGGTGTTGAAATGCTAGGGACCATTCATGACATACCTCAGAATGCACCTTCCCAATAAATGCTTGTACCTCTTCCTTCCTTGCTATCCTCTCAATAGCCCTGGACAAACAATGTCATGGTTAACTTTAGAGAGTGCCCACCACCCTCCTTCTACTAATATGTGTTTACTTCACATACCAGGTCATTAATTAGGTTTCCCATACCAGCTACCAGGTCATTAATTAGGTTTCAAATCTTTTGTTCAGAACTTCATTTTTCTAGAACCACGTCTGAGTAAAGTTGGGATTTTGGCCTCCATGTGCATCATCTCAATGGTACTTTTAGAGATCATGAACTTGGTGGTGCCACTCTCCAGCTGTGTATACCATGCAGATTTTATAAGCCCACCTGAATTTTACAAATTTTAAAAATGGGGATAATAATAATATTCACTATTCTAGATTCTAGTGAGTTTAAATTAACTCATGTGTGCCACTTCCTGAGAACACTATCTGGTATAGAGCTGACAGTAAATGGGAGGCATTAATCTTTAAGCTGCTGCAACTAACATTATTACTAATCCCATTCTTTTGCAGAGTGCTTTTCTTTTTCTCATTTGGCTCCCTGCATAACTTGGCTTCTAATTTCTAGGAGCGTCAAACTCACTTTGTCCATAGGGGGTTATTAGAGAAAGCAGCAGGTGGTATGTGTGAAGAAGGATGGAGGCAAGAGAGGAGCTGACCATCAAGAACAAGGTAGAAAACAAGATACAGTGAGAGATGAGATTCAGGGTTGGGGAACAGTTGGTGGGAACACAGATTCCGAGAAATTGAAGAGGGACAGAGAAAGGAGTTTGGCTCAGTTAAGACTCATTTATTTAGGCAAAGTTGGCCTGATAATAGATGTCCAGGAGTATTTCTGACTAAAATAAGTCCCGAAGTTGATGCAGATTGAATCTGTCTTCACGGCTACTGCCAGAGTTCAATGCTCAGGCATGTGTGATCATTCTACCACCGATTACATAATTTATTTAATCTTCACAATACCAGAACTGAAGTAGGAATAAAAGCCTTCCTAAATATTAATATATATATATATACATATATATATATATATGTCATCTCAACTAACAATTTCTTTTGGTGCTGGGTGCTGTGGTAGAATTTTGTACACACTCATCTGTTCAACCCTTACAACAGCTTTGTGGGGGAAGACATTGAGGCTCAGGAATGGTCCCACTCTGTCCCACCCACGTACCTATGAGGCAGTGGTTCCCGTGCTTATGAGCTCCCTTGGGAAAGGCCATTGGGCATCTCTTGGAGGGTCACAGGAACCAAGGTCAGAGCATGACTGCACCATGCGCACATCATTCAGACTCTGTGGGCTTTCCATTCTTCCCATATGAAATGTGAGATTTAGGTCTAAGGGTCTTTCAAATTTTAAGTTTTCCTGACCTTGTGAGGACCATTGTGCATTTTCTAGAAAAGTGAGTAATGAGAGAAGAAGGGAGAGAAACAGAAACATGAGGAAGGCTTCACATCTGTCATGACTTTTAAGTTCATTCATTCATTCATTCATTCATTCGTAAAGGCACCAGCCCCATCCCCATTTCTAAGAACACTAATATGTCACCAACAATGTTATATTAGGAAATTCTTTACAAATGTGTATGGGGGGGTATCTAGATGTGTCAGTGATAAATTCTGATTTTTGCTCATGAGAAAAATGAACAATGGTGAAAGGATGAAAGAAAAACACGGTAGGGGTGCTCTCCTTAAGTCGAAACTTGATCTGATTTTGTTAGAAAAAGGAAAACAGGAAAAACATTGATTTTATTACAGTTAATGATAATTTGTCATTAACATAAATTATTAAATGTATTACAATTAACAATAATAGGTAAACTTTCCTATTGATTTAGCAGAACTGAGCTTTCCAAGATAGGAAAAAACTCCCATCTTTCAAATAATTCTCTTGATGATAATATTAATTTTCATTTCATGCACCCAACTGATAGCCTTCAATATTTTAAATTGTCTATTAAATATGTTCCCCAAATCAAATGAACATAAATAACTCTGCAGTTTAAATTAATTGATAATCCATGATTTCTGTTTTTTTATTTCATCTATGTCTTTGGGTTTGATTGAGAAGATTTTAAAAGCAGCATTTCTTTTAGATATTAATGTTATCATTTTAATCTTGTAGATTCAGAACCAATTTATTTTCATGTAAAGCTAATTTAAACTTAATTAAAACCAGATTGTTGCTCTATTCTGTAGTTATTACAGATTCCACTCACTGGCACATATTCTTCAGCGCAGATTTTTTTTTTTCTTTTCTATTTTTATGATTTAAATTTATAACTGTTTTCTAAACTTTATAACAATTTTTCCTGTTTGCAAATAACCTGTAGAAGCCAAAAATAACAAGAGGTCTTTTGCCTTTTCTTTCACTCCAAATATTTCTATGAAAACAGAAATTCCTATTAGTTGAGAGTATCATTAATAATATGTTTTTCCCCCTCCTATAATGTGAGTTCCATGGGCAGCAAAGAGGATAATGTTTGTCAAATGGTAAATTTATATTAATAGATTTCAAATAAGTTGGTCTTTTTTTCTCTTAAAGTCTATAAAGATATTTCTTTCCTTCCTCTTTTCCCCCCACTTCTCCCTCCTTTCCCCTTTGCTCCTTGTGCTCACGAAGGATACATTTTGTTACCCTTCTGTCCTGAGCTCCCCTGGTATTGTTGAATTCAGTTTCCTAATATTTTGTTGAAGATTTTTACATTTTACATTCATCAGGGATATTAACCTGTAATTTATTTTCTTGTGGCATCCTTCTCTGGTTTTGATGACAGGGGAATGCAGGTCTTATAAAATGAGTTCATTCTTCTTCAATTTTTTTTTTTTTTTTTTTTTTTTTAGGAAAGTTTGAGAAGGACTGGGATTCATTTATCTTCAAATGTTTGGTAGAATTTACCACTGAAGTCATCTGGTCCTGAACTTTTGTTTGTTTGGAAGGTTTTGATTAGTGATCAATCTTCTTACTAATAATCAGTCTGTCCAAATTTTCTCTTTCATCATGATTCAGCCTTGGTAGGTGGTATGTATGTATTTTGTATTGATCCACTTCTTCTAGATTGTCCAGTTTGTTGGTGTGTCATTGTTCATAGTAAATTCTTAGGATCTGATACAGCTATAATAATCAAGACTGTGGAATATTGACATGAGGATAAAAAAATAGAAGAGAAGGAATGTCCAGATAGACCCACATATATATGGTTAATTGATTTTAAAGGCACCTGGGTCATTTGAAAGCAAAAATATAGCCTTTTCAATAACTAAAGCTGATACAATGGGTTAACAATTTGGGGAAACAATTAACTAGGCTTCTTACACAGACATACACAATAATTGAGAGGAAAGATAAGTTATGGGCATAAATGTAAAAGACAAAATTTCCAGAGAAAATTATGAGAATAGCTTTGCAATCTGGATATAGGTAAGGATTTCTTAGAACTCAAAAGCATTAATAATTTTTAAAAATCCATAAATTCAACTTTGTCAACATTAAAAACTTTTGTGTTTTCAAAGGCACAACTAACAATAAAAAGGTAAGGCACGTACTTGGAGGAAATATTTATGATGCATAAAATTTAATTATAAAAACTCAATTTAAAAAACTGAACAAAAATGGGCAAAAGATTTAACAAGTTAAAAATATAAGACAGATGACCAAAAATCATATAAAGGAATGTTGAGTAGCATTTATTATCAAGAAAAGACAAATTAAAATCACAATAAGGTACAACTCCACGGCCAACAGAATGGCTTAAAAAAAAATATAAAAAGCTGACAATACCAAGTATTGATTAGGATTAGGAGCTACTGGAACTCCCATTAAGTGCTGGTGAGAATGTAAAATGGTGCAGCCATTTGGGAAAACAGTTTGGCAATTCCTTGCAAAGTTAATCATAAACTTACCAAACAACTCAGCAATTTTATTCCTAGTTTTTAAACCAAAAAGAAATGAAAATATGTCTACTCAGAGTCCTGTACAAAAAAAAATGAAATTGGTGTTAAATTACTCACAGGTCACTAATTCCCTAAATGAGTTGTGTAGCCCTAGTTGTCTTTTTCAATGACTTACCATAAAAAAAATGGACAGAAGACATGAGCAGACAATGACTTGTACTCTTGTCTATTTCTCCCTTTAGATTTGTTAAGATTTGCTTTATATATTGGGTGTGTAAATATTAACAGATGTTACAGCCTTTCGTTGGGTTGACCCCTTTACCATTATATGTGATTATATCATATATGATATCATATATATCATTATATCACATTATATATGTTATATAACAACCTTCTTGTCTCTTATTAAATCTTTGTTGTAAAGTCTATTTTGTCTGATATAATTATGGCTACTCTAACTTCCTTTTGGAATATAATTTTATATCCCTTCACTTTCAGTTTGTGTGTGTCCTTACATCTAAAGTGAGGTTTTTTTGTAGCAAGTACATAGATGGGTCTTATTCTTTTCCCCCAAAAACATTATATTGAGTGAAATAATCCACACACAAAAGAATACTTCCTATATGATTTCATTTATCTGGCATTTTTGAATGGTCAGAACCAAACTACGATGATAAGAATCAAATCAGGAGCTCCTGGGCTTGGGAATGCAGGGCATAGATTAAGAAAAGGCTTGGGGAACTTTTGGGGTGAAAAAAATGTTTTACATTTGATTAGGGAGATAGCTGCCTAGGTGTATATGTATATATCACAATGATGTGCTGCTCAACTCTGAGGGCATCTTTCTTTTTTTTTTTTTTAAAGATTTTATTTATTTATTTGACAGAGAGAAACACAGCAAAGGAGGGAACACAAGCAGGGGGAGTGGGAGAGGGAGAAGCAGGCTTCCCACGGAGCAGGGAGCCCAATGCGGGGCTCAATCCCAGGACCCTGGGATCATGACCTGAGCCGAAGGCAGACGCTTAACGACTGAGCCACCCAGGCGCCCCTGAGGGCATTGTTCTACTTCTGTGTGTCAAAGTAGATGACCATTGCTGTCTCTTCCCTGCCTCCCCACCATTGCTCCATATCATCCGAAGACCCCAGGGCTGGGAGGGGTGTTTCTAGATTATGAATGTGGTACAGTAAGCTTTGTTAATGTTGCCCAAAGTTCCCTCATTTGTAATTTCCTCTGATGTTCCTTCTCTTTCCTTCTCAGACCTTTCATTTGCTACAGACCCAGATGATCAGGAACAGGTCACAAAGGTGAGCAAGGTCTTGGGAATTTTAATAGCTGGGGAGGGTCCCATCCCGGTGATTTGTTGAATGGGGAAAATCACTTATACCTCCTGGTCTTAAACTTCACTTTACTTTCAGGTGATATATTTGTTGTATTATTTTTTTTTTAAGTGGTGACAATGTGAAGGATGATCATTTGTCTTTTCTATTTTCTTTAAATAAAAGTAATCTCTTATTAAAACATATATATATTTGCCAAAAAAATAATCGATCTGTATGTAATTAAAATCTGATTTTATTTTATCTGAATTATGTGCCAATAAAGTTAATAAACATATGTCATGTAGAAAGTAGAGAGAGAAAAAACACCTACCATTGTGTGATTATTTTAGATGACCAATTTTGACATATTTTCTGCATAAATCTAAATGATGAATATTTATTACTTTCTCACTTTAAAAAGTCGTTAAAAACTCTGAATGATTTTCAGATAAATTTCTGGGTGTTCTAGATTATGTGATTATGTTTTCAGCCACTGAGTACTGGGCACTCCACATCTTCTTTCTGCAACCAGACGTGGACAAGCCATGTATATTTTCATCCACCCTTTTGGGGAAAAATAGAATAAGTGGCCAGAAGAAGGGGAGTATTGTTTCTTTTTTATACCTTTGCACTCCTTTCTTATGTCTCTAAAGCCAATGAACAACAACAAAAAGAAAAACCCACTGATCCCTGAACATATTTACATCAGCTCTCTGGTGTACATATAAGAAATATGCCTTCCTGTTGCTGCCATAACCTCAATCTTTCTATTACAAGTATTTCCAAAGATACTTGCGCAATTTTTTTATATCAGCATTTTAATGTTCACCCCCCAAAAAAATTCTTGCTGTCTTTCCCAGGTCTCTAGCTTCATGCATCTTGGGAAAGGAATGTCCCACGGGATGACTGTTTCTACAAACGTTAAAGATGTTCTCCTTACACTTAGGAGGAGAAATATTTTATATATGTTCCTGGTTGCTGGCTGAGGACCCACAGGAATTGCTCCTTTATTCACTTTGCTGAAATGACAGCAGTAACAACAAAAAACTTTGGGTTCTGTCTTGATTTACCCTTAAGATAAATTCATGACTTATCATTGATCTGAGTGAGGTTATATAAAATTTAGGCCAATGAAAATTAACATATGAAATAATGGAGACACCAAACAACAGCTCATTGAAACATAAGTGAGAGTTATGAATACAAGTCAACTCTGTGTTGACAAATATGATGAGTACAATGTCAGGCCTTACAAGGCTTGCAGGAGGGTTTGAAACCTGATACTAAACCGGTAAACTAACTAACTTAATTTTCGATACTAAACAACTAATTTAATTTTTGTTCAAGAATTGTCCATAGAAAGCATCTGTGTTTTGAATTTCACAGACTCCATAAATAGAATTCCTTTGTGCTTAACTCTGGATAAGCATCTTTAGTGCTCAGGAACACACATTTGTTACAAGGTTGTTTATTTCTGCTCTGTGTTCTGAATTTCTGACTTTGGTGATTTTGCTTAAGGGAACTGCATTAGCATGAACATGGCTTGTGATGTAAAAGACAGGATTTAGACTTGCTTGAAAAATAGGCTCTGCATGATGGATTTTCTAGGTTGATAAGGAAAGCAGCAGGAGTATATCACTGTAATAACAAACTTAGTGCTTTGGAATAAGATAAACACGATGCTTAATTTACCAATGCTATGATAAAAATGTATTTTATCTAATCACATTTTGCAACATTATATTCTCAATAGATATATACTTTCAGTATCAGGAACATTAATACATACAATTCCTTTCTTCTTTTCTTTTTTCTTTTTTTTTTCATTTAGCAAAGTATTCTCTTCTGGAAGATACATTTTCTTCTTCATAATTTCTGATAAATAGATGTATTCCTAAATTCTTTGATGCATATCTATACGTTCTCTAACTCAGAGCTAATTAGCTCTTCTTAGCCAGTGATACTACAGGAATTTTTTTTAAAGATTTTATTTACTTATTTGAGAGAGAAAGAGTGAGTGAGAGGGAGAGGGAGAGAGAATCTGAAGCAGACTCCGCACTGAGCACAGAGCCCAACACGGGGCTCAGTCCCACAACTGCAAGATCATGACCTGAGCCGAAACCAAGCATTGGATGCTTAACCTACTGAGCCACCCAGGTGCCCCAAAACTGCAGGAAATTATATTGGGAGTGTGTTCCCCAGTCGTGTTCTACTTCTTGTGTCTCACTTAACCCCTTGATTGGCATTCCAGTCTCATAGATCTTTCTCTTAGTTTTTTGGTCAAATTTTTTACACACTTGCAAATTTTCTGTCTTACCTCATGGAACAGTGCAATAACACAAGAGGAAATATTTCAAAGTTGTAAAACTTTGAGAAACAGTTCTATCAACCAAGATTTTAAACTCTAGCTAACTTCAGTTATAATATTCATGAAAATGTTAATGACTATTAAATGCCTTTGTGTTGCTTACTTATTTTTCTCTGAGTGTAAGTCACAATCTTATTCAAAATAATTAAATATAGGATGAGATATAGCTCATAAACATTGTGCTTCATAATAGTCACAAAAGAATTAGGATCTCTAAATAACTAAATGATATGTCACAGTTATTCAGAAATACCACAAAATATGTAGTAAATTAATAAAAGCATATGAAGTGTTGGCAGGGGCATGGGGGCTGACCAGAAAAAAAAAATGGTGCAAATTTTGGATATTACAAGAAAAGTTGAAGGTTAGCAGTGTGGTAAATCAAATAATGGTCCTTGAAGATATTCACATTGTAATTCCCAAAACCTGACTGGGAATTAAGGTAGCTGGTGGAATTAAGTTTGCTAATTGGCTGACCTTAAGATAGAGAGATGATCCTGGGTTTTCTGGGCAGGCCCAGTATAATCACAAAAGTCTTTCATGTGAATGAAAGAGGCAGAAAGAGAGGTGGGAGAAATGGAATTTGAGTACTTGTCTTTCTGCTGCTGGCTTTGAAGATCGAAGGAGGCAGGGAGATGAGATGATGGAGACCTCTACCAGCTGGGAAAGGTAAAGAAATGGATCATCCCCTTGACTCTCCAAAAAATGAATATAGCCCTGCTGACACCTTGATTATAGCCCAGAGGGACCCATGTTGGATTTCTGATTTAAAGAACTGTAAGATAATAACTTTGGGTTGATGTAAGCCATTACATTTGTGGTAATTTATTACAATAGCAATAGAAACCAGGGCAGTCAGAGTGGGAAAATAAACTTTAAGGGGACTAGTATTAAATAAAATGTATGCAATAGCCAAAATTTGTGTTAGGAAAATTTTCATAAAACTTGTTAGAGTTCTACAGGTATTTATTCTGAACACGACAGAGAATTGAAGACTTAAGTTTGATGTTACTTTGCCTAAAGAAAATAGGTTTAAGGTTTAAAGAGCAGTCAATAGACAAATAGCTAACTTGTTTTAAAACAATTTATTTTACATATGGCTCTCTCTCTGTCAGCATCCAGTTGCTGAAACATTTCAACCACATTCTTTATGAGGTTTTGAAAATCTGAGCCTTAAACTCTAAAGATGATAGCGTTAGAAAAAGTGTGACGAAGTATGGGCAAAGAGTAACCTAGTCATGCTGTGGCCATGTGAAAAATTAATGGAATTATTCATACCAAATTCCACTTAGCTAACCATGTGACAAGTAAAAGCAAGGAAGATTAAATTTTAGATGTGGTTTTAACATTCAAGTCCAGATGGTTTCAGCGGATCTCTACCTAATCATGTAATTTTGCTTCATCAAATTCTAGCTGCTCCTTGAAAATCATCTTTGTGCAGAAAAAAAAGTTTTATATCATATAATTGAACTATCACTTTATTCCAATGAATTGTCAGTAGGATGGTGTTGAGGTTTTGTAGTGCATCAAGAGGTGTGCCATGATGTATAGAATCATTGATAATATTTAAGGAAAACAGACTCTGCCATTAGGCAGTAACACAAATATAATTGCATTGCACAATGGCTGAGTTATGTCAAGAAATACAGCCCTGAAGTCAAATGTTTGTGGGGTCATTTGGGCTATTTCACAGCGATCCCATTGCTAGCCCAAGTCAGCCACCTCAAATTCTTCCAAGAATAATTTTACTCTCAACACTGCTAACTGCCCTGAGACCTGGCAGCAACTCTGTCCCATCCTCACTCAATTTGTGGTGGGACCCTTTTCCAAGCTCAGACCATTAATCTGCAAAATGACCTTGGGTTGCTTTTCAAAGCAATTTAATGGACTGATCCAGTCTTGCTTGTAGCAAGCTTTTATCTACATCTCTCCCTTCTCCTAACCCTGCACATAAAAGCGAACCCTACGGACTCTTCCCTTGGAGGTAGGAGACAAGCTCGAGGAGAGACCGCGGATGAGCATTTAAGGTTTGAAACCTTTTCCTTTTTTTTTTTTTCTCAGCTGAATATATATGCCTGTTTGTATTGAGCCTGCCTTAGGTCATAAAATGTAAAAAAGGAAACAAAAAATACTTTAAAGACAATGTTGTCTTTTCATTGGCAGATGGCAAGAGATGCGGTCTGAAGCAGAAAGCAAAGTGGAGCCAGTGTTCTTATCTCTTCATTCTGGAGAAAAACAAATGGGATCTGTTTTTGTTATTTGCTCATTGTTGGGGGGAACAAGGTGTCATTTGCTTGTTTCTTTATTTGTTTGTGGCGAAGGCCAGTTTGGAAACATCAGAAGTTGACCAAGCTTGGGCTTGTTCAAAGTTCTGTAATTGGATCATCTTTGGTAAAACTGTTTGCTCTGAAAATGGCATCTTGGGCTGATGGATGGTGGTGGAGGAATGGACTTGCCTCTGTCAGTTATGTTCCATGTTTCTGAGTTACACGTTTCCTGTAACATTTTCTCCCTGTAATGTTTTGAAGAAAGTTTCTGAAGAATTGGCAGCCAAGCCATCTCTGTTGAGTCATGCCTATGACTACAGTTGGAATTGTGTTCACTAATGAGATTTTCTCACTTTTGAGCCAGTTTTGGTCATTGTAAAAACTTTGGTAGCTTTCGAAATGGTCAAAACTTGATCAACCAAGAATAAATGGAACTCTGGTTACATATGGTTCATCTGAGATACTTAATAACAATTAAATAAAAACACTGGCAATGTTTTCCCCACTCCAGTGAATAAGATTAAGTCCTCCTGTCATGGGATGACCGTTATCCTTCCTCTCTGTGTTGGTGTTACCGTGAGACCCGCCAGCAGGTTGGGACGTGGTGTGTTCCACCATAGTGAACAGGGTCCATCCCTTCAATCACTGCTCTTACCGGAGGTATTTTTTAAAGACATAGGGGTCAATTGTGAATTCTTTCCTGCTTCATAGGAAGCCAGTTCAAATGCCAGATATCAGACATTGAAAGGCTTGACTGAATTCTGGGTAAAAACCAAACAAATCAAACAATTTTAAGAGGGGAGGGCTGCATTCAGAACAATTTTAGGGGAGTAATTGCCATTCTGAGCTTACTGGTTGGTGATTCACTGGTCTGAATTAGAAAAGCATTTCTGCTAAAGACATTTTAGTCATCTGTGGACACTGTCGAGGAAGACTGAGGTGGTCAGAGGTCCCTTGGGAAGGGGACAGTGGCTCACTGTGACACACTGAGGTGCTTTACATGGGAGACTTCAGAAATAAAAGGTTATCATTCATTTAAAAATATTTCTTGCATACCTAAATAATCTATCTGTAACCCTCCTGTGACTCTGAAGACTTTCCTAACCTAACACACACACACACACACACACACACACACAGAGAATAGTATCATTTTATGCATGTTTAAACTTTGCATAGGTGGTAGGGTCCTATTTACCTCACTCCACAACTTTCTTCTTATTCTAAATAATGTATCATCATGCTGTATCCATGTTAACAAAAGAATGTACTTTCTTCTTTTTAACTGCTATGTAGTAGTCCATTTTCACATGTTTATATGAGGGTGCAAGTGTGCATATGTGTTTACCTGTGTAAGTACTTATGTTTGTCTATGAGTGTACTGTTTTATGCAGTGGTCCTGACTCAATCAATGAAGTATACCATGAAGCGCTTTTAATTTCCCCACACTGTCTTCACATATATTAGTCGAATTTCCTTTTCTCATCCTGTGATATTTCCTGCACATTCCATAATTTCTGGCCAATTTTACAAGTTGAGATTCAGTTTGACACTTCAATAAAATATTAAATTTAATTCTCACTCCTTTCCCATGACCAAATAGAATTTTTTTCCCTAAAATGCAAGGCTCGTACAACATTAAAAATAATATCCAAGGCACTTCGCCATTTTAATAGACCTAAGCAAGAAAACATGATCATATCAGTGGATGCAAAAAAATTATTGGACAAAATCTCATATCCCTTCATGATAAAAAAAACCTCTCAGTAAATTCAGTGTAGACAAAACTTAATAAGGCTAATAAAAAGACATCTACAAAAAGTTACAACTAAAATCCTCTGCGATGGTGAGTGACTCAATTCTTTCTCCCGATGATCGAGAATAAGCAGTGTTGTTCTTTCTCACTGCTTGCATGAAACATAATACTGGAATTGCTAGCTAGTGCAATAAAGAAAGGTAAAGAAATAAAAATTGCAAAGAATGAAATAAAACATAATTTTCTGCATATAGAATCTAAAACAATCTACCAAAAAATTCCTGACACTAACAAGCAATTTAACAAAGTTGCAGGATACAAGATCAATGTTTTAAAAATCCAATCATATCTCAATATACTTGCACTTTACAATTAGAATTTTAAATTAAAAGGAATGCCACTTAAAATAGAATATTAAAAATGAAATACATCATTAATAAAATAAGTACAGAAATCAGAAATCAAATAAGACCTGAAATCTGTCAAGATATTCTGGGGTCATGGTTTGGAAGACTAAATGCTATTAGGATACTAATCTTCTCTACCTAATTTATTGCTTCAGTGAAATTCCATTCAAAATCCTGGCAAGACTATTTGTAGATATTCAAAAGCTGATTCTAAAATAATGGACAGGCACAGGTGGCCAAAACAGTGATGGAAAAAAGAAAAAGACGGTGGAGGACTTGTACTACTAGATTTCCAGACTTACTTTAAATCTATGACAATTAAGGGGCGCCTGGGTGGCCAGTTGGTTAAGCATCTGCCTTTGGCTCAGGTCACAATCCTGGGGTCCTGGGATGGAACCCCGCATCGGGCTCCCTGCTCAGTGTAGATCCTGTTTCCTCCCTCTCCCTCTGCCACTCCCTCTGCTTGTGCTCTCGCTCTCTGTCAAATAAATAAATAAAATATTAAAAAATATTTTAAAAAATAAAGCCATGACAATTAAGACATTATGTTAATGGCAAAAAGATTCACACATAGATCGAGGGACAGAATAGAAAGTCTAAAAATAAACCCACAATATGTAGTCATCTCATTTTGACAAAGGTTCAAAAATATTCGATGGAGAAAGATACTCCTTTCAACAGAAGTTGTTGGAACAAGAAGATGTGTATATGCGATGAAATAAACATCCATACGTACCTCACATTGTATATAAAATTTAGCTGTAAATGGATTATAGGCCTTAATGTACAATGTTAATCTATAAAACCATTAGAAGAAAATATAGGAAAAAATCTGCTCACCTTGGCTTTTGTGTGAGTTTTCAGGTACATGAGAAAATGACTTATAAAAGAAAATGCTGATAAATTGCACAGATAATGTTAACAAGATTAAAAGAAAAGCCAGAGTGGGAGAAAATATTTCCAAATCGCATAGCGTATGAAAGATTTTTATTCACTCTATATGTATAGCGGCAATAATTCCCCATGTAGAAATATTTTTCTGTAATTGTATGTTTACAGTAACCTGTCTGGCAGAGGGTAGAACACTTACAGAGGTGGGGGAAGTAAAAAAGAACTATGAGAAAAGAGCTCTTTTTCTGAAAACCCCATAGATAGAGAAAATACGAAATAGTTTATGCACAAGTTCTGTTATATTGCAAATTCCTATGATGCACATACTTTTAATATATGGTTTCACCGACCTTGGTTTGCTATATTTTTAGCAACATGTTGGTTGCTTCACTAAACAACTCAGGGGAAAGGATTAGGACCAGAGAATGCATGGCTTTGTCTGTTAGGCAAAGACTTTAATTTTAATAGTTGAGCACAATGGGGTGTCTTTGAGAGTTTAGAGCAGTGGAGAAAAATGACACAGAGATGTCAGGAGAAGAGTCATCTAGCTAGAAAATAGGACAGACTGAAGAAGGTGGAGACTGAGAGGTAGATATCAGGGCATTCAGACCACATGGCAACTTGAGTCTTTTTAGTCCAGATTCTTAACACAAAATTCCTGATTCAAAAGAGGAAGCTCAGTATTGTGGAGATAGCTCGTCACTAGGGATTTTGATAGATTTTTTTGCAAGTTTTTGTCAAACTCAGAAAAGTAAGTTAGCAAACATACCAGAGGAGAAGTGAGTTAAGTAGAATTTCCTAGACTGTTCCCTGAAGGGTTTATAAGCTTTTGAGGATGCTCCTCTGTAAAGGTCATGGTCGTAAACATGGTCATATACTACTTTCTGTTTGAAGTATTAATTTCTTAACAATGTAAATCTCAAAGACTTCAACAGTAACTGATATATTCTGTTTTCTAATAATTTTAGAGAGTGAACAATTTATTCTTTTCTTTTGGTCATGGTAGCATATTTTGAAAGATATGAATAGGAGAGGAAAACACAAAAGCTACGGGGGGGAAAAGGAAGGGAAAAGAAAAATGGAGATAAGAAATTGATGTAATATGGGAGGCTGGGAATTGTGCTCACACAAGTTCACACACGTATGGAAACCCTGTTCTCCAATTGATAAAGGAGGTGCTCCTTCTGTAACTGGAAGAGAAGCAACCACCATTGAAGGGAAAATAGAATTGCAGTTGACATTGGCATGGTGTATAGTAAATGCATAAGGCATAGCAGTTTCCCCTTCCTAAGAGAGAGTTTGTGTGGGAAAGTGACTATCCTATATAATAATGAACAGAAGTTAGCCTTAGATATGACAACTTGAAATATAGTACTCAGCACTTTATCAGAGAAAGGGATGGGAATATAATGGAAAGATGCACTCATGCAATAAATGAATGTAAAGAAAACCTTGCAGTGTGTGAAGTTTTTATTCACCTGACTGGTTTCTTCCTTCCAGATCAATGGGTTGACTTTTGGACTCCTGAAGAGCTATTTTAAATGTTATAGATCAAATCTTCAAAAATTCCCAAATTCTGCTTGGTTTCAAATTCATTCATTGCAGTTTTATTATCATGTATCAGATTCTTATATTGGGAAATATTGTCACCCTAAAGTTGATAAATTGATGATCTAATTTTGTGAGGGTGTCTAGATACTACTTTGCAGAGCAGACCATGTTTTTCTCAATTTTCACTGATATAATATTTCCCAATATTTACAAAGGAAACATATTTCTGAAGAATAAAGTTGCCAAACTATGAACCATCTATTTTTGTAAATAAAGCTTTCCAGGGGGAAGCAGGTGAGGTAGGGTGGTTATTCACATGCAGGGTGGAATCCTGACTTCATTTGAAATTGGGATATTTTGTTTATTGTGGATTTTTCCATTAATTTTGGTTTTAAAGATATTGTATCAAATATTCTTAATCTTGATTGCTCAGTTTTTGGACCCCCTCCTCTCCTTAAAGTTTGCATCTGAGACAAATGCCTCACTAATCTTACCTTAGTACATGACATGTGGATGTTTGCAGATGTACACGGGTGTGTGCATGTGTGTACATGTGGTGGGTGGAGAGAGAAAGTGAGGGATGCACAGAGAAACATACTGCTTGATGCTATTCTTTCCTGTTGAGTGGCTAGGGACAATTCTGATTACATGCTTAACGGTGTTTAGGAATATGGTCATGGATCAAGGGTAATACAAATGATACGTATTCAGGCTGGGTATTCTCTTTTGGCCTGGGCCACCAATTTTTGTAAGTATATGAAGTGGTTCTGAGATCACCTAAGCAATCTTTTGAACTCACGGGTCTGGAGCCAATGAGCTCCAGGTGGCTTATGCTTAGCTCACACTGGAGCAGAAAGCTGCAGACTGTCTTCTTCATTGAGAAACTTCTAGTCTCCACCTTACAGAACCCACAAGCAGGAATAGTCAGGGGCTCGAGAGTTATGATGAACGACCTCATTCAAAAATAATGCTCAGTTTTGAAGATTATTGTGACTATGGATACTACATCTAGAGATTGTACTCATCAAACTCACAGCATGGTTTTAGATGTCGTTGGCTAATTTATTAAGCACACCAGAAGAGAAGTGCACAAGCACTGTTACCTCATCAGCAATGTGTGCACTCATAAAAATTTTCTAATGGAGTCAGGATTAGTGGATAACAAAGGATCTGGACTTTACTTTTTTTTGTCATCGACAAGCTGCTTCATAGTGGGGAAATAAAGTCACCTCAACCAAATAGGAAGAAGCAAAGCAAAGGTTACTTATTTAGAGCAAACTACCACAAGGGCATCAGCTACCATAACTCGTGTTTTGGCAGAGACTCAGAGGCAGGCAGAGATTCATAGAGGAAAAACGGCAAGCCTTCAGTTATGCTCTGATTCGGGCTGGTGGCACGGGGAAGCTGTAGGCAGGCTAACTAGAAGGGGACATCCCAGGCTAGGAGTGTGTATTTGGCTTTCTCTGGTTGGTCCTAACTTGGCATTGGGGTCAAAAATCAGGGAAGCTGTCAGTTAGTAATTAGATAAACAGGAAGAGGTGATATGGGGAGAATGAAGGGATGTGGAGAGAAACAGGCTGAGAAAGTGGAGGGACATTCCGGTGGAGTCAACACTTGTTCAAGGCATAAGAATAAACCAGAGCTCCTCTCCCTGTCCTATAGCCTTCCTGGGTCCACCCTGAACAAAGCCCGGCCACCTTGCCATGTAGGACCCGACACTACCCCATGATGGAGAACACCTGTGTGTGTGTGTGTGTGTGTGTGTGTGGAGGGGGAAGAAGGTTAGTGCCTGCAAACAGTGAGCTGCAGGTCCTACATGACTTGAGGATCTGCCGCAGATGATGGCAGGTGTGGGCACAGTTTCGAAGTGCAGAATACTACACACATGCGCACACACGCGCACACACACACACACACACACGAGGTCTTCTGTGTTTCTCCCAGAAGCCGATGTGAACTTAGTTTGAAGAGGTTCACTTGTGTTCAGAACAACCTGGTGCTCTAAGCTCGGCTTTTCTTTTGTGCTCATCTGCTTTTAAAGAAATGCACTGAATTTTTATGTTTTTCTTTTTTTATATAATTTTTATTGTTATGTTAATCACCATATTTACATCATTAGTTTTTGATGTAGTGTTCCATGATTCATTGTTTGTGCATAACACCCAGTGCTCCATGCCGAACGTGCCCTCTTTAATACCCATCACCAGGCTAGCCCATCCCCCTCCCCTCCTCCCCTCTAGAACCCTCAGTTTGTTTTTCAGAGTCCATCATCTCTCATGGTTCGTCTCCCCCTCCAACTTACTCCCCTTCATTCTTCCCCTCCTGCTATCTTCTTCTTTTTCTTTTTTCTTAACATATGTTGCATTATTTGTTTCAGAAAGACAGATCTGTGATTCAACAGTCTTGCTCAATTCACAGCGCTCACCATAGCACATACCCTACCCAATGACTATCACCCAGCCACCCCTTCCCTCCCACCCCCCACCACTCCAGCAACCCTCAGTTTGTTTCCTGAGATTAAGAATTCCTCATATCAGTGAGGTCATATGATACATGTCTTTCTCTGACTGACTTATTTCACTCAGCATAACACCCTCCAGTTCCATCCACGTCGTTGCAAATGGCAAGATCTCATTCCTTTTGATGGCTGCATAATATTGCATCGTGTATATATACCACTTCTTCTTTATCCATTCATCTGTCGATGGATATCTTGGCTCTTTCCACAGTTTGGCTATTGTGGACATTGCTGCTATAAACATTGGGGTGCACGTACCCCTTCGGATCCCTACATTTGTATCTTTGTGGTAAATACCCAGTAGTGCAATTGCTGGATCTTTGGTAGCTCTATTTTCAACTGTTTGAGGAACCTCCATACTGTTTTCCAGAGGGGTTGCACCAGCTTGCATTCCCAACAACAGTGTAGGAGGGTTCCCCTTTCTCCGCATCCCTGCCAACGTCTGTTGTTTCCTGACTTGTTCATTCTAGCCATTCTGACTGGTGTAAGTTGGCATCTCATTGAGGTTTTGATTTGGATTTCCCTGATGCCGAGTGATGTTGAGCACTTTTTCATGTGCCTGTTGGCCATTTGGATGTCTTCTTTGGGAAAATGTCTGTTCATGTCTTCTGCCCATTGCTTGATTGGATTATTTATTCTTTGGATGTTGAGTTGGTAAGTTCTTTATAGAATTTGGATACTAGCCCTTTATCTGATAGGTCATTTGCAAATATCTTCTCCCATTCTGTCGGTTGTCTTTTGGTCTTGTGGACTGTTTCTTTTGCTGTGCAAAAGCTTTTTATCTTGATGAAATCCCAATAGTTCATTTTTGCCCTTGCTTCCCTTGCTTTGGCAATGTTTCTAGGAAGAAGTTGCTGCGGCTGAGGTCGAAGAGGTTGCTGCCTGTGTTCTCCTTTAGGATTTTGATGGACTCCTGTCTCACGTTTAGGTCTTTCAACCATTTGGAGTCCATTTTTGTGTGTGGTGTAAGGAAATGGTCCAGTTTCATTCTTCTGCATGTGGCTGTCCAATTTTCCCAACACCATTTGTTGAAGAGACTGTCTTTTTTCCATTGGACATTCTTTCCTGCTTTGTCAAAGATGATTTGACCATAGAGTTGAGGGTCCATTTCTGGGCTCTCTATTCTGTTCCATTGATCTATGTGTCTGTTTTTGTGCCAGTACCATACTGTCTTGATGGTGACAGCTTTGTAATAGAGCTGGAAGTTCGGAATTGTGATGCCGCCAGCTTTGCTTTTCTTTTTCAAGATTCCTCTGGCTATTCGGGGTCTCTTCTGGTTCCATACAAATTTTAGGAGTATTTGTTCCATTTCTTTGAAAAAAGTGGATGGTATTTTGATGGGGATTGCATTGAATGTGTAGATTGCTCTAGCTAGCATTGACATCTTCACAATGTTGGTTCTTCCAATCCATGAGCATGGAATGTTTTTCCATTTCTTTGTGTCTTCTTCTGTTTCTTTCATGAGTATTTTATAGTTTTCTGAGTACAGATCCTTTGCCTCTTTGGTTAAATTTATTCCTAGGTATCTTATGGTTTTGGGTGCAATTGTAAATGGGATCAACTCCTTGATTTGTCTGTCTTCTGTCTTGTTGTTGGTGTATAGGAATGCGACTGATTTCTGTGCATTGATTTTATATCCTGCCACTTTACTGAATTCCTGTATGAGTTCTAGCAGTTTCAGGGTGCAGTCTTTTGGGTTTTCCACATACAGTATCATATCATCTGCAAAGAGTGAGAGTTTGACTTCCTCTTTGCCGATTTGGATGCCTTTGATTTCTTTTTGTTGTCTGATTGCTGTGGCTAGGACTTCTAACACTATGTTGAATAGCAGTGGTGAGAGTGGACATCCTTGTCGCATTCCTGACCTTAGGGGGAAAGCTCTCAGCTTTTCCCATTGAGAATGATACTCGCTGTAGGTTTTTCATAGATGGCTTTTATGACATTGAGGTATGTACCCTCTATCCCTATACTCTGAAGAGTTTTGATCAAGAAAGGATGCTGTACTTTGTCAAATGCTTTTTCTGCATCTATTGAGAGGATCATAGGATTCTTGTTCTTTCTTTTGTTAATGTATTGTATCACGTTGATTGATTTGCGGATGTTGAACCAGCCTTGCAGCCCAGGGATAAATCCCACTTGGTCGTGGTGAATAATCCTTTTAATGTACTGTTGGATACTATTGGCTAGTATTTTGGTGAGAATTTTTGCATCCATGTTCATCAAGGATATTGGTCTGTAATTCTCCTATTTGATGGGGTCTTTGTCTGGTTTTGGGATCAAGGTAATGCTGGCCTCATACAATGAGTTTGGAAGTTTTCCTTCCATTTCTATTTTTTGGAACAGTTTCAGGAGAATAGGAATTAATTCTTCTTTAAATGTTTGGTAGAATTCCCCTGGGAAGCCATCTGGCCGTGGGCTTTTGTTTCTTGGGAGATTTTTGATGACTGCTTCAATTTCCTTAGTGGCTATAGGTCTGTTCAGGTTTTCTATTTCTTCCTGGTTCAATTTTGGTAGTCGATACATCTCTAGGAATGCACCCATTTCTTCCAGGTTGTCTAATTTGCTGGCATAGAGTTGCTCATAATATGTTCTTATAATTGTTTGTATTTCTTTGGTGTTGGTTGTGATCTCTCCTCTTTCATTCATGATTTGTGGATTTGGGTCCTTTCTCTTTTCTTTTTGATAAGTCTGGCCAGGGGTTTATCAATCTTGTTAATTCTTTCAAAGAACCAGCTCCTAGGTTCGTTGATCTGTTCTACTGTTCTTTTGGTTTCTAGTTCATTGATTTTTGCTCTGATCTTTATTATTTTCTTCTCCTGCTGGGTTTAGGCTTTATTTGCTGTTCTTTCTCTAGCTCCTTTAGGTGTAGGGCTAGGTTGTGTATTTGAGACCTTTCTTGTTTCTTGAGAAAGGCTTGTATTGCTCTATACTTTCCTCTCAGGACTGCCTTTGCTGTATTCCAAAGATGTTGAACAGTTGTGTTTTCATTTTCATTGGTTTCCATGAATTTTTTCAATTCTTCTTTAATTTCCTGGTTGACCCATTCATTCTTTAGTAGGATGCTCTTTAGCCTCCATGTATTTGAGTTCTTTCTGACTTTCCTCTTGTGATTGAGTTCTAGTATCAAAGCATTGTGGTCTGAAAATATGCAGGGAATGATCCCAATCTTTTGGTACCGGTTGAGACCTGATTTGTGACCTAGGATGTGATCAATTCTGGAGAATGTTCCATGGGCACTAGAGAAGAATGTGTATTCCGTTACTTTGGGATGGAATGTTCTGAATATGTCTGTGAAGTCCATTTGGTCCAGTGTGTCATTTAAAGTCTTTATTTCCTTGTTGATCTTTTGCTTAGATGATCTGTCCATTTCAGTCAGGGGGGTGTTAAAGTTCCCCACTATTATTGTATTTTTGTCAATGTGTTTCTTCGCTTTTGTTATTAATTGCCTTATATAATTGGCTGCTCCCATGTTAGAGGCATAGGTATTTACAATTGTTAGATCTTCTTGTTGGATAGACCCTTTAAGTGGGATATAGTGTCCTTCTTCATCTCTTACTACAGTCTTTGGTTTAAAATCTAATTTGTCTGATATAAGGATTGTCACCCCAGCTTTCTTTTGGTGTCCATTAGCATGGTAAATGGTTTTCCACCCCCTCACTTTCAATGTGGGGGTGTCTTTGGGTCCAAAATGAGTCTCTTGCAGACAGCATATTGATGGATCTTGTTTTTTAATCCAATCTGATAGCCTGTGTCTTTTGATTGGGGCATTTAGCCCATTTACATTCAGGGTAACTATTGACAGGTATGAATTTAGTGCCATTGTATTGCCTGTAAGGTGACTGTTACTTTATATTGTCTGTGTTCTTTTCTGATCTATGCTGCTTTTAGGCTCTCTCTTTGCCTAGAGACCCCTTTCAGTGTTTCTTGGAGGGCTGGTTTCGTGTTTGCAAATTCCTTTAGTTTTTGTTTGTCCTGGAAGCTTTTTATCTCTCCTTCAATTTTCAATGAGAGCCTAGCTGGATATAGTATTCTTGGCTGCATATTTTTCTCGTTTAGTGCTCTGAAGATATCTTGCCAGTCCTTTCTGTCCTGCAAGGTCTCCGTGGATAGGTCTGTTGCCAAACTAATATTTCTACCATTGTAGGTTACATATCTCTTCTCCTGAGCTGCTTTCAGGATTTTCTCTTTGTCTCTGAGACTTGTAAGTTTTACTATTAGATGTCGGGGTGTTGACCTATTATTATTGAGTTTGAGAGGGGTTCTCTGTGCCTCCTGGATTTTGATGCCTGTGTCCTTCCTCACATTAGGGAAGTTCTCTGCTATTATTTGCTCCAATATACCTTCTGCCCCTCTCTCTCTTTCTTCTTCTTCTGGGATCCCTATTATTCTAATGTTGTTTCATCTTATTGTATCGCTTATCTCTCGAATTCTGCCCTCGTGATCCTGTAGTTGTTTCTCTCTCTTTTTTCAGCCTCTTTACTTTCCATCATTTGGTCTTCTGTATCACTGATTCTCTCGTCTGCCTCATTTATCCTAGCAGTTAGTGCCCCCATTTTTGATTGCACCTCATCAGTAGCCTTTTTGATTTTGACTTGGTTAGATTTTAGTTCTTTTATTTCTCGAGAAAGTGTTTCTCTAATAACTTCCACGCTTTTTTCAAGCCCAGCTAGTATGTTTAGAGTCATGATTCTGAACTCTAGGTCTGACATCATACTAATGTCCGTATTGAGTAGGTCCCTGGCTGACGGTACTACCTCTTGTTCTTTATGCTGAGGTGATATTTTTCGTCTTGTCATTTTGTCCAGAGGAGAATAGGTGAATGAGAGAACAAAATGCCAACAGGTTAACAACGTCCTCAGCAAATATACTGTATACAAATCAGAAAGGACCTGAAACCAGGGGAAAAGAAAGGGAAAGAAAGAGAAAAAAAAAAAGAAAAAAAAAGATAAAAACAAAAACAGAACAATAGAAAAAAAGCAGAATAGGATCAAATATGATCAGGCTAGTGAATAGATCAGTGCCACACACTAGATTTTCGGCATATTTTGGTTTGTTAGAAAAAAGTGCCTCCTAAATTTTTAAAGGAAGAAAGACATATGTACAAAATAAGGGTTGATACAATGAAGGGATGGAAGATGACTGTAAAGATGAAAACTATAAAAGATTTTATAAATGGAATTGATAAGATAAGTTGTTTGAAAAAAGAAAGAAGAAGATTTAAAAAAAAAAGAAAAAAGGGAGAGAATGTGATCAGGCAGGAGACTAGAACAAAGCCATACACTAGTGATTTAGGGTATATTTTGATCTGTTAGAAGAAACTGTATCTCAAAATTTTAAAGAGAGAACAAAATATATATATATGCCAAAAATAAGGATAACTACTATGAAGGGATAAAATATGACACTAAAAATGAAAAATAAAAATGTTTTTTTAATTAACAAAGGGATTGATAAGATGTTGGTTGAAAAAGGGAAAAAGAAAAATTCAAAAAAAACAGTTAAAAAAATTAACTTTGATGAACTAATGAATCATGGTAAAAAAAAGCCATGAATTTTATGTGCAGTATTCCCCTAGCGCTGGAGTTCTCCCGTTCTCCTTGATCGGTAAACTTGGTCTTGGCTTGCTGGCTGTTCGTGCTGATCTTCTGGGGGAGGGGCCTGTTGCTATGGTTCCCAAATGTCTTTGCCGGAGGCGGAATTGCCCCGCCCTTGTCGGTCCGGGCTAAGCAAGCTGCTCGGGTTTGCTCTCAGGAGCTTTTGTTCCCTGCAAGCTGTCGGTACAGCTTTGGAGGACCAGGGCGAAAATGGTGGCCCCCCAATCTCTGCCCAGAGGAGCTGAGAACTCGGGGCCCCGCTCTTCAGTGCGCCCCCAGAGAAAAGCAGTCTCTCCCGTGTCCCCGGTCTCCGGCTGCACTACATGCTCACCCGGCCTGTGACCGAGCGTTTCTATCTCTGGCACCCGACCCCGTGTGGAGTCTCCAAACCCAGCAGATCCCTGCGGTGCGCTCCCGCGCCGCTCCTCCCGGGGGAGGAAGGGGAGTCTCCCCGGCTCTGCCGCTTGTTGGGTCCCTGCTGGAGGAGCAGTGGCCCGACTGGGCCGCGGATCACAGTTTATGGCCACCCTGAGCTTAGAGCCCGCGCCTCGGCTCCGTCTCTCCAGCCGGCTTCCCCGCTCCGATCCCTGGGAGCTCTGCCGCACTCAGGCACCCCCGGTCTTTCTGTGACCCTGAGGGTCCTGAGACCACACTGTCCCGCGAGGGTTCCACCCCCCGCTTAGCCACTGCAGCGACGTCCCTCCGCGGACCCAACTTCTAAAAGGTCCGATTTTGTGCTCCGCGGCTCTAGCACTTGCCAGAAGCAGCCAACGGAGGCCCCCTCCCCCGCCGTCTATCCTCCCGAATATTGCCTCGGATTCACTTCTCCGCACGTCCTACCTTCCAGTAACTGGTCGCTTCTCTGTTCAGAGAGTTGTTGCTACTCTCCTCTTCGATCTCCTGTTGAGTTCGTAGGTGTTCAGAATGGTTTGATCCCTATTCAGCTGAATTCCTGAGACCAGACGAAATCTAGGTCTCCTACTCCTCCGCCATCTTGCTCCACCCCCCTGAATTTTTATGTTTTTCTTAATTGACTTAGAACAAAAAGAATTATAGTTGCATATTCATAAGGGGGACGACAAACTGGGTCAGTCAAATCCAGCTGTCAGGACAATCCCTTCCACAGCCTAATCTGTTCATTCGCATGAGCTCACCTGACCCAGCCACCCCCATGGTCCCTCTCATTTGACACAAATTAAAGTAAGGATTTTCTCCTGCCTTCTCAGAGCTCACAAATCCATGCACAAAGGCAGGGAAGATGGTTGCATTAAGAAGCATTTAGCAATCTATCTTCTGCTTTGCAGGTACTCAAAGAAATTTGACATTGGAAAACACTACCCACTGACCTGTTGAAAAAAATACTGGTTTTCTTGATGATATAATAGGCACATGTATTTTATAATTTAATGTAGGGATAATCTTTCAATCGATGTCCTCACTTTAATGTAATATTGTCTTGTTATCTTTTCAACTTTAAAGCTTTCCTGTGCCTTCCACTTAATATCTTAGAATCTAGTTACCGCAGAAATCTAAGGTCTTTTTCCTGACCTCAAAAAGCTGAACATTCATTGCTGGCAGTGGGTGTGAGGAGGCAAAACCAGAATAAAATATCTATGAATTCAAGATTGAGTCCCAGAAAGAATAAGTGATGAGCAAGTCTTCTGGAATGACAGTGTAAGGAGCTTGGGCCAGCTGTTCCTCCAGACAGACACTTGTTAAACAGGAAAATCAGCAAAGACAACCATTCAGAGTCTCTGGAGATGGATCAAAGGGCTTATAACAAATCGAGGGACATTTATTCAGCGCAGTCTATTGACACCCAGACTGGGGGAGTGGGTGGCGCATGCACCCACAGTTCTGCCTTGCAGAAGAACCTTCCAGCAGGCTCAGCAGTCTGATGGTGGTTCCTGTCTCACCCACTCCGGGGGAGGGCAGGGGAAGGGGAAGCTATTCCTATTGGATTCAGGATCTCAGAAACTCTGAAACTCCCCTTACAGCTCCGCGCTACGGACAGCCAACATGGAGCAGCAGGTGGTCGCTGGGGGGGTGGTGCCCATTCTCTCACACCCCCCTCCCACTACAAAGGTGGGGCATGTGTGGGGTGGGTGTGGTGAAGAGGGCGGCCATGTGTTCCTCCACAGCAGCAAGGACTGCTCTGGGGTGGTGATCTTAGCGGCCAGTGACAGCTTACATCCCTCCTAGAGTTCTAAGGTGGAAGACTTATCCCAGATATCTATCTGTATCTGCATCTGCATCTGCATCTGTATCTGCATCTGCATCTGTATCTGTATCTGCATCTGTATCTTATAACTGTATCTGTATCTGTATCTGCATCTGTATCTCTATCTGTATCTGCATCTGTATCTGTATCTGTATCTATAACTGTATCTGTATCTATTAATCATTGCAGAGTCCGTTCTCCCAGCTGCAGGCTAGGAAGATCTCTACTTGACAGAGGTGGCAATGGTCATGGCACCACCTCCTACCACCTACCCCAACTCCTCCATGCTTAGCTCTGTCCTGCAGGAAGGCTCAAGGTGTGTCTGCTCACGAAGAGTGGGTTCCCTATCCCTGCTCCCGGCTTCTGCTACAGAGTTTAGAGGTTCTGCTCAGGGCTCTCCAAGACTGGCAACACTCTGGCCCTGCCAACCCCCGAATTTATTTGGCTGAGATTCTTGAGCAATATATGCCCCCAGGAAATCATTTAAAATAATAGAGTGGAAAAAAAATAGTGATGAGCTGGTCACTAACAACTGGGGCTACCAACTAAGTGTGATACCAACAGAGACAGAAGAGCTGGAAGCTTAAAAGGAAGATCAGGGAAGGAGACATTCAAATAGAGCCCACCTGGGGTGCCTGGCTGGCTCCATCTGTAGACCATGCAACTCTTGATCTCAGGGTTGTGAGTGCAAACCCCACATGGGGTATAGTGATTTACTTAAAAAAATGTTCAAATAGAGCCCACCTAAAACCACAGTCATTCTGGTTGGTCAGGGATATTACCTGAACACCCCAGGCCACGCTCTCTGAAGAGTGGCTAGAGAGGGAACTTCAGAGGTACGAATTTTTGGCTGATTGCAGGACACACTCACATGCTCCCTGAACAGTGACAGCAGTCTCCAAGCCATGCACAGATCCAACAGTAAAAGATGAAAGCCTCACTGGTATGGGGGCTTGAACACAACTCCGACCAATCAGGGCCTGACACTAAATGGTGTTGACTCTGGGGTGACACAGAGGACGTGAGGCTTAGAGATTTAGAAAAAAGTGAGCAGGGACGCTAGAGGTTGCATGCTGTGGGGGAAACAGACTTCAAGGAATGAGTTCATTCATCGCACTAAAAAACCAAATGAGCAGAAACACATCCTGGGGGGTGGGGGTGGGTAGTGGGCACAGAGCTCACATCAGAATTAGAAAATACTGTGACATAAATGAAAACAAAAAATAACCTACCAAAACCTAAGGGATATAGAAGTAGGGGTTAGAGGGAAATTAATTGTTGTGAGTGTAACACATAGGAATAATTTCAAATCAATAATCTAAACTTCCATCTTGAGACACTGGAAAGAGAAAACTCAACCCAAAGCAAACAGAAGGGATGGAATAGTAAAGACTACATTAGAAATAGGTGATAAGGAAGATAGAAAAACCATAGAGAAAAATAGGTTCTTGGCAAAGGTAAATACATTGACAAACTTTCGGCTAGATTTGGAAAAAAAAGAACACCTAAGGAAAATACTAAAAATCAGGAATGAGAGGGGCATTATGTCTGACACCACAGAAATAAAAAGGATTGTAAGGGTTAGTATACACAACTGTGTGCCCACAAATTGGACGATGAGACAAAATAGGGACATTCCTAGAAAGACACAAACTACAATACACGATTAAAAAAGAAACAGAAAATGTGAACAATCTAATAATACGTAAGCAAATTGAAAACCTGAGTCAGAGATGGCGGTACTGGTGACTTCCAGCAAACAGTTAAAGATTTCATGTCAATCCTTCCCAAATTTTTCCAAGAAATAGAAGCAGAAGGCATTCTTCTCATTCATTCCATGAGGCTAGCATTTTCCTGGTGCCCAAACCAAGACAGAGAACAGAAGAAAAGTGCAGACATACAAACCTTATAAACATAGAAGCAAAAGTTCTCAACAAAATTCTAGCAAAATGAATCCAAAAACTTATATATAAAAAAGATTTTACACTATGACCAGGTGGGATTTAACCTAGTAATACAACGGTGGTTAAATATCTGAAAGTCAGTTAATGCTATATACCCTATTGCTAGAATGAAGCTCAGATACCACATGAATCTCTCAGCAGACACACACATAAAGGGGATTTGACAAGATCCAACACTCTTTCATGATAAAAACACTCTACCAACTGGAAATAGAAGAACATCAGCCTAATAGAGGACAGTTACAAAAAAAAATCCAAAAAATATATTATAGATAGTGGTGAAAGCCTAAGTACTTTCCTCTTAAGATGAGGAACAGGACCAAGTGTCAGATCTCAGCACTATTCAATACTGTATCAGAGATTCTATCCCGGGCAATTAGGCAAGTGAAAAAAATACAAAGCATCCTGACTGGAAAGGAAAAACAAACAAACAAAAAACCATCTTTCTTTGCAGAAGACATGACCTTTTATACGTAAAAATCCCAACAGTCCAATATAAATCTCTTAGAATTAATGAGTGAATTCACCAAAGTTTCAGGAAACAAGATCAACAAACCAAAGTCAATTGTATTTCCACACATCAGCAACGAATACTCCTAAAATGAGATTAAGAAAACAATTCCAGGGCGCCTGAGTGGCTCAGTCGGTTGAGCGACTGCCTTCGGCTCGGGTCGTGATCCTGGAGTCCCGGGATCGAGTCCCGCATCGGGCTCCCTGCTCGGCGGGGAGTCTGCTTCTCCCTCGGACCCTCCCCCCTCTCATGCTCTCTCTCTGTCTCATTCTCTCTCTCAAATAAATAAATAAAATCTTAAAAAAAAAGAAAACAATTCCATTTACAATAGCATCAAAAACAGTAAAACACTTAATGAATAAAGAGGAACACAGGGCTCATATACTGAAACTACAGAACATCACTGAGAGAAATTAAATACCTAAATAAATGTGAGGAAATTCCATCTTTCTCAAAGGATTACTAGTGTTAAGATAACAATATTCTCCCAAATGATCTACAGGTTCAATGCACTTCCTATCATCCCAGCTGTCTTTTTTGCAGGAATCTCCAGCAGACTCCTGCAGAGCATGGAGCCCCACTCGGGACTTGATCTCACAAACTGAACCAAAATCAAGAGTCGGACGCTCGACCAACTGAGCCACCCAGGTGACCCATATGTGGATTATATCTTAATAAAGCTTTTCTTTTCGTTTTTTTTTTTTTTAAAGAAACAGATTAGGAATGGGTAGCAGTAAATAATGACTAAAGTACACTTTCTCTTTCTAAAAAATTTTACTTGAACTTTTTTTTATTAAGATATATACACTTCACATACAATAGCAGTCACCCAAAGTCACCGACACCATCACTCCCAGATCCTGGTATCCACTCATCTACTTTCCTTCTCTACAGATTTTTCTATTCTGGACATTCATATAAATGGGATCATATAGTATCTTGCCTTTTGTGACTGGCTCCTTTCATTTAGGACAGTGTTTTAAAACCATTTCTATTTTTAAAGTACGTTTTTTTAAAAAAGTAAAATGCTCTCACTTTGGATCAAAATAAAAGTAAATACATGTTATTTTATATAATTTGGAAAATATGGGATAAAATTAAATTTGAACAAAAAAGCGACAATCAGTGAAAATTCTGTGTTGGCAAATAGAGAACTAAATATCCACAAACTTTTTTTAACAAATGAAATGCTGTCCCATGTATATTTTTGTTTTTCTTTGAAGATGATGTCATGGGCATTTCCTTAAATAAATATTCTTTTATGTCATCTCTGTTTTTATATAGTTGGTAGAGAATAAAAATGATTTTATGCTCAAAGATGATTCATTTTTAATTTGCCCTGCATTATGCTATTTCCACTGAAAGTTCCCGATGGACCAGACCTGGAATGTCTTGTCCACAAAAGCCTAACACAATGTTTTATGCTATTCTAAATGTGTGACTATCTAATCACATATATAGTCATGGAGTTATTTCCAGCTCTTCTAAGATATATTTTCTGGTTCAATCTCGACTCCAGGAGCCAACATTTCAATTGCTAGGCCTAAAACTGAAAATGTTCAGAGATGACTTATTTGAGTCGGGGGACAGGTTGGAAGAAGATGACTGGAGATCTCGTGATTTCTCTTTCTTATGAAACTGTCCTTTTGTCTGGAGAAAACATCAGAACAACAGGTAAAAATACTCAGAACGCAAATGGGAATAAGTCTTCTCCAATCTGCTTGCCATATTGACAAGCTGGGAGGGGGGGCGGTGTTTTAAATAAGTTTTTAAAACATAGCAACCGTTCCTGTTGTGTTGTAGGGTGATATTATAGAGGTTATGGTATCTTCTGAATGACTTTGGAACTATTATCTCTTGTTACAGTGTAAGAAAAACAATTAAGTTTTCTTAAAAATATGTTTTTCTTTGAGGACAAGATATGACACAGAAATTCCAAAACCCCGTGCCAGGCCACAGCACTGAGTCACCAATGGGCCACCACTGTCCGTTGCGCTGCGTAACCAACATGAGTTGTGGAGGGATATTTCATCTTTTATCAATCCATCTTCAAAAGATTCCCCTTTCATTCCCGAAAGGTAATTAAAAGGCTCTGATTCTCACAATGCCTCAATCATGGGCTATTTGTGAAAAGATTTAAAAGACTAAAAAATAAATACTGGATAGAGTAACCATCACAAACAACCATAGAATTCAGAAAAATATGCAAACCCACTATGTGCAATAAAAAAAATACAAAACTATAATTCCTAGAAGGAGAATTGTGACCTGAGCCCTACATCCATCCAGGTTTGTTCCTGAAGACATTTTCTTGGCTGGCACGGGGATGTGGGCCTCCAGTGGGAACAGGGATCTCATTGCCAGAATGAAAAGGTCCTCAGAATAAGAGGCAGCCAGGGAGCCTGGGTTTGGGGGGTGCGGTGCCAAGGGGCCCTGGTGTGTTGAGGGAAATTTCGACATCTGTGCAGAGATTCTGCTCAAGTCCATGGCCAACACTTGGGAGGCACAGGCTAGGAGAAAAACTAAGTACTCTCTGTAGGTAAACTGGAGCTGGAACCCTTATGTGCCAGAAAATGCCACAGTAGTGCCGTGGTTAGGGTTTATCCTGAGTGCAGACACTTTGGTGAAAACTGAGTGCAGAGACTTTGGTGAAACCCCAAAAAAGGCTCCAGTCTAGGATTAATCTTTATACACCTGGACTAAAGGCAAAACTGAAATAAGTGTACCATTAAAAAGCATACCCCAGGCCTACCTATGATCACCGTGATCTGGGGATGATTTCCCTGCCTTCCAGAATTAAATTCAACACTCTCTTGGGAGAAATAGCACAATCCAGGTCCTGTGCAACATATTATCTATGCTGTCCTGTATACAAAACAAAATAATAGATATCCATGGAAAGAAAAAATCCTGACCAATCATTGCAAAGATGAAATAGTGCATAGAAATGGACAGAAAAATGTCCAGATATGGGAAGGAGCATACCCGTATTGTGGTCATCAGCTTCTAAGTGCCCCAGTCACCTGGTAGTCATACTCTCAGGTGAACACTCACTGTGTCAGGACCAGTCTAGGGGACCAACAGGGCAGATACGACAGTTTGGGGCTCCAAAATTCAAGTTATGTTACGAAAGACCCAGCATCTCTTACCTCTTTCTCTCTTTCATCACATGCCCCATGGGAAGCTGGTGGCCAGGTTGTGAGTAGCCCTACAGACAGGCCCACAAGACAAGGACCTGAAAGCCTCCTGCCAAGAGCCACACGAGTGAGCTTGAGAGCAAATCCACCAGCCCTTCAGGTGACAGAGGTCCCAGCCGAAGGCAGAGCCAGAACACTCTGCTACGCTGCTCCTGGATTTCTGACTCTCTAAACATTGCAAAATTATAAGTGTTTGTTGTTTGAAGTTGGTAAGTTTGGGATGATTTGTTACCCAAGAATAGATACCAATAAAAATTGTGGTATCCAGAATTGGGATCATTTTGTTAACATCGGATAAAGTAGATTCCAGAGCTAAAGCAGTTACCAGGATGAAAAGGGTCATTACGTTGTTATAAAAGTGTCAGTTCATTAGAAAACATAATTCTAATGTATATGCATCTGACAGAGCTTGAAAATATATGAAGGAAAATGTGACAACTCAAAGGAGAGAAACCCACACTTATAGGGAGATAATTTTTTTTAATTTATTTTAATGTTTTTAAATTTATTTGAGAGAGAGAGAGCATGAGCACATGAGCGGGGGAGGGGCAGAGGGAGAAGGAAAAGCAGACTCTCCACTGAGCAGGGAGCCCAAAGCGGGGCTCGATCCCAGGACCCCAGGATCACAACCTGAGCTGAAGGCAGATGCTTAACTGACTGAACCACCCAGGCGCCCCTGTAAATGTAGACTTTAACACACCTCTCTCAGTCCGAGCAGAGGTAGTAGACAAAATGTCAGCTAGAATATAAAAGAACTGATCAACACCATCAACCAGCTGGACTTAACTGACATTTTACTGGACACTCCCCAAAACAACAGCAGGACACACAATCTTTTAGAGTGTACATGGATACTCACCAATATAGACTATATATTCTGTGTCATAAATCAAGACTTAACACATTTAAAATAGTTGCAACCATATAAAGTTTATTCTCAGACCATAATGGAACTGAACTAGAAATCAGTAACAGAAAGATAATAGTAACCATCTCTTTGGAAATTAAAGAAGGCATTTCTAAACAATCCATGAGAATAATCAAATTCTCAAAAGGAATTTAAAAATATTGTTAATTATGTGAAAATGAAAATACAACTTACTGAAATTTGTGAGGCACCGCAAAGCAGTGCTTAGAGGAATATGTATAGCGTTAACCTTTTATCGCAAATCAATAATCATAATCAATATTTTTAACCAGTGATCTTAAGAAACTAGAAAATGAAGAGCAAAACACTCAAAATCAAGCAGAAGGAAGAAAAAAAATTTTGTGCCTGAGAATCTGTTTAAGAACAGGAAAAGGGAGCTCCTGGGTGGCTCAGTGGGTTAAGCGTCCAACTCTTGGTTTTGGCTCAGGTCGTGATCTCAGGGTTGTAAGATCGAGCCCCGCATGGGCTCTCCATGCTGAGCAAGGAGTCTGCTTGAGATTCTCTTCCCCTCTCCCTCTGTCCCTCCCCTCCGCTCGCACATGTGTGCACGCTCTCTCTAAACAAAACAAAGCAAAGCAACAAAAACAAAAACAAAAACCAGGAAAGGGCACAGCTAGAGGTTAGTTCCATCCACATATTTTCTCCTTGCTTAAAGTGCAACAGAGGAGGGATGGGTATTTTTTCTAGGTGAGGATAATGACTCTTAGAGGTCAAGGGAATAACCTGTATCAGATGATCTGTGGAATGAATTTCATAAGAACAACAAAAACTAATTACTAATTTGGTGACCATGTCAGCCCTGAAACCCAATTAAGCTGCTGCACCATCTGAGCACGTTGGAGCCGTTCAGTTGTCTGTGGGACTACACTTCCTTTACTGAATTCCAGCACCCATACACAGGGTTTGGCAGGGATCTCTGCCAAGAGACAGGAAAACTGTCTCTTGACCTCCAAATCCATGCTTCAAGAATTCTCTTCAGGGCCGTTTATCCCGTAGGCAAATGTTAGATATTTCAGAAACAGATAAGAAGGTCAAAGTGCCTTGATGAACCCTGAGTGTTGTACAGAAGTGATGAATCACTTAAGTTCTACTGAAACTAGTATTACTCTGTATGATAACGAACTAGAATCTAAATAAAAACTTGAAGGAAAAAAAAGAAAGAAAGTAAAAGTGCCTAATTGGTTTGTAATCAGAATCTATTTCAGAGTTTACTTCTGATTATGCTTTCCAAGAGAAATGCTCTTTAAATGAATTATTATTTTTCTATTTATGAGATAAACCAAATATATTTTCTTAAGATTGATGGCTTTTTCTTTAAGTTATGATCATGCACTCTTAGTACAGAGATCTTCACATGGTTTGGACTTATAGGAAAAAGTTAAATATAGGTGCCAACATTTGTATATCATTTTAAAGTTAGCCATGATTTTTCTCAAAGAAACATATTCAGTATAAACTTATTGAAGAAATCAAGAAATTGAGGTTGAGAGAAATAAAGTGATTTGTTATGGGTAAGTTAGAACTGTAATGAAGTTTTCAAAAAAAAAAGTAACACGATCCTTCTGGTTCTCAGATGATAGAAACTTCAATGCTTAAATGCTATCTTTAAAAAAAAAAAGCTTGAGTTCTTTACCCATGATTTAAAAATAAATTATTTAAAACTTAACAATTAGTAATTTTCTGTTTGGTGTCTCTGAACTGGGCTTTGCACTATGTTTTCTTGTTATCTGTGTCTAGAGATCACACTGTTTGAAATATCCAGCCCTGTATAAATGAGATTCTGGGTTATACACACGCACTAGCCTATGATGCTCCCTGGGTGCTCTGGAACCAACCAGGCTGGGTTGTATAGCAACTGTGTGACTCAGGCTAGAGACTCTCCCACTGAGCCATGTGTTTGCCCTTGTTGGAAATGTTTTCCCTTGTTTTAGTTGGCCAAGCCACGTTTCCATTTGTTTCTGGGGACCCTCAAGAAAGGGCAGCTAGTTATACTGGTTCTTTGTAGACATAAGCTGAATGAAAAAGTAGGGGTGAAGGACAGTCAATTTACAAGTGAACTCAGCCAGACTGATCATCTAATAGTGGTGAACAGGAAGAGTCCGTTCCATAAAAATTTAAATGAGTCAAATAGCACTGGAATGTCGTAAAGACCGTAAAGCTGCCTCCACTAGTTATGGATTTTTTCCAGGTTTTTTTAAGTTTGTTTATCACATAATGAAGTTAACTATGATACAAATTTACTGAATGGTGACATTGTAACAGGGATGGTAGGAAGCAGTGTTAAGAAAACTTGTCTGAACTTGAAGTAAGGCTGAAGGAGAGGATAGGTCCTCTCTATGTTACATTAGAGCATTATTTAATCAGCATTGTTAATATACAAGGATCATTTAATTTTCTAAGAATGTAGTTGACTTTGCTACTTAGTATATGATTAGAACCCAGACTCTGTGAAGTTATATGTTAATTTATAGAACTGTCTTCTAGAAATGCAAGTGATTTCTAAGTTAAAAGGGATAATCTGCTTTATTGTTTTATTGTCCTGCAGGACATTAGCTTTCTTTATAACTAGAAGTCTTATTATAACATACTTTATTAAAAGGATTTTATTTATTTATTTGTCAGAGAGAGAGAGAGAGAGAGAAAGCGAGCACAAGGAGGGGGAGGGGCAGATGCAGGGGGAGAAGCAGGCTCCCAGCTGAACAGGGAGCCCGATGCGGGACTCCATCCCAGGACCCTGGGATCATGACCTGAGCTGAAGGCAGATGCTTAACTGACTGAGCCACCAAGGCGTCCCAACATACTTTTGAAAGATGGTTATAAATACCCATTTCCTCAAATGTAGAGCATCGAGGTTGCTCTACCATACCATCCATTCCTCACTAATGAGTAGATAGTCTTCAGCCCATGCTCATCCTAAGTATCTGTAGTGCTATATTTTTAATGTTTTGGGTTTACAGTGACAACAGAAAAGTGTAAAAATCATGCTAGGTCCAATTTGCACTCCTGAAAAATTTAGCAAATAGAACAGACCCTGCAATTGTTTTCCATGAATCAATCAGATATATATTCCATGAATGTATACATATATAGACAGAGAATTTCTGTCTATATTTCTATCTAATATTTTCCAGAATATTTAGTGACCCTCTTATGAACACATAACTATGAAGGGGCATTTTCATCATCTACGTTTCTTTCTGGAGTCCCATAGCTTATTTTTTTTAGAATATTATATGCAGCAAAAGGATGCTCATGCCAGAGGAAACAATGGTAGAAGTCAACTATATGACACATATTCCTTTGTTCCAAGAAGGAGCAGAGACATTTGTCACCCTTGGTTCAGACTCTTCTAGAGGGAGTTTCAGAATATGTATAAATCATCAGGAATAATCTACACCCAGAACAGTGCATTTCTCTGGCAATGACAGATGCCTCAAGAAATTTGGAGCACTTGCTGGCTGCCACTTGAGCTTATTATTTATGAACTTTTTGTGCTCTTTCAAAGCGAGAACAAAGCAACTAACCACAATTTCTCACCTTCCTGAAGATAAAGGACCCTGGCTGCTGAGGGCTGGACTTCTAAAGGTGTATTTCTTTATTAACGTCACAGTTTCACTGAATGGTGTTTTTCCTGGCAGTTAAAAGAAAGTTGACTTTTTTTTTTTCAAAAAATGTGAAGGTTAACAAATCCTTTTCGTTGAGAGAGGGAAACGTATGTCACTTTTGTTCTCAAGAAATCATTTTCATGGGCTACTTGATAGAAATCATTGTGAAGCCTTTTGTGATTGTTGTTAATGTAATACAACTTGGTGCAACTCCCATGGTACCTGCCAGTGAATGGGACAATGGGTGTGTTGGCTCCTGCGGATGACATGCAGGATTTGCAGTGCACAGGCGCTGTGCTCAAAGACAGGGACACACCCACGCAAATGTCTCCTCCCTGGAAGCCCACTCTGGGCACCCTAGGCACACTGGGCTCCCTGACTGCCCCACCTCCTCCACCCTGCATCACATCTGCAACTTCTCTCAAGGCAGGGAGCAAGCTGAGATCACTGGAGGGCTCACCCTTTCTCTTTCCTGTTGCTGTGGGATCTCTGCCCTTTGTCACCCAATAGCCAACATTTTGAATACCATTGTTTCATATATTTTGTCTTTTTTTTTTTTTTTTTTGGTTTTGGCTAAGAGGATAAATCTGCTCCTTGTTACTCCATCTTGGTCCAAAATGTTGCATTTACATATTGTGTTGGCTTCCTATTGCGGTTGTAACAAATTACCACAAAGTAGCCACTTAAAGTAACACAAATGAATTATCTTCCCCTTTGGGAGGTGTTGGTAGGACTGTTTTCCTTCTGGAAGCTCTGGGGGAGAAGTTTTCCTGGACATTTCTGGCTTCTAGAGGCTGCCTGCATTGTTTGGTTTGTAGTCCCTTCCTCTATATTCAAAGAGCTTCATTCCAACCTCTGATTCCCTCATCATATATCCTTCTTATGACTTTGACCCACCTGGCTCTCACCTCAATTATCCAGGAAAATCTCTCCAGCTCAAAATCCCTAACCCAGCTGTATCTGCAAACCCCTTTGCCATGGAAGGTACCATTCCTAGGTTCTGGGCATTAGTATATGGACAACATGGTAGGGGGAGTAGTCATGATTCTATCCTGTACATTGCCTCCCAGAATCCCACAACCACTCTGTGAGTTTGGGAATATTCTCATTTTACAAACAGGGAGATTATATATATATATATATGGAATAGTTCTGTTACACCAGGATTATGACGCTTCTTTCTGGAGGGCTGCCAACAGTGCATCACGTAATCAAATACGTCCAACAGTGCTACATTAACAGGTTGTTTACCTTGTTTTTTCTGAATTTAGATTACTCAGTTATCCAATTACACAAAATAGGTTACTTAACAACAGCAAAAAGATTTATTTTGATATATTTTCCTGTTAAGTTCGCCCAATGTAATTAATGTAAGAAACAAAAACAAAACCAAATTAGCTATTTTTTCATGAGCCTAGTGCTTTAGACTAATGAAAGATTTTTGTTTAGTCTTTTCACCTTACAAATCTATTTATCAGGTTCATATGTTGTTGTAAAATATAATACAGAGATCTGTGTGTCTTTTTAGGCTTTGTGTATGTATGTTCATGAAGATATCCATCTACAGTTTCGTTTTGTTCTACTGTCTTTTTCTGATTTCAAAATCAGAGTAACCCTGGTTTCATAAAATGTGTCAGGGGCTGTCCCCTCCTCTTCTATTAACCAGGAGGGATTGTGTTCAGTTCCCTTCTCAGTATTTGATGGAATTCTCTCACGAAGCCATCTGGATACAAAGATTTCTTTTTGGGGAGTTTTTCATTACAAATTGGATTTACTTAGCAGTGTCAAGCTCTTCAAATTATCCTTTGGTATATCGGTGAATTGTGTTGGTTCGTGCTTTTTTGGAAAATTCATTCATTTTATGTCAAATGTACTTGTGTAGAGTCGTCCATGTTATTTCTTTATTATGGATCTTTTAATGTCTGTAACATCTACGGTGATTATCTCCTGTCCAATACCTGATATCGGTACTTTGTACCTTCTCTCTTTCTCTCTCTTTTTTATTGTCCATTTGCCAGATGTTTGTCAATTTTGTTGATCTTTTCAAAGAACCAACTCCTTGTTTCATTGATTTTCTTCATAATTTTTCTGTTTTCAATCACATGAATCCTGCTCTTTATTATTTCCATTTTCCTGCTTGCTCTGCTCTTCTTTTCCTAGGCTCTTGAGATGTGAGCTTTAGATTACTGACTGGAAACTTTTCTTTTTTCTAATGTATGCATTTAGTCTTAGGGTGCTATCAGTTTTGCTTTAATTGTTCTCTCAAGTTTCCATGTGGTATGTTTTTCTTCTCATTCATTTAATCGTATTTTTTGTTTTATTCCTTCATGATTTCCTCTCTGACCTATGTATCATTCAGAAGTATACTTTTTAGTTTCCAAGTGTTCAGAGAATTGCCTGTCATTTTTGTCACGGATGTCTGATTTTACCACAGCTGGAGAAAACAGTCTGAATAATGCTGATTATATTTGAATTGTTGAGATTTGTTTCATATCATAAGATATGGGTTATCTTGGCATATGTCCTATGGGCTGTTGGGATAAAAAAAATGTGTATTCTGCTTCTGGGTAGAGTGTTGTGTAAGTGTTAGTTAGGTCCCACTGGTTGGTGTCCTTGTTGATCCTACAGCCTTGTTGCCTTTCTGTCTAAAAGTTCGATCAAATTGCAGACAGTGCTTTGTTGAAATCTTCAACAATAAATATGATTTGCCTATGGATTTTCAGGCTGGATACACATTTAAGATTTCTCTGTTTTCTTGGTGGATTGACCCTTCTATCATTATTTAATATCCATGTCTCTAGAAATTTTTTCCTGTTAAGTCTGCTCTATCTGATACCAATATAACCACTCCTTTCTGTTGATTAATGTTTGCATGCTATAGCCTTTTACTTTTAATGTGCCTACATTATTACATTTAAGGTGAGTTTACTGTAGACAGCATATAGTTGAGTCATGCTTTTTAATCCACTCTGCCAATCTTTGTCTTTAAATTGATGTATTTACAACCATTTATACATTACAGCGTATTGACACGTGAGGGCTAGAATCTGCTTTTTGATTTTTGTGTAGGTTTTTGCTCTTCTGTTTTCTTTTTCCTGCCCTCCTGTGGTTTACTTGAATAGGTTTTAGAGCCCATTTTGATTTACTGATAGTGTTTTTGAGTTTATCCTTTTGCATAGCTTTTCAGAGGTTGCTATAGGCGTTACGTGACATGTACATGACTCTTCACAGCCTACCGGTGTCACCTTTTTTTTTTTTTAAGATTTTATTTATTTGACAGAGAGAGACAGTGAGAGAGGGAACACAAGCAGGGGGAGTGGGAGAGGGACAAGCAAGCTTCCTGCAGAGCAGGGAGCTTGATGCGGGGCTTGATCCCAGGACCCTGAGATCATGACCTGAGCCGAAGGCAGACGCTTAACGACTGAGCCACCCAGGCGCCCTGGTGTCGCCATTTTTATCTGTTCAGATGGAATGCAGAAACATTCTCGTTTTCTCCTCTGTTTATAATACAATTGTCAAATATTTCTTCTACGTGTATTAAGAATCAATGTTTTATTTTTGCGTCAACAATTAAACATGATTTAGAAAATTCAAGAGGAGAAGGAAAGCCTTTTGTGTGTACTCATACCCTTATTGATCATTCCCTTAAAGTTCCATCTTTTAGCATTTCTTTTCTATTTAGAGAGCTTCATTTAACAGTCTTTTAGAGTGGGTCTGCTGGTGGCAAACTTTCTTAGTTTTCTTTCACCTGAGGACGTGCTGATATCCCTTTCACTCCTGAAGAATTTTTTTCACGGTATATATGCTTCCAATGGGAGTGGGAGAACCGAAGCCCGAAGTGCCCACATAAGGGTTCAAACGGCAGAGTCTACTGGTCAAGAATCCTCCCACCCGGTGTGTTGAGGTTGGCTGAATACATAAAACATCAAGAATCCTGGAGAAAGATGGTGTTTTCTGTAATGATCTGGCCCACTTCTACTAGATGTTAAATGATGTGGCGCATTGGAAAGGGTAGAGGGAAGAATGTTAAGGGAGCATGGGGACAGAGGAAGATGTGCTCCTGGGTGGGGGAGGGTATGAGCCTGCCTGGAAAAGGGAGTGGCAGTTTTGAACAATGGAAGAGTCAGGTTATGAAAGATTTTCAATGTAAGGAGAGCAGCCATTCTTCAGCACTAACTGAGGGACAGCAGAACTAGCTGTGAACGTCACAACACAGTTTCTCCCAGAAATGGTGCTAATACGTGGCCCTCCAAATCACAATATATCTTAGACCTCAGTAGTAAGAAAAGCTGTGTTTCCTTTGATCCACTGTTGCTTTCAACTTGGGGACACCTGGGAACTTGTGATTCTTTTTCGTTTCCATTCAGTTCCGAAGGAAACTCGGAGCTGAATTGACAGCCCACAGTCATGTTGTGTGTGTGTACTTTGGGGTGTGCTTTCCTATATCCTCACTCTGATTTTTTAAAAAATTAGTTAACCTTCAGTTTAAAGATGCTTAAATTTCCTGTAATGTATTAGTGTGTATATGGTACTTTCAGGTGTTTGAAAAAGTTAATGATATTCACTTTAAACGCATTCATGTGTTTAAATTTCACAGGGTAGAAACTGATTGAGCTTTACACGTTATTGCGTATTGGAGCAATAGAAAGGAAATGATGGCATTTTAGGATGGCTCATCTGTGGATGAAAGCCAAGTGGAAAGGAGAGGCATGCAGGGTCAGGGCAGGAGCTTTGACCCAAAGATGCCCCTCACAGCTATCTTCTGATAAAGCGATAAGGAGGCTGTGGCTGTCCTGGGAATGGTCGTCCATGACCTGGCCTCCGTCCTCTCCCAGCACAAGAAGAATGGACTTGAACAGGATACCGATGTAATGAGCAACAGTTGGCTGTCTTTGCCCCTGATGTCCACACAAGGGCATCGGTTGCTGTCTCCCTGATCCGAGAGTCACCAATAACAGATGTGCAGAAAGTACCTGCCACCCCCAGTTTCCCACCCCCAGGGATTCGTTACAAGTTGCCCTTGTGTGTGTCTTATCCTAGACTCAGAACCAGTAACTCCTTGAATTGCTTGGGGTGACTGAAACTTTCTTGGCCTCCAGTTCTTTCTCTCCATGCTTGCCATGGTTTCTCAGCGGCCTTCAAGCTGTAAACGCATAAAGACAGAAGTGTCACTTGCTTTCTCCTGAGAATGGCTTGTTGGGCACACAGCCAAAGTAACATTCTGCTTATTCTCGATTCCTATTTTTTTTTAACATATCAATCTTATTTCCCTCTTTAACTCCCTTATGTCTTGAATGTATTGAACACCAGAGAATTAGAGCTTGTCAAAATAATTTTTTCTCTGCATTAGGCTGTAGCTTCTTCCAACATCCAATATCATCAGGCATTGATACTAATGGCCTTGAATTGCACTTCATGATACATTGTATACTATGAAGCCCAAAGAAATTTCTGAAAGCCCTTACCTTTCCATTCATTTAACCACAATTATTTCAAAAGTCAGCAGGCATGTTTACGGAAAATCTATTGCAGATGGTGTCTATATATAGATAGATTTCTTATTTTGTCTTCTTGCTTTCTATTTCCACCCGCCCCCCACCCCAGCTTGTATCATGCCAGTGGCCCTGTTCCACAGATGATGAATCCATCCAAATGTTCATTGGTTCATTGAGCTCATGCCTTTCAAGACGAAGCTGTCAGTTTGTGAGTGAGATCAATTGTTCTCACATTTGCTGAATTGGGCTCTTTTCATACCATTATATATTTTTTCTGTCTGTTCTGTTATATTAAGAACTAATCTGTGGTCTTTAATTTTATGATCCATATTGGCATGTTTGGACATTATCAGATTTGATTTAAAAAGTTCCACTTGTGGGGCCCATGGGTGAGGCAGTCGGTCGAGCAAGCAACCAACTCTTGGTTTTGGCTGAGGTAATGATCTCAGGGTCCTGAGATCAAGGTCCGTGTCGGGCCCTGCGCTCAGGAGGGAGTCTGCTTCGGATTCTCGCTCCCTCTCCCTCTGCCCTTCCTACTCATGCTCTTTCTCTCTCTCTCAAATAAATAAATAAATCTGAAAAAAGAAGTACCACTTGTTTAAAGTACTTCACTTTCAGCTATAAAAGGGTTTGTATAATTTGACTTCTGCTATTTCTCTATAACATCTGGTTTCATATCCTTTAGAATGAGGACAAGGAAAGGCTTCCTATTTAAATCAAAAGGAGTTGAATTATGCTTTTATAACGTGGACCATTATAGATCATCTGGTCCTAAACTCCAATCTTTAGATAAAGAAAATGAAGCATCCAGTTTCAATACCCATGCCAAATAGAAAATTTATCATAGCCAAAATTGAAATTTGGAATAGATTGAAAAATGTTCACAGTTTTATTTTTAAAGTTCAAACAATATAGAAAACTATAGGGAAGAAATTTAAAAAGAAATTATTCCAAATCGCATCCTTAAGAAGTCATTTGCATTTGGTGCATTGCATTTCAGATGCCTTTTATTACGGATGCATGACAATATAGACAAAGGATAATTTTATTTACAAATTTACTAGTTTTATTAGGGGTTGTAAAAATAATCTTATATGAGCAAAATATTAGTAATGTACCTAATTATAAATGAATTATTAAATTTCAATTAAATATTTCTTCAACACAATATCCATTAGTGCCCAAAATATTTCTACAAATTATGATAAAAATTTTTGAAGAATAGTAATAGGATGGAGTTTTTCTCTTGTTTAGACTTTCAAATAAATAAAAAATTTAAGTATGGCAAAATACACAGAACAGAAAATATACCGTCTCAAGCATTTTCAAGTGTACAATTCTATAGTGTTAAGTACATTCACTTCATCGTGCAAAACTGAGACTCTATCCCCACTGAGCAACAACTCCCCATTCCCCCCTCCCCCACGCACTGGCATTCTGCCTTCTGTCTCTATGAACAGTCTATTCTCAGGACTTCACGTAAGTGGAATCTTACAGTATTTGCCTTTTTGTGACTCTTTTCACTTAGCATAATGTCCTTGAGGATCATCTATGCTGAAGCATATGACAAGATTTCCCTTCTTTTTAAGGCTGAATGATATTCCATTGTATGTATATAGCACATTCTGTTTATTTATTCATCTGTTGATGGATGCTTGGGTTGCTTCCAACTCTCGGCTATTGTGAGTGATGCTGCTATGAACATGGGCCTACAAATCTCTTTTCAAGACCTGCTGTCAATTCTTTGGGATATATACCCAGGAGTGGAATTCCTGGACCGTAAGGTAATTTTAGTTTTAATTATTTGAGAAGCTACCATACTGTTTACCATGGCAGCTGCACCTTTCTACATTCCCACCAACAGTGCGTGAGGGTTCCAATGTCTCCAGATCCTTGCTAACACTTATTTCATTTCCTGTCTTGTGTTTGATGGTGGCCATCCTAAAGGGCATAAAATAGTATCTCCTTGTGGTTTTGATTTACATTTCCCTAATGACTGGTGAGGTTTAGCATCTTTTTAATATGCTTTTGACCATCCATATATCTTCTTTGAAGAAATGTCTATTAGCGTTCTTTGTCCATTCCTTTAACATTTGTTGTGGTTGTTACTGTTAAACAAATTCTTTATATAATCTGGATGTTAATCTCTCATGTGGTTTGTAAATGTTTCCTCCCACACAATAGGTTGCATTTTCACTCTGTGGATCGTGTCCTTTGATGCACAGAAGTTTTTCATTTTAATGTACTCCCATGTATTACTTTTTCCCCTTGTTGCCTGTTCTTTTGGTGTAGCATTTGGTCTCATTTAAAGTACATATTATAATTTTAGACTGTATTTATTGACTTCTTAATATGACAAATGGGCTTTTAGCACACTTGGACTCTTCCCCTCCCCCAATATTTATTTTTTGTGGACAATGGCACTTACTCTCTTCTCTGATCCTACTTCCCACAGCTTCTCAGATGGTGCTCGATTATCTATTTGAGTGGACACAATGCTCAGTACCCAGCTCCTTTATTCTTCACTTTCCTGAGTCCTTCCTCTTGATTTATCTCATAAATCCTTGCAGTTGGTGTCCCGTATGACTTCCAGAAGAGTCCTGGGTGTCAAATTCTCCTCCCCTCCCATGCATAGGCAGCACCGCCTCAGGCCAACTTGGTGCTTGGGGGACACTTCCTTTCCTCCTTCCAACCTTTCTGAGCCTGGTTTCCATTTGTGTATTCTGGAGGACGAGCTACAAAATACGAATTATACAATTCAGGTGACTCTGCAGATGAGTTATTTTTGCATTGAAAACTGCCATTGCATAATATAAAAATAAATGGTAAAATTCATGCTAAGACTTTAAATTTAAATTTTTTTACTCAGAACAATATATAGTAAGTAAAAACTACTGTGAGCATCTAGAGAGAGAAGATTCAGAAGAAAGAAGAAGGTTTTGTAGTTATTAGCTTTAACAGAATTTTTTCCTTGTTTTTTTGAAGAAAAGGTCCTGCCTTTTCATTTTGCACTGGGTCCGACAAGTTAGGTAGGTAACTGTATACATCTATATGTATTTTTTAGTAAAGATAAAATATTAGTTGATTTTATTTTTACATGTGTTAGCTAACTTTGACAGTTTTAAATTGTCAGTCCTAATACTTTCTTATTTCATGTTTTATACATTATATTTCCAAAGTTTCACATATATTTATTTTCACAGTATACATTTTACTTCCAAAGGTTCACACATAATTTGATTTTTTTCAGGAGATGTAGGTGTGTTGGTCTTAGTAAAAAAAAAAAAAATCCCCCAAAATCTCTTCATTCTTCTCTGTTGATTTGATTTTTTCCTCACAACGTCAAAACCATATCAGAGTTACAGTGGTTGGAGTTAGATTCTAGCCAACTCCACGGTCTCGATTCATGCTTATCTGCTCTACAGGAAGACCATGTGAAAGAATTTGGTTTTTAATATATAAAGCGGGGTGGAGGACTCTTGTCAAGCATGATTTTGACCGGGCAAGGGTGTGTTTCCCCTGAAGTTTCTCCTGTGTGTGTGTTTGTGTGTGTGTGTAGTGCATAGGCAAACCCTAAACATATTTTTTTTAGATTTTATTTATTTATTTGAGAGAGAGAATGAGATAGAGAGAGAGAGCACGAGAGGGGGGAGTCAGAGGGAGAAGCAGACTCCCCGCTGAGCAGGGAGCCCGATGCGGGACTCGATCCCGGGACTCCAGGATCATGACCTGAGCCGAAGGCAGTCGCTTAACCAACTGAGCCACCCAGGCTCCCAAACCCTAAGCATATTTTAAAGACAGGTAGGAAAAAAAGAGAGGCAAAGAAGAGTTTAAGATCATGAAATAGGAAAAAGTAAATGACGAATGGCAATCAAGGAGTGGGAAGCCGTAAAATAAAGGCACACGTGAAACCACATGGACTGAGGGCTCCTGGAGACTCACGCAATAAAGAGTATTTGGAGAAAAAAATAACTCACCGTCCTCAGGAAAAACAGTGCTCTGTCGCCATGGGAACAACTCACCAGGAAAGCCAGCTTTACACCCATGTCATCGCTATAAAGACAGATCCCAGTGACACCTGCAGCTAGCTGATGGTGCCCCCACACCTGAGCCTCCACCAGACCCGGAAGCCCCCTCTGAGAATCCACCAGTCCCAGCGCCGCGCACCTGCCACAGCGCCTACGTCACAGCAGCATCTTCTCTAGGGGGCGGACCCTGCCCGTGAGCGAGTGCACCAGGGATAACTTCATTCGCCGGGTCCAGAGGCTGAGTGATGGTCGCCTCTGCACCAGGTTACAGCACAGTTCTCCTCCTTTGAACAGGAATTGCAGTGCTGTTTACCGAAGTGTCAGCATGGTTCTTGAATACTTTGAATTGCCTTTGAATTCGTGGCATCAGTACCTACCAGGTTTACTTCATTAAGAGCTAGCGTGAAGAAACCCATCTACGGTGATTACTTTGAAACTAGCCTTTTAGAAAAACAAAACAAAACAAAAAAACCCAGTCGAATCATGCTGCCATTAATACTGTCTCCTCAAGTAAACAAGTTAATTAATGTTTATGAAGCCAAGCGCATTCAAACTTAAATAGTGACTAAAACTTGGCAACCTGGTGATCCCCGCTTTCATATCCACCCCAGATCACAGCACGGTCAGTTTTCTGCGTTTTCTGTGGGTGGAAGCCAGCGTGTCTGAGTAGTTCTGACCACACAGCAATTTACACACAAAGCTTTCAGTCATGTCTGTGATAGGACCACATCAATCTATACAGATTCAGTCAGATGAAAAACGGACATAAAATGTGTTCATAAACCAGGAACATCTTAATTAACTATTGCTAGAGTTTCTTTTACAAACATTTCAGAAATAAGCCCTTCTTTTGTATTTATCGATCTGGAACCTGACCCCGTGTTGCAGGTGCTTTCGTTGTGTACACTCCCACAAGTACATAGACACTGAGCTACCCACCAGGTTGGCCTCCTCATCCAGTAAGCACCAGCCCCTCCCAGTTCAAGATGAGGACCCTCCTCATGGCCAGCCTGGTTTCCAGAGCCAAGCCCCTCCCGGGAATAGACCACAGCCCCTTTGGCTTGAGCTTCATATTCACAAATGCCCACATTTATATTCTGGATTTCATCTCTAATTGAGGTTACCCAGCCAACCACAGAAATATCTTTTAGAGACTGAACGGGTGACCTCATCATCATCAACTTGACATTTGTGTCCCAGGCCTGGCCCGGAATGCTTGCTTACACTAGGGACCCACATGTTTTATTCATTCTGTAATTACCTTGTGAACATCACAATTATATACTGATTCATGTCTAATTGTTCATTTTTAAATGTTAACATTTAAATATATCCCAGTTTTTGTACTCTTGTTTTGGCATTTAAAAAAAAAATTTAAATATATTGTAGCTATAAATAAAAGGAAGAGATCTGGTTTACATGAGCTTCAGGAACACGTTCATCCCCTATATTCATCTCCTGCTCTGCCTCCCTGTCTTGTGCTCTAAGTCAGCTTGTCCCCTGGGTGCAAGCTGCACTGTAGGGGTTCCCAGACGGGGACCAGAAGCAGCCATTGGAAGGACCCTTCAAAGGAGCCCTCATCTGGAGGAGGGACCAGTGTTGATACTGGCTCACTGTCCTGCTAAATGAACCATGCTGTGCTGGCTGAGGCAAGATCAGAGTCTTAGTGGGTGGGGGACAGTGGCTTCATGGGGAGGAAGGTGTCTGAGGTGGCTCTTAAGGGACCAGGGGATTTCCAGGCAGAGAAGAGCATTCTGGAAATCAAGCGTATGAGAAAGTGTTCTGTCACTTGCACCCACATTGCTGACTGGGAAACCACAGACATCCATCAACCAGAAGCATCCTGTGTGTTTCAGGTAACTTTAATCAAAAGTCCATGACCCTTAAGTAAAATGAAGGCTTTTTCATGGCCTGTCTTAGGCCAAGCTCCAACCAAGCATAAGGCAACCTTCCTTTTCGCCATTAGCTGCTCTGCAGGGGTGACCAGAGTCCTCATGCTCTCCACAGAAATGGGGTCCACAGTGCGTGCCCCTGACAGTGGACTCCCCCTGCCTGAGGTCCTGTGAGGTGTGCAGAACAGCCTCTGGCCCGCAGTTAGGTTGCAAGGATCAGCACTGTCAGCTCAGAAGCTAGAGGCTCTGTCCTGTGGGACTCGCACCCTCAGTCTCTCCCTGCACTGGAAGAGTCCACTGGGAAATCATTAATCTGTGAGGTTGCTGTGTGACTTGGGTGGCTGGGGTGACTACATGCCTATGTGGTGGCCACACTGTGGTCTGAACAGGGATGCCGGGGCCAGTCCAGGCAGAGGGGATGGCCGGGACAGATTTTCAGCAGGGGCAAGCTTTTTATGATGCAAGCAGGGGCAGAGGAGTGGCGGGGCTCTAGGTTCTTCTCAAGAAGACTGAATACTGTACCCTTTTGGGGTTGGTGCAAATAGCACAGTTCCTGTGGCAAATGTGCTCTTGCACCTGCAGCCAGGTTGTGAGCAGTTACTTCCTGAAGGCCTGCCCATCCCCACACCCCACAGGGGTGTGCCCCAGGCAGGAACCTGATCTCAAGGGGGAGCAGCCATGGAGATTTCCGGCACTCCAGACCACCTCTTTCTCTTTCCAAACTCATCACACTTAATTCTCACACTGACCTGGAAGAGGTCATGCTGATTAGCTTTTAACTTTATATGAGAAAATCCAGCTAGAAGTTATGAGACTTGCCCAAAGTTATGCAAACATTCAGTGGCAAAACCAGCATTCGTGTGTTTATCTGCTCATTGATTTGTTGGCTCAGTTATTCATTTCACAAACCTTGAGTGCCTATTATGTTCTCAGCATTGTTCTGGAACCTAAAAGTACAGCAAGTCCAGCGGACAGTAGTACATGCAAGTCTGGAACTTAAGCTAGCTGTCCACGCTGCAGATATAAATTTGGAATTTATCAGTATTTAGATTATCTTCAGGGCCACGAAACTGGATGAGATAACTGAGAGAATGAATGTCAATAAAATAGAAAGAAGAAGCAATTGCAAACCTGAGCCCTTGGCCCTCTGAGTCTTAGAAGTCAGGGACATGGGGAGAAAGCAGCACAAAGAATAGTAAGAGTGGCCATTTGGGAGCAGGGAAGCTAAGAGAAGTGTCCTGGATCAAAGTCAGGAAAGAGTGCCCAAGAAGAGACCGTGCTCGTCAGCCCAAATGGTGCTGGTAATTCTAGGAAGGCTTGGGGAAGCCATCCTTGTACTCAGTAATGCAGAGGTTGGTGTGACCTTGACTAGACCAACTTCAGGGGAAGTGACTGGATCAAGTTCAAGGATGATGAGAAACAATAATCACGTGCATTCCTCTATCACTTTTGTCGTCAAGGAAGAGAGAAATGGGGAAATGGGACAGGAGTTGTAGGGGGTAGGGACAAGACAAGATTAGAAACGGACACATGTTTGATTTCTTGTCTGTTCCCGTAGAGGGAAAACAGATTCAGAGAGGGAGGGAAACTTCCCGGTGGGTGAGAGAGGAGGGCATCTTGCCCAGGCAGAGGGGCCACCCTGACAGGGTCATGGACGTTTCATCCGCCATATTGGGAGGGAAGACTGGTGGGGGCACATGCCATTGGGTGGAGCTTTGGCAATGTTTAATCTGATTAATTTCTATTTTCTTAGAACTCAAGCAGTTTGATTCTGAAGGAATTTGTCTTTCATGACCAGCTGACGGATTATCCTAATTTGGTTTTCCTTTAGAAAAGCTTATTGCAAAGTTCTCCATGATTTGGCCATAATTTAAAACTTTCTAGAGCATCAAGGCCATTCCAGTGAGACAATGGGATTATGTTGTGACACCTGAAAGCTTATGACATACAACTATACAACACTTTGTTATTTTAATAAGGGAAAAGGAGGTTGGCATGTCGTATGATTAAATCAGCAAGGAAATGGGATTTCTAACTCTCTGATATTTACTGTCTTCATACTCAGATGTGGCAGCCCCATTTTTCACTCAAATAATGAATGATTGTATACTAGTCTGGATTCTCCAGAGAAACAGAACCAATCCAATACATATAAAGAGATTTATTGCAAAAAATTGGCTCATGCTGTTTTGGAGGCTAAGAAGTCCTAAGATCTGCAGTCAGCAAGCTATAGACCCAGGAGAGCTGATGGTGTGGCTCGTGTCCCAGTCTGAAGGCCTGAGAAGCAGGCACAGCTGATGATGTGAGTTCCAGTCCAAGTCCAAATTCAAAGGCAGGAGAAGGGTGACGTTCCAGCTTGAGGGCAGTCAGGCAGAGGAAGGAAATTCTGTCTTACCCCACATTGTTGTTTATCTATGCAGGTTTTGGATGGGATGATTCCCACCCATATTGGAGAAGCCAATTTGCTTTAGCGGTCACACCATCACAGACACAGCCGGAATGATAGTCACCCCCAAATCTGGGCTTCCTGTGGCCCAGCCAAGTTGATACAGGAACATCACAGAATGGTATTTATGAAAATAAATAGAAAGTGCTCATTTTGGAGAAACTGGTGTCATTTATTAGGCAACAAAACCATTCAAGGTATGGAAAATAGTCAGAAAATGATTAGTAGAAAATCATAACAGGGAACCGTTGTGGCTCTTTTTTTGTGTGTGCTGACATATTATTCAATAGACAACAACAGAAGGAAAACCTTTGGAAATAAAGACAAAAAGAACTTTTGTTAGGAAATATATTAGTTTGCTAGGGCTGCCGTAACAAATCACTACAGATTGGGCAATGTAAACAACAGAAATTTCTTTCTCACAGTTCTGAAGGCTGAAAGTCCAAAGTCAAAGGGTTGGCAGGTTTGGTTTCCTCCGAGGCCTGTAACGGAAGGGTCTATTCCAGGCCTCTCTCCTTGGCATGCCTGTGACCACCTTCTCACTCTGTGTCCTCACATGCCCACCCTCTGTCCTCTGTGCAAGCATGTCCTACTGTCTCTGTGCGTCCAAACTTCCTCTTCTCATGAGGAAACGAGGTGGATTAGATGATGGCCCCCACAATGGCCTCTTCTCAATCAACTATTTAAAGGCCTTATCTCCAAGTACAATCCCATTCTGCAGTACTTGGGGTTAGGACTTCAACATATAAATGTTTGGGGGGCATACAGTTCAGCCCATAACAGGAAGAGTATTGACTCTCTGAGGTTATATTTTTGATAGGAAATTTTTTTAATTTAAGTTTTTTTTTTTTTTTTTAGATAAAGAGAGACAGAGAGTGTACCTGTGAGGGGTCAGGGGTCAGGGGCGGGGCGGGGGGGGCTAGAGAGAGAGAGAGAGAATCTTAAGCAGGCTCCATACCCAGTGCAGAGCCTGACGTGGGGCTCGATCTCATGACCACCGAGATCACAACCTGAGCTGAAATCAAGAGTCAGGCACTCAACCGACTAAGCCACCCAGGCGCCCCTGATAGGAAATTCTTTGGAGGCTATTTCTTAATGGCCTCTACGTCACAGTTAGGAGATGTATAGTTTATGACATCATGACACTCCTCTTGTATTTGTTTCTCTCCCTTAGTTCTTAGATTCACGATGGGAGTGATGGAAATGGTTATTTGGTCCAGATTTAGTGACTCTCGTTTGGCTGAGCTCATCATGGCCTGTCACTGATATGGCAATTTTTAAATATGTCCAGACAATGTTGACACTCTAAGAGGTGGAGCCTCATTCCTGCTCATTCCCCTGATACCGCGAGTGTGGGCTGGACTTAGTGACTTACGTCAAATCAACAACGTGCAGCAGAGATGACAATGCCACATTAAGTCATAAAGGCATTGCTGAGGCTCCTTTTCTCTCTTCCATTATCCACTCCATTGTTGTGAGGACACTCCAGCAGCCCGGTGAATACTGTTTCGGTAGATGTGTGAAGGATGTGCGTTGAGATGGAGGAGCAATGGGCTGTCACAAATGTGATACGAAAACCAAGAGCTGACTCCTGGCTTCAGAAACATGCACTGATGATTGATTTGACAAGAGCCGTTCTTGTGAGGCATCGGAAGACTGATTGGAGTGGGTTTAAGAGAATGTGGAGAGAGCAGATTTGCGGACAGTTGGTACAGACAACTCTTTTGGAGAAATTTTGGTGCAGTGGGGAGCAAAGCGGACCAGTAGTTAACTGAGGAAGGGGGCCCCCAGTAGGGCTTCATTCATATCCTGGAAACCAGGAGATACAATCATGCACTTGGGTGCTATTAGAAATAATTCAAAGAAGAGTGAAAAAATTGCAGAAGGAGAGAAAGGTAATTGTTAATGGGTCTTCATCCTTAAATACTGCAGGAACAGACACCTCATCTCATTATGAGGTGGGGACTCCAAGGTCCAGGGGCAGATACTGAGAGGCAGGTAAATGCAAGTCAGGGAGCCTGTGGAAATTCTCTTCCGATTTTTTCATATTTCTAGTGAAGTCAGAGGTGCGGGAGAGAAGAAGCAGAGAACGAGGAGATGCAAGGAGATGCTGGAAGTTAGACGAATAAAGGGAAATTTGAAGTGTCCAAGGAGAAGAGAGAAGTGAATAGACACAGAGGCAGAGTGTGGGGTCCGGCAGTGCTGGGTACACAGCAACACCTCGGGCCATCCATCCCCACGTCATCATGGATTTGTCTCTATGGGATCTGACTGCCCAAGTACAGGCACAGGAAGGGTGGAAGGTTCCAGATAGCCAGGGTTGTGACCAAGAGCCAGGAAGCAAGAGAGGAACTAGAGTGTGTGGTGGATCCAGTTGCAGACTGTGGATTTAGGGTGTGTGATGAGAGGGAGGAGCCAAGGAGGGAAGGTAGAGAGGGTTAAGAAATAGGTCACTGTGAAAAATGCCCAGTTATTCCATTTAAAGATGCTTAATTCTATTACTTGAATATTTGGAGTCAATACGTTTGATTTCTCTTTTTAAATGTTTACAGAAATGATAACACAGGACTGACTTTCTAAACTTCTGAATCCAGGAATTAGTTAAGAGAAGCAAACTGTCCCAGGTGTTGAATACTCAAGAAATGGCCATTCTTATCCTGAGTATTCAGGGAGGCAGCGTCAATCTTTAAGGTCAGTGACTTAATCAGGGAGAACCGTTGGGGCTCAGAGACAGAAGGAGCTGCTGTTAAGAACCATGGAGGATTTCCATCTGTCGGTCTATAGAGCTTCTCAAATGCTTCACCTTGATGGGGGCGGTGCTGAGCACCCCCTCCCCACCCCCCTCCTCCAACCCCGCAAGATGATTCAGGCCATCTGAGCCAAGCCCAGGCCCTAACTCACATCTGTGGATGGCCCCGGGTTTCTGCTCCCTGCCTACTTCCTAAGTCACCATATATCTGTGTTCATAACAGGTCCACACACAAACCAGGCTTCTTGCAATCTGCTCCAAACATGGCTATGACCTTACAGACCGCTGAGGCCTGCAGTTCTCCGGGAGATGCGCCAACGCCCACAACAGGTGTCCTTCCCCTGAAGAAAAACAGCCTCTAAAGTGCTTTAGCACAGGTCCTCCAAAGGGAGACCTACTTAACTTTCCGAATGAATCGGACAAAAGAAAGCAGAAGTTCCTTAAAGAAGCCAAAGAACTATTCCCAGGCAAGAAGCCGGTGGCTGGGAATGAGCAGCATGAGAGGGAGGCATTAACCAGCAGGAACCTGTGACCACTGGCATTGCACGCCTGCTGAATGGCCACAGGGGGCGCACCTGGGCTGGTGCTTCTCTAGTTGCCCTGGCAATCAATCTTGTCTGTGTTTGCCTATGAGTTCCTCAACAAGTGTGAGCTCTCCCTAAAGGATGTAACATACTATCTTATAACCCTCTATCTAAGCTTCAGAGTGTGCTCAAAAGACATTTCTTTTGTCTACCATAAATGTCCAGGATTCTTCGATAAAAGTCTGACTAGTGCTGTATTAGATGTGTCAATTACAATGCTTTTTATCATACCCAAGGTACTCAGTTAAAAAACCAACTGAACCGAAAAAAAAATACAATTTGCCAGTAGTAGAGTTAATAAGAAGACAAAGATGAAAAAATGAGGTTTCTCCTCCCAGGGTCCAACAGCCCACATATTTCTTTTACTGGCTTTGTCTTGTTTTGCCTAGATCTCGTGATTTCCTTACCTTGGCTTTCCAAAATTTGATCTGCCTCACATTCACAGGTCCCTTGTTTCGTTTAAAATATAGGTTATGCAAGTGATGGTAGTTCCAATGCTATATGAATTGGGAGCTTTTTTGATTCTTCCATTCCTGCAATGCCAGCCTTTCTTAGGGAAACAGCTAGGGGTTCCCCAAAAAATAAACACAGAGAGATACCATATGACCCAACCATTCTCCTCCAAAAGTATATGTCCAAGAGAACTGAAAACACAAGTCCATACGAAAACTTGTACACACATGATCATAGCAACATTATTCACAACAGCCAAAGTGTGGGAACTACTCAAAGGTCCATAAACTCACGAATGGAAAAATTGTAGTATAGACATGTATTGGAATAAAATCAGCAGTAAGAAGGGATGAAATCCTGACACATGTACGACATGGATCAATCTTGAAAAACCTACATTAAGTGAAAGAAGCCAGTCACAAAAGACCATGTATTTCTTGATTCCATTTATCTGAACTATCTAGGACAGGCAAACACAGAGACAGAAAGTTGAATAGTGTTTATAAAGACCTAGAGGGAAGGAAGAATCAGGACTGACCACCAATGGGTAGAGGGTTTGTTCTTGAGGCAACAAAAATAATCCAAAATTAGACCATACTGGTGGTTGCCCAACCCCATGACTATGTTACAGAACAGTGAACTGTGCACTTCAATGAGCACATTGCATGGTAGGTGAGTTGCATCTTTTTTAAAAAAGATTTTCTGGGGCGCCTGGGTGGCTCAGTCATTAAGCGTCTGCCTTCAGCTCAGGTCATGATCCCAGGGTCCTGGGATCAAGCCCCACATCGGGTTCCCTGCTCAGCTGGAAGCCTGCTTCTCCCTTTCCCACTCTCCCTGCTTGTGTTCCCTCTCTCGCTATCTGTCTCTGTCAAATAAATAAATAAAATCTAAAAAAAAAAAAGATTTTCTTTATTTATTTGAGAGAGAGAGAGAGAACAAGTGGGGGAAGGGGCAGAGGAAGAGGGACAAGCAGACTCCTTGCTGAGCGGGGAGCCTGTCTCGGGGCTCTATCCCAGGACCCTGGGATCATGATCCCAATATCTTTATATAGATTACAGATATGGGGAAAAATACGATGTTACAAATCACTATTTTCAGTTCATCATGGACAAATCTTCTATCTCTAACCTTCCTGGATCTTTGAACAGTACAATGCATATTAAAGTTCTCACTATGTACTTTTTAAGATACAATTCACGGAGCGCCTGGGTGGCTCAGTTGGTGAAGTATCGGACTTCAGTCCGATAAAGATATTGTCTTGTGTCCATCTCCTCTATAGATTGTGATGCTCTATGGCTGGGAAAGCCCTGGGTGCTCTCCCAGAGCCTGTATCACCAGTAGGGAGCCCCACAAACATTTCCCTGAGCAGAGCCAACATTGTGGCTGAGGCTGGTTGTGGTTCTTATTATGATTGAATTGGGGAACTTTGAAAAAAACAGGGTCACTCAAGCGGTCAGTTATTTAGGTCAGCTTGGGGGTGGGGCGCTTTCTGTGAGGGAGTTCCCTGGGTGGCTCAGCCTGGCTCTTTACCTAGTTGTGCACCGGGCCATGTGTTTATTCCAGATGGCTGTCTTTGAAATGGATCCTCAACAGTCAAAAGGTCAGTGTCAGGTCCTTACTTTACAATTACAGTTTAAAGAAGCTAATTGGCAGGCACTCACGCTAAGGGTATCAAAGTCTTGCAAGTGTTGCTGCATCTGACTAAAGTGGGATGAAGTGATGATTAGTTTTTCTTCCTAGGTCGTGTTATTGTGATGTGTTTCCTACCCCTGCAACCACCGGTGGGCATATCAGAGCACTGAGGCTCTGGTCCCTTGACACTCAGCTTCTGGATTCTGGGCCGTGTGGTGGGTGCGCATGAGTACACTGCCTGGGGTGCAGACACCACTGCGAAACATGGATCACAATCTTATCTTGCTAATGACGCCATGCGTTTTGGTCTCCATCCCTACAAATGCAAAGCGGCTTCTTGCTCAATTTTTTTTTTCTTTCTTTAATCTCTACATGCCCCCTCTTGGCCCCAACTTCTTCTTCTGGTGGCTTGCACATACCTTGAGTATTATTGATTCCCGCTGATGAGATCTTGGGGTTAAGAATGATGACACACTTGATTTTTCACTTTTTCTGATGAGTGGGATAACTAATATTTATATACTGTAAGTCCAGAGATAAGATGATGCACAAGGTGCTAGGAAAACATTACAGACTGGGCAAACGTTCTGAATTTGAAAATCTTAGAAATTTGGGTGGACAGAGCAAGTAGGTTCCCATTTACTGTAAAAGAATTTTTCGCTGACGCTTCAATGACTTCAATTTTCTTATCTTTGCTTTCAAAACCATCATAAATTTGGCTTCAGTACCTTTCTTCAGGCTTAATTTATTTTAGTCCTCTGCAGGCCCCCAGCCAAACAGACCTATTCATCATTCCTTTTATATACATCTTGCTCCACATCTCTGCCCCTTGGATCAGGCAGACTGTAACTGGCTCACATCTGGGTGCGCAGTTCGGTGCTGCCTCCTCCAGAGACCCTTTCCACAACCCAGAAAGAACGGTTAGAACCTCATATCACAGAGTTCTCCACTTCCCCAGCACCCTCTCAAGGTGCCTTTCGCTTTCTACCTGGCTTCTGAACTGCCCTGTGCCTATCACAGGACTCCAGCTAGTCTACCGGCTCCTTGAGGACAGGCACTGTATCTTGTTGGATTTTACCTTAAGGATAGTAAGAATTTCATAAAGGTTGAGTGAAAATGAGATGGATAACAGTGATGTTAAAAGATGTTTTTCAGGTTAGGTTCTCCTGCTCATGAATAAGTTGACGTATGCAAGTCGGAGCCCTCTTTTGTGAGCTAACTGGTTTTGACTGAAAGACAATTTCTTCCTGTTTTACTTTCTTAGTTAAAAGTTCCCTGAGCTCTAGCTCCAAAGGACTATAGCGCCAAAGAGGTTAAATTCCCTGCTCCATGAGGTATGGCCTAAGCCGTTTACCACTCTTAGCCTGGGATTGCACATTTCTGAAATGAGGGAAATAATATTTCTTAGGCTCAGTTTCCCTGTCTGAAAAATGGGATGGAGGAGTAGCTCATTGGTAGGCTGAGAGAAGGCTATGCATAATAATCTGGGCAAAGTGCTTAGCATGATGCAGGACACATGTCACTAATAACGCCATGCCTACTCTTCCAGTGAATGTGAGTTTTATGAATTCCATGAATGTAAGTTTTACTAATTAAGTAAATGTTATATACTATCTTACATTAGTGGTGGTAGGATTCACAAATCACTGGCTCAAACTAGATACAATCTAGCCTTTCCCATTCCTGCTCAAATCAGGATTCCTCAACTCCAACTTATGAGAAATTTGAAATCTGCCCAATTTACAACTATCCCCAAATATTTCATCATGGAAATGTTTACATTTTATCATATTTGTTAGAAAACAAATGCTTTGGGGACCCGACCAGGGGAAATTTAAAGTTTCAAGTGTCTTAATTATTTATCAGAGGGTCTTTTTGTGCACACAGCAGAAAAGTAAGGTCCATTTCTCAAAGTCTTCCTGAATTTACTAAATACAGTTAATCATCATTAAGCCTTAAATGATATGTGAGATCGATGTGATTGTTGAGAAAACATGATAAATTACTTCTTGCTACCACTTAGGTTTTTAAATATTGGAATTCTGGAAGTTTACTTAAGACTTTTGTATATATTGAATATTCTATCCCTAAAACAAATATAAGCATCTATACAGAAAATGGAAGAAAGTGATTTTGCATTAAAATTAAAGCACATCAATCCATATGGAGTATGAAGGCTACATTAGAATTGGAAGGTAAGCTGGCAGTGAAAATCAATTAAGGTTATGCTTTGCGATCCCAGTGATTTTTAACTCCACTAAAGCGAAACACATTGACTTTCTAGTCTAGAATTTTTAAGCAGTAAATGTTTAAGATAGCACTCAAACACTGGCTCTCTACTCACCTAAAAAGTGTGTAATATACTGGGACATTTCAGGCAATCGCCCTAAGAAAGGCAGTGACTCCTTGGTTTATATTCCTGCCTGAATCATGATCTAAACACAACCATGGAGCTGGTTTTGCTGCCAGAGCTGCAAGCCATCTTCCCACTCACAACATGGAAGACACAGAAGTTTCTGTGGTGTCTGGCAGATGGCATGTACCTGCCATTAGTTTCACTTTCCATCCAGGAGGCCTTCTGGTTTCTAGATCTTTGTTTCCTTTGCCCCTAAACCTCTTTGTTTATTTTTACCACAGAGATCTTCTTGTCCCGAGGATTTGGTATTCCTTATGACCACTGATCATATGGTGGCTTCCATAACTATTCACTGGGGTGAATACTTTGTGAGTCCCTACCGGGAGTCCAAAGATGAGGAAGAATAATCCTCACCTCCAGACCAAAGAATCCACTAAGGGCCATAGAAGAAGGGAAAAAAGAACATGCCAGAAGAGTTTTGCTAGCCAGCCCAGAGCAGCGTGGATCTCAGCAATGTTCACTGAGTCCCTCAGTGTATTTTCAAACCAACTGCAAGGCATCATAAATGTGGCTGCACATCATTATGTGAGGACTTTGTTTTGATAACCAGTTCCCCTAAAACCATAGACGAGTATGTTGTGGTTGCCAAGGACCCACAGACCTTTTCTTTTGGGAATAGTGCTTCCAAGTTCCCCCTTCATTGGTGAGTTGTCTCTTGACCCACTCATGGCTCCCCACATTCATCTAGACAAGCAGAGGACGTAAGATCTTCCTGGAACCTCGTATCTTGAGTAAAGTGAGACAAAAATAAAAATGGCAGAATTTCAGTCATTTGGTAAGTTGTGTTAAGTAAAGCAATCTTCCTTCAATACATTTTTTTTATGATCAGATAAGGGAGAGTTTCTGTTGCTTACAGACACATAAGATACAGCTTGTATCACCAACCCTGGATGTGTCCCTTGTGAAAAATGACATGGTGTTGACATTTGTTTCTAAGGACGGTGGAGCAGCTTGTGTGAAATCAATCCTCTTCAAGAAAAATATGAAAACTTATCAGATAAAGGGTTGGTATTCAAAATCTATAAAGAACTTATCAAACTCAACACCCAAAGAACAAATAATCCAATCGAGAAATGGGCAGAAGACATAAACAGACATTTCTCCATAGAAGACATCCAAATGGCCAGCAGACACATTGAGACACAAAGTGCTCAATAGTACTCGGCATCAGGGAAATACAAATCAAAACCTCCATGAGATACCACCTCACACCCGTCAGAATGGCTAAAATTAACAAGTCAGGAAACGACAGATGTTGGCGGGGATGCGGAGAAAGGGGAACCCTCCTACACTGTTGGTGGGAATGCAAGCTGGTGCAGCCACTCTGGAAAACAGTATGGAGGTTCCTCAAACAGTTGAAAATAGAGCTACCATATGACCCAGCAATTGCACTCCTGGGTATTTACCCCAAAGATACAAATGTAGGGATCTGAAGGGGCAGATGCACCTCAGTGTTTATAGCAGCAATGTCCACAATAGCCAAACTATGGAAAGAACCTAGAAGTCCATCAATAGATGAATGGATAAAAAAGAAGTGGTATATATACACAATGGGATATTATGCAGCCATCAAAAGGAATGAAATCTTGCCATTTGCAATGACATGGATAGAACTAGAGGGTATCATGCTAAGGAAAATAAGTCAATCAGAGAAAGACAAGTATCATATGATCTCACTGATATGAGGAATTCTTAATCTCAGGAAACAATCTGAGGGTTGCTGGAGTGGTGGGGGGTGGGAGGGATGGGGTGGCTGGGTGATAGACATTGGGGAGGGTATGTGCTATGGTGAGTGCTGTGAGTTGTGTAAGAGCGATGAATCACAGACCCGTACCCCTGAAACAAATAATACATTATATGTTAATAAAAAATTTAAAAAAGAAAAATATGAAAACTAAATAAACTTTAAAAGGTATTTGAAAGTATCAGAGGAAAACCAAGGCATCCAGATATTGAGGGCCTAAAACTCTGAGCTAAGAGAAATACGCTACAGTGAGGCCAGCATTCTCCACTCCTTTTCACTCAGGATAACACTGTAAGCAGCGAGATGTCAAGAAGTTAAGCAGAATTCCAGGCTGAGAGATTTGGCAGTCTCATAGGGCTGGGGAGATGAAAAGCGGGATTCAGGGCTTCCAATCCAGCAAGGACTAGGATTCCGGGGCAGTGGGCGTGATGGATCTCGCAGCTGCATTCCCAAAATGGGCACAGAGCTGTCGGTCCAAGGGGCAGAGGGCCGGGCGAGAAGGGTATGGGTAGGAGGGGTGTGGGTGGGCAGAGCCCTGGAAAAGCACTGGGTTCAGCCTGATGAAATTGACCAAGATCCTAGAGAAATGGACACCTGCAGAGAATAGGGCAGGGAGGGGATAGGGGAAGCAGAGTGAAGCCAGCATGAGATGCTCCCCAGTATATGACCTCAGCATTTGGCCCATCTTCCTCGTCCCTTGCCGGTGTCCATTGCTCGTCTACATTTGCTCTCCAGCTGGATCATGAAAAAAAAATCTAGTGAGAGAGGAAAGGATCTAAAGGAATGAAAAGATCTTTTATATATATATATATATTTTTATTATGTTATGTTAATCACCATACATTACATCATTAGTTTTTGATGTAGTGTTCCATGATTCATTGTTTGCGTATTTAACACCCAGTGCTCCATGCAGTACGTGCCCTCTTTAATACCCATCCTTAGCAGGATGGCATCGAAAGCCTAGTCACAGTGGATGTGAAGAAACCCTTCTGACAAACTGCCAAGTCCAGAGCTCGAATGGGGGCACCTATCAAATAACTGGAAGGTAGTTCTAAGGACAAAGAAAAGCAGCTAAAGATGCTCTGTTCAAACTCATACAAAATCTATATGCTTCATGAGAAAGGAGAGTAGGGTGGACAGTAAAGGGAGTCACACTTACTGTTGTGTTAAAGCCAGCAGAATATTATTTGGTTGTTCAGATGTGAAACCTGCCAGTGCTTCAAAATGCATTGCTGTCTGCTGGAAAACTGCACTGTCTCCTGTCTCCCTCTACCTCCCCACGGCCCCTTGGGAATCCTTGTGGGGATCTAACACTCTTGCTCACTGGCTTGTCCCTTCATACTTGCCTGGGGGCCCTGCCACCTCTGCAGGTCTCCAAGCCTTCAGTGCCTCTGGGGCCCTGCCAACAGAGACGCCTGTCCCAGACAATGACAGAGACCCCAGGCTAAGGAGGAGCCCTGCTGGCTGAGGTTGTGGGAAGAAAGCCAGGGAAAGAACCATAGGTCGGGATGAATATAAAGACCAGGGAGAGAAGAGGAAGACTTCCTGAAGTGGCACACGATAGAGAAAGCCTAGGAACTTTTTTGCCGCATTCTCCTAGCTGCAAACAAATGAGAAGTCCTTAACATCCACCAGCCTCCCATATCCTAGATTTTACCTTAAAATGTTTTGTTTTTTTTTCTTTAGTTTTGATTTTTAGAGTATTTTTTAAAGTTCAGCTTTTCAATAATTGTCTATTTACAAATGCAGAAGTATTATAAGAGAGCCCTTAGGAGCTGGGGACAACAGCAAAGCCAAATTTGATCTCTGAACCTTGTAACAAAAGTTAGTCTGTGCCCTTTTTGGGATGAAGTATTGAGGTCATCTTGACTCTTCCCTCCCTCCGCCCGCAAAGCAAATAACTCTGTGATGGTAAAGAGCCTATATATCCACAAAATCATGGGAGATGGGGGCCGATGAGTGAGAGGATGTATATCTCTAAGTGATTGCTTAAAAATAAGTGTCCATGTTCTTCAGCCAAGACCATTGTGAACACCTTGAGTTGAATAAGTTGGGTTTATTACTTGTTGCAGTGAGGGAGAACACACACCATGGAGTAATGTGGGGTGTCTCAGTAAGAAGGTGTTAGAAAGAGCCTAACATATGATTGGGTTTTTGTTGGGTCATTTGGGGGAGGGTCTAAAGAAGTAGGGGCTTATTCTAGATTGGATGTTCTCCTAAATCAGAGGACAAGTCTATAATTGAGTATCTCAACAAATCTTACGTAAAGGGAGCATAGAAGATAGTGAGGATAAAGCTGTAATTGATAAAGAGTGGCAGTCACTCATTTAGCAAAAGAAGGGATGTTTGATATTTTGGGGGATGCATGTAATCTTGTTTTGAGTGGATATCTTGTGAGATTTTATGTGTGCGTGTGGGGGGGTGAGGGTGGGGGTGTGTACAACGACAAAACATAACATGGCTCAGTCATAAGCATTAGATCAGTTTGTAGTAACTTTGAGGTCTAGCCATGAGTTTAGATCAGTTTCTGGATATCAGAGCCTGCTTTTTCTCTTTCTCAGAAGGGAGCTATAAAATTAAAGGTCATTCAATGCAAGCTCTGCATTTTACATAGGAGGCAACTCAGGCCCACAGAGGTAATGCAACTGCTCAAGGTTAGAGTTGCATTTGCATCCTAGTAACACATGTAATAATTATAGGATCTGGTAACGTGGCCGTGCTCCACACATAGTCTATAGCACATCATGTATAATTACGTCCTTTAGTCCTCACGGCCACTCTGAAAGTCAGGAATTGTGAGGAAATTAAGGATGGAGAGGGTTTACTACTTTCCCAAACTACATAGCTAATACTTAGTGGAGCTGGGATTCTGCATCTGACTGTGAGCATTGAGCTCTAAACCTCAGTCGGCAGCCCTCCTGTAAGTGGGGAAGAGCGGCCACTCGAGAAGTGTCTTGTGCAGCCAGAAACGGGCAGGCCTCCGACTTCTCATCCATAATATTAATTACTTTCAGACACCCATACTTAAGGCAATCATTGGTAAACTCTATTAAAACTAAATCAAAGAACGTGATCAACTGTCCAGAAAAAGATTCACTTTTCACCTGGCGTACACAATCAAAATATTGAAACCCACACAGCAAAAGAATCAATTATTAGTAAAATAACCGTACTACACAGAATGCAATAATAATGAACCTGGTAAACTTAGTGTTTAGATGATTGTTATATGAATGCTTACTATTCATCAAGAGGAAAAGAATCATCTTTAATTTTCTTATGCATACATCCACCTTCATCCATGGTACTGGTCCTGGGATCATTGGCTTTGCTGTTTTCATGATGGTAGGGAAACAAACAGTGAAATTCAATGCTCCCATTAATGAGTAGACCATTAATTTAACTTTAATCAATATGACTACTAGGGGTTCACTGAAAATCCATACTCTTGCTTCTATAATACTGAAGCATAATTAATTATAAAGATATGTAATAAATGTGTTTCCTAAGTAGATACAAAATCGGATTTTAATAAAGTAGTTTTTATGTATTATGTACATTAGGTGATTAGCATTTTCTGAGTTAGCTTTGGGACGTACACTTAGTAGTGGTATTTTTTGAAAAATAAAACTGCAGTGAGGTTACAGAGTGATATAGATTAAAATCTGCCCTTTCTGTTCCCTCTGTTGGCTGTGTATGAGCCATTGTCTTTTCCATAACAGTGTGAACTAGAGGAGAAGATATATCCTGCTTTGTTGTGGCTTTAATGTCAATGAGCCCCCATGGATCTGGGCAGAGCCCGTTTCATTAGGACAGATATACAATTGCCACATCAGAGCATGGTCTGAGCACAGTAGAAAGCAATTGGATAATCCCTTCAAAATCTAAATGTGACTCATAATAAATGCAAGATTTGTGCTACCACCAAACTGAATAATTCTTGGAAGTATTTTATTTGTTCCAAGGTCATGTCTGTCAAATCTTGCAGAGGTTTTAGAGTTACAATGCAGGTTCTAAACAGAGCAAATAATTGTCTGAGGGACTCATTATACTGGTAAGAACTGGGTGTCCTTTCATATTAGACTAGCTTATGCAGCCATAAATATATCTGGAAATGTGAAGGATAGATAGCTTTATTTGGGTACCCATGATTTCTCTTTGTGGAAATTACTTTATTTTTCATTGGTTCTTACATAAACCCTATAAATAGGGTGGTTTTTATAAAGTAGAACCTAGAAGGAAAAAAAATGGAGGTTTCAGTCTCTGAGATATACATAGAAAGTCAGTGGTAAAACTGGTGATAAGTGTTAAGTCCCTGTGTCCCAAGACTTGGGACAATTTCTGTGTTGGCAAAGAGATTTCCATAGCTCTCCTGGACACCCAACATTGAGGCAATTGCAAATCCAACCTAAAATTGGGGCCTGATTCTCAGATGCATGTTAATAAGTCAATTATACCTTTTGTAATCGCTAAAGCAACCACTAAGAAAATAACTAAAAAATATAATAAAAAACTTAAGAATAAAATTCAAGTGGTAGACTAAAAATATTTATTTATAATAAAAGAAAATAGTCAAAGAGGACAAAGGAACAACAACAACAAGACAGGCAAAAATAACAAAGCATAGCATCTGTAAAGCCAGCCATGCCAATAATTACATTAAATGTGGATGGTCTAACCACCACAATATAAAGACAGAGATTATCCAACAAGATATAAAAGCAATATTATGTATATGCTGTGTACAAGACACATGCATAGACACAGATACAAATAGCTTGGAAGTAAGAGATGGAAGTAGATGTACCACACAAGTAGTAATCATAAGGCAGCTGGCAATATTAATATCAGAGAAAATGGACTTCCAGATGAGAAATACCATTAGATAAAAAGAGAGTGAAAAATGAGGAAGGCTTAACAATGATAAATTTGTATGTACCTACCAACAGAGCCTGCAAATACATAAAATGGAAAAAAGTGTTCAATACCTACTCTCAATAATTCAAAGAACAGACAGAAAATTAGGAAGAATGAAGAGTTGAACAATATATTTTTTTAAGATATTATTTATTTATTTGACAGAGAGAGACAGTGAGAGCAGGAACACAAGCAGGGGGGAGTGGGAGAGGGAGAAGCAGGCTTCCCGCTGAGCAGGGAGCCTGATGTGGGACTCGATCCCAGGACCCTGGGATCATGACCTGAGCCGAAGGCAGATGCTTAATGACTGAGCCACCCAGGCGCCCAAGAGTTGAACAATATTATTGACCAACTCACTCTAATGAGTGAAAACATTATAGTGTTTTCACTATATATATAGTGAGTGAAAACAGCATAGAACATGCTACCCGACGACTGCTGAGTATACATATATATACATATATTACATAAATATATAAGCTATAAATACATAAAATACATAAAATAGAGATGACAAAAAATACAAGAATCAGGAATGCAATAGGGTCATTACTACCTACTCTACAGAAAATTTAAAGATTATAGGAAATATTTTGGCCTCTATTTTGCCAATAAATTTGACAGCTTAGATTAAATTAAATTTTTTTTTTTTTGAAAACAAAGATTACCAAAACATACTCAAGACAAAGTAAAAAACTTGAATAGTTCACAGTTGAAGAAAATGCATTGATAACTAAAAATCTTTCCACTGAGGTGCCTGGGTGGCTCAGTCAGTTAAGCGTCTGCCTTCGGCTCAGGTCATGATCCCGGGGTCCTGGGATCGAGCCCTGCATTGGGCTCCCTGCTTCTCCCACTCTCTCTGTGCTCTGTCTCTCAAATAAATAAATTAAATCTTAAAAAAAAATCATCCCACAAAGATAAGTCCAAACACTTGGGATTTTACCAGGAGATTCTACAAATATTTAGAGAAGAAATAACTTTAATCCTTTACAAACTCTCTGAAAGAGAAAAAGGGAATACTTCCTAACTCAATCTATGAAGCCAATATTGCCCATGTATCACAGACACAAAGATACTGCAAGAAAGCAACCACAAAGGCAATCTACAGACCAATATTCCTCACAAATGCAAAAATCTTGTTGTTCATTTAAAAACTGATTACACATCATGATTAAGTGGAACTTGCCCTCTTGAGTTTAGGGTTACATCTGAAAATCCACTAATGTAATATCCCATAATAAAAGAAGAAAAGAGAAAAAAAATCACATCATTTCAGTAAAAATAGAAAAAACACTTGACAATATCCCAGACCCAATTATTTAAAAAAAAAAGTTTGCAACACACTAGAGATAGAAGGGAACTACCTCAACATATATTGGGGATTCTAACTAATATACTAAAGGGGAATAAGAAATAAATTAAAAGCACATAAAGTGGAAAGAAAAAAATAAAAGTGTCTTTATTTTTGGTTTACATGGCTCTATAAATAGAAAATCCAAGGAGTTTACAAAACACTTCTAGAAACTAATAAAATTAGCATGGTCACAGGATATAAAATCAATATACAAAAATCAATTGTATTCCTATACACTAGCAACAAACAACTGAAGTGTAAAATTATGATAATACTTTAATTCATAATAGCTTCAAATAGAATAATTAGGAATAAATGTAATAAAATAAGTGAAAGATGTATACATTTTAAACTAAAAGTATTGCTATATATATTAAAGATCTAAATAATAGACATTTCATGTTCATAAATTGGAAGATTCAATATTGTCCATGTGGCAGTACCCTCTAAATTAATCTATAAAGTTAATGAAATCTCTATCTAAGTCCCATCAGGTCTCTTGTAAGAATTTATATGGTAGTCCTAAAATTTATCTACAGATGCAAAGAACCTAGAATAGCCAAGCCAATTTTGAAAAGGAATAAAATTGAGGGACTTACATTATTTGATTTCAAAACTTACTCTAAAGCTGCAGTAATCAAGGCATACACATTCATGGATCAGAATCAAAGGCCAAGAAATAAAACCTTGCATTAATGGGGCTTGGTATTTGACAAAGTTGCAAAGATGATTCAATGAGGAAAGGATAATTTTTGACAGATGGTGCTTGAACAATGGGATATTCACATGTAAAAAGTATAAACTTAGACCTTTACCTTAGATTGTATATAACCACTAAGTCATATAGGCCTACATGTAAGAGCTCAAACTACAATACTTCTAGAAAAATAAAGAGGGGAAAATCTTTGTGACCTTATAATTAGGAAAAGATTTCTGATATAAAACATCGAATTGTGACCGCAGGTAAGATAACCTTGATAAACTGGACTTTATCAAAATTAAAAACTTTTATACCTCATCCAGTCTATTAAGGACATGGAAAGATAAACTAGAGATAGAGTGTTTTTGCATATTATATATTTGAAAAAGGACTTGTGTCCTAGGTATATAAAGAGCTCGTAAAACTCAATGATAATAAAGCAAATAATACAAGTAAATAATAGGTAAAAGATTTGAATAGATATTTCACCAAAAAAGGCAAAGTAGTGACTAACAAGTACATGAAATGATGCTAAATATTATTCATCATTAGGGAAATGCAAATTAAAACCGCAATGAGATACCACCACACATTCATTAGAATGGTTGTAAGCAAAAAGTCCAAGAATATCAAGTGTTCGGGAGGATGTGGAGAAACTGGAACCTTTATTCATTGCTGGCGAAATTTCCAAATGGTATGGTCACTTTGTAAAACAACTTCTTGAAGTTAAACATACACTGACCATAAGATTCAGCTTCCTAGAAGCTGAATAATGAATAAATTTACTTCAAAGAAATGAATGAAAGCATACATGCACAGGAAGACATGTATGTGAATGTTCGGAACAGCAACAATGTTCATTATACCTAAAAACTAGAAACAACATACATGCCCATTAACTGCTGAATGATAATCGCGATGTATATCCATGCCACTGAGTACTATTCTATAATTAAAAGAGCCACTGAATCCCACTGCAATTTGGAAAGCCTCAAAAACATTATGCTAAGTGAAAGATGTCGGATGCAAAAGACCACGTATTATAAGATTACATTTATATGCAATGTCTATAAAGGCCAGTTTATAGCTGCACAAAGATCATTGGTAGCCTAGCGCTGAGGGCAGGACCAAGAGATAACTGCCAGTAGGCAGAAGGAACTTTTTAAGGTGATGAAAAAATTCTAATCTTGGAATGTTACAGTTGCACATTTCTATAAATTCACTAAAACTATTGAATTATATGCTTATAAGTGGTGAATTTTGTGGAATATCAATTATATCTCATTAAACCTGTTAAAGAATTACTAGTGAAAAAACTCATCCACAGACCATGCTTGGTTATGGCTTTCTGTTTCACTCCAAAGACTCTTGTAGGTCCATTTGTTGTTTTCTTTTGCGGATTTCGCAGACTTTTTGGTGGATGATATCATTTTTAGTTTAAGTAGAAGGATGAGAGCATCAAGCTTTCCCGGGGTTCTGCAGAGCTGTGGTGTCCTACCTAATGAGCCTGGTGATGGACAGTCGCTTCACCTTCCAGACCAATGTTTAAAGACTGGCCACACCACAGCAAATGCTGTGCTTCTTTCTGCTCCTTCAGTGCTCCAGCCTCAATTTGTCTGCCTGGGACAAGTCTTCTTCTTCCACACTCTCACTTTTATCCCAGCACTTCTCAAATCTCCAGTGTGAAATTTTGACCATGTTCTCAGCAAACTGTGGAAATCCCCAGTGTTTCCATATTCTTGCTTTCTAAGCTCAGGAGAGCCCCTTCAAACTGTACAATCCATAGTGGTGTCTGTCCTCAGCTTAGGCGGTGAAAACCCAGAAGTCAGGGACTACACCTTGCTCACGTTTATGTTAATTGTTCATGCCATGCAGAAAAAAAATCAAATGCTTTTTAGTGTCTGAACTATTTTAATTGATGGTTTTGAAGAATAGGGAGTTAGAGTTAGATCCAAAGACCTGAGGTGCATTCTGCTATTTGAAAATCTCGTATTTATTTTGTAGATTTCTCTTAATAAAGCTGTATACCACTTTAATATTGTTTTGTTTTTATCATTAGTTGTTATAAAATATGCAAAATCTGACTTGCATTCACAACATTACTCAGTTACTCAGATCATTATGTTTACTTGTGTATGCTAATTTCATCTGGTTCTAGAAGCTCATTTGTTCCTTAGAAGATTGGCTAATCTATTGAAGTCCGCCTCTGGCAGGCAACTGGATTTGGGCAATTATCCAGAAGAGAAGCCTTGAGTCATAATTCTTGGTAACAGGGCATTTTAAAAGTTTTATTTAGTTCCAGACTAAAGTCTCTACAGAACTTTTCTTACCAAAGCAGTCCACCAAAAAATAATAATGAAAATAATAAATAAGTAAATAAATAACACATGGAATTTATTGTCTTTGTGACCAGAGAACTCTTTAGGACTCTTATTTGTATTTGCCTTCAAATTCCCCCGCCCTTCGCTGCAGAGGAACTCACACAAATTGGTACTAGATCAAAAATTTTGGTTGATTGATTGATTGATTCTCAGACTGGCATGGCTACTTGAAAATGGTGAAAGTGATCATCCTGGAATTGGAGGAGCTCTCTAAGAATTAATCCTTTATCTTCACTTTCTGACTCATGATTATCAAATCAAAATCTCCCGTCATGTCAACTCAGACTTTAGAGCAACTCCGACATCAATTCAATGGTGTGGATGTGTATCCCTAGATAAAGGAAATGATATGTAACCACCAAATCCATATATTTAGCTGATATTGCAATTCACAGAAGCAACTTCAAAACTTCAAGGTAGGTTGACATAAAAGTAGATCAAATCAAGAGAGTCTGAACTCTTCATTCATGTAAGATCTCTATGATTTGGGAATTCTTTGAGCTCACTTGCCATTCTTCAGAGCACTATGAAGAAAAAGGGAATGAAGAGGGATTTGATTTCCCTTGTATCTTCATTACACCTAGAAAATAATCTGACACTTCTCTTACCAGTCCTGTAATGTATATAGTGAAATTGGTCCTGTCTAAATCAGCAGTGTGAATATCATTTTTTTTTCTGATTTTTTGACGGGGAAAAAAGAGAGACCAGCTTTAAAAATTCAAATGCTGCATATTATAATTGCCCACAGAGATAGCCCTAGGCAGTCCGATTAGAGTTTCTGGAGGTGGCAATCAAATGTTAGTACTCCATAAAAGCTTCCCAGGTTATTGTTACAAGTACTCAAGTTTAAGAGCGAATACTTAGAAATACAACTTTTTCCGCTATTCTTCATTGTCTTTAATTATCTCGGTTAAAACAGTGATGTGGGCAAAACACTAACATATTTTGCTACTTGGTGAAATGTAAAGAGTGTAAATTATTTAGGCAGTATTATTAAAAGACAGGAATTTTCTGAGTTTTAAAGCAAAATGATACCTTATATGGCTTTTGAGAGTCCTATTTATAAGAAAATGATGTAAAAAGTCTAAAATAGGGCACCTGGGTGGCTCAGTCGTTAAGCGTCTGCCTTCAGCTCAGGTCATGATCCCGGGGTCCTGGGATCGAGCCCCGCATCGGGCTCCCTGCTCAGCGGGAAGCCTGCTTCTCCCTCTCCCACTCCCCCTGCTTGTGTTCCTGCTCTCGCTGTGTCTCTCTCTGTCAAATAAATAAATAAAATCTTTAAAGAAAAAGTCTAAAATAAAAAAAGATAAACAAAAGAACTCAGGAATGTTAACCTGAATGACACCAACCTAAAATAGAAGCTATCACCAACTGATGAAACACACATGTCATTTCCTACTGAGGGAAGAAACAATGGAAGTTTTAGACCATGCGGTGTATTTACAGACTAATATGTTATCAAAATAAATGAATTTAGAAGGCACTGAAATATAAAGAGATACTGACAGAAGGATCACTGTCGAGGAAATGTTTAACCTGTTCTGCTCAGTCTTTTATACATTTTTACCCCAATATTCTGTGTATTTGCATATGAACATTGTGCGAGCTGAGGACATCTCTTATCTTTTGCTAACTCTGATAATCTCAGACAATTGAAAAAGAAGATGAATAAGGCATATTCGTGAATCAGTATAAGAAATATAAAAAGAAAAAATACATTTAAATTACAGCAACCTTTTGATTTTTTTTTTTTTTTTTTTTTTTACGTTAGAGCAGGAAGTTTTCAACAAGTTGTGGAGTGTATATTGTTTTAGAGGTCATTTTATTTCTTGAGATGTCCGGACATGAAGATCTCACTGTTGAAAATGACCTTTAGCAATGACAAGCTTGCACTGGCTTTTCATTCTTCTTAAGTCTTTACTAATTACTACATAGACTGGAGAATTATATTTTTAAAAAACTGATTTTCTGGTTTCTGGTTCCACACTCAAGGAGCTTAGAAATCATCACTCATCCTAACAAGTAAAAATCTGAACATACTGGAAAAATCAACAACTCTTCTGCGATCTGTAGGAAAAGAGAGGGCACAGGGCAGACCATTGCCCCCAAGGTAGAGAAAGACAGGTGAACACAAGTCATCGCAGGCTGATGGGAGCAGAGATCCACAAGGTGAAATCACTGTGGAAAACAATACCCAGGTAGGAAAGCGTGAGCTCTAACTGATGAATTGCTGGAGGGTCAGGGCAGACAACTCTAAGAGTTAGAAACTCCACAGGGACCTACTCACTGGGGTGCCTCCATCATACTGTGAGGTTTACCTCCAGGAACGCTACCAGGTTCCCATGTAAATAACAGACAAAAGTCCCCTTCTGGCAAGGGTTGGGGTAAAAGGACCATTTTGAAACACAGCGAAGAGATGGGGATCCTGAGAATAAAAACCAAAAAGAAATGCTAGAGATAAAGAGACAACAAACAACCAACCAAAAACAACATTGTAACAGAAATAAAGAATGCCTTTGAGAGTGATGAGTAGCAGAATCTACCACCACTTTGGTATGCAGATTATTTTGTGTTAAAGGCACTTGAACAATAATAGCAAATGCAAGAAAAAAACTGTGACTTTTTTTTCTTAAAAGCAGGAGAGGAAATTCCCATGTGATAGGTGACCTCCCTGAACCGCAAGGAAAGTAGCCTTGTTATCACCAAAGACAAGAAGCTGAGACTGAGGGAATTCTACACAAACAGTCTTGTTCCAATAACTTCTCTCCCTTCAGCTTCCCCCCAGAGTTAAGTGGCTTTCCCATAATTGCCTCCTTTTGTTCAACCTGCTACAAAAGCATGTAGAATCCAGCATTTCTTTGGGTCTTCTCTCCTTGTGAGGGATCTGTGTCCTGTGAAACAAATACATTTGTGTGCTTTTCTCCCTTTAATCTTTCTTATGTCAGCTGAATTTTCAGGCACAGCTGGAAAACTCTAAGAAGGTAGAGGGAATAATTTACCTCCCTTACAATAGGCTCATAAGCAGGCTGGACATGGCTGGTAAAAGAATTGCAGAATCTGAGGATAACTCAACAGAATCCACAAAACCTGAAAAGCAGGGAGGACAACAGTTGAAAAAAAAACACACAACAGAATATCCAAAGACTTTGGGAGTACTCCAAAAGGTGTAACTTAATGCAAACACCAGCAGAAGAAAGAGAGAAAGGAGCAGAAGCATCTGAATCAATAATGACCGAGAATTTTCCCCAAATTAATGTCAGAAACCAACCGCAGATCAAGGAAACTCTGAAAACAACAAGCATGACAGATGAAAAAATAAACAAAAACCGACACCGAGGCATATCATTTTCAATTACAGAAAATCAAAAATAAAGAAAAAAAATCCAGAACAAAGCCAGAGGAAAACAACACCTTACCTAGAGAGGAACAAAGGTAAGAATTACACCCCATGTCTCCTCGGAAAGCACGCACACAAGAAGAGAGTGGAGTGAAATATTTAAAGTGTTGAGAGGAGAGAAAAAAAAAACATCCTTGAATTCTGTACCCTGTGTAATTATCCTTCAGAAGTGAGGCAGAAGTGCTTTGCCAGACAAACAAAAATTGAAGGAATTTGTTGCCAAAAAATGTTACCAAAAAAAAAGAAAAGTCCTTTAGAGAGGAGGAAAATAATATAGGTCAGAAACGTGGATCTATATAAAGAAAGGGAAGAGCTTTGAAGAAGGAATAAGTGGAGGTAAAATTAAAAAAAAAATTTGTCAGCCATCCTATAATAATCCTGTAATAACTGCTCCTTACAATGCAGTTCATCAATCTCACTCAAGAAAGCTCCAGACTTGAGACAAGGGGTTGTGGAAGCTGTAATATCCTCTGCATAATGTTGTACTTGGTATGATAATCTTGGTAAAGCCATTTACACAGCTGAAAGAAAAAGAGTAAATCATTATGGAAATTCTGTTCTGTTATTAGAAAACAATTGGAAACAAGCCCACCCCCCCGCCCCCAGGCTCAAATTCACTCTAAGACAAAAACAAATCCTGTTCCACTTACTCAGATAGCAGAGCACAATGATCATTTTCTCCTCAAGTATGATAGGCACTACTTTCTCTGGTATGTTTTCTATTATAGTGTCCTGAAGACAAATATGACTGGAATAATCAGCAAAAATTAAGCCGAAGGACTTGCTCAGGAGCCCATAGCCTCTCAAGAAAGCTGTAAGGCACCATGAATGCAGAGACAGGGCAATGAGAGAGGGGGCTGGGCCATCAGTAATAGAGAAAAATGTCATCCTCATGTTCAATAAAGAGCTGCTATTGCAGAAGACTGGTGCCTGGGCTTCTGTCTGTAAGAAATTCAGACATAATTTTGGACTAAGAGTTTAGATGAAAGCTCTGTAGGTAAAGGGGGAAGAGGTGCATGGGGGCAGAGAGGCTCCAGTTTCCATCCAGGAGCTCCTATGTTGGACTGGCTGCCATGGAACCCTGTCAGTGTTGGTTTTGCCACTCGACCCCTGGTGCCCCACTGGGAAGGCAGGTCCAAAGGTGTCCTGGGGAGCATCTGCCTTAGTTCATTCACTTAGATGCTAAGGGCCCTAACATGCAGAACTCAGCTCTGCTGAATGTCCTTCATACAACTTAAGCTGGTCCGGCTCCTGTGGGACCAATGGTTTTTCATTCCAGGAAACCAGGATAGTTTTAATAAAGGATAAATTGTGGCTGGCAGAAAGAAAAGGGCATCATAAAACTCTCACTTCCTTATGCCTAAGAAAACCAGAGCTTGGAGTGTGACATATTGAAATGGGGCAGGCCAATTCTTCCCACACCCCAGAGGGCCATGCGGGCTACTGAGGTATCCATATATGGAGTCTAGGTTGGGCAAAGAGGATCTCAATGTTTGAAAACGGGACAGATCAGGATAAAGGGAAGAATGCTTCTTAATTATTTCTCTATCACTGAAAAGCCAGAATTTCAGAGAAATTTTTTTTCTAAAAAACCCACATTAATTAGATATAAAAATAAAATCAAGGACTACATCCCACACAACACTGAATTGATTTGTTTTGTCATTTTTAGGCATCTTTTCCTACATTATCTAAGGCCATTTGGAATATGTTCAAGTGATTGCTTCCTTAATAGGGACCCTCTGCCCCTCCCCACTGCTCGTTCTCTTTCAAATAAAAATAAACAAAATCTTAAAAAAAAGAAATTCCCATTCTATGCTGCCTGATTTTCCTAGTTTCTCTTCAAGTCCATTAATAAGTTGGCGCTGAGCGAGGCTGCTTATTCCCCAGTGAGGCCGAGGGGCCCATCTGTGCCGAGGTGGGAATCACTGTAACCAGGGAGGGTCCATATGTAGAGGAGAGGCCATGCACCGTGTCAGGACACTGAAGCCAGCGAGAACAGGAGGCATAATGGCACAGGAGGAGCACCAAGCTCAGACAGATGCCACAAACTAAGACTGATGGATTTTATTCTCGCTAATCACTAACCCGATTCTACCTTAAAATGTGTCCCTCCTCACCCTTGCCTGCACCACCATGCCTTGTAGCGGGAAGGACTGGTTCTCTTTTTATCTAAATTTGACTCAGGCTTCACGTTCTACTCAAATCCTGCCTTCCTGCCAGGCGAGCTCCAAGCTGCAAACCAACAGCCACGTCTCCTCTGCTTCTGGAAGCCTGGCCAGGTCGGGAGTGGCGCAGGAGGGATAGGGCGCTCTGCTCCTGCGAGGGTTGACCATCTTCTCATCTGTAGGAATTCCACTCGGGTCTCTTTTCTGAACCGAACCCACACAGGGTCCAAGGCAAGTGAGTATTTGCTCGCCACTGACTGATGACTCCACTTTCTCTTCCATCTAATGAACCCAGTCCTTTCTTGATCTTTCCAAAAAGTAAGACCTTCACTGTACTATTTCTGTACTTTTCCTTGTGTGACTTGTCTCACCAATATGCCTGAACCTCATGAGCACTCAGGATTCATTCTGGGATCTTTGAGAATTTCTGGCTTATGCATAGGCCAGTACGAGGCACCCAGTGAATCTTCCAGAAATACCTGTGTACTCTATTGTTGATTTTAATTTTCCCCCAAATCTCCTCTCACTCTCAGTTGTAAAACACCGGGCAAAATATATATGACCCTCTTGTGGACCACATGCAATTAGCTAAAACTTCTGCCACGCAGACCATGGTGCAGCCCAACTGCTGGGTACAACGAACTATACAGCTCACATTCATGCAAGGCCTGCCAGTGCTCAGCCTACCTGGTCTGAAGGTGAACGATTGCAGTAGTGATCCACAGTTGGTGGCCTTTTCTCTGCCTGATGAGAGCAACTAAAATTCTTCCTTCACCTTGGAACCTCATAAAAAAGAAATCAATGACAAAAGAAAGGAGAGGCCAAGATCACACACACACACACACACACACACACACACACACACACTCACACACACACCATTTGTTGGCACCACACACTGAAATACTGAACAGGTATGCTCTGGCAGGCTCCCAGCCCCAGGACAGGTAGCCACCCTCTCTGGACTCAATCTTCTGCTCTCCAACTTTGTGCATGTAATTTTATCTTCCTGAACTTTCTTCCATTTACTTAGGACAACAAAATTTGTATCTCAATTAGGGGAAATGACCTCATTCTTAAAATTAATGCAAATACATTTGTCTAGAGAAATGAGGTCTCATATGTAGCTTGCAAATCAGTTTAACTCCTTAAATAAAATAGCAGCCAGTCAGAGGTTTGCATGTGTGTGAATAATCAAAACACTGACTGATCAATATCCCAGAATACCCTTTGACCTTTCTGCATGAAGAGGTAAAGCTAAAGAAAGACTTCCTATTCCTCTACACCCCCCAAAATCAAGAAAACGTTAAACTTTGGAATATGATACTTTCATTAAATTTAGGAAAACTTTGGATGTTTTATTTGTGGTTTTATGATTTTCAAGAAGTGTAAATATTTTTATGAGGTAAAATCTTCAGATCAATTTAGATCATATCAATTCAGCCCCTGTCTAGCACTCTCCTGGGAATAGTATGTAGCATGGAGAAGACATGGTTCCTGCCATGGAGAGAGAATCGAATTAATGAAATCAATAATAATTTGTCAGTTTGGGATATCAGTGTGTATTTTGACTATTTTAAACTTAGGAGACATAACTGCTTTTTGTTTGTTTGTTTTTAGAACTGCAGAGACATTCATCAAACATGCTTGCTTACTTTCCCTTGTTTTGAGCTGAGTCTTTGAACACCAAAAATATTTCAAAACTGTCACGATTGATTCTGGGACTAAGAGGTATACCTGGAGGCCGCCCTGGTCATGGGCAGAATTTGCTTCAGTAACTACAGGCGGTAGAGGGAAGAGTTGAGCTCTGTGCCCATTTGCCCAGAGCGACTAGGAGGTGAGGGAGGAAGGAGACTGCGTGGGCGTGAGCTCAAGTAGAGTCAGGGGACTGAAAATCATAAAAAGCAGGAAAGATGGTTGGGTCCGTCAGTATAAAAGCAACTGAACCCGTTGGGTCTGCTAGCTGGTAGCTACCAAAGTTACGATTCTATCCTCCCAGAGACTGGGAGACAGGGGCCCTAACCTTTCCTGATGACTGTATTTCAAAGAAATGGCTTTCAGGTCCTTGAGAAAGACACTCCTGGATTGTGGGAGAGACATGTATTTCTATCTCAAAGAAACCCAGAAAGATTTACTCTTGTAAATTTTTTTTTCTTTCTTTATTTGTCAGAAAGAGAGAGAGAGAGAGAGAGCACATGAGCAGGGCATGGGGAGGGGCAGAGGCAGAGGGAGAAGCAGGCTCCCTGAGGAGCAGGGAGCCCAATGCAGGACTTGATCCCAGGACCTTGGGATCATGAGCCGAGCTGAAGGCAGACGCTTAACCGACTGAGCCACCCAGGCATCCCTACTCTTGTAAGTTTGTAGTAATGGTTCTAAGTGAGGGGCCTCAGGAGTGTATTGTCAGGTATTACCAGAACAAACAGTAGAGTCCTTCGAAGTCATGAGGTTTTTCAAGCAGGAACTTAAAGGGCAGCGGGGTCATCCCCTTGGGAGCAGGAGCCATCCACGCTAGGTGTGGTCGAGTCTCCTGTTGCATGGCTTGGACTTCTGCCAAGGTTCTTAGCGTTCCTTTGCAGTCCTCTGGCATCAAGGGGAGGCTCTCAGCTGCTCTTAGGATTGACCTCATCCTGGAGAAGGAGACCGAGGAGGCTTGGTGAGCTGGGGCCCCCTCCCTTCCTCCTGCAGGACTTGCCCTGGGAGAAGCAGTCAGCACCCCACAGCAGAGTGTGCAGGGCAGTCAGCACCCCACAGCAGAGTGTGCAGGGCTGTCCTCCTACAGCAACAAGGGCCCAGCCCCTCTGGGGAAGACAGGGTCTGGTGTTCTTTCGGAGGTCCTGTGCCCCCAGGACCCCTTCAGGAAAATGCTAGTTGGCACAATACCCAGTTCCGCTCTTGGGTCACCGCTGTGTGTTTCCTGGGTTCTGGTTTTCCAACCAAGCAGCCTTTGCAGACAGCATTTTCTACTTGACTTTTCCCATACGAATGACACATTCAAAGGAAATGCAATACATTACCAACAGCAAGTGGAAACAGTCTAAGAGGGAAGTCTCCACTGAGGTCACCACAGCCTACTGGGAAAATGCCATCACAAGACCATTACGACTCTGGGAAAGTGGCATTAACTCAGAGTGTGGGCTGGCTTCTAGTATCAACCTTTATCCCTTACTTGTGTGATAGCTGCTGATTAGGCTAAGCAATCTGTTCCCAGCATATGGTAGATTTTCTGGAGGGTGTGTTGTGGCACATTACCAAATGAGTTTACTTTGCCCATGTTCTTTAAGGTTCTGTCAGATACCTGTAAATGACAAGTCTCTTAATATGTGAAGGTGTTTTTTTTTTTAATTTTTTCCCAGGAAGATTCTAATCAACATTAGGAAAGCTTCTAAGACTGTGGCAGGTTTAATGTGTGCTCAGTGCATCACTAATGTGTAAACCTGGATCACCCAATTTTCCATAGCTTCACGCACCATTTTACTCCCTGTATACGTTCTAGCCACTTAAAGTTGATTGCATTGCCTTCCCTCTCCATCTGCCCACTTAAGACCTTTTGAAGGATTTGTTAAGTGATAATAAAACACTTCTGCACAGGCACATAAAAACCTTCTCTATTTAAGCAGGAACTAAAGAATTGGGGGAAAAAAGAGAATTCACCCATTCATGCATTCTACTGAAAGGAAGGAAAGAAGGAAGGAAGGAAGGAAGGAAAGGAAGGGAGGGAGGGAGGAAGGAAAGAAGGGAGGGAGGGAGGGAGGGAAAGAAGGAAGAATCAACCAGAAGAAAAGTCTAAAAGTCTCCTCTTAAGGAAATCTAAAGAAGTTCTACTTCTGAGCAATTCAAGAAGCAGACTTAATTATTTACTGGATTCTCTCGTTTATTCTCCTTATCCAGGTGACCACTTACGATGCAAAATAGAAGGGCATATTCCAAGCACCCGAACAAAACTGAAGCATATTTCTGGTTGGGTGAAATGGCTTGGCCTCAAGCCAGTAAAGAAGTGGGTTCTTTTTTCAGGCTGTTTCTGTGTTGGCAGACAGTTCACCAACCAGCAGAACCCAATCAGTATTGACAGGATCAAAATTCTCCATTGTTTATGCTTAAAGAATTGCATTGACACCTGAGTTGTCTTCTGAGTATCTTATGGAATGGTATAAAGTCTCCCTTCTAGATCAATAAGCCATGCATATTTTTCTACGTACATTATGCCAATAATTGAGTTTTGCCTTAACTTGAAAGTATTATGGCTTTGAAGGATCAAGTGTAACTTGTTAGGTTAAAAACCCCCTTCTTAAGATGAAATCATACATGGAAACATTTTATAGAAAACAGACGGAGGCAGTTCTGCTCTGCCCTGTACAACCTCTCTGTTCCCACAATTACCCCCGGCTCCTGGGCACATGGACAGGAAAGGCACTTCACCAGGGGACCTAAATTCTAGCTCAATGATCTGCATCAGTCATGATCTCTGGTGCCTCAACTGCCAAGTGAATAGAAGAGGGTCACAAAGTTCCTTTTGACCTCTAAAGTTCTATTTTTCTATTTCATTTTTTTTGCTTAATTTCTTAGAGTAGGTAGATAGGTCCTTCACTCTCCTAAAAAGTGTGAGAAGCCCTAAACATTGTGTATATCTTTCTAATCAAATGCTAATCTTTTTAGGTGACCATCATCTAGTGTAGAAAAAAAATGTAAAGAAAAATGGTATTTCCAATAAGATGCTTTTTATTCAAATCAGCAAAGTCTTTTTTAAGAGAGTATAGTTCAATTTTAAAACTCCGAGATAGTTTTAAAGCATTAAACCAGAAGGTGTAATATTCAAACTTGTCCAGAGTCTTTCTCAAGGCATGATGAACTCTAGATAGTTGCTCGTGCGGTAAATACTAGTGGATTTTTTAAAAAGTCACCTCATCAAAAAGGAAAAATGAATAACCACACCTGCCTGTGTCCCCACCCCTTTGTTTCCATGCCTCCCTGTGGCAACTCTAACATTTTAAGGTGAGGACCCGGGGCAGCCTGGGGCAGGGTGGAATCCACTTACCTCTGGATCTGTCACTTTCTCATGAGCCCCAGATTTTATTTACACTATGGCTCATGAGAAAGTGACAGATCCAGAGGTAAGTGGATCCCATCCTGAGGCTTTGGAGTTTCACATGTTTATTTCAGATGTCATTCAGCCATCACCCACGGAATAAACATGAAGTCCTTGAGTTTCTTTTGTATTCTAGGCACAGTTCTAAGGGCAAGGAGAGATCCATATAGAATGTGGTCCATGCACTGAATGTGTATTTATTTAGTCCAGGGGTAGACGGATGTAGAGAATTAGTATGTGAATTCTGAATAATACAAAATGCAGTAACACCTGGATGTATGGGGTACTATGAAAACAAAGCCATTCTCCTGCAGGGTAAGGAAGAGGTGAGTCGGGGGTGGAAGGCTCTGCATTTACAAGTGTAGTTTAAAGATTGGGGCACCCGGGTGGCTCAGCAACTTGAGCGTCTGTCTCTTGGTTTCAGCTCAAGTCATGATCTCAGGGTCCTGAGAATGAGCCCCGCATCACGCTCCTCACTCAGCGGGGAGTCTGCTTGAGATTCTCTCCCCCTCCCTCTCCCTCTGCCCCTCCCCACTACTGCTTATTCTCTCTCTGTCTCTCCAGAAAAAACAAACAAACCAACAAAAAAACGTAAAGATTTACAGCTGAAAGCTCTGGTGATGATTGATTTTAACTCCGCAGAATCAAGAAGAGTGATCAGACCATGACATAGATCTAACTCCTGTGGTGAAGGGGGAAGGGAAAGAGGTTGGGCAGGAGGGGTCCTGGGCCTAGTTGTAGGAAGTATTCTTAGAGGGAATCCCTGAGCCAGAGCTGTTACGAGTCTCATGCCTCCCAGGGACAGGCTTGCTTCATTAACCTGCTGGGCCCAGTCATTGGCTTTTCCTTTCTAGCCTGAGGTTTTGGCCGTGAGTGTTTTTCTACCTGTATCCACACACCCCGCCAAGCAGCCCCTTTTCCCAAAGTTACAGCCCTTTCCAGGCGCGAGTGATATTCTTCCTCCGACTTTACTCCTTTACCCTCCTCCTTAAGCTCCTTGGTCACCCTCATTGAGGGAGTATGTTATCTCTTTCATTCTATGCCACTGACTGTTATATTTGGTTCATCTGGTATCATCCCATGACTTCAAGGACATAAAAGGACTGAAGTTAAAGACAGTGTCCCCTCAGAGCCTCTCTCAGCTTCAGGTGAAGGGGAGCTCTTCTCTCTGTCCACCTCACACTGGGCAGCAGCAAGTCGTCATATGCACGACAGATTCTCACCCAAAGACATTATCCTTTCTGGCTTCTTCAACCTCAGTCCTGACCCAATACTGCCATGTTGAATGCATGAATATATACTGATGGGCATGAGGACCATCCTGTGCAGGGAAGGAGGTGTAGCCAGGGGAGACCGAGAAATAAGGAGTACAGGAAAATAAAAAAGGGAATTTAATTTGTGTTATAGAGAAGGTGTGGTGACAAATAGTGAGAGATGTAATAACGAAATGTCATCAGAACAAAGGGGCCTTGACCTTCTCCAAAATGTCATAATAAATCTGTGAAGACTCAAAGAAAAAGTCATCACAACAGAGAATTTGATTTTATAATTATTTCATTTTAGCAAGAGCATCTTTCTTTTCCTTTCCTGCTCTTCTATATATGTCTATTTCAAGTCTCTGCGAAGAGTTCATCTACAAATATGGGGTCCTTCTTTGTGCACAGCCAACAAACACATTTCATCTGCTTCAACTGTAGGGTTCCTCTCCTCTCCTACGGACGGGCCAGCACATTGTTGGTAGAACGGTAGACGAGGCCCTATGGTTTTTGTTTAATCTACATGATCACAAATGTCTTTGTATCATTTTCAGGAAAGACCATTAGCAACTCCCGGGGTGATGAAGAATCCGTGTTCAGCAATGCAGAGAAGTTTCTACGGAGGCTTCCAGCTTAATTAGAGGGTCCTCCAACAGATACAACCTCTGAATAGGCCCAGACACTTCGATGACAGAAAACCACAGACATAATTATGTTATCTTCAGGCAAGTATCTAAAATTTTACAGTGCAGCTGTTTAAAGATTTAAACACTTATTTAACATCCAGAATTAGGAGGGTGGTAGCACTTTTAGCAATAAACATAATGAACAGCACATGTAATCTGGTGACACTATGCTAAACTGCAACATTTAACAAAATTATTATCACAGGGTTTTTTTCCCCAACATTAATTCCTCAGTTCCGATAAAAATGTCAACTCTAAAACATCCTTCTCTCTGAGCTTCCAAATTCTCTAATTCAATTTGTTGCATAGAGGTTCTTATAAAATAGAAAATGAAATAAACGAAACGTAATATACCCCAGCTGCCCTGAAAACAGAGCGATCTTTCCAAAGCACGTGGGCTCCCCGGACAGTGTGCAGGAGTAATATTTGAGAAGAAGTGGCTGAAGAACACGGTGGGGTCGCAGACCATGGATGGGGCTGGGGTCCTCGATGCTAGCAGCTCGCAGTAGAAAGCTGGGTAACGTGCCACATCTGGCTCTAGAGCGGGACCCGTACCTGGGGCTCCCGAAGGGCGGGGGTGTGGGAGGACGGGACGGCGATCTGACCTGCCTGCTGTGTGACTTGGGAAGCCATTCGCCCTCTCTGGCCCTGACTGTCTTTCGAGGTCCAAGAAAAGGGAACGCAGATTTTTGAGCTGATTCCTGGCTCAGAGCTTCCCTTAATATTTCTGAGTTTTTTGTTTTTTTTTTTTCAGTCCAAGAGCAGAGGTTAAAGGCAGCTCTGGAATCAGACAGGGTGGGCTTGTACACCAACTCCGCCGCTTACCATCTTATAGAACTTGGGCGTGTTTAGGTGAAGTGAGCATGACATTAGTTCTTACCTATGGGATTGCTGTTCAGATTGAATGGGTAAATATTTGGAAGGTGCCCAAAACAGTGCTGGGCACACGTAAATGAATAGCAAGAGCCACAGCCATTCCTTCCCTGACCCAAATCTGATTGCCATCGATGAAGTCTGCAGTGAGAGGGAAAAGGAGGGGATGATCTGTTGGTCCAGAAAAAGGTGAGCCAGCCTCTGTGCTTGGTCTGGGTGGAGCCGGGGAGATTGGGAAGAGCCAACGTTCTCACATTCCTTCCTCTACTTCACAAACATGTACAGGGGGATCACCTGCCAGGGGTTGTGGATGCACTCAAGAATAGGAACACATTTAATTCCCTGTGACTGCTCCGACAAAGGGCAGAGGAACATGGGGTGATGCCTCACAATACAGACTTGACAATGAAATGACTATATGAATGTCCTGTGGTTGCAGTAACAAATCGGTGCGTATCTAATACCGGCTTAAAACACCATCCATGTATTTTCTCATTGTTTCTTCCGAGAAAGTGGGTTCAAAGTCCAAGGGCAGTGTGGCTCCCCTGGGTCCTCCGCTTAGGGTGTCATAAAGCCAAAGCAAGGTGTTTCTTCCCAGAGGGAAGAATCTGCCACCAGGCTGATCTAGGACATTGCCAGAATTCAGTTCCTTCTTTTCCCACACGCACTCCCCATGCTTCCAATCTCCTAACTTCCTCTTCTGCCTTTTCTCTCCACCTTTAAGGGCTCATGAGGCTACCATGGGATGTCCTAAATGATCTAGGCCACCTACCTGGCAACCGATTAGTAATGGTCATTGTATTTTTCTATGTGAGATGACCTAACCAAGGATGTGAGAGCAGGGAGCCGAGGAGGTGGGGGCTGGGACTCTGCCACCACTGCTCTGTGGAGCTCACAACTGAAAATCAGAATTTCAGTAAAATAAAGGTAATTTTAAGGAATACATACTGGCCAAACTGTGGTAAATAGATTTTCATCCAAGAGTAACAGCAGGAAAATTAAAAGGGGATTAATAAAAACATCCTTTTTGCTTCTTATTTATTTTTTTGGCTTTGTGGTTGTGTTTTCTAAAGGAAGGAGTTAGCTACTTTCCCTTGTTTTGAGCTGAGTCTTAGAACATCAAAAATGGACCCAGACTCCAACATGGGAAGCTGTTAGTACGCATGATGTATGGTCTCAGAGGGCTGATACATCCTCTGACATCCTACCCACCCATGCTGAAGGATGAAGGTGCCATAGAAAATATGGCTTGGGGCGCCTGGGTGGCTCAGTCGGTTGAGCGTCTGACTTCGGCTCAGGTCACAATCTCAGGGTCCTGGGATCAAGCCTGGCATCAGGCTCTGCACTCACAGTAGGGAGTATGCTTCTCTCTCTGTCCCTCCCCCTGCTCCTGCTCTCTCTCTCTCAAATAAATAAATAAAATCTTTAAAAAAAAAGAAAAAATGTGGCTTATAAAGTGGCAGAATATTGCTCATAGAAAATTATCCTTAGGTCCAAAAAATTAACCAGAAGTTAAATCTTTTTAAACCAAGTGAAATAAATCTCTAAATGCGGCCCAGGAAGCCTGATTCCTTCATAAAGATGTGTAATATTCTTTCTTGAGTGCCTGGCTCACAATGGCATCCCCAAGGACAGAGATTCCGAAAGTAGGCTGCACATTACAATCCCAATATCCAGCTTTGGACCTCAAATCAATTATATCAGAGTTCTGGGGTCTGGAATGAGGCATTGGCATTTTGAAGGTCCACCAAGATGATTCAAAACCACAGCCGAAGTTGAGAGCTACTGCCCCAGGAAGAGAATTACAGCGGAGGTCATGCTGAATTGTTTTCTTTAGTTTTAATGTAAAATCATCTGGGATAATAAGAGCTCCCTGGACATGGGACTTCCTGTCACCAATGGAGTTTTGTTTTGTTTTGTTTTCGCTATACTGAAGTATGTTTGATATACAAAATATAGCACACATTTAATGTACACATCTTGATGAATTTGGACAAATGCATCACCACAACCAGGATATTAAACTTATCCATCACTTTCAAAGCTTTCCTTGTGTTGTTTTGTGTGTGTGTTTTTTTTTAAATAAGAACATTTAACATGAGATCTCTTCTCCACATGTTTTAAATTTCATCAAACCATATTGTGAATCATAGGCACTATGTTGTCCAACAGATCTCAAGAACTAATGCATCTTGCATAACAGACACTCCATGCACATTTAAGAATAATTCCCCACTCCTTCCGCCCCCAGCCCCTGATGACCATCATTCTCTTCTCTGCTTCTGTGAGTCTGACTATTTTAGATACCTCATATAACTGGAATCACATAATATTTGTCCTCTTGTAACTGGCTTATTTCACTTACCAGAATGTCTTTAAGATTCATCAATGTTGTTCCAATTGTCAGGATCTTCTTTTTAAGTCTGACGATACTTCATCATATGTATATACCACATACACACATTTTCTTTATCCATTCATCTGTCAACGGACATCTGAGTTATTTCCATATCTTAACTATTTTGAATTATGTTGCAATGAACAAATGAGCATGGGAGCGGGTGCAGATATCTCTTCAAGATGCTGATTTCAATTCTTTTGAACATATTCCCAAAGATAGGATTCCTGGATCGTATGATAGTTCTAGTGTTAATTTTTTGAGGGAATTTGCATATTGTTTTCCATAGTAGTTGCATCATTCTACATACTCACCCCCAATGCCTAAGGACTTTGGCTAAGATTAAGTGTAGTACCAATGGATTATTAATAGATAACCCAGCATGACTTAAAATGTAAGGACAGTGAGTTAGATACATGTTCTAGCGAGTATACAGGAAGTGAAGAAAACTTCCACCTAAGTACTGTTCCAAAGAAGCTAGAAACTAGCGTAAAAAGTTTTGTTTCATTATATTTTTAAAATTAACATACAGTAAAAATGATTTTTATTTTTGGTATACATTTAACAACTTTCTTGACTCCAGAATATTTTCTCCTCCTCCCTCCCTCCCTATCTATGGGGAGACATAAACAACCTAGAATCAGTTTGTCTGAGAATGTCTCATAAATGGTTTCTAGTAATATGTATCCTTTTGAAATTTGCTTCTTTCATGCAGTACGTGCCTGTGGTATTTGCCCAAGTTCTTGTATGCATCAATAATTTGTTTTTTCAGGGCTCCTGGGTGGCTCAGTCGTTAAGCGTCTGCCTTCGGCTCAGGTCATGATCCCAGGGTCCTGGGATCGAGTCCCGCATCAGGCTCCCTGCTCTGCGGGAAGCCTGCTTCTCCCTCTCCCTCTCCTCCTGCTTGTGTTCCCTCTCTCGCTATGTCTCTCTCTGTCAAATAAATAAATAAAATATTTTTAAAAAATAACAATAATAATTTTTTTCATGGCAGGATAGTATTGTATTATATAGATATACCACACTTTCATTTATTTATTCACCCAATGAAAGACATTTGGGCTCTTTCCAGTTTTTGGTGATTTTGAATAGAGCTTCTCCCATATTCATCTATAAGTTTTTGTGTCAACAAAAATTTTCATTTTTCTACAATAAACGCCCACATGCAGGATGACAGGGTTATTTGGTAAATATATATTAAACTGAAAAGTTGAAGTATTTTTGGAAACACTTTCTATTGCTACCGGCAATATGAGAGATCCAGTTGCTCTGAACCTTTGCCCACATTGATACTGTCCTTATAATTATTCCTTTTTATAATTTTCACTATCCTAATAGGTGTGGAGTGGTCTCATAATGGTTTTAATTTGCATTTTCTTAACAGCTAATGCTATTGAACATCTTTTATGTGATTATTTGCCATCTGTATATGCTCTTTAGTGAAGTGTTTGTTAAAGTCTTTCACCCGTGTTTTTAAATTAAGTTGCTTTCTTACTGTTGAGTTTGAGAGTTCTTTGTGTATATTCTAAATATAAGTACTTTATCAGATATGCAAATTGCAAATATTTCCTCCCAGCTTGTCTTTTCATTCTCTCTTACAGAGAAAAAGGTTTTAAGTTTGACGAGGTCCAATTTATTGTTTTGTCATGTTATAGATCATGTTTTTGTGGTCATGTCTAAGAACTCTTTGATGAACCCCAGATTACAATGATTTTCTCCAATTTTTTTCCTTCTAGAACCTTTACAGTTTTATATTTTATTTTTTTATTTTTTTTAATATTTTATTTATTTATTTATTTATTTGAGAGAGAGAATGAGATAGAGAGAGTACATGAGAAGGGGGAGGGTCAGAGGGAGAAGCAGACTCCCCGCTCAGCAGGGAGCCCGATGTGGGACTCGATCCTGGGACTCCAGGATCATGACCTGAGCCGAAGGCAGTCGCCCAACCAACCGAGCCACCCAGGCACCCTTCATGTCTATGTTCCATTGTTAGATAACTTTTGTATAAGGTGTGATGTTTAGGTAGAGGTTCATTGCTTTGCATATGGACGTCCAATTGTTCCAACATTATTTGTTGAAAATGTTATCCTTTTTCTGTTATTTTAATTTTTCACCTTTGTCAAAAATCAGTTTGTCTGGATCTACTTTAAATTTTATTCTGTTCCATTGAGTTTGTGTCTTTCTCTTCATCAATACCCTATTCTCTTGAATACTGTAACTTCCTAGTAATTCTTAAATTTGGACAGTGTAAGTCCTTCAAATTTGTTCTTCTTCTTTAAAAATTGTTTTGAGTATTCTTTCTTTTGCCTTTGTATATAAATTATAGAATCAGTTTGTCTGACTTCCCTCACTTTCGAACCATAAGTTCCCCCCTTTCTGCTCCTTGTCCCCTTGTGCACAATGTCAGGTTGGGGTTGTCTTTGAGTCTCTGCTGGGCTATATCACAAAGGGAAAAAAGAGTAAATTTACTGTCAGTTCTGTGGAATATCAATTCTGGTCTTCTTTCCAAATCCACCTGCTACCTTTACTTTTTTGTTTTAACAAACTCTGAACATTTTAATTTTTTAATATTGTGGTTAGAACACTTAACATGAGATCTACCCCCTTGGCAAATTTTTTAAGTGCACACAGTATAGTATTTTTTACCAGGGAGCAATGTTATACAGCAGATGCCTAGAATACTCAACTTGCATAATTGTTACAAAATAAGATTCAACTGAGTAAATTTTTTTATTTTGTTATGTTATGTTAATCACCATACGTTACATCATTAGTTTTTGATGTAGTGTTCCATGATTCATTGTTTGCATATAACACCCAGTGCTCCATGCAGTACGTGCCCTCCTTAATACCCATCACCAGGCTGACCCATCCCCCCACCCCCCCAGAACCCTCAGTTTGTTTCTCAGAGTCCATAGTCTCTCATGGTTTGTCTCCCCCTCTGATTTCCCCCCTTCATTTTTCCCTTCCTACTATCTTCAACTGGGTAAATTTTAAAGATCTTATTGGCTTTATTAAATGATTCATGAGTTGGGCGACGTCCAATCCAGCAGATAAAAAGGAGCTCTGAGGAGCTGTACAAAATAAAAGACTATTATAGCCAGAAGGGAGCAGGAAATAAGGAAGTTGTACTTGGCAAAATGTGGGCTTGTTACTGCAAGGTTACTTTCCTTCTGAGGATGGTAGTGGTCCATCAGGCAGACTCTCTAGCTAGTGCTGATTAGGCAATTCCTGATTGACTTGTTTAAGATTCTACTTCTGGAAGAGCCGAAGCTGTGATAGTTAAGTCTTTGGTGATGTAGGGCTTAGAGTAAGCAACTGCATTTTGGGCCTGTTGTCTTGTTTTAATAACTTTAACTACATATCCATTGAATAGCAACTCTGATTTCCCCCTTCTTTCCAATCCCTGGCAACCACCAACCACCATTCTACTCTCTATTTATATGAGTTGGACTATTTTTTTATTATGTTATGTTAATCACCATACATTATAACATTAGATTTTGATGTAGTGTTCCATGATTCATTGTTTGCGTATGACACCCAGTGCTCCATTCAGTACTTGCCCTCTTTAATACCCAACAGCAGGCTAACCCATCCCCCCACCCCCTTCCCTCCCTATTTTAGATACCTCATATAAATGGAATCTAGGTTCAAATATACAGAAAAATTGTCAGTGTTTCTATATCTCCTACACCTGGTTTCCTGCTAGTAATATCCTACATCAGCATGGAGGTTTGTCACAACTAATGAGACAATCTTGATATTTTATATTATATTCAGATTTACTTGATCTTCCATTTTTTTTTTTCTGTTTCAGGTTCCCATCCAAGATATGGCATTATATCTAGTTGTCATGTCACCTGTTAAAGGTGACAGTTTCTCAGACCTTTCTTTTCTTTGAAGACCTTGACAGTTTTGGGGAGGGCTGGTTAGGGTTTTGTAGGATGTCCTTCAACTGGGATTCGTCTGACCGCTTCCTCATGATTAGTCTATGGTTGAGGGGGTTTGGGGAGGAAGGCCACAGGGGAAAGTGCCTTTCTCACTACATCATTTCAGTGCTACATACTATTAATACAACTCACCATCATTCATACTCACCTTGTCAATGTTGCTGAGATACTCTTTTTCACACTTCTCAACTGTAAGAGTACTCTTTCCCTCCCTTCTATATTGTACTCTTTGGAAGGAAATCACATGCAACCCACAATTCAGGAGCGGGATTATCTATGTACATTACTTATAGTCTTTCTGAACAGAGACCATTCATTCATTCATTCATCCAGTCAATAATTTATTTGTGTTAGTATGGACTCATGGGTGTTTATTTTGTATTTTGAGTTATAATCCAATACTGCATTATTTATTTTATTGCCCCAATTGTTCTAGCTTTGGCCATCAGAAGCTCTTTCAGTTGGTCCTGTGACCCTTTGTTATATATATATATATATATATATATATATATATATATTGTGAGATGTTTTGTTTTGTTTGGAGTACTTCCTTACTTTCTGTTGGTACAAGATGCTCCAGGGTCATCTTTTATATTTCTTGCCCCAGCCTTAGCTCTTTCTCCAAGGAGTCCTATTCCTTTCAGTGGAGAACGGTATTCTAAATCAAGGTCTGGGGCTGCCTGGGTGGTTCAGTTGGTCAAGTTTCTGACTTCAGCTCAGGTCACGATCTCAGGGTCCTGGGACTGAGCCCCACGTCAGGCTCCCTGCTCAGCGGGGAGTCTGCCTCTCCCTTTGCCCCTCTTCCCAGCTTATGCTTTCTCTCTCTCAAATAAATAAAAATTAAAAAAAATCAAGATCTGGATGCTAGATCGACTTGCTTCCGCAGTGTCATTTTTCCTCTCAGTTGATTGAAGTGAGGAAATACACTTATATACTCATTGGGGTTTGTACATATTTCTGTATCTGTATATCCAGCTGTATGCTAAGCTACACATGAGTTCATACCGATGTCTGCAGCTCTAATCTCTTGTCACCTGGATTGTAGGAACATGTTTCTCCAGCTCGTATGCGATCTCCCTCTTCCATCAGTGAAAAAGCTGGCTCCTACCACGTGTCATCCATTTCTTTGTTGTTCAATTTCAGCATACGTGTTTAGTGTTTTCGGGATTGTTAACACAGAACTCATTTTCTCCTCTGAGAGACAACTTCATCACCTAGAGTTGCTCATTTATAGTTTCTTTGCCCTTCGTTTTTAACAGAGCCCACTCATACCCATTTTTACCTTTCCCCACACCCACTTTGTTGAGGTTGTTTCATACATTTGTAGCAGTTTCTTATGTCATTCTTAATTCCATCCTATGGTCCCCTGACCTCTTAAGTGATTTTTTTTAATTTGCATACATCAAGGTTCATTCTTTGTGATATAAAGTTCTATGGGTTTATGATAAATGCATATAATCATGTGTCCACCAGTACAGTATCATACAGAAGAGTTCCACTTCCCTAAAAATCCCCGTGCTCCACCTGTTCAAATGTCCCCTCCCACCCCAAGTGTCTGGCAACCACTTAGTTGTTTATCATCTCTCTGGATTTGTTTTTTCCACATGGGCATACCAATAATCATGCAGTGTTTCAGACTGGCTTCTTCACTTAACAACATGAATTTAATATTCATACACATCTTCAGGTGAATTGGTAGTTTACTCCTTTTTTATAGATGAAAAGTGTTCCATTGTATGGATGTAACACGGTTTAGCAATCTGTTTACATATTGAAGGACTTCTTGGCTCCTCCTAGTTTCTGGCCATTATAAATAAAGCTGCTATAAATATTAGTGTTCTGGCTTTTGTGTGGACATAATTCTTCAATCCGTTTAGGTAAATACTTAGAGCATGATTGCTAGATTGTGTGTCAAGACTGTTTATCTTTGTAAGAAGCCATCACTCTGTCTTACAAATTGTACCATTTTGTATCCCTACCAGCAGTTAATGAAAATTTTTGTTGCTCTACATCTTCACCAGTAATAACTATTCTCATTTTTTTTATTATTTTTTTTAGTTTACCCATTCTAATAGGTATGTAGTGGTATCTTGTTATTTTCATATATAACTCCTTGAGACAAATGATGTTGAAAAGTTTTTCACAGGCTTACTGGCAACACCTTTAGAGATGTGTATCTTGCTTATTTTTAAACTGTTTCTTTCCTTATTGAGAGTTTTAAGAGCTCTTTGTATATTTTGGATGCAAGTCCTTTATCAGATAAACATTGTACAAATATTCCTTCTCAGTCTATGGCTTGTCTGTTCTCTTAATAGTGACTTTCACAAAGCACAGGTTTTTTAAATTTTTATTTTGATAAAGTCCAACTTACCATTTTTTTCTTTCGTGAATCATGCTATTGGTGTTATACCAAAAAATTCATCACCAAACCCAAGGTCACCTAGATTTTCTCCTATTTTTAATTCCAGAAGTCTTGCAGTCTTATGTTTTGTATTTGGATCTTTGATCCATTTTGATTTGGTTTTTGTGAAGGACATTTTTACTTTTTGGAGTCTTCAGCTGCTCCATCCTGTCTAGAATTTACAATTGCATTTTACGGTAAAAATAGGTAAAGGTTGTTTGTTTATATTTCTGAGAATCACTCATGAGCACTTAATATTTTATTTTAAAAGTTTTCTTTTATTTTTCTTTTTATTTAAAATTCCCAATTCTTTCCTATCCTCCAGCCAGTTTCTATGTTAGAATAATAAAGTATATGAACAAAGTATATCAAAGAGACAATAACTCTCATAACGTCAGATCTAAGTCCCTGACGTTTGCAGAGATTATCATAGGCCAGATTTTATCCACCACTTTGGATCCAAAATACTACTTTTTTTTTTTTTGAGGAGCAATATGCAAGCTACAAACTCACAGGAATAAGATGATATTTCTTGTACTATTGGAATTTAAAATTCCTCTGCTTCTCTTTAGAGCAAAGCTCCTTGTGGTTGTCACTTTTAGAAACCCATGCTTTTACATTCTGACTCTGGCTCTGTTGTCTGCCTGACTCCTCAATGCTAAAGTGACTCCAAGAAATCTGAAAATGTCTGCTACTTTACATCATAAAGAGAGGCAGTCAACAGGAAAGTTTAAAATAATATTTATCGCCCACATCGTAAGGTAAGACTGTTTTCCCCTGGCCCATCCCTGACGTCTTAAGCTGCTCTAATAGGTACAAGGAGAAACTTCGTGACCAAGAAGCCTATCTGTCCAGAAAAATTCCAAACCATAAAAATCTGTAAAAGGCTCACTCCTGTGAATCCTTTATTCTTGTTCCACAGCATATAGAATGCTCCTTTTTAGAATGGCTGAATTCTACCTTTGTGTGAAAAATTACATTTATTATGCAGCCCCGATCACTTGGAATATTGCATCCAATGCTCAGCTCCTGATGGAGCCTAAACTTTTCCAATAACCTGCAGTGATGTCATCACTCTGACCTGAGCCTGTCCGTCATCTCTGCTACCTCCTAACCTTTCAAGGCACAAGGAGATGAGAGAAGGTTCTGACCAACGGTAATTTGGGATTTTGGCCATATGTCTAGGGGTGGTCAGCCCACATCACATCCCACCGGTGTCCACATACTATTTGCCATATTAGTTTCCTCCTTGTGCTGCAGATCCTACAAATGCCTTTTTTTAAAAATTGAAATGTAACTGACATATACCATTCTATTAGTTTTAGGTGCACAACACAATGATTTGATATTTGGGTATATCGCGAAATAATACCACAAGTTTAGTTAATATCCGTCACCACACATGGTTACAATTTTTTTTTTCTCTTGTCACGAACAAAATGCCTTTTAAAGCATCTGGTCCTTCATCCCTCACTTCCCCGCCAAATAGTTGGTAAGATGCTGAGATCCAGACATGATTTGCAGAATCTGAAATTGGCTCCATCTCCTTTCCACCAAACGTTTTACATAGAGACGTATCTGTACTTCCCCAAATCCAACATCCGTCTTTCCAAAATAAGGCAACTACTAAGGTTTACTAAATCTTGTGCAACCAATACGAAGAAGGTGGGTAGGCTAACTGTTAACTGTGCCCTAGTCACTAAAAAAGGCTAACAAATTCTTAGCTGTAACAAGGCAAGCTATCACCAGGTGTTAATAAGTACAGCAAAGGAAATGCAGGAATCTGAAGAGCGGTCCTCATCAGCATATGTGGGCTAAGAGGACACAAATGCAGCTCATCAGACACTGAGGAATATTTGACTATTTACTGCACTTCTCAGCCCTTAGGTGACTCTCCTTTCAGAGGGCATTCATTCGCTCATTCATTCATGTCTTCAACAGATATCATGTAAGCCCTTACCACATTCTAGGAACAGTACTGGGCGAGAAGATAAAGTGATGAGCCCAATAGACATGGCTCCTGTTCCCACAGCTTAGGCTGCAACAAGTTTAGTGTCGTGAGCTTAGCATCGTAACATGATACGTACAGAACGTCACAGAAGAATGAACAAAGGCATCACACCCAATCGGGTGGGTTCTGAAGCAGGTGGGATGGAAGGCAAGGAAAGGCACCGGATGTCTCACTGCATAAAGGATATTCAAGCTATGACCCAGGTCAGGAAAAGATAGAGCAAATCCCCACTCCGATTTGTTTTGAGTAAAATATCACCCACCTCCAGAAAGCTGCCTCTGCCCCTCCCAAAAAGGGGCAACTATGCAGTACAGATGGTCACTTTTTACCCAACCTTTGCCGTTCACCTTGAATTATTGTTTCCTTGCTCTCTCCCAGGATTTGCTTTTTCCAGAATGAAATCGCAATCCTTTGAGAGCAGTCCTCCTGTATTTCTGTACTTAGGAGCACTTAGTGTGGATGAAGGTCCGCACCGACTGGTCTTGTGACTGATTCATGTTTCAGTGAAAAGTGAAGAAGTCCTCCACTGTCTCATGAATTCAGACCACTGAGTCTCACCATCTGCCAAGGAGAGACAGATTCTCTCCAAATTAAAGTGTTTGGCAAAAAACAACAAAAACAAAACAAAACAAACAAAAAATAAATAAAGTGTTTGGTACGCTCCCTTTCAGGAGCAACTCAGGTTTCTCTCCTTTCCTTTAAAACTATTTGACTTCTTAAGCACATATTCTTATTTAATCGCCAAGACCTAAAGGAAACTTTTTTTTTTAATAGTGGAAATGTTTGGGATTTCATACAGGCACAATGTGGATGTTGAGCTGCAACTCTGCCAATCAGAAATTCCATAATTCCATAATTAAGATTGTAGTCGAGCCAACTCCCACACCACTGAGTGCTGTCTCCGCCCCTCACTACCACCTGCGATTTTCCAGGAGCTCCAATAAACACAAGACATCAGTCACCTGCACAGACTAAAAGGCTGAGGCCATTCCCTTCTTATTTATTGAAGCTGTTTTAAGTTAGGAAATAACAACAAAGAACGACTGTAAAAGTGACCCACCGCTACTTAGAAAATGTATTTCATAGCAAGAAAATCGCTCTCCAGCAATCATCTTTCAGGCTAAGTTTTAACACAATGGTGATCCTTCAACAGTCATAAACCCCTGGGAACAAAAGTCTTAACTCTGTTGGTGACAACAGATGCTACTAAAATACTGTTTTGTCTTAGAGTTCCAGAGTGTCTCATAAAGGAAATAATTATGATTGTTTAAAAGCCTGTTCCCAGAGTGAGCTCCAGACCCGCAGCGGGAAGCGTGTTGTCTGAGAAGAATATAAAGCAATTGGGATTTTATCTGGCAAATACTGCAGTGAATATGTTTGTGAAAAGTCTGCACAAACACTACAGAATTAGTCTCATGACCTGTTACGAAAAGCAAATAAAAATCGATACCAACTATGAACCAGGGAGTAAGGCAATGTCTTTCGTGCAGCCCCAAAAGACTTGCGAGGGGTTTGCAGAAAGACTGACTTCACCCTCTGAGTGGTGCAGACCTCTGTTCTGTGGTGTGGCAGGGAAGGTTCCAGGCTGACCCTTTCGGTCAACACTGGTATGCTCTTGGGACAACTATTCTATATTTTCTCTTCCTCAAATACTAGCACTAATTCTTGCCCAGGTCATTGTTGATCTGCTAAGTGTTGGTAGTCAGCAAGTCAAGAATTTAATGTTTGCTTAGAAGCCCTGATCATTGTCATTTAAAAGAAAGAGAAAAAGAAGGAGGAAGGGGAGGCCAGAGGAGGAGGAAGATAAAGTAAACAGTGTGTGGAAGGATTTTAGAAAGACCCTAGTGCTGTGCCTTGTTAAGATGTTTAGAATAAAACCCAATTTCATTAAACAGTGCATGTGACCTTGTCCCTGGCTCTCTCTTCACTTTCACCTCCTGACTAGCTCCCCTGATCATTCGGTGTAAACCATCCACGTGTCCTGGCTGCTCCTCTGGCTTGATAAGCATGCAGCTGCCTCAGGGAGTTTGCACTTTCTGTTCCTACGACCTGGAGCGTTCTTCCTCCAGCTAACCCCTTTCCGTCGGGGATCAGCTCTGAAATAAAATGGCATGGCCTTTGTTAAGTGCTCTTTCAAGTTTGTAATGAAAGAAAAAAAAAGTTTGTAATGAAAGCACAAGCTCACCAATAAAAAAAAATACAGGGGAAAGGTAAGAACAAATAACATAGACAAAGATAAATTTAAAATATTAAACAAGCAAATAAAGTAATATTTATCCTCACTAAACAGATCAACCCATGGAACAACATTGTATAGCTACAAGTAAGTATCTCCCCTAATATAAATACAAGCGAGTATTCAGGGTTGAAATGAAACTGGAAAAGTCATGTCCTACTGGTGACATTTTAAATTAGAAACATATTTTGGGAGGAAATCCATGGGCAATATGTATGTGAAGAACTATAAAATGCTTCAAATCTTTCACGCAGAAAAATCACTTTTAGAAATGATTCCTGTAGAATGTTAATTTCTATGTGTTCCTTACAGCACTGAAACTTTAGCAATTCAAGTATAATAAAATGATTAAGTGTATGGTAGTTGAACAACAAAATTATGTTATGGGTAGCCTTAAAATGTTAATTAACAAGGATATGTGGAAACTAGAAAGAGTTTGCCATGTTGTTGAAAAAACAAAAGCCAAATGAAACTTACCTGTCCATGGACAAACACTGGAAGGTAATCTACTGGAGAAAGATGAGGATTTTGCCCCTTCTATCTTTCTCAAATGTGTATTTCATATTTGGTTCTGACACCTTTGCATTTGCAAATGAAAAAAACACAGTGACCCCGAGTCCATTGGTTGTTTTGTTCTTTTGCTAATTTCCGACTTTAGCAAAGATAGCAAGTGTGCTAATTTTAACACTCGTAAGTAATTTGTGTTATCATTGGCAGACCCTGAGACTTGCACACGCCTGGGCGATCCTGAGGGCTGAAAGCCTGCCTCCCGAGCAAACTCTGATGAACCGCAGCCAAAAGTGGAGAAAATTTGAGAGCCTCCCATCTCCTTTACCTCTAACTGGGTTAAATTGCAATCAAGTTGACTAAAAAGAAAGCCTATCGAACATGACAGCGTGGTGAGGGAATGTAAGAATATAGGGTTTCTGGGGCTTTAACAAGTGAAACAGTTGCTAATTTTCTAACGATGTTTGCCCTCAAGAAATGCTCATGTAATGTGGTCCTTCACCATGGTTCAGTAAGGGGATGATTCTCTTTTTTGTAGATTCTATATCTTCATTTTATTTTGGATAATTAAAATGATGCAGAAGGGAAGGCAAGTAGGAACATAATCTAAAAATGTGAAAAATAATACCAATAACAATGGGTGAGTATTTACTGAGGAAATATTGTGAAAACCAGACTAATAGTATCTTGGCAGTGCGTGGAAGGCAAGGGCTCCCCAGACAGACGTGACTTGCACGCAAGTCAGTGAGGCATTGGACAACATGGCTTTTGGGGACCTTCAAGGGGGGCATTAGAGAAGGACCCAAAGAGGTAGAAGGAAAAAGGGCTTCCCAAGCTGTGCTAAGAAATGGAATTTTATCCCGAAAAGATAAGAAGACATTGAAAGCCCTTTAGAAAGAATGTACTATTTTCTCATTTTTCCCAAAAGAGGAAAAAAAAATGTCATGGACCACTTCCACAAAGCTCCTTCTACAGATATATAGGAGGTATCTGAGTTGTAAAATATGGTCTAAAACTTCAAGAACTCCATGAAGTAGCAAGAGCAATAAAATATTTGGAAAAAATACTGGCGGTGGTGACTTGCAGTGTTATTACAACCTTCTTATTTCTCGGGCCCCAAAGCCACACTGCGCAGTGAACATTCTCACCCTCTTTGCTATGTTCACATTGCTCATGCAAAAAAAAAGCTAGCGAGTGTTTTCTTCTGTTTCAGAAGAGTCTTATTTCTTTCACATGGGCTCATTTGCACCTTGTTCTGAGGCACATCTTACACTGGCATGAGAAAGTTTGCTGGAAATGACTTCCAAGCCCCTTACGTGTATTGGGAATCCACTTAAATGCATTCCAGAGCAGGACTGTTGCGAAAGTACAGGCCAGGTGGATGAGAGTCCCTTCGAAAATCTGTATGTAACTGACTGCTTGACATTCAGCCTAGTATTTGCCAGACCGATATCAGGGCAGGTCATCTAATGGCGGGGCATGGTTTTCCAGGTGGGTTGTTGGAAAATCTGGGACCCGTGGCCACTATCCAGCATATCTGTGGGTCCACAGGCTGAGGAGGGCAGATGAGATGTCCTCTGAGCAGGTTGTCAGATTTAGCATACAAAAATACAGATCACCCAATTGAATATACTTTTCAGTACAGATATATCTCAAATAGTGTGTGGGAAATTCTTAGACTAAAACAAGATTTCTCGTCTGGCTGAAATTCAAATTTAACTGGGCACTCTGTATTTTCTATGTCACCCTTACCCTTGAGACCCCTAAGGACACCAAGGTTGCAACAAGCCAATGGGGCAAAGCACTCCCAGGGCTGACCGGCGGCCCAATTTCCAGGGAGGTCAGACGTTCAGGTAAAGGGTGGCTACATGCTCCCTGCTGAGTGAAGACCCAGGCATTGTCCTGGGTCTCCATGCCACCAGGGAAATACAACTAGAGCACCAGCCCTAATCCAGACCCACAGTCTCCAGGAGGGGAGACCTGGGCTGTTAGCAAGGGTCCCAGGCCTCCAGACACCCGTCCTGCTCAGAACATAAACACGGTCACTCTGATGTTTTGCAATCCTGATCACAGAGGCCCACCTGGAGACTCTCACCTAGCTTCATCTGCAGCCTGGTGGTTTTGTGTCCTGGCTCTCGGTTTCTAGTTCAGCCTCTTTACCATTCCCTTTTTCTCTTTCTTCCTGTCCTTCTTCCCCTCTCTCCCTGCCCCTTCGTCAGTGCTGACCCACGAGTGTCCATCTCTGACCTGCCCTGAGCTGTGATCTAAATCGTTAGCTTCTTCACTCCCATCTGGAACCCCAGGATGTATTGCTGGCTGCAGTGGGGTGTTCTGACGCTCCTGCCAGGCAACGTCACGGTCATGTCCACGCCTGTGTTCCGGATTGTGCCGGCCCCCATTACTGAGAACAATGTGAGGGACCCTCTGGGCAGCCTCCCTACCTCCCTGCTCAGACCCCAGGGGTGAATATAACTCATCTATGTGTTGATAATCAAGGAGAAAGACAGCAGAGTCAAACATCCAAAACTCAAAATCAGAAAAGATGCAGAGAAGTGAGGAGGGGGTGGCGGGGGGTGGAATCTAATTCTGAATATAACTTATAGGATGAAGAACTAGGCCATTAAAAAGAAGTTTCTCGGCAAGCCAAGTTTGGGCGGTCTGGTAGCTGGCAAACTGCATCTCATCTGGCTTTATATTAAAATTTGAAATCCTAAGTCCCTCTTGTACAACTGTGCATAAAATCTTCATGATTCCACTACAAAACGAAACGACTGTACAAAGTAATCTGGACACTGAAAGAAAGAATTGTAAGCATCCGTTTTCAAAAAGTTAAAAAAAATAAATTTCCAGAAACAAATAGAGCTTCTGACCCGTGGAGGGGACGTTGCTTACAGAACTTAAGCAACAGGCAAAGACTCAGGAAATCTAATTTCCAGGCTTCTAGACTCTACTTCAGTGTCCAGAGCAAGATGAGGGGGATTTCAGGCCATAGGACACCCGGCACATCATAGCCACGGCCCTCTGCTGTGGACGCAGTGCATACCCTGTTTCGGGTCTGTCATTGCTAAGGTTTTATTTGGGGGCAGCCAGGTAACCCATCTTCTATGTATGAGATAAGGTGGTTCTGGTTAGGAGATCACACTTCACTTCTAAAAGCAAGATATGATTTAAAGGAAAAGTAGGAGGGAATTGACTGACACACAGCTTTTAAGGAGTGTATTTGATGCCAGCTACTATCCCTTGGCCCCACACCCTGCCTTCAGCTTTCTCTTCGATTTGTTACATCCCAAGCCAACATTTTCATTCGCCTTACTCCCATCCAGGCTTTGGAGAAACCACGGGTCCCTTGTCCACGGTGACTGTGGTTTAGTCCATTTCAAAAGAAAAGCGGAAAAAACAACCTCCTCTCCAAACTTTTATTCTATCCAAATTCCAGGACAGGTGCTTCTTGAATACACGTGGGCCCTGTTCTACTGTTCTTTCTGCACTTACCGCTTTACCAGTCATTGTGATGGTGGTGTGCCTGCCTGCCCCAAGCACAGTGAGGATGCCTTTGTCTGCCCTGAGAGCCCTCCACACAGGAATGAGTCCGATGGCCATCACCACTCGCTACCCAGAATTCCGCCAGTCCTTACAAGTGATGCAAAGATAAAGAAACCCAGTTTCCAAATGAGGATGCCTTGTGATCTACAAAACACTCGAAGAATTAAAAGGCATAGATGTAGAACACAAATAACAAGGATGAAAGAGACGCAAGAACTTGGTGTCTGAGAACAGCCTTTAATACAGTTGAGAGAATACTGTTGTTGCACGTGAACAGATGATGGCATTCCAGGCAGGGGACCAGGGAGAGCCAAGGCGGGACTTGATGAAACGGGGCCAGAAGGCTAACCACAGGGGACAGTGCAAACTCCAGCTGCCCGCCAGACACGCTCACCTCTGCAGAAGCATCGCTTCTGTTCTGCTTCGAGGCCCAAAGACAGCTCCCGGCCACAGCTGAGGCCTGGTCACCATGCCTTGAGTCGAATTCTCCATACTATTAACATTTGGCCCTGAACCAAGTGGTTTCACACAGGTGATCACACCAAAGGGAGCCAGTGCAGGCATGTTTGTGCCCACTCTACACTTGAAGAAATAAATGCTGAGCCAAGAGGCTCAGCAACATGGCTTGGCAGAGGCACGCTGGAGGCCAGGGTCCGTGTGCTCCGAGGCGTGTGCAGCGTCCTGCGGGCACCGCAGAGACAGAGCTGTTCTTTCTTTCAAAAAATAAAAGCCCAAGATTCAAGGCCTTATCCAGGGCTCACGAGAACAGCATCTCTGAGCACAAGCCTGACATATGATCCATTAAGTTCCACAGATAATTGAGATGTGCACCAAAGGGTAGGACTGGGAAGGAGTCAGGAAGACTGACTGATGGCGGAGGCCTGCGTCTCCAGTGGTGGCTCTCGGGGTTGGCATGCCAGGGCCACCCGGCCCTTCCCGGCCCTCTGACTCAGGAAAGTCTATGGTTTTGAATCTCTATCGCTTTTCCACAGGACACACTTTGATCAACACAGCTCTACATCAGGAGAAACGGAAGGTTTTTTTCAGGAGGCAAAAATACTTTATGTACGATGTCCTCATTATGTACATCCTTAAACATTATCCAAACAACTCACCATCTCTGAATGCACGTTATTAACTCGGTTCCCAATCTCTAAGCGATTTACCCATAAACCAGGTGTGGACACTTTTCAATTCTCGCTATGATCTAATCAACATGTGAAAAGGAGGCTCCTTCACCACTCTCCAAAAATAATCTTTATTTCCTTCTGGAGAAACACCAAACACGTTATGATTTATTTTAATATTTTGTTTAAGCTGCATGCTTTAATTCCTCTTTACAGGAACCTGTAGTTTTCCACCAAAATAATGTATTTGCGTTATTTTTCCTTTAAGAGCACACACAAACATGTCAGATACAGAGGAACTATTTACGTGCCATCATCTTACTCTGTTTTAGGTGTGTTTTCTGAGGTCCCTGGGGAAATCAAAGGGAAACTTCAGGAAGGCCCTCGCACACCGGAGTGCGTGTAGACCGCGTTGCGGCGAAGCGCGCGTGCTCTCGGGAGACTGCTGTGAGCACCGAGCACATTTGGGTGACAGGAGCTTATTCACTGAGTGTGAGATTCGTCTGGGGCAAGTCTGCAGGCTCTGCGAGTTGCATTCAGGACCGGAGTGGTGGCGTTCACAACGCAAGACTCCAGATTAACGAAATTGCCCCAAGTAGCTGTGGGTCCGCAGGTGAAGACCAGGAGGACGTGTGTCGCCACTTTAATTTCAAGCAGCAGGAGGATGTGATGGAGGGTGTTCATCTGCAAACACACGTTTTCAGTACCAACTACAGTCCCTGCCAGTGGCAGGTGCACAGCCTTTTCCAGTGTGACTGCCTCCCATGGCATCCCCGGTAATTCGGGGTGGACTAGGGAGAACGTTCTCAATGGCAGTAATGGAAAATCCGTTTTCCATCTCAGTCTTAAGAAGATGGTGCATTGAAGATAAAAAATATTAAATTATTTCAGAAAGAATGCTGTGCTTCTGCCCGAATCACAGTTGCCATGATGTGCCCCAAATGATGTCCCCTCACTGCTGATTTGTGTTCTCACGGGCCCGGGGTGGGGGTAATACTCCAGACTGAGACCCCAGATTTCCTAAATTATGATTTAAAAAAACGTCTTCTCAATGTGAAAACCAGCTGTCTCAAAGAAAGGACAGATGTTTGACTGAACCCTTTCTAGGAACTCTAATCTCAAAATGACTTAAAACCTCTGATTATGGCTAGCCCTGTTTCTGGGAGTCAAGCTTAACTTTATGTCAAACCTGTTCAAATAAAATGGGAAGAGAATATTTTTCAGAAGGGCATACTAGACCTGGTCTCTATGAAGAATATTGGGAAGAGGCTCAGTGAGAGAAGCCCATCAGAGAAGGGGCTAAGAGGTGGGGGTGGGGAGCCCTCTAAGGTGGTGTAGTTTGGCTCAGGCTTTGAGTTATGATGACTGATCACGGAGTTGGACTCAGGAGAAGGAGATTATAATGAATTGAAGCCCCATGTCCCCAACCCAGGCTGGTGGCCTCTTGATTCAGATGTGTCTCTGTAACTTTCTGCCCCCCTTCACAAAGCCCCCAAAGCTTCTCTGGCCCCAGAAGTGCCGAGCCTATTTTATTGTACTGCTCATACATTACAAGGAGAAAAGCAAGGAGAGCGGTTCTGCAAATCATTTCTGGCACCTTATTTTGTTCTATTCTAAAGTAATAAGTTCACAGCAGCAATGGAACAAGACCTCATCTTAGCTGGGCAGGAAATAAAAGGGAATGGAGATGTGGATCAGGAAAGTTAATGAAAGTCTCTCCAAGGGCTGAAAGAGCCCAGGCTTTGGAATCAGATGAACTAGAGCATCACGGCTGCTGAACTCCTTACCGGTTATATAATATTGACCAAACAGCTTAAATCCTCTGAGCCTCCTTTCTTCAGCTGTAAAATAATAACCATACCACCTACTGCATGGCATTGTTATTTTAATTACTGTGCCTGAAGCCCAGGGCAGAGTGCAGGTAGCACAGAGCCCCAGTACTCACTGCGAACCTGGTTGTCTTCTTGCCTCAATTGGGATGGGAAATATGTTCTCAATAGTCTTTTTTCCAGAAAGGCCATTTATTTACTTCATGCCAGGAACACATTTCTTTCTCTTTTTCAAAGCACACTTTATTATTTTTTTAGAGTAGTTTTAGGTTCACATCAAAATTGAGGGTCAGGTGGAGAGATCCCCTCACACACATGCCCAGCCTCCACTGGTTATTGGATCCCCAGCCAGAGTGGTGCATTTGCTATAATTGATGGACCTACATTGACCATGATAATCACCCCAAATCCATAGTTTACATTAGGGTTCACTCTTGTACATTCTGTTGGCTTGGATGAATGTATAAGGACATATATTCACCATTAATTTTTTTTTTTTTAAGTAGCCTCCATGCCCATCATGGAGCTCAACACGGGGCTTGAACCCATGACCCTGAGATCAAGACCTGAACTGAGATCCACAGTCAGACGCTTAACCGACTGAGCCATCCAGGCACTCCCCACCATTAAATATTATCCAGAGTAGTTTCATTGTTCTAAAAATCCTCTGGGCTCCACCTATTCATCCTTCCCTCCCCCAGAACCCTTGGCAGTCACAGATCTCTTTACTGTCTCCATAGTTTTGCCTTTTCTAGAATGTCATAAAGTGGGAATCACACAGCACATAGCCTTTTCAGCCTGGCTTCTTTCATTTAGTGATACGCATTTTAAGGTTCCTCCTCGTCTTTTTCTGGCTTGACAGCTCACTTATTTTCAGTGCTGAGTAATATTCCATTGTCTCGATGTTCTACAGTTTGCCTATTCACTTACTGAAGAACATCCTGGCTGCTTTCAAGCTTGGGTAAGTATGAGTAAAGCTGCTCTAGACCTCCTCATGAAAGCTTTTTGGAGGAACTCGTAGCTCAGTTTGCTAAAAATATCAAGAAGCATGATTGCTGGGTCGTATGGTAAGAGTATGTTTAATTTTATTAGAAACAGACAAGCTGTCTTTTGAAGTGGCTGTGCTATTTTGTATTCTTACCAGCAATGAATGAGAGTTGTTTCTTGTCAGCATTTATGAGGTTTGTATTCTAGACTTGGGCCATTTTAATAGGTGGGTAATAGTATCTTGTAGTTTTAATTTGCATTTCTCTGATGACCTATGGTGTGAAGCATCCTTTCATATGCTTATTTGCCATCTCTCTATCTTGCCTCGTGAGGTATTTGTTAAGGTCATTGGCACATTTTTTAATTAAGATGTCTGTTTTCTTATTGTTGATTTTTAAGAGCTCTTTGTTTTGGATAGCAGTCCTTGATCAGTCTTTTACAAATATTTTCTCCCAGTCTGCTTGTCTTTTCATTCTCTTGAGTTTTCTTCTTATATAATATGGCCAAAGCTTTATTATGTAAGTTGAACATAACTTCAATATATGCTGTAAATAATTTCAAGATATTAGGCTAACTCATATTGCTAACTAATGTGGCACAACATTTGTTCTGTGTGTGTGTGTGTGCACGTGTGTATGCGTGTGTGTGTGTGTGTGTGTGCACTTGGGCAGCATGACAGTGTTGGAGATGCAGTTGTAATTAGGCAAGGCTCCAGCCCTGGAGATGCCAACATACTTCAGAGGAGTAGGGAGGCTGCCTCAGTCCTGGGCTGTGTGATCTGCTCTACTGTGTTTCCTGTGCTCTGCACAGCGGCAAGCACATTAAGCTCTAGTGGCATTTAAATGACTTGGGGTTATTAAATTAGGTTCCTGGACCCAATTTCAAGGTGTGTGTGGGTGGGGAATGGGGTTCCCCACACCCTGAAAGAGCAATGCTCCAATACCATCTGGGTGTTCTACAAGTCAACTCAATTTAACTCAATTGTGGCACTATCTACTCAGAGATGGCATCAGATTCCACACGTTAAGGGCTCAATCTTACCAGACTGCCCCCCATCCTTCAGACACCAGTCAAAAGCCCAGGTTATTATTGTGCTTCCAACCGACTGGCTATAAATCAGAGGTTCCCTTGACCCCTTCTTTGGGTTTAATTAATTTGCTAGAGCAGCTCACAGAACTCAGAGAAACATTGTACTTACTAGGTCACCTGTTTATTTTTATTGATAAAAAGACAAAACTCAGGATGAGCCAGATGGAAGAGATGCACAAGGGCAGGTATAGGAAAAGAGGGCGGGGCTTCCCTGCCCTCTCTGTGCACACCACTCTCCCTGAATCTCCATGTGTTCATTAACCAGAAAGCTCTTCAGATCCTGTTCTTTTGGGTTGTTACGGAAACTTCATCACATAGGTATAATTGACTAAACCATTGGCTATTGGCAGATGATGAAACCTCCAGCTCTTCTCCTTTCTCTGGAGATGGGGCATGGGACTGAAAGTTCCAACCCTGGTTGGCTCCACTGGCAGCTAACCCCCATCCGTAGGTGTTTTCCAGAAGTCCCCTCATTAGTATAGCAAAAGATACCCTTGTGTTGTTATTACTTAGGACATTCTAAGAATTTTAGGACCTCTGTGCCAGAAACAAGAGAAAACCAAATATATATTTCTTATTATAATTCACAGTACCACAAGCAGCTGACTAAGCTGTAGGAGATCCAGCCAGCACCTGGGTTCATGTCATCCGTAGTCTTTGATTTTTGTTTCCAAAACAAAGTAAGTCAGCTGCTTATTCTTATTTCATTTTTAAAGACTTTATTTTTATCATTAAAAAAATTCTTCACTGTTTCCATTCAAAGCACAAATGATCATTTGATAAGTTATCAAAACCTACTTTTTCAGGCTTTATATTCTAAAATACTTTTATACAAAAAAAAGTAAAACACACCCTTTCATAGTACTGTTTTATAGAAATGGAGAGACCCCTCTAGGTATTGTTGTCAGTTATGCCAAACAGTAGCACATCATTGAGTCTTTAACAACAATGTGGAGTTATAAGGGGCAAAACACCCAGGTGCTGGCTGGAACATTTCCATTTGTAGTAATTAATGAAATTCACTCTTCAAATCCTGATGTTCACTTCACGTAGCATGAAGAGTGTTTTCCCAATTATTCATACGAGGTAAGACTAGAAACTTGGCCAAAGAGGATAGTTCCATGACATTTTCATACTCATTTGGAAACACGCCATCTCATTAGGACTTCATACATGATAGCACAGTGTGGATGTTTAGCAGACAATGTCACTCGGAGAGAGGGATTGGGTAGACAGTGGTGTCACAGTTGACACTTAACAAATGGGCCACCCTCCTAATCGGAAAACTCTATAGTCATTAAGTATTCAGTATTTCATTAAGCATTCACTCAGATTCTGTCCTGCACTGAATTCTAAGTTGTTAATTGATTCGGAAAGTCTTTGAGATTTGTTTTTGCTACTGAAGACAAACTTCCTCTGCACAGATAGTACGGAGAAGGCAGTGCTGATGGGTGGGGACTGTGTACATCGCCTTACCAAAGGTCAGAGGATAATCAGATACATGCTGGACAAGTTTTCTTTTGCTGTTGTAACTGATGACCACAAACTTGGTTGCTTAAAACAACACAAATAAATTATCTTCTAGTTCTGAAGGTGAGAAATCTAAAATGGTTCCCAATGGGCTCAAATCAAGATGTCTCTGCACGATTGCATTCTTTCTGGAGGCCCTAGGGGGAGAATCCGACTTCCTGCCTCTTCTAGCTTCCACAGGTTGTCTGTAGTCATTGGCCCAAAGCCCCTTCCTCCGTCTTCAAAGCCAGCAAGTGCAACATCTTCAAATGTCTCTCTGACCTGATCCTCCTGCCTCTCTTCCACTTGGACCCTTGTGATGACACTGAGCAAATCCAAATAATCAAGGGTAATCCCCCCATATCAAGATCTTTAGTCCCCAAAGGGAACAGGTACAGGTTACAGGGATGTGGACATCTTTAGGGGACCATTATTCTGTCTACAATATATGCTATGAAGAAAATAATAGTACATTACTGTCTTACTTGGATAATTTTAGAAACCTAAAACTTTGTCAAGCCAGCACAAAGAAAGGCTAACTTATTGTACTTTATATCATTAAGTTAACTTTCAGTCAAGGAAAATTTTCTGTCCTTCACTCAGCTAAATTCTTAGATTCACTAAATACCTCCTTTCCTAGGAACCACTTCACTTAATCTGGTTTACACTTTGGGAAGCTGAAAATAAAATTCAAATGATCTTGAAGCATAGGAACTCAAAAGGAGCCCGTTAAAGAAACAATACTTCCAAAAAGGGCAGCTCCTTTGTCCAGTCCCACCAGTTTCTGGTGCTTTTTCAGTGTTTCAGGTTGAGTTGGGGTCACACAAAATCTTAGTACATCTACTCCTTCAGATAGCTGTAAACATTTCTAAATGTTTCTGATTAGAGCAGAGTTCATTTTATAGTTTTTATTTATGGTAAATTTACCATCATGGAAAGATCAAGAGAATCACATTGATAAAGGACCCCCCAACTCCGCACCCCAGGGGACAAAGGATTTTAGATGCTTCTCACTCCACCAAGACAAATAATTCTAGATGAGATGTGATTGATGAAATGGAGTTTATGCATCTGGGCCCCATTCTTGACAGTATTTAAAATTAAAATTCTCATTAGTGCTGGCAAGCTTGGAATTCTTTAGTTTTTAAATGGAACAATATTTGCATGATTTTCTAAAACATCCTGATTATAATATACAATTGAATTCAGCTCAATTCAATACCATGCAAAAAGAGGAACGCCAAACAACTTGCATTTAAATATTTGTATTCTCTTATGTCTAAGAAAGAAAGAAAAACCATCAGGGTTCTAGAGGACCTGCCCGTAGCTCAACAGGAAGTGCATGGAGGCCTGGACATTTCCACACAGATGTGCTGTCTTCACCTTGATGGGAGAATTCAGAGAACAGACCTGACTATTGAAAGAGTGGATCTCCCCCTGTGCATCCCCAATGACTTCCTAGGTCCTTGGTGCTTTTAGGAATAAGCTCTGGACAGAAGTGTGGCTGCATTCCCAGCAGACAAGCAGTCATTATCTTAAGTTAAAACAGAGTGTTTAATATGGGGGCTCTCTGCAAAGCCCAGGGGCCCAAGACTTTCATCTGACTTGTTCATGGCTCCTTTCTTGGGGCCTCCAGCAGTGCCTGGCACTTAGGAAATCCTCAGCAGATATTTGTTTCTTTTTTAAAAAGATTGTATTGGGGTGCCTGGGTGGCTCAGTTGGTTAAGCATCTGCCTTCAGCTTAGGTCATGACCCCAGGGTCCTGGGATCGAACCCCACATTGGGCTCCCTGCTCAGCGGGGAGCGGGCTTCTCCCTCTCCCTCTGCCTGCTGCTCTGCCTACTTGTGATTCCTCTCTGTCAAATAAATAAATACAACCTTAAAAAAAAAGAGATTGCAGGGGCGCCTGGGTGGCTCAGTCGTTGAGCGTCTGCCTTCGGCTCAGGTCATGATCCCGGAGTCCTGGGATCGAGCCCTACATCCGGCTCCCTGCTCCACGGGAGGCCTGCTTCTCCCTCTCCCACTCCCCCTGCTTGTGTTCTCTCTCTCTAATAAATAAATACAATCTTTTTAAAAAAAGAGATTGTATTTATTTATTCATGTATTTGAGAGAGAGAGAGTGAGGGAGCAAGCATGAACAGGAGGAAGGGCAGAAGGGAGGGAGAGAGAGAATCTTTCTAGCAGGCTCTGCTGAGTGTGGAGCCCAATGTGGGGCTCCATCCCATGACCCTGAGATCATGACCTGAGCCGAAATCAAGAGCCAGCTGCTTAACCAACTGAGCCACCAGGCATTGCAGCAGATATTTTTGAGTAAACATGATAGGGCTCTTCCCAGCCTGCTTGGACTGTTTGAGCCCTCATCAGAACAGAAATGCTGGGAAGGCCAGCACTATGTTTATTCAACTCTAAATCCTCCCTGGACCTGCATGGCAATGGGCACACAATAAGTGCTGGACGAATATGTTGAATTTAACAAATTAAGGGATCACATTATGGGCACTAAAATTATTTTAAAGTGAAAACACTTGTGCAGAAAGAAATCTTATCTGAACTTTCTCTATCTGACTAAAGCAGAGTCTTCTGAAAATACAGCTGCCATTAACCTGCCTCCAGGGAGTTTTCTGCGAACTCAGTTGTCATAGAGACAGATTGCTTATTGCTATTAGCATCAAAAGGCTCACAGAGCCTTCTGAGCTTTCCCATTGAAGCCCTAAAATCCCTCCCTTCTTGTGAAATTGGTATATAAATCTTTGCTTCTGGGTAGTTGAGGAGTTCCTCATTACTTAGCCACTTCTCCTTGTGCTGAGAAAGAAACCTGGCTTCTTCTTCCCTTATGCTGTTTGCTGTCAGTTAATGCACAAGCCCACAATCAAGAAACCAAAGGGGGTGGAGGAAAAGATTTCCAACACCAACACAACTATGATGAAATAGGATCTGTTCATTGATTCCAGGCACCTTGCTTTCAATGGCTACTTTCCAGACCACACTATTATTTCGGTTGTTTGATTGGTAATTGATCCCTGACATTCGCCGAAAAGATATTAAAAGGTCACAGCTCAGCTGCAGGATAGTTGAGTGGAGAGATAAATGTATTGTGTGAAGACAGTAGTGTCGGCTGGCTGTCAATACATTTTCTCAACTGGACAGATGGCGTTAACACATTTCCCGTCCCCAACATACTTGGAAAAATGACACTCTTTGGTTGCATCTATGAAGATCATAGTCCTCCCCTGGGAGCCCTCTGGCAGCATTCCTGACTGCTCTAACCCACCAGCACAGTTCTGGCCCCGGGGCCAGGCACACCCCTTTATGTTTGGTGTTGCCGATGAAAAGCCACACCCTTCTCAACTTCGACTTTCATTCAGCCGTCCTCTTGCCTGCCCCAAAGCCTGCCCAGCATGTGAGGTTGCAGTCCACTGCAATCCAGGTGGGCAGCAAGGCTGTGGCCGTCAGCATGGGAAAGAGAGGTATAGTGCTGGATTCCAACAAATGATTTCCTCTCAAACACTGAGCTTGAGAAATGGATGAGGCAGACTGGAGGCTAACAAAGATTCTTTGCTTGACCAAACTTTGACCAGGCTCCTGAACCTTCTCTTGGTCCATCTGTGCACTTCCTTGTATAACCTAGTTTTAGCAACACCCCTGCTAAGTCAGTTTAGCAAGAATCCCCCATCCACCGTATGTGATGACCCTTGATACGGGGTTCCTCATCGTCCACCATCCCTCAGGTGCCCCATCACCCGGTCTGCCGTCAGCAAGAACCCTGTTAGGTCCAGTCTAGCCATGACTCCCACCTTAACCTGACATTGCCTCTTAGTGATTTTCCAGACACTGATCCCCAACCCGCTCCTTGTATATAAATTCCCTCTTGCCTGTCCTGTATTCTTCACTGAGTCCCGTTCTATCCTTTTATTTATTTTACACGTAAGCATCTCGATTATTCTAAAAAAGCCTCTCGGTTTAACCATGTATTCAATTATTTGTTTGAATGTCTAACCCACTTTAGCATCTTAAAACATGCATGATTATTGTTGTTAGCCAAATATATTTCCACTATTCAGAAGTGCCACATAAACTAACTTACCCACCTGCAAAAACATGTGTTTGCTTTTATGCAGACACAGGTACGGGGTCAGGTTTTTAAATTTTGTTTTTCTTTCTTTAGATCATATAATCTACAAAATAGTACTTTTTATTATTATTAAGTGTGAATTGTCCTGTATTGTTAAACCTTTCATATACACATTTTCCCCTAAATTTCACAAACACACCAAAAAATTGACATTAGAAGGAAATTTTGAATAGCTTTAAAATATTAGAATTTAAAAATTCTAGGAAGGCTCCAGCCTGACTTATAGACAGGTGTGGTCAGAATGCCCACATGTCCTTCCTCAGTGCGAGCTGCCTCTCCCTGTGGACTCAGCCATCACTCTCTCTCCTGCTTGGTTTCTACAGATTATTTCTAAAGCTATGATTATAAATATACATCTATACCATCTTCATGCATTTTTAAAATTTTTCATTCAACTGGAAAAGAAATTTTTTGGAGACTTACTATGTTCCAGGCAGTGTTAAATGTTTAGGGAATAGAAAGATGAAAAAAGGAAAATTTGAAAAAAAAAAAAGGAATAAAAAGGAATCTGCAGGACACAGAGTTTAGGGTAAGTTGAGCAAGGCTGGTCCTAGCAGAGCTGACTTTCAGAGATGCTGCATTGAAGTCAGTGGAGGGAGGGGTGAGTCCTGAAGGGACAGGTGCTGGGGGGTTGGGAACTGCAGCAGGGGGGTAAGGGGGAGCGAAAATCCTCATTTCTTGGGCTTAGAGAGTTTTTAGTCTTTGGGTCAACAGGGCTAGAAGGGAAAGGCCTTCCAGATGGGAGTCAGTGAACCCAGAGGTAGGTGTGGGGACTACTGCGGATGTAAGCTTCCTGAGGATCTTAGCCTAGAAGCTCATTCTTTAGGTCCCAGAAACTCAGAGTGTTTTGAGTATGGTCATGTCCTGGCCCATACTGAATTGTCCTAGGATCCCTGCTTTATTTATTGTATTTTAACCGCCACACTAAGCTTAATACTGGGCTAGCATTTGAGTAGCTGAACACTGCCATTTGTCCAATATCTTATCTTTTATGTGCCAGTACAGAAAATCATCCAAGTTCTGGCTTTGAGTATGTGTCATAGCCTGTGTTAATTTGCTCTGAAATGCTCTGTTGCTCAGAGAAGAGTGAACAGCACATGTGATGAACTTGTTTCACAAATAACAGTCAGTGGGCATATTTTGTCATCGTATTGCAAGATTAGGATGATTACTCTAAAGTTTGGGAGATAAAACTACTCCCATTTGAGGCAAATGCATATTCATTTTCAACGTTCAATCCTGAGCTGTGATGGAAACTTGAAACCTTTAAAGAGAGTCTTACTTCATTTATTTTAAAAGGAACAGACCAAAGGCAGGCAACAAAAGCATGTTTGTTTGTTTGTTTGTTTTTGGTCTGTGTCTTCATGATGGCCCGAAGTGTATTCTACTTTTTGAATAACACAGTTGCAAAACAAATTTTGAACTTTTACTGTAACTTTCCACTTGGAATAGAGAGAAGCATAACAGATAATATCAGCCTTTTGATTTTCTGAATAGAATTTATACAACCGAGGCAAAAAAATTCAGTAGCACATTCTACACTGGCTCAAAACAGCCTGCTCCAAAATTGCCACAGTAAAAATAAATTATTTTGATTGTATAGATAATTAAAACTCTACTCTCTGTACCAAACTCCAGTGTTTCGATTCAAAGAACTTTCTTTGCTTTAAAAATGATGTAATTATAAAGATTTTATGTAGAATACTGGCCTGTTTTTTAAATGGGCCAAATACAGGGAAGTGACTTCAAGTAGAAGCCATTCTATGGTTCATCTATTTATGGCACGTAAATAGATTAAGACATTTACATTTACTCGTAGTGATCTGTAATTTTCATATTTCGTTTTCTACAACGTCTTCCTTTCAGACTGATAGAAGAGTTAAAAACAACACACTCTGAAACATGCACACAATTAAATCAAAGCGAGATGTCCCATTCAGTGGACAAATCCATTTTGGGCTGTATATTCAACAGCACCAATGGAATTCAGTTTATAACTTCCTCTAGTCATAAAAAGCACAAGGCCTCTGGGACACCAAGGCATGTCCTCAAGTCCTTACAGTACAAACCTGGGATAGAAATTTAAGAAGAGATTACAGCAAGATTGCCACTTCTATAACCATCAGATGAAGGACAAGAAGAGGGCAGCTTGTATTTATACCTTCGTTTATAGATTAACTCTCCCATGGGTCTACATTTCCTAAGGAAAACACAGTTTGTCAGTGCTCTGTTATTATTAATGTCAGCACACCACAAAAAAAAAAGATATAAAGAGTAAGGAGAATCAAACAATTTATTTGGTTATGAGGCAATCACAATCAACAATAATCAAGGTATCATTTTAAAAAAGATTTATTTATTTTAGAGAGAGAGGAGAGAGAGAGAGAGCGTGAGTGTGGGGGAGGGGCAGTGGGAGAGAGAAAATCTCAAGCAGACTCCCTGCTGAGTGTAGAGCCCCATGTGGGGCTCAGTCTCACAACCCTGAGATCATGACCTGAGTCAAAATTAAGAGTAGGATGCTTAACCGACTGAGCCACCAGGCGCCCCAATAATAAAGGTATCTTAATAGTTCCCTCCATTATTGCACATTTTTGCCTGTAAAGACATTTTCTACTTCAGACAAGCACGGAACTATATAGGAATAAAAAAGGTCTAAATTAGCTTATAGCGCGCGCGCACACACACACACACACACACACACACACACACACACTGATCATTTCCTCTTTTGTAATTTCACACCCAGTGGTTGGGTCCTGATTAGCCCAAATACATAATAATTGCCTTCTCTTTTGAGGTCTCTTCCACTATTTCCCTATTTGAAAGTTCATCATCTTTTGTTTCCCTTTCTGCTGAGGATAAAATAAGACAGGAGAGAGCTATACTAAAAAACAATTATTCAATTTTGAACAGAATTTAGAGGAAATGTAAAGGGCTCAGAACATTTTTTTTTTCCTTCTCAGAAAGCAAAAAGATTTCAAAATAGGAGAGGACCTCAAACCCATGTTCAAATCTGGGGTGGGACGATAAACTACTTCCCTGAAATCTCACAAAGAGTGAAGACAGTGACTCATAGAAGCCTTCAGAGAGACAAAAGACTCCCTAGGAATTTTAAGGATAAACTGCACAGATTCAATCCATTAACCAAGAGAGGTTCTAAAAGTCTTATGGACATTGTTCCTTAGCAGAGAGCCCAATTAGGGAAGAACTTATCTCAAAGAGACTTATGCTATGGCTTGTCTAATGAAGTGAACCCAAATGTGGTTCATAGGTAACCCACAAAGTTTTTAAGAACATTGTTTTTGAGAAAGCACTGTGAGCTTGCTCTCCAAGGGACAGAGACAATAAAACAGGGAAAAAAGGTCTCTGGACCTAAACTTTTATAGCCAGAATATATCCTGAGAAACCTACTCAGTTGTAAACATGAGCCCTTTTGCTTAGAAAAGGAAGGATGACTCAGAGAGTAACACCTAGTGCCTAGAGAGCAGAAAGCCATTAAAAGAGGGGGGTGCCCAGGAGGCTCAGTAGGTTAAGCATCTGCCTTCAGCTCAGGTCACAATCTCAGGATTCTGGGATGGAGCCCCATGTTGGGCTCTCTGCCCAGTCGGGAGTCTGCTTCTCTCTCTCCCACTGCCCCTTCCCCTGCTTGTGCTTTCTCACTCTCTCCTTTTCTCTCAAATAAGTAAATAAAATCTTTAAAAAAAAAAAAAAACTCCTAGGGAGTAAGATTAAGCCTTTATCGAAGAACTGTCAAGATGTTCTCAGATGGATATCAGAACTGCCCAGTGGCTGCTGTATGTCTTCCATCTATTCCATTTTTAAAAAAGATTTACTTATTTATTTGAGAGAAAGAGAGATCGCTCATTCATGCATGTGCAGGCAGTGGGGCAGAGGGAGAGGGAGAGGGAGAGAGAATTCTCAAGCAGACTCCCTGCTGAGTGTGGAGCCCAATGCTGGGCTCAATACCAGGACCCTGAGATCATGACCTGAGCCAAAATCAAGGGTCGGCTGCTTAACAAACTGAGCCACCCACGTGCCCCCCATCTATTCCCCATTTCAAACAGTAGTGCCCGTTGTGATCAGCTTCCTCCTGCCTCATCATAACATACTGGATGTGTAAGGGGTATATAACTTATCTCTTTAGTTCACAGATCAGGGAGAATAGTACTCAAGAAGTTGCAGTTGAGGAACTTAGCTGCATTTGGACTTGATTTAAAGTCTATAAGACTGACGCCATATGGGGATAAGACTTTTGGAGAGTCTTAGGTAGAAGTGAGTGTACTTTTCATGTGAGAGGGATGACAATTATGACCTGAAGGCAGACTATAGCAGATACCACTTTTCAAAGATCGCTTCAACAATGTCCCTCCTATCATACACTCATGTAGAATCCTACCACTTCCCCATCAAGGTAAAGCCAAGTAACTCTCCCCTTGAATCTGGAAGTTTATGTCTTTCTTTGCTATAATCACAGAAGGTGAAGCTGCATAATTCCCAAGGCTAGGACTCCCAAGGCAAGTTTTGCTTACTCATTGCAAACGCTCATATTGGAGGCTGAAGCTACCATGTAAGCAAGCTGTCCAACTGCCACATGGCCACCATGCTGTGAGGAAGCCAGCATTAGACCCTATGGAGAGAGTTCTGAGGAGATAGTCTTAGGCTGCCTGTGGAGAGTGAGCTGATGCCCAGCCAGCCCCTGTGCAGTTCCAGCCCAGCAGGCTTCCTGTTGAAGCCCCATGAGAGACCCTCACCAGAAGCACTGAGCCCAATCTTTCACAAATTCCTGACCCACAGAAACCACGAAGGATGATAACATACTTGCAGCTGTTTCAAACCACTATCTCAGGAAACTTTCCACAACTCTTACTGAGAAAGCCAGGCTTCCCAGGGTGACCCCCCTCTCTTTTCCTCTGCACCGTCTTAAGACCCTCACTCAGGAAGGAGTGAGGAGCTTAGAGGACTTTTCTTCCAGAACCTTCCCTGATCATCACCTGTCATTTGGCCAGTCCACAGTTTTTTAAACTTGTAACATGTAAGTGTGCTTTGCACCCCGAATTGTGCACTCCGTGAGGGTGGGAATGAGGCTTCATTTGCTCCCCGTGTGTGGGAGCATCAGCATGATGGGTCCTCAATAAATATGTCTTAATAAATTAATGAACAATTAGCAGACTAAATAGGTAACGCTAATTATGTGCTAAGGATGTGTCAAGAGCTTTTGTCTCTCTTAAAATCCACATTATTCCACAATCTTGTTGACATTGCTTCTTTAGCAATGTTGCTCTTCCAAAAGAATATAATATTAGGAGTGGAGGGTACCTCAGAGGGTGCGTGGTAAATCCTTTTATTTTATAGTTGAGGACTTGAGGCTGGAGAGATGGTTCGATTTGCCAAGGACTCAGATCCATTTGTTGGCACAGCTCTGCCGTGAGGCTGGTCTAACCCAGAGCTGTGCTTTTTCTTCTACATGACTGTGACCCAATCACGAATTATTTGGTAGAAAATTAATAAACCCTATTTTAAGCTAAACTTACCAGGATAGCTCTCTAGCACCAATAAAAGTTCAAGAACAATTAAAAATTCATAAGGCCATTCTGCATGCTCTCTTCTCTTTCTCCCACTGCCACGGACTGCCCTGATTTTATCTGCTTCCCTGTGGTTCCAGAGGGCGCTTCTCCATCTTGGTGCTGTGGACCCCATTCAGGGAGCAGGTCGGTCTGAATCTGGGATCAGTCAGTGTTAGTTCTCTTTAAATGTTTTCCATTTTAAGGACTGAAAGTAATTTTGCCCTTTTTCCCCCAACAAAATTGCTGGCACCGCTCAATCAATTGATCACTCAGGGAAAAAATTAACAATCTTTCTGGGTGCTGATTAAATTTTTGTACCACGTTTACTTTTTTTTTTTTTACACCTTGAATACAAAATAACTCAAAGCTTTGGATTATAAAGCAAATTTTTTGAGTGTCAGGCTTTTTATAATTGCTAATTTAGCATGTAATAGGAAAGCAGAGACAACTGAAAAATTATACACCATATGAAAATATAAAAATTTGAACATGACGCAAAAATAGATTTGGAGACACCACCAGAAATGTATTACGTTCACAAATTTCATCCTTGGAATATTTAGGGCATCAGAAATTTGAAGTTACCAACCCAAAATCTCTGACTTAAATAAAATACACGTACAGCAAAAATGGCAACATTCTCAGGGGAAAGAAAAACGAAGCTTCACAAATTTTTACATTCTACATGGTATTTACACAAAAATAGAAATATACAAATTCCTATTTGTTCCTTGTAAGTGTAGTAAGCTAAAATCTAAATGTTCTGCTCTTATGCTTTGTTCCTCTATTCTCAGGGAATCCCTCACTTCTTTGGGTAAACTAGGCATGATAAAGATAATTATTGCCCCATCTGATCTGCTAATATTCCCCTTCAACAAACTCCATTATCTTTAAGTTCCCTTTTCTGTATGAGCCTTGTTACCTGTCAATCCCTCTTCACAACAAATACAGCAATCCACTCACTTCTCAGCTTCTGGAAAACTATAACAATGGAATTAATTTCACTCATAAATACTAATTTTCATTCAAGTGTTTCATCTCTCCTGGGCTCTTTTCACCTCTGACCCAGGTGCTATCTTGGTTAATCACACATGTCAGTTAAGAGAGCCCACCAGGATCCTCTCTCTGGGTGTCTGTCTGTCTCCTGTCTGCCAGTCTGCCCAGTTATTTATCTCTATTCCCCTCCATCCTGTCCACAGCAACAAAGACTTGATAGATGTTTGAAAGATGTTCTTGAATACAAACCGAACGCTGTTAAATATACAACGTATCTTGTGTGTAGGATTCTGAATTTGCATAAATATTACCTGCTTTATTTGGTTTTTTTCTACTTCTCCCTTCTTTGCACACAGCGTTTTACAACACTGTTTCTTTAAGCTCCACCCTATTGCTACATTTCTAATGATGCCTTGAACTGCTACAGAGCATTCCATAGCGTCCATCCATCACGTTGTATTTACCTAAACTGCTGGTGAGAGCAAGAGGTGACCTCACTTCCCCACCTCCATGCACACCATACCTGTCCTTGCATGTGTCCCCTTCTGGACCTCCTCAGAAAACCGTTTTCTACAATATACTCCCAGAAACGGCATTTCTGGGCCACAGGCACGTGCAACTTAATCTCAGATGGCTTTCCAAAATTGCTACAGTCTGCATTCCCACCAGCAGTACACGAGATTCGCAGCAGCTCAGCTGCCCTGCCAGCACTCAACCCTTACTCGGCTTTCCTCACCCTTGCAAAGTTAAGGAGCCCTGCAATATCAAGTAATTTATGATATACAAAGGACTTTATATCCCAGACACCTGCCAAAATATACGACACATTGTCAAGCTTGCCTCTGAAAGGTCTGAATCAGGCTCAGCCTGGAACTAGGTCTGATCGCACTGGATCCTCATCGGTTTATACACCAACTTGCTCAAGCAAGGCACCCTCTTCTCTGAGGCCCAGTCTTACCATCCGTAAAACAAGAATCGTATTCCTATGTCAGGAGTGGCTCTCAAGACAAGTGAAATAATAAATGTAAAGCAATTAGCTTGGTTCTTTTCTTTCTTTCTTTCTTTCTCTTTCTTTCTTTCTTTCTTTCTTTCTTTCTTTCTTTCTTTCTTTCTTTCTTTCTTTCTTTCTTTCTTTCTTTCTTTCTTTCTTTCTTTCTTTTAAATTTTATTTATTTGAGAGAGAGAGAGAATGAGCACGAGCAGGGGAGGAGGAAGAGGGAGAAGCAGATTTCCTGCTGAGCAGGGAGCCCGACATGGGGCTTGATCCAAGAACCTCAAGATCATGACCTGAGCCGAAGGCAGACGCTTAACTGACTGAGCCCCCCAGGCACCCCAATTAGCTTGGTTCTTAACCGTGACTGCTGGCTGACCAACAGCCTGATTGCCTGGCTGAGGCCTTCCCAGGACACAGGAATTTTGGTGTCGGGTCCCGGGGCTGTCTTGGGCAGACCAGGACCATTGATTCAGGGAGGCAGGTGCAGATGCCCCACTGAGAACCCCCCGGGAATAACTTCCCCAGGGAGTGTGGTGGCTTCTTGAGGGTCCCCCTCAGCTTTTGAGCTGCGGTCACACTCTTCTTAACTCAGCAAGGAGCTGAGTGTGCTCTTTGTCAGCAAAGCAGGGGAACCAAGACCTAGCCATTTCCATACTACTGGGAACTTCCCAAATTGGAAAGCGGTGCTCCAGGGTTGACCCTGAATTAGGCAGACAGTTCATCAGGGGTTCAATAGGGTCTGATGGCTCCCCGCCCAGTTTTACTTCTTCTTGTTCCCTTCAGGATTCCCCTCTGATACTCTCAGCTCCAGAGTGGGACATAGGAGGTCAATGGGATGCTGGTTGCATCAGGTGAGAACCATCCTCAAAAATGACCGCAGACCTGAAACACCAAGGCAAAGACAGCATTGAGGATTGGGTCCTCAAGGGAAAATACTTCACCTTTCTTCAGTTATAATTTTTCCATTTGACTTTGTGGCAATGCTTTCAAGATCGCCAGGTGCAGTGTTCCTGCTGGGGTAGGAATCCCTCCAAACCCTGGTGATAGATGGGCATCCATCTCCACTCGATGCTTCCAGGAACTCTTTATTTATCCTACAAATCCCTATTACTCGAGTATATTCTTTGAATTGAACCTGCCTCATACCATCCATAGTCTTATTTTCATGACCAGAGCAATAAGGAATAAGCTTGAGCTTCCTCACCTGCTTCTGGGCACCCCAGGCAGCTGAGCTGGGCGTTCGTGTGTCTTTCCCTACCTGATGTGGCCACAACATTCATTCCCCTAACATGTCCCCAGGTGGCATCCTTCTGGGCCTCTCATCACTTATTCCACCTTATTATATGGAGACATTAAAACATGGTACCCAGAGAGAGCACAGTGCTTGCTGTGGACCCATTAATGCAGCCTAGAATTATGCTAATTTTTGTGGGGTTTTTTTGGCTTGGGTTTTGGTTTTATGTTGTTAAAACAGCTCGTCACACTGTTAAGTGCCATTGGGCCGAAGGCCAACCTAACACCCTTCATCTATCCCTTCGTGTGAACCATGCCAGAAAGGGTCCTTCTCTTCAGAACAGTGACTGCAAACATGAGCCAGAATAAACAAGTAATGAATATCCATACAACACTCCTCTGCAATAAAAATAACAGTAACATGAATCTCTAAATAATTTTACTGAGTGAAACAGACCAGAAAAAAAGGGGTCTATACTGTATATTTCCATTTATACAAAATTCTAGAAAATTCAAACTCACCTTTGACAGAAAACATCTGTGATTTCCTGGGGATGGAGGGAGTGACAGGCGATGACAAAGAGGAACAGGGAAGCTTTGGAGGTTGATGGATATGTTTACTATCTTGACTCTGGTGATGGTTTTACGGGTGCACACATGTATCAAAGTGTATCAGATTGTACACTTAAAATATGTTCTATACTGCGTGTTAATTATACTTCAATAAAGCTGTTTTTCAAAAGCCTTAGGGTATGCAAAATGATACCTGACTAATAGTAAAAATAAGCAAGACAAACAACAAGTGCAGTAGGTATGCCATGGGGGAGCGATTGTGACATGGTGAGGCGGGGAGGGTTTGCAAGGTACCCTGTGGTCCAGGAGGAGCGATGTGGCCAGGCACAGGAGAGGAGGCAGGGTATTTAAGAGGAGGGCATGGCACTTTGGAAAGACAAGGACAAGCCTGGCAAGGAGATGTTGGGGAACAATGCGGAATTCATTGGAACGGTGGATCAGAATGACACGGGTTTTCAGATGTCAGGGTCAAAAGTCTATGATTTGTGACAAAGAGGAGAAGAGAGAGAGAGAGACCACCTGGGGGGCCACACCCTGATGGGAGCTCAGGCACTTCCTCTGTCTTGGTGGGATTAGCACTCAGTCATTGGAGTAAGTAAAGGGGAGGGTCACTGTTGTTTCTGGAAAATAAAATTCTAAACAATGTTTTGGAATCTTATACTATTCTAGAACTTAGAGAATCCAGAATTTGTACTCTTCTGAACTATCTGCATTAAGTTAAATAAGGAAGAGGCACCTGAGAAGGTGGGAGTTTTAGACCTGAATATATGTTTATTTGCTCGGCCCCTTCTCTGCACGGGCACATGATGAACCCAGGGGGTGGTTAGAATGGTCAGTACCTGGTGTGGGATGCACCTGGAACAGTGACCCACGAGCTGCAGTCACCCGTGCCTGTCCCGCGTCTCTTCTCTCCGTTTCCCTGTAGCATACAAGGGGGAGAATAGGATCAAATGTCTGGAGTTTGATACATAGTATCTCAGACAACTGCAAAATCTTGGATAAATATTGACTGTTTTTTAAGTTGTACAATTTAGTATTTGACTAACTGTAATCATCTTTTATTCACAAGCCAAAGTAAGAAACACAATTTCATCTTTACCACAAGAGATTTCACATACTAGAATTTTCCTGCCATTTCCTGAAAACTGTTTCTGACACATTGTTTCTGACACAATTGTTTCAAAATGGTTGAATAATCCAGATTTAAATATAGAAAATATTGGATAGCGAAAGAGACGTGGAAGTGTTTTTTCTTTTTTAAACCTGGAAACAAAGACCATTGTGGAAACTTCTTAGCGAGTTTAAATCAATAGCGAGTTTTGCTTACCAAAAACTGAGTTCGATCGTACAGAAATGCTTGTCCAAAGCATTTATGAATGAATCATGCTTCTCTTTTTCCTCAGCAAGAGCAGTTCATGGGAAACGGACTCATACCTGTATCATTTCGCTGCTTCCCAGGCAATGCCACTGTGATTTCCTTGTTCCATTCCGCACAAAAATCCTAAATAATTTCTTACAAAACTCTTCAATCGATTGTTTTGTAGTCTTGAAAATGTATTTTATTGACATCTGCTACAAAACTAAGAACAAAGAAAGAACAGGGGCTGATAACTGGAAACATAAGGCAGTTAGTCTCAGGAGTTCAGGCGACCTCCCAGACCTTGGAGAAACTGAGATTCCAGGCTGAATTATAACTACCCAATTAATCTCTCTGAACCTATTATCCACTGACTGTTCAATCCCTCCATGTTCACTTTTCTGATTACCAAAGAGAAAAAAATATGACTGTTTCTGATAAAAGATTTTTGTCTGCATCTCAATAAAGCAATTTTGTTGGTGGATTTGAGCTGTATATAGAGATAAATAGAGCATTAAGGGTCGCTCTTTATTACTCTACGTGCTGGTAGCACTTTATATTTGCCCAATTGGCCCTATTTCATCACACTTGAGCAGCCATTTCTAACTGTGGTCCAGCTGGGGCTCATGTGGTTTTCTGCCATTCCGCAAGAACATGAAACTCATTTGAGCATGAAACATTATTTTTAGGTGTTTTCTGGAAAATCATGTGCTTTTTTAAAATAAAAATAGCTTAAAGGAAACAAAAAGTCTGAGACTCTTTGGCAACTACCTGAAACCACCCAGAGACATTGGATGGACTTGGATTGTCTTCGAGTGGGAAGGTGTTCAGGGCAGTAACTGGCATGTAGTAGGTCGTCAAATGTGGGCTTTCCTCCGTACCCCCATCCCACTCACCTCTGATTTTGTCTAGAACCGATGTTCTGGATTGTGTTTTCTTTGCCAACGAGGGCGGTAATTAAGACATTTGAATTAGATACTGTACAGATCCTCAATGATTTGCAGGTTTTTGTTCTATTAAATATTTATCTAGGGGCACCTGGGTGGCTCATTCGGCTAAGTGGTTGCCTTCGGCTCAGGTCATGATCCCAGGGTCCTGGGATCTAGCCCCACATCTGGCTCCCTGCTCAGCGGAAAGCCTGCTTCTCCCTCTTCCTCTGCCTGCCACTCTGCCTACTTGTGCTCTTTCTCTATCTCTCTGTCAAATAAAGAAATAAAAATCTTTAAAAAAATACTTATCTAAGGGTATTTGTTAATTATGTCCCAGAGGTATATGAGAAGAAAAAATTTCTTAAATTTTACACATTCATATTTACTTTGAAAAAGCATATTTCCTTACTATGCTTTTAAAATATCTTTGACTTTATTTCTTGTTCTGGTTTGCTCATTTAAAAAAAAATGGGTATTAAATTATTGTCTCTTATTCCGTTGGCCTCAGGGGAAAAGCAGCAGAGAAGAGCTGTCCAGAAGAGTGGTTACCCTGCTAATGGTTGACTGAGGTCACTGACACCTCTTTAAGTAAAACCATTTGGTTTCTGGTGAAAACACAAAAGAAATCTAGTGGTAACATTTTAAGCTTAAGGAAAAAGTCATCTGATGATCTTTAAAAAAAATCTACCCAAAAGGAGATCTTTGGCTCAAGGTGATAGATTCTTTTGCATACACTTGCTCCTCTGGATTGGAGGGGTTCGATGCAGAGCACCCCACCCCTCTCACCAGTGGACTAAGACATCAGTGCATACTGCTAAGGTTCCCCAAGTACAAGGAGGCTCTTACCAACTCCATTTCTCCAACTATAGAGGGCATGTAAAGCCTTTCTGTCTTTTGGTGCTAGATTTGGAGGAAGGGGTCAAATTCAAATTCACTCTGATGATTTAGCCCCCAAGCTTTGAGAATTTCCCAGAGTCACTCTCGAGAAAGACTAAGCCAATGCCTTCCTGGGTCTGATATCACATACACAGATATGCCTCCCCACCACAGCAGGGCGGAAGAATGGAAAATCAGTTCTGGGAAGAGTGTGAGTTGCCCACTTCCTTTATCCCTCCGCCGAAATCTGCCCGACATCTCCTGGCCCTGTGGCCATCGCGCAGGCATCTGCAGATCTGTGTTTCTTCTGCAACCCTACAAGTCACGTCCTATCATCCTTCTCTTTACAGATGAGGACCCTTTGGCTCACAATGTAATAAGGTCAATGGCCAAGATCGCTATGGAAGTGGGCAGGCAGAGCCCATGTTCTTGCTCATGAACTCCTGGAACCCCAGAGCCCATGACAGAAAGATCTTGAATCTACCTTATTCATATAAAGAAAGAGATGGCTTGATTTAACAAAAAAAAAGCGTGTCCAATGGGATTATGGATGTCCCTCAAGCAGGAGGTAACTTCTGGAAAACCCAGACCTAGTATGTGAAATGCCTGGGAGGGGGGGACCTCATAATCATCATTTGGGGGGCAGAACATGTGTTGTCTCTCCAAGGGAAGTCTCTCTGGACTGTTCCTAGATGCCCTGTGTGGAAAACTAAGGTAAGCTTCCAAGTGCGTGAGCCCATTTTGGAAAGTCATTCCTGAACATTCCTGATAGGAAAAATATACCCACTACAGGAAGATATTTAATGTAAGGTTAAGAAAAAAAATATCTAAATGTAAAAATCTCATTCTGTTCTTTAATTTATCATTTACACCTTGGGAAGTAATAAAGAGAAGCATGATATTTAAAAAATTATAGGTTTGGAACCTTTAGTGTCACATTTTCTGCATACGTATTACCTGTGCTTTGGGATAAAGGCTTTAAAATTCTTCAGCTCTATTTCTTGTCACATATTTTCCACGCTGAGTGGGTTGATGTCTGACCCGTTCTTTTCTCATTTCCTTGCCACACTGTCAGTTGCAGAAAAGACGATTATCCTCCTCGCTACTGGTGTACCAGACGTAGCTGCGGATACCTGTAGAGGAATGGACAGACACATACCCACATGGGCAATGGGATACATCCTATCCAATGCAAATTACAGCAATCGCACTTTGATGTTGTCATCGAGTGTAAACTCAGGTTATATTGAGCTCACTGCGTGCTTCCTCATGTTGGAAGTTCAGCCCTGCATTATGGAGTGGACACAAAACTCTGGCTCAGGGCCGCAGCCAGCCCACAGACGTAATGGATGTTACCCCATTGTGTTGACTTGTAGCGTATGGATCGGTCGCCAGCATTTCACATGCCCTCCCGACCCTGTCAGGCCCCTCAGTCCGGCTTCTCCCACTTGAGAGAACTGCCTGGGCTCTCCAGCTTAAGACCTAAAGTACTCCTCCCTCCTCTGCCTGTTGCTGCAAAATGAGAGGCCTCGGTGATGGTGTTCTGCTCCAGGATTCTCAGCTCTGCTCAGGCTTCCCCAAAGTCCGTAGAGGACAGATGGAGACAGAAGTCAGTACACCACGATGCCTGCCGTTAACTCTGCTGCATGGTATGCTGTAAGTTGCTGAGAGTACATTCTAGAAGTTCTCATCGCAAGGAAAAAAAAACAGATTTTTTTCTTTTTTCCTTTTTTTGTAGATTGATGAGATGATGAAGGTTGATTCAACATACTGTGGTCATTATTTCACCCTACATGGAAGTCAAGTCCCTGAGCTGTACATGTGAGGCTTATGCAGGGCTCTCTGTCAGTTGTATCTCAGTAAGACCGAGAAAAAAAAAAGTGCAAGTGTTTTAAAGAGCAAAAATATATATATTATAAGTCAGATCAGAAACCGTTTGCTATGTCTCTCCGGCTGAGGTCCCACAGGCACCTCCACTAAAAACAGTTCTTTCTTCATCCAACACAAAAATTATTCTACCGCCTCTGCCATTTAGATTCAACGTACTGGGAAGCCCCTCCCTCTCCCCCACTCGATCACACCTGTGGTAAGTCCATTCCTCACATGTCCCTCCGTGCGCTGCTTGCCTTTCTCATGGTGGTGGGCAAACAGGGCTCCATTGCTAAGGAAGGAAACTTGGAGTTCTGAGTTCTGAGAAGACAGACTCACAGGACTTGCAATGACCATGCTTACACATCCACTGCTTATTGCAGAGACAGGACGCCCGAAAGCAACAGCATTGGGGGAGGGCGTCCATCACCACCAGAGGCAGCCTGAAAGGCAGGGCATGGGCTCCAGCTGTCAGCCTGCTCACCTGGGCACAGAGCACCTAAGACAGAGTCCCAAGTGGAGTCTCAGACTGGGTTTCTTATCTCTACTGAGCACAGGATAGTGCTGATTAGCAGCCTGGAAGGGCTTATGTGTGTGTAAGCTAGTAGGGTTGCATTCTTTCATGTTCCTTTGCATGGTAAGCAAGCGTTCCTGTGTCTTGGGCCTGGGTCCGTGTGTCCCTGGGTGGTCCAGCTATGCCCTAACGCTTTCATCTGAATGAATAAGACAGATGCCTGCTTCAGCGGTCCACAAAGGGTCCTGGAGCAAACCTCAGGCTCTGTCACGGATGGGGGAGCCCCTGCCCCAAATTTGGCCCTTAAAAGCCCTCACTTATAAGCCATCGGAGAGTTCTGGACTTTTGAGCATTATCTGTTTGTTCTTCTGGGTGGTGCAACACCAATAAATAGTCTATCTTCCTTCCCTGCAAAAGCTTGGTGGCAGGTTTTATGGGCTTGCTACCTGTTGTGTGTACGAACCCTTGTTTGGTCCAGTTATATCATCTCACCCACCAGTCATGTATAAAACCTTTTTCCATGTCCATACAGACCCATTTTCATTAGCTTGGTCCTGTATTAGTAAGGTCTTGCCAGTGCCTAGTCTATCACTGGTCTTCACAAATGATGTATTAATAGAATACGTTAATAATGTTTGCCCTGTCTAGCCCCAGAGGCAAAAGGGACTCACAAAGTGCTTTAAAGATGGTAAAATATTCACTTAGAGATTTTAGAATATTCATCCTCTCAATGGAAAGCTTTGATAAATATAAAACATAAGCATAAATATACACCAGGTCTTATTTCACTAGATGTACACCGAGTAGAATTAAAGGAATATGGAAATTGAAAAGTAATCAGGTCCATTACTCAGTGAACTAGTATTTTTCTATCACCACTTACTTGAAATCTTGTTTTGTCTCTTGCTTAAGTAGAGGTAGTTCACACTGATGTTCCCAGGTTCATATTGAGCCCCTCCTTACACCTATTCATAGCCCAGAAACGCTAAGGGGTTTTGCCATCAAAATGACTCTGAGAATGTATTTCTTCGGCTGCCCGCTGTCCTTGTGGTTCATCCTGGGCCACGTGCTCTGCCCAGGTGGGTGGAGGTTACCACCATGGGAGGGAGGCCCTCGTTGGCCTCATAGCTGGCCTCCCTCAGCAGGAGGGTGGAGCCCTGCCTCAGACAGCGATGGCAGCAGGGTAAGAACTAATGATGTAGTGGAGACGTCACGGTGGCAGCAGGAGGAAGAAAGGATGGTTCAGCGGTGAGAGATGTCATCAGGGGGCAAAGGGAGTGGGTGTCCTGCGACTATGTTTTGCTATGTTTACTGAGCCAGCATTAACTATGAGGTGATTTTGAAGAAAAGCCAAGACATTCAATTTCTTTAAAAAAGGACGGCTGATCTGAGAGACACCCTGGCCCAGAGCAGGAGAGTCGTGTGATGGTACACATGTGTTGGTTTGCAGAGCTTTTTGACCCCTCTTTTCCTCAGTGCCATCTCCGTGGATGGTCAGCCTTGCATTCCCCAGAAGAGAAATATTTCTCAGTACCAATGTCCTCAAAAGAGGGGAATGGCAGAGAGGAGAGCACTGTGACCCTAAATTTAAATGCCGGAACATTCTGGCAGGTAAAACGTGCTGTTGCTGATTCTGAGATGTTGGTTTTCCTTCCCGCGATCTTCCACATCTGTTTGACCGAGGGCTTGTGTTAGTATGAACTTTTAAAACAGAAAAGAAACAAAACAAAATTTTCTCTGTAATCCCTTGACATTCATCTGACAACCGGGTTAAGATAGTAAATATCCCATGAAATTTTGAAATAAGTATAAAGTAGTTCTCCAGGAATAATCATTAAATTGGCCATTAATGAAGGATGTTGTGAACTTATTTTGTTCCTCAGTTAGTGACTGTTATAGAAGAACTAGTTTAGAATACATAATAGCCTGTCAAAAAATAATTTGCTGGATTTTTATTTTGTGGGAGAGGACGCCTTAAAACATAATTGACTAAAATATAACATTATAATTAATTCTCTCTTCGTCTACAGAGCACTTTAAATGGGGCATTATGGAGCAACATCTTTTCTTTGTTCTTCACACTGAATCCCAAATCCTTGGGCCTATCAAAAAAGACAGCATTTTAGTAAAAAGTAGACTTTTGTCCCTCTTTTAAGCTCTTAATCATTACAAAGGAAGTTGTTGTGGAATAATCAAAGGATGAGAGTTTCATTGTCCAATGGGCTGCATATGCTCAGGCTGTAGTGTGGCGTCCCAAGGCTCAGAGGTTTGAGTGAAGATGAGAATTCTTGCCCAGACTCGATCACTAGTCAGCCGAGTGAACTTGGGAGACTTAGCTTATCTGTCTTTCACCCATGTTTCCATCTGAGAATGAGACAATAGAACAGACTCCATGAGGTTGTTGAGGAGATTAAATGAGACCAAAAAAAAAAAAAGCCTCATAGAAATTGAGGTATACGATAATCCAATGTGCAAGAAGAACTTGTCTCTGTCTATAGAATAGAGTTATGCATTTGTAATGTATATAAAAATATTGAACCACTATGTTGTACACCTGAAACTAATAAAATGTTGTATGTCAATTATTCTTCAGTAATTAAAGAATGAAGTTACTCAAAGGTCGTCACACTGGCACTTTGTACAGATCCTGGTATCCCCATCAGCTACCCTGGCCAAGCCTGTGTGACTAGAATGACATTTACATAATCGAGAAGCCTGTCCCCGCTGCCTTTACTGACACTCAGGGCCGTGGACTTTAAGAATGAATTAGTTTCAATTTGGCCCAGTAAGACTGATTTAATTCCTAAATTAAGTAAACCCTCTGTGGGCTGGCATTGAGCCAGGCACAGTGGTAAGCACACAGAAGGTGTTCATTCAAATACCTGCAATTGACTGGTTGCTTACATTTATAAGACCGCAAAAGGACTGCATTGAATTGGTCCTACTGAGGTAACCTTGTTTCTTTCTTTGCATGAAAGAGAATCAACCTCTACCATCGGCCCCCTTTGTAGGGAAGGGACAAGAGACAATTATGAACTTCTGGGAGCGTGAAAACTTGTAAAGATAGTAGCTGGAGGTGCTCCCGGCTGGCTCAACCAGAAGAGTGTGTGACTCTTGATCTTAGGGTCATGAGTTCAAGCCCCACATTGGGTATAGAGATTACTTAAATAAGTAAATAAAACTAAAATGAACTTAAAAATAAACTTTTAGTATGAATTCTTAAAACAAAAAGAGACAAAACAAAATTTTCCCACTCAGCTCCCTTGGCATTCACCCTATAACCGGGATAAGAGAATAAACATCCCATGAAATTTTGAAACAAGTATAAAGTAGTTCTCCGGAAATAATCATTACATTGGCCATTAATGAAGGGTGTGGGGGACGTTTTCTTCCCATTTTATTCGTCCCAGAGAATCCATGGTAAGGAACTGTGGATGATCCCTTCCTTCCTGAGAATGATAGGGATTCTCTATCAGTGAGGATAGTCATTACCCAATCACTGACACCAAAGAATGAAAAGTACTGATGTCTGGGTCATGTGCCACTCCTTTGCCTCTGGGGTGGGCTCAGAGTGAGGGAGAGGCATTTCTCCTAAAAGAATATCAGGTCATGGTAGCCTCAAGAACTGGGAGTGGCTGCTTATTATCTGGACTAGCAATTATCCATTATCAATGCTAGTAAGACCCTCCCACCAGCATGTCAATGGCTCCTTTAGATTTTGTGCCCTCCTGGAAGGCTTATGCAAATACCACCTTCTATCCTAAAAATACTGCTAAAAGTTTATTTGGAAAGCATGTAGAACGCTAAGACCAAGGGAAAGGGGCTTTACCACAAGGAACTAAAAGGATTCCATTCTAACTGTGGGGATTAAAGGAAAATGGAAGAAGATAGGTACCTTGTTTCCATGGAAGTATTAAGAGGTCATCAAAGATAGAGTAATAAAGTTGATTATACAGACTGTTCTCCATTTACATTTTAATAAAGACCAAAGCCAAGCTTTTTGACATGTCTTGAGATTTCCCCCCATGGTTTAGTTTTGTTATCCCCTATTCATTCTTCTATGGTGACTAGTGGTTGAACTCCTAAGATGAAAAACTGGTTGGCTTGTTCAGGGCACTGCCTAGAAAGAGGGAAGATAAAGAGGCAGAACTTTATTCTGACTTCAGTTTTTGCAAGAAAAAATTCTCAAGGCAATGTGGAAGAGATGACAGGCCAAAAGGAGGTCTCAACAAGTCCTTAGCCTTCCAAAGAAGGCTGATGACCAGGGATCTAGAGGGTTACCTGATGTCCTCACCTGTTACTTGGGGTGAGACCATTTGCACCAATAGTTTCTGCCAGTTCTATAGCCTTTAGAAACAAGGATTACAACAATAATGGTGTTCTTGGATAAGACAGTGGATTGATGTATTCACGTTCCTATAATCTTATCTGAAATGATAATTAAAGCATCTTAGAAAACTTTGCTTCCTACCGATGTTTCACATTCTAAATGAAAACTGTGTTTTTCTAGGCAAACACAATTTGAAGGAACACCATACAACTGTCCCAATCAGGGTGCCACCCCACAGGCTCTCAACATAGCAATTCGTAAATAGCCATTGAATTTGGAGGATTCGTGAGTTCTCTTAGTTTTATTAAAATAAAGCTATACTTCAAGGTTTCATTGCTGACACAGATGACCTATGCCTTTCAGCTCAAAATGTTTATGATTGTGCTTATTTCATACTAGGAAATAGCAACTGTAGCATTTGAAGCATGGTGTGTAAACTTGCTTCTTTGCAATTTCTTTTATTTAATAAAGAATATATACAATAAAATTTAACATTTTAACCACTTTTGAGTGCACAATTCAATGGAATGAAGTGCATTCACAGTGTTGTACAACTATCGCCACTATTCGTTACCAGAATTTTTTCATCACCCCAAATAGAAACTCTGCACCCACTAAACAGCTTTCCATCTGCCTCTCCCCTCACCCCTGCTAACCTTAGTCTGTGTTCTGTCTCTATGAATTTGCCTATTCCACGTAACTCATATAAATGAAATCATACTTTTTCTTTTGCATCTGGCTTATTCCACATAGCATAATGTTTTCAAGGTCCATCCATGTTGTAGCATGTATCCGAATTTTATTTATTTTTAAGAATGAGTAATATTCCATTGTACGGATATACCACATTTGCTTCCAGCTTACCCATTCATCTGTTGATGAATATTTGGCTTGTTTCCACCCTTTGGCTATTGTGAATAATGCTTCTGTGAACAGTTGTACAAGTATCTGTTTGAGTTTCTCCTTTCAGTTCTTTTGAATGTATACCCAGAAGTGAAATTGTTGGGTCATGTGGGATTCTATGTTTAACTTTCTGAACAACCATCAAACTATTTTCCACAGTAGCTGCAGCATTTTATAGTACCTCCAACAATGCATTTGGTTTCCAATTTATTCGAACCCTCACCAGTACTTGTTGGGTTTTGTTTGTTTTTTTGTTCATTTTAGATAAATGCCATCCTAGTGAATGTGAAGTGATATTTCATTGTGGTTTTGATTTGCATTTTCCTAATGACTAGTAATTTCGAACATCTTTTCATGTACTTATTGGCCATTTATTTATCTTCTTTGAAGAAACACCTGTTTAAGTACTTTGCCCGTTTTTCTATTGGGTTGCTTGATTTTTTTGGTGTTGAGATGTAGGAGGTTTTTTTGTATATTATGGATATTAACTCCTTATTGAATGTATGATTTACAAGTATTTTCTTCTTTTCTGTGGGTTGTCTTTTCACACTTTAAAAAAAATATTTATTTATTTTAGAGAGGAGAGAGCACAGGGGGAGGGGCAGAGGAAGAGGGAGAGAGAAACTCAAGCAGACTGCACTCAGCATAGAGACTGACATGGGGCTCGAGGTGGGGTTCGACCTCAGGACCCTGAGATCAGACCTGAGCCCAAACCAGGAGTCGTATGCCTAACTGACTGCACCGCCCAGATGCCCCTGTATTTTCACAGTTTTGATAGCATCCTTTGGTGTACAAAATTTTTTTAAAATTTTGATGCAATCCAATGTATCTATTTTTTCTTTCTCATCTGAGCTTTTTATGTCATATCCAAGAAATCATGTCAGATACAATGCCATGGAGATTTCTCCTATGTTTCCTACTAAAAATTTAATTTCAGCTCTTACATGAAGTCTTTGATCCATTTTGGTCTAATAGAATTGTTATATATGGTGTTAGATAAAGGTTCAACTTAATTATTTTGCATGTGGATATCCAGTTTTCATAGCATCATTTGTGGAAAAGACTGTTCTTTCCATATTGGATTCCTATGGAATCCCAGGGGACCCCAAATAGCTAAAACCACCTTGAAAGGAAAGAACAAAGGCATATAGATCATTGGTATAGAATAGGGAGCCCAGAAGTTAAACCTCATCTACGGGGTCAAATGGTTTTCAGCAAGGGTGCCAGTTGTTGTTATGTTAAAGTGTGTCTAGATAATAACCATTGTGCTTCTGACAGCGCCTGAAAGCTTCCTACAGACCCACTCAGGACAGTTGCAGCTCCATCCCTGCCCAAACATGCGTCCCCCGAATGGGTGCTCTGTGCTCATGCCCTTAGTGACTGGGCCAGGCTCTTATTCCAGTTGAGACAGTGGGAAGAGTCAAGGCAGGGACATGGGGACACAGGTTTAGATCAGAAATTAACAAACTATGGTTCGTGGGCCCAATGTGGCCTATAGTCTGTTTCGCAAAGAAAGGGATATTGGAACACAACCATATTCGTTTATTTACGTGTTGTCTGTGGCTGCTTTTATACTTCAAGGACAGAGTGGAGTCATCCTGACAGGGAAGGCATGGCCCATAAAGCTTTAAATGTTCATTATTTGGCTCTTCACAGACAAGGTGTGTTGACCGCTGGTAGAGTTAGGAACTGAGTGCTTTTAGGAACATTTTTTTTCAAATACAGAGGATGTCAGCGTATTGAGGAAAAAACTGCGTATTTATTATCTTTTGATTTCTCTACCTTGATCATCCTCGTATTAATATTTGAAGCATTAATATTTGAATATTTAACATTGGCTAAAATGAATCTACAAAGAAAATATTCTTTTCATTAATATATGTTCCAAGTGATATTTGACAGTACATTTCTGTAGCTCTATGAAATGGATTATAAAACAATCTAATTTTGCTCAGAAATCCACCCTGAGTTTTTGTTTAACTATACTTTATTTCCTTAATTTCTCATATCAAATAGGCATCTAATTTGTAGCTTCACAGTTACTGTTCTGCTTCAAAGAGTATAATAAATAGATTCAAAGAATAAACTCAGAGATCTCCAGCTGCACAAGGAACTCTTGAGTGTTACATTAGTGGAATATGCTTATGACTGTCCTAACTTGAGTATTTCATTCTTCGCTGGAGATTCATACTCCTGGAAGGCATGCATCTGAAATTCAGTACATCTCAGCAGCCTAACACTAATGAAAAAAATTTTTTAAGTGTGTTCCCTTTTTTTACCCAACTATTTTTTTTTTCTAGCAAACTGGTGACATGTACCAAGTGAAGTGGCCTCAAATTCCGGTTAGTAAAGACATCTGGAAAGGAATTCTGCTCAGTTAGTAAGAAACAGACAAAAACCAGGTATCCATCTAGCTTCTGCCCAGATCAATGGCTCTTCTTAGAAAAAATATATATGTAATGGGTAAAGATTTTAATTCTGACACACTCCATCCTGGAGCTTCAGGCTCACTGTGCAATGGTCCCAGGCCATCGCGGATGCAGGCACTCTGCACACCTCCACCCTCCCTCCTCTCCAGACTGCTTTGCCCTTCCCAGCACAGGTCCTGTGAGCCTTAGGAGGTGCCTAAAAGCAGGGAAAGAGAACATTTACCTTTAAATTATGATGTTAAGTCACTTGTTGGGAATGAAGAAAGAGAACTTAACCTTTGCAATCAGCACGATGGAGAGCAGTATCTTCTCCAAAAGAATTTCCTGGCATTGCTGTCAGAAACACTTCTCACCAAGAAACAAACAAACAAACAAACAACAACAACAACAACAAAAGAAAAAAGAAAAGAAATCACATTAAGGAGCCAAAAGTTCCTCAGTCTTAATCCGTGGGTGTTCCTGTGTCCCTATCATTGAAGGCCACCGCAATTTCTGCACGTTTTTACGAAACAAAAGCGTACAAAGTATACATACTCACCTTTGTTTTAGTCCCTTCACGTAAGTATCTTGAGGTTCATACATGTTACGTGTATCATTATTAGCTCATTTGTATTACCGCATGGCATGCCTTGGTATGGCCATATCACAATTTGTTTATCCATTCATATGTTGATGTGCATTTTGTTGTTTCCAGTTTTGATCTCTTACACATAAAGCTGTTATGAACATTTGTGTATAAATCTTTGTATGAACTTAAGTTCTCTTTTCTCTTGGGTAAATATCTGAGAGGAAGGGCTCCATTATACAGTAGGGAAAAGGATACTTAAGAAACTAGAAACTGTTTTTTAAAGTGATTTACCATTTCATCTTTCCACTTACAGCATAGTGCCTCCACACCCACGCCAAAACTCGGTCAGTCTTTTTGATTTGACGCATTCTTATAGGTGTAGTGATACATCATTGTGGTTTTCATTTGTGTTTACCTGATGACTAATAATGTTTAAAGATTTTTCTCAATATGTTTGTCACTTACATGTCTTGTTAGTGAAATGTCTGCTCAAATGTTTGCTTATTTTTAATCAAGGTGCTTTTTTTGAGTTTTGATAATTCTTTGTATATTCAGGATATGAGACCTTTTTCAGATACATGATTTGCAAATAATTTTTCTCAGTCTGTGCCTTCTCTTTATTGCTCCTAACAGTGTTGAAGAACAGAAGTATTTAATTCTGATGAAGTCCAACTTATGGAATCTTTTATAGTTCACACATTTTGATTCGTATCTAGGAAATCTCTGCCCAACTCCAAACCACAGATAACTTCTCTTCTAAAAGATCAGTGGTTTCAGGTTTTTCATTAGGTGTATGACCATTTTGAATTAGTTATTGTGTTTGACTCAAAGCATAGATCCAAGCTTACTTTTTGTATGTGGATATCTAAGCATCCTAGCACAGTTTGTTAAAAGACAGTTTTTTTCTCCACTGGATTGTCTTTGCACTTTCGTCGAAAATCAGTTTCCATATATGTGTGGGTCTCTTGCTGGACTCTGTCCAGCTACACTGGTCTGTTTGTCTATCTTGATGCCAATACCACACTCTCTTAATTACCATAGTTTTGTAATCAATGTTGAAATCAAGACACGTTAGCCCTTCAATTTTGGTTTTTTTGTTTGCTTGTTTTTTGAAATTGTTCCTGTTGTATTGAGTCCTGCCCATTTTCATATGAGTTTTAGAATTGGTTTTTCAACTTCTACAAAAAACAAAACCAAAGCTACTGGAGTTTTGATTGGGATTCTGTTGAATATGTAGATCAGCTTGAGGATAATCGACAACTTCATAATACTGAATCTTTTGACTCCCAAATAAGCTATTTCTTTCCTTTTATTGAGGTTTTCCTTAATTTCTCACAGCCATGCTTTTCTTAGTTTTCCACGTACAAGAGATCCACATCTTGTGTCAGATTTATCCCTAAATATTTCATATTTTTTGATATTGTAATGATTTTTTATTTGAATTTCTGAATGTTAGTTTCACTTATACAGAAAGTAGATGGCGGGTATTTATTTGTTTGTTCATTTATTTATTTATTTATTTTGGAGGGGGAACAGGGCCAGCAGTAAATAGGCTTTGTAAGCCACATCATGTAATTGTTCCATATTCTTTTTTGGAACTTTTAAAATGTAAAAGCAAAAAATTTTATGGACCACCTTCCTGAAAATAGGTCTTAAAATTGGCAAATATAATAGTTTTATTTCCAACACAAAAAATGCAAAAACAATTCCCAGCTCACATGCCGTACAAAGCAGACTGTGGGACAGTTTGGGCATTTGAGCTATAGTTTAACTTCTGCCCAGTGATGGTGCTAACAATACCATCAATTTTCTACAAGCAAAACTGCAAACAAAGTTTTATTTTTTATTTCCAATCTGGGTGCCCTTTGTTTCTTTTTCTTGCCTGATTGCAATATGCAGTTTTGAATGGGAGTGAGAAAGTGACCATCCATATCTTGTTCCTGATCTTGAATCTTGGAGGAAACAAAATTATCCTTTTTCTACTTAGTATTATACTAATTGTAGGTTTTTCATACATGTTCTTATTCAGGTTGAGAAAGTTCCCTTCTATTCCAGGTTTGCTAAGAATTTTCATCAGGAATGAATATTGGATTTTTTCAAATATTGCTTCTGCTATTTCTTTATAGTATATTAATATTGGTGAATTACATCGATTTCCAAATACACGAACAGTCTTGTGTTCCCGGTATAAACTCCTTTTGGTTATAAGGTATGGTCATTTTTATATATTGTCAGATTTGATAATCTAAAATTTTATTCATAATCTTCGAATATATGTTCATTAGGGCTATTGATACATAGTTTTATTTTACTTCTTTTCTTATAACGTTTGTTTTTTTTTGCAGACAATAAAATGGATTTATTTAAAAAGAAGACTACAAAATTTGACATTGAGCGAGATAAAAAAAAAGACACACAGGATTTAAATTGATAAATACAAAAGCGATTGGCTATAAACAATGTAAAAATACATTTCCCAGTCCCCAAACGGAATATAATTTAAGTACAGCAATTATAAAATTTTTATACTGTATGTGCATTTCCCTTATAATTTTTAAGAATCACTCTAAACAGTTTATTTGTATAAAATTTTATGTTTGGTATAGAAGGATTCGGCAGACATTTCTTCCTCTGCAGTTTTCTGAGTTTGCCTACATTTAGTATTATTTCTTCCTCAAATTTTTGGTACAGTGGACCAGCAATGTCATCAGAGCCTGGAGTTTTTTCTGTGGCAAGTTTTTAAACTGCAGCATCGTTTTACAAATTTAGAACTATCAGGTTATCTGTCTTCTTCTGTGAGCTTTGGTTGTTGATGTCTTTTAGAGAATGTGTCCACTTCATTTATGTTGTCAGATTTATTGACATAAAATTGTTTGTATTATTCTTTTCTATCTTTCTCATGTTTGTAGCATCTGTGGTGATGTCACCTCTCTCATTCCCGATACTAACTTTCAGTTTCCCTCTTTTTTCCCTGAGGTTTATCAATACGATTGATCTTTTCAACAAACCAACTTTTCGTTTCAGATTTTCTGCACGGTATTTATCTTACCACTCTCTGCTCTGATCTTTATTATTTTCTATTTTTTTATTTACTGTGGGTTTAATTTGCTTTCTTTTCCTTAGTTTTTAAGGTGGAATCTGAGGTCATTGAGACCTTTCTTCTCTTTTAACATAAGTAATGTTATGAATTCTCCTTTAAATACAGCTTTAGCGACGTCCTACAAATTCTGATGTTGCATTTTATGTCACACATTTCATTTTGATTCCAAAGAGTTTCTACTTTCCATTTTGGTTTATTTCATAAATACACTGCTAGTAGGCATCTTTCAATTACATCTTCTTTGGGTTGATAATTTCAAACATGGTATTTTCTCCAAGTGGCATGCTGGCACCTGCTTTCATCTTAGTTTTTCTTCATGTAAAGTCATGACTGCATTTGTATGTACCCACCTAGACTTATCTTTTGGACGTAGGGCCACCTGTTTGTAAGGTTCTTGCTGTGAAGTCAGAGATGGCTACTGCAGAAGGACCTTCTATTCTTCCCTAGTGGGACTGATCTGATACCCAAGTCTTTTACTTTGTGACGAGAGATGCTGCTTGGCATAGCCATTGACTCTATAAGATTTAGTGCATCTATTACCCTCCCATTTCAAGACTGCTGGACCCAGCGGCAATTTGGGAATGATAAAAGCTCTAAAGATTTCTCTTTCCTGAAAACTTAAATGTCTTCTAAGCCATAAAATATGATTTACCAAATTTCGTACTTGGTATTTCTTAAATCTACACTTTAGTGATATGGAAGAGGTGCCTACTATGTATTCCTTTTCCATTCCTCATCAGCATGCTGCCTTCTAGAATCTCTTTGATGCTCAGGATGCTCGAGGATGCTTTCTGTTGGGTAGGGAGAGTTTCATTTAATCTTCAACTTGACATAAGAGAGCCTTATTTTCCCCAAAGATCAAAGGCTCCCTAGTTTGCTGTAGAAGGTGCTCAGATCAACGTTCTCACTGCACTTAGGTTCTGCATTTGGATACATAGAAAAATTCTCCCACATCTTGGGCTTTAGCCTTGAAGGTAGGGGTGGAAGTATCCTCCCAGTGTGTGCTTACAAGGAGGGAACAAGACTAGCAGAGCATAAGAATAAGGAGGCTCTGAGGGGCCAGGTTGGGAGATGGATCCAGGGACAGCTGGCCTTCCTGGTGTGAATCAGCACCTGGGTCACCCCAGGCCTGGTGTCAGGGACAGCCTTACAGAATCTTCATCTTGCCAGCACTGGGCTGGGTCAAAAGCAGCTCTTCAACTCCTAGGGAAGCCTCCTGCTCTCGGTCTATTATGTTGGCTTGTTTTCTCCTTCCTCTTGTTTGGGCCTCTGTGGGTGCCCTGGCCTGGGCCACCCTGCCAGGCCAACTCCATGGTTTTCATTTCCAGAACCATCTGGGCAGCAACTTCTGGGTAATGGATTTACCAAACAATAGCTAAATAGGCAACTTCCATGTCTCCATTCCCAATTGTCACAAAACCCTTCTGCAAGCTTAGAATTGTCCTGTCTGTTTGCGTGAGGGTTCTAGAGGGGAGGGTTGTGGGAGGATGGGTTAGCCTGGTGATGGGTATTAAAGAGGGCATGCTCTGCATGGAGCACTGTGTGTTATGCACAAACAATGAATCATGGAACACTACATCAAAAACTAATGATGTAATGTATGGTGATTAACATAACAATAAAAAATTTAAAAAAAAAAGACTTGTTTTGTATTCACAGACCTTTATGGCTTTACTTGCTCAGTTTTCAGTCTGGTAAACATTTTACAAGTTAGAGGACAAACCATTTCATGTCAAGGACTAGAACTTGTGCAAAGAGAACATATTTTGTCTTAATTTTTGAAATATGTTTACTAATATTATAATAAGATTGTGGCTTGCCAATAGGAAGTGAGTTCTTTTAAATTAATTTATGTATTTGAGAGAGAGAGAGCATGAGCAGAAGGGGCAGCGGGAGAGGGAGAGAATCTCAAGCAGATTCCCCGCCAAGTGCAAAGCCTGACGCAGGGCTCTATCCCAGGACCCTGGCGTCACGACCTGAGCCAAAATCAAGTCAGATGCTCAACCAACGGCACCACCCAGGAACCCCCAATAGGGAGTGGATTTTAACTGCAGCATCTTTATCTGCCATTCAGCTATCATTCCTGTAAAATTTCATCCCCATCTATGGAGCAGCCACAGACCACGTGTATTGTCTTCAACATGGAAAACACTTCAGTGCTTTCTGTTCATGTAACGTGCTGGAGCACATGAGGAAAACACCCGTGTCCAGAAGACTCATCAGAGATCACATGGCCATCGGGCAGAGACAGGACTCAGTGGCAGGTCAACGGAGGCTAAGGCCCCCAGCGATCTTTCTAGTTCATAGTGCGCTGTCTTCACAATACTTCACCACTTTCACATCCTTTTTTTTCACAGAAATATTGTTTGCCGTATGATTGGGATAACAAGGAAGATTCAGTGTCCTTTTCTGCTGAGCATGTTTCTGTCACATGTTATGGAGCTATGATGTCACACAGGTAGGTACTACATGCATGCTCTGATGGTGGCAGCAGCAGGGACACTGATGCAGGAAAGACGTTAGGGTTCGAAGCTGATGGCCAAGAAAGAATTCTTGAGACGTCTTTGGTGCAAAAAGGTGGCTTTATTAAAGCACAGGGGACAGGACCCGTGGGCAGAAAGAACTGCAATGGGGTCAGGAGAAGTGGCCCATTACATACTTTCAAGTTGGGAGGGGGTTAGGATAGGGTAAGTCTCTAAGGAATTTTGGAAGCGAGGTTTCCAGGACCTTGAGGGGGCTAGCTATTGTTGGGAAAAGGTCATTTATTACCATCTAGTAACACCTGAGTCATGAGACCCTTCAGATAGATGTATATCGGTGGGCCGTATGCTTGGGGGATGATTGCCAACAGGTATCTTGGCGGGGGTGGGGGGGGTAGAGATAAAGGAAGTTTCCACAGGAATGTCTATATGTTAAAGTAGACTTACAGGGTCTTGTAAGTCTAAGATTGGGCTAAGATTGCCAGTTGCCCTTAGCAAAGTGTCAACCTCGAGGCAGTTGAGTCCCTAGAGGAAGGTCACTCTGCTTGTTTCAAGGTCTTGTCAATGGGCTATAGGGAGTAAGGGAATTTAATAATTTCTCTTCTGCCTTTGTTCCCCACATCAACACCAGCACGACCTGGGGGCAGCAACACCACGTGAGGGCACAGACGTTTCAGTTGAGTGTCCCAGCCTGTTTTGGGAGTCCTGGGAAGTGTTCCCTTGGGGACACGTGACTGTCACTCTCCTGTGAGTGCCATCTGGAGTGATGAGCAGGGCATGGCCAGAGTGGGGGGCAGCTGCTGGCTGGGTGAACCCCAGGAGGAGCCCCAGTCAGAGAGGGCACTGAATTCAGGAATGTTCTGTAACAATCCAGGCCAGCAGCTCCGCCCACCTGTGTGGATCTGCCCTGCAGGTCCCACTGTAGGCAGGAGCTAAGGGGGCCCAGGGGCCCTGCTTCCCCTGCCCCTGCCTGGCCAGCCCTCCCTTGTCTTGAAGTCTTAATCCAATGTCACCTTCTCTGGGGAGCCTATCCTGTTGTCTCTGTCCTCTCTCCCTTCCCCTAATCCTGTTAATCAATCTTTCTTCTTTCTTTTTTTGTGGTTTTGCTACCCAACCCTATTTATTTTCTTATGTAGCTCTTAACCATTTTACACTGCAGTTGATCTGCTTATGAATCCCTGTCCTCTGCCAGGTGGGAGCTCCCAAAACGCAGCAGCTGAGCTGCCACAGGAGATGGGGGACCAGCAGACCCCAGCAGGGGCTGCACCCTGGGAAGGGAGAGGGGGTGTGGCGTTGGACCGAGGACGCGGGGCCCCACACACGGGTGACAGAGCAAGCCGGTGGGCGCCCACCGCACTGGTTGCCAGGAAGTGGGAGTGGGCAGCACCCAGTGGAGTCGGTGAGAACCCAAGGCACCGGCCCTGGAGGGGGTGTACCTGGGACGGAACAGTGACCCCACAGACGGGACTGCCAGGTTTGGAACATTTTCTTGCTAAACGCGACAGTGCCTCCTGGGTTTTGTGTCCCTGGGACTCAACCTAGAAGTCAAGGATGCAGGAAAGTGCGGCTGTCTGGGCAGCTCTCCGAAACTGGGGCTCATGGAATTAGTGGGGTGGGAACCATGGTGAAGATCTAAAGTATTTATGTTTGCTACCAAACAAACCAAACAAACTCCAAGATGTGCTGTTCGTGTCTGTTTGATTTCTTGGGCTGGTTTTGGCAACAGAACCTGGGATGGGGGAGAGCAAGCTGGGTCCTCCTGAGGAAGGAGGGTGGATGAAGGAGGGCGAAGTCCACCTCCACTTTAGTGGCTACTGTCTAACCTAAATTAGATGAGGCTTCTTGCTGCTCACCTCATTCAAATTAATGATCTAAACACAAGAAAGCGCCTCAGAACAAATACCTTGCAGGAATCCAGCTTTTGTGGAAACAGTCTCTTGTTTGGGGCCTTCGTTACAGTTGATAGAGATTTTCCTGGTGAGGTTCCTGGGGGGGGGGGGATCTGGGAGGAGATGGGCTGGAAGGAGAGCCGCACAGAGGGGCCATCCAGGCTGGGAAGGAAACAGTTCAGTGAGGCTATTGATCTGAGGACCTCGGACAGCAAACTAAGGGGCCTTTGAGCACCATCTCCTGCTAAAAAATCTCCCTGCGCAGTGAAGAGGTCTCCTCAAGCAGCGCTTTGACAAGAAAAACTCCCTGGGGCCGGTTGTAGTTCTTTCGGTGATAGATCCATGTTTGTGGTTCATGCTTTATTTAGGGCCCGGAAGGAGAGGATCACCACGTGAAGGTAGATTCTTTCCTTCTGGAGACAATTTTATGCCCTCCAGCTTGGGAGGAAGGGTGATTTCTCCTCAGAGGAAAATGATCTGTCCCATAGGAAATACAACTCCGTGAAGTCAACAACACAACAGCAAAGCTCACTGCTGCCTGACAAAAACACTTGGCGCTCCTGTCTCCTCCCCTCGCCCCCCCCCCCCCCCCCCCGCCGCATAGGCAGGAGTCCTGACAAACCATGGATCTTCTTCCACTTTGATTTTTTACTTAACGCTAATTGGTATCGCTAAGTCCGGCTTCATTTTCTTTACTTGGAAGGCCTGGTGTTCCTTCGTGCGTGTATCAGGTACCAGATGCCCTGTGGGCAATCTACACTTGCCGGCTCCCTGACCCCCTGACATGCCTGTGGCGATCCCTGCCACCCAGCTGTACCTTTTCCAGCTCCCACAGCAAGAGGAGGGGTAGAGGATTTTATTCTTGACCAAGGCAGAAAAGTATCTAGGGTGCAGATGTTCCTCTGGGCCCATGGCTCTGCAGCGTGGGGCTTTAGCACGGGCATCCAGAGTCCTACGGGAAGCATCCTGCACACATCTGGTGGCCCTGGGTTGGATAGGACGGTGGCTTGACACCGCCCCTGTCCCCACAGCATTTCCAGGACCATGGGCGAACTTCTTGTCCTCTTTTCCTGTCATGATCCTGGAACTTTCCTTCTGTGGGAGATGCCCTGTGACTGTTGGAAACACAGCCCGTGATAAGGCAGGCTCGTTTCCTGATTTCTGCCCAAACATCATAACTTGTGTCAGACATCTGAGGAAAACTGATAATCAGCAGAGAAACTGGAAATGGGATGTCACTGAAGAAAGATGGCTCTTCCCTGGCAAATTCAATATAAACCCATCCACGGCTTTGCACACCTGTGACCGGAGAATCCACTTTCCAAAGACACGTGGTCAGGTTTCATTAGGACTGAGATGCCCGTCGATTTGCGGGTGTTGAGGGTCTCCAACAGGGTCCTGTTTCCCTCTCCTGCTTTAGTGGTGATGTTCCTTCTGGACGTGCAAGAAAATAAAAGCCACGCTTAAGAAATTATGCTCTAAGTCCTAGCAGTAAAGCTATTGTTGGCTAAAATCCACCTTCCAATTGATAAAAAAGGGGGGGGAGGGGACTTAGGGGTACGGAATTAAGAATATAACCTTGAGAAAAGACACAAGGTGAGGCAGAGTGTTGCAACGACAAAGGAACGCATAGTTGTGCAGGATGCTTACATTCTCGAGAATCCTGCGTTTGTACACAAGCAAATGATAGAGCTGAGAAAAATCGTTCCCATCTGGTAATGAAGGCTGGTCTCCTAAAGACTTTTTCTTCCAGTAATTGGTCATCTGCTCCTTCATTACTGCATTTTCTCACAGGTAATAAGGCTGAACTTCTTTAGAAGTAGTCTGTGGCTTTTTCATGCCATCCAGTTATTCTGAACCTGGGACTTGGTAGAGCAGAGAGCTGTGCAAACGAGGCTATTGCCCTTTGAATCTCAGCAGGACGAGACCTGAAGCACTTTAAGCCACAGCAGTCTCGACATCCCAGCACTGGCGTCTCCCTTACCGGTGTCTTTCTGCTTTCTATTTTGCCTCGGTGGCCCACCCCCACCATCACCTCTGCACACGGACGCTGGCTTCGGATTTCCTGCCCACCCTGGAAGATCTGTAGAGCTTCTTCCAACCTCACTACCCTGGTACTGTTACCTCTGGGATGATGGGCTGCACCTCCTGCCTGGTGGCCAAGAGAGACCCAGGCTTCTGCCTCCACTCACTTGGCTCTGTCCTCCGGGTGATGGTAGCTGGTCCAACGCGGACGCACAGACGCTTGTGGTAGGCCTGGGGCTGCCTGCATCCCTGGAGATAACTCAAATTCCTGGGAGATTTCATCTCCACCTGCCATCCTTCCTTAGAGACTTCACTCTGGTCACACGCACCGAAGTTAATTGCACTCTAAACAGCGTTTTATCTGGTGGGTAAAAGTGAGGCTAAAAAAACGTACAGTGTATTGAAAGGATCTTTCGTGGAAAAATGCAGTGCTTCCCGACTATACCGTGCTTGGGGAAAATGTTCGACATGATTAGTTAACAAGGGGGGATCTCCCTTCCCATCGACCTAATGTGTCTAAACTACAACTAAAATGATTCAAAACTATGTCAAACTCTTTAGTAAATATAATCCCGACAGTCATTAGTATTTGTAGATTCCTGAATTAAAAAAAAAAATTGTTTAAGTCATTTTCGTTAAGAAGATTAAATTATTAAAATGCATGTGTTGGCATGATTCACATAGCATGCTGGTATCGAGAAGAGACAGTTCCCCTCAGACGAAAATGGTAGTTACTCTGAAATGACTCACAGAAACCAATGGAAATGTTTCCTAGGCAAGGGAAGTAAATACATCCACTTGCTCCTCCAGGTCTAACTGGCCTCAGGAAATGAACGGAGCTGCTTGTCCCATTGCAAACTGTAGGTGGAAGTCCACGCACAGCCTTGGAGGGTGGGGTGCCCTGGGGATGCTTCTGGCTTTTGTTCCTCTGCTGGGTTGGGCTGCCCCCATTGCTCAAATTCCGCAATGAATAATTTGACATTTTGCTCCGCTTTTGTATGTGGATGTAGCCAATGCATGCTTGCTTGGAAAAATGATGTGATCCAAGTCTCTTATTCTTTTTTCTCCTTACTGGGGAAAAAATCCTCTGGTATCTTTGGCTTTAAGTGCAAACCTAGACAGTCATGTCTAAGGTCCCTTATTACAAACGTCAGAGCCATAACACCTTTGCAGCCTAGTTGCTGTTGAGCGGAAGACAATAGAGTAAGTGATGTGTTTGGCGGATGCAAAACTGAGCAGACTGTAAAATGGGTCGCAGTTAAAACTGAGAATTTTTCCACAGCGTTCTTGTGTTAGATGGTCGGGGAGGACTCGTCATTCCTCTTACTGAATCCCCTGCCCAGAAAGTCACGCTGTGGGACCCTTGGTGCTAACAGCTTGCCACTCTGCTTTACAGATCTAATGATGGTCAATAATTGGTTCTCACATGTCACAAGGATGTTGGGAGATGAAACAACCAGGGAAATGATTTCAGAACTTTGGATACAGGCACTTTTTAAAAATCCCAACCCCTGAGGAGGCTTCTGACCTCTCTTTTTGCAGGTAATCCATTGGTTCCCCTAGGGCTGGAGGTGGACGTCTTTTCTGGACTCAGATAACTTTCACAAACCGTGCCCACGACTTGCATCTTGGTTGTGCCACCAAAAAGTGTAAGTTGTGAGACTGGTGTGCAAATGGAGAGCCGATTAGATTGGGGGCTGGAAATAACCCCCTCAAGTCTAACTTCTGCAGGCTCTGTGCATTTTCCCCAAAGCTAGTCCATGCAGAAAAGTCCAATTGGGAAAGGTTACACATCACACAGTACTAAAATCTAAGCCAGTTTTGGGAAAGTAGAACCAGTTTCTAAATTTTAGAAAGACGTAAATAATTTCGGCTTTTCCTCTCATCCTCAATAGAATTGCAAGATAGCTAGAGGGAGTCCTTAGGGGTTGGTTCCCTTAGCGCTGCCTGGTCATCTCTGTTTTCCCCGATCATGGGTTGTACTGCTGAACAATTACTGGAACTTTCTGACCACATAAAGTATAAATGTTTTGCCAGACTGGCGATTCTTTAGACGTATTCCCATAAAATCGTATCATTTTGGAAAGTTGCATAAATACTAACATGGGTATCTACATTTCTATGGGATTTAAATAATTTTAGGGGGCTATGAAGAAAGAAACAATGTTAAATCAGAGAGTAAATAATAGCACTTTACTTTAGAGTTTTATTTGCAAGGTTTGGTCTTGTTTTGATTGTGGAGGGGGTGATAGGATATGTTTGTGTACAATAATGTTTCGATGAGCAGTCCACCAGCAGTGAGGTGAACCTATTCTCCTAATTCCCCAAGGTTATTCTGTTTGTGTACAATAATGTTTCGATGAGCAGTCCACCAGCAGTGAGGAGAACCAATTCTCCTAATTCTGAATTTGGAATTATCACCATCTCCTGTTTAAGTCTGTAGGGGAAAGAGAACATCAGAAGGTAGATACAATTCTTGGAGAATTAAGAAAAACTGAAAATTCTTCTAAACTTCTTTAAGTTTATGAGAGTTGCTAGAAGCATTCATCGAGATTACTCCTTTCCCACTTTAATTTAGCAGCATCGATTGTGCTGTTATTGGATAATTATGCTCATCCACGTGGCATCATAGACTTCAAAAGTTAAGAAGATTTTATGCTTAGTGTGGTGACTTAACTTGGTTTGCAGGGCACACCATTTGAATGAAATCTTTCCCCGGGGGGTCAATGAAGAAAGCAGATAAGGCAGTGTTGCTCTCGTTGAGGAGGAGGTCAAGGGTCTTGGCCTCCCCTCCCCGCTTCTCTTCACAGACCCTGAGGAGACGGTCCCAGGCCCTTGGTGACAGTTCCCTTATTCCAGATCTTCATCCCTACATTCCTCCGAGGTCTGGTCCACTGGGCTGTCGTGCTCCAGCTGAGAGCTCCTTCTGCAGTTGGCTAATTATTCTTATTAAAAAAAGAAAAGTAATTATTCTTGTTGAGGGAAAAATACAGCTTCTAGTAGTTACATAGTTAAAGAACCAGCCTTCTGATCTGGCATCCAACGAAAGGCATGGTGTATTGATACGGCTAATTGCGAAGCCAGGAGATCAGAATAGCTATAGTTTGGGCCCGATTTAATCGAAAGTGTGGATTACTCCCTGCATACAGATGTGCTCATAGACAAGACAGCACATTTTCCATGAATCAGATCAGACCTGCTAATTGACAGGAGGTCATGCCTCACTTGTCTATACCCTCAGTCCTAATCGGATCACTGCTGATTCCAGAGTCAGAATAAGACAAAGCCAATGCTTCCTTTAACAGGAAGAAAAGGGTGACATGTTGATGGAAATGTTTAACTTTAGAGTCGTGTTGTGATTCTCTGCTGTTATCAGAGTTTTTTCTATCATTATTGCTTTTTTTCTTAAAATTATCAGTCACCCTGAAGCCTCCCCTCCGAGTTAGACCGCAGTCCATTCCTACAGTCACATCATACCCATGGGAACTGAGATCATCAGCCGAGATCCCAGGCAGCCCTGGAGAGAGCAAGAGGTCACACTCCCCTCCATGGGAGAAGCTTCTCTAATGATCTTTCTCCCCCTTCAGGGAGAGCATGAGATGGGGTCAGCCTTTCCATAGGAACTCTCCTGATAGGATGCTATGCACATCCTTGGCCAGTGCCCCTAAGAGGCATCTCCTCTATGCAGAGTCCAAGTACGAGTCCTGACCTCAGGATGCATTGCAGCTGGACACTGGGGCCAGTGGGAGCACTGAGCAGAGCCTGGACACTGGGCAGAGCCTGGACACTGGATGCAGCAATGTCACTGAATCAAGTAATGAATGTCCTTCCCTTCTTCCTGATTTTTGGGGAAAAGCATCCAATATCTCACCATTAAACATGATATTGGCTGCAAATTTTTTATAAATGCCCTTCATTAGGTTAAGATTCCCTGTAGAAGGCTAGGTCTGCTGAGGGTTCTTTTTTTAATATATCATGAATAGATGTTAAATATTGTTAAATCTTTTTCTGCATCCAGTAAACTGATCATGTTTTCTTATTCTTTTTCATTTTTTCTCCAGTTGAAACTTAATCATATTTGCTCAATATTGGAAACAATAGTACGTGTCACAATAAATATTTCTGTGATTAGGAAATTCATTATAGTCCAACTAGTTTGCTCAAGCCTTATTTTTCATAATCTGTAAATAATGTTAGCATTACTTTCTCATTACAATAAATATTAAAACTATTTGGAATTGAATATGCTAGTTAGGTGCCTGCATAACAAAACAAACTTATTTACATTATTGGTACATAGGATAGGCAAACATCAAACACACTCTTCTGCATTTGGCAAACCAGGCTGATATATTCCATACTATGATTACACTTGTTTGGGGGTCAAAAGTTATATAATTAATACACTAATAAACTATTTTGTAGAGTTTATTTTAAGAAGCACATTACCAAATGCTTTATTTACTTATTTATTTACGATATAGTTGACAGACAATAATATATTCGTTTCAGGTGTATCACATGATGATCTGATATTTGTCTGGATTACAAAATGATCAACACAAAAAGTCTAGTTAACATCCATCATCATACACAGTTACAAAAAAATTTTTCCCCATGGGGACAACTTTTAAAATGTGCTCTCTTAGTAACTTTCAAGTATATAGTACTATATTGTTACTTATAGTCACCATACTGTACATTACATACCCATGACTTACTCATTTTATACTGGAAGTTTGTACTATTTGACTCTATTCACCCATTTCACCCAGCCCCTACCCTGCCCCCACCATGCCTCGGCCTCTGGCAACCACATATCTGTTCTCTGTGTCCTTGAGCTTAGTTTTTTGTTTCTTCATTTGTTTTAGATTGCACATATAAGTGAGAGCATATGGTACTTGTCTTTCTCTTTCTGACTGATTTCACATAGCATAAGGCCATCAAGGTCCATCCATGTTGTTGCAAATGGCAAGATTTCCTTCTTTTTATGATAGAATAATATTCCATTGTGTGTGTATGTGTGTATATCATATTTTTCTTATCTATTCATCCATCAATGACCATCTAGAGTCTTCCGTATTTTGAATATTGTCAATAACAATGCAAAAAATATGGGGGTGGATGTTTCTTTGTGAGTTAGTGTTTTCATTTTCTTCAAATAAATACCCAGAAGTGATATTCCTGAATGGTATGACAGTTTTATTTTCAAGTTTTCTGAAGAACCTCTGTAGTGTTTTCCACAGTGGCTACACCAAGTTTACATTCCCACCAACAGGGCACAAGGGTTCCTTTTACTCCATATCTTCACCAACACTTGTTATTCTTATTTTTTTGAAAAGAGCCATTTTAAGGGCCCCTTGGGTGGCTCAGTTGGTTAAGCATCTGCCTTCGGCTCAGGTCATGATCCCAGGGTCCTGGGATCGAGTCCCGCATTGGGCTCCCTGCTGAGTGGGGAGCCTGCTTCTCCCTCGCCCTCTACCTGCCACTCCTCCTGCTCGTGTTCTTGCTCTGTCTCAAATAAATCAATAAAATCTTTAAAAAAAAAAAGGTAATAGCCATTTTAACAGCCATGAGGTAGTATTTCATGTCTTGGTTTGCATTTCCCTGATGATCAGTGATGTCAAGCACCTTTTCATCTAGCTGTTGGCCATCTGTATATCTTCTTGGAAAAATTTCTATTCACAATCTCTGCCTATTTTTTATTAGATTTTTGTTTTGTCCTATTGAGTTGTATGAGTTCTCGCCCAAGACCATTTATTGAAGAGACTGTCTTTCCCCTATCATATATTCTTGGTTCCTTTGTTGTAAACTGACCATATGTGCATGGGTTTACTCCTGGGCCCTCTCCTCTGTTTTATCTATGTGTCTGTTTTTCTGCCAATACCATATTGTTTCAATTACTGTACCTTTGCAATATAGTTAGAAATCAAGAAGCACAATACCTTCAGCTTTGTTTTCCTTTCTCAAAATTGCTTTGGCTCTTTGAGGTCTTTCTGGTTCCATACACATTTTAGGATTATTTGTTCTATTTCTGTGAAAAAACAGCATTGCAATTATAATAGGGATTGCACTGAATCAATAGATTGCTTTGGAGAGTATGGACATTTTAACAATATTAATTCTTTGCATCCATAAACATGGAATATCTTTTCATTTATTTGTGTCTTTTCAATTTCTTTGATCAATGTTTTATAGTTTTCAGTGTACAAGTCTTTCACCTTCTTGGTTAAATTTATTCCTAGGTATTTTATTATTTTTGATGCAACTATAGATAGGATTTTTTTTCTTAGTATCTCTTGCTGAGAGTTAACTGTTGGTGTATACAAATGCAACAGATTTTTGAATATTGAGTTTGTATCCTGCAATTTCAATGAGATTGTTTATTAGTTCTAAAAATTGTTTTGGTGGAGACTTTAGGATTTTTTACATATAATATCATGTCATCAGCAAACGGTGACAGTTTTACATCTCCCTTTCCAATCTGGATGCATTTTATTTCTTTTACTTGCTTAGGTGCTCTGGCCAGAGCTTCCAATACTACATTGAATAAAAGTGGTGAGCCTGGACAGCCTCCTTATCTTGTTCCTGATCTTAGAGAAAAATCTTTTAGCTTTCACCGTTGTGGATGTTGTTAGCTGTGGGCTTATCATATATGGTCTTTATTATGTTGAGGTATGTTCCCTCTATATCAACTTTGTTGAGAGTCTTTATCACAAATGGATGTTGAATTTGTTCAATGATTTTTCTGCATCTATTGAAATGATTATTCGATTGTTATCCTTCATTTTGTGAAGGCGGTGAATCATATCAAGTAATTTGTGGATTGGAACCCTCCTTTCATCCTTAGAAAGTGTCCCACTTGATCATGATCCTTTAATGTACTGTTGAATTGGATGGCTAATATTTTGTTGATTTTTGCATCTATGTTCATCAGGGATATTGGCCTGTATTTTGTTTTCTTGATGCGTTCTAACCTAACTTTGGTATCAGGGTAATGTTAACCTTATAAAATGAATTTGGAAGTGTTTGTCTTCTTCCAATTTTTGGAAGAGTTTGAGAAGGATTGGTATTAATCCTTTGAATGTTTGGTAAAATTCACCAATGAAGCTGTACCAGCCGAGGACTATTGTTTGTTGGGAGGTTTTTGATTACTGATCCAATCTCCTTACTAATAATGAGTTTGTTTAGATTGTCTATTTCTTTTTTTTTAATAATTTTTTATTGCTATGTTAATCACCATACATTACATCATTAGTTTTTGATGTAGTGTTCCATGATTCATTGTTTGTGCATAACACCCAGTGCTCCATGCAGAATGTGCCCTCTTTAATACCCATCACCAGGCTAACCCATCCCCCCACCCCTCTCCCCTCTAGAACCCTCAGTTTGTTTTTCAGAGTCCATCATCTCTAACGGCTCGTCTCCCCCTCCGACGTACTCCGCTTCATTCTTCCACTCCTGCTATCTTCTTCTTTCTCTTTTTCTTAACATATATTGCATTGTTTCAGAAGTACAGATCCGTGATTCATCAGTCTTGTACAATTCACAGTGCTCACCATAGCACATACCCTCCCCAATGTCTATCACCCAGCCACCCCATCCCTCCCACCCCCCACCACTCCAGCAACCCTCAGTTTATTTCCTGAGATTAAGAATTCCTCATATCAGTGAGGTCATATGATACATGTCTTTCTCTGATTGACTTATTTCACTCAGCATAACACCCTCCAGTTCCATCCACGTCGTTGCAAATGGCAAGAGCTCATTCCTTTTGATGGCTGCATAATATTCCATTGTGTATATATACCACCTCTTCTTTATCCATTCATCTGTCGATGGACATCTTGGCTCTTTCCACAGTTTGTCTACTGTGAACATTGCTGCTATAAACATTGGGGTGCACATACCCCTTCGGATCCCTACATTTGTATCTTTGTGGTAAATACCCAGTACTGCAATTGCTGGATCGTATGGTAGCTCTATTTTCAACTGTTTGAGGAACCTCCATACTGTTTTCCAGAGGGGTTGCCCCAGCTTGCATTCCCACCAACAGTGTAGGAGGGTTCCCCTTTCTCCGCATCCCCGCCAACATCTGTCGTTTCCTGACTTGTTCATTCTAGCCATTCTGAGTGGTGTGAGGTGGTATCTCATTGAGGTTTTGATTTGGATTTCCCTGATGCCGAGCGAGGTTGAGCACTTTTTCATGTGTCTGTTGGCCATTTGGATGTCTTCTTTGGAAAAATGTCTGTTCATGTCTTCTGCCCATTTCTTGATGGGATTATTTGTTCTTTGGGTGTTGAGTTTGATAAGTTCTTTATAGATTTTGGATACTAGCCCTTTATCTGATATGTCATTTGCAAATATTTCCTCCCATTCTGTCGGTTGTCTTTTGGTTGTGTGGACTGTTTCTTTTGCTGTGCAAAAGCTTTTTATCTTGATGAAATCCCAATAGTTCATTTTTGCCCTTGCTTCCCTTGCCTTTGGCGATGTTTCTAGGAAGAAGTTGCTGTGGCGTCGGTCGAAGAGGTTGCTGCCCGTGTTCTCCTTTAGGATTTTGATGGACTCCTGTCTTACGTTTAGGTCTTTCAACCATTTGGAGTCTATTTTTGTGTGTGGTGTAAGGAAATGGTCCAGTTTCATTCTTCTGCATGGGGCTGTCCAATTTTCCCAACACCATTTGTTGAAGAGACTGCTTTTTGCCATTGGACATTCTTTCCTGCTTTGTCAAAGATGAGTTGACCATAGAGTTGAGGGTCCATTTCTGGGCCCTCTATTCTGTTCCATTGATCTAGGTGTCTGTTTTTGTGCCAGTACCATACTGTCTTGATGATGACAGCTTTGTAATAGAGCTGGAAGTCCGGAATTGTGATGCCGCCAGCTTTGCTTTTCTTTTTCAACATTCCTCTGGCTATTCGGGGTCTCTTCTGGTTCCATACAAATTTTAGGATTATTTGTTCCATTTCTTTGAAAAAGGTGGATGGTATTTTGATGGGGATTGCATTGAATGTGTCGATTGCTCTAGGTAGCACTGACATCTTCACAATGTTTTTTCTTCCAATCCATGAGCATGGAACGTTTTTCCATTTCTTTGTGTCTTCTTCAATTTTTTTCATGAGTATTTTATAGTTTTCTGAGTACAGATCCTTTGCTCTTTGGTTAAGTTTAGTCCTAGGTATCTTAATGGTTTGGGGTGCAATTGTAAATGGGATCAACTCCTTGATTTATCTCTCTTCTGTCTTGTTGTTGGTGTATGGGAATGCCACTGATTTCTGTGCATTGATTTTATATCCTGCCACTTTATTGAATACCTGTATGAGTTCCAGCAGTTTTGGGGTGCAGTCTTTTGGGTTTTCCACATACAGTATCATATCATCTGCAAAGAGTGAGAGTTTGACTTCCTCTTTGCCGATTTGGATGCCTTTGATTTCTTTTTGTTGTCTGATTGCTGTGGCTAGGACTTCTAATACTATGTTGAATAGCAGGGGTGAGAGTGGACATCCCTGCCGTGTTCCTGACCTTAGGGGAAAAGCTCTCAGCTTTTCCCCATTGAGAATGATATTCGCTGTAGGTTTTTCATAGATGGCTTTTATGATATTGAGGTATGTACCCTCTATCCTTATACTCTGAAGAGTTTTGATCAAGAAAGGATGCTGTACTTTGTCAAATGCTTTTTCTGCATCTATCGAGAGGATCATATGGTTCTTGTTCTTTCTTCTGTTAATGTATTGTATCACGTTGATTGATTTGTGGATGTTGAACCAGCCTTGCAGCCCAGGGATAAATCCCACTTGGTCGTGTTGAATAATCCTTTTAATGTACTGTTGGATCCTATTGGCTAATATTTTGGTGAGAATTTTTGCATCCATGTTCAAAAGGATATTGGTCCTTAATTCTTCTTTTTGATGGGGTCCTTGTCTGGTTTTGGGATCAAGGTAATGGTGGCCTCATAAAGTGAGTTTGGAAGTTTTCCTTCCATTTCTATTTTTTGGAACAGTTTCAGGAGAATAGGTATTAATTCTTCTTTAAATGTCTGATAGAATTCCCCTGGGAAGCCATCTGGCCCTGGGCTTTTGTTTTTTGGGAGATTTTTGATGACTGTTTCAATTTCCTTAGTGGTTATAGGTCTGTTCAGGTTTTCTATTTCTTCCTGGTTCAGTTTTGGTAGTTGATACATCTCTAGGAATGCACCCATTTCTTCCAGGTTATCTAATTTGCTGGCATAGAGTTGCTCATAATATGTTCTTATAATTGTTTGTATTTCTTTGCTGTTGGTTGTGATCTCTCCTCTTTCATTCATGATTTTTTTGATTTGGGTCATTTCCCCTTTCTTTTTGATAAGTCTGGCCAGGGGTTTATCAATCTTGTTAATTCTTTCAAAGAACCACCTCCTAGTTTCGTTGATCTGTTCTACTGTTCTTTTCATTTCTAGTTCATTGATTTCTGCTCTGATCTTGATTATTTCTCTTCTCCTGCTGGGTTTAGACTTTATTTGCCGTTCTTTCTCCAGCTCCTTTAAGTGTTAAGTTTAGGTTGTATATGTTAGACCTTTCTTGTTTCTTGAAAAAGGCTTGTTTTGCTATATACTTTTCTCTCAGGACTGCCTTTGCTGTATCCCAACAATTTTGAACAGTTGTGTTTTCATTTTCATTGGTTTGCATGAATTTTTTTAATTCTTCTTTAATTTCCTGGTTGACCCATTCATTCTTCAGTAGGATGCTCTTTAGCCTCCATGTATTTGAGTTCTTTCTGACTTTCCTCTTGTGATTGAGTTCCAGTTTCAAAGCATTGTGGTCTGAAAATATGCAGGGAATAATCCCAATCTTTTGGTACTGGTTGAGACCTGATTTGTGACGTAGGAGGTGATCAATTCTGGAGACTGTTCCATGGGCACTAGAGAAGAATGTGTATTCCGTTGCTTTGGGATGGAATGTTCTGAATATGTCTGTGAAGTCCATTTGGTCCAGTGTGTCATTTAAAGTCTTTATTTCCTTGTTGCTCTTTTGCTCAGATGATCTGTCCATTTCAGTCAGGGGGGTGTTAAAGTCCCCCACTATTATTGTATTGTTGTCAATGTGTTTCTTCGCTTTTGTTATTAATTGCCTTATATAATTGGCTGCTCCCATGTTAGGGGCATAGAGATTTACAATTGTTAGATCTTCTTGTTGGATAGACCCTTTAAGTAGGATATAGTGTCCTTCCTCATCTCTTATTACAGTCTTTGTTTTAAAATCTAATTTGTCTGATATAAGGATTGCCACCCCAGCTTTCTTCTGGTGTCCATTAGCATGGTAAATGGTTTTCCACCCCCTCACTTTCAATGTGGGGGTGTCTTTGGGTCTAAAATGAGTCTCTTGCAGACAGCATATCGATGGGTCTTGTTTTTTAATCCAATCTGATAGCCTGTGTCTTTTGATTGGGGCATTTAGCCCATTTACATTCAGGGTAACTATTGAAAGATAGGAATTTAGTGCCATTGTATTGCCTGTAAGGTGACTGTGACTGTATATTGTCTGTGTTCCTTTCTGATCTATGCTGCTTTTAGGCTCTCTCTTTGCCTAGAGGACCTCTTTCAATATTTCTTGGAGGGCTGGTTTTGTGTTTGCAAATTCCTTTAGTTTTTGTTTGTCCTGGAAGCTTTTTATCTCTCCTTTTATTTTCAATGACAGCCTAGGTGGATATAGTATTCTTGGCTGCATATTTTTCTCGTTTAGTGCTCTGAAGATATCATGCCAGTCCTTTCTGGCCTGCCAGGTCTCTGTGGATAGGTCTGTTGCCAATCTAATGTTTCTACCATTGTAGGTTACATATCTCTTCTCCTGAGCTGCTTTCAGGATTTTCTCTTTGTCTCTGAGACTCGTAAGTTTTCCTATTAGATGTCGGGGTGTTGACCTCTTTTTATTGATTTTGAGAGGCGTTCTCTGTGCCTCCTGGATTTTGATGCCTGTGTCCTTCCCCACATTAGGGAAGTTCTCTGCTATTATTTGCTCCAATATACCTTCTGCCCCTCTCTCTCTTTCTTCTTCTTCTGGGATCCCAATTATTCTAATGTTGTTTCGTCTTATCGTATCGCTTATCTCTCGATTTCTGCCCTCGTGATCCTGTAGTTGTTTATCTCTCTTTTTCTCAGCCTCTTTATTTTCCATCATTTGGTCTTCTATATCGCCGATTCTTTCTTCTGCCTCATTTATCCTAGCAGTTAGTGCCCCCATTTTTGATTGCACCTCATTAATAGCCTTTTTGATTTCGACTTGGTTAGATTTTAGTTCTTTTATTTCTCCAGAAAGGGTTTCTCTAATAACTTCCACACTTTTTTCAAGCCCAGCTAGTATCTTTAAAGTCATGATTCTGAACTCTAGGTCTGACAGCGTACTAATGTCCGTATTGAGTAGGTCCCTGGCAGACGGTACTACCTCTTGTTCTTTTTGCTGATGTGATTTTTTTCGTTTGTCATTCTGTCCAGAGAACAGATGAATGAGAGAACAGAATGCTAATAGGTTAACAACGTCCCCAGCAAATATACTCTATACAAATCAGAAAAGTCCTGTAACCAGGGTACGAGAAAGCGAAAGAAAGAAGAGAAAAAAAAAAAAGGAAAAAGAAAAAGATAAAAACTAACAAAAACAGAACAAAACAGAAAAAAACCAGAATATGATCAAATATGATCAGGCTAGTGCATAGATCAGTGCCACACACTAACTTTTGGGCATATTTTGGTCTGTTAGAAGAAAGTGTCTCCTAAAATTTTAAAGGGAGAAAGACTTATATATCTACAAAATAAGGGTTGATGCAATGAAGGGATGGCAGATGACTGTAAGGATGAAAAGTATAAAAGATTTTATAAAAGGAATTGATAAGATAAGAAGTTGTTTTTAAAAAGAAAGACGAAGATTTAAAAAGAAAAGGAAAAAAGAAAAAAAAGGGAGAATGTGATCAGGCAGGAGAATAGAACAAAGCCATACACTAGTGATTTAGGGTATATTTTGATCTGTTAGAAGAAACTGTATCTCAAAATTTAAAGAGAGAACAACTTATATATATATATATATATGCCAAAAATAAGGGTAACTACTATGAAGGGATAAAAATATGACTCTAAAAATGAAAAATAAAAAATCTTTTTTTTAAAAAAAGGGATTGATAAGATGTTGTTTAAAAAAGGGAAAAAGAAAAATTCCAAAAAAAACCAGTTAAATAAATTAACTTTGAAAAACTAATGAATTATGGTAAAAAAGCCATGAGTTTTATGTGCAGTATTCCCCTAGCGCTGGAGTTCTCCCGCTCTCCTTGATCGGTAAACTTGGTCTTGGCTTGCTGGCTGTTCGTGCTGATCTTCTGGGGGAGGGGCCTGTTGCCGTGGTTCCCAAACGTCTTTGCCGGAGGCGGAATTGCCCCGCCCTTGTCGGTCCGGGCTAAGCAAGCTGCTCGGGTTTGCTCTCAGGAGCTTTTGTTCCCTGCAAGCTCTCGGTACAGCCTTGGAGGACCAGGGTGAACATGGTGGCCTCCCAATCTCCACCCGGAGGAGCTGAGAACTCGGGGCCCCGCTCCTCAGTGCGCCCCCAGAGAAAAGCAGTCACTCCCGTGTCCCCGGCCGCACTCCGTGCTCACCCGGCCTGTGACCGAGCGTTTCTATCTCTGGCCCCCGACCCCGTGTGGAGTCTCCAAACCCAGCAGATCCCTGCGGTGCGCTCCCGCGCTGCTCCTCCCGGGGGAGGAAGGGGAGTCTCCCCGGCTCTGCCGCTTGTTGGGTCCCTGCTGGAGGAGCAGTGGCCCGACTGGGCCGCGGATCACAGTTTATGGCCACCCCGAGCTGAGAGCCCCCGCCTCGGCTCCGTCTCTGCAGCCGGCTTCCCCGCTCCGAGCCCTGGGAGCTCTGCCGCACTCAGGCACCCCCGGTCTTTCTGTGACCCCGAGGGTCCTGAGACCACACTGTCCCGCGAGGGTTCCACCCCCCGCTTAGCCACTGGAGCGACATCCCTCCGCGGAGCCGACTTCTAAAAGGTCCGATTTTGTGCTCCGCGGCTCTAGCACTTGCCAGAAGCGGCCGACAGAGCCCCCCTCCCCCACCGTCTATCCTCCCGAATATCGCCTCGGATTCACTTCTCCGCACGTCCTACCTTCCAGAGAGTCGTCGCTTTTCTGTTCAGAGAGTTGTCGCTACTCTCTTCTTCGGTCTCCTGTTGAGTTCGTAGGTGTTCAGAATGGTTTGATCCCTATTCAGCTGACTTCCTGAGACCAGACGAAATCCAGGTCTCCTACTCCTCCGCCGTCTTGCTCCGCCCCCTAGATTTTCTATTTCTTACTGAGTCAGTTTGGTAGGCTGTATGTTTTTAAGAATGGACCCATTTCTTTTTGGTTGTCCAATTCATTGGCATAGTATTTATAGTACTCACTTATGATCCTTATGATTTCTGTGCTATCAGTTGTTACGTCTCCTCTTCCATTTCTCATTTTATTTGTATCCTCTTTTTTTTTTTCTTGGAAAGCATAGCTAAAATTATGTCATTTTTCTTTATCCTTTGAAAAAACCAGCTTTTAGTTTTACTGATCTTGTCTATTATCTTGTTGCTAGATGTTTTCTGTTTGCCCTATTCTTTTATTTCCTTTTTCCGTTTTCTCAAAGTTTAATCCAACATTTTTATTATTTTATTTTTATTTTTATTGACAGTATTCACACTTCTTTAAAAAAAACTTTATGTGGTTGCCCTAGTTCTTACAATACATATATTTAAGCGATTTTGAGTTAATAATCAAATAATATTTTACTGCTTGAAGTGTGGCATAAGAAACGTACTCATTTCTCATTCTTCTCTGCCATCCATTGCACATTGTTCTCATACATTTTAATTTGACGTATGCTATTAACACCTAACAGCTTGACTATTATTGCTTTATATACTGTTTCTTCTTGCAGGCAACCATTTCCCTCTAGATTTGGGGTTAGTTTGCCCTTCAACTTCAGTTCTTTGATGGGTTCAACTAAAGTCATCAATTTGCATGTTGCTCACCTTTTTTTTTGTAGTAAAGATGGGAGCAATGCTCTTTCTACCTCTCTATATCCTTGAAGTTTTCCCAACTTTCTTTTAAATATTAAGAAAAAATTTCACATATTAAACTGTAAATTTGAATAAAAAATGTACTTTTGAATGTGCAAGTGGTGGTAGGTGGGGGCTCTTTGTCTTCTTGAGAATGTGCAGGGTGGCTAATGGCTTTGTTATAATTTTAAAAGAGCTCAGAGTTCATAAGTATTATGCTCAAGTGAACATTGACAAGTGGCCTAATCTTCTTAAGATATTTGTCCTCATCGAAGCTCTAGTTCTTCCTAGTGAAAATTATTCCTGGCAATTTATAAATATTCTAACATATCCTCTGGAGTCTGAACCAAGGGCGTCAAGTATCTCTTCTCCTCCTTTGAAAAGATGTGCATGTGTTATTGAGATACCTTTTATATCTGGTTTCCTATGACATAAGTGTTCTCTAACTAAGGCATAATATTCTGAAAATAATATATCTGGAGTGCAAAAGAAATTGTAAATAATAAAAATGTTGCTTCATGCCTGCACACTCATAAAGACATGGAGATATAAAGCAAGAAAACAACGCAAAGTTGCTCCTTTATTAAATATGTCAGCTTCTTAGTCATGGGAAACATGAATCATGAATCAACACCATGATCTACTCTACTTTCATACATCGTCCAAGAGTACTAATTTAACTTTGCGATTTTTTTGTGCTTTCTATGTGTATCATTAATCCTACTATAGAGTCACAACCCAATAAAAATGTCTCATAATTGGTCCTATTCAACCAAAACCAAAAATGAACAACCACATTTATCCAAGGTGCATGTAGATACCTTAGTTCCATTTAATTAATTAAAATCTTTAAGTCATTGACCTCTTCCATAGTTAGAGCATCTGTCCCTTCCACTTGTGCATGTTTATTCCACATTTCTTTCATTTAAGTTGTGTTTACAACACATCAGTATGTCTAACAACATGGCTTCCCTTTAGTATCAGCAGCAGAAACAAAATAAGAAAATAAGTAGACAGGAAATAACAAGAAAATAAATAGGAAAAAAAAAAAACCCAAAGTTGCCAAATCAAGGCATATAGTTCCCCCACCCTGCCCCAGCAAAACATCATTCAGAAAAAAACAAAGTAAATATTGTTTAATCTGGTGGTTAAGTGTAATTTACTTTAATTTTATATTTGTAGGGGTGGGAAAATTACAAAAGTAAATAAGTTTCCATATTAGTTGGCATTGAGCATGGCATTCTTCCTCAGAGGAAAGGGCAGGACAATGAACTAGAATATTATTTGTATTTGGGAAACTGCATTCAAGTTCCAAAACTATCAGTTAAAAATTTCTTTACTAACCTGAGCCTCAGTTTTTCCTGTCTTTACCAAGGTTATTCTGAGTTGTAAAACGTTTGAGAAAATGCATCATAAAATTAAAATGCAACAAAATTATGAGTTATTTTAATTTTATATGTCCTTGTTTAAATTTTTTGGGCAGCTGTAATAGTGGGCTTATCCTGAGAACCAAATAATTTGAAGTCCAAAAATCCCGTCACTCTTTTTTTTTTAATTTAAATGCAATTAGCCAATGTATCCTACCTCATTAGTTTCAGATGTAGCTTTCAATAATTCATCAGTTGTGTATCTGTCACTCTTAAAAATGTTAGTAATTACACTGATGTGGTAGGAAAATACTATTTCATTTAAGGTGCAAGACTTCACGGGGTAGAATCAGGAGATACCACCACTTGATTCTGACTCTAGTTACAAGCCAGAGTTAGAAACATTACACTCTTACTGTTTTATTTGTTTAGGTGCAGGATAAGTGACCATTTGGAAGTGTACAGTAGCATTTCACTGACTCCCATGTCCAGTGATAGTACATAACCCCGGAGATTCCTGCCAAGAATTGCCTTCCAGTCTTATGGGTCAGAGATATAAGTACAATCACACAGGATTTAAAAAAAAACAGTTCCATGTTTTCCTCATTGTGGTAGATAGATTAGCATCGCTAACTTTGGTGATCTTATGAGCATCGTTCCCACAGGGAAAGAAAAAATCTCTCATATAAGCTTTTTCTTCTGACTTGGATTATCTTTACTTCAAAAAGTCCTGCTAGGTTCCACTTTCGGTAATAACAGAGTAAGTTCGTACTGGGTTGATTCTAAGATAAGTAACCATAAACATTGTACAAATTAAAAAAAAAAAAACTATCTGGAGGCATTGGAGAGTGAGCAAAAGCAGGAAGTCAACAATTAGAAGGAAGTCAGCAACTGGAACAAGGGACTGACAATGGATAAATCCTCCAGGTTTTTTCATGGTTTCTGTTCTAAGAGGTGGCACTAGTCAGCACCGCAGAGGAATGCTGATGAAAAATCTTGAGTCTTTCTGGCTTTCAGTATGAGAGGGAAGAGTTTGGGGCAAACTTAGCTACTAGAAATAAGGCAGGAGTAATCGAGGGAGTCACAGAAGTAGAAACCAAAATTCTCTGTAAAAACATTTTTCAAATCGCTGATTAATTACTAAATGATGCATAAATGGCGCAGAATCTAAGCACCTGTTTGAACCAGGCTTCAAAGAAGTAAGCTGGATGTGAGCTTGTACTGAAGAGACAGATTTTGCTGTTTGCGTCCAATTAAGTTAATTACCTGCTCAAACAAATGAACCAAAAACCCAACAGTCTTTAGCAGACAATAACAGAGTCTCTGCAATATGAGTTTGCCCTGTCCAGGATATGATCCCAAATCACTCGATTTAAAAAAAAAAGTTGCCTATTATTAAGCGAAAACTCAACAGAGACACTGACCCAGAGAGTTTACAGATGTGGAAATTAGGAGGCAATGATTTTAAAGCTGCTATCATAACTGTGCTCAAGAAGCTAAAAGAACTATGCTCATAATTAATTTAAAAAGGAAATGTTTTCAGAAGAAAAAAACATGAAAAAGAATAAATAAAAATTCTGAAAGTGAAAAATTCAATTTCTTTTTTTTAAATTTTTTTATTTATAGATTTTCTTTTTCTTTTTTTTTTAAAGATCTTATTTAGTTATTTGAGAGAGAGAGAATGAGAGACAGAGAGCACGAGAGGGAAGAGGGTCAGAGGGAGAAGCAGACTCCCTGCTGAGCAGGGATCCCCATGTGGAACTCGATCCCGGGACTCCAGGACCATGACCTGAGCCGAAGGCAGTCGCTTAACCAACTGAGCCACCCAGGCGCCCGAAAAAATTCAATTTCTTAAGTAAACATACAATATGTTTAAAAGTGGTCAACTGATGGCCCTAACACTGGAATGGACACAATACAGGAAAAGTGACAGTCAATTTAAAAATAGGTTGGTAGAAATTATTTGATCTGGCAAACAGAGAGAAAAAAACATCTCTAAGGAAAGGTGCAGATCCTCGGTGCTTGTGGAACAATATGAAAAGGTGTAACAAGACAGCTGGAAAAAATCATAGTATGCTGTGTTCCTGTCTCTCCTATTTTCTCCAAAAGTCGTGTGGAACAGAAGGGGAGATGAAACTACACGAAAACAGTGTCCTCAGAATAACTTGACCAAACTTCAAAATATCTTTAAGTAAACAGGAAAAAAAAAAATCAATAAATTTCAGTCTGTCATTTCTCATGTTTTCACCTTACCCCTGAATTTAACAAGGCCACTTTAAAGGCTTTTTGATGAGCAAAAACAGAATAAAAACAAACTCTGAGAAAGAGAGAAAAAGAAAGCTATCAGAAGATGAAGTGTGATCTAAAATTATTGCCAGAAAGACTAGGTTTGTATTATATATTTGTAGTGTATACAAAAGTCCTAAACATGTGTCGGGATAGATGAGCCAGTGGGCCTCAGAGAAGAGACATACGAGTCACACACTCTTTGAAGAAGCGTTCCTCAAGACACAGAGCCACCTTGGGGAGAAAAAAGGCAAACTGGAAGGAAGAAGCTTGCTTCAGCATTGAGTGGAAGAAGTGACCAAGCTAAAGGGGAATATTTAGAGTTCTTCAAAACAAAAGAGAGTCAAAGAAATAAAGGACATGCAATATTTTTTTCCCATGAAAAACAATAACAAATAACCCACTAAAGTATCTCGACTTGGCTAGACGGACAGACAAGCAAGCCTTTAAACCAGGAATCTTGTAAAATATCCCAAAGCTACAAAATTAACAAGGAAAAGATGAACCAACCCACAGGGTATTATTGTCAGGTCTTAGAAAACAAAATTCAACAGAAATCAATTGAAGAAAACTCTCCTCACAGAAATAATAATGGAAAGAATAAAACTTTAAGACAACATTCTCCATGGAAATAAATACATGCAAACAAACATATGAGTGAATTGAAAAAGAAAAACACAAAAACTTTGAATTGAAAAAAAAAACTTGAATTAGAAATTGAAAAACAAAGAACAGACATGGACAAAAATGAAGAAGTAATGAAAAGAGAGTTGACTGAAATCAGAGAAGAAAAGGAAGCAAAAGACAAAGAGAAAGAACATAGACAATATAACAAGACACACAAAATTATAAAATATTATGACAAAGGTAAGGTTTAATATGTCACTTGTCTCAGTAGAGGTGAATGGACTTAACTCACCTATCAAAAGGAAAAGAAATATTTTCAATCTGGCTTATCAAGAAAGACCCAGTTAGGTGATCCGTACAAGAGACAAAACTAAAAGAAATGATTCCAAAAACCAAAAACAAAGAAGTGGACAAAGTTATACAAAATAAATGGAAACTCAAAGAGGGCAGTTATCCTGACATTAGATAAAGTAAATTTAAGCCAAAAAGCATGAAATGTAATCAAGAAGCATCCTTTCTCATCCAAAAGCCGCAATTCACCAAGTATAATATGTATGAATGCTTATGAACCAAGTAATATAGTAAACCACATTATAAAGCAGCAACTTCAGGAGATGGAAGGAAATATGGCTAGAAACACGCTGAGAATAGAAGATGTTATTATTCCTCTTGAAGAAGGCAGATCAAGTGAGCTAACAACTTGTAGGAGGATAGAAACCCAACCAACATTATTAATTCAATAGATCTTATGGTTATATGTTGAATACTACACCCTGACCTCACCGTTGCTCTTATTTCTCATAGGTGCATGAGACGTGTGTGTGTGTGTGTGTGGTCATATGTAAAACATCCACACGTTCTGATCTGCAGTAAAACTAGAAATTAAAACACAAAGGCCTTTCCACTTGGAAATTAAACCCTCTACCGAATAACTCTTGGGTGAAAGAGAAAATTAAAACTGAAGTTAGAATTTTCTAAAACGAAAATGATGAGAATGCCACACCCCAGAAAACAATGATCAGGCGGAAATTAAATTAATAGCACTAAACCTATCAGCGTGAGCATTTACATAATTAAAGTCAATGAATTAAATTCCCAGCTCCAAAAAAAAAAAATTAGGCAAAGACAACAAAATAAACCAGAAGAAGGCATGAGGAAGGAAATAAAAATAAAAACAATTAGTGATGTGCAGAATATAAAGCAGTAGATTTAATTAGTGAGAAATGCTGGGCTTGGGAAATATTTATAAATAGATAAATTACCAGCCAACTTGATTAAGAAAATGGGAAGAAGGCCAAACATACAAAATAAGAAATGATAAGGACATCATCATTGGAATATATACGTGTATTTATATTATTCTTTATTGTATAATATATATAATAAATATATATTTATTAAATATATATATTTAAATCCCCAAACAGTACTTTGACCTCTTTGAAAATAAACGTGAAAATCTAAGGCAAGTGGTTAAGCTGCCCTGTCATATAATATGATTTGCTGAAGAAGATGATTCTATTTAGAGCACCAATCCCCTTTCATCCAACTCCATCTAAGGAGCAGTCAGTATTCGAGCTACAGGCAGGTACCAAAGCCTCTCTCTGTGTCTTAAGTGGCTTCCTTGGAGCACAGAAAGATCTTGAATGTTTAGGATCATTATAATGAAACGATAATAGTGCTACATACGTTTGGTTTGTCCCAACTTTTTGCTTTATTGGAAATTTGCTCCAGTCCTCCCTGGGAAAGGGAAATAATGTATCTCAGGAAGGCATTGCGGCACACTGCTGCATTTTTAAAAGGCTGCTTAATTTTTTATGTAGAGCAGCCTCACTGAATGCCAAGGTTGTGGGGGCTGGCAGGACTCCACGTTCTGTTCTTCCAGGAGTTTTGAATATCAATGAAGGATTATGTATTAAACTATCTGATGGACTGTTTTATACCTTTGGGCATGGGGTAGAGCCAGAACAATTTAAGTAACTGTATTAATAGTTAAAGGGAACATAAGAGTTATGGCTCCTGCTGAAGGAGCCCTTTGTGACGAGCTAACGTTGACTTTGGCTTTGAGGGTCACACACCTGAAATGACCAGGCTGTTGTTGTTTGCACCCACCACTAATAAACACCCATTAATATAAGCCCATTATTGCTTGTCTTTATTGAAATGTGACTTGTCAAACGTTGTAAATATAAAAGAATAATCAGAATCCAAATAGCAATGAGTCATCTCCCGGAATAAATTGGCCGTACCCTCTGCTCACAAATGCCAACATAATGAGGCATCAGAAGGACCCCAAGTGAAAGGCTGGTATCTGCTGCTGTAGACACACTTCAATCCCACAGTTAATTTATAAATGGAACTGATTTGGAAAAAAAAAAAAACAGAAACAAACTAAGGACAGATTCATGAACACAGAACCTTTTGAAAGATGAATGAATGAAGCCCCAATCACATTAATGCAGCTTGAATGAGAGATCTTTGTGCCTTGCTTTATGCTTCTTAGACACAAGTCACATCTGTTAACCATGTGTCCCCCCGGGGACAGAATGCCCAGCCCAAATAGCAGTATTAGCAAATAGGACATAATCAGAACAGAGCGGTAGCTTTGGCGTGACTGAGGGACGTCGCCACAGGGGACATCCGCTTCCCGTGAGCTCTGAAGCATAGGAAGTAAGCAAGACGATTAACGAACATTTTTAAAACTCAACGGTAAGGTACACAGCTAAGTTAAATCATTTGGAGGAGAGCTTTCAGTTAAAACAGCATATTCCTCATTAGGGTTTAACTCAGTAACCTCAATTTAAGCTTCATTTCAAACTCAGGCTGAACCACCTTAATCTCATCAACACTTACACGATGGCTCCTGTGGGCTGAAGCTTCCTGTCCCCCTTCCAATTGTTTCAGCTAACCTGCCTCCAGCTTCTTCCGACCTGCGCCCTTGGGGGTCTCTCCATTCTTCTGGGCTCGGCTACCCACTGCGATGATCTCCAGCTGGGACCATGGTAGCTATGCTTTTCTTACCTAGAATCATTCCTGTGTTGACTTCCAGCTATTTCTATCGCAACAGTCCCCAATCCTGAGGGACCCTGTGTCTCTCCTCTCTAGGGTTTTGGCAAAAATGCCGAAATATATAAACTGCAGCAAATTCAGTCCTCTGCAACTTTATAATTTCTAGTATCTCCTGTTGCCACAGTTTTGCTCAACATATAGAAGTCAAACTCTGTTGTGGGGTTTTGTTTTGTTTTTTTTTAATTCCTTGGTAATTCCAACTACATCGTCTCCATATCTTCCAATTCATGACCACTTTCCTTGCTCCGTGATTTCCTAAGATGAGCACAGACCTGAAAGTGTTTCCTCAAATTCCATTCTTCCAAGTTCAAAATGCTCAATGGTCTCCTTTTGCAATAGCTCCTCTTCCTGAGGAAGATCTCCAGTGCACCTGCTCTTTTCCATATGCAGTTCTGTTCATCCTGTTTCCTCCTGTCAACTCTGAAAATTTGTTCCATCCATTATCCCAGATACCACATACATCTCATCCCTCTCTCACTGTTGACTCCTTTTACTCAGCCTAGAAAACAAATCACTCACTTGCACAACACAGATATCCATTACCAGCTGATAGTTTATGTCCACCTCAAAAAATAGAGTGCCTTAGATTACATTACCTTCAATAAGATTTTTAGACAGAGTTTTAATATTATTATATGCACCTGAAAATTGATAATCCAGGTACGATTAATATAACTCTCCACCATAAAAAGCAGAAGAAAATGCCCTTAGTTATTCTGGGAAAATATAAATTTCCAGCAGACACTCAATTTTAATACAAAATTTATAGGGTAGATTTTATTTGGACTGTGAAGTTGTTTATGGCTGAATGCTATATAATATCCGTTCACTTGTCATTTCAAAAATATTGCTTGCTGTATCAGGAGCACATATTTGAAAGTGCAAGAAAGTTATATATTCTGTTTGCTAATTTAATTTAATCTTTAGTTTAAAGTGGCAGTTGTCATACAGTGATAAACATCAAAAACTGGATTTTCCAAAGAGAATATATAGCTAAAAAAAAAAAAAAAAGCAAATCTAAAGGAATTAATATCACTTGACCTACCAGGCAATGAATCTTTCCTCAACATATATTTGTGTTTTTAAAGTGTAATTTAAAAGTTAAAAGGCGAATTTCTCATTCTTGGCAAAGAATATATGCATTGACATTTTCATCCCTATAATGCTGAACTTTTATAAACTAGTAAACATGCATTTCTTAGGCTATTTTCAAATAACCAAATGTAAAGGCATTTGACTGGAACGTACACTGATGAGTGATGTTCCTGTTAAAACAAAGCCTGTTTTTAATTAGCGATTCTATTTTTTCTCTTTCATTTGTGATCAAATTGTCTTAGGTTAGTGGAAAATTTTTAAGATTGTTGTTTCTGTACTTTATTATTAAACACAGGAGAAGCACTCTGTTATTTCAGTAACTTGAGGGGTTTTTTTTGTTTATTTTTGAAATTTTACTATAGAATAAAAAGCCAACAAAAGAAGCTTTTAGGGTTGACGTAGAAAACTTCTTAGGCACTTAAAAATAAGAGTAGGAATGATCGGTTATCAACAGATATCGAAACACTGTGTTAAAAAACAAAGGGAGGGTAGTGGTGCCACTGTAGTTAGGTTAGGTAGTAAGACTCCACTGACTAACATGGGTCCTTAACATAAGTGACATCATTTTGGGCCTGTGGTTCTCTTTTTAACAACTGGAACCTGTATGTTTTTTGACAATGAAAATTTCAGCGCTTCAACAAAAGTGAAAATTTGAGGCAAATCATTAAGTCGGGAAGTTTGTTTACTTCTTGAGAACAGCTTGAATATTTCAAAACTTAAGATTTCTCTCAATAAGGAGGAAATAATATTCTTCAAATATACTTATCATTATAAGGACATGGAGGGTGCAAATGATATATTTGCTCATTTTACTTTCGTGCATCCATTTTCAATAGATTTTATTTGTTTTATCATGCAAATATAATTGTATATTTTTAAAATATAATGGAATGTGAAATATAATACTGATAATATGAACTCAATATAGAGAAAAAGATAAATCCGAAATGTTCTCTTTTTCCATCTTTTCCTGCACACAATCCTACCTCAGGGGGAAGCCAGAAACCCAGCCATTTCCCACCCATATACAAGCCAGCGCATCTACCCACACACCAGCAGGATCATACTGACCCCTGACACCGTGTTTCTTATCTTGCTATTTAGCTATCTGGCTATCTTGCTTAAAAAAGGAAGCAAATAAAAATAAAATGTATTTGTCTTCTCAGAGTTCTGAAGGCTAGAAGTCCAAGATCAAGGTGCTGGCAGGGCTGGTTTCTTCTGAGTCCACGCAGGGATATCTGTTTCAGGTATCTCTCCTAGATCCTGGTGGTTTGTTGCCAATCTTTGGTGTCCCTTGGTCTGTAGACATGTCGCCCCGATCTCTGCCTTCATGTTCACATGACATTCTCCCCATGTGCCTGTCTCTCTATCCAAATTCCTCCTCTTTATCAGGACACCAGTTATATTGGATTAGGGCCCCCCGCTACTCCCCCATGACCTCACCTTAGCTCTATCTACAGTACCCTATTTCCAAATAAAGTCACTTTCTGAGACACTGGGGATTAGGTCAACAATTTTGGGGAGCATCCCAACTCCACATAGGACTCTCACCAGGTGCTGCTTTTATGGAGAGAGTAGAACTGGTGCACAACAGAGCTGGGCCAGCCACCCACACATGCCTGTCCTGAGCAACCATGGGACCAAGCAAGGGTGGGACAGATTTCTTGAACCCATTGCAGTGCACATCAGAAAATGGTGGGCGCACAGCCGGTGGCGAAGGAAGGCAGCTAGTGTCATGTATGGTAATGATGGGGCTTAGGGACAAAAAGTCTGTTGAATATAAAATCTAAAGTCAAATCGCAGACATGACAGTTCTTAAGTAAGTGAACAAAATTCATACTTGTATTCAATCTCTTTAGCTCTTGCTTGAGGGAGCCGTTGGCTGTGATCACGTTTCTTTAAGCACGTGTATAATTTAAGCATAATTGTGCATGCAAGTGTAGAGACATACAGATATATACAGATACATGAAGGTATGTATATATACACGGGTATTTTTACATAGCATTTTCATGCTTCTTGAATGTTTGTTGATCTGCAATTGCTATACTTTGACTCGTGATGATATTGCATCCAGTGGTCCTTTAAATTTGCTCTGGTGGGATTGCCTGTTCTAGAGCTGCAACATGAAAGTGTTTGACTCTGGCAATATTTTCAATTATCTACAAAATTTTGGTTTGAGAAAAATTTATGAGTTTTTTAAAGTAAGAAGTCCCTGATATAGAGAATTGGGGGAGTACTTTTAACAACAACCTTACGGAATTCGTATGAATTTGGGTTGAGGGTTGGGAGGATTTGTTGTACATGGTTAGAATTTTTCAGTTTGTTTTGGTAACCTCTGAGCTTCCTTTTGGGCTCTACAGTATGCAGGTGATTCATAAAGTAGCATCTTCCCTCCCAACTACCATAACATAAGGAGGCATTTTTTTTTCTTTTAATTAATGAACTTTACTTTCTAGAGTAGTTTAGGTTCACGGCAAAATGAAGCTGAAAGTAGAGAGATTTCCCATATATTCCCATATACTCTCCCAATACACACACATAGCGCCTCCCCATTACCAACAACCCCTAACGGGGTGATACATTTGTTAAAATTAACGAACCTATATTCACAGAGTCCATACTTTACATCGCGGTTCACTCCTGGTGCTGTATGTTCTATGGGTTTGGACAGATGTTTGCTGACATATCCATCACTGTGATATCATACAGAATAGTTTTGCTGCCCTAAAATTCTTCTACATTCTGCATTTTGGTCCCTCCCTGTCCCCCACATCCATTCCCACCTTGGAGGTACCCCAGCCATTTTCTACCCATATACAAGCTGACACGCTCACTCATATACCAATGGGATTGTGTTGTGTATGATGTTCTTTATCTTGCTTTTTATAGCCAATGATATATAAGGGAAACATTTCCACATCTGTATAATTTTTAAAAATATTAACCTTAAAACAAATCCAGCAGACTCTCAGTGAACCTTCCCTTCAGTGGCTTCAGAACATGGCCCAGAGCAGTAGGAGTTGGTGAATTCTCTGGGATTCCCAGCGCTCTGCCCCAAGGGCATTTCAAAGGCTTGAGCTTGGACCCCATTTCCTTCCTTTTCTTGTCTTGTTTCGCTGCCAGAGTGACAGAGCAGAGGCCTTGGAGTGGTGGCCGATGTCAGGAACTCCTCTGTCTAATGGTCCTGTGGTGACTTTGAGGGTCCTAGACACTTCTGCCTCTGTGGACTCCTTCCTTCAAAAATAATATTAAAAATTATGTTTCACAATCACATTGGTATACAGACTGGCTGGATTGTAATCTAGGATAAGAATTATTTTTCTTCTAATTTTAAAAGAAATTAAAACACTTCCTGGGCCCTTCGAAGTATCACGTGCCCCACGACCTATGCCCACTGTGTTCGAGAGAGCTGTCAGCCCTGCTTCCTTGCTCTGAGGAAGTGCCAGCAAGGCTGAAAACCCAGGTTCTCACCTTGAGCGTGCAATGTGCATTAGGTAGATAATTCCAGAGGGATTCCACATTGCCAGACATTTAGGTTTCTCCCAATGTTTTATTGCTACAAGTGTCATGGAGGGAAGAAATACTGATTTAGTTATGTTTTCCCCATTTTTAAATTAATTTCCTCGAGGTGTGCTTTTTTTTTCTTTTTTTTTTTTTAATGAAATTATTCTTTAGAAGACTATGCTGCTTTTAAGACCACGGTATGTTGCCAAAAGCACATTTTTCTTTTACCAGAAATTATGAAATTTGCTCTTTCATGCATCAGTCTCAATTTTTTGTCTTTTAAAATTTGACAGGCAAGACATATATTTCTTTTGAATGGATTTGCACCTGTTTCATTTCAGCCTGCTCACTCGTGTGATGCGATGTGGTTAACCCTCTGTATTAACTCTTCTGCAAGGTTTCCGTTTGTAGGTTTTCCTCCTTATTCCATGCCATCCGCTTCCCCTCACTGCTCTGTTCATGGGGTCCTGTCTCCTTTTTGCTCCATAGAATGTGACTTTCATTTCTGTCTGGACTGTTTTTCTCTTCCATTTTTTTTCTCGAATCCTTTTAATCTCTTCCTGTGCTCCTTTTTTTTTTTTTTTAAGATTTTTTATGTATTTATTAGAGACAGAGACAGCGAGAGAGACTTGAGTGGGGAAGAAAGGGAGAGGCAGGCTCCCCGCTAAGCAAGGAGCCCAATGTGGGGCTCGATCCCAGGACCCTGAGATCATGACTTGAGCTAAAGGCAGGCGTTTAACCGACTGAGCCATCCAGGTGCCCCCCCCCCACCCTTTTTAATTTCTTTAGGTGCTGGAAAAGTCTCTGTTTATAACTTCTGCCTCCTTAAGATCCTAGACCCTCTGATGGGTAACTGGGTCCTCACCTGCCTTATTCTTGCATTTCTTCATTTTTATGTTGCTTCTTTGCATGAGACACTTGCCGCCTCTTCTCTGTGACCACTCCTGCGTTCATGGTCATGAGCCATCCTGGAAAATGAAGAGGAGAAACAAGCTAGGTATGGCTGAGCAGCACAAATAGGGTAGAGGAACCTGGACCTCAACACCCTTAGCAGCCTTAGCCTGCAAATGCCCAGACCCAAGCTGAAAGCTGATTTAATGTAAGCTGGTGCTGTTTTGGTCTCTGTCACAGCAGTGGGTCCCCTATTCTGTCACTCTCACCCTGCCACTCCGGGCTGCATGATCACTCATCTGCCTTATTAGGATAGTCTCTCGATTGGTCTTCATGGCTTATGCTTTACCCCCTTTCAGTCTGTTCTCCCACAGCTTTCACAAATCTATATCTGACCGTACCATTGCCCTAATATTGCCAAAAAGGTGGTGTTCGATCTCCAAAGCGTCATGACAGACTGCTGCCCAGAGCCCCGCCTGTCAATCCCTGCCCAACCCAAACCTGACGCCGTGGGGATGCCAGACAAGTCGTAAGCCCAGAGTCCCAGTGCACAGGGTGAATTTGTACGGGCTGTGAGCTCTCCTGAAATGACCGTCTCCTGCCTCCAGCCCTCACCTCCTCAGTCTGGAAGACGCATCCCTCAGGCATCCAAATGCTGCCCAGGCATCACCTTCTCTGGGAAGAAGCCTTGTGCTCTGCGGACAGTCTGCACCATGCATGCTCCTATGCAGTCTATCATGCTTCCATACGTGTTTTCTTGGGAGTAGCTGTATACGTTTCTGTCTCTTCATCTAGAGTTTGAGCTCCTTGAAGACAGGAACATGATCACATTCCTCAGCATCGGGCGCAGAGCCAGCCCTCCATGGGCGGGCCAGTGTTCGATGAACTGAACCCAATTCAGCTCAGTGGCGTAGAAAGACTAGGTGATGCTTTGTTTTATCTATTTTGACCATTACATTCTTTGGGCTATTTAATGAAAATTAATTTAATGGAACAGGAAATTGTCTATTTCTTCCATGACAGCTCAGTTTATTAGAAAAGGGGCAGATTTAATAAAATTTTTGAGTCAGACTATGTAGAAATGTACCAATATATGGATTGCATATATTGCACATAGATGGTGGAAGCATAGGTGATTGCTTTATTTATATATATATATATATATCTTTTCTGCTTTATTCTGACTCAACATTATAAAAATATGACCTTAATGATTGAAGAGAAAATAAAATAAAATAAAATAAAATAAAATAAAATAAAATAAAATAAATTTTATGTAACATGATGTCATATAGAGCCTCTTTTTTTAACTCCTGAATGAGAGCACTCAGGCCCCACAGCTAACACAAATAGGTTCTAAGCATCCTGTATTCTAAAGAGAGCCACCCATGTGTGGATGGCCCTTTCCCACCAACAACAAGTAGTCATAAGAATCTCTCCCCAGTAAACGACTCCTCACCACATCCCTCCCTTTATTCTTTGCCCAGAGATCACTGGTTGGAGAGAGATGGGAGATCAGGCGGAGGGAGCAGGAGTGAGAAATGTCCGAAGTTCAGTGGCATAGGCTTTGTCTCAGTCTCCAACCACCAGGAAGTGTGGAGAGATATTTGATAGGAATGTCTGCAAGAAGAGAGGTGGACATCTCACTCTCAAGCTTAGCAGTTGCTGAAATGTGGACTTCATATGAAGCCCAGGCTGTCCCTCAAGTAGAATGAAATGTGGGGAAGACATTCTTGAGGGAGTTTGGCCTGTGTCCCTGAGTGTCTGAGGGATAACTAGAGAGATTGTTTCCTGCAAATTTATGGAGACTGAGGCTGCATCATCTGCTCTAGTAGGGACAGCCTATGCTCTGGTGCCTTGTGCCTGGGAAAAACAGAGAATGAGAGGACTGTCCCACTTCAGAGTGAAGAAAAAGTCTCAACGGTTCCAGTGCCCACCCAAAGGAAGTTAGCAGAAGATGTGGGCGGATGTAGCGAGGCCACCTCTCTCTAGAAGCATCTGCCAATAACAGCGGGGCCAAGCTAGAGTTGAATATCACCCGGGGAATCATGGAGACCATCATGTGGTCTCATCACAGAGAAAACCAAAGTCCAGAACTAGGCCAACGGTATCTCAAGAAGTTACCAGTTCCAAAATGAAGTTCCTTCCTCTATTTCCCCCTATTGCGCTCCCACCCCCAGGAAGTAGGAATGGATCAGAAGTGGACGAACGCCCTCACTCTCACCGTGTTTGAGTAGGAGGAGATGTGAGTGAGCAGACCGCCCGCCCAGCTGTGCACTAACAGGGCGTGAGCCACACGTCTGACTGTCCTGCTCTGGCTCACGGGAGTAGATAGGGTGGACCTGGGATACGAGACTGGAGTGTTCAAGTGGGCTGTATCAGATTTGTAGAATCTGAACTGTAGAACACAGTTCTGGCTTCTGCTTAAGATATTTGTAGGGGATGAGAAAGGCTGATTTGATGGCGGTAAAAGAATATAAAGATGGCAAGATGAGACAAAGCTGGTTTACGGTAACACTTACACTCCACAGGTTGCATTCAGTTTTCTTAAGGTAAACTCTTATATCTGGTCACCAGTTGAAGTCAACTTCTCCCTCAGGGAAGATCTAAGGGCCAAATACTATTTTCTCCAGGATGAGTTTCTCCTACCTTCACTTTCAGATGATAATTAGAAGATCATTGATGCCTTATAGTTAGAGAAATTCCCTCAGAAGAAAGTGATAGAGGGAAAAGAAGATCTTTTATATCAACTGAAAGTGATATTTTTTTTTGATACCTTTGATACCTTCTGCGGAAGGCTCAATAAAACATATAAGAGCAATACACATGCCCTTTTCAAGGAGCAGCATTTTATTTCTGGACAAATAGAAATAGATCAAGAGCCAATGCTGCTCCTTTATTCTACTGAATCCATGTTTTAAATAAATAGAATAGGAAGGTGAATTGCTGTAGAAAAGCCTGAATATCTTTATTATGGTTGAGTTATGAAGTGAGAAAATTTTAGACAAAAATGAGGCGTAAACATATGTGCATGGCTGGCCTAGATTCTTTGACTTGACTTCTGTAAAAAGGAGCCTCCCTGAATTTCTACTGATTACCCCTAGGTCCTATTATTAATAATTTGAAGAAACCGTTACTTGCTTAATTGATTAGGAGTAAGAAGAGGAGCGCCTGGGTGGCTCCGTTGATTAAGCATCTGCCTTCAGCTCAGGTCATGATCTTGGGGTCCTGGGATTAAGCCCTGCTTTGGGGGTCCCTGCTCAGCGGGAAGCCTGCTTTTCCCTCTGCCGTCTGCCCCTCCCCCCATGTTCTCTCTCTCTCTCTGTCTCTCTGTCTTTCTCAAATAAATTAATAAAATCTTTTAAAAAATCAAAATTAAAAAATTAAAAAAGAATAAGAGACATAAGAGATTTTATCTGTGTTTCCTTCTCTAGTACCCTTCCTTTATTTTTGTAGCTCCAAGTTTCTGACCAACATTTTCCTTCTTCCTAAAGAATTTCTTTTAATATTTCATGCAAGGCAGGTCCACTGGCAGCAAATCTCCTTAATTTTCATTTGTTGGAGGAAGTATTTTTTTCTTTACCTTTGAAGCCTAAATTTGCTGGATACAAAATTCCAGGTTGGTGGTTTTTGTTTCTGTTTTTGTTTTTCCTTTCAACACTTTAAATATTTCACTTTCTTCTTCTTGTTTGCACAATTTCTAAAGAAAAAGTCCAACACAATTCTTTTCCTTGCTTCTGTGTACATAATTATTTTTTCCCCTCTTCTTTCTTTAAAGATTTTTATTTCTCTGTGATTTTCTGCACTTCAAATCTGAGATGTGTACATATGGTGTTTCGGGTGCTCATCTTGCTTGGTGTTCTCTGAGCTTCTTGGATCTGTGGCTTCACGCTTATCATGAATTTGGAGAAACTCTCAACAGTTATTAATTCAGACGTTTCCTTTGTGCCTTTCTCTCTTTCTTCTGTGTCTGTTATTCCCATTAGCTATATGTTACACCTTTGTTTATTTGTCCTTTTATTGAAATGTAAGTGACACATTGCACTATCCACTGAAGTATCCCTGGTTGCATTTGCAAAAAACATGAGGGCACCAGGTAAAGGTTTGAACTCTTTTCTAGAAATGCCTTGTTCCAGGGAGAGACTGCGAAGATGGTGTTCACTGGCTTCCATTCCCTTGAACGCACCTCCTTAGACTTCTGTCAGTATGACAGAAGCTTGCCCCTGAGGCTAAAGCTTGTGGACAAGCAAATAGACCCCTTTCTCCGAAAGACTGGAGTGTGTTTGGTCTGTCTGAGCAGTGCACTGGGAGTCTGCCCAGAACGCTCTTCCACTGTTACAGTCCCATGGGACCCAGAAACATAAGCTCCCTGGCCTCCAGAGCCAGGCGGTGTAGGGGTGACCCCTAGGTGGCAGTCACAAAAAACTGGCCCACGAGACATAAAAACTGGGGCACCAGATGTCTGCAAAAGCTTCTTTCTGGGAGATACTGCACAGCAGGGGAAGAACACAAAGATGGTGGCCTACTGGCTGGAGCAAGAAGAGAAGGAATACAAACATGGCATCTTCTGAAAAAAGAAAAAGAAGAGAAAAAAAAGAAAAAGAAGTGAAAAAAGATAAAACTGTTTTAAAAAGAGAAAAAGAAAGATGTTGCCTGTCAGGCTTCAGCAAGGTGAAAGATTATGCCCACCACCTGGAGCATAAAGACGGCACCCCCTGGAAAGGAAAAAAATGACACACCTGGCTTCAGAAAAGCAGAGGGAGAGCAGAAGATGGTGCCTACCAACCTCTGTCCCTAGAGAGTTTCCCAGCAGGTGCCTGGCCCTCAGACTCACATTTTAAAAATGGCAAATGTGTCCCTTTCACAGAAAGCCTGGGTGAAGAGCTGCTTCGGCACAGGGGCTGGGACTGGCTGAGTCTGTGGGCAAGCCTGTTAAGAGCCGTTTCTTGGTCCAGCACAGCCCTGAAGGTCTCATGGGCACAAGCCCCATTGTTCATCAAAGTCATGGTTTGGGTGCCAGTCTTTAAAAGTTGGGTTCCCCAATGTGGGGTTGAACCCTTCACCCCCAAGGGAGAACTCTGGGTATTGTATTCCCTCCCAATGGTGGGGCGCCACACCAGGGCTGGGGTTATGGTGGAGATCGCCTCCGTGTGTTTTACTTACTGATGAAGTTCTTTATTTATTGCAGGTCCATTCTGATGTTGTATTTCTTCTTGAGTCAACTTGGGTGGCTTGTGTGTTTCCAGGAATTTTTCCATTTGATCTAAGTTTATCTACTTTGTTGGCAACAAATGCTCTCCCGAGCATTCCCTTGTGAGTCTTCCTTCATGTCTGTAAGATTAATAGGGATACATCTTTATCGTTGCCGATTTCAGCTAAAGTTTCAGCTGATGTAGCTAAAGTTTTATTCATTTTGTTAATCAGACAGAGAAAAAGCTTTCAATTTTAATTTTTTGATTTAGTTTTAATTTTGTTGATTTTGTCTCTTTTCCTATTTTTAAAATTTTATTTCTACACTATTCTTTATTGCTTTTCCCATCTTCTCGTTTGGGGCTTAGTTTATCTTTCTCATCTCTCAAGGCAATTATTTAGGTTATTGATTTTTTTTTCTTTTTTAGCGCAGGCATTTATAACTATCAATATCCCTGTAAGCACTGCTTTCTCTGCATCCTGTATGTTTAGGTATGTTGTATTTTTGTTTTGAGGCATCTCAAAGTATTTCCTAATTTTCCTCATGATTCTTAATTTGATCCTTTTGTTATCTTGTTTTGGGGTGCCTGGGTGGCTCAGTTGGTTAAGCGGTTGCCTTCGGCTCGGGTCATGATCCCAGGGTCCTGGGATCGAGCCCCACTTGGGGCTCCCTGCTCAGCGGGGAGCCTGCTTCTCTCTCTCCCTCTGCCACTCCCCCTGCTTGTGCTCTCTCTCTCTGTCAAATAAATAAATAAAATCTTAAAAAAAAGAATATCTTGTTTAATTTCCACTTATTTGTGAATTTTCCAAGTTTCTTTGATTATTGACTTTTAATTTAGTTCCATTGTTGCCAGAGAGCATACTCTGCATGATTTCAATTTTTACAAGTTTATTGAGACTTTTTTTATGGCTAACTAGATGGTCCTCTTGGAAAGTGTTTCACGTGCGTGTCAGGAGAATGCATAGTCTGCTGGTGTCTGGTGCAGTGTCCTATAAATGTATGTTATCTTTAGTTGGTTTATTCCTTTGTTGATTTTCTGGGAAGTTGTTCTCCCCATGACTGGAAGTGAGACTTTGATGATCTCTACCCATTATTGTTGAACTATTTCTCCCTTGAATTCTGTAAGTTTTCCTTCATACATTTGCGCTTCTGATTCTGGGTGCCTATACATTTTTAATTGTTATATCTCAGAGAAGGATTTACTCCTTTCTCATTATAACATATTCCTCTTTATCTCTAATAAAATGTCTTGCTTTGAAATCTGTTTTGTCTGATGGTAAAACAGACATTGCATCTCCTTTATGGTTTGCTGTATGGATAGTATACCATAGTACCCTTTTACTTTCAATCTACTTGTATATTAATCTTCAGAATTTCTACAATAGAGAGCATGTAGTTGGATCTTGCTTTTTTTTTAATCGAATCTGAAAATCTCTGTCATTCAATTGCCTTTCTTAATTCATTCATATTTAATATTATTTATGGTTGAATTTACATTGGCTCTTTTGTTCTCTTTTCCTGTGTGTATTATGTCCTTTTTGTTCTGTCCCTCATTTATCAGCTTCTTTAGTGCTGGGAGGATATTTTCAGCTTTAAAATATTAATTCTTTTAGTGATTTTCAACTATATGCTATTAATTTAAACTAAATTAACTCCAGTTAGGTTTAGATAATTTGATCCTATATAACACTTGTTGTTATGCATATAATGTCTACATATTATGATGGAAGGACCCATGTTTATAATTGTTGCTTATAATTTTATAAAACTTGGGGCACCTGGGTGGCTCAGTTGTTAAGAGTCTGCCTTCCGCTCAGGTCATGGTCCCGGGGTCCTGGGATCGAGCCCTGCATCGGGCTCCCTGCTCCACAGGAGGCCTGCTTCTCCCTCTCCCACTCCCCCTGCTTGTGTTCCCTCTCTCGCTGCATCTCTCTCTGTCAAATAAATAAATAAAATCTTTAAAAAAAACTTAACAGGGGCGCCTGGGTGGCTCAGTCGGTTGGACGGCTGCCTTCGGCTCAGGTCATGATCCTGGGGTCCCGGGATCGAGTCCCGCATCGGGCTCCCCGCTCGGCGAGGAGCCTGCTTCTCCCTCTGACCTCCCCCCTCTCATGTGCTCTCTCTCTCTCTCATTCTCACTCTCTCAAAATAAATAAATAAATCTTTAAAAAAAATAAAATAAAAAAAACTTAATAAAGCTAAGAGGAGAAGAGAGCAAGTATATATTTCTAGAATTTATTATATTAGCCTTCTATTTACCATTTCTTTTCATTTCTTCCTATAGATCTAAGTTACCACCTAGTATTATTTCTTCATTGCGATACAACCTTGTTCTCACCTGCCTCCTTTTTGCTGTTGTCACATGTATTACAGTTTAAAGTTTATATTTTATAGGGGCGCCTGGGTGGCTCAGTCGTTAAGCGTCTGCCTTCAGCTCAGGTCATGATCCCAGGGTCCTGGGATCGAGCCCCGCATCGGGCTCCCCGCTCAGCGGGAAGCCTGCTTCTCCCTCTCTCCCTCTCTCTGTTTGTGTTCCCTCTCTCACTGTGTCTCTCTGTCAAATAAATGAATAAAATCTTTAAAAAAAAGTTTATATTTTATAGTCCCAATAATACATATAAAATGTATACTATTTATTTATTTATTTATTTATTTATTTATTTATTTATTTAGAGAGCAAGCATGCGAGCGGGGGTCAGGGGGCAAGGGAGAAAGAGAATCTCAAGCACGCTCCCCACCACCCAGCATGGAGCCCAAGGCAGGGCTCAATCTCAGGACCCTAAGGTCATGACCTGAGCCGAAATCAAGAATCAGATGCTCCATGGACTGAGCCACGCATGCGCCCTGTGTATATTTTAAAATTAGTTAATAGAAGGGGGAATAAATGTGCAATTATATTGTCTTGTATAATCATTTATATAATTATCTTTACCAATGCTCTTTGCACCACCATCCCCACCATGGATTCAAATTACTGTCATATTTCTTGCATTCAGCCTGAAGAATGTCCTTTACAGTTTTGTGTAAAACAGATTGACTAGTAACAAGTGCCTTCAGTTTTTGTTTATCAGAAAATGACTTTATTTCCCCTTCACTTTTGAAAAATCATTTTATGTGATGTAAGATTCTTGTCTTAAGTTTTTTTTTCCTTCCTGTTCTTCAAATAGACCATTCCACTGTCTTCTGGTTTCTACTATTTTTGATAAGAAGCAACCTGTTAACTTTATTGCAATTCCCTTGTACATAATGAGTTGTTTTTCTCTTGCTGTTTTCAAGATATTTTGTGTCTGGTTTTCAACATGTTGAGTCTGGTGTGCCTGAGTGTAGATCTCAGTCCCTAAAACTATCAGGAAACCTCATTCTAGCTTATTTGAAGAGGTAAGTGGTATGATTTTATGAGAAAAAGATTATTGTTGGCATAATCTTATCTTCCCAACAAGGTAATCACTTTCTTTCTTAGGGGAAAACAATACGTATTTGATAGCAGCTCTGTGTTTTAGCCAGTGTCACAGAGTGTCCCATTATTGTCTAGCTGAAAATAGTTTTGTTTTTGTCTTTTCTCTTAGGAGACCTGGGCTAGAGTTTATGCATGGGTCACCCCCAAGGCAAATATTCAAGGAAAGTACAAGTGGCAATTTTTAAAAAATTAAAGTAAGTCTATGAAATATTATAAGGTCAAGTGTAATATAAATGATTGCAACTCTAATGAAAAGTTGATTATCCCATTTAGCAATAAATTTAAAGACAATTATTTTAAAGCGTTATTGGGTTTAAACAAATTGCAGTCGTATTGAGGCTATGAATAAAACAACAATAAAGTTGGTAAAATAGCATCATAAAAATCTGGATACCTACTTAGTTGGATATGGAACCCCTTAGTCATGTAAGTGATAGTAAATGAGGTAACACTATGCTCTAATTACTCTATATGAAATGGTGCATAAAAATCATTATGTTTAGTTGAATCAATGTTTAAAATTATTTAGAATCAATGTAAGGTATTTTAAAAATTACTTTCTATTGGCTTTTCATTCCATCGCAGATAATTTAAGATTTTATGTTAGATTATTGGTGTTTAATTTAATAGATGTTAAATTAATACATTGGAATAATGTAAACCTGAGTAATTTAATCTGCATATGCATTGATTTTTCTTTTTAAAAACCAGGTTCCTGATGCAGTGTTCCATGATTCATCGTTTGCGTATAACACCCAGTGCTCCATGCAATACGGGCCCTCCTTAATACCCATCACCCGATGATGTACTGTATGGTGACTAACATAACATAATAAAAAATAAATAAAAATAAATAAAATTTCAATCCTCCTAAATAAATAAATAAATAGATTAAAAAAAAAAAACCCAAGTTCCAAAAAACTTCCTTCTAAAAAACTTTGATTTTTATAAAATAAAATCTAGCAGCTGCTGTTATTGTATTACCTCGGAATTTTTAGATGATACTACCACTACCAGTAACATCTCCACTGTTCGTTGAAAACCTGCTAAATTCCAGGCATGTTACCACAGAACAATAACCATAGTTCATACTTTGAAAACTGTTAGATTGTTCCGGGCATCACTCTAAGCATTTTTTCATGTATTAATTTCTTAGTCTTTGTGTTATTATTACCGTCACATAAATAAAACAGACACAGAGAAGTTAGTGACCTGTCCACTGTCACACAGCAGAGCCTACATGCAAAACCAAGGCTGACCAGAATCTAACCACAGTGCAGTCCTGCCCATCCTGGGGTCATGGAGATTTGAATTTGACCACTTGGGTTCTGCTATTCAAGAGGTCTGTAAACTTGCAAATCACTTAGAAGCCCTGAGCTCCGCTTAGTTCATTTATAAAACGGGTGTTAATAAGAATAATAATGACACCCACCTGATAATGCCATTAAGAGAAGGGAATAAGATACTGCAGTTAAGATGCTGATCTTATTGCTTAGCATACGGTTAGTGGTCAGCATCTGCCCACCTTTCACTATCCTTGCTTATACTTATTATTTTCCCAAAGTCCTCATGTTGATATTTTGTCTGTCGTTCTCAGTCTTGCCAGTCATACACTTTAGATATCCAAAAACCACACCACTTCTCCAGAGCTTTCAATTTCCTTGATTTTGAAGACATCATTTATGACCAGAACAGTACAAAGTTAATAATAGCTGTAAAGGAACCGGAACAAGGGAGTGAATAAGAAATAATCCCCTTAAATAGACTTATTGATTGTAAAATGCACCTCAGTTTCAAGAAAGACATTTATTGATTGACTTGAACTTTTTCCTGGATATATGAATTGTTTGTGTAAATTAGGAGGTTGTATTTTCTTTTTTTTTTTTTTTTTCAAATTGAAGTATAGTTGATACCCAATGTACATTAGTTTCAGGGGTACAACATAGTGATTTGACAAGTCTATGCATTATGCTGTGCTCACCACACGTGCGGCTGCCATCTGTCACCATACCCCTGATTACAGTACCAGTGACCTCTCGCTGCACCTTTCATCCCCGTGACTTACTCATTCCATCACTGGAATGATGTACCTGTACCTCCCACTCCCCTTCACCCATTTCGTCCATCATCCTGACCTCCTTCCCTCTGGCAACCACCAGTTTATGGGTCTGTTTCTGTTTATCTGTTTCATTTCATTTTTTAGATTCCACATATAGGTGAAATCATATAGTATTTGCCTTTCCCTGTTTGACTTATTTCACTTAGCGCAGAGAATGGTACATTTTCTTTCCAGTGGTTATGAACTTTTGTTTTTCCCCATCTCATTCTATTGTATTAAATTAGTACTCCCTAATCATAACATTTACAAATGGTCTTCTTAAATTTTATGAAAATGCTTGATGTTTTCTATTTAATATGCCTTCTCTTTTCTACATTAAAATAAACATAGCAAGGGTATCTTATATGACTGTAAATCATACTATATAAAATTCCACTGATACAAAGAAGTTCAACATTCTAAACATATGCTTATCCTATATAGAATGCCAGAAAACACAGGTATGCTGTTTTTAGGTCAGAATTCTTTGAAAACAACGGAAACAAAACTCAAGTGAGTTTATGGGCAAAAGAGAATGTATAGTTACTTAATTTAGAAGTCCAAGGGGGATGGATTTGGCTTCAGGAACATTGATATTCAGGGGTTCAGTAACCAGGTACCTTCACTCTTTGGATCTCTTGGGTTTTGTTTTATTTGGTTTCAGGATGGTTCCTGGCAGCTCCAGGCGTAGTCCTTGAGATTTAACATTTTGGTTTATCCTCCATTTTATGTTACATAAATGTTTCATATTTGTGGTCTGTTTCTATTAAGGTTATTTGTACTTTACATTTTTAGTTACTCCGTTTCAGAGAAGTTAACTCTTATGATTTTCAATTTTAGAACTAATTACTTAACATAGTGTGAGCATGTTTGCCATATTGTTTGTTCAGGAAATGTGACATATTTATGAAAAGCATTTGAGAAAGTGTACAAGATTTGAAATATGAACAATTGGCCTCTATCTGGAATCTGATCTGTTCAAAAAAGAACTTCAACCACTGTAAAACTCAATGCATCTGCATAAGTGAAAATCAATTCAATTGATTTTGACAGACTTGCACCACCGCCTTCAATTCAAAACTCAATTACACAGAGTGTTCCAGAATAAGATAATTCCAGTGACCAACAGAACCAGGATTTTTACTTAATTATACAGAGGCCTCGCCTTGTTTTAGTTTTCAGTGAAATGAAATGTTTTAATTTAATCTCATAGAGCATAAATCTACAATATACTTACACTCTGCCAGTGCGAAGAAATCTATTCTTCCATTGATGTGAGAGTAATTTAAATGGGCAATTACCACCACTAATGGCTCTGCACTTTTTCTCCATGCATTTACAGCCTGCGCACTTACTGTCCAAAGGGCTTTGATGAGTGTTGTACAAGCAACCTGAGGAATTTGACATCAACATTCCAGCAAACCTGGAGGAAGGGAGTGAGAAGCAGGTCTACAAGCTATTTTCTCCTGTTTCGGGAAAAGGAAGAAGGCAGGTGACACAATCCTATCAACTTATAAACATGCTGCTAAGAACCAACCAGTACATTCCTTTCCTAGCAGATACTTTCGGCATGATATTCGTTGTTGTTTAAAATTGTTCATTGTTTAAAAAAAAAAAAAAAACCTGAATTCTACTCCTGAAACCAATAGTACACCATATGTTAACTAACTAGAATTTCAATAAAAATTTGAAAAAAAAATTATACTGGAAAAAGTCAGAATTTTGCCAAAAAACTCCAAACAAAACAAAACAAAAAAAACAAAAACAAAAAAAAAACCCAACATGCAAAACCAAACCAAACCAAACCAAAAAACCCTGAAATCTCGGGACTTATTGAGCATAGTTTCCTGAGAAATGTGATACAAGCTATGCAATTAAGTATAAAATGGGGATAATTCACAACCCACAAGGCCTTTCTTATGTAAGTGAAATGACCACATAACTCGGTTAAGACCTAATATGTTGGGGTGCGTGGGTGGCTCAGTTGGTTAAATGTCTGCTTTCGACTCAGGTCATGTTCCTGGGGGTCCTGGGATTGAGTCCTGCATTGGGCTCCCTGCTCAGCGGGGAGCCTGCTTCTTCCTCTGCCTCTGACCCGCCCCCTGCTCATGCTCAGGCTCTCTCTCTCAAATAAATAAATTAAAAAAAAAAAAAAGACCTAATATGTTAGTGTGAACCACAGCATGCTCAATGCAGGAAGAAAGAACTCAGAAAGCATCATTACAAGTCCTTGATTATCTAAGGAATGTTTATTTCCTCTTCAACTTTACAGGTTTTGCTAGACAAAGAATTCTTTGTCAGCAGGCTTTTTTTTCTTTTAGCATTTTGATCATGTCACTGCAAAGTCTTCTGAGCCTCATTATTTCTGATAAGAAGTCAACTGTTAATCTTCCTCAGGTTCCATTGTACATTATAAGTTATTTTCCTCTTGTTACTCTCAAAACTTTGTCTTACTACAATTTGACTATGATGCGTGTAGACGGAGACTTCGTTATGTTAGAGAGAACTTGAAGTATGTGAAGCTTCTTGGAGTTGTAGATTAATGTTTTCCATTAAATTTGGGAAGTATCCGACAGTTTTTTCCTTCAAATAATTTTTCTGCTCTTTTTCTCTCTTTTCTTCTGGGACTCCTATTACATCTGCATTTGTACACTTAATGGTGTCCCACACATCTCTGAGTCTAAGTTTATTTTTCTCCCTTTTTTTTCCTCTCCATTATTCACATTGGATACTCTATTGATTTATCTGCAACCTTGATGATTTTGTCTGCTGTCAGCTCAAATCTTTTGTTGAGCACTTTTGTGATATTTTTCATTTACGCTATGGTATTTTCTGATTAGACCGCACAATACTGTGGGTCTACAAAGAGGACTCATCTCAGACTCCACACTTCAGAACACTGAAGTCATTAAATCTAGAAATACAAAAGGACCTGAGAGATAATTTAGAACAATATTCTCATTTTACAGAAATAAAGATAGGAGATAAGGTCCAGTAATTTATTTATCTAAGAATTATACACCTCAAAAACTGCAGAGATTGAATTTGAGTTCATTAGTCCTGAATAAAGTGGGAAGGCCATTCCAACATGCAGTATGCTCGGAGCTGTGACACATGCACAAATTGTTAGTGGAAAAATACAAAGTCATTCCTGGAATGAGAAATGAATAAAGTGATAATACACTTCATGTTACACTTAATTTATCTATATACTTGTTCAGTGCAAACTTTCAGAACACCTGCTGTGTGTTAGCAGCTTACAGAATCATAACAGCTAATATATGGGCATTTATAAATGTCTGGAATACTGTCCTAAGCACTCTGTCTGTGCCCTCATAAGATAGATATGGTTAAATCCCACGTTGGGTGTGAAAGCTAAACCTTCAAGAGGTTAATAATAAACAGCATTATGTAGCACTGAGCTAGAAGCAGGTACTGAGTGCTCATTGAATCCTCATAATATCCTTCAAAGGTAGGTATTATTATTTACGGCTATTTTTTTTCTGCATTTAACAGATAACAAACAAAATCACAGATAAGTTAAATAACCTGCATAAGATCAGACATGGAGGAAGTGGCTGAGTTGCCCTTTGAACCCCAGAATCTGGCTTCTTAGCGACACTGCTTAGCTACCATGTAAGGCTTGCTTGTGCTCTTAACAGCTATGGTGCACCATATGTATGCAATACCTGTCCGTGGGTAAGTACTACAACAGCACCTAAAGCTACAGAATTCGTTTCCTGGGGCTGCTATAACAAAATACCAAGAACTAAGTAGCTCAAAATAACAGAGATTCATTGTCTCATAATTCCAGAGGCAAGAAGTCAGAAATGAAGCTGCCGGCTAGGCCATGCTCCCTCCACAAGCTCCCGGAAAGGGTCCTTCCCTTGCCTTCTGGCTTCTGTTAGTCCCAGACATTCCCTGGCTTATAGCAGCATGACGCCAACCTCTGCCTCCGGGTTCACATTGCCATGATCCTTCTGTGTGTCTCTCGCCTCTTCTTATAAGGATGCCGATCATACTGGATCAGGAGCCCATCGTACTCCGGTGTCACCTCACTGTCTTTTCTAACTTTTAATTAGTGAATAGATTTTAGAGACAGAGAGTGTGGCCATGAGCAGAGAGAGGGGCAGAATGAGAGAAGAGAATCTCGTGTAGACTCCACGCTGAGCATGGAGCCCCACACAGGGCTTGATCTCATGACCCTGAGATCATGACCTGAGCCGAAATCAAGAGTTGGTCGCTCTACCGACTGAGCCACCCAGGAGCCCCCAGTGTGACCTCAACTTAACTTAGCTAATGACATCTGCAACAGCCCTACTTCTAAATAAAATCACATTCTGGTGTACTGGAGATTAGAACTCTAACATAATCTTTGAGGATGCAGTTCCACCTGTAATAGCTGCTGAATCAGAATCTCCCTCTGATGAGGTCCACAAGAGTACACACACACACACACACACACACACACTCTTGTATTGTATAATTACAACATTTGAAAAGTATGTTAGGGTTTTTTTTCCCTATTTTTAATAATTTTGCTTTCTTATTTTGGTAAGTACACCCTGACCAAGAGCTAGAGATCTACCCTCTGCAAACTTTTAAGTGCACAGCCAGTGTTGAGGCTGCAAAAGCACTAGATTGTACAGTACATCTCTGGAACTTATTCGTCTTGCATAACTGAACCTTTATACACATACAGCCAAGAAATTAGTACATTTTTTAAAAGGCTGAAAAATAATCGATGAATTTACGACCCCAATTTTTAATTTTGCTTGGTCTATGTGTACCAGTAAAAAGATAGTAAAACTCTAATTTATACGCTAGTCTTTACATATTTCTCATTTTTATGCTTCTAAAGAATCTTCATAGATAACAAATGCATGACTTTCTAAGTTTATGGTTTCATGTTTTATTGTTTTTATTTTTATTCTCTCATTGTTAGATATTTAGTATCTTTTTATTATTTTGACAAAATAGGCAGGACTATCATTGACATTTTCAAAAATATATTTATTGCTTTTAAATTAACACATAAGATAAATTCTTAGGAATAAGATTTGATGAATAGGAACATTTCTATAAATTATAATGAAGCACCGTTATATACCCTGATTTATTGCGCCATTTTGAATTGCCAGGAGCAGGGCATTTTCACCATTTTCAACTTGGGTATATGCTTCCCAAAAGAAATGAAAACATATGTCTGCACAAACACTGGTATGCAAGTGCATTATTCACGATAGCAAAAGTTGGAAAGACTCCAAATGACCAGCAACGGGGGAAGAGATTTTTAAAAATGTAACATATTTATAGAACGGAATATGTTTGGGACATGACGGAAAGGATCATGGACACCTGCTACAACATGGGTGAAAGAGAAAGAAGCCACACACCAAAAGCCACAATTGTATGAGCTCTTTCACAGGAAATGTCCAGAGTATGCAAATCCATCAAGATGCCAAGTAGATTCCTGGTTGTGTAAGGTTAGCCCAAGGGTGGAGTGTAGAATGAAAAGCGGCTGTCGATGGGCACAGGGATTTGTTTTGGCGATAGCAAAAAGGCTTTAAGTGTAGATGTCGGCGAGTTGGCACTCCTCTGTAATATGCTAAAGGCCACTGAGTTGTACACTTCAAATGTAAACGGTGTAATATGAGAGTTTATTCCTGTAAAGCTGTAAAAGAAATGCTCTGTGAGTACAGACAGTGCCAGTTCTGCCAAGGACCCCAAATCAGGAGGAAGGGAGTTAACCTAAGCCGAGAAAGGCTTCTAATGCATACTCTCTCCCCTGTTCAGAAAGTCTTTACATCCAGGAAAAGCTGAGAGTAGGGACGTTTGTGATAAGGAAGAGAAGGGACACTCGTTCCACACTAAGTACTGAACCCTCTCCAAAAAAATCCTTGTGAGTTACACAGAAGTGGGCAAAGACTGTAGCTCTTGAGGGCAAACCATGCTCTTCTCACCCCAGGATTCAAGGACCTTCACCAGTATCTACTACATAATAGGTGCTTAGTAATTTTTTACCTGAACCGACCTCAGTTTAGAATTGTTTTTCTAATTTTATAGACGGTGCCATGTCCTAAAAAACAATGACAAGTAAAGGCATAAATTTAGATGCTAAAATACCCGCTTATAGTTCAATTTAAAAATATAGCTTTAATTCTTTTTCTTTATTATTGATAGGGAAGGCCGGGTTAAGGTTTTATTTTTCAAATTTTTGAGAAATCAACAAATTGTCTAGAAGAGTTTGTAAAACAGAAATCAACAAATTGTCTAGAAGAGTTTGTAAAACAGAAATCAACAAATTGTCTAGAAGAGTTTGTAAAAAGAGTGTGATTACAGATGGCAAAAGAGTCAGAAATTAGAACACAGCAGTTGGCTCATGGGTATTTATTAAACATCCAGGCGTTCATCAAGCATGCGGAAAAGGAGACTCGAGATTGCCAAATAAAGAGTTTCTATCACGTCTCAAATATTCGGGCTTGAAGAATGCAATAATTCTGCCTGCATGTCTTACGCAAATGAGCATGATTATTCTTAATCCATTGGGTTCTTTATCAGGAAGATGTTGGTCTCCTGTAAGATGTCAGCTCTATCAAAATGGAGAGGATACTTAAGGGCAAATCCTCCTTTGGTTGCCCCCAAAACACAAGATGTTTAAATCATGTCCTCATATGCCTCAGGCCAATCTCCCTCTCTGGCTGGGTCAGCTCAAGGGACCTCACTGAAGGACAGAAGATGTAACCAAAAGAGATAACTAGTCCTCCTCAGCCTTAGAAACGGAGGAAAAAAAATCAGATAAGAAATCCATGTTTAGAAACCCAGAGGTCCAACTGGGTTTCTAAATGATGAAAAGTATTTGATGTTGCCTTAATGTATTATTAGTAGTTGCTGAGTTTTACCCATTAATAAGGACACTATCTGGAGAAATTCTCCATCATGCCTTATCTGGTGTCAATGATCTTCATTGTAACCTGGAGTCTCATATTTAAGAAAAATTTAGGGGGAGTGAGAGAGAGTTAGCAGAGAATGAGGCTCAGGTGAGGTGGACCTTAGGGAGAGTAAGTGGATGGACCCACTGAGGAGGTCAAGGATACACGGAGGGACCCAAAAATAAAGTAACAAGGAGACCAAACAAGGGGCCAAGACAAAATAGAGATGAGAGGCTGAGTAGAAAAGGTGCTTGATTTTTTTTAAGTTGGGGCTCTTTATTCGTTTTCCAGACATGTTAGCTCTAGGTTCCTACCGCCAAGGGGTTAGGTGGGCTGAGGCCCAGAAAGGAGTGGAGTGCTGCTTTTCAGTTTGGGGAATGGCTTCCGGGAAAAGCATGGACCACACTTCCTCGTGAAGAGCACACTTATCCAGAGTTGAGCCCAGAGAGGAACCGTCTGATGAAGTGGTTGCGGGAAGTTATTTGCGGGCAACAGAAAATAAAGGCCACTAAAAAAATCCACTAAAAATGGTAGGAATCGAACAGATAAAGGGGACTGTGGTGGGGATCAAGAGGGGCCAACACATGAAGGCAGGGAACTAAGCTGAAATAATCACGTCACAGAGCAATGAATAAACAGGTCACACTGATTGAAAGGCCTAAGTTAGGGAACCGAATGCTACCCCTGGACAAATCGTAGAGGCATCTTGACACGAATTTGTGCTATCAGGGCGTTCATTAATTTCATTTGTAAATAAGTGCGAAGGAAAATAAGTTAGGAAAAATACTGCAGACAGTGCCGGGTACATAATACACACTCAAAAAAGAGTAAACTGTAATTTTTTTCACACATAAATCCAGACAAGCCAAAATAAAATATTCAGACAACTTAATACCCTAACAAGTAAAAATAATATCAAAATACTGAAATTCACAAGAAGATTTTTCCATTGTTGTGCAGAATTTACATTAAGAGATACTTTCCCCTGGGCGCCTGGGTGGCTCAGTTGGTTAAGTGTCTGCCTTCCGCTCAGGTCATGATCCCAGGGTCCTGGGATCGAGCCCCGCATCGGGCTCCCTGCTCCTCGGGGAGCCTGCTTCTCCCTCTGCCTGCCGCTCCCCCTGCTTGTGCGTACGCGTGCACTCTCTCTTTCTCTGACAAATACATGAATAAAATCTTAAAAAAAAAGAGAGATACTCTCCCCAAAGCTATAGGACTTCTCTCTTACTCAGACTGAATAAATTAATACAGTAATTCTTAAACTCGTATATTGTTTAACACTTTCCAAATCTGATGTTATTTCCCTGGGTTGATACAAGTCTTTTGGAGGAAAACAGGACAGGAATCAGGGGGTCATTTGAATAATTAAAGAAAGTAATTTACAGAGAAATTGTCCTTATTTAAGCTGACAAATTTAATAAGTGACAACAAGGGGATCAGACTGAGATTGTTCTATAGTTTTTGTTTGCTCAGATTTAGTATTCTCATCTTCCTGTTTAATAAATCTCTTTCCACTAAATCCTGCTACAGCTTGTTTCTAAAACAGAAAGTGGTAAAAGATTTCTATACATATGAGTGAAAGGTTTTAGGACTTGAGTCTCCTGTGCACAGGTAATGCCAATTTGAATAGAAGAACATTTTATTTTTTTTTCTGGTAAAATCCCCAGTGTGATTGTGGGTGAGTGCATTTATCTTAAATACAATGAGAGGATTAAAGGAAGGCCACCTCCTCATTTTATGGTAAAGCTGCTGAAATTAAAATGAAAACAAATAACTAGGGTATTACTTCAGATTTAGTCAAGACCAAACAAACATTCAGGGGAAAAAAATTAAAAAAACTGTAGGATTCTGCTGGGGCCCAAGACTTGCGGGTTCTCATTTAAAATTAATAGTTCCCACTTACTTAGTTATTACTTATGGTGTAAACAACAGAAGGAAATAAATAGCTTTTTTTCTACATACGTGCATCTTCCCTTTGTGTCATGAGCAGTGTGCCAGGAATATGGAATTATTTGATTGTTTTCAAATCCTCATTTTCACATTTTTCAGCATTGTAAAATGTTGCTACAAACAACCTAATTAAGAACAAACAAAAAGAGAAAAAAAAGAGGAAAAAATTGTATTTGTTTTCCTTGTTGAAGCATTTAGAAATGACAAATGCGTGCTCAGATTTTCTTTATGTGCCGTGATTTTGGTTCATAAAGAAGATAAACTATTTTGTCAGATCACCGGTTAGGAGCACATTTCAGTCATGTGTTCACTGAGTAGAAATCACATTTTTCTACTCCCCATAAAAGACACTTGTTTCTTCAAGAGAGAATTACACCACAGAAATTGGTTTAAATGATGTTTAGTGGGACAGCACTTCCACTGACTATTCTTAGAGGTATTAATGAAAGAATAAAAAGGGGATAAAAATGTAGATTTTTTAGTGTTGCAGGGAAAATAAAATATTAAAAGGGACAGATTATCCAGCAGTCATGGTGCCTCTTGTCACCCATGTGTGCATTAATTAGCTATTTCTGCATTATAAATTACCCCAGAACATACGTAGCCACTTCAGACAACAAAAATATAATGGCTCACACAGTTCCTGAGGATTAGGAATCTGGTTCTGGCTCAGGATCTCTCATGAGGTTGTAGTCAAGATGGAGTCAAGGGCTTCGGGAATTTGAAAATGTGGTTGAGGAGCCCCTTCCCACGTCCCTTCCTTAGCTGGGAGCGAGAGTCTTCAGTTCCTCACCTCACCCCTGGCTGCCTGGCATGGCGGCCAGCTTCCCCAAGGAGAGCAACGTGAGAGAGAAAGCCAAGTTATACTGCCTGTTATGATCTAGTCTCCAAGCCACACCACCACTTCTCCCTTACTCTCTTTGTTAGAGGTGGGTCACTGAGCCCAGGGAACACTCAACAGGTAAGGGTGTGACTAGCAGGAGGTAGGGGTCATTGGGCGCCATCATGGAAGCTGCCACGTGCAAACTGTTTAAGCAGCCTAGAGGAATTAAAATACTAACCATGGTCCCTGAATAGAAGAAATAGCATAACCATATTTAATTTCTTCCTAGTTTAAAAAAAAAAAAATGTTGTTTGTTCTCATCAGGTCACGTGTGTTTAATTTTTCCCAAATGTGAATTGTGTCATATGAAGTTTGTTATTCCTAACTGGAACATTCACCTCTGAAATAAATCTTAGACCTTCCAGCTTACATAAATTTCTGCTATAAGTAAGTGTCTAGTGAGACAGTTGTAATCCTCATTAAACTTCTCCTGGTATAAAGACCCTTGATTTTAAGATAAACATTCTGTGAAGGAATACACTACAGAAAATACAGACTGTCACAGATATTAAGCTCCCATACCCCTGGCATTTAGTTTTTCTCAAAGACCAGCAAGGCCCAGAAAGGCTATTGGAAGCACTTCGTTTCTGTAATAAAGATCAAATTTCAGTGAGAAGGTTGGAGCTACATTTCCTTGCAGTTCTTTTAAAAATGGTGGTATGTGATGTACAGGTTACAATTTTCCACTCTCCAGCTTCCTCTGTAAAAGAGAAGTTGGTGACTTTGGTTAAAATATATAATTAACATAAGTGGTTGATACTATCTTAGGAGCAACGGTGAATTGTACTTATATGCAAGTTTCTGTTTCTAAAGGAGAAGAGCCATCTTATCATAAAGCAGCGGTACTCGGGATTTTTTTTTTTTTTCTTCTTTTAGTTCCCAGGTTCCTTCACATTCTTAATGCCTTTTAAGGATCCCAAGGAACTTTTATTTGTGTGGATTCTAACTATCCATTTTTACCATATCGGAACCTGAAATTGAGAATCTTAAAATGTTTTTATTGAGTGATCAATTTGAAAATAACAACAATAAACATATTTTGTGTTTGTAACATGTTGGTATTACCATGAAATGAATTCTGATCTTGCAGTCACCCTGATATCAGACATAGAGGAAAGTGTCAGTTACTTTGGGAATATAAAAGAGCATAATGAAAGGTAAAACTTGGAAAGGGGCTTTGTTTGCTGTGGCTTATTTACCATAGTTCAAAAAACTGCGAAAGGCGTTAAGGTCTTAGCAAGCTCTGTTCAGTTACGATGAACTTGTCTTTGCCTACAATATGAATGGTGCCCAGTTTTCTGTTGCCACCAGGGCATCTAACCACACACTTAGAGGCTTCAAGCAACAAACACCCGTTTATTATCTCATAGTTCTGTAGGCCAGAAGTCGAGTCACAGCATGGCTTATCCAGTTCTCAGCTTAGAGTCTCCCAGGCTGAAATCAAGATGTTGGCAAGGCTGCATTCCTTTCTGGAGAACCTGAGGGAGAAGTAGCTTTTGAGCTTATTATATTTTTTAAAGATTTTATTTATCTATTTTTGCGACAGAGAGAGAGAGAGAGAGAGCACGTGTGCACACGCACATGAGTGGGGGTGGGGGGCAGAGGGAGAAGCAGGTTCCCCGCCGAGCAAGGAGCCAATGTGGGGCTCGATCCCAGGACGCTGGGATCATGACCTGAGCTGAAGGCAGACACTTAACTGACTGAGCCACCCAGGTGCCCTTTTAAGCTTATTATTAATTCAAATGTTGGCCAAAATCATTCCTTGTGGCTGTAAGACTGAGTTCTCTGGAAGTTCTCTTCCTCTCTGGAAGTCAACTGGACGTTGATCTCAGTACCTAGAGTTTTTTAAGACAGAAGGAAAATCATATGGGTCAGAAACTCAGATCTACATGAAGAAAGAAAAAACACAGGAGAATGAACAATTACGGGTTAAATTAAAAAGTTTTTATCTTTCTTATCCTTAATTGATTTAACAGATAGCAGTTTAAAATGATAATGGGAAGTGCATTTAATTATGTATGTCTTTGTATACATAAAAGCATATGGTAATCTATGCCTCTGTATAAACGAAATAAATAAGAGCAATAATACAAGGTATGGGAGGGAGAAATTAGACTTTTTTTGTCATTATAAGGTATTTGCAGTACTAGTGAAGTGGGGGCAGTATTATTTGAAATTGGAATTGAATGAGTTGTAAGTGTATATTGTGAACAGTAGGACAACTAAAAAATGTTTTTAACAAGAGCCATAACTGATATGCTTAGGAGAGAAAATGAAATCATGTTATGCTCAATTAAAACCACGAAAGGCAGAAAAAGAGTGGAAGACAAAAATAGGAACAAAGAACAAGAGAAGAATTAACACCAATCTTTTTCAAACGCTTCCAAAAATTAGAGGGGAGGGAGGTATCCTAACTTAGTCTATGAGATGAGGTTTACCCTAAGACCAAAGCCAGACCAAGACATGATAAGAAAACTGTAGACCAGTATCTTTTGTCAATATAAATGCAAAAAGATCCTCAATAAAATAGCAGCAAACTAAATTCAGAAAATATTATTTAAAAATTATACACCATGGCTAGCTGGGATTACCCCCAGGAAAGCAAAAATGGTTCAACACATGAAAATCAATAAATAAAATACACTACATTAATAGAATAAAGGAAAAAAGAGCACATAACCACCTGAATTTATGCAGAAAATATATTTGATAAAATCTAACATCCTTTAATGATAAAAACACTCAAAGTGTTCTTAAAGATAAAAACACTTGAAGAAAATTACATTAACATAACAGAGCTCATATACGAAAACCCACAGCTAACATCATACTCAGTGATGAAAATTTGACTAAAGGCTTTTTCTCTAAGGTCAGGAACAAGACAGGGATGTCTACTTTGTCTACTTATTTTCAAAATAGTATTGGAATTTCTAGCAACCAGGCAAGAAAAAGCAATAAAGGACATTGAAATTGTAAAAGAAGAAGTAAAACTACCCTTACTTACAGATGACCTGATCTTATACATATACAAAATCCTAAAGCATCCCCAAATATCTATTAGACCTAAACATCAACACCAGCAAAATTGCAAGATATAAGGTGAACCCACAAAAATTACTTGTATATGCTAGCAAAGAACAATTTAAAAAGGAAATTTAAAAAACTATTCAATTTATAATAGCACCCAAAGGAGTAAAATACCCAGGGAAAAATATAATCAAGGAGATATAAATTTGTACACTGAAAACTCCAAGAGATTGTTGAAAGAAACGAAAGAGGACCTAAAGAAATGGAAAGGCATCCCATATTCATGGATTAGAAGATTAAATATTGTTGAGATGGCAATACTGCTTGAAGTGACCTAAAGATTTAATACAATTTCTGATATATATATGACAATCCATGTAAGGATAGATATAAAAACCAATGGAGTAGAATTGGGAGTCCAGATATAAACCCATACATCTTTGGCTAATTGATTTTCAACGAGGGTACCAAGACCATTCAGTGTTGAAAAAAATGGATTGTTTAATACCTGGTGCTGGAATAACTAGACAGTTACATAAAAAAGAATAAAGTTAGAGCTCTACTTCACACCATATCCAAAAACTAACTCAAAATGTATAAACAACCTAAAATATGCAAACCATAAGTATAGAACTATTAGAAGAAAACAGAAGGGTGAATATTTGCAAACTTATATTTGGCAGTGGTTTTTCAGATCTGACACCAAAATCACAAGCAAGAAAATAAAAAAAATAGACAAATTGGACTCCATCAAAATTAAAAAACTTTTATGCATCTAAGGGCATTATCAAGAAAGTGAAAAGATAATCCAGAGAATAAGAGAAAATATTTGCAGATAATATGGCTGATAAAAGTCTTTTATCCAGAACACATTAAGAACTTTTATAATTCAACAAAAAATAGATGAACAACCTAATTTAAAAATGAGCAAAAGACTTGAATAGACATATCTCCAAAGAAGATATATAAACAGCCCACAGGCACATGAAAAAATGCTCAACATCCGTAGTCGCTGGGGAAGTGCCAGTCAAAACCACAGTGAGATACCATGTCACACCTGTTAGGATGATTACAATAATAATATAGGTTTTTTTGAATGAAAAATAAGTGTTGGTGAGGATGTGGGCAAATTGGAACCCTTGTACATTGCTGGTAGGAATTCTACTCCTGGTTCTATTTCCCCCAAATTGAAAATAAAGACTCAAACTAATCTTGTTCGCAAATGCTTCTGGCAGCACTATTCACAACAGCAAAAAGGGGGAAACAACCCAAATGTCTGCCAATAATTGATTAGGTAAACAAAGTGTGGTATCTATGTACGATGGTATACTATCGTGTCATAAATAAGAATGAAGAATGGATACTTGCAAATACATGCTATGTAGGTAAGTCCTTGAAAACATTATGCTAAGTAAAAGAAGCCGGCCACAAAAGGCTACATATTGTATGATTCTATTTATATGAAACATCCAAAATAATTAAATCTATGAAGACAGAAAGCATATTGGCTGTAGCTAGGATCTAAGGGGAAAAGCAACTGGGGTGTGACTATTTAACGGGTATGGGATTTTCACCTGGGCTGATTAAAGCATTTCAGAAATTGATACAGGTAGTGGTTGTACAACATTGTGAAAGTTCTAAATACCACTGAATTGTAATTTAAAAATGGTTAATTTTATGTTATATGAATTTCACCTACATTAAAATACACAAAGGAAAACACAAACCAAAACAAAACAACAAAATATACAAAATCTCTAAGCAAATGGAACTAGCCTCTTATTTTCTTTATCTCTTGAGCTTTCTTCTGACTTCTCTGGTTCACTGGACAATTTATGTGCTTTCAACAATTTTATAGATTAACAGGAAATAAAGAATTATATGTACAAGTTTCACTACAAGTTAAATAGCGATTATTCTCAGAGAAGAGGGGAAGATTTATTTTTTGGCACTGGGATGAGTGAAGACATACAGGAGACATGACATTTCACTAACCCAATAAATGAGAAGCGTGAATGATCAGTCTCATTTCAACAAACATGGGGGAAAAGGGGATAAGAAAAGGAATAGAAGATAAAAGTGTATTTACAGATGGGAAAGGCAGAGACCTAGGGAGAAGAACCGTCTGACATTCACCATTTTAAAAATAAGATTCACAAATGCATCTGCTTCTTCATTCCAAAAGATCAAATTATATTTTAAATGGCATAATAAAGGTTTAAAAACATCTTAAAATTCTTCATATTTCCTCATTGATTTGTGTCCCTTATTTTTTAAGGTTGATGATACTGGCTTGAGGTCGTTGTCTTTTAAGTTGAACAGGAATATATTATGACTTCATCTAGTGCTCTCCTGTGGGAAACATTCTTTCTATCTTTTCCTGTTCTATATTTCAGCCAGCATCACGGTGACGCTGGCAAGTGATGTATAAGAACTTAAACAACAAGCTTGAACTTTGGCTCATGGGAGTAGGGGAAAATCTCACATCATGCTATCAGAAAATGAACCACACTGAATTCTTAACATTTAAAATGTTCACATTATAAACTATATTTTGGTGGGTCCCTGAGACTGGAATTTAAGTAGACTTTTACCTGGAGCTATAAATATTTTGCTTGATGACTAAATGTATACCAACAAAGAAGTCACTTCAATAACCTGAAGTTGAAAAGGGGAAATCACTTAAAACGTAAGCAGGCAGAAAACAAAACAAAATGCATTTCTTTCTTCATGTCCTTTATTAAGCCTAGAAAACAGAACAAAAATAAAAGACTTTAGAAGGAGGTAGGAGAGGAGTTGGAACCAGAGAGGCAACATAGAGGCTCCCAGATGGTTTATACTAGTAGAAGCTTCAGCCTGTTAACTTCTGGATAGTATAAACAATCTGGTTGAGACTGATTGATCACTGGTTTGCATATATCCAACCACATCCCATGTACTTTTATGGAGCAATCGACTGCTGCCAAGCCCATGGCTAATCCTCTGGATGTTAGCATCAGTAAAATGTGAATCACCGCTTCCCTCCAGGAACTCACAGTCATCTTGAGAAACCTTCACATAAACAAGATCCTATCATTTTGGCAGTATTCCTCTAAGACTGATGTGTGAATTTCCATGTTTTCCTATGATGCAGCAATTCCTTTTCTGAGTATATTTCCCAAGGAAACTCTTGCATGAGCACAAGGAGATGTGAAAAAATATCCATAGCAGCCGCATATTTAACAGCGAACAACTGGCAACAACTTACACTTTCCTTAACAAAGCAACGGATGAATTAAATGAGGACACATTCATAAAACAGAGTATATTATAGCACTTAAAAAAACATATGTATATATTTATTTTTATGTGTATACATATATTTACATGTATGTTTAAATGTATATATATTTTTGAAGTTCTTTTTTATTTATTTTATTTTTTATTATGTTATGTTAAACATACATCATTAGTTTTTTTCTTTAAATTTTTTATCGTTATGTTAATCACCATACATTACATCATTAGTTTTTGATGTAGTGTTCCGTGATTCACTGTTTGTGCATAACACCCAGTGCTCCATGAAGAACGTGCCCTCTTTAATACCCATCACCAGGCTAACCCATCCCCCCACCCCCTCCCCTCTAGAACCCTCAGTTTGTTTTTCAGAGTCCACCGTCTCTCATGGTTCGTCTCCCCCTCCAATTTACTCCCTTTCATTCTTCCCCTCCTGCTATCTTCTTTTCTTTTTCTTTTTTCTTAACATATGTTGCATTATTTGTTTCAGAAGTACAGATCTGTGATTCAACGGTCTTGCACAATTCACAGCGCTCAGCATAGCACATACCCTCCCCAATGTCTGTCACCCAGCCACCCCATCCCTCCCACCCCCCACCACTCCAGCAACCCTCAGTTTGTTTCCTGAGATTAAGAATTCCTCATATCAGTGAGGTCATATGATACGTGTCTTTCTCTGATTGACTTATTTCACTCAGCATAACACCCTCCAGTTCCATCCACGTCATTGCAAAGGGCAAGATCTCATTCCTTTTGATGGTTGCATAATATTCCATTGTGTATATATACCACCTCTTCTTTATCCATTCATCTGTCGATGGACATCTTGGCTCTTTCAACAGTTTGGCTATTGTGGACATTGCTGCTATAAACATTGGGGTGCACGTACCCCTTCAGATCCCTACATTTGTATCTTTGGGATAAATACCCAGTAGTGCAATTACTGGATCATATGGTAGCTCTAATTTTCAACTTTTTGAGGAAACTCCATACTGTTTTCCAGAGGGGTTGCACCAGCTTACATTCCCACCAACAGTGTAGGAGGGTTCCCCTTTCTCCACATCCCCGCCAACATCTGTCATTTCCTGATGTTAATTTTAGCCATTCTGACTGGTGTGAGGTGGTATCTCATTGCGGTTTTGATTTGGATTTCCCTGACACCAAGCGTACATCATTAGCTTTCAATGTAGTGTTCTATGATTCAGTGTTTGTGTGTAACACCCAGTACTCCATGTAGAACGTGCCCTCTTTAATACCCATCACCGGGCTAACCCATCCCCCCACCCTCCCTTCTAGAACCCTCAGTTGTTTCTCACGGTCCATAGTCTCTCGTGGTTTGTCTCCCCTTCTGATTCCCCCCCTTCATTCTTCCCCTCCTGCTATCTTCTCCTTCTTTTTTTTAAAAATATATAATGTATTATTTGTTTCAGAGGTAGAGGTCTGTGATTCAACAGTCTTGCACAATTCACAGCGCTCAGCATAGCACATACCCTCCCCAATGTCTATCACCCAGGCACCCCATCCCTCCCACCCCCCACCACTCCAGCAACCCTCAGTTTGTTTCCTGAGATTAAGAATTCCTCATATCAGGGAGGTCATATGATACATGTCTTTCTCTGATTGACTTATTTTGCTCAGCATAACACCCTCCAGTTCCAACCACGTCATTGCAAATGGCAAGTTCATTCATTTTGATGGCTGCATAATATTCCATTGTATATATATATACCACAAATTCTTCATCCATTCATCTGTCGATGGACATCTTGGCTCTTTCCACAGTTTGGCTATTGTGGACATTGCTGCTATAAACATCGGGGTGCACGTATTTATTTTTTGTATATTTATATGTATATGTTTAGTTGCATTTATGTTTTTTGTGTATATTTATATGTATGTATGTTTGTGTGGACATATATATACCTACACAAATAGATTTTAGTAATGTAACACTTATTCTTTAAAAGATGTTCTTTTATGTAACTTCTGTAAATTCAAAACATAAAAATAATATTATTTATGATTTGTAAATATCCATATATCAGGGCGCCTGGGTGGCTCAGTCGGTTAAGGGTCTGACTCTTGATCTCAGCTCAGGTCTTGACCTCAGGGTCGTGAGTTCAAGCCCCATGTTGGAGCCCAGTGTGGAGCCTACTTAAAAGAAAAACCCCATATATCTAAACATTAAAATATACCAAAGGGTTACACATCAAATTCATGGGGCTGCCTCTTTATGCAGGAAAGATTTCACTTATTCCAGAATTATTTAATGAGCTCTTGGGGAGAGGGCGCTGAAGTCAGGAAAGATCACACGGAGCTTGTATGTGAAAGTGGGGACATGGGTGGACTCTCATGAACAAAGATCAACATCAGATAGTGAAGAAATAACACAGGACCCTGTGCTCAAGGGAAACTGCAGGGCTGCTTCAGATTGAGATCCTAGGAAGAACTCCTGTGACGGTGGCTTGAGAAGAGGGGCGTCAACCACATTAAAACCTAGGGGAGGAGCACTGCAGGCAAAGGGAGGAGCAAGCACCAGGAGCTCAAGTAGGAGGTCGGCCTGGATTGGGCATGAGGAGCAGGGAGAAAGTGGGAGAGGAAGGCCAAGCCCAGGTCACAGTGACTTTGTGGGCCAAGCCAGCAAGGAGAGGTTACTCCCGTCTGAAGTGCAATAGGAGCTATGGGGGCCTATTTAGCAAAGGAATGATAGGACATAATTTATGTTTTAAAGATTCACTCTGGTTGCTGCCTGAAGAACAACTTTGAATGGCAGTGGGGCGCCTGGGTGGCTCCGTTGGTTCAGCATCTGCTTTTGGCTTAGGTCACGATCTCATGGTCCTGGGATCAAACTTGCTCAGAGGGAAGTCTGCTTCTCTCTCTTCCTCAGCCCCTACCCCCAGCTCGTGCTCTCTTTCTCTCTAATAAATAAAAATTTTTAAGAAAGGTAGGAAGGAAGGAAAGAAAGGAGGAAGGAAGGAAGGAAGGAAGGAAAGAAGGGAGGGAGGAAGGAAGGAAAACAAAGGCAGTGGTTAGCAGGTTATTACAAAGTCCACCTTGCAGTTTGAATGGTTGAACCTGAGGGGCAGGGCTGAATAGGGAGAGAGGTGGAGGGGTGTGGTATTTGGAAAAATGCCAGATAAATTGAATTAGGAGAGGATGGAACTGTGCTCCCCAGAACCAGGCAGATGGATCGACTCTCCCGAACAATTCAGGCCAATAGGTTATGACTGGAAGTGACCTCTGTCACTTCTGGACCAAAGCACTGAAAAGAGAAAAATTAAGAAAAACTCCTGGTTTTTGGCTTGGGTGAAGGGGTGTGTCCTGCTACACTGGGGACATGGCAGGAGAACTGGGTTTTGAGACATGGAAGTTAGGAATTCTTAGGCTATGTGAAGTCTGAGATGTTTACTAAATATCCCCATGTAGATAGGTGTGTGAGTTGGATGTCGCAGTCAAGGTAACAGGAGAGAGAAGGAAGGGAGAATCATCGGCACACCAGTGAAAACTAAAATGTAATGGTGGACAAGAGCACCAGACAATAGTGAAAACTTAGAAATTTTCTGAAGGGGTCTAGGACCCAGACCTCCTTCTCCAACAGCTAACCATTAAACAAATTGGACAAAAGAAGAGGAGCCATCAAAGGAGATGGAGGTAAATGTCCAGGCAGCAAAAACGACAGCCAGATGTTTGGGACATCACCTAAGCCAGGAGGAGAAAGAATTTCAAGGGAGTGGTCTACTATGACACAAGGCCGTGGAGATGTGGAAAGATGAGTCTGGTCACCTGTGGCAGGGGACCCAGTAGAGGGGGTCGCAGGGAGAATGTCAGGTAAGGGAATGGAGTGACAAGTGCTGGAAATTCTTTCAAGATTTTCACCAAGAATCAAGTAGGGAAATGAGGCAGTAGCTGTAGGGAAATAGGGCATTAAAGAATTTTTTTAAAATCTAGTAGATACTGTGCAGGGTTGTATTCTGTTAGCAATGATTCACAAAGACGGGGAGCAAACGATCATGGGGTGGAGGAGCTTGAAATGGAAACTCAAGCTCCCTCTATAATGTTTTGTTTTTATTTTCAAAGACAGGCTGCAAATATGACAGAATGTTAAGGGTAAATGGTGGAAATAGCGGTTTTTGGCACATGTTGCCCTTTTCTGTATTTTATACATTTTCCCAAAGGGACAGCGCATGTTTGCACGCAAGTATAATTACGGGGTGAAGGTGGGTACTATTTTCTGTTGTGGACCCAGAAAGCTGGATTAAGTTTTAAGAAAGTAGTTCACAACTTCATAAAGAATGTTTCAGTGACGTTATGATATTTCTAGAGCTCCTAAGTATTTCCAATTCTCTTCCTCTTCCTGAAACATAAAAGGCTGTGCTCCCCAGAACCGGGCCGATGGATTGACTCTCCTGAACAATTCAGGCCCCAACAGGTTATGACCAGAAGTGGACCAAAGCATTAAAAAGCTGGAGAAGCTCCCTGTGTTATTCTTCTGTTAGAGGAAATCTGATGTTTTATGTGAAATGAAGGTGCCTTGAGAAGCCCCTGGCAATGCTGAGCTGCCACAGGGAGACTGGTTGCCCTGGAGATTTGCTCAGAATCACAATGAGCTCTGTGGGAGCAAAAAAAATGGACTTTCTTATGTTAAGCTACGAAGATTATGGTAGTGTTTGTTATCAACCCAACACAACATAGCCTAAACCTTATGCCATGTGAATTAGCTTGTACCTACACCATAGCCTAGCCTCTATCATGTGCCACAGAAAGACCCAGCAGAGAAAGATGGCTCTTATACCCTGTAAAGTCAACTTCTTAATAACCTGCCTCAATGTTTATTTTTTTATCTCTTGACATTCTCTCTTCTCTGCCAAAATCACGCGGACTGGATAAAGAGGCTTTTCCAGAATGATATATGAAGAAACCAGAGTTTGTTAAGGCTTGAGAGTCAAGCAGAAGGGTAATAGAATTCGTGTGATCCCAAGGCTTCCGTCGGCGGAATGGTCCTCAGGTGTTATGGGTTGAATTGCATCTCCTAACATTCCTGGCTTGACGTCCTAACCCCTCTACTGCAGAATGTGACTGTATGTGGTATGAGAACCCTGACTGACTTCTGCACCCCGTGGTCACCGTGGCCTGAGCGACAGTGAGCTCAGTGTCCTGAAGCTGGGAGCTTCTGGGCTCCTGGAACAGGAAAGGCCATACTTTCCCACTGCACTGAGCCTAGCCTGACAGTGGATCAAGGACAAAGTAGGGTCTGGGGAAGCAGAGAAGAGCGGAAGGACCCAAAGGACTGTGCTTTTTCTTGTGGGAAAATCGTGGACAGGGCTAGGGTCTCACAGTCTGGTACAAGTCTGTATCTGTGTGAACTTGCACACATCCTGGATCTGAGTCTCACATCCCATCAGTGACAGGAGTAAATTCCAATGAGGAATCAGTAAGTTGTCTATGGAAGTTTCCAGCGACCCTACAAATGGAGAGGTGGTTCCCAAGGCAGTTCTGCACACATAGAAGTCGATCTCTCCCAGGTAATCTGTGTTCTTGCTAGTTAGTATTTTCATGCTCAGGTTATACATGAGACAAGCCATTTCAGGGGCTCCTAAATCCATGAAACCAATTCCTGTGGTTGCTTCAGAGGTAGAGTCTATAGGCAGCTGATTCTACAGATGCCAATTACTGTGCTGAAGGCTGACCCTTGGGTTCCAACCTGCCATGTGTGTAACTCTAGGACCTGGAAGAGTGTGTCTGAGGGTGCAAAAGCCCATCAGGTAAAATGAGTCACAGCCATTTGTCTTAATACCTTATTTTCTCAATGATTTGCTTCTGGTTACATGTCACCCACTGTTTCCTTCTTTGTCTAATGATTTTATTTAAAATATGTTCATTATAATAATTTTAATATCACATTGGCATAGGTTTAAACCATCTTAATTATAACATATTATTATAGCTCATTATCATTTGCTATGTTTTCTCTTGTGCTCACTCTCATTAAATAAAGGAAAAATGTACAATTTTAAAAATACACTTTCTAGAGCAGTTTCAGGTTCACAGCAAAATTGAACAGAAAGTAGAGAATTACCATACAGCCCCATCCCCACAAATGCACAACCTCCCCTACCATGACACCCTGCCCCAGAGTGGTACATTTGCTACAATCCATGAACCTACTATGAACCCACTATGCTATGAACCAACTATGTCAATAGTTGAGTGTATTTATGTGACTCTATTTCTGTGCTCTTTACTCTGTTTTAGTGATCTATTTTTATTTATTTATTTCTTTTTTATCAAGACCACACTGCCCTGAGTAGTGTACCTTCATAGTAAGTCTTTAAATCAGCTAGTGTCAATCCTCCAACTTTGTTTTTCCCCTTCCGTTTTGTGTTCATTATTCCGGGTCTCCATATAAACTTTAGAATTAATTTGTCATTATCCACAAAATAAGCTGGTAGGGTTTTGACTGTGATCATGTTGAATCCATAATCAAAGTTGGAAGAACTGACATTCTGACAATATGCCGTATACACATAAATCCACTTAATCTTGGGGGTGATACCCCATCCTATTCACAGGTCCAGCCCATACACAGGCACAGGATTATACAGGCATGTACACCAAGTATGGGAACTTCCAGGCTATCTTAGAACTGTGGTCACCATATTGCTCTATATTAAAGTGACTTAAGAGATATAATCGATAAATGCAGTATGTGGTCCTTGATCGACCCGGGTTTGAACAAATCAATTATAAAAAAACATTTGTGGGACAACAACTCGGTAAAGGTAATGAGACCTATTGTTAATTTTGGTGAAGTGATAATGGTATTTCAGGTATCTGGAAAAAGCAGAGTCCTATGCTGTAAAGTTGCAAGCTGACATATCTAGAAATAAAGTGTCATGATGTCTGTAATTTCCTTTAAAATATTCCTTCAAAGACAAGAATTAGAAAAGACCATTATGGCAAAATGTTAATGGTTGTTATATCCAGATGACAAATGCTTTCTATGAAGTTTTCATTACAAAAGGAAAAACAACAGGGAAGTGAGAAGAAATATCATGGCCTTGGCTCTAGGGTTTGGAAGTAGATAAATGGCTGACAGAATTTGTTTTTAATAGCTTTTTATTTTGGATACTTTTAGACTTGCTGGAAAGTTGTCAAGATAGTAAAGTTCCAATCTGCCCTTTGCCCAGCTTCCCCCATGTTATCTTAGCTAACCAGCATTTTCCAAAACCAAAATGAAGAAACTAGATCATGGGTATGATGCATGGGTATGATGTACTAACTAACCTACAAATTTATTTAAATTTTACCAGTTTATCTTTTTTTTTTCTTTTTAGAATTTTGGGGATCCACATTGCATTTAAAGTTGCTTAGAATTCTGGGGAACATCAAAGTTTTTAGCATCATGGGAAAAGGTTTGAGAAGCCTACTGGTTGCATGGAGCTTGCCTCCTCAGCTGAAGTAAGCAAAGAATGTAATTAATGGTCAGCTACTGGGTGATTACTAAAAGCAATTCAAGGATAAGAGTTTAATAAGGTGAATAGTAACTTTATAAAGTAAATTTGGAGATTGTTTATATTTGAACAAATAGACCAGAAGACCGCAGGACCACCACCACTATCAGCAGCAACAGCAACGAAAAAGAGGAAAAAAAAAAAAAAAAACACCTTTCTGATTTACAAAACATTTGGCCTTTGCTTTTTTGGTTTCTGGTTTTGGCTTTCCTGTCGGGAGCCATGAGCAACAAAGGGGTTAATCAGGTAGAGCAAAGGCTCCCTGATCCCTTTGAACCATGGCCACCTGACTGCCCCCATACAAAAACATGTTGTACTGGCTAGCCCGAGTTGTATTTAGGCTAAGAAAACCACAGTGTTATTGATAAGCCCTGAAAAATAGCGCACCGGGCCCTTTGAAGGCATGGGAAGAAACTATGCGCTTGAGGAACCTGGCCTTGAACCAAAAACTCGGGACGGAGCCAGGAGAGGGCAGGGAGGAACCTGTGGAACTTGTTTATGTCCTATTGTTATATAACCTGAACTTATATAAAGTGTGTAAGTAAGAATAAAGTTGTTGCTCGCGGCATCCCCGTGGGCAACCCTCCTGTTCCCATACTTTTATGTTTCATTCTCTTACCCTCATCCCTGTTCGACCTTGCACGCGGGCCGTGGCAAGTGGCGCCCGAACAGGGACATGAGCACATGAAAGAGGATCCTGGACACCGACGTCGCAAGCAACCAGGTAAGAGAACCGGTCGTTTAACCGGCACGACAGGAGTAAGAAATTATGGGACAAAGTCAGTCCGCTAGTCATGCATATTTTCTGCGGACCCTGCGGGTTTTATTGGCAGAGAGAGGGCATAAGGTGTCTTCCTCCACACTGCAGGAATTTTTCAGGAACATAGAAGACTTGTGCCCTTGGTTCCCACCAGAAGGAACAGCAAACCCAGAGGATTGGAGACGGGTGGGCCAAGAGATGAAAAATCAAATAAAGTTGTGGGGCTCCGGTGCCTTGCCGCCCAATACAATGGGCCTTTGGTCTCATATTTGTGAAATCCTGGAACCACAACAAAAAATTGAGCTGATATCTTTAAAATCATGGGTTGAAGATGAGGAAAAAGATCCTATTAAAGTACCCCTGACTCCCACTGGGGTGTCCTCTTTTGAGATCCTGGGCAATGATGCTAACTTACCCGCCCAGGACCCTTTCCCTCCTCCACCACCTCCTATGCCCTTGGCGGGGAAAGCCCCTAGGGCTCAGAGTGGTGGGGATGAATTTGGCGACGATGATGTTTATCTCGATGATGACCCCATTCTGACTATGCCCACATCATTGAAATCGGTCCTGCCTGCAGTCACAACCTCTGGTCAAGGGATTAATTCCATGACTAAGTGCACTCAAACTAGCACGCTGCAGGCTTTTCCCATTATGACCAATCAGCAAAGCACTGCCAAGTCCTCTGTGTCCAACATTAGCCCTTTACAGAGAACTTTACTAACAGCGCAGCAAGCGGGAGAGGACGTGGGAGAGTTTAATGCCTACCCAGTAACCTTACAGGGAGGCCAACGGACATATACTGCCCTAAATTTTAAAATGTTAAAAGACTTAAAGGCTGCCTGTAGTCAGTACGGGGCCACTGCTCCCTTTACCCTATCTATGATGGAAAACCTTACCAGAGAAGCTCTTTGCCCGGGAGATTGGAAGGTTGTTGCCCGGGCTTGCCTTAATGGGGGAGATTATTTGTTGTGGAAGGCCGAATTCGAGGAGAAGTGTAACAATCTGGCTATCTATAACAGAAGGACCCAAATCCCTGTCACATATGAGATGTTGGCTGGTACTGGAGCTTATTATGAAGTGGGTAACCAAATACATTTCCCTGAGATTGCCTATGCTCAAATCAATGAGGCTGTTTTGACTGCATGGAAAAAGTTACCGACCACTGGCACAAGGACAGAAGAGTTATCTAAAATAAGACAGGGACCCGATGAACGTTATCAAGATTTTGTTTCACGGCTGTTACAAGCCGTGAGTAGGATTGTTGTAGATGGGGAGGCAGGAACTATTATAGTGAAGCAGCTAGCCTTTGAGAATGCCAATTCAGCATGTCAGGCGGCCATAAGGCCTTGGAAGTCCACGGGCACCCTTGAGGATTTTTTGCGGCTGTGTGCAGACATTGGTCCCAGTTATGTACAAGGAGTGACCTTGGCAGCAGCCCTTCGAGAAATTCCTCCACAGCAGCTACATTCACAACTTCTTAAAAAACAAAAGGGAAAGTCAGGCCCCACAACTACCTGAAGCCTACATTCTGTCCAATGATGAGGAATTATTCCACCTGTTCAAGTCGATTCAGCTCCTCCTACTACAAAGGCAGCACCCTCTGTTTATAACACACATCAGAGCTCACTCTAACCTTCCTGGTCCATTAGCGGAGGGCAATCGCATAGCTGATGAAAATACACACATATTTTCTACAAGCACTATTCAAGCAGCCAAAAGCAGCCATGCGAAATTCCATCAGAATGCACAGGCCTTACGGCGCCAATACGGCATCTCCCGGGAAGAATCCCAACAAATTGTACGAGAATGCCAATCCTGTCCCCAATTTTTTAACCCCCCCTCATATGCCATTAACCCCAGAGGGCTCCTTCCTAACCACCTTTGGCAGATGGATGTAACCACTTACTTACCGTTTGGCCGCCTTAAATACATCCATGTCTCCATTGACACCTTCTCTAACTATATTTTTGCTACTGCACACTCCGGTGAAGCTTTTGTAGATGTCCAAAATCATCTTTTCGCAGCATTCGCAGTTCTGGGCATGCCAAAGGCTCTTAAGACCGACAATGGTTCAGCCTACACTTCTTCAGCATTCCAGACCTTTTGCGCAAATTTTCGCATCATTCATACAACAGGCATTCCCTATAATTCTCAAGGTCAAGCCATTGTCGAAAGAGCCCACTCCACCCTCAAAATGTACCTCAAAAAATTAAAAGAGGGGGAAATACTACAGGGGAAAATAAAATATTCACCTCACTTACACCTTTCATTAGTACTCTTTGTTTTAAATTTTTTGAATGTTGACTCGGTTGGCCGCACTGCCGCCGAGCGTTTTTGGCAGCCTGAGCAGGCTCCCCTCCTCTATGCGAAGTGGCATGACCCCGCCACCATGGAGTGGAGGGGACCCGACCCGGTCCTACGCCAGGGCCGAGGATGCGCTTGTATCTTTCCCCAGGATGAGGAGACGCCACGCTGGCTCCCGCTCCGATGCGTCCGCATTATCCATGATGGTTTGCAGAATGGGGCGGCTCCAGATCCGCTCCGGGAGGACGAGGAGACGCCCCGCCTCGGATCAGAGGAAAATAACATGGGGAGACATCAAAGCCCTGACCGCTCGAGCTGAGGCCACCGTGCGTGAGTCGGGCCAGCCAGTCACGGCTGTTGCCCTTTTCCTTGCCATGCTATCACTTTTAACCCTTGACTCTGCTCAGGCCTCTTCTTACTGGGCTTTTGTCCCGGATCCTCCTACCGCGAGGGCAGTCACCTGGAAGGATCCCTCACCCAAGGTGTTTACTAACTTCACAGACATTTTTGATGGGCCTGAGATTTCCGGCCTCACTCATGCCGTGGCGCCTTTTAACTGGACCAGCCTGGCTTCTGCCCCCCCCATTTGTTTCCAGGCCATCGATGGCCCTGAGGCGCCCCATCATGGATGCGTGGTCACTTCACCAGTCTCCCGAAGAATCCGCTCTTGGTATGGAACTGAGCCACCTAGAGGAGACACTTTGACACCTCATGTAATGGTGGAGAATTGGGACATCAACAAGGTTGTCCTTCAACATCGGAGGCCCCTGCCTGTTGGCCGTTTCGGACCCGCTTCCAGATCCCTTGAGACCCCACACCTTGACTATCCCCTCTGCAAATCTGACTTAACGTGGAAAACCTACGGACCCTCCTGGAAAACCTGCGTTCATCACAACCCCGAGATTGTGACTCCCCAGGGCATGCCTGACACTTATATAATTGACTGGTCAAAAGACAGGGATCTCCCTTTGCGCCGCTCCCCCCCGCCTTCAGGATATGGGCCATACGACCACAATAATTCTGCTCCCGGGGGACTGCTGTCACTGGGGAGGATGAGACACCCGGACTTGTGGAAAATTGTTTCGGCCATGAGAGATGTTAAAGCTAATTCACCCCTTTTCCCTGGCTTCCCCACGGGCCCATTGACCTTTCAAATTCAGGCATGTCTTTCCCCACCGTTCCTGTTTGTAGTGGGGGACGGATCTGTAGTACCCGAGGCTAAGGCCAATAGAACCCTTTACAAAATAACTTGTGAGGAGTGTTATCTCACCAACTGTTTGCCTTTACCCGGCGCCCCAAATCCAACAAAGATGGTTTTTCTAGCCATGCAGCCCCCTTATCTAATGATGCCTGTAGAGGTGAGGGGGCCCTGGTATAGAGATTATGGCTACCAATTTGCGCAAGAATTGGAGGGCCTACTTAGCCGGGGGCGACGTTTCCTAGGCCTCCTAATAGCTGGCATCACTGCCTTGGTGTCCCTGATAGCCTCGGCTACTGTTTCCACGGTGGCGCTGTCCCAGGGCATACATACGGCCTCCCATGTAAATAGCTTAGCTCATAATGTCTCCCAGACCCTCGCTACACAAGGAAGTATAGATAGAAAAATTTTGGCTCGCCTAGATGGTCTAGAGCAGGCCGTCGAGTATCTGGGCACCCAATATTCACTGTTACACACTCGTCTGTCCTTTGTATGCCACGGCGGGTATGGTTCCATTTGTGTAACCCCCTTGAAGGCTGACAATGTCTCCTGGGAAATGGTGCAGAGGCACTTGCAAGGTATCTGGCATGAAACAAATGTAAGCCTAGATCTGCTTCAATTGCAAGAACAAATAAACAATATAGCCTCCTCCCATCTGCATGTAGTCACCCCCGGAGACATGGCACAATCCTTTTTACAAAAGCTACAGGGGTTTAACCCCTTTAATATCCTCCAACATTCCTTCTGGATTATGTGTGCTCTGGTTGTAGGGGTAACCTTATTTCTCTGCTTATGGGTGCTTGGAGTCGCTGTCTGTTTGTTTTCATGGCCAGTACCCAAGCAAATGTACACATGTTGCGTTTAAAGATAAAAGGGGGGAAATGTCGGGAGCCATGAGCAACAAAGGGGTTAATCAGGTAGAGCAAAGGCTCCCTGATCCCTTTGAACCATGGCCACCTGACTGCCCCCATACAAAAACATGTGGTACTGGCTAGCCCGAGTTGTATTTAGGCTAAGAAAACCACAGTGTTATTGATAAGCCCTGAAAAATAGCGCACCGGGCCCTTTGAAGGCATGGGAAGAAACTATGCGCTTGAGGAACCTGGCCTTGAACCAAAAACTCGGGACGGAACCAGGAGAGGGCAGGGAGGAACCTGTGGAACTTGTTTATGTCCTATTGTTATATAACCTGAACTTATATAAAGTGTGTAAGTAAGAATAAAGTTGTTGCTCGCGGCATCCCCGTGGGCAACCCTCCTGTTCCCATACTTTTATGTTTCATTCTCTTGCCCTCATCCCTGTTCGACCTTGTACGCGGGCCGTGACACTTTCCCGTCACACAAGGTCAAGACAGAAATAAAATAGAAACTCTTACCTATCCATGGAAGTTTTTCAGTAAATATCTGCACTCAGCTAAACTAAAACCTAAAATATGAGCAAGTAAGCCTTAGTTTTCTGCTTTCTGCAAGTCAGCTTAAATTTAATGAATGAAATCATTATTTTCAAAATTGGTAATGAACAAAGTCAACAGATAAGCCTGGAAATTTCTACATTAAAAATTCTTTTTCAAGGACAATGCCTGAAGAATTAACATCTTTATTTCATTTGGGGAAAAAAATGTATTCATACTGAATACAATATCGTTACAGAGCTCTCATGTTATTGGTCCTCGTGAGACTACATCTGCCTACAGGGGAAAGGGGTGACTGCTTTAATCCTTTCTCTATGTGACTTTGACAATGGATCCTCAAGGGGGGCACATTTTTCAATATTGATATAAATTGTAATTTCTGTCAAAAGACTGACATGCTGGTTGCTTTAGAAAGGTTTATTTTTGAATTCAAGATAGGCTTGGCAGGTTTTGACACCAAGTCACACGGTCAGACACTGTCCTCTTTGGAATCTGAGAGGTCTATCTTGCTGGAGATGTGGATTTAAAGCTTACTGGTGTGAATTTAAAGCCTGATTGCTTTACAGGTGCAGCAGCTTGACAAGGCGGAGTCCTCAACTATCCAACAAGAAATCACATTGCCGTAGACGATACACAAGGCCTCACTTGCAGGCCTTGTGAGCCTCAGGGTTGAGTAAAAGGAGACTTCATGTGACTCTTACATTGTTCGAAATCAACAGAATGGCTTTTATTTTCAGGTCTAGCACTAAGATATTATTCTGTCAAGACTGGCATTTTTGTGAATTCCTAGTGTTTGTTTCCCCCTGGTGATTCCATGCCCATATGAGAAGCAAAACTGGCATAATAATTAAAATTACAATACAAGAGAACTATTAGAGGGGTCTCCCCTATTGAGAGTTAGATAAAATTTAATGAAATGCTCAATCCTATGCTCTGTGGAATCCCAACACTTTCCTCCAGAGTCATGAAATTTTCCAGATGATGTAAGATCTCATAATCTTCCTGGATCTTCCGGGATGAGAATTTCTGTTTCTTCATTTCATAGATCACTTTGCATCCATGATACATATATATTAACTCATAAATGAAACTAATTCCCTTCCTCAATTTCAACAATCAAGCTAATGAGGAAATAACAAGATTGTCATAGCAACACTGGGCCACAAAATATGAAAATAGCCAATTGGGCGTCCTGGAAATGTGAAATGACATTGAAATAAAAATCAGGTAACCCTCAAAATAGATGAATGGAAAATTAGCAGAAAGAGTCAATTATAATAGAATTTATAATTTAAAATTTATTCTAAAAAAATAAATGTAATTTTTCTGAAATGAGATTTAATGTATCATAGCTAGAATAAGGACTACACTCGGAACACAGTACAGTGATATTAAGAGATAGAAAATTAAATAAAAGATTGAAAGCGTCACTTAAGATAGACCAATTAAAATTTACGAGAGTTTAAAAAGTAGAGAATAGCGGAGAAAGGGGCATTATTTTATTTTGTCTGCTTAATTCCAAAAAACATCAATTAATTTTGAAGTAACTACATGCTCTGCTCTCCCTCAGTTCATTTTGTTCTTGACCTGGCAATGAGATCTCCTCAGCATTTCCTTATGATCTCTTTTCTTGTAGATTTCTTATCTGCCAATAGAAGTTAAAAGGAAACAATGTTGCTCAAAGTGTGCTGTACAAAAGGATATTGCCAAAGGCTGTGATGAAATACAACAAATCCACAGTCAAACAAACTGGGAAATTGGTTCTCATGTGAAAGGCTATGGGAACTCCTACCCCAAAGAAACATGCCTATCCTAGTTGTAAATTATGTTTCTGAAATGACTTCATTTTGGAACTTCTTTCTCACTTGTAAAATCGAACGATGTCAGACCTTCCATCTCTAACAGAGTAAGAAGGTCTGCTGCTCCCTTCCCACAAAAGCAGCTATAAGTGAGCAAAAGTAACAAAGCAATTCTTTCAGACATCTGGGAAATCAACCAAAGTCTTGAAACAATCGGAGAACTCTTCATTCTTGGAAAAGTACTATATCTTGGGTAAGAACAGAGGACTCGCTGGTGTCTAGCCTGGGGCTGGGTGGGTGCAGACATGCGGACATGATGTGGCTGGCCGAGACAACTGCCAACTTCTCTGTCATGGTAAACAGGGCTCACTGGCAGAAAGAAAGGGCCCCAGTTAGCCACAAATACGGCAGATCCCAAGGCTGTGTTCAGGCTCATAAAGGAGGGGAACGAGCCCAGCAGAAAGTCTAAGTAAGACTTGAAAATGGCCTGAACTTTGAACTTGCTCTTCCACCCACACCTAGATACACTGGCAGAGAACAGACGCATCACGAGCTTGAGGTGTTTGAGCACAACCTCTGTTCAAGCCTTGGTCTATTCCTGAGCAATGCAGACACAGGGGTAGTTCCTAGGAAGTCAGATTTGTAAATTAAGAGTATAAAATTTTTTTGAGCAGAGACATCAGCTTCTGCACACCACAGAACTCACAGTCTGTCAAGACAGGATAATAGAGAAACAAGCAAGTGAACAAAACCAATAATAACAGCAACCTAAGGGGAAAGTCGGAATCTATATTTGATATGTTATGTAAAGTGTTCAGTTTTTAACCAAGATTAGGAGATGTGAAAAGAGAGAGGGATATATTCCCAGATATTATTCTTAGGAGAGAATTCAAAGCAGCTATGACAAGTATGTTCAAACAAGTAAAGAAAACCGGGTTTGAGGAACTATGGTGTGAAAATTATCTCTATTTGAATAAACCAATAGAGATTCTAAAAGGGATAGAGTTTATTTTTACAAAAATGATCTAAAGAATTTCTGCAGTTGGATAAGGATAATAACTGAAATGAAAAAAAAATCACCTAAGGGGTTCAACATCAAATCAAGATGGCAAAAGGAATAGCATATAGATAAATAGCAATTGCCTTATCTGCAGAACATAGGAAAATGGCAGAAAAAATCTAAACAGGAGAAACCTGTGGGAAACCATTGACTGCACCGACCTGTAATAGAAGTCTCAAAGGAGAGCAGAGAGAAAAAAAAGCAGAAAACATATTTCAAGAATGAATAGCCAACAATGTACCAAGAAGCTCAACAAATCCCAAAGAAAATAAATAGAGATCCACACCTAGACATATCACAGTCAAAGATCTAGTCAAAGGTGAAGAGAAAATCCTGGAAGCAGAAAAAGAAGAAAGAAAGAAGGAAAGAAAGAAAAAGAAAGAAAGAAAGAAGAAAGAGATTTTTCTGGGGGCGGAGCAAGATGGTGGAGGAGTAGGAGACCTAGATTTCATCTGGTCTCAGGAATTCAGCTGAATAGGGATCAAACCATTCTGAACACCTACGAACTGAACAGGAGATCGAAGAGGAGAGTAGCAACAACTCTCTGAACAGAGAAGCGACCACTTACTGGAAGGTAGGACGTGCGGAGAAGTGAATCCGAGGCGATATTCGGGAGGATAGACGGCGGGGGAGGGGCCTCCGTCGGCCGCTTCTGGCAAGTGCTAGAGCCGCGGAGCACAAAATCGGACCTTTTAGAAGCCGGCTCCGCGGAGGGATGTCGTTCCAGTGGCCAAGCGGGGGGTGGAACCCTCGCGGGACAGTGTGGTCTCAGGACCCTCGGGGTCACAGAAAGACCGGGGGTGCCTGAGTGCGGCAGAGCTCCCAGGGATCGGAGCCAGGAAGCCGGCTGCAGAGACGGAGCCGAGGCGCGGGCTCTCAGCTCGGGGTGGCCATAAACTGTGATCCGCGGCCCAGTCGGGCCACTGCTCCTGCAGCAGGGACCCAACAAGCGGCAGATCCGGGGAGACTCCCCTTCCTCCCCCGGGAGGAGCGGCGTGGGAGCGCACCGCAGGAATCTGCTGGGTTTGGAGACTCCACACGGGGTCGGGTGCCGGAGATAGAAACGCTCGGTCACAGGCCGGGTGAGCACGGAGTGCGGCCGGAGACCGGGGACACGGGAGTGACTGCTTTTCTCTGGGGGCGCACTGAGGAGCGGGGCCCCGAGTTCTCAGCTCCTCCGGGTGGAGATTGGGAAGCCACCATTTTCGCCCTGGTCCTCCAAGGCTGTACCGAGAGCTTGCAGGGAACAAAAGCTCCTGAGATCAAACCCGAGCAGCTTGCTTAGCCCGGACCAACAAGGGCGGGGCAATTCAGCCTCCGGCAAAGACATTTGGAAACCACAGCAGCAGGCCCCTCCCCCAGAAGATCAGCAAGAACAGCCAGCAAGCCAAGACCAAGTTTACCGATCAAGGAGAACGGGAGAACTCCAGCGCTAGGGGAATACTGCACATAGAATTCATGGCTTTTTTTTACCATGATTCATTAGTTCATCAAAGTTAATTTTTGTTAACTGTTTCTTTTTTCTTTTTCTTTTTCCCTTTTTCAACCAACATCTTATCAATCTCTTTTAAAAAAAAAAAACAAAACATTTTTTATTTTTCATTTTTAGAGTCATATTTTATCCCTTCATAGTAGTTACCCTTATTTTTGGCATATATATATAAGTTGTTCTCTCTTTAAATTTTGAGATACAGTTTCTTCTAACAGATAAAAATATACCCTAAATCACTAGTGTATGGTTCTGTTCTAGTCTCCTGCCTGATCACATTCTCTCCCTTTTTTCTTTTTTTTTTTTAAATCTTCTTTCTTTTTTCAAACAACTTCTTATCTTATCAAGTCCTTTTATAAAATCTTTTATAATTTTTATCTTTACAGTCATCTTCTATCCCTTCAATGTATCAACCCTTATTTTCTACATATATGTCTTTCTTCCTTTAAAATTTTAGGAGGCACTTTTTTCTAACAGATCAAAATACGCCCAAAATCTAGTGTGTGGCACTGATCTATGCACTAGCCTGATCATATTTGATCACATTCTGCTTTTTTTGTATTGTTCTGTTTTTGTTTTTATCTTTTTTTTCTCTCTCTTTCTTTTTTCTTTCTTTCCCTTTCTTTTCCCCTGGTTTCAGGTCTTTTCTGATTTGTATACAGTATATTTGCAGGGGACGTTGTTAACCTGTTAGCATTTTGTTCTCTCATTCATCTATTCTCCTCTGGACAAAATGACAAGACGAAAAAAATCACCTCAGCAAAAAGAACAAGAGGTAGTACCGTCAGCCAGGGACCTACTCAATACGGACATTAGTACGATGTCGGACGTAGAGTTCAGAATCATGACTTTAAAGATACTAGCTGGGCTTGAAAAGCGTGGAAGTTATTAGAGAAACCCTTTCTGGAGAAATAAAAGAACTAAAATCTAACCAAGTCGAAATCAAAAAGGCTATTGATGAGGTGCAATCAAAAATGGAGGCACTAACTACTAGGATAAATGAGGCAGAAGAGAGAATCAGTGATATAGAAGACCAAATGATGGAAAGTAAAGAGACTGAGAAAAAGAGGGAGAAACAACTAGAGGATCACGAGGGCAGAATTCGAGAGATAAGTGATTCGATAAGACGAAACAACATTAGAATAATTGGGATCCCAGAAGAAGAAGAAAGAGAGAGAGGGGCAGAAGGTATATTGGAGCAAATAATAGCAAAGAACTTCCCTAATGTGAGGAAGGAAACAGGCATCAAAATCCAGGAGGCACAGAGAACTCCTCTCAAAATCAATAAAAATAGGTCAACACCCCGACATCTAATAGTAAAACTTACGAGTCTCACAGACAAAGAGAAAATCCTGAAAGCAGCTCGGAAGAAGAGATATGTAAACTACAAGGGTAAAAATATTAGATTGGCAACAGACCTATCCACAGAGACCTGGCAGGCCAGAAAGGACTGGCAAGATATCTTCAGAGCACTAAACGAGAAAAACATGCAGGCAAGAATACTATATCCAGCTAGGCTGTCATTGAAAATAGAAGGAGAGATAAAAAGCTTCCAGAACAAACAAAAACTAAAGGAATTTGCAAACATGAAACCAGCCCTCCAAGAAATATTGAAAGGGATCCTCTAAGCAAAGAGAGAGCCTAAAAGCAGCAAAGATCAGAAAGGAACACAGACAACATACAGTCACAGTCACCTTACAGGCAATACAATGGCACTAAATTCATACCTTTCAATAGTTACCCTGAATGTAAATGGGCTCAAAGCCCCAATCAAAAGACACAGGCTATCAGATTGGATTAAAAAACAAGACCCATCGATCTGCTGTCTGCAAGAGACTCATTTTAGACCCAAAGACACCCCCAGATTGAAAGTGAGGGGGTGGAAAACCATTTACCATGCTAATGGACACCAAAAGAAAGCTGGGGTGGCAATCCTTATATCAGACAAACTAGATTTTAAAACAAAGACTGTAATAAGAGATGAGGAAGGACACTATATCCTACTTAAAGGGTCTATCCAACAAGAAGATCTAACAATTGTAAATATTTATGCCCCAAACATGGGAGCAGCCAATTATATAAGGCAATTAATAACAAAAGCAAAGAAACACATTGACAACAATACAATAATAGTGGGGGACTTTAACACCCCCCTGACTGAAATGGACAGATCCTCTGAGCAAAAGAGCAACAAGGAAATAAAGACTTTAAATGACACACTGGACCAAATGGACTTCACAGACATATTCAGAACATTCCATCCCAAAGCAACGGAATACACATTCTTCTCTAGTGCCCATGGAACATTCTCCAGAATTGATCACATCCTAGGTCACAAATCAGGTCTCAACCGGTACCAAAAGATTGGGATCATTCCCTGCATATTTTCAGACCACAATGCTTTGAAACTAGAACTCAGTCACAAGAGGAAAGTCGGAAAGAACTCAAATACATGGAGGCTAAAGAGCATCCTACTAAAGAATGAATGGGTCAACCAGGAAATTAAAGAAGAATTAAAAAAAATCATGGAAACCAATGAAAATGAAAACACAACTGTCCAAAATCTTTGGGATACAGCAAAGGCAGTCCTGAGAGGAAAGTATATAGCAATACAAGCCTTTCTCAAGAAACAAGAAAGGTCTCAAATACACAACCTAGCCCTACACCTAAAGGAGCTGGAGAAAGAACAGCAAATAAAGCCTAAACCCAGCAGGAGAAGAGAAATAATAAAGATCAGAGCAGAAATCAATGAACTAGAAACCAAAAGAACAGTAGAACAGATCAACGAAACTAGGAGCTGGTTCTTTGAAAGAATTAACAAGATTGATAAACCCCTGGCCAGACTGAGCAAAAAGAAAAGAGAAATGACCCAAATCAACAAAATCACGAATGAAAGAGGAGAGATCACAACCAACACCAAAGAAATACAAACAATTATAAGAACATATTATGAGCAACTCTATGCCAGCAAATTAGATAACCTGGAAGAAATGGGTGCATTCCTAGAGATGTATCAACTACCAAAACTGAACCAGGAAGAAATAGAAAACCTGAACAGACCTATAACCACTAAGGAAATTGAAGCAGTCATCAAAAATCTCCCAAGAAACAAAAGCCCAGGGCCAGATGGCTTCCCAGGGGAATTCTATCAGACATTTCAAGAGGAATTAATACCTATTCTCCTGAAACTGTTCCAAAAAATAGAAATGGAAGGAAAACTTCCAAATTCATTTTATGAGGCCACCATTACCTTGATCCCAAAACCAGACAAAGATCCCATCAAAAAGGAGAATTACAGACCAATATCCTTGATGAACATGGATGCAAAAATTCTCACCAAAATCCTAGCCAATAGGATCCAACAGTACATTAAAAGGATTATTCACCACGACCAAGTGGGATTTATCCCTGGGCTGCAAGGCTGGTCCAACATCCGCAAATCAATCAACGTGATACAATACATTAACAAAAGAAAGAACAACAATATGCAGAAAAAGCATTTGACAAAGTACAGCATCCTTTCTTGATCAAAACTCTTCAAAGTATAGGGATAGAGGGTACATACCTCAATATCATAAAAGTCATCTACGAAAAACCTACAGCGAATATCATTCTCAATACGGAAAAGCTGAGAGCTTTTCCCCTAAGGTCAGGAACGCGGCAGGGATGTCCACTCTCACCTCTGCTATTCAACATAGTATTAGAAGTCCTAGCCACAGCAATCAGACAACAAAAAGAAATCAAAGGCATCCAAATCGGCAAAGAGGAAGTCAAACTCTCACTCTTTGCAGATGATATGATACTTTATGTGGAAAACCCAAAAGACTCCACCCCAAAACTGCTAGAACTCATACAGGAATTCAGTCAAGTAGCAGGCTATAAAATCAATGCACAGAAATCAGTGGCATTCCTATACACCAACAACAAGACAGAAGAGAGACAAATGAAGGAGTCGATCCCATTCACAATGGCACCCAAAACCATAAGATACCTAGGAATAAATTTAACCAAAGAGGCAAAGGATCTGTACTCAGAAAACTATAAAATACTCATGAAAGAAATTGAAGAAGACACAAAGAAATGGAAAAACTTTCCATGCTCATGGATTGGAAGAACCAACATTGTGAAGATGTCAATGCTACCTAGAGCAATCTACACATTCAATGCAATCCCCATCAAAATACCATCCACTTTTTTCAAAGAAATGGAACAAATAATCCTAAAATTTGTATGGAAGCAGAAGAGACCCCGAATAGCCAGAGGAATCTTGAAAAAGAAAAGCAAAGCTGGCGGCATCACAATTCCGGACTTCCAGCTCTATTACAAAGCTGTCATCATCAAGACAGTATGGTACTGGCACAAAAACAGACACATAGATCAATGGAACAGAATCGAGAGCCCAGAAATGGACCCTCAACTCTATGGTCAACTTATCTTTGACAGAGCAGGAAAGAATGTCCAGTGGAAAAAAGACAGTCTCTTCAACAAATGGTGTTGGGAAAATTGGACAGCCCCATGCAGAAGAATGAAACTGGACCATTTCCTTACACCACACACAAAAATAGACTCCAAATTGTTGAAAGACCTAAACGTGAGACAGGAGTCCATCCAAATCCTAAAGGAGAACACAGGTAGCAACCTCTTCGATCTCAGCCGCAGCAACTTCTTCCTAGAAACATCACCAAAGGCACAGGAAGCCAGGGCAAAAATGAACTCTTGGGATTTCATCAGGATAAAAAGCTTTTGCACAGCAAAAGAAACAGTCCACAAAACCAAAAGACAACCGACAGAATGGGAGAAAATATTTGCAAATGACATATCAGATAAAGGGCTAGTATCCAAAATCTATAAAGAACTTATCAAACTCAACACCCAAAGAACAAATAATCCAATCAAGAAATGGGCAGAAGACATGAACAGACATTTTTCCAAAGAAGACATCCAAATGGCCAACAGGCACATGAAAAATTGCTCAACCTCACTCGGCATCAGGGAAATCCAAATCAAAACCTCAATGAGATACCACCTCACACCCGTCAGAATGGCTAAAATTAGCAAGTCAGGGAACGACAGATGTTGGCGGGGATGTGGAGAAAGGGGAACCCTCCTACACTGTTGGTGGGAATGCAAGCTGGTGCAACCCCTCTGGAAAACAGTATGGAGGTTCCTCAAACAGTTGAAATTAGAGCTACCATTCAATCCAGCAATTGCACTACTGGGTATTTACCCCAAAGATACAAATGTAGGGACCCGAAGGGGTACATACACCCCAATGTTTATAGCAGCAATGTCCACAATAGCCAAACTGTGGAAAGAGCCAAGATGTCCATCGACAGATGAATGGATAAAGAAGAAGTGGTATATATACACAATGGAATATTATGCAGCCATCAAAAGGAATGAGATCTTGCCATTTGCAAAGACGTGGATGGAACTGGAGGGTGTTATGCTGAGTGAAATAAGTCAATCAGAGAAAGACATGTATCATATGACCTCACTGATATGAGGAATTTTTAATCTCAGGAACAAACTGCGGGTTGTTGGAGTGCTCGGGGGTGGGAGGGATGGGGTGGCTGGGTGATGGACATTGGGGAAGATATGTGCTACGGTGAGCGTTGTGAATTGTGCAAGACTGTTGAATCACAGATCTGTACTTCTGCAACAAATAACACAACATATGTTAAGAAAAAAGAAAAAGAAGAAGATAGCAGGAGAGGAAGAATGAAGGGGAGTAAGTCAGAGGGGGAGACGAACCAGGAGAGATGATGGACTCTGAAAAACAAACTGTGGTTTCTGGAGGGGAGTAGGGTGGGGGGATGGGTTAGCCTGGTGATGGGTATTGAGGAGGGCACGTTCTGCATGGAGCACTGGGTGTTATGAACAAACAATGAATCATGGAACAGTACACCAAAACAAATTACGTAATATATGGTGATTAACATAACAATAAAAAATTTAAGAAAGAAAAGAAAGAAGAAAGAAAGAGAGAGAGAGAAAGAAAGAAAGAAAGAAAGAAAGAAAGAAAAAGAAAGAAAGAAAGAAAGAAGAAAGAAAGAAAGAAAAAAAGGAAGGAAGGAAGAAAAGAAAGAAAAGGAAAGAAATGACTCATCACACACAGGGAAGCATCGATGGGATCCAGGGCTGATGTCTAACCAGATACAATGGAAGGCGGAAAATACTGGAAAGGCATATCCAAAGTGCTGGGGAACAAGAGGGACGGTCCACCAAGAATTCCATCTCCGGAAAAAGGATCCTTCATAACCAAAAGTGAACTAGAGACATTTCCAGATAAACGGAGTGAAAGACTTTATTGCTAGCAGAACGGACATACCAGAAATACTAAAAGGCTTTTTGTCTGGGAAAAAAATTTACATCAGATGGCAACTTGAAGCCATACGAAGAAATAAAGAGCTATGAAAACAGTAAATGTGTGGGTGAATATAAATATTCTGTGATTTTTTTTCTTATTTCTTCTCTTAACTATGTTAAAAAGCACAAGATTGTGCAAGTGGTAATTATAACACTATATTATTGGACTTACACAGAAGTTGAATATATATGACAATGATAATTGTTTGCAATGCATCTATATTAGAGAAAATTTTCTATATTTTGTGAGAATTAAGTTCTTGTTAATCTGACCTAGGTTGTGAAAATTAGGAAATATTGTAATCCTTACAGCAACCACTAAAAAAAAACTCAAAAATATAGTTAAGGATCAACATAGTCTTTTTTTTCTTTAAATTTTTTTATTGTTATGTTAGTCACCATACATTGCATCATTAGTTCTTGATGTAGTGGTCCATGATTCATTGTTTGTGCATAACACCCAGTGCTCCACGCAGAACGTGCCCTCCTCAATACCCGTCACCAGGCTAACCCATCCCCCCACCCCCTCCCCTCTAGAACCCTCAGTTTGTTTCTCAGAGTCCATCGTCTGTCATGGTTCGTCTCCCCCTCCGACTTACTCCCCTTCGTTCTTCCCCTCCTGCTATCTTCTTCTTTTTCTTTTTTCTTAACATATCTTGCATTATTTGTTTCAGAGGTACAGATCTGTGATTCAACAGTCTTGCACAATTCACAGCACTCACCATAGCACATACCCTCCCCAATGTCTATCACCCAGCCACCCCTTCCCTCCCACCCCCCACCACTCCAGCAACCCTCAGTTTGTTTCCTGAGATTAAGAATTCCTCATATCAGTGAGGTCATAGGATACATGTCTTTCTCTGATTGACTTATTTCACTCAGCATAACACCCTCCAGTTCCATCCACGTCGTTGCAAAGGGCAAGATCTCATTCCTTTTGATGGCTGCATAATATTCCATTGTGTATATATACCACATCTTCTTTAAGAATCAACATAGTCTTAAATGCTACAGTGAAATAAATTTATCACAAAGGGTGGTGGCAAGCAGAAAAACAGAGGATCAAAAGACTGGATGTTCTCTGACTGCAACAGAATTAGAAATCAACAACAAAAAGAAAGCTGGTAAATCTAAACGTGTGGAAATTAAAGAACTCACTTCTAAATGACCATTCAAAAAATTTCAGAAGAGAATTTGGAAAAGATCTTGAACTGAACGAAAGTAAAAAACATGACCTGTCGTCATTTGGGGGGTACAGCTTCTGCGGGGCTGAGAGAAAAACCTATACATGTAAATGCTAATATTAGGAAAAAAGAAAGGTCTCAAATTGACCACCTAACTCTCCCCTCAAGAAACTAGAAAAATATGTGATAAAAAGTCTGACTTCGGTTTTTGATGTTTGACTGCTGATAACTCTTAGGTCTCACCGGCCTGGTTCCCGTTCTGCCTGCCATCTGGACAAGCTGATAAGAAAGCCCCAGTGCAACCTCCTTTGAGCCCATGGGAAGTTTAAATACACCTGAACATCCGCACCCAAGCTGCAGACCCTAATCACCCTCACAACGGCAGGCCGGGCTTCTCTCCCGGCTTGCTCAAGCAATTCTCATTCCTGCCTGGGAGCCGATTTCCCTCTCAAGAAAGCATCATTATGATAATAACAGACATGTCGTTTCCTCGTGGTGAATGCGTGGGGCATTGTCAGTTTTGACATCCGGACCAAATTTTGGGTGTGGAGAAAATAAAACGGAGTCCCGTGGAGGGGAGGAATCCAGTTAGTAGGACGCAGGCAGTCTGGACGAGGAGGGACCAGAGGTCAGGCTGGGGGGATTGGCAGCGTGTGTGGGGCCACAAAGTAGCATGGGATCTGAGACAGGGAGGACGCAGGGCTTCACAGGAAGTGCTCAGTGTGGCATTTTACCTGAAATCCTCTTCCGGCAGGTGGGAAACTCACAACCCCCAAGATAAGTGCCTAAAATCTGGCTTATCTTAGCAGACTGATGCTTTGATACTGTAGGTGCTTAAGAAATTTAACCAATGCAAAGTGTGATCCGGACCTGTATCAAGGCTGAACAAACTCTATCTAGTTTTTCTCTTGTCTCAGACAAGCTTGTAAAGATGGTCCTCTCGTGGAAACTACTTCTTCAGAAGTGAGGGACTGCTCTTCGGGGAGTCCTTTCTGACAGTTCCATCCCGGCTGCGAATATTTGGGTAATCGCATGGCTTGGAAAGAGGTGCCCGGATTGCTGTGGATTGTCACTCTGCTTTGGCAGCTCCTCTCTGCCCTGCGCTCCTGCCTGGCTGTAGGACCTGTTGTGGGGAATACATCATCAGTGTGCCTCCTCCAATAGAGTTTATTGAAGCTACAAGAGTTATTTTATTTTTACAATCATCGATTCCATGTTTTCCAAGCAGACGTTTAGTGAAAATGGTCACTTTTTAAATGCATGATAAATGTACGAATATGTTCGCAACAACATTTAGGTAAAAAAAAAAAACGAGGTAATGATTTATTTCAGATGCTAGGCAGTTGTCAAACAATATTAATGTCTGCAAATCAATAGATGAGCCCAGAAGAATTGCAGCGAGGTCTGTGACACAGATGGCAACATAATGGAGTCCATCTTTCATCAACTTAACCAAATTCCTCCTGTTCCTAATGCCTCTTCCCTTAGGACGAATGGGCTTTGCTGTGGCATGTGCACAAGACGTCTCCTACTTAACAGCTGCTAAGGGATGCGTGCTGACAGTGAACAGCCAGATGGTTATTAGAGAGGTCCCTTGCATGAATGACAACTCTATGCAGAGGTGACAAGACATAGCCAGACTTTTCATCTACGTTTTAGAAAATTAGAGGAAACCAAGAGCTTACAAATAATACGGACGGACACTAAACATTGGCCGCACTTAGTTCATGTTTGGCTAAGCCATTAACTAGGGGAAAGCCAAGCCCAGGTTCAGTGAGAAAGAGCCGGGAAAGTAAGCAGAGACCTCTGGGCAAGGCTTGGTGAGTGTGGCCACACTATGAGACAGGCCTGTGGGTCAGAGCACACAGAGCCCCAGGCTGTGTGTTGAGCCTCTCTCCCAGGGCTCAACCAAATGTGGTTGGAGGGGCTTTAGGGGTCAAGTTGCAAAAGAGCCTCAAAAGGACACTGCCCCCTATCATCCAGCAGGAAAGGGTGAGCCCCTTCCATAAGAGATGACAGACCCGCCAGAGGCTCCACCATGGTTTCTCTTCTGTGAAACCTAAATACCAGTCAGTTCAGGGAAGAGTCCAAGGCCTCCACTCCAGCCCGCCCAATGACTGTCTCCAGGGGACAGCGCCCGGGAGTCTATGAGTAAAGCACACACCCTGTTTGATGCTGATGCCCCTGTATTTAAAGAATCATGAGATTTATTGGGGACCCAGAAGACAAAGATAACCATTTGAAAGCATTTCTTAACTTAAAAAAATCAATCCCAAAAGTTACTTATCAAAGCAGATTGCATATTAGTCGTTATAAGGAATTTAATGGCTATGCAAGGCACACAAAACTCCCAGGGCCCAGAAGCTAAATCAAGACGTAATGAAGAAGATCAGGAGAATATCAACATCTGAAACCGTAGGTTTTCATGCAAAGAGAAGCAAAGCCTAGGGAAATGAAAGCTAGAGGGAGCGATGCAGAAAGCAAAAGAAGAGAAAACCCCACTTTATATTTTGTGTGTGTAAGAGTGACAAATATTCCTGCCCGCCATTCAAAGACAAAGAAAACAGAAAAATACACTTAACCTGGCAAACGGAACAAACCATGAATCACTCATTCAAGAATCCTCCCCAAACTAGGAAGTTAGTGACATATAGTTTAAGGGAAAGTTCACAAAGTACTAATTACTTTCTGGGTGAAAATTTAGTTGTGATTAAATCCAGTTTTCAATGCATGATGAATTATCATGCTATAAAATACTGTGCTTTCTAAAACCACTTTCCTTCATAAAATGTGAGGTTCACAACCTCAAAAATTCCTCTAGAGACAGCTCATTGAAAAATGGAACACAGAATATAAGATAAACGATGAAAACACAACGGGTTTATTCACATCAAGTTAGACAATCAGGAGAGACATGAACACAATTTGATGTCACTGAGGAAACACCAAAAACTTTATGTTTTCTAAAACAAAAAATTAAGATGTTTATGACTCTATACTAGAGAAAGAGAGAGAGTATCCCATAGGATTTTTTTCTTTTAGAAAAAATTTCTGAACTACACTTTATTCTTAAATGTACTATTTACAGTATAATCTAAGCTTCTGGTAAAATGTTTTTTTTTAATAATAAACCACCATTTATTAAAATAAAGAAAAATGGAATGAAAATGCATAATTCTTAGTATTTACAATATTTTGATAGAGTTAATGGTGGAGATTCTGAATTTATAGACTTATTCATGAAAGTTTTCTTTATAGAATTTTGACTCTACCACTTTTTCTTAGTTAGCCTGGCTGGAGGCTTGTGCATTTCATTGATCTTTTCAAAGAATCAGCTTTTGGTTTTGTTGATTTTGTCTGTTGATTTCTTGCTTTAATTTCACTGCTTTCTCTCTAATTTTTATTGTTCCTTTACTCCTCCTTACTTTGGATTTAATTTACTCTTCTTTTTCTAGTGGATTAAAGTGAAAGCTTAGATTATTGATTTTTAGATATTAGGTCTAAATATAGATCTATCTAGATGTAGAATTTTAGATCTTAGATCTTTCTTCTTTTCTGGAACACTCATTGAATGCTATACATTTCCTTTGAAGCACTGCTATTAGCACCTTGTAGACTTTGATAAGTTATGGTTTCATTTTTACTTCTTTGAAAATTTTAAAAAATTTCTCATGAGCTGTCTTCTTTGACCCATGTTTTATCTAGAAGTGTATTGTTGAATCTTCATGTATTTTGGGATTTTCCAGCTATCTTTCTGCTATTGATTTCTACTCTAATTTCATTATGGTCTGAGAACACACATTTCATGATTTCCATTTTTTCAAAAATTTGGTAAGGTGTGTTTTATGGCCCATAATGTGGTTTATCCTGGTGACTGTTCCAAGTGAGCTTGAGAAGGATGTGTGTTCTAATGGTGTTGGGTGAAGTGGTCTATAGGTGTTCATTATGTCTGGTTGGTGGATGATGCTGCTGAGTTCGACTATGTCCTTACTGATTTTCTGCCTGCTGACACACCCAATTCTGACAAGGGTTGACGTCTCCAACTGTAGTAAGTCCACTGATTTATCTTATTCTCCCTGTAGTTCTATCAGTTTTTGCCTCACATATTTAAATGCTGTAAAACATACTTTATCATTATGTAATGCTTTTATTTAAGTTTATTTATTTATAATCTCTACACCCAACGTGGGGCTGGAACTCATGACCCTGAGATTAAGAGTCACATGCTCTACTGAGTGAGCCAGCCAGGTGCCCCAATGCTTTTCTTTATCCCTGATGAATATTCTTTGTTCTGAAGTGCTCTGTCTGAAACTAATAGAGCTACTTCTGCTTTCCTTTGATGAGGGTTAGCATGGTGTATTTATCTTAATCTCTCTGCTTTTAATCTATATGTGTCTTTGTATTTAAAGTGGGTTCCTTCTAGACAACCTATAATTGGGTCTTGTTTTTTGATCTACTGACAGTCTGTGCCTTTTTGTTTTAATTCATGTAACTCTTTTTTTTTTTAAGATTTTATTTATTTGACAGAGAAAGACACAGCGAGAGAGGGAACACAAGCAATTATTGATATAGTTGGATTAATATCTACCATATTTGCTACTATTTTCTATTTGTTATCCTTGTTCCTTTGTTCCTGGTTTTGTTTTCCACTCTTTTTTCTGCATTGTGTGGCTTAAACATTTGATATGATTCCATTTTCTCTCCTTTCTTAACATATCAATTATACCTTCTCTTTTTTATTAATAGAGTTTTATAACTCCAATCACTTTTATTTATTATTTTTATTTATTTTTTTAAAGATTTTATTTATTTATATGAGAGAGAGAGCACATGAGAGGGGCGAGGGGCAGAGGGAGAAGCAGACTCCCTGCTGAGCAGGGAGCCCGATGCGGGACTCGACCCCGGGACTCCAGGGTCATGACCTGAGCTGAAGGCAGTCGCTTAACCAACTGAGCCACCCAGGCGCCCTTATTTTTATTTATTTTTTACTTCAATCGTTTTTAATTGGCTTTGTTATATTTATGCCTCTTATTGTAAAACCACCACGGGTCTCTTTGTAATTAAGTACATATAAACGATTAATAAACGTAGAGGCAAAATCAGGCTAACATATCAATTGCATGTAAGAAAATGAAAAGTCAACTCTTTTAATCCAAGGAGAAATAAGGGGAAAGAAATTACCTTTAAAATTAAAAACACATTTTAAAAATGTAAATATTAAGAGTGGTATTGCAATTATATCTTGATTTTATCTGGTTTATGTCATCCGGGACATTGACCTCATGAGTCAGGGGAAAGAGAGAAGCCAGGGAGAGGGATCTTTAAACACCAGGGAGAAAAGAGTATCTGATAATGTCAAAGTGTTCGGATAATCAGAAAAATCGGGGCTGAAAATATGGCGCTGGACTGGGAAAATGGTGGGCCATTCATCGGCTTGTACAGAAATTGGACGTTGTTCCCTTAGGGACGAGGTCTCTCCTTTTGGAAACATTTGCTGGGGCTCTGATCTCTTGGAGGAAGTTCAGAGAAAGCACCATTTGTCTTAACTGAACTCATGCTATTCAGGCTTTTCCCACTTCCCATGAAGCTGGATCATATTTATAAAATACTAGAATTAGTACTAAAGTAAAATTTATGTGAGAATTTCCAATGACTATGCACATTTTTGAGAAACTTTGATGCTTAATGCATTTAAATAAGATAAACAAAAACTTCTTATATGTAGTTGGATTATTTATTTAATGAACTATGAAACTCACAGGATTTTTTCTTTGAATTGGAAAAGTTTGGAAAACAGAAGTTTTGTGGAAAAGCAGTAAAGCTTGCACTTGACCTGAGCCTCAAACTCAAGAGATTATCTCATCTTAAAAGAACTCAGCTGAATAAAGAAAAATCCAAGACACTAAAAACATGGATAAGGTCGGAAGTAGCATCTTCTGAATGCAGAATTCAGCAGATAATGTAGACATAAGGAATGTGATAAAATTCAATGGAAAATTTAGAAATATATTACCTCGACATTTTGCTTCCCCAACAGTCTTAGTGCATAGTGTCTGCATTTGGGTTGTTTCTAGTAGGTGTATGTCCACGTTCCTTAATATACATATCAGGGGAAAGAAGAAAAAATAAAAGAAGTACCAGGGGCTTCCAATTCAATTCAAAGGATTGTAATGTTTATCTCTACTCTCTCACCAAATCTTTTTAAAAGGACAGTAAATGGATTTTAAGAAAGACATATACCCACAGAACTATAGTAAAATAGAGAAGATAACAGCAATATAATTTTGCAAGCAAGACAACAAACCCAAAGAAACCAACCCCAGGCTGGGAGAGGGAAAGCCGAGGACACCTAAATCCATGTTGCAGAAGTCCCCGGAGCCTGAGGAGCTGGTGACAGCCCACATCCCTGGAAATGCAGGCAACCAGCCCTGCAGCAACACCCCGCCCCAGGGAATGTGTCCAAAGTCGAGGGGGTGACAAGGGGCAGGAACAGCGGGCTGCAGAATCATCGGAGACCGTCCTGGAGGCTGCCCACCTCAGTCAGCATTGCCTTCCCGAGAGAGAGCCTTTGTGAGAAAAGACCATCTTTGGTAAGAATTAAGTGAAGTCAGCCTTAGAAATGAGAAATGTTAAATGCAGTTTTCAGAGCTTTGTCAGAGATGGAGACTGGAGAAAATAATAGAAAATAGAAAAATGCATTCATGCAAAAAATGAAGATGTTAGGAAAACCTTACAGTATAGGTAGTTGTTACTCACCTGACTGATTTCTTCCCCTCAGATCAATGGACTGACTTTCAGACTCCCAGACTCCTAAACGGCTATTTTAAGAGTTATAGATAAAAGTTCAAGGTTTGCGAATGCTGCTTGGCCTCAAATTCTCTTGACATGTTGACATCTTTCAATTATTTTCATTTGTCATTCTGCTATAATGGCAGATCGTATCGTACTGAAGTTGGTAAGTTGATCAATAAACTGGCTTGTTATGTGTTGGTTAATTATTACTGCTGTGATATTATCCACTATTTACAAGTAACCATTATGTTCCTAAGCATCAGGTGAAACTTTTCATCATGACTTTAAAAAATGTACAGATTTGAACTCGGCATCCTCTTGTGGTCCAGACCATTGGCTTTTAGCATATCTGAAGTGGTTCTGAGAGCAGCTGAGCAAATGGCCAAGGCCAAAGCCTTGGAGACCCCCCCCCCTGCCTGGACGTCTCATTTTTGCCTCTCATCAGAATGACAGCTGAAGACTGGTCCTTTCTTCATTGTGGCTTTTCTGCTTTCCTCCGCGGAGAACCCACAAAGCTAGAAGACGATGCTAAGCGAATCATGTGGGCTCCACCGTTGTAACTAATGACTTCTTATAACAAATGATGCTCAGTTTTAAAGAGCAGCATGGGGACTGCACAGTCTCTGCCAGATCTTACTCACTAAAACCCACATAAAGCTTTAGAGGTGGCCAGCTAATTTATTAAATGGAAATGGAAAAAGAGATGAAGGGGGATCTTTATTTCATCAGTAGAATGATAGACGAATACACAGAAGAATTTTGAATGAAGCTAGGATTACTGCGTGACAAAGGAATGGTACCTTCCCTCTTGCAGACAGCACTTTGAAGGGAGGAAACTTAGGCAAGGAGGAGAAGAGACCATTGAGAGAGAACAGGTTGGAGAGTGGAGGCCAGTGACGGGAAATTGCCGAGTGGGCAGCAACTGCTCCGGGGGCGGGGCCTCGGCAGAGACAAAGCACAGCCCCCACCGCTCCCGAGCACACCTGTCTCACCTCAGCACCCCCTACACAGGACTGGTGTAATTTAAATTACAGAACATCCAACAGTGTTTGCTCGACGGCCTTGGTGTGCACCACAGGTGACAATGGCAGGTGCAGGTGTGAGCCTAACCTGAAGGAAGAACATAAGAGGGTCCTATGGAAGCCACTGGAACCAGTGTCAGTGAGGACCATTTGTATAAAAAAATAACCCAATGCTCTGATCTTTGACTGTTTTAAGCACTTTTCTGAAAATATACTGCTTCTAATTGACTTAAAAATCAAGGAAGAAAATTGTAGTCACACCTCCGGATGGGAAGAAGGAAAAGGCAAGTCGAGCCCTCAGGCTGCACCCCCCCAGCCTGTCCCCCCTGCCGGAGACCACGCAGCCTGGGTCTGTTCCAGACACACACGCTTGCTCCTGCAGTACACGAGCCCGCTCGAAGCTACTGAGCTGCACTCCCTGGTAAGTAGTGAGTAATGGAGGGTGAGGAGTTGTCCCCCCATCCAATGGCCAGACCCCAGGGAGTGATGGGGCTCAGTGGTGGAGAAGTTACATGATGATGGGGCCTCTCCCTTGCAATATATGACTATGATCTCCTTTTTCTGGTTTCTAAGATTCCTAATTTAAAAATCCTTTTAGAGGGTTGCCTGGGTGGCTCAGTCGGTTAAGTGTCTGCCTTTGGCTCAAGTCATGATCCCAGGGTCCTGGGATGGAGCCACGGGTTGCGCTTCCTGCTCAGCGGGGAACCTGCTTCTCCCTCTCCCTCTACTTCTCCCCCCTGCTTGTGTGCACTCTCTCTCTGTCAAATAAATAAATAAAATCGTTTAAAAAATCCTTTTATAGCTTCTTCTCTTCTCCTTGTCTGGAGAGACAATATACCTAATATCATGGACGCTATCTACCGATTCGTGAGTCGAAGAGAACAATGTATTTTCATGATGATAAAGTAAATATCCATACTTTAGTGTTTCAGAAAACAGGATTCTTCTTTCAAATAATACTTACATTTCAAAGTAGTGATGCTTATTTTCTGATTTTTACTAAAAACTTATTTATTCTGTGTTGTATCTTCCATTTTATGGTATTTTGGAATCTAGGAAACATGGAGGCATGAGGCTTTTTCTGGCCTTAAAAAAGTAAACATTCATTGTTGGGGGTGAGTGAGAAAAATAAGGAAGCAATGTCCGTGAATGTGAGCCTTGATATAGGAAGGAGGATTGGAGAAGGAAGATGGGGAAGGCAGGAAAGCTGAAGGCTTTGCCCAGAGGAAGAGGTGGGGGAGAAGGTGGGGCACCTGCAAAGCTGCTGGTCTCCCGTTGTGGAGCACGGATCGCTGTTAGGACATGCAGTTGTTCGAAGTCACCCCTTAGCTGGAATCCATTTATGATCCAGGCGGACATATGTAAAAGGAGAGCTGTTAGAGCGTTTGGACATAAAGGCATCCAGAGAGGGAAGGATCTTGAAACTTTAGGTGTTGAAACTCAGCAGCAGGGAGGAGAGATTCACAAAGAGGAGAGAGATGAAGAACCACCATGATTAGCAGAAGGGACTCCATAGCCTGTTGGTGGAAGGGAGTCGGGAAGCAGGAGGAGATGTCCTGCCTGAGGAGGAACCTGCTGTGAAGGATGATTTCTGTCTGGGACGGCATGTGTGAGCATCAGATGTTCTGACTGCTCTGTCCACAGCCACATCGGGCTCGGGGAACAGCTCAGAGACCCAACACCAAGAAAAGGGAACAAGAAGTGTGAAAGGCACAGGTGTACACACCTCGGCAAGATGTTTTCTTTTGCAGCCAGTGCTAAGCAAAGTGAGCCGTCAAGGCACGAAGACCACCGAAGGGGTCTTGCCCTCCTTGGTAAACCCTGCTTGCCTGGTCATTGGAAATCGGGTGGGAAAGAGACCCTGTGGGAGAAATAATTAGACACAAAACTTGTTGCTGGCTGAGAAAACCTCTCACAAAGCAGAAGACAAAGAAAGCATCCTTACTGTTGAGGAAGTAGGGAGCTGCACATCCCAGGCGGCCCGCTCAAGACATTGCAGAGACAGAAGGAAATCTCACCCTTTCATACAGCTGAGCAGCTATGCCCCGTGACGTGCATGATCTCGGGGTAAATGACAAGCTGCCCTTGAGGACGGGGACTGGAAAGCTCCAAGTGTCACACGCAGTTCATCCTAAAAGCACCTGGCACTCAGGGTGGCCACCTCTGTTAGCTAGTTGCCTTTATCCAGAGGGAAAAGACACTTCTCCTGTCTTCAGGAGAAGAGATCGTTTTAACATTTTGGGCCAAGCCGTTGTGTTAGTCTCCTACTCTCCCACTGAGTTTGGGAGATGGGGCTTCATCTTCCTTGATGATTACATTTTAGAGATGGCTCCTGGGTCCCTGAGAGTAACTTCCTTGGGATGTAAAGTAGCCAGAAGCTTGTTTAGGCTTTAGAAGGATTTCCATTCATCTCAAAAGGGAAGAGCAAGAATTTATAATTACAAGTTTTCTAAAGTAAATGTTCTCAGGAAAGGGAAGGAGAAAATTCTTTTTCCTTCTTTTGCACCTGGGACAACTAAAAAAACCTTTTTAATTGGTATTTGCCCTACAGCACCTGAGGTTTTACTTCACTAACAGAAAATTTCCAGGCCTTAAAAGCCCCCAAGCATGCTTTGTTTGCCCCATAGGGGATTATATTCATTTTTAAGTGTGCCATCAAAATTTAAATATCAGAAGATGGCCCACGAAATCCAGACTTCCCGCGTCTCAGAGAACTCAGAGTATTTTGCGGCAGTCAGCTGGAGCTAAGATTAAAATATTAAAATGTCATTCCACTGTTATTTCAGACTGAATTTATTTACTGTTAATGAGCTACGCGCTAGGTTAAAATCTATATTGCACGGCACCGGGAATGAGGACTTTTCTAGATACAAGAAAAACGATCATTCGTTGAGCACCTGTCATGTGCCATGCTGTTTTAATCATCTCCTCTTCACCCCCTTGGTGAGGGAGGGATTCCCCCCCTAGGGGGATGGGAACGACCACACACATGGACTGGACAGATGTGACTGACAGCAGCTGGGTAGTCACATATACTCATAGACTGGGCAGGGGAGCCCAGGGCACACGCCACGCAGGGCCACACGGGGCGTGCACTTGGGAGCCAAGCGAGCTGGCAGGTTGTGGGAGGCAGCTTTGTGGGGACAAAAGAGGGTGGGGCACCCCCAGTTCCCACAGGAGGATGAGATGGGCTTCTTTGAATGATCCTGCAGGCTGGCAGGGAGTTGGAACCTGCCACTCAGGCAGAAGCAGCCCCCTCACCTTGTCTGCGGGACAAGGAGGATTGTTTGCGGGCGGGGGCGGGGGGCACCTTACCCACAGGTGCAGAGTGAGGGAGCGGAGCTTAAGGTCAGGCTGTCCGAAGCTCTGCCAGCTTCCTGTGTCAATAATACTAACTTTAGATCTATCATCCCCCCTTGCCTATTGACTGTTTTAATGCTCATAGCACCTTTATGAAGTAGTCCGGCTCTCAGGTCCACCTTATGGATGGGGGAGCTGAGGTTTGGCAAGGGAAGAGATTTAACCACAATCACAGCTAACTACAAGTAACTGGGATGACTTAGGCTCCAGGATCCAGGGCTCCAACGCCTATCCAAGGAAACTTATAAGATGACATTGTCTCCCGAGTTATATTTTACCAAAATACTTTTCTCTATTATTTAATCTTACCACTTTATTTTGATGTAGTTAAGTCATATACCAAAATGTGCTATAGGCTTTGACTTCAAGGAATCAAATGAAATTTTTACAGTGTCTTCAGTAATAAACCAGTAATTCAACCTTTAAAAATGCTGTAAGTAAAAATAAATAGATAAACATTAGAAAAACCATCTTTGCCCCTTGAGGTTAATAGATTTCCAGAGTAAGGTGCTTTGATTCCAAAAATTGTTTTTACTTGTATTGAGCCAAGACTGCTAAGTGATGAAGCCAAGCACTGCTCTATGAATGGTTCACGGAATAAGTACCCCAGAATGCTGGTAGTTCCCAAGAGCAGCTGTGAGGAACAATTGAGAAAGACTTTGAAGTGGGTGAAAAAGATTATTGGGTGTCATGTTTAACACATTTTCGGTTACCTCTGTCTTTGAGCTATTTTATAACGCTTCACGTTGTAGAATTTTTATAGTAAGGCGAGTATCTCTATCCTTAGAAATGCAAATTTGTTCCGAGAAATGCAATTGAGGATTATCATGTGGACATTGAGCAGCTTTGCATCTATTTCATACATTTATTTGTAGCATTCCCGGTGACCTGTAAATGTTCATGTGTTTTGAACTCTCTGTTTAACTACTTGTAACATTTTCCCAGTTCCCTTGTGAGAAATAAAACTTTTGATGCATGTTTATCTTTTTACTTATATGACAGTCATGATTTACCTCTTTCTTTTTAAAAAAGTATCATTTAATACAACTATTAAAATGTTGCCTTTGATCATTGAAATTACATGATACAACTCTGTGTATGGATGTAACTTAAATTTGTATGAGCAAAGGGTAACCTGCAGTTAATCAGAAAATTGATTTTCTTTGGTGTTTTAAACATGTCAAAACTAGTTCTCGTCCCTAAAACTGAATATCTAAGAATCAAAGTCAGCAAGTCACGTGGGAGGATGAACTTGGTTCTCGGGCAATGATAACAAGTGCCTTGTCGAGCCACAGTAGTGTGTAGCGTCTACAATTAGAGTCATCAGTTCATGTCCCCGTGTGAATTTAGTTCAAAGGACACCTGCTGGGGTCAGGTGCCCTCTGCTTCTGTCGATGCCCTGGGTGAACACTGGGCTCGGCGCCCACACAGCTGCTCTCCGCACCTGCTCCCTGCACACAGAGTGTGTCCTTGCCCCCCACGGTCTGGTTGAAGTGGCTGTGACAAGTGGACTGAAAGGCCCCGGTTGGGCAAAGACAATTCAGGCACACTGTTCTGGTTACTTTTCACTGTAATTCAGTTTCAAACTTGGGGAAGCGTTTTGAGAGTAAGACGAAAAATTGCCCCCTCCCTATGTTGTTATTGCTAGTCTTTGTTTTCTGGATTCAAATGTTGTATTTGCCCTTTTTCCCTTAAGTACTTTATTCGGTGTTTCCAAAGAGCACATTCTCTCATCTAACACTGTACAATGATCAAAATCAGAATTTTTAACTCAATACAATACTGTTCACTAGTGCACATTCTGCAGATGTTGGCAGTTGCACCAACAGTGTCCTTCATAAGTATTTATTTTCCTGTGCTGGCACCCAACGCAAGATCACAAATTGTCATTATTTGCTTACTTTTCCTTTGATTCAGAAGAGCTCCTCAGCGTTTGTTGCCTTTCTTGACCTTGACATTTGTAAAGATCACAGGCCGGTCATTCTGCGGAGTGTCCCTCATGTGGTGATTGTCAGATGTTCTCTCATGAGTGTCAAAATGTTATGCATTTTGGAAGTAACAACACAAAAGCCATGTGTCCTGCCTGTGCTGTATACGGTATCAGAAGGCACCCCACGTCAGTCCGTTCCTATATTGATCACTGGTGTAAGGTCAATAAATTTTAATCGTTTCATATAGACAGTGGAAAAAGCTTAAGGATCTCATGATCAATCATCTTTGTCAGACACGAGAAATGGCCATTGGACACCAAGAATGGCATTTGATAAATCTATAATATGCCAAAGAAGATCTCCATCCCCTTGTCCTTGAGGCACGTGGGCAGGGCTTCCGGCTTCACACAGAAGATGTGGCAACTGGAGCGTTCCTCCAACCTCACAAGAGCGCCTCCAGGAACGCTGTTTGGCCAAGTTTAGCACACATACAGTACCAAATGAATTGTTGCCTACGTGTGTGCCAAATAACTACCAGAGATTAAATGAGATAATTTTTCACTGTAATGAAAGACTTTACGAAGCTGGTTTCTTTTTTCTCATTTTCCTTTTTTATTGTTCTTGTGTTTGTTTGTTTCTTCTTTTTCCTGTCTTCCTGTCTTTTTTAGTCTAATGTAAGACTTGCTTTATAGCTATTTCTTCAAAGTAAAACACTCTTAAAATACAATTACGAAATAAAAAAATGCCACTTGCCACACGTCTATGCAAATCAATTATGACTATAGATTGTTCTACAGTGCTCTTTAAAAACAATTCTTAAGTTTTGCTGATTTGCACTGCATTTACTCTGCAAAAGACAAATAGCGGTTGTATTAATTTTGATTTAAGATGATGTATTTTGTTCTGATTTAATCTGAAAAGCAATGAGTCTTTCTTCAATATGTATCATATAAGACTGTGATTTCACCAAGAAAGCCCAGCACAGCAACTTTCTTCATATTTATGAAATATTAATTAAAAGTAGTCAAATATATTTTGCTTCCAACAGTGTGTGTAGAGAGAGAATTAGTTTTCCAATGTACCAGTTTTGAGCATGTTAAATAGCTAGATAATCATGAAAGTTTATGCAAATAATGGTTAGGAGCTAACTCCTAGGATATTACATATGACATACCTAAAAGTGGATATAAATTACATTCAGCTTTCTGGTGGTATCTGGGGAATGAATTTCTGATTTAATTAGTTCTATAATCTCTATTTCAGAATTTATAAGTATTGAAAATCATCCAATGGTTACAGATAGCTTTCAGCTGATAGAACTTTATTCAATTTAGTGCCTAACATTTTGAAAACAATTTTGAACTAAATATGATATAACCACATGAGTCATCTTCTCTAAACTTTTTGCTAATAGCCTTTAAAACACAACCATTTGAAGTTGTAAGAGGAAACATTTTCTTTTATGTTATAAAGCATAATGCATTTCTCATTAATTTCATGTAAATTACATTCACTGATAGTTTAAAAGTAATGATTCATGGGAAACAGGGTTTTATAAAGTGAAGAACGTGAGGTTCAGCCTTTCTGATGCCCACACGCTAAGAAAACGCTATACTAAGAACCACCACCGTTGCAGTGAAATTTCTCTTTGACAACGTGAAGGAACACAAATATGTCTATTTCAATTTAAATTGTCTCTCTCTCCTAACCACTGTGCTACTACAAACACACTGTAATATGTTTGGGGGAAAATCTCTCTAGAGGTAAAGTCTGAATATTTTTCTTTAATAGACTGAGTTACATACCAGCCTAACTCGGCAATGACTTTGTCAAATGTGATGGGAACTGAGTGGGCTTGTCCGTCCTTCAGCGATGCCTACCTCTCATTTTGCAGCCACATTTCAGGTTAAGGGGTTGCCCACCTTGCTCGGTTTTTCCTGCTGCCATCACTCTCCCTTGGTCCCCCACCTTCCAGCGGTTCCTGTGGCCATCTGCTGTACGACGTTCTACCTGCCTCGGGATAAAGGGGTCCAGGGGGAGCTGGGAATTAAGGTTAGCTGCCTCTGTCTGTCTAGATTTTTCCAACCAGCCGGTTAGCTGCTAAAACAAGACGTCATCTTGAGAGAGACAGAGAGAAAGAGAGAATCCCTGGCCCCGATGACAGGTGTCATTGTTTTGTGTGTGTGTGTGTTTTTTTTTTTTTTAATACTAGGAGTCACCTAAAAAGATTCTCCAGGGAAAAGCTATCATCTGGTCACATTAGGAAGGCAGGAACAGCCTGGGCAGCCGAGAGGCTGGTGTCATCTGCTTGGACCCAGGAATGTTGTCCCTGTGTTAAGCTGTGTCACTCCATGGGAAACGACTCCCACTTCCTTCTCAGAAAAGCCAGCTCAAGAGGCAGCCATGGCGGTCCAAGTAGGCACACACGTCCCTTGTTCACCAACCCCGTGGGCAGGTCCCTACTGACGCCTCCAATGGACCAGGAACTGTGGGGGCGCCTGGGCACGTGGAGGCCTGGACACGACACGCCCTGTCATCCCACATGCCTGCTCTCTCCTGAGGAGGTAGACACTGACAGGATTCCTTTCAGATGAAAGTAAACACAGACAACAGTGTGGACACAAGGAGCCCGGGGATCAGTCCAGAAAGGTCAAACCAATTCACTCAGTATGTCTAGAGTGTTCGGTCAGGGAGGGGATGAAAGATGCATGCGTGTGTGTGTGTGTGTGTGTGTCTGAGTGTGCGTGACGTGGTGTGTATCATGTATGTATGGGCGTGTGTGTGTGTGTGTGGTGTGTACGTGTGGTTGTGCGTTGTGCGGCATGGGTTTGTGTAGGTGTGTGTTGTGTGGTGCGGGTGTGGGGAGGGGAGCGGGACTGGAGGTGGGACCGGGCTTGTGATTCAAATAGTGAGGGTTTTACTGAATTTGCATGATACAGAGCTCAGCTTTTTGTTTTAGGCTAGTTTGTGACATTTGGGGTAGATATTATAGAATAAACATATCATTTCTTCTCGGCCGCGTTTTCTCCGATACAAATCATGCCAGTTGCTCTGGTGTTACTACCAGTATTTCTAATTATTCTACCATCTAGTGCCTCGGTTCAGGCAGATGCAGGAAACCTCTTTAATTAACTGCATCTAAGGAAATTCAGCTTAGCAAAGTCATGACAAGTACAAGACAAGGGCCTCCGGGCTCTCCTGGTCATCCACCAGCCTCGCCTCCCGGCAGGTCTGACCCAAACTCTGTGCTTCAGCTCGTCCACACTCGGAGGGGATGGTTTGAATGGTTTTCTGACCTGTGGTCTCCCAACTCCTCCCCTGGAGGACCCGGCCTGCTGTGCCCCAGGGCTAAGACCCCCCTTCCAGGGCCCCCTCCCAGGGCAGAGCTGGAGAAACCGCGCGTCCCTATCTCTTAGCTTCTTATTTCGGTTTCTCTTCCAGCCAGGTCCCTCCGTTTACACATTGTGTCTGCAGGCATATGAAGACCATTCATTAGACTATGCTCTTTTTATAACTTATCAGGATTTAACTAAAAATGTTCCTTGCTGTTTTGTCTTCTTTTTCCCTGGGATGATGGGGTGGGGATTTTGTTTTCTGTGGCTATGCGGTATGTGAACTGTCACCCTTTGCTTGTGAACCCCAAAACTGTGTGAACCCCAGAAGCCTAAAGGAAGGCAGGGGCTTCCCTCATCCCTCCCCCACCCTCTGATCCCTGGAAGTGACCCTCTGTCAGTTGGATGCCTCTGAAGCAAGAGGATCACAGAGCACTTGGAATTCATGCTGGGGGCAGGGACGGGGCCTGAGCACTGCGGTGCTGTGCCCCCGGCCACACCCCTGCCTAGAGCATTGCACAAACTGGTTGCCTACAGAAGGGGGAGAACGTTGGCTGAGCCCTAGCCTTCTCATTTATCCGTGAGTTGTCCGATACTATTCCAATTAATTTCTTATGTTGCTCTGGAGACCGTTTTCTGTGGCTGATAGTCAAGAAGCCCTATGTTTGCAGAATTTGTCTGTGGAGCGGGTGATCTCACCCACTGGATCAGCCGCTGTTGCTTTACTCATTTCACATTTGGAGTCCTGGATGTGCATCGTAGCAAGTGCATCCTGATTTTGCAGACTTGAAAATGTCTCGTCAGGGTCACAGGACTATGGAGCCTCAGAACCAAGATTTAGACGTGGGTCTACCGACCTTAAACCTCACATTTTTCTCTGAATTTGCTTGCACAAAAAAATGGTAGTGGTTGGAAAACTTTCATCGGGATTTATCCTGTTCTCTCTTTACAGTATATTATCAATTTCCCATTCTTAAATAAAAATAATCCATAGAGGCTCAGTTTTCCACATTGTCTTTCAGCCTCAACTATATGTGCTTAAGCATCTATAGAAAGAATTAAAAATATAACGTATTATTTCCTAGCTAATGCAAATATAGATGTTGATAAGAAGTAGAGCCAAGCTCCTTCTGGGAAAAAACAAAACAGAACAACAAAAACAAAACACACACACACACACACACACACACACAAATAATGGTCCTAACAGAGTTTCTAGCCTATTCCTATTGCAGCCACCCTGAACAATTTCATTACCCTGCAAATTTGTCTACCTCTAGGAAATTTTGTGTCTCTCTCTAAGTTAGCCAATGATCCTTCTGTGGAGCCCCACAAAACCTAAGAGACATTGAAAAATTGGACACCCAGTGTCAGATTCACAATAAAATGTGACATCTATTGGGAAAAATGAATGGGAATTGTAGTGAGCAAGCTTGGAGATGGCCCCCAGTCCTCCCCATTTCCCAGCACTACTCCCCCCTATACTTTGTGGAATCTCTTCCGCCTGAGTGTGAGCTGGACGGCCTCACTTCCACAGCCCAGAACACAGCAGAAGCGATGGGGTGTCCCTTCTCACACTCCATCCCAAGAAGACCAAGACATCTAACTGTGGGGCTTCTCTCACTCTCCATTGGGCTACTGGCCAGGCTGTCAGGTGGCCCTGGAGAGAGGCCCATGGAGCGATCTTGGAAGCGGAACTTCAGAGCCCTGCGAAGGTCACACACAGGACAAGTGGACACAAATGCTTCAGCCCAGCCAAGCCTGAGACAGGTGATGGTGGCAGGGCCACCAGCTTGACTGAAGGTCCCTGGAGACCTGGGGCCAGAGACCTCCAGCAAAACCACGTCCAGATATCCAACCCACAGAACTGTGACATCACACAGGCCGGTGATTTTGAGCTGCTACATTTTAGGGAAATTTGTGATACAGCCATAAAGAACTAATAATAGAGAAATTCAGACACAATTAGCAGCTCTCCCTGACTTGGACTTGAGAAACGATAGGGCACTTCACCATGGTGGAAACAGGTCCTGATAAGTATCTTTGTTGAAGACTAGTCTTCGAGGAAGGACAAACTTCAAACCAGTGCAGGGGTCTCAGTAGCAAGTTGAGTCATGCAGACAATGCTGCAAAGGACAAACAGAAGCCACAGGGAAAAAAGACAGAGCCTCCTAATCAAGATACCACTAGAACACGCATGCCTGGTATGCCCCGCAGAACTTTGTTGTTATTCTGGAAATAAAATAAACAGAACAAAACAAAACAAAGTGAATACTCTTGCACTGAGGTGATGGTGGGAGAAAGGATATAAAATCCATTATTTTTGAACAGCCCACGTGCTCCTAGAACAGAAGTGGGCGCCAAACACCTGCATTGTGATGGTGGGGCTTCTTCCTTTTATGTTCCTGTCAACTCAGAAGCACTTGCAATTTTATTAAAAACTTTAAGAACTAATCGAGTTTATTATTGATTTAAGTATCAACATTGTTCTCTTATATCCTATGCATTTTTTTTTCTGTCTCACGTGCACTTTGTTATCGACTGCACAGCCTCTAAAATAACCATTACGATTTGACATGTAATATTAATGTGTGGAGCCAATAGTGTGTGTGGGTCGTGGGGGGAGATGGGAATCTAGAAATGAAATCTAAAATGCAGAAACCTTAGGTTGTAAGGTTGTTTAAGGCACTTGAGAGTGATTTGATAAATTATTGTCCAAGTACAAGAAAGAAGACGTTAGTGACCCAAAGGGCTGATCAGCTTCAAGTTAAAATTTGTTTCTAAGGAACAATTGGCCCACTGGGAGAATCTGCTGAAATTTAAGTCAAGAATATTAACTTAGGGTCTCCTGGGTAGCTCAGTCGGTTAAGCGTCTGCCTTCGGCTCAGGTCATGATCTCAGCCCCGCATCAGACTCCTTGCTCGGCGGGGAGCCTGCCTCTCCCTCTCCCTCTGCCTGCCACACCCCTGCTTATGCTCTCTCTCTCTGACAAATAAATGAAATATTTCGAAAAAGAATATTAACTTAAATCATCTATTCTAGGTTTTTATGGGGAAAAAGTAAAAGGTTTTAGAACTGTTTAGAGAAAAGCTAGACAACTAGTGGAATCAAGTGCCCACAGAGACTTGGTGCTTCCCATGTCACTCTATGACTTCTACCTGCAATCTCCAAGAGTTCAGTCCCTCCTCCCTCACCGACACAACAGCTCTGGAGTCATCTTCCAACTGTAATAGTAAGCCTGGTTCACACGTGCTAAATTCTCCTTATGCATGTCACCATCTTGACTATTCCAGATCTTCCTACACTCTATGCCACAGGGACGGCTGGTATCCCACTTCACAGATGAGCCCACCCAAGCCTCAAGGTCAGTGGAAGAGGCAAGAAATGACCCACGTGTGCCTGATTCCCAATCCTCGTTGTGTGCCCTCTCCCCACAGGAAGGCCCTACAATAATCTATTCACGCCATGAGAAGCCACCATGGTTGTCCTTGGCCAAGAGTTACAGAACAGGTGATTAATTTATTGTCCCTTCATGCTCCATTAATCCAGAACTTTGCTTAGAAACCTCTCCAAACAAAGGGACTGATCAAAAGTCATTGCGTTCTCCCATCCAAGCACTAACCAGGCCCGACCCTGCTTAGCTTCCGAGATCAGATGAGATCGGACACGTTCAGGGTGGTTTTAGAGGGGAGGGGGTGGGGGGATGGGTTAGCCCGGCGATGGGTCTTAAGGAGGGCACGTACTGCATGGAGCACTGGGTGTTATATGCAAACAATGAATCGTGGAACACTACATCAAAAACTAATGATGTAATGTATGGTGACTAACATAACATAATACAAAATAAATAAATGTAAAAAAAAGTCATTGCGTTGCTGTGCTCTCTGAGTTGTTGCTCTGTTTAGCTTCTTATTAAGAAATGATTGCTTGATTTCACTCATTCACTCAAATATGTACAGACCACCTACTCTGTACCTGGCCCTGTGCTTGATCCTGGGAATGCGATGATAAACCAGAAAGAAATGGTCGCCCCCCCCCAACACATGAAACCTCCATTCTAGCCATGGCATGACCACAATCCGGTGAGTGCCAGCCCCTCTCGGTGTGGAAGGGGAAGGAAGGGAAAGTGCAAGCTATCGATTGAACATTGTTTGGGACATTCATGCAAGTAGGAAATATATCCTGTAAACATAAGCAGGGAAAAACTGGAAAAAGTATACATATTATTACTGGCAAACAAATGCTTACGATGTCATGAGCCACCCAGTCGATGCTTAGAGACGATTTCCATTTGATTCATAAATAAAGGCAAAAATAAAGATAAACTCTGGGGGTAAAAATAAAGATGTGAACATTGACCCAAACCCGTGAGCACAAAAGAGAGTAGAAACAGTCCAGGACAAGAACAATTACATGTTTCTTACAAAGAGAAGATAATGTCAGGACTCTACAGTTTGGCGGCACTCGAATGGTTTTCCTAGAAACAATGAGGAGGTAGTCAGGGATTCGTATTTGCAAGGCTTCAGAATAGCTCTTTTTTATCGGCTTCTGAGAGAGTCGTGTATGACTTGGCCCCCAAACATGGCTTAATTCCTTTCTTACTGTTTGTCCTGCTCTGTGAACTGCATCATGTTTTGCATTCTTGCAGGGCTTTGGGCTTTATCTCTGCCGACAAGGCACAAAATGAGAAGACTTCACACGAGCGGGCAGAACCTTTCCAACCAGCCTGGATACTTCCGGCAGTTCTACTGTCTTTGGCGCCCCTGGTCAGTGAAGCCTGGTGTTCGTTTGGTCCGGAAAGCTTGTGCACCAGATAAGGTCACTTTAATTAAACTTGAAATCAAGAACTGAAGCAAACACACTAAGCACAACACGGATGAATCTCAAAAATGTTACCTTGAGTAAAAGGAGCCTCACACATAAATTCATCCTGGATGCGTCCATGTCTATAAAGTTCTAGAACCAGAGAATCTAATCCATGGGGGGAAGAAAGGTCACGACCCAGGCTGCCACGGGGGCGGAGGGGAGGGGTCGGGGATGCGGCAGCTGCTCAGATCTGCTGTGGGGAGCAGAGCTGACGGATGCTTTGCAGCTGCCTGTGGGTGCACGCCATGAGGACAGCAAGGTTGCCCTTCGCCATCCCCCACCGCCGGCTGCTCACAGCCCGCGATCAGCAGCGAGGCTCCAGCGCAGGCCCACCTTGGCCCAAGGTGGACCTCCCACAAGGGCAGCTTTGGCTTCTAGAACCCCTGTTGGGCTGCTCAGAATTCCCTAGCAGTGCACTGCACAGAGTCTCACACTAACCCAGCCTCCTCCTGCCTCCCCCAGGGTCAGAGGACGCCGTGGTCTGGTGGCTTTCTCCTCCTTTTTTCCCCTTCACAGATCTTCACCCAGCAAATCTCTTGCATGTTTCGTCCCATCCCGGAGCCTCTTCTCAGAAACCCACACACACACACTGATTGAAGACAGGACTAGATTTCTCATTAAAAGAAATGCTGTGAGCAAATACTGAGACCTGGGTCATTTTATATGCATGTAGAAGTCTTTAGGAAGAAGCAGATGGACATTTGCAATTTTCTTTAAAAAGCATCCAAAAAAAGATTCACTGATGAATAGATAGAGAAATGAATAGAGGGATAAGATAAAGCAACGTTAGTAATGTTAAGGGTGGAATCCAAGTAACAGGTCATGGATTCTTTCAAAAGTGCGGTATGTTTGGAAATGTTCCAATAGGGCTGGAAGGCAGGTGCACACCGGTCAGAACACGATGGTGTGATGGAACATTTCTTGGCTGCTTACACTCCTGCTGGGTTTGGCAATCACTTGCAGACCCCTGGAGAATGCAAGCAGCCCCAGAGGCGGCTGAACCCTGTCCCTCCAGAGGTGCCCCACTTGGGGATTGACCCAGGAGGCAACGCTGGAGACTGGGCTCTGACCATCTTCTCCTGATTCTCATCTTCCTTTTTTTCTTTTTAATAGACTTTATTTATTTATTTGACAGAGGGAGACACAGCGAGAGAGGGAACACAAGCAGGGGGAGTGGGAGAGGGAGAAGCAGGCTTCCCGCGGAGCAGGGAGCCCGACGTGGGGCTCGATCCCAGGATCCCGGGACCATGATCCGAGCCGAAGGCAGATGTTTAAGTGACCGAGCCACCCAGGTGCCCCAATTCTCATCTTCCTGGTGCAACTGCGTGCATGCAGGATGAGGAGAGCAAGGCTCTGTGCTTTTCTTCCTCTCCCTCTCAGGAGGAGCTCTGCCTGTTGGGGCCGACTCACCTCGGTCGTCCACAGAACTGCTGGCCACTGTGGAGGGTCCTCCGAGCTGAGCCGGGCCTGGCCTGCAGATGAGGGGCAGGTTCTCTGTGGGAAGCCCGGGGCTGGCTCCCGTGCGGGCGTCCAGGGCTGGTGCAGGGCTTCCATCAGCACAGAGGGCGAGACCTGCCAGGATATGTAGCAGTTGTCTTGTGTCCCCAAGTTCGCAGGTCTCCTGATGGGCTCATCTGTGACAGATGCAGGGCTGTGGGTGGCACGCTGTGCTGGCCGTCGTCACACTCAGAGGCAAGATTGAGAAGAAAGAGAACAAACACTGCTTCCTAGCCATCCGCTTCTCGTCTCTGCTTATCTGAGAGCCTGGGTGATCACTCCGGGTCACGTTCAGCGCTGCTAAGCTACAGGGTGGAGAGAGCAGGGCCCTTCCTCCATGTGGGGAGGATCCCCCCCAGTGGGGAGCACAGCAGTTTGAGGTCATCGTCTATGTATTTTAAGACCCCCTGGCATCCTCGCAGCCTTTAATCAGGATGCAGGAAATGGTGTTGGAGGAGGATGCACCTGGAAAACGAGCCTGTCCTGGAAACCAAGACCCGGCGCTCTGAACAGCATGGCCGCTGGAAGGCAAACCCATCCGGGGCAAAATCAACCTTTTGTCTTCATTGTGGCAGCAAACACCTGCCGACCAGGATGGGGCTGTGCTCATCCCTGAGGCTCTTCAAATGCTCCACGGACTTCTGCTGACAGACACCTAAAGACAGACTTTCTCCGGGCATGGGGCATGCTGGCCCCACCGCAGTGATCTCCCAGCCGGTAGCCCCATGCACACATTGGAAATCAATATTCTAAAGATGAAAAGGACTCAGAAAGTGGGGGGGGGGGGTAGGGGAAAGGCACATAAAGGGAGGAGAGTTAGTTATGGGCAAAGCTGTTAATTGGAATCTCTGCTGCAGAATTTATGCCTTAACTTTCTCTTCTTTTCCCTTTTTTTTTTTTTTTTTGGCAAAACATAAATAATACCCAAACAAACCACCTTCTCACAGCCAGGAGATTGGGAGATAATAGAGAAAAGATTTCAAGCCCCTGTGAAAACCACTGGGAAAGAAAATTCATACCAGCCGCCTCTAACTTCACACACACACACACACACACACGCATGCACATACACACACACACACACACACACACACACAATCCCAAACCAGCTCATAGTCCCTGCAACCGGAGTGGGGTGAGTTTGTTACCCAGTAAGGAAGTAAAAACCATGGCATATACCAAAGGGTTTTCCATGGCTGATAAGGCCTGTGAACCTAAGCTCCTCTAACACACAGGACTGGATTTCAGTGAGATGCTAGACATATTTCCTAAAGAATACAGTTGAAAAACATTTATAGGATAATAACACTATTCCTGCACATTAGACATTTGGCATGATTAAAGAAATTCATATTAGCATATTCCCAGTATAAGACAGTTTAAAGTTAGTGAGCAAATTTTCAGCTCTAATGCTAATAAAATATTTATCCTTCAAAATTTCAGATAAAATATGAAATAGATTAATGATGTAGGAGAGCATAGCATATGTACGCTGTTCAGCTCTAAGTATTCAGCATGTCCTGAGGGGGCTTGAATGTAGATGATCACTCATGTCAATCACAAAGCTCCAGATGGAACAAAGTCAGGCAAAGAACCGGTGGGAATACTTTGTGGCATTTTCATTCCTCCGTGTTCAAGTGCATGTGGGCATGCGTTTTACACGTGCGTTCTCCGGCCATTTTATCCGGGAGTGGTCTAGTATTTCAGGGCCATGGACACCGGTCAGAGCAGACTGCATCATAGCAGCTTGCACAAGACGTGAGTTCCCGCCCTTCCGTGACTCATCTCAAAACACACTCCTTCTTTGTGCTCATTCAGGCTGTTGAAGGTCAACCACCCTCACTGTGTGCCATCAGCCCAGAGAATCCCACAGACAAGAGCCTGTGAATTTCCTAAGAGGTAACTCACTTGTCATGCTTTACCTTGGTCTTTACAGTAGAACTATATCTGTCTTTAAAATCATATGGGGGCTACCTGGGCGGGGGGGGGATGCTGTTGGTTAAGCATCGGACTCTTGGGTTCGGCTGAGGTCCTGATCTCAGGGCCGTGACATCCAGACTCATGCTGGGCTCCATGTTCAGTGGGGAGTCTGCTTGAAATTCTTCCTCTCCTTCTCCCTCTGCCCCTCCCCACTGTGCACATGCACTCTCTCTCTAAAATAAATGAATAAGTCTTAAAAAAATAAATAAAAATAAAACCAGACGACAATATTGGTTAATTCAACACAAATAGCATCAACTAATTGAGCCCAAGGTGGTGTTGCGCCCTTACGACTTCCTGTTCTTTTCATTTTTTTCACAGCATACATTAATCACCATTGAAAGTTGCTCAAGCTTTCATCTTAGTCATATATAATACATGCCCTTGTTCACCTAAAATTCAATTACATTCCTTCTCTGGGCCAATGCGGTTTGTCTTCTCTTCTCTAAATTTCCCGAAAAGTAAATTATATTTTACGATTAGCTCAGATTGTTCTATACGTCTAAACATTTAAAAAGTACTTACGTGATTTCACAAAGCACTGGGATATGCCATCATTTTGCAAAGTTCTTCAGAAAAAGGTTATTTATGTGAGCATAACATTCATAATATTTATATTTCATTCTATTAATGTTATTCGCAACCTGGATCTTAGCTTTCTGTCCAAACTTGCAAGGACAGCCCTGGAATCATTGGTCACCGATCTGGCTCTTCTAGGTCCTCCAGCTTTTTTTAAACGAGGAATTCTGCATGGAAGATGGTTTCTGCAACTTACGTTCTTTTCATCTGTCAATCACAGACATCGCCGGGGTGCTGTGGACAGCTTCACTGTCTCCAGGGCCCCTCGGTTGCCCACCTGCCTCTTCAGCCCAAAGTCTCAGTTGCAGGAGGCATGACACGCAGCCCCATCTCTGAAGTCAACACACCATGCACCGCTCTGCCCACTCCTGGCCTGACCCTCAGGAGAATGTCACGACCACATCAGTGTCTCCAAGCGATTGTCCACTGCAACATTTCTCCTCAAAAAAGCTCTTCTGAGAGCTTAACTCACATCGTCCTGGGTGGATTCCGGAGTTTGGTCTCTACGTTGTCAGCCATCACTCTTTGAAGGGGGAGATGGAGGGTAAAAGTTTGGATATATTCCTCTCAAGTATGTTACAGGACTCCATTCAGTTTTATCTGATAAACGTAGTTTCAGTCCTCAGTTTGGGCAAATGCAGAGATGCTCACCCCAACTGTCAGTGAATATTGGGCAGATGCCCAGTAAGAAGAAATCCTTAGTAGCATCAGCAAATGGAGGTGAGAAATAACCCCAAGACTTAAGGGGCCAGTAGTGCTTTCTTTTCAAATAACAAGTATTGCTCAATACTCTCGCAAGTAATTTAGCACAGAAATCTTGAGTGAAAACGATGTACCTGGAAATATGAAGGGGAGGTTGTGAAACCATTGTTGGCAGTTGCTCACCTAAGAGTGGGACAGAGGCAGATGTGGGAGACATGGTAGGAGGTTATAACAGCAAACCCACAGACTTCCCCGATGACCTGCATCTTGGTACCATGGGGAACCAGACAGCAGCTCAAAGTAGTGCAAAAGAAAGATCCTCTCCCACACCACGGATCAAGGACAGACCCAGGAGCCAGGAGCGATGTCCGGCTAAGGCCCAGGGATCTTACACTCCATGACGATCTGTTGGAACGACGCCTCCCAAGCGCCTTGATTTTCTGTCCTACAAGCTCAGCTCAGCAACTGAAGCCTTTTTCTGAGTTACTCCCAAGCAGCCATTGGAATAGTGAAAAGGCCCTTCACTCATCCCACATGCCCAGCAAAACGGAATTATTGGTTTTTTTGTTTGTTTATTTTATTATTACTATTTTTTATTATGTTATGTTAATCCCCATACATTACATCATTAGTTTTTGATGTAGTGTTCCGTGATTCATTGTTTGTGTGTAACACCCAGTGCTCCACGCAGAACGTGCCCTCTTTAATACCCATCACCAGGCTAACCCATCTCCCCACCCCCTCCCCTCTAGAACCCTCAGTTTGTTTTTCAGAGTCCATCATCTCTCATGGTTCATCTCCCCCTCTGATTCCCCCCCTTCATTCTTCCCTTCCTGCTATCTTCTTCTTCTTCTTCTTCTTCTTCTTCTTCTTCTTCTTCTTCTTCTTCTTCTTCCTCTTCTTCTTCTTCTTTTTTAACATATAATGTATTATTTGCTTCAGAGGTAGAGATCTGTGATTCAACAGTCTTGCACAATTCACAGCACTCACCATAGCACATACCCTCCCCAATGTCTATCACCCAGCCACCCCATCCCTCCCACCCCCCACCACTCCAGCAACCCTCAGTTTGTTTCCTGAGATTAAGAATTCCTCATATCAGTGAGGTCATATGATACATGTCTTTCTCTGATTGACTTATTTTGCTCAGCAGAATAACCTCCAGTTCCATTTGCATAATGGAATTATTGTAAGTTAATCCCACACTTAGAAGAGAATAAAGGATTTAGGAAATACCTTCTAACCTCAAGAAGACACACGGACCATGGAAGCACATTACCCTGCTCTCTGGGCTCAGACTCACATTGTGTTCCAACCCAGTCATCGGAAGGAACAAAAGAGGCAGTATGTACATTTGTGTATTAACTTACATTGGGCGTTGATAGTTCTCTTGAAGTTCAGGACGGAGTATCAAGAAAAGATGGTCAGTATTGAACCTGTGAGAATTTTATACTCACAAAGAAAATGAGAAATAATAGAAAATTTGCTTTTGAAAGTTTTGCTTTTAGAAGATACCTACATTTGGGTTAGACAAACATGGCTTTTAAAGCCAGTTCAGCTCCTTCTAGTAATGTACCTTAGAAAAGTGGCTTGCCCTCCTCAGGTCTTCACATTATCCACTGAGGGGCGGTCTGTTACTCCTAGGGTGTCTTCCTGAGAAACAAATGACACCATGTATGATGAATACTTAGCAAAAGGCTTGGTTACAACCTCTGAACTCACAACTGACAACGTCCCTGTCCCGGAGGGCAGGTGGATCAGCTCATGCTTTCCACTCTGGTCCTGGGGAGCAGAAGGCCTTCATCAAATTCAACTTCCCTTTAACGGTGAACTCTGATCCCAGTATTGCCTTCAATACACAGCATCTCTATATTAAACACATGCATACAAAGATAAATGATTACAATTAAACCCACCAACACAAAAAATAGAAATGGAAGGAAAACTTCCAAACTCATTTTATGAGGCCAGCATTACCTGGATCCCCAAACCAGACAAAGACCCCATCAAAAAGGAGAATTACAGACCAATATCCTTGATGAACATGGATGCAAAAATTCTCACCAAAATACTAGCCAATAGGATCCAACAGTACATTAAAAGGATTATTTACCACGACCAAGTGGGATTTATCCCTGGGCTGCAAGGCTGGTTCAACATCCACAAATCAATCAACGTGATACAACACATTAACAAAAGAAAGAACAAGAATCCTATGATTCTCTCAATAGATGCAGAAAAAGCATTTGACAAAGTACAGCATCCTTTCTTGATCAAAACTCTTCAGAGTATAGGGATAGAGGGTACATACCTCAAGATCATAAAAGCCATCTATGAACAACCTACAGCGAATATCATTCTCAATGGCGAAAAGCTGAGAGCTTTTCCCCTAAGGTCAGGAACGCGGCAGGGATGTCCACTCTCACCACTGCTATTCAACATAGTATTAGAAGTCCTAGCCACAGCAATCAGACAACAAAAAGAAATCAAAGGCATCCAAATCGGCAAAGAGGAAGTCAAACTGTCACTCTTTGCAGATGATATGATACTGTATGTGGAAAGCCCAAAAGACTCCACCCCGAAACTGCTAGAACTCATACAGGAATTCAGTAAAGTGGCAGGATATAAAATCAATGCACAGAAATCAGTCACATTCCGATACACCAACAACAAGACAGAAGAGAGACAAATCAAGGAGTCGATCCCATTTACAATTGCACCCAAAACCATAAGATACCTAGGAATAAATTTAACCAAAGAGGCAAAGGATCTGTACTCAGAAAACTTAAAACACTCATGAAAGAGATTGAAGAAGACACAAAGAAATGGAAAAACGTTCCATGCTCATGGATCGGGAGAACCAACATTGTGAAGATGTCAATGCTACCTAGAGCAATCGACACATTCAATGCAATCCCCATCAAAATACCATCCACCTTTTTCAAAGAAATGGAACAAATAATCCTAAAATTTGTATGGAAGCAGAAGAGACCCCGAATAGCCAGAGGAATCTTGAAAAAGAAAAGCAAAGCTGGCGGCATCACAATTCCGGACTTCCAGCTCTATTACAAAGCTGTCATCATCAAGACAGTATGGTACTGGCACAAAAACAGACACATAGATCAATGGAACAGAATCGAGAGCCCAGAAATGGACCCTCAACTCTATGGTCAACTCATCTTTGACAAAGCAGGAAAGAATGTCTAACGGAAAAAAGACAGTCTCTTCAACATATGGTGTTGGGAAAATTGGACAGCCCCATGCAGAAGAATGAAACTGGACCATTTCCTTACACCACACACAAAAATGGACTCCAAATGGTTGAAAGACCTAAACATGAGACAGGAGTCCATCAAAATCCTAAAGGAGAACACAGGCAGAAACCTCTTCGACCTCAGCCGCAGCAACTTCTTCCTAGAAACATCGCCAAAGGCAAGGGAAGCAAGGGCAAAAATGAACTATTGGGATTTCATCAAGATAAAAAGCTTCTGCAAAGCGAAAGAAACAGTCCACAAAACCAAAAGACAACCGACAGAATGGGAGAAAATATTTGCAAATGACATATCAGATAAAGGGCTAGTATCCAAAATCTATAAAGAACTTATCAAACTCAACACCCAAAGAACAAATAATCCAATCAAGAAATGGGCAGAAGACATGAACAGACATTTTTCCAAAGAAGACATCCAAATGGCCAACAGACACATGAAAAAGTGCTCAACATTGCTCGACATCAGGGAAATCCAAATCAAAACCTCAATGAGATACCACCTCACACCGGTCAGAATGGCTAAAATGAACAAGTCAGGAAACGACAGATGTTGGTGGGGATGTGGAGAAAGGGGAACCCTCCTATACTGTTGGTGGGAATGCAAGCGGGTGCAACCCCTCTGGAAAACAGTATGGAGGTTCCTCCAACAGTTGAAAATAGAGCTACCATACGATCCAGCAATTGCACTACTGGGTATTTACCACAAAGATACAAATGCAGGGATCCGAATGGGTATGTGCACCCCAATGTTTATAGCAGCAATGTCCACAATAGCCAAACTGTCGAAAGAGCCAAGATGTCCATCGACAGATGAATGGATAAAGAAGAGGTGGTATATATACACAATGGAATATTTTGCAGCCATCCAAAGGAATGAGATCTTACCATTTGCAACGACGTGGATGGAACTGGAGGGTGTTATGCTGAGTGAAATAAGTCAATCAGAGAAAGACATGTATCATATGACCTCACTGATATGAGGAATTCTTAACCTCAGGAAACAAACTGAGGTTTGCTGGAGTGGTGGGGGGTGGGAGGGATGGGGTGGCTGGGTGATAGACATTGGGGAGGGTATGTGCTATGGTGAGCGCTGTGAATTGTGCAAGACTGTTGAATCACAGATCTGTACTTCTGAAACAAATAATGCAACATATGTTAAGAAAAAAGAAAAAGAAGAAGATAGCAGGAGAGGAAGAATGAAGGGGAGTAAGTCAGAGGGGGAGACGAACCATGAGAGACGATGGACTCTGAAAAACAAACTGAGGGTTCTAGAGGGGAGGAGGGTAGGGGGATGGGTTAGCCTGGTGATGGGTATTAAAGAGGGCACAGTCTGCGTGGAGCACTGGGTGTTATGCACAAACAATGAATCATGGAACACTACATCAAAAACTAATGATGTAAAAATGGTGATTAACATACAATAAAAAAATAAAAAAAATTTTAAAAAACCAACAACAAATTTCTAGAAGAAGACCACCGTTGGAAGCAGCTAATAGCATTTAATACCATGAAAAGTAAGAAATAGAGGATGAGCTTGAGAAACGAGTACTGAAATGCAGAATTAACATTAAACTATTACACAAAGAGCCATTATTCTTCTACTAGAAATTTGCTTTATATTCATAGCACCATTGTTTTATTAAGAGTTGCAAAACACCATTTATATTCGATAGAGCCATATTTTCATACAGATAGTTGTAGACTATTTTAATGATATTAGCAAATTGCTGAATAAAGTCATGCATTACTCATTCTAAAAACATGTTTGCATGAGTGAGTGTGTTGTGTGTGTGTGTGTGAGTGTGTGTGTGCGCAAACCACTTTTTAAAATTGGGCTAAGAATTCTGGATAGCTGCAAGGAATTGTTTATTATATAAAGAGATGCTGAAATAAACTTTGAGGTTTGATTGAGAGGATATTACCTTGGCAACAGTTACAATCACATTAAACCTTGGTAAGATTCCAAGTGAGCTTGAGAAGATATTATAAAGGTAGAAACATGGAGACAATGCTTTAAATGTTACATAAGGATCCACTTTCCCTAGTGTGCTTTTATGAATGGCAAATTTTTTTTTTAATTCAGTTTATTCTCTCTATCATTTTGCACAAGCAAAATCTTTTTAGTGGAAAACCTTGGAATGAGAAGTTTAGTGAATACTTCATTTGATCAAGCAAAGAGTGTGGTGACTAAATCTTATAAATAATTTAAAATCCATTTTTGATAAACTTAGTATGAAAACAGAAATAACAGATGTGACCTAATAAAAACATTGCTTGAAAGCTTGGGTACAAAGATACTGATTGTCATAATTTGAAACTGATTAAATCCAAATGATAAACAGTGAGCTTCTTTTTGAAATTCAGTCTTGGCTTCCCAATTGAAAATGGTGAATTAAACACATATGTGTACATGTGTTTTTTTCCCCTCATTTTCATCCAAATTTCCTATTGAAATGACAGAGATGATGGAGAGAGGGATCAAATCTGCACCTGGGCTGACAATTGTGGTATTGATGAAGTCCTGGTACACCCTGGATGTTGTAGCCAGATGGCTGGAGGACATGGCTGACATAGGAGTGAGACCCCACCCTCACCCCCCACCCTAACACACACGCCATGCCCGAGCAATGGGGGTGGATTGTCCTAATGGGGAAGGGAAGGAACCATGACAGTATTAAAAGACTGATTTTAGATCTGCTGTGGCATCACCACTTTTGCTCCCTTCAACCCTGACATAAATGACAACAGAGGTATTTTATAAGAGCCTTAAACCAAAAAGCAAGCCAACCTACAGATATCTGAGTAAGGAATGAGCCAGACCCAGATAAGATGAGCTAATCCTCAGTCTTCTGGCTCAAGACACACTAAGGGTTGCAGTTTCAAGTCATTGGGTCTGGGGTGGTTTGTTGTTGCAGCAATAGCTAATTTATACAGAGTCTGTGCATTTATGGAGTCAACATAACTTCACTGAACTCAGTGATCCCAGAGGCCTGAGTAGCATAGCCTCAGGAACCTCTGTGGGTCCTCTTAGAGGAGCCCTATTTGACCTTCTAGAAAAACTAAGATGTATGGGATTGATGGGGTGTTGGTGTTACAGCAGCCAAGGGCATTCAAGGGAGACAAAACTAGCAAATAGAATCCACTGAAATAAACAGACTCCCATGAAAAATTCAGCTCAGTTTGCTTAAAAATGTATTGACAACGGGCTAATGTCAGATTGTTAAAAATAACATCAATGGTTGTTTGATCTCAAATGAATTTTTCATTTGTAGCCTTCCTTTTATGCCCAAATTACAAACTTTTCTTGTAAAAACTATGACTCAAAGAGAAAACAAAGTAATTCTTAATTTAAGGATCAAATCTTTCAGCATGACAACCCCTGGAAGCAATGCATTTTATTTGCATTAGATGGCCAGGAATTGGGCACAAACCCATGTTCTCAATTTTTCTTTCTCTAACTCATGTTAATTAAGTTTAAACCATCTTGACATTTACATTTGGGGACTCAAGTTTATGGCTCAAGCCAAATTTTCATAAATTGTAATGTTTCCCTTGGCCATAAGATTTCTTAATCTTTCATGACTGACACTTTTCCTAATATAGAGCCCAAGCTTTGTATGGCTTTATTAAATCTATTCAAATTGCACATATTTATTTCTGTATTTTATACTAAATCTCTTATAGGAGCTAAATGTAGAGGACAGACTCGTGCATCCAGCCACAGTAGAATAATTCAATTCATTTGATCTGTCCTTGCTGTCAGTTGTAGTAAAGGCAAAATATAGGCAGTCTTCTTTGAAACTAATTAGAGTACAACTCAAAAATATTTCTACCACATCACTGTGGAATGCCAATTTACATTATAAGACATAAGAGTAGCTCTTCAGCGCTTGATTTTTCTAGGAAAAAATAAGGAAAAATGCAACAGCTACCCTTTCAAGTTTGCGTGTCCGGAGTGTCCCGGCCTGAAAGGCTCGAGTCCCGCCCATGGAAGGGGTCACAGGGACACAGGGAGAGCAGGTGTTTCCCAGACCATTGCTACAATGGATAGCATCTGTCCACAGTGGAAATTTTCCAAGACAACATGACCTCAAGGCTCTAGTTTTCCCCCTTAGGAAATAGATTACTTCTCAGGAGAGAATCCTGTATCCCAGTGCACGGTGGCCTTCCTATTTCCCTTTTCCAATTCAGGGATCCTTTGTCCCAAGTATCCAGAGCTCAGAGACACACAGTGACTTGCTTCCAGGACACTGGTCCCCTTAGACTGTGCTGCCCAGCAGCCTGGGGGCAGGTAGAAAGTCTGCAGGAGACGTCAGAAATAGAAGGGCCCCTTCCTGAATAGAAGGGTCTGTTAAACACATTTCAAAAAAATTACTGTCCTTCAATAAAGTTTCTGTTTACTGGCTAAACGACAGGAGTAGAAGCAGAAAAGATATTGTAGGAAAATTCTCATATTTCCTCTCATATCATTATTTTTTAACAAAAATTTCCTATTTCTTGTATTGAAAATATGTGATTTTTATGTATTCAGTTAATTCAAAGCCTGTCTCCACTTTGGCTGTGCAGTGAGAGTCTTTCTCCCTATCTTGGCATTTATATTTCCTGTTTTTCTGGGTAAAATATGCCCACTTGGCACCTTGGCATCTTTTAAAAGTCTTCTTATTTATATCCTGTCTTGTATTTAAACAACAACAACCCCCACGTAAGTGATGAAAATCGGCTGAAAGTAAGGCAGGCATATAAAACGGAAGATGGTGTCTGGTCTAGTACGGGTGCAGAAGTGGCCAATTTTTTGCCTTTCAAATTTCCAGCATTTAGTGCAAAGAAGAGTCTCAGCAGCACGGCTGACTTGTGATGTGACCAGGTCCTCAGATGTGGCACTGGGCGTTTGGCTGGCTCTCAAATAAATGCTCTCCATGGGGACCTCACAAAATAGACCTTAAGTACAATACTGAGCAACATTTTAAACAATGAAGTGTATTCATGGGGTTGTTTTCTTTTCTTTTCTTTTCTTTTTTCTTTTTTCTTTTCTTTTCTTTTTTTTTCTTTTCTTTCCTTTTTTCTTTTCTCTTGTCATTGGATGAATCTGTTTTGTTTTCATGAGGTTGTTTCTTAAAACATCCCTCAAAGTCAGGTGATGGCAGTAATCCAAAGCTGCATTCCAGAAAAAGCAGATCTCTACAGGACCAAAATAATGTGGTTCCCATTTAAGCTCGCCCTTCACCCTGCTTAATGGAAAACAAATTAGTAGATGCAGAGAAATAGCTGAATTTTATACCCTCTAGACCATCCTGAGCAATTATTCTTTTCAATCAAATTTCATGTTGTTCAGAAACAAGAGTGAATCCACAGTCAAGGGCCCTGGGAAGAATGTCACATGCTGGTGCTCTGCCCTACAGTGGGGAGAAGTGACCAGATGACTCAGCAGGTGGCCAAGCTCAGGGAAGGATGAGGTCCTCTCATGAGAGGTGCAGACCAGGGAAGGGCTCAGATCTGTGCATGGGCGCCCCCCCGCCGCCCGCCCCCGGGAACCTGCAGGTAGAGTCTTATCCAGAGCAGAATCACAAACCATGTGTCCCGGGGCATAGCCCCTAGTGCCAGCGCCCCCAGACATGTCTGCGTGCAGGCGAACAAGTGGATAGTTATAAGGGCTTTTTCCCATAAAACTTTATGGAAGCAGTGAAACTTTCTGGTTTAACCAGAATTAAATGCATGTAATCATTGCCTACATCAGACTTTGGATTTCGGGGATCATAACACCCACACAAACACAGAGAAACAGGAAGAGCAGGTCCACATAGAAGAATCGTAGGGTTGCCCAGGTGTCCCGCCAAATAGAGCCAGAGCAGGCCATCAGACACAAACAGAGTCCCCTTATATCTGTGATCACAACTATTTCAAAATGAAAAGTTCCTCAGCAGATATAAAACATAGAACAGACATAATAGTAAAAATGGAGGATTTTTAAATGGAAAATGCCGTGTTATGACACCGTCTTTCTTTTTCTCATTTTTCTACAGATGAAATTTATCCATATTTTGATCTTCTTTTTTGTCACTTTATTCAGAACATGATAAGCCCTGGGGAAGGTGAGTTAGATGCTTGTGGCCAACTTGCCATTTTGTGCAAGGATTTCACAAAAACTTATTCTCAATGGAACCAAATTCTTCAGATTTTTGATTATGTAATGACAGGCTTTCATACTTTATTTCAATTCAAACCATTTCATAAAAAGGTATTTTATTCTCAATAAAGTTTCATTTAATTAAAATAATCACAAAAATTGCTGTTGCCTATGATGTTTGGATAAAATTAACAACCATTCCATAAATTCAGAAGCTCACTAAAATCCTTATTTCGAGGAGGGGCGGAGCAAGACGGCGGAGGAGTAGGAGACCTGGATTTCGTCTGGTCTCAGGAATTCAGCTGAATAGGGATCAAACCATTCTGAACACCTACGAACTCAACAGGAGATCGAAGAGGAGAGTAGAAACAACTCTCTGAACAGAGAAGCGACCAGTTACTGGAAGGTAGGACATGCGGAGAAGTGAATCCGAGGCGATATTCGGGAGGATAGACGGCGGGGGAGGGGGCCTCCGTCGGCCGCTTCTGGCAAGTGCTAGAGCCGCGGAGCACAAAATCGGAACTTTTAGAAGCCGGCTCCGCGGAGGGACGTCGCTGCAGTGGCTAAGCAGGGGGTGGAACCCTCGCGGGACAGTGTGGTCTCAGGACCCTCGGGGTCACAGAAAGACCGGGGGAGCCTGAGTGCGGCAGAGCTCCCAGGGATCGGAGCCGGGAAGCCGGCTGCAGAGACGGAGCCGAGGCGCGGGCTCTCAGCTCGGGGTGGCCATAAACTGTGATCCGCGACACAGTCGGGCCACTGCTCCTCCAGCAGGGACCCAACAAGCGGCAGATCCGGGGAGACGCCCCTTCCTCCCCCGGGAGGAGCGGCGCGGGAGCGCACCGCAGGGATCTGCTGGGTTTGGGGACTCCACACGGGGTCGGGTGCCAGAGATAGAAACGCTCGGTCACAGGCCGGGTGAGCACGGAGTGCGGCCGGAGACCGGGGACACGGGAAGGACTGCTTTTCTCTGGGGGCGCACTGAGGAGCGGGGCCGTGAGTTCTCAGCTCCTCTGGGCAGAGATTGGGGGGGCCACCATTTTCGCCCTGGTCCTCCAAAGCTGTGCCGAGAGCTTGCAGGGAACAAAAGCTCCTGAGAGCAAACCAGAGCAGCTGGCTTAGCCCGGACCGACAAGGGCGGGGCAATTCCGCCTCCGGCAAAGACATTTGGGAACCATGGCAACAGGCCCCTCCCCCAGAAGATCAGCACAAACAGCCAACAAGCCAAGACCAAGTTTACCGATCAAGGAGAACGGGAGAACTCCAGCGCTACGGGAATACTGCACATAGAATTCATGGCTTTTTTACCATGATACATTAGTTTTTCAAAGTTAATTTTTTAAACTTTTTTGTTTGTTTGTTTGTTTGAATTTTTCTTTTTCCCTTTTTCAACCAACATCTTATCAATCCTTTTTAAAAAAAATTTTTATTTTTCATTTTTAGATTCATATTTTATCCCTTCATAGTAGTAACCCTTATTTTTGGCATATATATATAAGTTGTTCTCTCTTTAAAATTTTGATATACAGTTTCTTCTAACAGATCAAATATACCCTAAATCACTAGTGTATCGCTTTGTTCTAGTGTCCTGCCTGATCAGAGTCTCTCCCATTTTTTTTCTTTTCTTTTTTCTTTTCTTTTAATCTTCTTCTTTCTTCTTTCAAACAACTTCTTATCAATTCGGTTTATAAAACCTTTTTTAAGTTTCATCTTTACAGTCATCTTCCATCCCTTCATTGTATCAACCCTTATTTTGTACGTATATAAGTCTTTCTTCCATTAAAATTTTAGGAGGCACTTTCTTCTAATAGACCAAAATACACCCAAAATCTAGTGTGTGGCACTGATCTATGCACTAGCCTCACCATATTTGATCATATTCTGTTTTTTTGTTTGTTTTGTTCTGGTTTTGCTCTGTTTTTATCTTTTCCTTTTTCTTTTTTTTCTCTTTCTTTCCCTTTCTTTTCCCCTGGTTTCAGGTCTTTTCTGATTTGTATAGAGTATATTTGCTGGGGACGTTGTTAACCTGTTAGCATTCTGTTCTCTCATTCATCTATTCTCCCCTGGACAAAATGACAAGATGAAAAAAATCACCTCAGCAAAAAGAACAAGAGGTAGTACCATCTGCCAGGGACCTACTCAATACGGACATTAGTACGATGTCGGACCTAGAGTTCAGAATCATGACTTTAAAGATACTAGGTGGGCCTGAAAAAGCGTGGAAGTTATTAGAGAAACGCTTTCTGGAGAAATAAAAGAACTAAAATCAAAACAAGTCAAAATCAAAAAGGCTATTAATGACGGGCAATCAAAAATGGGGGCACTAACTGCTAGGATAAATGAGGCAGAAGAGAGAATCAATGATATAGAAGACCAAATGATGGAAAATAAAGATGGTGAGAAAAAGAGAGAGAAACAACTACAGGATCACGAGGGCAGAACTCGAGAGATAAGTGACACAATAAGACGAAACAACATTAGAATAATTGGGATCCCAGAAGAAGAAGAAAGTGAGAGAGGGGCAGAAGGTATATTGGAGCAAATAATAGCAGAGAACTTCCCTAATGTGTGGAAGGAAACAGGCATCAAAATCCAAGAGGCACAGAGAACCCCTCTCAAAATCAATAAAAATAGGTCAACACCCCGACATCTAATAGGAAAACTTACGAGTCTCAGAGACAAAGAGAAAATCCTGAAAGCAGCTCGGGAGAAGAGATATGTAACCTACAATGGTAAAAATATTAGATTGGCAACAGACCTATCCACAGAGACCTGGAAGGCCAGAAAGGACTGGCATGATATCTTTAGAGCACTAAACGAGAAAAATATGCAGCCAAGAATACTATATCCAGCAAGGCTGTCATTGAAAATAGAAGGAGAGATAAAAAGCTTCCAGGACAAACAAAAACTAAAGGAATTTGCAAACACAAAACCAGCCCTCCAAGAAATATTGAAAGGGGTCCTCTAAGCAAAGACAGAGCCTAAAAGCAGCATAGATCAGAAAGGAACACAGACAATATACAGTCACAGTCACCTTACAGGCAATACAATGGCACTAAATTCCTATCTTTCAATAGTTACCCTGAATGTAAATGGTCTAAATGCCCCAATCAAAAGACACAGGCTATCAGATTGGATTAAAAAACAAGACCCATCAATATGCTGTCTGCAAGAGATTCATTTGAGACCCAAAGACACCCCCACATTGAAAGCGAGAGGGTGGAAAACCATTTACCATGCTAATGGACACGAAAGAAAGCTGGGGTGGCAATTCTTATATCAGACAAATTAGATTTTAAAACAAAGACTGTAATAAGAGATGAAGAAGGACACTATATCTTACTTAAAGGGTCTATCCAACATGAAGATCTAACAGTTGTAAATATCTATGCCCCTAACACGGGAGCAGCCACTTTTATAGGGCAATTAATAACAAAAGCAAAGAAACACATTGACAACAATACAATAATAGTGGGGGACTTTAACACCCCCCTCAATGAAATGGACAGATCATCTAAGCAAAAGATCAATAAGGAAATAAAGACTTTAAATGACACACTGGACCAAATGGACTTCACAGACATATTCAGAACATTCCATCCCAAAGCAACGGAATACACATTCTTCTCTAGTACCCATGGAACATTCTCCAGAATTGATCACATCCTAGGTCACAAATCATGTCTCAACCGGTACCAAAAATTGGGATCATTCCCTGCATATTTTCAGACCACAATGCTTTGAAACTAGAACTCAATCACAAGAGGAAAGTCAGAAAGAACTCAAATACATGGAGGCTAAAGAGCAGCCTACTAAAGAATGAATGGGTCAACCAGGAAATTAAAGAAGAATTAAAAAAATTCATGGAAACCAATGAAAATGAAAACACAACTGTTCAAAATCTCTGGGATACAGCAAAGGCAGTCCTGAAAGGAAAGTATATAGCAATACAAGCCTTTCTCAAGAAACAAGAAAGGTCTCAAATATACAAACTAACCCTACACCTAAAGGAGCTAGAGAAAGAACAGCAAATAAAGCCTAAACCCAGCAGGAGAAGAGAAATACTAAAGATCAGAGCAGAAATCAATGAACTAGAAACCAAAAGAACAGTAGAACAGATCAACGAAACTAGGAGCTGGTTCTTTGAAGGAATTAACAAGATTGATAAACCCCTGGCCAGACTTATTAAAAAGAAAAGAGAAATGACCCAAATCAAAAAAATCATGAATGAAAGAGGAGAGATCACAACCAACACCAAAGAAATACAAACAATTATAAGAACATATTATGAGCAATTCTATGCCAGCAAATAAGATAACCTGGAAGAAATGGGTGCATTCCTAGAGATGTATCAACTACCAAAACTGAACCAGGAAGAAATAGAAAACCTGAAAAGACCTATAACCACTAAGGAAATTGAAGCAGTCGTCAAAAATCTCCCAACAAACAAAAGCCCAGGGCCAGATGGCTTCCTAGGGGAATTCTATCAGACATTTAAAGAAGAATTAATCCCTATTCTCCTGAAACTGTTCCAAAACATAGAAATGGAAGGAAAACTTCCAAACTCATTTTAGGAGGCCACCATTACCTTGATCCCCAAACCAGACAAAGACCCCATCAAAAAGGAGATTTACAGACCAATATCCTTGGTGAACATGGATGCAAAAATTCTCACCAAAATACTAGCCAATAGGATCCAACAGTACATTAAAAGGATTATTCACCACGACCAAGTGGGATTTATCCCTGGGCTGCAAGGTTGGTTCAACATCCACAAATCAATCAACGTGATACAATACATTAACAAAAGAAAGAACAAGAATCATGTGATCCTCTCAATAGATGCAGAAAAAGCATTTGACAAAGTACAGCATCCTTTCTTGATCAAAACTCTTCAGAGTATAGGGATAGAGGGTACATACCTCAATATCATAAAAGCCATCTATGAAAAACCTACAGCGAATATCATTCTCAATGGGGAAAAGCTGAGAGCTTTTCCCCTAAGGTCAGGAACGCGGCAGGGATGTCCACTCTCACCACTGCTATTCAACATAGTATTAGAAGTCCTAGCCACAGCAATCAGACAACAAAAAGAAATCAAAGGCATCCAAATCGGCAAAGAAGAAGTCAAACTGTCACTCTTTGCAGATGATATGATACTGTATGTGGAAAGCCCAAAAGACTCCACCCCGAAACTGCTAGAACTCATACAGGAATTCAGTAAAGTGGCAGGATATAAAATCAATGCACAGAAATCAGTCACATTCCGATACACCAACAACAAGACAGAAGAGAGACAAATCAAGGAGTCGATCCCATTTACAATTGCACCCAAAACCATAAGATACCTAGGAATAAATTTAACCAAAGAGGCAAAGGATCTGTACTCAGAAAACTTAAAACACTCATGAAAGAGATTGAAGAAGACACAAAGAAATGGAAAAACGTTCCATGCTCATGGATCGGGAGAACCAACATTGTGAAGATGTCAATGCTACCTAGAGCAATCGACACATTCAATGCAATCCCCATCAAAATACCATCCACTTTTTTCAAAGAAATGGAACAAATAATCCTAAAATTTTATGGAAGCAGAAGAGACCCCGAATAGCCAGAGGAATCTTGAAAAAGAAAAGCAAAGCTGGCAGCATCACAATTCCAGACTTCCAGCTCTATTACAAAGCTGTCATCATCAAGACAGTATGGTACTGGCACAAAAACAGACACATAGATCAATGGAACAGAATCGAGAGCCCAGAAATTGACCCTCAACTCTATGGTCAACTTATTTTTGACAAAGCAGGAAAGAATGTCCAATGGCAAAAAGACAGTCTCTTCAACAAATGGTGTTGGGAAAATTGGACAGCCCCATGCAGAAGAATGAAACTGGACCATTTCCTTACACCACACACAAAAATGGACTCCAAATGGTTGAAAGACCTAAACGTGAGACAGGAGTCCATCAAAATCCTAAAGGAGAACACAGGCAGAAACCTCTTCGACCTCAGCCGCAACAACTTCTTCCTAGAAACATCGCCAAAGGCAAGGGAAGCAAGGGCAAAAATGAACTATTGGGATTTCATCAAGATAAAAAGCTTCTGCAAAGCGAAAGAAACAGTCCACAAAACCAAAAGACAACCGACAGAATGGGAGAAAATATTTGCAAATGACATATCAGATAAAGGGCTAGTATCCAAAATCTATAAAGAACTTATCAAAGTCAACACCCAAAGAACAAATGATCCAATCAAGAAATGGGCTGAAGACATGAACAGAGATTTTTCCAAAGAAGACATCCAAACGGCCAACAGACACATGAAAAAGTGCTCCACATCGCTCGACATCAGGGAAATCCAAATCAAAACCTCAATGAGATACCACCTCACACCGGTCAGAATGGCTAAAATGAACAAGTCAGGAAACGACAGATGTTGGTGGGGATGTGGAGAAAGGGGAACCCTCCTACACTGTTGGTGGGAATGCAAGCTGGGGCAACCCCTCTGGAAAACAGTATGGAGGTTCCTCAAACAGTTGAAAATAGAGCTACCATATGATCCAGCAATTGCAGTACTGGGTATTTACCACAAAGATACAAATGTAGGGGGATCTGAAGGGGTACGTCCACCCCAATGTTTATAGCAGCAATGTCCACAATAGCCAAACTGTCGAAAGAGCCAAGATGTCCATCGACAGATGAATGGATAAAGAAGTGGTATATATACACAATGGAATAGTATGCAGCCATCAAAAGGAATGAGATCTTGCCATTTGCAATGACATGGATGGAACTGGAGGGTGTTATGCTGAGTGAAATAAGTCAATCAGAGAAAGACATGTATCATATGACCTCGCTGATATGAGGAATTTTTAACCTCAGGAAACAAACTGAGTGTTGCTGGAGTGGTGGGGGGTGGGAGGGATGGGGTGGCTGGGTGATAGACATTGGGGAGGGTATGTGCTATGGTGAGCGCTGTGAATTGTGCAAGACTGTTGAATCACCGATCTGTCCTTCTGAAACAAATAATGCAATATATGTTAAGAAAAAAAAGGAAGAAGAAGATAGCAGGAGGGCAAGAATGAAGGGGAGTAAGTCAGAGGGGGAGACAAACCATGAGAGATGATGGACTCTGAAAAACAAACTGAGGTTTCTAGAGGGGAGGGGTTGGGGGGATGTGTTAGCCTGGTGATGGGTATTAAAGAGGGGACATTCTGCATGGAGCACTGGGTGTTATACGCAAACACTGAACCATGGAACACTACATCAAAAACTAATGATGTATGGTGATTAACATAACAATAAAAAGCTAAAAACAAATACTTAATTCGATGAATTGTTTTCATCTTGGTAGATTCTCAAATTGAGAAGTTGAATTTGGTGACAGGCCTATAGTCTGAATACTTGGAAGACAGGAAGTCTGATTTTTTGGTTGTGGTTTGGCAATGGACAACTTTGACCTGCCACTGCTCACAGTGTGGTAAAGACAATTGCGTGTTTCATGGAGGACACTCTCCCGCCCCCTAATCTCCTTGCCTATGCCACACATCCGACTATAGGTCCATCTATGGCTCAAGCAAAATGAGACCATAGGCTAACTGTGGCTTATATATAGGATACTGGCTCCCAACAATTGTTATCTCACCCATGAATAATCAGTTCCATCAGGGTATGGATTGTGTCTGCGATAGCCAGCCCTTCATCCCCAGAAGCCAAACCAAAGCAGCTAAACAATATTTAACAGTCTTACAATATTTCACAGTTAAAAAAATCTATGGAGTCCTGTAGTGAAACTTGGGCATTTAGTTCATAGGCACAGACATAAGCTACTGGATATAGTTACTTCTCTCAAAAGAATTATAATAACTTGTGAATTCAGAGCTGCTATTCCAGAAAAACTATTGTCCATGTCTTGGGGCTGTGAAGTTCTCTGGATTTTATGAACCCAGGCAACTCTGAGTCTGAGATTCTCTCAAACATGAATTCTCTGCCTTCCATTTGCCAAACAGATGAAGAAACTTGATTCAAGTAACTGAGATCATGGATGAAGAGGGTATCCAGTGAAATGTAACCACTATGGATATGAGAAGTCTAGCAACGTGACTATCATTCTGACTGTATGGGAGAAACTACAATCCATATTATCGAGAACAATTTTCCAGTTTCGAGGTGAACCGTTTTTATAGCTGACCCTCTGAATGTAATTTACATACCTTGCATCACCTTTTCAATAAAAATAATTTCCAATAAACATTGAATTTAAATATTAAATTAAGAGCAATGTAAATTAATTTTCAGTAAGTATTGGATTCACATGTCCAAAAACAAATGAAAGAGAAAGAAATGATGCACATTACATTGTTCTCTAATCATCTCATGTCAACAAGCTCCTGACTCCCTGCCCCCGCTGGGGGGGAACACGGTGCACTCTCTGTTGCCCCGTGCAGCTTCTCTCTTCGGTGCCCCGATCCTTCCCAGGGGCAGGCTCAGGCTGTGCACACCGGCAGCTCAATCATGGCATGAAGGCTCCATGTTTCACCCACTGTACTGTTTGCAGGGTGTTGAAAGGCAGCTCTTGCTTTGTTATCATTGTGCTTCTAATTCTGGAAGTGAAGGGATCATCTGTTTGTCTCCATTTCTGTTCACAGTGACTGATAGGGAGTTTGGGCCCAGAGATGAAAGCCCTTGAGGGACACAGTGGAGATCAAGCTGGAGGAACCTACGGCTGGTCACTCGCTTGCTGCTTTCTGAGTGTCTCTGAGGCGAGTGTGCTCTTTGCCTTAAACGATGAGGCCTCGGCATATCAGTTTGTTCTCGTCCATGTTTGCCATCCCAGAAAGTATTTCTTCAAAGATTTATTTATTTATTTTCAGAGAGAGTGAGAAAGAGTGAGCGGTGGGGGGCGGGCAATGGGAGAGGGAGAGAATCTCAAGCAGACTCCCCGCTGAGCGCAGAGTCTGACTCGGGGCTCGATCTCATGACCCTGAGATCATGACCCGAGCCGAAACGGAGTCGGAGGCTCAAAAGACTGAGCCATCTGGGGTGCCCCAGAAAGTATTTTCTCTTCTTTATCTGTTAATATTGTTTTTACTAATCTTGAGTGCTTCCCTGTGTTAGATGTGAGCATTTATAGAAACTCAATATTTTCCTACACCAGTCATTCCAAAGTCCTAAAGGGCAATATTTACATACCAAAACATGACCATTTTTGTTCTTCAGTTGAAGAATATTTGATATTTACCAAAGGAAAACATTATCTGCAGTCTTAAAAGTAGGGAAGTTAAAAAGCCAGAGATTTTATAGCACAGAGCCTAAAAATTTCATCTGCAACCTCAGATTGCCTGAGTTTGAAACTTAGTTTTACTCTCTAGATGTGTGACTGTGGCAAGTCACTTAACTTCGGCCTCTTGGTGATTGTCATCATACCTTCCCCGCAGAGCTGCTGTGAAGATCAAATCAAAGGAAGAAATGCCCCTCACGTGCCCAAGACAAAGCTGGCTCCAAGGGACAGATACATCACCACTAGTTGCTTATGGTCGTACATTTTCATACTACCACATAAAGCATCAGCAAAGGTCTGACTATGGAGAACTCCAAAGAAAATTTTTGTTGTATTTTAAGAGGCTTGAATATTTTAAAGGCTCACTAATTCATTCTTTTATCAAACAGTTATTGGATACCTGCTCTGTGCTGAGCACTGCCTTTATTTTTTATTTTTATTTTTTTAAGATTTATTTATTTATTTGAGAGAGAGAGAGAGAGAGAGAGCATGAGACAGAGGAGGGTCAGAGGGAGAAGCAGACTCCCTGCTGAGCAGGGAGCCCGATGCAGGACTCGATCCTGGGACTCCAGGATCATGACCTGAGCCAAAGGCAGTCTCTTAACCAACTAAGCCACCCAGGGACCCTGAGCATTGCCTTTAATGTGAGAGCTACATAAAAATAAATAAATAAAAATTTAAAGACAACAACAAAAAACATAGTGCTGGACTTGAGTTCTCGAAACGGTAGATGACAGGTGATCATAGGAAGGGCTCCTGAAGGGTCCTAGAGAGTGAGGACGCCCCAGGAAAGGTTTGTACAGGGTCACATGGGGGCACAAAGCTGTGGGCAAGAGCCTTCTGCAAACAGCCCCTACAGTAGGTGGAAGCTGATACAACATCCAAGCCTCCTCCCTGCCCCCATTCAAAGTAACCACCCACCCATCAGCTAACGAGCTTCCAGCTGCAAGTGACATTTACAGTAACCTGTTGACTTGCCAGGGTCCCCTCACTTATACTTAAACTCAACCCAGGATGGGATGGTGATGGAGACCTGTGCCCTTTGGAGAGCAGAGACTATGACGACCCACTTTGTAAGGTGGTGGGGCACCACAGGAAAGCCCCCTGCCCCATTAAAAGGGGCTGGATAGGACCTTCTGGAAATTGGGCTACATACCATAATACAATAAAATTATATCTTTATTAGAACCTGGGAGGAGTTTGGGTTAAAAAGAAAACAATTATTACCAATATGAATTCAAGACCTATCTTGACTGTCGTTGTGATTTCAGGGCTGTATTGCACATGTCAACACTGATCAAGTGTAATGCACAGTGTATTATTATATTTCAATTAGACCTCAATGAGACTGTCAGAAACGAATCTCTGTTCTATTAAATCACTTGTAGAATATGGGTTCATAGAAAGACCATAACATTTCTGACTAGTTTATGGCTTTGTTCATAGATTAAAATAATTGTAACATTTTGTGATTTGATTGAAATTTCATGTATTTAGAACCATGTGTACCAGAATTATTTCTACATATCAGGCAGTTCCTTTATTCTCAAAATTCCGTGGGGAAGATGTTTAGACCTTTTGTGCTGGAGTCAATAAATATCACTGAAGCATTCTGATAGTATTTAAGCTTATTTTAGATCAAAAACTTTTGGCATTTAAAATTATCTAATATTTCAAAATCAATAATAAATTACAGAACGAGAAACACTATGTTCTCCAAGTTCTGAGCAGCATCAGATTCTTCATTGCTTTGATTTTAACTACAGCTCATGGTGATTTTTCCTGGTTGAACTGAGTATGCTTAACAGCTGGTTGTTTAACAAATATTTATCAAATACCAATTATGTACAAAATGTTACAGATGCAGGAGTGAAAGCAGACACACTCCCTACTCTCCTGGAGCTTATATAATCAGATATTAAAAAGAGATGACACTGGTTCTGTATCGAAAGAGTCATCCCTCCATCCTCCTAAGAAGTATAGAGCTGGATATTGTCAAGAGGTCAGTTCTTCCCAACCGAATCTATAGATTTAATGCATTTCCAACCAAAATTTCAGCAAGGTATTCTGTAGATGTCCACAAACTGATTCTAAAGTGTATATGAAGGGGTAAAAGATCCAGAACGGACAACACGGTATTGAAGGAGAAGAACACGGTTGGAGGACTGATAGTACCCGACTCCAAGTTTACTGTAAGGCTACAGGACTCAGGACAGTGTCATACTGGGAAAAGAACAGGCAAAGAGGTCAATGGAACAGAACAGAGAGCCCGGAAGGAGACCTTCATAAAGGGAGCCAACTGACCTTTGACAAAGGAACAAAGGCAAAACCCAATGGAGCAAAGATAGTCTCTTCAACAAAGGGTCGGGGAACAGCGGGGTGTCCACAGGCGAAAAAGTGAATCTGAACACAGACCTTTCCCCCTTCCCAAACATTGACTCTAAATGGATCATAGACCTAAATGTAAATGTGAAACTGTGAGAATCCTGGAAGATCGCACAGGAGAAAATCTCCTACCGCACAGAGAGCAAACCCTAATGTAAACTATGGACGAGGAGTGATTGTGTCATGTAGGTCTACAAATGCACCACCCCAGCAGGGGGATGTTGATAACGGGAAGGCTGCAGGGCTGTGGGGGCTGTGGGGTCTATGGGACACCTCAGTACCTTCCTCCTAATTTTGCTGTGAACCTCAAACTGCTCTAGAAAAATGAAGTTTTAATTTAAAAAATGTGATGACACAAACAGATGTGTATTTGCAAGTTATGACAAATGCTGTCAAGAAAAAAACTCCGATACTCGAGGAATTTTCCCTGAAGGTAGATCAGACGTTATCTAGGCAAAGAGCCAGAGAAGTACATTTCTTGAAGACGGAGCTCACGGGGAAAGGCTTGGGTGTGAAGAGTCCTGTGGCGTTCCAGGGCAGGAGAGAGCAGGTCCCGATTGAGACAAATAGTTATTTTTGCAGAAGCTCAACTACTTAGTTGTCTCTGAAATCCTGCCACTTCTTTTTCTCAGCACAAGAGCCTTGTGTATTTTGCATGCAAGCAGTTGTACCTTCATCCATGCTAAATTCCTGACTGTTTGCCTTCACCGAGGAGCGAGCTGCTAGGTGCTTCCAGAATCATCATTTCAAGACATGCTTTTAATTAATAACTGAAGACTTATTAATTATTAGTAAGAACTGAAGATAAAGTGCTTCATAACCAGGTAGTTGAGCCTTAATGAATTTCCAAAACTGCATTGTAGAGGATTTTGAAACTACATTACTCCTTCCTAGTAATCTCTAAGTAATTCTCTGGTTTATGAACACACTGAAAGCTTCTGATAACTTCCTCTGTTTACACCTGGCTGCCTGCAGACTTCTTTGAAATATCTCCGGCTCATTTGATTCTTGAATTGTTCTCACATCACTTCAGCAAAGTAAGTACCATTTCTTCATTCCAAACAATAAAAAAAAAGATTTTTTTTTTTTTAAAGAAAGAATTGGAAGCTGTAAACTGATGACAGGTGAAATGTAAAAGGATCAAAGGCTAATTGGCTTTGGGTTGTTCAGGAAAAGTCCGAGGAGCTCCCTTCGATGTGAGGGCCCAGAAATGTCTGATCCTGTCACGTGCTGTCAATATGTAGGCAAGGCCAAGGGGGCCAGTGTGCCCCCAAAGACAAGAATAAATTTTTTAAAGATTAATGGATTGTCTTTATATATTTCAGAAAAAAATCTTCCATTTGATCAAATAAGTAGGAACATATATTAACAATAATAATTAATTTGTAATAAGTAGGAAAGTATATAAATAAGTAGGGAAGTGTGTATATCGAGCAATCTCTTCAATGGTAATAGGAGGTTTTTCTGACAGCCTGGCTTACCATTGATTAAATCATAAATAGTTCAGATAGTGTTTAGAAGAAAACGTCCTCATTCCCTTTATTGCAGCTACAGTTCTTGTTATAAAAGCTCGGCTGACTTGAAATCTTTCAAGTGGGTTTTGAAATGGCTTCAGGTTACCAAGCATGGAGCCCATGGAAGGACAGGAGCCCTGCGGGAGTGTGACTCGCGTGCCCCCTTGGCCCCAGCCTAGCAGAGGCTGACAGCTGCTCGGTCAACAGCTGAGTCATCAGGATGAGGGTTTGCAAACCACCCCCCCATCCTTCCCAAGAGCACAGGCAAAAACCCAAATGGAAAGACCAACAAAGCCAATAAAGTTATAGGAGGTATGCCTCAAAGCAATTCATCACGCTTGTTAGCACAAGCCATAGCAATAGTCATTGCAGGATCGGTTAAGCCGAAGACCTCTTGTCTCACAGATTAATATGTTGAAGAACCTCTGTATTCGTTTTCTACTGCCCTGCAAAAAATTGCCACAAACTCAGGGGCTTAAAGCAGCATACATTTATTATCTCACAGTTTCTGGGGGTCGGGAGTCAAAACACAGCTTAGCTGGGCGCTCTGCAAGGCTTCACCTAAGATGCTAGTGAGGCTTGCATCTCCCCGGGATTCTGGACTGGGGAAGGAAGGGTCTACGGCCAAGCTCATTTAGCTTGCAGGCAGGATTCATTTCCTTGCAGTTGTAGGAACGGGATCCCATTTTCTTGGTGGCTGTAAGCCAGAAGCCCTTGCAGGCTGATGAGTTTGCCTCAATTCCTCGAGGCCACGGCCAGTTCTTTGCTCTGTTGTCTCCCTAATAAAGCTGTCTGTTTCATCAAAACCGACAGCAGAAGGAATGTGAGTCTCTTAATGAGATGAGTTACAATCCTATGTGCCGATATCACATTGGGGAATCACACATTCCCATCACCTTTGCTGTGTACTATGGATTATTAGCAAGTCACAGGTCCCAACCTCAGGGAAGTGGGCAAGGAATCACAGAAGGACAGGAACACCAGGAGGCGGGGGTGAGGGATGGTAGGACACACTTTAGAGTCTGTCTGCCACAGCTCACGGTGATTTTTTTTTTTTAAGAGTAAACACAATAATATGAAGGCCCATCCATCATCTAGAGTTGCATTGGCCAAAATCTAGAGCTTTGTTGTCCAATACCGCAGCCACTAACCACACGTGAATATCCAAATTTAAATTTAAATTAACTGCAATTAAAAACTCAGTTATCTGACCACACTAGTCACCGTTCAAGGGCTCAATAGCCGCATGGGCTTAGTGGTTAAGGTATTCAACAGCCCAGATGAAAAAATATTTCCATCATCACAGAAAATTCTATTGGGAACCAGTGGTCCAGAGTGACTTTCAAGTTGGTCCCTTTGTTTATGGCTCTTGATAGATGACATTGGTTTTCACAAATTATAAAGATTCTTTATATTTTATATCTTGTTTTAGATCTACCTAGCCAGTTGTTTTCTGACATATAATGCAGAATGACATTTTCTATCCAATGTAAATATATAATATAATAACATTAAAATAATGAGAACAAATAAAAAATATATTTTAAAGTAATAAAACATTACCAGCTGTGCATTGTAAATATATGTGGGTAGAATGATTGTAAATTCCTTAATGTTACAATTCCAAGTACGTGAAGTTTAATTCTCTTGATTTTCTGTCAGTATTACAAACATATATAACCATATATTGGAATTCTTCCTTCTTTACCTCCCTCCCTTCTTCCCTTTTTTCTCTTCTTTTTGCCCTCCCTCCACCCATACAAAAATATTTGTGTAAGGCCTACCATATGCCAAGCTCTACTGCAGATGTTTGGGACACATTAGAGAACCAAATGTGCATTCTAGTGATGAGTAAAATACTTTCCTGAAACTCAATCTTTTCCATACAAGAGTATGATAGGAAATGACCAAATAGAATAAAGCAAAGTTCCTTTTGTCTGTGCCCTTCTCGGCTTGCCAGATACACTAGTCCCAGTGCACGGGATGGTACCTTCTGGGGTATTTTTAAGGCTGCTTGGCCTTGCCCAACTGGGAAGATTCCTATGGGACAGTTAAACCTCATTTCTTATGTTGTCCTTATTAATAACGAGCAAAACCAAAACCAAGTAGAAATGAGCAAAGAAATAAACAAAAACAAGGTAATGCCTAAAGAGAGTTGATTTCTCAAGCGAACAGTTCACAAATTCAATGAATGTCAAAGTTTTCCAACTTCACCATAATGTCACTAACTTCAAATTTATATGATTATTGAGAATCTCACAAAGTCTATTAGCAGTCAGTTGTTCACATGGCTATAATTACCAGGAATATTCCAAAAAATATTGTCAGTTCAGTTATTTTTAAATGTTTCTTGCCATCTTGGGATTTTTTTTTATAAATTGAAATATAATTTTGAGATATAAGGAAAGGCCATTTCAGAATATAGATGCAGACGTATGTCATTGAAAGATCAGAAATGCCTTGATCATGAAGAATTCTGTAGCTCCTTATTGCTTCTCTTGATTAACTAAATGCTCAGCTAATTTACTCAAGTCAAAATAATTTTACTTATAAGAACATTGATTAGGGAAATTATTATAAGCCCCCCAAAAGACCTAATAGTTAAATAAAACGTTCATTCTGTATAATATATGATAAAAAAATAATAATATATCAGGCAAAAGTAGATCACTGTATATGAATTTGCTGATTTTTGTAGCTTTAGTTATCACATGTTCTGGGTGAGGAAGAAAACCCTTTGAGGAAAAACATTTTACCTGTACTTCTCCCTATCCCACATAATAAAAGCTCTATCATTCTCATTTCCGTAGAAACTTCCATACTCAATACCCAGGATTTTTTTTTTTAATCCACTATTTTCCAATTAGAAATGAATACAATCCTATTAGATGCATACAGCCTCCAATTAGATATGTATGACAATCAATTAGATAAGCATGCCCTCCAAACAGATATGTGTGCCCTCCAGTTAGATATCTGTATCTACCTGTTAAATATGCATGTCCTCCCACCAGACCAGCTTGGACTTCTATTAGAAATGCAAGCTCCCCAATTAGAATGATCTGTCCTCTAATTATATACATTAGACCTTCTATTAGATCTGCATGCCCTCCAATATGATAGATCTACCCTGCAGTTAGATGTGTCCTCCCTCCTATTAGATTGGCATGCCTCATGAAGCCGGATTTTAAAGCTGTGTGGCACACACAGAGGCTTGACCAAGCCCAGTAAAGGACCAAGGATATCAAAAGTGTCAAGATTGCTGCTTAGCTCTATCGGAGTCCTTGATCTGTCTGCTACAATCTGTCAGAGGAAAGAATTCCTCCGTATGAGGGGGCTCAGATTCTTCAATGATCAAAGATTGTAGGAACTGGAGTTACATCTTATGGAAAAAGTAAATAGTTTGATGCCGCTCAGTTGCCAGAAGCAAAAAACAGTGGGAGGAGGGAATAAAGCTAAACAGCATTAGCTAACACTTCTAGTATTTAGTAGGAATGTCTATCGGTTTCTGGCGTGTAGGTGCCTTTTATCCTGAGTGCCTCATTGTGACTTCTGCAGGTCCTAGGAACTTTTGCATTTGTGGGCCCCTTCCTCCACAAAAGATACTAAAATTTATATTTTGTGATTATATTGATTTAAAGACGCATAATTGAGTCTGATTATTTTTATTTTCCATGAATATCTGTTTATCTGTCAATTTTCCATGAAGTTGCCTCTATCAGATTCTTAGGGCTGCTGCGAAAAATTAGTACAAAATTGGTGGCTTAAAACAACAGAAATTTATTTGCATATTTCTGGAGACCAGAAGTCCAAAATCAGGGTGTTGGTAAGTCCCCATTTCCTCCAAAGGCTCTAGGGGAGGGTCCTTCTTTGCCTCTTTTGGCTCCTGGTGGCTCCTGGTGGCTCTTGGTGTCTCCTGGTGACTCCTAGTGGCTCTTGGTGACTCCTGGTGACTCCTAGTGTCTCCTGGTGGCTCTTGGTGACTCCTGGTCACTCCTAGTGTTTCCTGGTGGCTCTTGGTGACTGCTGGTGACTGCTAGTGTCTCCTGGTGTCTCCTGGTGACTCCTGGTGTCTCCTAGTGTCTCCCTGGTGTCTCCTGGTGGCTCCTGGTGGCTCTCAGTGTCTCCTAGTGTCTCCTGGTGGCACCTGGTGGCTCTTGATGACTGCTGGTGACTCTTAGTGTCTTCTGGTGTCTCCTGGTGACTCCTGGTGTCTCCTGGTGGCTCTTGGTGACTCCTGGTGTCTCCTGGTGACTCCTGGTGGCTCCTGGTGGCTCCTGGATTTCCAGCAGCAGCATCCTGATCTCTGCATCTATTTTCACATGGCCTTCCTTCCCATTTTTATGTGTTGTTTTCTATCTCTTATAGGAAACACTCATTGGACTTTTTTAGAAGATTTTATTTATTTATTTATTTGAGAGAGAGAAAGAGAGAGCACAAGCTGGGGGAGCAGCAGGCAGAGGGAGAAACAGACTCCCCGCTGAGCATGGAGCTCGACACAGAGCTCCATCCCAGGACCCTGAGATCATGACCTGAGCCAAAGGCAGACGTTTAACCAACTGAGCCACCCAGGCACCCCAGATGTTCCATCTTTACCTTAATTACATTAACAAAGACCCTGTACCCAAATAAGGTCTCATTCTGAGGCTCCGTGTGGACATGAATAGTAGAGAGACCCTATTCAACCCACCACATTGCACAAAAGAATATTTTTACCCTTATGATTTTAGATGATGGTATTGTTTTCTTTTTCGTGACTGTGCCGGAGAAAGCGGCTGAAAATCAAAATGGAAGCAACACAGTAAAATTTTAATCATAAAGGAATTTGCACGTTTAATACATCACCTGCAACTAATGTAAATGAGTTCTGTTCATTTTGCTCATGGCCAATTTTTTCATTCGGATCTTATTGCCTCCTCCCATCTGTCCCTTCCTTCTCACTTTTCAACCTCCTTCATCTGACTCCATTCTAAGACTTCCTCCATCTTGGTCACTTGTCCCCACTGTTCTATGGACTTCGTGTGTACACATCCCCCAGTGAGCTATGACTGGTGCTGAATAGACAGGATTCCACCCCCTACTGCCGAGTGCAGCAGTGGTGGCTTGGGTGCACTGGAGAGGTGTATCACACTGTTGACTCCCATGAGTTTGCTATGGAGAAATTTCCTAAGTCAACTTCACATACTCTGATTATATCATGTTTTTAATACTTACTGTTTCAAACCTAAGGGTAGGGTAAGGATGTGTGTTAACACAGTTCCTATCACCAAGCAGACATTTTCTGAGTTGCCCGATGTGATGCGTGATTGTGTGCATTTATGTGTAAGACACACCAAAAATGTTTCCCAGTGTACATGTGAACATTATTTGGGGAGCCTCTCTCTTTCTTTCACTCTCCCTACTTTTCAATACATTCAGTACATTCAACCCACCCACTAGCGGCCAATGGCCCGTGTCATAGTCTGCTGAAGCCTGAGGTCCCAAGTGGAGTGTTTCACCTGGACCTGCTTCTGGTCACAGGAGCCATTCCTTCTCCTCAGCTCAAAATTCCTGTGTCCCATTTTCTTTCAGCACTGGGAGATAATTAATGTGCTAATGGCACAGTCTAAACTGAATTAATGTCAGTGTTACTAATAGCTTAATGTTCTACTCCTCAGAAAGTATCTGCATTGTATCAGTGGTCAGTCGCCTCACTTTCAAATGGGTCATGTGGGGATTCTAGATGGAATTTCCACTCTAATATATGAAATAAACCTAGCTGTGCACACAGCAGACCCACACACAGACTCAGCCAAACATATTGTCAAGACTCTTCCTAAATAACCTGAGCTATTTTCCATAACTTGCATGAAGTTTGTGATGGGCTGTATTCAGCGAGATAAAGGGGTTATTGTTCAATGAATACCAATGTAAAGGATCAGAATTATAATGCAGTCTTTTAAAAGAATCCACAATGAATATTTATCTCTCAAATATTCACTTGCCTTGACATACCTCATAATTGACTGCAAAGCAAAGTATAAGAAGGAAATTGCTTGAAAGATAATTTAAAAAGAAAATATTAGCAAAAAAGCTCTGTTATCAAGGAAGAAGCTAATGTATAATGTCACTTTTTTGACAATTGGTTTTGAAGAATCAGATATTTTTAATAAGTTCCTCATTCTATCACATACAAAACATCTAGGAAAAAACGTATTAGGGAAACCTAACACAGCTCATGATTTGTGTTTTTAGCCTTAGAAACTATCCTGATACAATGTGTAGCTTATGTTTGCCTAAATCAGAATATACTTGGGACTATTCATGGCCCTGCATAAACTCTCATCTAGGTAAACTAATGATAAATAATCACTTGAGTAGACTATAGGGTGAATATTAAGTGATCTGATTTGAATTAACCATTTAGTTATATGGTAATAGATCCTGTTAATCAATTTCTAACGGTGGGTAAAGCCAGCAAATAGGATTCAACAAGGATATTGTATACACATACACCAATGGAAAAAACTACCGGATCCAGAAGCAACTACGTTTGTATGTGGTAATTGATATATGATGCAGGTCACACAGAAGATCAAAGGGAAAAAGACGGGTGGGGCTTCATGATACATGAAGCCACAACAACTGGTTTTCTATAGGGAAAAAATAAAACTGAACCTCAACTTCACACATCTTTAAACAATAAATTTCAGGTAGACAACATAAATAAGCATTGACAACAAAACTTTAGAACTATTAAACACAACCCTCATCTAGAATTTAACCAGTGTGTTGTCTTTCCTCAAGACACAGATAACTAGCTGGAATTGAGTCTAAATAATTTCATTGTATTTCCCAAGGCGCCATATGAAGAATTAAGCCATGCTTACCCAAACTCTGTCACACTATTGTCAACACGGCCTCCCGTAGGGTGTTCAGAACATATTAAAAATTAAGAATGAGATAACTTGCCTTTTGAGTCTACTTGGCCTTAGTTTTGGAAATAGGGCAAGATTGACAGGGACTGTGGCAAACAGGGGAGTCAGTTTTCCATTCAGAGGTGGAAACACTTTCAGCAGCAGTAAATTGTTTGCTTTGGGAAATATTCACTTATTCATCAAATAAATATTTACCGAGTGAATAGTATAAGTCGGTTGCTTTCTGGGTGTTCGGAAAACACTGATCAAAACAGAATTGCTATCTTGGAGGTGACCTCCCAGTGGAGAAAGACAGGCAGTGAGCGAGCAAACACAAGGATATTCCAGTGTTTAGTGCTGCGCAGGTGCATGGGAAGGGCCATGGGGGTGAGCTTGCTGTTTTTCCCTAAGACAGTTGGGGGAGTCCTTAATGATAAGATAACCTTTGAGCAAAGAGGTGAGCCAAGGGGGGTGCATTCTATTCAGTATTTTGAGATCAGGGCATACTCAGGAAAGGCAGGCAGTGTGTTTTAGGCAAAGTCTGCATATATTTAAATGGGCAAAATATTTAAAAACTTATTTGGGCCAAAGCAACATTGCCCTGGACAGAATGTGGCATTCGCATGATTATTTTCCCATCCCCACCACTATGAACCACACCCAGTCCATCCTCCACCTGCCCCCACAGGCTGGGAACCCCGTCTGCCAGCAACTCAGAGCTCTGAGTCTCCAGGGCCGTCTGACTCTGGGTCTTTATGAAATCACCATCCCTTCCGGATTCAGGTCTTCTCATCTCAGAAGTAATAAGATTAAAGCCTATAGTGGCACAATGCTATGATTGTATGAATATTAACTATGATGAAAATGGGATAGAACAGTTGATTTTAAAAGGCATAACATTTTTAGTAGGAGTATTTAATTCATAACTGAACAAAAAACATGGGGATGAAATCTCAAAGAAATATCCACGTTTCTTCTACATCAGGTAACGATAAGCAACCTCCTCCTCCTCTTGGCCGGTGCTGTAAACACTTCGAAGGAGCAAACAGAGAAAGCCTGCCCTCAAAAGAACAGACCAGTTAGAAAAAAAGAGAGTGTGGGTAAGAATAGAGAGATGGAAATGTGACATTCCTCCCCTAAGTTTTTATCCTTCTAAAGGTCATGGCCATTTGTCCCCAAAGGCATCCATCCTCGGCCACTGCCCAACACCTGACTCCATCCCCAAGACCCATCCTCACCCCTCCTGATGGGATTAGACATAAAACCTGGACCAGCAATTTCCCCATCACTGTGCCATCTTATTAACTGTTCCCACTAGTTTATTCTGAGCTAAAGACCAACGATATCAACTACCCTGTTGCCAGGCATGATTATTTATAATAACAAATAAAGTACTTCCCAAGTGAGAAGTTTGACTATGCCAAATAATATACAGCTCCAACCTAAAATGACTGACTTTGGCCTCAGTTTCCTTAATTAACCTCTCTTGACCTCAGGTTCCTTAATTACGTATTACTAATCATTAATAATAATAATAATACTCCACCCCATAGAGTTGTTATGTGAGTTAAGCGAATCAAAATATCAAATACGTTTAGAGCAATATCTAGGATATTTTAAGCAACTCTCAAGATGTAACTCTACCTATCCCCAGACCAGAAGCCCTAGTGCTGGCCTTCACATTGCTCTTATGTGCTTAAAGAAATCTCGAGAATCTATTGATTCATTGATTCATGCATTGTCATTCACCCAGGCTGACTTAAGTCACATTTTCATTCTAGGTATCTGAGCCTCTCATTCTGATGGAAAGATCACACGTCTACAGGAGGGTTTTATAAATGAGCAGGAGGGAAGGGTTTGAAGTTTAAGCTCTGAGATTTGACTATGGAGAGAAGATCTCAAAGGCAAGGAGGCTTTAATCAGCATAAAGGAGTGAATGGAGGGCACTGGGTGGAAAATCCTAAACAGAAGAAGCAGCAGAGCATAGTCCTTGTAGCGGGAGGGAGCAGGGAGCAACAGAAGATGGAAGGTGGCCCGTGAGCCTGGGATGCCAAATCAGGGGTCTGGAGAGTCAACAAACCCGACCCCAGTGCACGATCAAACCAGAGTTTCAATGGCCAAAGATAGCTGGTGAGCTGCCTCTGAGTTAGGACATGTCTACATATTCCTAACACGCAGGAGTTCAGCTGAGCTAGGTGCTGGCCATCTGACGTGACAAAAGAGGACATCTGAGAAAGCTAGGGCTTTGCTAAATAGAAGAAAGAAATTGTATATATATTCTAAATCCTGACCATCAGGAACCAAGATGCAAGCCAGCATTCTGATATTTGTTTATACAATGCATGTGTTACCATTACACTGGTAAATTAGGTGGTATGTCTGCCTTATATCAAATCACTAAGTTTTATATTAGAGTGATATACTCGTAATGCTTTGCTTATCAAACCAGAAAATTCATCATGCGAAGTCCATTTTTCACAGCGCGTCTGGATCTTTTTTTTCCTAGGCAGCCAGCCCGGTCCATGTTAATGCAATTCCTTCAGATATCACTGCCAAGCTCAGAAATCAGAGCGCGCCCTCCGGGGACGCTGAACACATCGCGGTAATGGCCTTCTAAGACCGTTTGTTTTTCACAAAGTTGAAATGCTTTTTACAAAAGTGTGTGTTATAGGACACTAAAGATGTTTATCTAAAATTGCACACAACGGTTGTCTATTTATCCAGTACCAAAGCCCAGGTGCTTTCCTTAAACGATTTTTAAATAAAAAGCAAGTGAGGGTTTAAGTTTAAAATCAGGGCCTAACATTAAATGTATTATGTATGTTGTCACAGAGAATGGACTTTATTCCGCAACTATCTCCTGACATAGGAATGTAAATTTAAGGAAACTCTGTTAATAAGTTGGCATCTTATGTTACTGAATTTTTCATATTTTTATTTTTCTGGAACTAAGTTCCCTATATATGCAACTATTTCTTAATTAAAATATATAGCCTAGATTAGAAATAATCAGTTATGTTACAGATTTATTTTCAGAAGAAGTCAACCCAGAACCCAATAAAAAATGCTTTTACTGGGCCCCTGGGTGGCTCAGTTGGTTAAGCGACTGTCTTCGGCTCAAGTCATGATCCTGGAGTCCCAGGATCGAGCCCCACATCAGGCTCCCAGCTCATCAGGGAGTCTGCTTCTCCCTCTGAGCCTCCCCCCTCTCATGCTCTCTGTCTCAACTAAATAAATAAAACAAATAAATAAATACAAATCTTAAAAAAAACGCTTTTACCTATAACAATTTTTCTCTTTTGTTTTTTCCTAAGTTGCTTAATATGCAATTATTGAAATTTCTGCAGCTTTGATTAGATAAATAGGTAGATAGATAATAGAGATGGATGATAGAGAGAACTGATTGATAGAGATAGATGATTGAGAGTTGATAGATGATGGATGGAAGGATGGATAGATGGAAGACAATGGCAGATAGATAGATAGATAGATAGATGATAGATAGATAGATAGATAGACAGCCAATGGTAGGTAGGTAAATGGAGAGATGATATCTGTCATCTCCCATCACCTATCTATCTGCCTACCATGGAACTTCACATAGTTGGTCTGGGGTCTCAGTTTGCTTGGAAGAGTAAGAACACCAGGAATGTCACCAGAGGAAAGGAGGAGAGAGATTAGGGTGACATCCAGCTCCTGCTCTATGGAATGCCAAGGAAGAGTCCTGAGGGAATCCCCTGGGTGCCTTGTTCCTGGGGACCAGGAGAGCTCAGCTCATCAGCAAAAGCCATAAGGGCAGCTCATCCAACTATCACTGTGCCGAACTTCATTAAGTTCTTTCACCTACAATTTTAACTGGCTGGTTTCCATTTTTCCTTCTTAACAGTATTTTAAGGAACATTTGATTTGTCACTGCCTCCCTGACCCTGATTCTGGAGACTTAAGAACAGAAAGAGAGCTAGAGCACAGAAATATATTCATAAGATTATTGAATAGGATGAATGCTTGAGACTCCCTTTTTATTAATATATTCTTTTTCATCAGAATGCATTCATATGATCTTCCTATTCAAGAACATACTTGAGAATACATATATTCGTAAAAGAAAGTGTTCTTTGAGAATACATTCCTAGTGTATACATTATCTGTGAATAGGCCTATAATAAGCATTCATCAGTGAGAAGAATATATTCATGGGAAAATTCTATTAAGAAGAAATCATCTCATTCCCGAACACATTCATATGAATGCATTTCTCTTATGTGTCATCAGCTTGCCCCTTTTTTGGCCTCCAACTACAGCAGCAGGGAGCTGCTAGAGATAAATTGGACATTCTTTAACGTGCTCTTAACCTGAAGATAAGTCAACCACAAATAATGGAAAGAAACACATTCTGCCAATAATCATTCAACAGATTGACCCCACGGTGAACTGGTTTTGTCTATTGGCCTGGTTATGAGCATGTGGAACCTGCTGCCACAGGACCTACCATGGCTGGAAGAGATGACTCTAAAGCAGAGACTGGGGACAGTTGGCCAGATGGAGAAATAGTTAAGTCTCAGGGATCTGAAATCAGCAGGAGGGAGAAGTAAGCTGAATCGGGAGGGATCTAGGGCGGGCATCGCCCTGGGACGTTCCTGAGTCCAAGTGCAGGCCAAAACTACAGTGAAGCCCCTGACCACCAAGGCATCCAGGGACCAGGCCACGTCCAGGGGACATCCGAGGACACATGGACACCGGAAGCCCCTCCCCACACCCACAACCCCAGTAGCCTAGGGTACATCCACCTTCCTACCCCAAACATACCGATGAGAAGAGGGAGGGAAACTGCCTTGAGTCCAAACGTTACTGCACTGCCCTGGGCACTCTGTAATCAGGAGCGGACCAGAGACAGGTTGCTTTGGCCCCTCAGCTACCGACTTTGACCCTTCGGTTACTGACTTTTTTGATTGGACTGTTCAAAGGTGCTAACTAATGGGTTTGCTGCCAACCTCACTGGTGGAGGTTAAGATGACAAATCAGAAGGAGACAAAGAGAGTAATGAGTTCATTCAGTGACCCTATTAACACAAGCGCATCTGGAAACCCATCTGCTGCCACCACAATGCTACATAGGCCTCTATATATGAGAGAAGTTTCTGAAAGCAGAATATGAATTACTACCTTTCATGGAGCTTCCCTTGCTACATTTCACAATTGCCCTGTTTCCTTCCAAGTCCAGGCTATAAACATTTAAATGAATTTGAGATGATTTAATCATAGCAAATGATTTTCATGCAGATTATCTGCTGAGTTGGAAGTTAAAACTCTCTTTTCTATCCCACAGGTAGTCATCAATAAGCAGAGGCATATTTTTTAAATTATTGAGCTTGATATTTTCTTTCTTGTTGGGTTTCTTGGCCAAGATGCTCCTTGGAATTTGAGGGGGAAAAAAGTTTTCAAGAAGTGTTATTTATCTTTATGTGATATAATGAAATTGCAAAGATGCTTTGAAAAATATAGAAAAAAACATAAAAATAATGACGTGGATACCACATACCCCACACTGCCTTTCCCTATGCACTATCACCTGTCGGCTGTATGTGGCAATGTGCACATTTTCACACAACTGTTAAGCAATTAGTGGCTCGTGCCAAGATTGGCGCTTTCTTGGAAAATATAAATGTAAATCAACATTATCATTTTCACTGCAAACTGGTTCCATATTTATATGGCAATAATAAGAGTGGCAAGTAAGCTATGATGGCAAGACTGGTCCCATGTGTATCTGTCCATGGTCAAATCAACCAGCAGTAAGCTTTCACTCTTGTGCATCACCTCTTTATTCTTTTTCATTTAAGGATATAACCAGTCAAGTCCCAGTTAAGTCTGAACTCATAAATAGTCTAAATCATACTGGGGGAGGTTCATTTGAAATTTATTCTTGTATCTGTTCATGTTCAATAATTGCCATGTTATTTTTAAGAAGTATAAATTCTCAGAGGTTATACAACATAAAATAGTCTACATTGAAACAGGAATAAATATTTCTATTTCTCTTATCTGTAGAAAAAGTGGTTGCTAATAAGTTTCTGACCAAAAAGCTAAAACTGGTGTCTTTCCTCATTATCCCATAATTTAGAGTTTGCATCAGTATTTACACTGGTTGCATAAAGCAATGTATAGTCACATGCATATAACGTCTGCTTGAAATAAGTCACTTCAAATTAAAATAAAAACCCAGCTAGGTACATGGTTGGTACTAAAAAAAAAATTATTTTCCTTAAGTCTTGAATTTCTAAAAACAATATTAGAATGTTGAGGTGTATCCTGCTGCTTAACTGAACTTTAGTCAATGAAACAAATGTGCCATAAACAGAAAGTAGATGATGTTTGTTCAGGTCTCAAAGGCAGCTCGTATGGACACATATGAGGATTTTCTACCCGTTTCCATTCATTCATCACATGGTATGCATTGCAATGAAGGGAAGCTTCTTTATCTTCTTGCTTTATGCCCTTTTGTCTGTTTACTCATTCATTGATGAATATAGCTATTTTCACTCACTTGTGACTATAGAGACTCCTGTCCAGTGTTTACACCATTAGAATGCACCTACTTAGAAAGGAATCCCAGGGCGCCTGGGTGGCTCAGTCGGTTAAGCATCTGTCTTGGGCTCAGGTCATGATCTCGGGGTCCTGGGATCGAGCCCCACGTCGGGCTCCCTGCTCGGTGGGGAGCCTGCTTCTCCCTCTGCCACTCCCCCTGCTTGTGCTCTCTCGCTCAAATAAATAAATAAAATCTCTAAAAAAAAAAAAAAAGGAATTCCATCTAAAAGGAAGTACTTTAATCTCCTTTTATGATATTCCCTTTATTGAAGGATAATTATTTTTTTAAGAAAGGTATAGTTCTCATAGAAATACAAAATGAACAGGAAGAGTTTTTATTTATCTCATTAGTTAGTGAGGGAGCCAGCAAGATGTAATAACCAACATAAAAAGGAAGCCAAAGAACAGGCCATACAAAAGGCTATTAAGAATGCTGAAAGGAATTTGTTTAAGAGATGTAAAACTGGCTGCTTTTATACTGGGGGAGGGAAATCAATTGCATTTCCACCTGACCCCAACTTTGCCGTCTCTGAACAAGGATCATTTGCCTTGCTCTGCAGTTATCTTCAATTCACAGTGTGGAATAGCTCAAAAGCATTGAAAAGCAGGAGGTAGCTCTAAACAAGGTGCACTCAGGACGTTCAGTTTCAAAGTCCTTTATAATTTTTCCTGACACTTTGCTCTTGTAACTATTAATCATCATGCAGGCATAAACAAATTACATTGTTTGGCTGCATAAAGGGGTGATTTAACTCCTAACATAAGTATCACTCAAATAGGTGTGTGTGTGTGTTTAAGATCCCTGTCAGAAATTCAAATATAAACGGTGTATATCTTTGAAAGATATACACCTTCAATAAATCTTACAAATTTAAAGTTCATATCTTTCACAATTGTATTCTCTTTCATTAACAATTTTGTTCCTAAGTAAAAATTACTATTAGGTGGAACAGTAACCCCCAAATAATGAATCCTATCCTTAGGCAAAATGGTGAGGTAAAGGGAAAATATTTTACATTATGCATTTTCTAGTTCAGAGACAGTTTACACTAATGCATATTTAGGGAAGTTACAGACAGTATACAAATAAGTGTTACTTTTCTGATTGGATTAGATCATGTTAAATCATACACATTGAAATATACCTGCATTTTTTATCAGTGATTAGATAACCATCTGTATTACGCAAACCATCTCATCGACCTATTCCCATTGTGGATCCTAAATGACCCTCTAATTGAATTGAATATGATGAACCATCTCCTCATCCAGTTACATTTAATGTGATATATCTTGCCAAGCTCTGAAAATCCTCTTAACTGCAGCCCATAATGGGAAGGTGGAGTCTTCTCTGAGGGGTTGATTAATGTCTCTGATCCTCCACTAACACACATTTAAAATGGATTTGATTACAGAAGCATCCTCATGGACTGCTGTGCCATTAAATGAGATAATCCATGTCAAAAGGTGAAGGGATTTAGGACAAGTATCCCCAAAATGTGCCACTTTGGCATGTGAATTGCTTAGTACTGAAGGCAGTCAAGACCCAGCAGATTCAAGAAGAACATTGACCTCTCCCTTAAACTACCTAAAAGAATTAAGGTAGGGGACCTGGCCCAGAAAGAGAACTATGACTAAGAGATAAATTTTTAAAAATTTTTTTTATAGATTTTATTTATTTATTTGAGAGAGAGAATGAGACAGAGAAAGAGCATGAGAGGGAAGAGGGTCAGAGGGAGAAGCAGACTCCCTGCTGAGCAGGGAGCCCGATGCGGGACTCGATCCCGGGACTCCAGGACCATGACCTGAGCCGAAGGCAGTCGCTTAACCAACTGAGCCACCCAGGTGCCCTAAGAGGTAAATTTTTTATCTGAAAGATCTATCTGTATGGCAGGGCAAACATCTAACTACCAAACATCTGATCTTTTTACCATCCTGTGAATCACCTTCCTCCCCTTTGAAACACCAGGCCCCCTCCCATTCCTTAGCTCAAGATGGCACAGAATCCTCAATTGTCCAGGTGATCTTAGGTCTCATTGGCTTTCTGGGGTCCCCGTTCACACATAATAAATCTGTTTTTCTTCTTTCCATCTGTCTTATGTTACTTTGGCTATAAAACCAACCAAAGAACCTGGAAGGATAGAGTAAAGACTTTTCCTCCTAAACAAAGGTCTTCAAAGGGTTTGCTATTAATCACTTAAATATTGTTATTGTCATTATTATCACTATTGTCCTCAGCGGAGAATCTGAATATACAAACCACCAATGACCAGACCATACACGACAATAGAACTCTGACCAACTAACTCTGTACCACATGCCCTGCTTCTATCCCTAATATGCTTTCCAAACCATCCACATAAGATGTTTCCTTCTACTTAGCCTGCCTCTAGCTGCTCCATGCTAACAAGCTCCAATTACAGCTTACCTAGAACCTGATTTGTTTCCACTACACAGTTTTCCCTTTCTCCCATCTCCTTTGAGTTCCTGCCAAGCACAAATGATGGTGGCTGACCTGCTTGCTCTAGTGAGGCCAAATAGTCTTTGGTTGTTCTCACTGGGGTGATGGATCTCAGATAAATTTGTTGGTGTCTGTTCCTCTTTGCCAGATGGCTTGCCCCTTCCTACCTGGCACCATGTCTAATTTACCTTGGCATCATTAATGCTTAACATGAGCCAAGTCACCACTAAATACAATTTGCCGAGTGATGGACTACATCACTGAAAGTCCAGAACACTGCATTTCCAAGTCCTTTATTTCCTGAGCTAGGACTCCAGGGACAATTGGCCTGTTCTACCCAACTGAGGTGAAAAAAAGAGAAAAGGAAGAAAAAAGCAGAGAAGTAAAAGATCTGTTCTGGGGTTGGAATGGATGGGAAGGTTAATGTGACTATGACTTGCTAGCTGGACTATGAGTGAGGTGGGTCCAGAAGCTTAAGCACTTTGGGGTCGTCTGTAAGGCAAACAATAAAGATTTAGATACAAGCCTTGGAAGAGGCTGGTGCAAATGGGTGCCTCAAACTTAAGTCCAGAGCTTCTACTTAGCTTCCAGGTGAATCTGTCTCCAGGATCTGTCGATGGCAGAGGTAAGTTTTGTGAAACTGACATGTCCCTTGTGGCTGACTTAGCTTTGATGTTAGGAACTGTTAAAAGTTAAACTGATGCATATTAAAACTAGTAAGAGTTTATTTTAGCAAAAATCGATTTGAACTGGAAAGCATGCAGTATAACAGAAAGGAGTTTGAGTAGCTATACAAAATGAAAGACTTTTATAGGCAGAAGAGAACAGGAACGAGGTAGAAAAGCAGACTGACTGTTGCAAGTTAACTTTCCTTTAGGGGATGACAGGGGGGTCTATCAAGGCAATGACCTGACTAATATTGATCAGGTGAATCCTGACTGGCTGGTTTAAGATTCCATTTCTGGGAGAGACAAAACTCTGTATAAGTCTTGGTTTAGTGATGTCAGGTTTAGAATAAGCTCTCCATCCTGGGCCAGTTGTCTTATTTTTAACAGAATACTGCAAGTAAACCGGGGACCCTGCCAAAAATATCCTAGGGTGTAAGGGCAGGAAGCATACTGTAAACTAAAGGTGACAAACAGCTTGTTGAGGTCACCTAACTCCTTTTGTGGTGCCATATTTAGAGTTAAAGTTGAATAGCACTTTTTTTCTTAACCTAGACTGCTCATTATACTTTGCAAAATGTCTTGCAGGCAATATTCAAAAATGTCCTTGTGCTACCTCAAACACAGAATATTCATACGTGGCCTAGGGAGGAATACTAGGCGTTGGGAAATTAAATTAAGCTCCTGTAAATCCCAATTCCTAACTTCGCAATTGTGCTAGCTGCGCTTTTCCTTGCTTCTTTGCTGTTGATAATAAGAATTCCACAGCTCAGCTGCAAGGATTGTCATTGCTTTGGGAGATGTTTGTTTTCCTTTGTGTCAATGGGTTGTTTAATTACTTAGGTACTAAGTTCACAAAACACAATTCCTCAGTATAATAAAGAGATGCACATAAAGCAAGGATACCCAAGAAAGAGATATTTTAAAATGCTATTGTTTTTGCTGAAGGGTTTTGTCTCTATTCTTAACCGCTAAGGAATAGTTATGAGAACTAGGATCTAGGGAGCCGGTAGGAATTAAGTGGGGCTGTTCTTACACCAGACCTTTTAGCTGCAAAGTCTAAGATAAGGTTTCCATTCTATCCTATTTTTGACATTAAGGCTTTTTACATCAAATCTTTTCAGAATGACACAATAAAATAGAACTGATCTGCTTATAATGAAGAGGCAAGGCTCCAAGCTCCTAAGTTCCTGCTCTCAGTCTGTCCAGCCAGATGTACCCATTGTTGCAAGTATGGAAAATTCCACATTGTTTATGTAAAGCACACCCTTCAGGTTATCTGACTTGAATTCTGTTTGCTCTGAACCTTTTATCGCCCGTGAGGTATTTAACAACTAAGAAAGTTTCCCATAACTGAAGCAATGCTAAATAATTCTTGTCTATACACATGCAAATAAATTCTTTGAGGTGGGGATTCAACGGACTCCCTCATTCTGGAGAAGGGGAGCAAAATATGCCACCCCCAAATATGCTTCTTGGTCGTAAGGTTTATCTTGAACTGATTATTTTTTTTAAAATGGCAGACACAGAAGCAGCTCTGAAAACTGAGTAAAAGGTACTCACATTTATAAGGGAAATCTCCATTTGTAAGTATGTCTCCTCTCTGTACCAAGAAGGGAAGGAGGACTAAATTTCTGGAAACTCTTATCAGTGGAGAAGGAACAACCTTAAGGCCGCACAACAACCTCACCTTCATTTACTGCGCTATGCCTGGTAACCTCCCCTAACTAGCTTCCCCTCCACCCCAAATCTTTCTTTTGTCTTTCACTAAAGATGGCAGTGAAGATGGTGGCTTGAGCCATTTCAGGAAGTTGCTTTTTTCCTGGGTCTCTCCCACGTACACAGCAGGTACACGTGTTATTAAACTTCTGCTTTTTCTTCTTTTTTCCTCCTTTTTTTTCTCCTCTGTCTTTTATTATGGGGTGGGGGGTAGGGCTATCTCAGTCAAGAACCTAGAAAGGTAGAGAAAAAAATATTTTTTCCTTCCCTATAGTGTAAAAGTTTCACCTCCACCAGCAAATTCATTTCAATATTCCTGATGTATGAATGTGTCTATTTTTCAATTATCCTTTGAACCAATTGCAACATCTGCCTACTTCACTCATTAATAATGAGTTCAATAAAATTTTTAACAAATATTTAGTTTATTTCTGCACTCGATAGAGGATTTTACCCTTTTTCCTTGTTTGTTTGTTTGTTTGTTAATTATCCTTTGAAACCATTTGATACCGTATTTTGCTTAGGTCTATTACATATGTGGTTTTAAATAATTGCTTTCACTATTTCTTGATATTTTTTCTTTCAAAAATTCAGAGTCTTCTCTCCTAATTTCTGAGACTTTCATTTTCTTTTTAGTTATTACTCAGACTTAGCCAAACTCCAGGTTAAGGACACCGTCGTTAAGACTGCCAAAACTTTAGACACCAGTGGAAGCTTGGTTGTCCCCAGGACCATTCTCACATCAGGCCAGATGGTGAAAAATTTGGGAGTCCCCATGATGACCTCCAGGCTTGACAACCCACTAGAATGACTCACAGAATTTAGGAAAGCACCCTACTTAAAATGAAGTTTTATTGTAGTAAATAGATACAAATTAAAATAATCCAAGAGAAGAGATGCACAGGGCAGGGTCTAAGAGGGGTTCAAAGGCAGAGCCTCCCACGATGCCATGACTCCTTAACTCTCCATGGGGCTGTGGATGCCGCCAACACATCCTCACAGCCACAATGCGTATCACCAACCAGGGAAGCTATCTAGAACTCCAAGTCCAGAGCTTCTACTGAGGCTTCATTACTTAGGCATGGTTGATTGGTTCATTGCCCATGTGGTTGAACTAAACCTCCAGCCCCTTTCCCCTCCCTAGAGGTCAGGCTCATCACCCTGAATCACCTTGTTTGCAACACCTATCAGCTGTGGCTTCCGGGGTCCACTGCTGAATAGCAAAAACACTCTAATCACTCAATTATTAGATTTCAGAACGTAGCTGGGAACAAAGGCCAGACCTCTCTTTTAAGAGAGCCCAAATTCCTTACTACACTTTTGTACTGTTTACTCTTATAACCTTAAGTAATAAACTTGTACCTGGTTTTCTCATCCAGAGTCCTCTGGAATTCCAGAACGTGGAACACCAGTGCCCTACGATCTTTTCCTACTTTTCTCTCCCACACGTTCCAACTTCTTTCGGTGATACCTTAGTTTTTACATGAAGTTGAGACTCTTTAAAAAATCTATTTTTATAAGCACAGGGTGATGATTATTTTTTTGATCCAAACTAATTTATCACTATTATAACTACACATAAACATTCTTTGCTACAGAAACTCACCAAATGCTTTCGTGATGATCCCAGGGCCACTCTGGGAAAACTGCTTTCTAGCACTAAGGTAAGCTAGGTTTTCACACCCTCCAACACTCACTCCAAATTATGCCTCATTTTACTTTGCATCACATTTGGACCACTGTTTTCTCTTTTAGATTTTGTTCTGGGATTTCTAATCTTTATTCGCTGTCTCTTATTGACGAAGACTATTGTGTCTTCAACACATCATCAAAATCATCCAGACCCTCAATCCCATTTTCTATTGTGTATTATCCACTTAGTCTTTAAAGATGCCCTTACTGGGGCCCACCCAATCTTCAAGTAGCTTTGCTGTTTTGAAATCTTCTGAGGACGTTGACATGGCTTTTTTCATTCATTCCTCTCAGAGGCAGATAGGGAAGGGTAGGGTGGTCCTTTATGGTTATCCAATTGTCAGAACACAAGAAGCCTGGGGATCTCTCAATTATAACTGGTATACAGGAGTATGGGGCTTAGATAAATTCAACATTGTCACCTCTTAAATTAATCTCATATTTTCCCAGGTTTGGCCTTTTATTTTTTTGTTGACCAGGAGAGAACCTGAACAATTCATTCAACTTCATCTTGAAGTTCAACTATTGAATTCATATTTTAAAGTATTTCCCAAGTGTAACTTCAATTTCCTAATTTTTTTTTTTGATTTTCTTATTATCTTTTCTTGGAAAAAATTTTTATATATGCAACATTTTCTTGAATCATTCTGAGGACACTAATTAGAATTTCTAATAAAACAATTATTTCTGTTGCCTGAATTATTGCTCCTTCCTTAAGGGATCAGTTTTTTACTTTCCCTACCTTAGGATTTCTCTCCCATGTTTTCTGCATAGATCTGGTGATCTCTGGTTGCACATTTATTTTTAAAAACCAAGGATTAGCAATCAAAATGAAAAGAGAGGGCTTGAGGTTACATTTGCTCAGCATATTATACGATTGAAATGGGACAGGGAAAAAGGCTGATGCAGGTAATGGGGAGACATGGCCTCCAAGATCCCCACCCCAGAGTTGCCACTGAGTGATTTTAAGGGAGGCAACTTGGGTGACTGTCCCGAAGGAAAATGTTTTCCCAAGAATTCTCTCCCCAAGTTAGAAGTCTGCCTGGAAACTCTGTCACCCGGATCTGGGCATAACAATCATAGAGTTTTGTTTTAATTTCTATGACTGAGCTACCACTTCTGTGGAAGCCCTACTCCTGAAAACCAAAATCACCCACCCAGCCCAGCTGCCAGTTCATGTTAACATGACTTCACTCTTCCCCTGTCTTCATCAACATAGTTCCAAGAAACTCAGCCAAAGAGATCAAAGCTGCAGTTCATTCCGAGAACTTCCTGAACAACCTCTTGACCTCTTAGGAGCAAGCGTCACCTCCACTACCACTATGCTGCAAATTCTGGGTGGTAGCCTCCCGGCCAGGTCCCATCTATCCCTACACTGCTAGAAACGCCCAGGAATCTCACCAGCTGAAGAGCCCATCACACAATCGTCACTCTAAGAAGTCAACTTCCTTTTGAGTATCTTGTCTGTCATAGGAATAGGTTCACGCAGAAAGGGAAGACACACATATGTATTTGTTCTGCCGTTTTCCACCAACTTATACAGTGATGGCCCCAGAGTTTGCAGATCTTCCATACGCTAGATTTTACTTGGACTTTAAAAAGATAAACTTATGTTTATGTTTGAAGATACCAGTTAGTATTTTTCTAAACCTCAATTTCCAAGTTCACACTCTGCTATATGTTAATACTGATCCCACGAGTTCATGCGGCTCTGTCTCATTGATTCATCCTGGAGGCTCTTTGACCTCTGCATCCCTGTGCTACTTTTTGAAGCACTGCTCCCTGCCCCAGGCTGACCTGTGTGAATGACAGCACTGAGTCCCTGTGTCCTCTGGCCAGCAGGGAGCTCTGGCGGGAGAACAGAGAGAGGGAGAGAGCAGTCATGCTGTCTATTTTCCTAGTTCCCTTTCGGTGTGGTCATCCCAGGCTATGTCCCCAGACAAAAGGTCACTGTTGCTCCCAAGATGGCCTGTTCTACAGACTCTTCCTCCTTCCAAATTCTGGTAATCTGTCTCCATGTGCCTTCGAAGCTGGGGGTGCTTACAGCTTTGCTTCTGCCAGCCCTGGGTCCCTGCACCGTCCTTCGTGGCTTCCCTGAAACCTGCCCACACTTTATAATTAGGCCCTTTAATAAATAAATACTCCTTGAAGAATCCCCCCTGGTGTGTGCCATCTGTTTCCTGTTGTTCATCTGACTGATACAGCAGCCAAGTTCGGAATAAAAAATATCATTTTTTTGCACAATGAGAAAGTCATGCCTTTGGGACTGGCTGGGTGATAGGTATAACTCATTCACTCAATAATCACAGGGCCTTTGCTCAACACAGCTTTAGACAGTATTCTGTAGGTCCTTATGTTTATTCAACTTTGGTGTACATACCAATGCTAGTCTAATGCACTTAACCATTTCATGATAAAATGATTGTTCCCTCAGTATCTTACTATGTAAGCAAATGGCCACCACTTGTACTAATCACAGAATGAGTTTTTGCCTTTTTGTGAGTTTATTTACCCCATTGTCATAAAAGTGCTATACTCACAATCCGAGGTTATGAACTGCCCGACAAAGGCAAGGATGGTCCTATTTTGTAAGGGCCTTCCTGCCCATTGTACGATGCTCTACAGGGGTTAGATCTCTGCTGACCACCCCAGACCAGAGAGCAGGCCTCACTTCCTACTTCACCTGGCCCCTACCTTACCCAGCTTAATTTTCCCCAAAGCATCTACAACCACCTGACGTTTTGTTTGTTTGTGTGTTTAAATTTATATGATTCCCCCTAATAGAATGTAAGTTTTATGGGGTAGGAGGTTTGGTTTGGATCCCAGCTCTATCCCCGATGCTCAGGACAATTTCTAGTGGTTATCATTTCAAAATTACCTATTGAATGAAAGAATAATGGATATGGCTTTGGAGCTCTGGGAAGAGATCTGAGTCTTTGGAGATGACAGGCAAGTCGATATAGATAGAGAGAGAGAATTTTATGATTATCAGCAAAGAAACAGTGGTTGAATATTCACTGTATATCTGGCCACTCAGAATGCCTGTGAAGGCTGAAGACAGAGGAGAAAGAAGGTTGGAGGGGCCCTGAAAAGGAGGGTCTAGAGAAGAAGAGGGAATCTGGGTGCGAAGTGCTGTCATGGAAAGCCGTGTCATAGAGGAAAAGTGTTGAGAAAGGACTAGCCACCTAAATTTCAAATGCAGCAGAGAGCCCTGGTGAGGGCAAGGGACATGTCCATGGTGGTGTTCCATGTGTGGCCAACATCAAGATGGTCTTCCAGGCTTCCAGGGGCACCTGGAAATCTTCCTGTGCCCTGGCTGGTGGATGTGAGCACCCCTGGGTCCTGGAAGCAGAAGAATGGGAGAGTCAGAGGGAAAACGCACAGGAAGAAGAGCTGAAGAGCAGACCCACAACCATTGCCAAGTAGAGTGAGCAAGAAATAAAAATAAAACATTTGTTGTGAACCCCGATGCTTGTGAGCAGCTCATCACAACAGCAAAGCTGACTAGTTACTCCTTAATATGCATATCCCCTTGCTCTACTATCTATTCATAAGCAGGAAAACAATCACCTGGTCAAGTGCAAGCCAGGCTAATAGGGTTCAGACCTAAAGTCCTAATGATCAGCATGAACCCTGATATGACCCCTAATCAATTATTATCAAATATTCTGTGGCTATATATTATGGACTGGTTATGTCTCTTGATCATGGGCATTTCTGGAAGACTTTGCACTCTGGAGGGTAAAATAAAGACATGTGAGGCACGATCATAAATCAGTAAAAATACAGACTCAAAAGCAATGAGACTGACTGGTCAGCCTCAAAGACAACAACAACAGGCAAATTTGCTCCTCACCCCTCGTTCTTCCTTCAAACTTATTCTGCAAGTTTCTATCAAAGGGAGCTCTGCTATCTACCTCATGCTAGCTCCAAGTAGCTGAATTTTACTGGAGGAAGCCACAAGAGCTGAGTAATTCTGCTGTAATTAATTCACAACCACCTCAAATGAGCACTTAGAAGTGGCCCACCATCCTACTATGCTGCTATGGTAAGCTCTGTCTCCTATCAGCAAAGAAGACACTGTGACATATTGCCGAATTGTTTCAACTATCCCAGCCTAAAGTCACGCTTACCATGGTCCACACATCACTGGAAAGAACTCTCAGAAACTTTGTCATCTTTCCAGTGGTACAATAATGCATCTACATGTGTCCTTACCTTCTCCCTTTTCCCGACTTTTATCGTAAAAAGGAACATCCCATCTCAGATCAAAGAGAGTACAGGACTCTCAACTCTCCCGCCTTCTCTGGGGGCTCTGTCCCATCCACTGCTTTAGGGACAGGAGAATCTCCCCCGGACCATGTACCCTGTAGGACCTGGGGTCAGCAGTGAGCCAGACGTGTGGGACAAGAGAAGGGTGATGCCTATATTGGACTGCAGTAACTCTGCGGGTGGCAGGACAATTGACCGACGTAGGACTTACTGGAGGAAGAGGAAATTAAGAGTTCCATTTTGATACTTCTAAGTTTCAAGCTGTCTCTTTGACATGCAAATGAACACGCCTGTCTGAAGAAGTTTAAGCTGAACTTACTGAAAGGTAGTGCACTAGATGAGCTACCCATGGAGGGAATGTAGCTACAGAAGATCCCGAAGTGGGTGCTGAGAGCCTCTGACAGCCAGCAGTCAAGTGAAGGGGATTCAGCAAAGGAACCTTAGAAGGGCAGCTGGTCTAGAATAAAAACCAGAATCTGGTGAGCAAGTTATTCTGGACTTGCTGAGTCCAGATGGATGTGAGTATCATCACTTAGAATTAGCATCTCTGTTGGCCTAACTCAGACTTCAGAGGACTAGCAAGAATATTATTCAAGTACCTTAAGAGTATTCCTAAAATCTCATTAATCCACATTGCATCTAACAGGCATATTATAAATAATTTATAAGAACGGTTAAGATTTGGGAGTTTAATTAGAAATTATAGTCCTTTCTACTCACTTTCCAGGAGTCGAGAAAGCATCTGAGCTGTTGGAACACAAACCGTTCAAAAAAAAAGTAAAGTAGGCCAAGCTGTTATTAACAATGGGCAAGGGAATGCCTTCTATAACTCATGACCCCCAGTCCAGTAGCTAAGGAGGCCAGTCGTGCTCTGTAGGAATGCACATGATACCTTTACTTCTAAATTGGAGTTTATTGTTTAGACACTGCTTTGCCTGACCTAAATAACACAAATTTTATAGTGCCACGTAAGTAGAGAAGTAGCACTAAATAGGAACTATAAATAATCTGCTTGTTAATTCATAAATTCCAAGATTTTGGGAGGCTTGACTAGTATGGAAGTACGTTAAGTTTTGTTATATCTATATAAAGAGTGAGCATATGAACAAAAAGTGTACTTTATTTGTTGCATCAAAAAAGACTTTGTGTGGTGCCCGGGTGGCTCAGTCAGTTAAGCATCTATCTGCCTTTGGCTCAGCTCATGATCCCAGGTGCTGGGATCAAGCATCATGGCAGGCTCCCTGCTCAGCGTGGAGCCTGCTTCTCCCTCTCCCTCTGCTGTTCCCCCTGCTGGTGCTGTCTCTCTCTCTCTCACTCAAAAATAAATAAAATCTTAAAAAAAAAAGAGCACATCAAAAAAGATATAATCATAAAGAGTCTGGTATTTCAGAAATTGTATACAATTTTACATTCAATATAACATAACTTTTGGGTTATACAAAAATGTATCTCTGATTTTAGGTTTTGGTCTAGAATGGAAATGATAAAACTCACTAGGATATCACGATTCATCTTCATGCATTTGAAGATGAACTTCTGTATAAAGAAAGTGACTCAGAGATTTGGTACTTATTTAGTACATTAGATTTGGTACTGAATTTAGAACATATGATCTAACAAAATAAATAATTTAAGATAACATATGTTATGATAAATAACAAATTATATTTTATTATTGCTACTCGAAGTAAATAAATAAGTACATAAAGGAATATTCGAGGGAATAACCAAGTGTACATCAGATTTAGCTGTAACTCCTGACGGTTTTTTTTTTCCTGTTTTATCAACAAATGATGGACATACATCACTGTATTTGTTTAAGGTATACAGTATGAGGGTTAGATTTACATATATTATAAAATGATCACCACAATAGGTTTGGTTAACATCCATCATCTGATATGGATACAGTAAAAAGAAAGGCAAAAATTATCTCTGTGATAAGAACTTTTTAGGATCTATTCTCTTAACTTTTGAATGTATCATACACAGTGCTAACCACAGTCATTGTGTTGTACATTGTACCCCTAGTACTGATTTATCTTGCTACTTTTTCTTTGTGCCTTTTAGCTACCTTCTCCCAGTTCCCCTCCCCTAGCCCCCTGGCCCTAGTAACCACAAATTTGACCCTTTTCTGTATGAGTTTAGCAGAATTTTTCTGTTTTATTTTGTATTTTTCCTTTAGATTTCACATACAAGTAAGATCATATGGTATTTGTCTTTGTCTGACTTATTTTCCTTAACATAATGCTTCCCAGCTCCATCCATGTTGTTGCAAATGGTAGGATTTCCTCACTTTTTATGGCCGAATAATATCGTGTGTGTGTGTGTGTGTGTGTGTGTGTGTGTGTGTGAGACAACTTCTTTATCCCTTCATTCACTGATGGACACTTAGGCTGTTCCCATGTCTTGGCTATTGTAAATAATGCTGCAGTGAACCTAAGTGTGCAGATATTTTTTCTTTTCTTTTTTTCTGCCCATATCTTTTCAAGCTAGTGTTTTCATTTCTTTAGGACATATTCCCAGAAATGGAAAGGCTGGATCATATGACAAATCTACTTTTAATTTTTTGAGGAAACTGTAGAAGCTGTACCGATTTCACGAGTGGCTGTACCAATTCACGATCCCACCGACAGTGCCCAAGGGCTCCCTGCTCTCCACATCCACACCATCACGTGTATCTCCTGTCTCTGTGTCCATGGACCCTGTCACAGGCAGGAGGGAATATCCCAACTGATTGTAATTTGCATTTCCCTAGTGACTAATGATGTTGAGAATCTTTCCATGTAACTCTTAGCCACTTGTATGTCTTCTTTGTAAAAATGTCTATTCTGGTCCTTTGCCCAGTTTTTAATTGGATTTTTTTTTTTTTTTGCTATTGAGTTGTAGGAGTTCTTTATATATTTTGAATATTAACCCCTTATCAGATATATGCTTTATAAATATTTCTCCCTCTCTTGTAGGTTGTCTTTTCACCTTGTTGATAATTTCCATCACTGTGTGGAAGAAACTGATGTAGTTTGAAGCAGTTTTTAGTTTGATGGAGTTCCACTTGTTTATTTTTTATTTTGTTGCTTTTCTGTTAGGTGTGATTTCCAAAAAAATCATTACCAAGACCGATGTCAGGGAGCTTTTTACCTACATTTCTTTCTGGGACTTTCATGGTTTCAAGTCTTAAATTTAAGTCTTTAATCCATTTTGAGTTAATTTTTGTGAATGGTGTAAGATAGGGGTCAAGTTTCATTTCTTCACATGTGAATATCCAATTTTTAAGCACTGTTTATTGATATTAGTTGATTGCATAAAATTGGGTTTACCTATGGACTCTCAATTCCAGCCCATTGGTCTATTTATCTGTTTTTATGCCACTACCATACTGTTTTAATTACTATAGCTTTATGGTAGGGAATCAGGAAGCCAGGGTGTTTCCTGCTTTGTTCTTCTTTCTCAAGATGTCTTTGTTTAGTCAGTGTCTTTATGGTTCCATATAAATTTTAGGCTGTTACTCTATTTCTGTAAAAATTGCCATTGAAATCTTGATAGGAATTGCTTTGAACCTATGGATGGCTTTGGGTAATAATAACATTTTAACCATATTCATTCTTCTAATCCATGAACACGGGGTCCCTTTCCATTTGTTTATGCCTTCTTTGATTTCTTCCATTAATGTCTTGCGGTTTTCAGAGTGGAGATCTTTCACCTCCTAGGTCATATTTATTCCTAAGTATTTGTCGTTTTTGGTGCTATTGTAAATGGGATGAATTTCTTTTTTTTTTTTTTTCAGGAAATTTGCTGTTAATGAATAGAAATGCTACAATTAGTGTATGTTAATTTTATATACCATACTTTACTGAATTTGTTGATTAATTCTAACAGTTTTTTCGCTGAGTTTTGGGGATTTTCTATGCATGAAATCATGTTCTCTATAAATAGAGACACTTTTACTTCTTCTTTTCCAATTCTGATGGCTTTTATTTCCTTTTGTGCCTGATTGCCCTAGCTACGACTTCCAGTACTGTGTTGAATAGGAGTGGTGTCAGTGGGCAGCCTCGTCTCATTCCTGATCTTAGGGGAAAAGCTTTCAACCTTTCACCGTTTTGTATGATGTTAACTGTGGACTTGTCATATATAGTCTTATTATGTTGAGATATGTTCCTTTTATGCCTAATTTGTTAAGTGTTTTTATTATGAGTGGATGTTAAGTTTTGTCAAATGCTGTTCCTGCATCTATTGAGATGATGATATGATTATTTTCTCTCTATTAATGTGATGCAGCCCGCGGATTTATTTGCAGATGTTGAAACATCCTTGCATTGCAGGGATAAATCACACTTGATCATAGTGAATGATTCTTTTAATGTGCTGCTGAATTTAGCTTACTGGTATTTTATTAGGAACGTTTGCATCTGTATTCATCAGGGAGATTGGCTTAAGGTTTGCTTTTCCGGTAATATCTTATCTGGCTTTGGATTAGGATAATACTGTCCTCATAAAATGAGTTTGGGAATGTTCTGTTCTTTCCTCTTCAATTTTTTGGAAGAGTTTAATAAGGATTGATGTTAATTCTTTTTTTAATGTTTCATAAAATTCACCAGTGAAACCACCTGGTCCTGGGATTTTCCTCACTGGGAAAGGTTTGATTATTGATTCAATCTCCTTACTAGTAATTGATCTTTCATATTTTCTATTTCTTCCTGATTTAGTCTTGGTAGGTTGCATGTTTTCAAGAATTTTTCAATTTTTCTAGGTTGTTCAGTTTGTAGGCCTATAGCTGTTCATAGTAGCCTCTTATGATCCTTTGTATTTCTGTGGTATCAGTTGTAGAGCCTCCTTTTTCATCTATAATTTTGTTGATTTAGGTCCTCTCTCTCCTTGGTTAGTCTAGTTAAGGATTTGCCAATTAACCTTTTCAAAGAACAAACTTTAGTTTGGTTAATCTTTTCTGCTGTTTTTCTGTTCTCTATTTCATTTATTTCTGCTTTAACATTTATCATTTCTTTCCTTCTGCTAACTTTAGGCTTAGTTTGGTCTTTTCCTAGTTCCTTAAGGCATAGCGTTAGGTAGTTTAAGTTCTTTTTTGTTTCTTAATATAGGCATTTATTGCTATGAACTTCCCTTTTATAACTGCTTTTGCTGCATCCCATAAGGTCTAGTATGATGTGTTTTCAGTTTCACTTGTCTTAGGAAATTTTTTATTTCTTTTTTATTTTCTTCTTGATCTATTGGTTGCTCAGGAGAATGTTGTTTAATTTTCACATATTAGTAAATTTTCCAGTTTTCCTGTTGTTATTGATTTCTATTTTTATGTCACCAGAATCAGAGAAGATACTTGGTATGATTTCAGTCTTTTTGAGTTTGCTAACATTTATTTTGTGGCCTAACATATGATTTATCCTAGAAAATGTTCCCTGTATGCTTGAGAAGAATGTATACTCTGCTATTACTGGATAAAATGTTCTGTGTATGTCCGTTAGATCCATTTGGTCTGTAGTGTTGCTCAGTTCTTCTGTTTCCTTATTGATTCTCTATGTGGATAATATATCCATGGTTGAAAATGAGGTATTAAAGTCCCTACCTATTATTGTATTGTTGTTTATTTTTCCTTTTTCTTCTGTTAGCTTTTGCTTTATGTATATAAGTGTTTTGATGTTGGGTGCATAGATATTTAAAATTGTTGTATCTTCTTTTTTTAAGATTTTATTTATTCATTTGAGGGAGCAAGAGAGAGCACAAGCGGGGTGGGGGTTGGGGAGGAGCAGAGGGAGAGGGAGAAGCAGGCTCCCTCCCGCGAGCAGGGAGCCCGATGTGGGGTTCGATCCCAGGACCCTGGGATCATGACCTGAGCCGAAGGGAGATGCTTAACCGACTGAAACACCCAGGTGCCCCCAAAATTGTTATATTTTCCTGATGGACTGACCCCTTTATCATTATATAATGACATTCTCAGTCTCTTTTTACTATTTTTAGTTTAAGGTACATTTCATCTAATACAAGTAGCGCTACCCCTGCTTCTGTTGTGTTGTAACCATTTGCTTGAGCTTTTTCTATCCCTTCACTCTAAGTCTGTGTGTCTTTAAAGGTAAAGTGAATCTCTCATAGGCAGCATATCACTGGATATTGGAGTTTGTTTTTTATTTTTATTTTTTTAAAGATTTTATTTATTTATTCATAAGAGACAGAGAGAGAGAGAAGCAGAGGGAGAAGCAGGCTCCCTGCTGAGTAGGGAGCCTGATGCGGGACTCGATCCCAGGACCCTGGGATCATGACCTGAGCCGAAGGCAGACGCTTAACCATCTGAGCCACCCAGGCACCCTTGTTTTCTATTTTTAATCCATTAAACTATTCTAGGTCTTTTGACTGTATCGTTTAATTCATTTACATTTTAGTAATTATTGATAGGTAAGGATTTACTGTTGCCATTTTGTTCATTGTTTCCTGGGTGTTTTGTACATCCATTGTTCCTCGTTTCTTGTTTTGATTTATTTTGGTATCAGTGTGCTTTTGTCTTCCCTAAACCTAAACTTACTCAAAAAGATTCTTCTAAATTCTTTGTCTGACAGTTTATAGATCCCCATTTCTTTATAGTCGGTTATTGGATCTTCATTAGTTTCCTTGGGTGGTGTCACGTTTACCTGATTTTTTGTTATCTGTGATCCCTTACATTTGTGTCTGCATATTTGAGTAATTAGGCTCCTTTTCCAGACTTCACAGGTTTGCTTTGGCAGAAAGAGATCTTTACCAGTCAGCTCAGTTTGGGTTCCTGGGCATGTCTCTTGGTAACATTCTTGGGCAGGTGAGGCCTATTGTTTGTTATGGTCTACTTTGGGGCAAGGCAACTGTTTGAGCTCTGAGATCCGGGATGTGAGGGTGCATGCCACTGGCTGAAGTCAGTTGTATAGGATTTCTAGAATGGTTCCCTACACCATGGGGCTGCAGAATGGGCTCTGTGCTTGCCTGGATTATGTGGTCAGACTTACTAGATGGTCAACACTGGATACTACATTCAGCGGTAAATGAGGGTATAAATTTGCTTCCTTCCTCATCACAGTCAGATTCTCAGTGGCTGAGCCCCACAGATTCTCCTGCAATCCCTGTGGTGTGATATCAGAGTGAGGGCTCCCACAAAATGACCCACAATGCTGGGGAAAGCATCTTTGTTCTCTTTTCCCCCCTGTCAGAACCAGAGGCTCAAGGGAGACCTCTCCAGAGGGTGCTGCACTGGCTTTGAGGAAGGACAATGAAGTCAATGTGTAGCTGCTCCTTTTGTCCTTCTAATGCAATCTGTCTTTGTCTCTGTGGTACAGAGGGTGTTTCAGCCTCACTCCTGTGTTCTAGGATTTTCTCAGTGGTATCTTGATCATGAATAGTTGTTAGGTGTTCTTCTTGTGAGGGGGAGCAAAGTAAGGCATAACATATGTTCCTATCTTGGTGACATTACTTTCCTGGCAGTTATTAAAAATAATTTTCCAAAAAGGAGAAAATCATGACTCTCATAAACATATAAAATAAACACGTGTTAAAGATTTTATTTAACTCATTAATTAAATGGAATAGGCAAGCATAATGTACACATCAAGGCAACACAGTTTATTCCCCCCCATGGGGGTCTCTCCCTCTGGACAGAATTCACTTGCATGTCTATAGATAAGAATTATTCTGCATTGCTGTTCATTACCTACAACTTGCAGAGCTGTAAAATAACTCCTATAGAGCCAGCATCTGATTACCCAGAAAAGTGTGCTATGCAGCAAATGCACACTTTTTCATTGAGGTACACGTTTTTTTTACCCAGCCCACGTCATCGAAATGTTCATGAGGAAACCTGTTCAGGATGCCCTGTGGAATCTGCTGTGCTCTGTCTGCTTCTGGCCGTGCAACCCCTGGCTGAGGTTTCTGAAGGTGGCCGATACAGCAGCGAGCAGGTGTGATTTTGAGAGGGTCTTGTCTGTCGGCCCACCATGCGTTAAAGATGACAGGCTGGTGCCTTCAGAGGATGAAGCCTTCCATAGAGACCCTCCAGAATCTGCCAGGAGCTCCTGGGAGTCCCTTAGATGGCAGATGTTTGAAGAATTCCAGATGGCACATCAGAAGAGGTTCTGCTTGTAGGACTGGTCACTGTTATGGAACACAATTCTAATTTCTTTTAGCTAGCAATCTCTTGAAGGAAGGCACCACACAGTTCCTCCCAAGATAACATCCTCATGCTGAATAAGAGATGACAGACCGAATTTGAGTGTGCAGACGACGTTAGCAGCTGCATACTATTACGCATGCACGGCATGGCTATGGACTCTGCAGATGATGGTCTGGGAAGTAGTCACTCTCATGCAGACCACATGTTGGCCTCACGGTAAGCTTTTTCACTCCCCAAGGGATTATTGCTGACTCCTACGTTACATGTTCAGAAGGCATATTGTAAAGATTTTTAAAACTGAAAATCATTTACACACATGTTGCAGGAGTCAGGGGGTGGGGGTACTAGTGTTAAGATTATGCTTTATGCTTTTCGGTTCTGAGTTGCTAATCATTCTGCACCTGTTAAAACCAAGAAATAAAGGATACAGTGGGGCATGACTTTGCCTGGATACCTAGTGTGTTTTTAAAAGAAAACAAAATTATATATTCAACTGATGACTGGAAAATTTTCAGAAAGCCTTCCAACAGAAAAGCTTTGTTCTAAATAAGCAGTACTCTGTGACCAGGAAACTGATTACACAAGCCTATGTTTAAATGGTGTGAAACCTATTATGTAAATAAAGCAAAGCCAATAATAATATTGAGGTCTAGAAATGTAGTGGCCAGTCCTTTGATTGTGGTTGGGGTCACGGCCACATGGATACAATTTGATTTGTGAGAGAAAATGGTTATTATGAGCCATATTTTACAGACAAATGTAAAATGCAAATTCCCTAACAATGTTTGGGAGATGCTGAGTTGGAGGGATGGGAAATAGAGCGACTTTCCCCTGAAAATTCAATGAATTGCTATACTTCGGAAAGCAAGGGGCAAGAAGCCTTTTCGTGCCATGGATAGGCAGCATCGTATTATCAAGTACCCGGGCCGCTTTGCTTCTCCTTCTCTGACAATCCGTCAGAAAATAGGCAGATAGATCTTAGCGGCTTCTCGGCTCTGGAAGGGGTCCCCTCCTCTCTTTCAGTGGGGCGTGGACTTTCAGAACCAGCAACAGCGTAGTGATTCTGGAGGCCAGTGCAGAATGGTTGACAGTAAGAAAACGATGGCAGGTATTTGGAAACAAGTAGATAAACAAAGATGGAAATGTTCATTGGAGGTTCTCAGGCTTGTTCTTGGTCTGCTTTCTGGTTCTTTCTCCCCACGTCTGTCCATCCTGCTGTACTACATTTGCCATCATTTTGGGGGGTTCCCATGTCTGTTTAGTGGATTCTCAGTCACCTGGTGAGCACAGGATTCCTCCAGATCATGCCCCACCATACGCACATTGGACATCTCAGGAATGTTTCAGCTTCCGAAAGTCTTTACAGCCAGGGTCGTTAATCTAGTCTGACCCCAAAACACACTGAAATGCATTGTTTCTTAAATGGCAGAGTGAGGACCCCAGCAAAGTGCTCTTCCATGAAAAAAAATAAAACAACAAAATGCCAGCCAAACAATTCAAAGGCCAATATATTTATGTATGCACAGAATTATTATTTTTTAAAAGTCATACCTGACGCAATGCCTTAAATGCAACGCAATGCCCCACTGCACATTGTCTACACACTTTGCTTATAGCCCATAAGAATCTGCTTCTTCTGCCAACTACCATGAATTATAATTGCTTATTTCTGTTTCTATGTAGAGTTCCTCCTGAATTAAACTTCCTCTAAATACAAATTATTGAGATATGTGCTTGAGGGTATAAAATAATGAATTTTATTGCACAGGGTCAGCTCACCCACCTCCAAAGATATCCTTTGAAGAGTGCCTGAATCATTGATAGAGTAAACCTGGAGTAACTCTTAGTATATAATTTGTGCTGAATCAAGTGCCAAAAGCATAATGAAATTAAACCTAAGAGAGGAAATGCATTTTTCCTATTAATTAGGAAAATGCCACTCTTCTCAAGGTTAGTTCGTAGAGCACTTCTGTCGAGATCACAAAAAGTTAGAAACTGAGAATAACAGGGCATTTTGTGAAACATCGTAGGAGAGTCATTAATCTAGTCTGACCCCAAAACACACTAACATGCACTGTTTCTTAAATGGCAGAGTGAGGACCTCAGCAAACTGCTCTTCCATGGGAAACAACAACAACAACAACAAAATGTCAGCCGAACAATTCAAAGTAAATTGTTTTGAATTCTGGACATTAACCCAGTCACAGAACAAACCAGTAGCCATCTATCCAGCAAAAGCTACTAAACCTCAGTAAGATAACGGGATTTGGAGTGTTTTAACTCCCACTTCTTCACACAATCCCCCCGCATCCCACACTCCCGCTCAGCGGCACAATGCAAAGTTGGCTTAACATGTTAACATTTTAACAAGGTTGGCCTAATATTGAACATCAATTAATGTGATACACCAGACTGATAGACAAAAAAGACAAGAAACACAATAATCTCAATACATGCATGAAAAGAATTTGACAAAATACATTACCAACAACCGATCCAAAATGAAATTAAGAAAACACTTACATCTCAAATAGCATCAATGAGAATAAAATACCTAGGGATAATTTTAACAAAAAAATGTGCAACACTTGTATATTACAAACTATGAAACATTGTTGAAAGAAATTAAAGAAGGTGTAAATAAGTGGAAGGACATCCCTTGTTTGTGGATTTGAAGAAAGTATTATTAAGGTGGCTATCTCTCAAATGGACCTACAAGTTCATTGCACACCCTATCTAAATCCCAGCTGCCTTTTGTGCATAAATAGACAAGGATGATCCTAAAATTCACATTAAAATGCAAAAGGCCCAGGAAGTAAGAACTAATCTTGAGAAAAACAAAAAAGGACAAATGTAAAGGTCTTATATTTCCTGATCTCAAAAACAGGTACAAAAGCACAATGACCAAGACAATGTAGCACTGACATTAAGCACAGACACAAAGACCAAGGGAACAGAATTGAGAATTCAGAAAGAAACCCTCACATATATCACTTGATTTTTGACAAGAGCATCAAGACCACTTAATGAGGCAAGAATAGTTTTCTTAACAAGTGTAGTTGGGAGAACTGAATATCCTTATGCAGAGGAATGTGGCTGGACCTCACCTCACACCATGCACAAAAATTAACTGTAAGTGGATCACGGAGTTACATGCAAGAACTAAAAGTACAACATTCCAGAAAGAAATAAAGGAGTAAATCTTCATGAACTTGACTTAGGCAACGATTTGGCAGTTTCTTAGAAAGTTAAGCATAGACTTAGCACGTGACCCCGTAAATGCACTCCTAGATGTACACCCAAGTTAACTGAAAACCTACGTCCACACAAAAGTCTGTACACCAATGTTCATAGCAGCATTATTCTCAGTAGCTAAAGAGTGGAAACTCCTAATGTTTGTCAGTGGGTAAATGGATACACAAAATCCTGTATCCATACCATGGGATCTCATTCAGCTTACCCAGAGTCAACAAAACTGGGGGTTAAGGGCACAGTCCTCTAGAGTGCCCATTCTGCTCAAGACTGCAGACACCAGCCCAAGTTGGGAAAACTCTGAGATCCTCTTCACTTCAGACCAGCTGGCTACAAACTTGAGCGTCCCTACAGACGTATTCAGGTTTTGATTACTATGCTGGAATGACTCATAGAACTCAGGAAAGTGCTATACTTACGGTTTAATTATAGCAAAAGGATACAAATCAGAACCAGCCAAAGGAAGAAACATATGGGGTGGAATGTGGGACAGGGAGGGTTCCTGTGTGAAGTCCTCAGAGATGTGTTACCATCCTGGCGCCCGTGTGGGCAATACGCACATGGAGTATTGTCTACAGGAAACTCACTCAAGCATTGCTGTCCAGAGTGTTTACTGAGGCTTTATTACATAGACATGATTGATTGAGCCATTGCCCATGTGACTGACCTCATTCTTCAGTCCCTGTTCATTATCAGAGGTCAGGTTATCACCTGGCTCATTAGGTGAACCCACCCCAAGACTATCAGTGTGGCCAGCCCTTCTAGGAGTTATCTGCGAGCAAAATCTAGCAGCTGTGGTGTGAGGGGCCCTACTATGACTAGCAAACATATTTCTAACACTCAGGAAATTCTAAAGATTTGGAGGTTGTCTTCCAGGAGCTGGGGACAAAGGCCTGTGAAATTCTTTATTACACAAGCCATAAAGAGGAATGAAATACTGACTCATGCTACAACATGGATTTGACCCTGAAAGCGTGATGCTAAGTGAAAGAAGCCAGATGCCAAAAGCCACATATTGTAGGACTGCCAGCTTATATGAAATGTCCTGGAAAGGCAAACCCATAGAGAAAGGCAGTAAATTAGTCGTTGCCAGGGGCTGAGGGGTAGGGGGCATATGGGGAGAGACTGCTAATGTGTCCATGGTTTCTTTGTTGGGGGGGGTGATGGAATGGTCTGGACTTAGTGGTGATGGGTGCACAACTTTGTGTATACACTGAAAACTAAAGAACGGTACACTTGAAACAGGTGAAGTTCATGGCACTTGAATTATATCTCTATATGAAAAAGCATGTAATTCATAGATTCTATATTTAAAATTTACCCATTCACTAAAAGTGATTTGTCCCCCAAAGTCAATATTTAAACACTGCTTTCACAGCCATTCACGGACACGCTCAGGGTGGTGAAAACTTTGTCCCCTAGCACACATGCTCCCAGCTGAGTGACAATGGAGCATGGTCTTGGCTTTCATAGAGAGATGGACAGAAGATGCAGACAGCAGAGAAAGCACATTGTAAAGAAAGCAGCTTCCACTGACACCTGCTCGTGGTGTGGCCTCAAGCAACTCGTTAACACTTCTGAACATTTCTTTCTCTTTTGTAAAATAAAGAAAATTGATGAGTTGCTTTTAGGATGTAAGGTTTTAATCTATGTGAGGGGTGCATGTGTGTGTGCACGCGTGCACACATACACAAGTTTTCCTAGGAGAAATGTTTCAGTATTCACTAATTCAGTGCTCACTATAACTTTATAGAACATAAGTACCAGAAATAAAGAGAATCCACTATACATATAAATGTTTCTATACATTTATATACATACCCATATTATATGTGTATATTTATATACATGTATAAAAAATACTGTCTTTGCCCCGAAGGCAAAGTTACTTAGGTTACTTTTTATTTTATCTGATAATAGACAGGTTTCTTTTGATTACTATGTGGATGATACAACTTTCTTCATCCTTTTACTCTCAACCGGCCTATATTATTATATTTAAGATGAATTTCTTATTGACAACATGTTTCTGAGTCAAGATCTTTATTCCATTCTGCCTGTCTTTTTGGCATTGGGTATTGTCATTGGTTTATTTTGACCAGTTATATAAAAATAATTCTTTTTGTCAGGGCTTAAGTCCATCATTTAATTTTTGTGTCCTGTTTTTTCTTTCTGATTTTAGGTGTTGTTTGTTTTTTGTTTTTTTTATCCTTTCTCCTGCCTTCCTGTGGGTTTCTTGAACATTTTTTTAGAATTCCATTTTTATTTATCTCTAGTATTTTGAGTGTGTCTTCTTGCATAGCTTTTTAGTGGTTGCTCTAGGGGTTACACTATATATACATAAACGACCAGGGTCTGTTTTTAAAATGAAGTCCCTTTACCCATTCCATCTATGCTTGTCTCAGACATTTCCTACTCATGCATTCGGAAATTCATCGCACTGTGTTGCGATTTTTACTTTCACCATCCAACACGATTTAGATAGTTCAAGGGGGAGAATGAAAATCCCTTGATCTGTCCATATTTCTGTTTAGCGTGTCCTTTTTTACCCTTCCTGGTGTTTCAAGATTTCTTTTTTTGTGATTTCTTCTCTGTGTAGCGAACTTTCTTCTGCCATTCCTTTAGGCTAATTCTGCTGCTGAAAGACAGTCCTGCTTTTTCTCCATCTGAGAATGTCCTGATTTCCCCTTCACCCCTGAAGGACGTTTTGGCTGGATATAAGATTCTGAGTTGACAAGTCTTTTCTTTCAGTACCTGAACAATACTATGTGACTTCCTTCTGGACCCCATGGTTGCCGATAAGAAATCCCCTGCCATCTGGAACGGTTATGCTCTGCAGGTGAGGTATTGCTTCTCTCTTGCTGCTTTCCAGATGTTTTGTCTTCTGTGTTTGGAAGATTGACTACAATGCGTGGTGGTTTAGAATTCTTTGGGTTTCACTGGCAATCTTGTCTCTACAAGTTTATGTCTTTTGCCAAATTTGGGAAGTTTTCTGCAAGTCAGTGTTTCTTTTTTCTTGTTGAAGTAAGTTGACACATAATATTATATTAGCTTCGGGTGTACAACATAGTGATTCAACAATTGCATACATTACAAAGTGCTTGCCAGGAGGAGTGCTGTCACCATCTGTCACCACACAAAGTGATTACAGAATTACTGAATATATTCCCTATGCTGTACTTTTCCCCCTCATGAATTCTTTTTCAGCCCGACATCCTTCTCTCATCCTGAGACCGACCGCACATACACTATAGCTTATGTTATCATCCCACTGGACCCTGAAGCTCCATCCATCTTTTTCAGACTCCTATCAGTCTCCTGTTCAAACTGGCTAGTTTCTATTTGTCTATCTTCCTATTCATTCATTCTCACCTCTGTTGTTGTGCCCACCCATTGAGTTTTTTTATTTTGGTTGTTATATTTTTCACTTCTAAGTGTTTCATTTGGTTCTTCTATAAATGATCTATTTCTTTGCCGAGACTTAACTATGAGACTTGACTATCTTCTATCTTGTTTCAAGGGGGCTCATAATTGCTTATTGAAGTTCTCTTATGATAGCTGGCTTAACATCTGTTGGATAATTCTAACATCTTTGTCACCTTGGTCTTGACATCTATCGATCTTTCCTCATTCAGAGACCTCCCCTCATTCTCAGCATGATGCATGATTTTCTTCTGAAACCTGAATATCTTGGGCATTATGTTATAAGAATCCGGATCTTATTTTTTTAAAAGACTTTATTTATTTATTTGACAGAGAGACAGCAAGAATGTGAGATGGAACACAAGCAGGGGGAGCAGGAGAGGGAGAAGCAGGCTTCCCACGGAGCAGGGAGCCCAATGCAGGGCTTGATCCCAGGACCCTGGGATCATGACCTGAGCTGGAGGCAGACGCTTAACGACTGAACCACCCAGGTGCCCCAAATCTGGATCTTATTTAAACCTACTGTTTTAGCTAGCTTATTTTGACACTAGTCAGTAGAGGAAGTGGGGAATGCCAACTTAGCTCTGCCAGGTGCGGGTAGAAGTGCAAATTACTTATTTGGCCACCTTGAGCCCCCATTCCGTGAGGGGTCCTCATTACTTTCAGGCAGGGGTGGGGGTTTGACTCCACATGGGGGCCTGTATGATACCTCCCTGGCTGAGATAGGTAGTGGGGTCTTGTGAATCCTTCCCCTGTGGCTTCCAACGATATGGCCGGGAGGGGGGTTGGCCTTGTTATCACAGGCAGCTAGGGAAAATCCTGACCATTCACCAGCCCCCCCGGTGGGGAGCCCTTGCTACTGCTGGGTGGGGGAGGGAATCCAGCCTCCCACGTGCTTTCTGCAACAGGTCTTTGGGGGATGGGGAAATCCTTACTGCTTTGCAGACCTTCTTCAACATTACCCTGGTAAAGAGCACGCTTTGGGGTAATTTGTTATTGCCTCATGAGGGAAGAAGTCTAGGATCTGTACTTGACCTTTGTTGGCATGTTGAGAGTGGGACTACAGGTTTTTCTGTGGTGTTATCAAGAGTAGAACAGTTAGGGCGCCTGGGTGGTTCAGTTGGTTAAGCGACCGCCTTCGGCTCAGGTCATGATCCCGGAGTCCTGGGATCGAGTCCCACATCAGGTTCCCTGCTCAGCGGGGAGCCTGCTTCTCCCTCTGACCCTCTCCCCTCTCATGCTGTTTTTCTCTCTCTCTCTCTCAAATAAATAAATAAAATCTTAAAAAAAAAAAAAAAGAATTGCTTGCTCCACCAATGAGCCAGCCAGGTACTAAAAAAAAAAAAAAAAAAAAAAAAGAGTAGAACAGTTACCCTAAAAGTTTTCTTTCCTGATAGGCTGCCCCTTCCCAGTTCCTTTGGTTAGAGAGAAAGCAAGCTTTCGTTGCGGTGTGTGTGTGTGTGTGTGTGTGTGTGTGTGTGTGTGTGTGTGTGTGTTTAATTGTGATAAAGAAAACATACAACATAACATTTTCTATTGTAACCATTTTTAAGAGTACCATTCAGATTCAGTAGTGTTAAGTATATGCACCTTGTTATGAAACAGATCTCCAGAACTTTTCCATCTTGCAAACTGAAATTCTATACTCATTAAATAATTCCCCTTGCCCCCCATGTCATGGTAATCATAATTCCTAGTATCTGTTTCTATGAATTTGATTACTCTAGGTTCCTCATATAAATGGAATTATATATTATTTCTATTTTATCAATTAACATAATGTCCTCATGGTGCATTCATGTTGTACCATACAACAGGATTTTTCAACAAAATTAAGAGTTGTTTTTTGAAAAGATCAACAAATTTGACAAATCCTTAGCTAGATTAAGTAAGAAAAAAAACAGAGGACACTCAAATAAGTAAAATCAGAAAGGAAAAAGAAAGAGGGGGCATTATAACCAATGCCACAGAAATAAAAAGGGTTGTAAGAGCATACTATGAAAAATTATATGCCAACAAATTGGGTAATGAAAAGAAATGGAAGACTTCCTGGAAACTCCCAATCTACCAGGGCTGAATCATGAATTGGAAAATCTGGACAGACCAATAACTAGTGAGGAGATTGAATCTATGATCAAAAACCTTTCGACAAAGAAAAGCCCAGGACCAGATGGCTTCAGCGGAGAATTCTACCAAACAATTAAAGAAGAATTGACACCAACTCCCTTGAAACTCTTCCAAAAAAATTGAAGAGGAGGGAACACTTTGAAGTTCATCCCATGGAGGTCAGTATTACCTTGATACCAAAGCCAGACAAAGAAACTACAAAATTACAGCCCAGTATCTCTGACCAATATTGATACAAAAGCCCTCAACAAATACAAGTGAACTGAATTCAACAGCATGTTAAAAGGATTATACACCATAACCAAGTGGGGTTTATTCCTGGAATACAAGCATGATTCAACATATGAAAGTCAATCAGTGTAACACACCACGTTATCAGAATGAAGATCAAAACCACACGATCACCCCAGTTGGTGCAGAAAAGGCATTTGACAAGATTCGAAATCTGTTCTTGGTGTACAGCCTTGGACCAGCAACCTTCAAAACCTGTTTTGTTTTGTTTTTTTATTACCTTTGCCTGGCTTTGTTATCAACAATATGCTTTTTTTACCCTGAAATATTTGGCATTACATTGGAAGTACTTACTCCTTGAGTAAGGGTAGAACTTGAGCCCGCCAGGACTTAGACTTTGTGAGACGAGTTTTGACTATTGATGTCTGGGTCCTAGCTGGGACTCTTCCTCTAAAGAGGAAAGGGCCACCCAGTCCAATATGCTCCACACAACCCACTGCTCAGGTTGTGAGGAAGAAACTGACCCAGAGGATAGCCTTCACATGACTCTGTTCCCTGAGACCTTGAGCCCCGTAGAGGAATGGGTTGCTGGGTCATCAGAGGTGTCAGTGGCTAGCTGTCTGCACCAAACACAAAGGGCTCAGCCCAGAATCTCCTAGATGATTTTCTCCCTGTCAGAGTAGCCACATTTCACCTGCTTATCAATAACCACACGTGGCTGGTGGCTACTTTTTTTTTTTAAATTTTATTTTATTATGTTATGTTAGTCACCATACAATACATCATTAGTTTTTGATGTACTGATCCACGATTCATTGTTTGCATATAACACCCAGTGCTCCATGCAGTGCGTGCCCTCCTTAATACCCATCACCAGGCTAACCCATCCCCCCACGCCCCTCCCCTCTAGAACCTTGTTTGTTTCTCAGAGTCCGTAGTCTCTCATGGTTCATCTCTCCCTCCGATTCCGCCCCCCCCTTCAGTTTTCCCTTCCTTCTCCTAATGTCCTCCATATTGTTCCTTAGGTTCCATAAATAGGTGAAACCGTATGATAATCATATGGTGGCTACTTTTCTATCCTCGTAGAAATTTCTACTGAGCTGTGTTGCTTTAAAAAATTCCATTGATGAAGATTTTTATGGGGCAGACTTACTCACTTTTTGTTATCCAAAGTGTCTTCATTTTGCACTCCCTTTTCACAAATCTTCTCAGGACTGTAGGATTCTGGGTTGAATGCCTGCATTTGCATATAACAAGGGAAGGGCAGTGCTTCTATAATTGCGGCTTAAAAACCCAAGGTCAGGATCCTTCTCCTTAAATCTGATCCCTGTGTGCAGTCCCAAAATGAGGCTGGAAATTGGGGTCCAGCCCCACTGATTCCTGCTCCTCTAACTGTGAACATCCCCTGATGTGGAGGACCACATCTGCTGCTCCCGTGACTTCCCTATAACCATGGATAAAGTGGCTCCAATGTCTTCAGATGGATGTGAAAGGGCAATTAACCAGTTACTTTCAGCTAATGAATTTTTCCCATGGGGTCTGAGATATCTGAATCAACTGTTTATATTGAAAAAAAAATAGCCAAATAATCATTTTACTTTCCATTTCAGTTTATATATATATATATATATATATATATAAGATCTCCAAAGCATCAACTGACTCAACAGAGCAGTAAATTATAATAGCACTCACTGTGGGTTAAGGGCTGTGCTAAGCCCTTCCCATGGGTTAGTTCACTTTGTATTAGGAAAATAAATGAACACAATTAGCTTTAAACCAGAAATAGTACTTTGAATTCATTATCTTAAAATGTTTCCAACCTTGCCTTTAAAGTGGCCCAGCAATGACACAGCCCTCCCTTCCAACAGGATGCATGGGGAACATTTTTATACACACCCTTGTGCTCCTATATTTTAATAGATGGAAAGAACGCTCCTTGAGGGCAACTAATTCCGTGTTTCAGGACAGAGAAATGAGAGAGGTTATGGAACATCATGTTGCTGACCGAAAACAATGTTTGCTTTATTATTATTTTTTAATGTCTGGGAATAATTCTGGAAGAACAATGGAGTCAGGGGATACCAATCTGAGAGACAAGAGCGAATACTAATTATCATGATAATGATAGGTATTTGGAACAAGTTGAGACTGTAAAGAGGCATAAAGTAAAAACTTAATATAAAGGAGATAAAGGTAGCTGTTATCCAAACTTATTTTGGAAGTAATTTTGATTAGAATTAGATTGCCAATAAATGGATTTTCTGCTTAAACAATTTAGCTCATCTTTGTTTCTAAGGAGCTCCTACAGGTTCATGCGTCAAAGTAGGAAAAGCTGGATAAATGGAACTATGATGAGTTTTAGAAAAAGTAAGTCCTGCCCCTCAAAATGTGGAAAAAGAAAAAGAGGGTTAAGTTGGTTCTGAGAATCACAGAAAATGACCAAGTAGGTAACAGATCTGTTAGGGACATAAAGCACCAGATGCAGCTACAAAGGTTCTATCTTAAGAAATGTCTTCAATATTAAATACATTATAAAATCTCATTTTCCAAGTCTAAAGGCAAGTGTAGACCTGAGAAAGAGGCATATTCACAAAGAACATGATAAACTGAGTCCAGAGTCCCAGCTAGGACCCCAGACATCATTTTAACATATATAATGATACAATAAAATGAATATATATCATTTTTTGGTCACAAAGGATGGCAAATGTCTTACATTATTAGTAATTCTGAAGCGGAAACTTTCCTAGGAAGTAGGCCCTGAGCTTACTTTCCCAGCCGTGTGCTTTATATATGATGAATCCTGCCACACATCCTAGCCAACAGACCAGTCTTACTAAAACACAATCTGTACTTATAATGAAGTTACACCACGTATTATGGCTGATGCTCCAACAAAATGCTCAGCAGTTACTGCAGCCGGAGCTATACCCAGCAGAACCTGTAGAGAAAAACAAGGCTCTTGCAACCTGACTTCACTCCGAATAAACAGTGTTTCCTTGGAAAAAGCAACCTGGACTTGCTTTGAGGGCCTATGTAGAGGGGGAAATGAAGATTGCATGGCAAGGTAGTTAATGTCCCTGCTAACAGGAACTCTCTATGATCCTGAGAATAATGAGAATTGTTTTGTGTTGTTGTTGTTGTTGTTGTTTATAAAAACTTGAACTCTCTCTGGACTTAAATTTGCTAAACCAGTGCTTATGAACACTTTCATCCCACCAAAAAGTTGTAATACTCATATGCAGGTTTAAGTAGCCCAAAGATCTATCACTAATAATATTTTTATTCAGCTGTAGTAAGTATTTTCAACGTGTGCAGAATCTGTTAATGCCCTAGAGCTTGAAAATGTGCCCATGGGCTCCAGGGTAGCCATTTCTCCACCCTTTGGAGTGCAAACCACTTCATGTTTATTACTATCTTTCTAATTCTTCCTTCCATGTTGCCACTCATGATGAGCCAGGCTGGGGTAGAAGGAGACAGCCAAGATCCATTGAAGGCACCGAGGGACTCTTTAAACATGTTAGTTACATGGATTGCAAAACAATAGATTAAGCAACCCAATAAACGTGTTTTCATTTACTATGGGTCGACCGCATCCCCCTTGTTGGAAGACTATTTCAACATTCCAGCTGCATCATCAGAGCTAACTTATACTCTCTACAGAAAACACTCCAATCATATTTGTCTTCCTTCAAGGCAAGAACCATGAACTTCATATTTTATTCTTAAAAAATCCACTGAAAACAATTATGTATCAGATGTTCTGTAAGGAAAGGAAACGAAAAAATTCCGGAAGTAGTGATTATTCTAGACACACAGAATGCCCCAATATGTTTTTCTACATTGCTACATAATACTGGGGAGGTAGTGAAGGGGGGCTTTACTTCAACATGGAGTAAGCAGGGGTTCTGAAGTTCTAGTCCCAATAATAAGCGTTAATTATGTACTATTTTCCTTTTCTATTTGAAAATAAAACTTGGGGAATTATTATCTTTTAACATTTATTTCATAGAAGGATGTTATTTGCAAACTGGAATGGTATATTTATAGTGCTCAAGAAACCGAACTCTGGGGGGAAATCTCGTGCAACCAGTTGTGAGTATATAGTAAACATTCAACAAATAACTTACTGATTGTTAAATTATTGTTCTCTGGTAAAGGTTTAAATATCTACATTCATAGATATCTTAACTTGTAATACTCAGTACATATTAGGTACTTTATGTTTTACTTTGTGTTTGATAATTTAAATACCATCACAAATAATATTAACAGAGCACAGTGTTCTCTCTATATACGGTAGAGATAAAGTAGTACACACACCACAACAGAATATATACATTTGCACATTTTTTAATATTTTAGGGGAAAAACAATATAATTTCATAATTCAAATTTCAATTTCTCTTAAAAATATTTTCCTAATTTAATTCAAAAAGGTTATTTTATTAACAAATAAGCAGGTTAAGTTTACAAATCAGTAAAGTGGGTGAAACATCACTGCAATTTGGTACAAATATTTTGTTTTCTCTTTTAAAAAGAGAGCAGAATACCATGAATTTCACTATCTATAAATCTGCAAAACGCCAGCTATCAAAGTGATTAACATTTCCGGAACTTAATATGATCATTTGTTAAAGTTGCAGTGATTTCAGGATGTTAAAATTCAGCTATGCATTAACTAGAACCTATCATTTTTGTCTTGGATCCTTCTCCACTCTGCATAGGACTTTTTGAAAAAAAAAGTATGTATATTATTCCTCAGGGTAGGTTCTTCATATATTAGTAGGTTGAGACCCTGAAAATCCTTCATTATTCACTTAAAGAAACTTCAATAAAGGTATAGTACTGTGGTAGATTAACTTTGATCTCAGCCTGCTGGTTCAAATCCTTATGTAATCCCCTCCTGTTGAGTGTGGGCAGGACTTAAGACTTGCTTCTAAACAACTGAATTTGGCAAAGGGCTTGGACTGTCACTCCCATCACCACATTACATTATATGAAACTCCCTCTTATTAGCAGACTTGCTCTTGAGTCTCTCTCTTTCTCTCTTTCTCTCTCTCTCTTGCTGGCTTTGAACAGAAGCAGGCTTCCATGAATCCTCCAGCAGTAAGGACCTGAATGCTGCCAATAACCATAAGACCAAGGATTCACCACCTGAGTCTCCAGATGAGGACACGGTCCTGGCTGACACTTCACTGCAGCCTTGCAGAAAATGCAGTAAACCCATGCCCAGCTCCTGATCCACAGAAACTGTGAGATAATATATGGGCGTTGCATTAAGCCACTAAATTGTGGTAATTTGTTAAACCTCATAGAAAACTAATACGAAACCATAAGAAAGAAGGTATTTTTTTGAGAAAAGACTTAGTATAGAGGATATCTTTTTCTGTTGTTTAAAAAAGTCACAGAAAAATAGGTATACACTCAAAGACTCGAAAGTCACAGCAAGGCTAAGTGTATGGAGTTCTGGGTGGTCCTGTTGTGGTCAAAGGAAGCAATCTAATTCCTGGCAGGCATATCAAGAGTGTAGCACATTTTATTTATAACTGGCTAGTTAGTGCAAACGGTGGGCTCCATGCAAGTATCTTATGACCCCTGCCACATGAGTAGTTACTGGAACAATTCCCACGGTTAATACAAATTCTTTGCTCCTCTACTCTGCAAATATCCCCGAATATGAAATGAACTGGTTGATTTTGGGTACACTGGATGGAAGCTGACTCCAAGATCCTAGATTCTTGACCAGAATGACAGATTTAGTTCAGATCCTACAACCTGCATTTTCCCTCAGCGTAAGCATCCTTCCACTGATACTCCAAATGGTTACTAGACTGAGATGGTATTTCAGGGGATGGTTTGCCTAGATGGGTTCAAAATTTAGAAAAAGGAATGGAGAGCTTTCGTTCAAAATGTGACTTTTCCCAAGTAAATGAAAAGACAGTCGCAAGAAATCAAATTGTTGTGATAACCTTCAGAACAGGAGAACCACAGGACTGCAAAGAATAGTGACCTAATCACGCCACATTTGAAGGAAACAAGTTGAGGATTATATTTCTTTCCAATGAAATGGAGGAAGGGTACATTTGCAGTGTTAAGTATACAGTTTATACCTGGGCACAACTTCAGTTAGAAAATATACATTTTGGGGAGATCATCAGATGATCTTTATCATAATTTACAAAGATTAAAATGACAAATTACAAAGAAAAATAAGTGAAGTATTGCAGACTGGAATGCTTTCCACGCTCTGCTACTTATGAATTTTTCTGTTCCATAAATGAACAGAATACTACAATTTCATAGCTGACATTCAGTACTCATTTCATCACTAAAAATGTATGCAAACTAACTTAAAAGAGACAAATAAAAAAAACAATTGGCCAAAAAAAATGGGTTTTTCTAGGTTTCTAGTGCATTTTTGGCCAGTGGGCTCTGTTTCACAGGAAGATGGAAACGTACTCGAAGACGATCCGAGAAGCACTTCCCGGCTTTCAAATGTCAGTAGGTGATCGATAAAGGAAGTAAAACACAGATTTCCACGCACCACAAAACACTAGAGTCCAACTTTGACTTTTATAAACTTCCGTGTCTCGTTTTTAAGAGAGTAGGACCACAGCTCAAATCCTTGGTTTCACTTAAAACCCCAAGTCGTTATGCAAAATACATTTGAATTTTCGACGACCGGGCCAGAACAGTCAGAAACTGCCACACAGGGATTAATGAGCACGCCTAAGTCACTTCTACTTAAATAGATCATGAAGCAGCACGGAGCAGCGCCTCCCAGGACCACACTCGAGCAAGCTGATGGTGCTACACAGCCATCACCTGTCCCGGGGGCCAGGAGGGGTTGGGCTTCATCCACTGGGAGCCCCTGGCTTAGCGAGAAACTCATCACATCACCAGAGCCCTAAGTAAGCCACCGCTGCCCCTCAGAAGAAATATTCTTTCTGGCTTTCACTAATTGTACTTTGCATGTTGACCTCACTTTTCAGGGCAGTCTCAGCGTTGTCTCCAGTTTGGGGAATATTTGACTCATTTTTTTGGTATAACCATCTTTGTTGATAAATCCGTATAGCTACGGCAGTGATGCTGAGCAAGATAAATATCACAACCGCTATCACACCTGGTGGGAGAAGAGAAGGGAAAAATGTAATCATATTATAAAGCTTTGTTTACATCATATTTACATCACCAGGAAATTGGAAACTAGGTGGTATCAAAACACTGAGTGTGCTTCTAAGTCCGCACGTCCGTTACATACAGCAGTTTTATGCCTTTTTGCTAAAGCTCTATCAGCTTGGCTTTCAGTTAATGTCCTCATGCTTAAATTCAGAACCGCAGCGTGGCCTCTTAGGTCATGCCCACACTGCATGCTAATGAACAAGCATGTTTTCATTATTTTAAAAAGACAGAGTGTACAGCCCTGTCGTAGAGTAAACACTTACGTATAAGTCTGTTAACAAAAATCTGACGCTGATGTTCTGCTGACTTACCAGTTCTGCAGTGAGTATACCACTTGTTTCTATGAGGCTAAAAGAGTCTTAAGTGATCTCTGCTGCTGGGGGGCTATGCCTTAATGTGTGAGCCCCTTCAGTTGCTTGTGCACAGGGCCTGTGACTTGTTTTTAACCAACGAAATACAACAACGGTGATAAGCTCTACCGGGTTATGTGATTATATTACATAAGACTGTAGCACCTGTCTTATGGGACTGCCCCTCTTCCTGGTGTCTGTAAGGAGGCAAACAGTCACGGTGGGAATCCATATGGGAATCCCTACATGGCAAGGAGCTGCAGGCGGCCTCTAGGTGCTAAAGGCAGCCAGCAAAAATCCAGAAGCTCTCGGTCCTACAGCTACAAGGCTGAATGCTGCCAACACCCATGCAGGTGAGGAGGTGGATCCTTCCCCAGAGGAATCTCCAGATGAGACCTCAGCCCTGGCTGATACCTTCCCTGCAGGCTCTTGGGACCCTGAGCAGAGGACCCAACTAAGCTGTGCCCAGACTCCTGACCCACAGAAACTGGGACACAATAAAAGTGGGTTGGGTTAAGCTCTAAGTGGGTGGTAATTTGTCAGGAGCAATAGGTAACCGATATACCATCATATTAGAAATTGTAAAAATATAGATAACATTCAGCTATAGGGAAAGTAGATTATTTGACATCTCCTGTGGGTAACGCTGTAAGTACCGAATGCATTACCTATGCCAGTGGTTCCCAACTTTGCACAGCAAACGATAACTCAGAATCTTTGAGTGGGAGGCTTGGACAGCAGTATTGTTTTAAAAGTTCCTCAGATTTTTTTTAAAACACTGTCAGGTTTGGGACAGTCAAATGAGGCCCAGAAGTGTTTGCTCAAGCTATCATATTCATAAAGAATGAATGTTTAATCCATACCAAAACAAGGAGGTACCAAAAAAAGCAACCACTAGTCAATATACGTTTAAGATGACTGACACAGGCATTAATATTCCAATTAGCAAATGTTAGAAAACACATTACTGTTTCATGACGGGAATCAAAATTTGTGTTTATAAAATGAAGATTCTTCACTATACTCTGGGACAGACATAAGCTAATGGAGCCCAACAAACTCGAAGTTTGCTTGGGTGTATTTGGTCACAGGGATTCCTGAGCAGGTGCTCAAGAACGTTTTGAAAGATTCCTAACTATTAATAGGTAGAATAATCATCACTTTCAACATATTTTGCATCTCACTTGAGAACAAACAGTAGAGTTGCTTAATTACTTTTATGTTTCGTTATAGGACTTTGCTTTAAAGAGCTACACCATATCCAATCTTAGTGTCAGGGACAGTAACTCAATAACAGCAGATCAGGACACTTGAGTATACAATTAACCGTCACCATTATCCTCAAACATCCAGGATGTTATTAAGTATGTAATTGATTACTAGCTGGTTTGTTTTGTGAGGTTTGGTAGGGTCCTAGAATAACTTCTGTCTTCATCCACTATCTGAAGAGATGGAGATAATTTGAATAATGCATCAGATGCCTTCCATAACCTCCCTTTCAACAATTCCAGTGTAAATGTGTTTGTGACAAGCACTAAGGTCTGCCTGCCTCTGCATCTACCTACACATCTGTCTCTTTCTCTATCTGTCCATCTACATGATGGATCTCTTGGCAAGAAAACCCTGTGATGCCTGGTTTACTGGGTGTGGATGTTATTTAGGTGAATTCTCCTTTCCTATATTGTCCCCTTGGCTTGCAAGAGGAGAAGGTGATACAGTGCAAAACATACAGATATCCATCTTTTGGAGTAATCCTTTAAACAGATCAAGTACTTTACATGTGGGTGCAGTCTGTGATCACTTCGACAAAGGGCTGCAAATTCTACCCAGAATTCTACGCTGTGGGTCAATATACTTGGCAGCCGACAAACCACATGGCAAACGGCCACCGCACAGATAGAAGGCAGATCCAAGTGAATTGCGGGGGCCAGTAACCTGAGTTGTTACCACCCTAACAGCCCACATGCTCTGATTCTCCATCCCGTCTATCAGGAGCCAAGTAGGATTTCTCAGGGGAATAATATTGGTGCAACTTATTTACCTTGTACAACTTGCCAGTGATATCTAACCAAACGCAATAAGGCCCCAAAGACCACATCTTCTGTTCTATCACCAACCTATCATTGTTGCTCTCTCTAAAAATGGCACCAACCACGACATTTTGAATTTGGGGACTTTGATTCCTATTTTGAAAATATTAATCACATTTAAGTCGATTTATTTTAAGTCAGCTTTTGTTTTATAGCAAAGTCTTCTCATCAAAAATAAATGAGAATGGTTCAGGTATAAGATTTGATTTATATTTTAACACAAAAGTATTCCTTTTAGATATACATTATAAATAACATATATGTTTTCTGTTCTTGGAGTTTGTGAAATCAGGGGATCATATACTTCATTCATTACAAAAATAGAAGTAGTTGAGATAGGGATGGACATGTTAACATTCTTACATAGATTTGGTCAGGGCTTGAAAATGTCTGAATACCTTCCTAACAGTCTGGAGAAAATTGGCGTCTTGGTGAACAGAAGTGAAATGAGCAGATCCAATCTGACCTGGTGCACAGCCTGCCTGAAGAGTGGACACCCACTTGCATCCCCCAGCTCGAGGACTAATTCCCTTATTTGGAATAGCAATGGAATGGAGAGCAGTTCACTTCCTCCTTAGCAAGCAGAGTTTACAACTGACACATTTCAATAATCTAAGTAAATAAATGTAAATGCTCTCTGAATCATAAGGAGGAAACTTGAATATTCATTCCTTAAATCAGACCCAAATAAATAGTTTCAGAGAATACATTGGGAGATATTTAAGATGCAATTATTTTTACCTCTTCAAATATATATAAGTAGATAGAAAATATAAATATATATTATATATGAATATATATTTAAATACATCTATAGTTTAACTATAGGACTTTGCTTTAAAGATTTACAGTATATCCAGTTTTAATGTCACATATATAGAATACATATGACACTAAAAGTATATATATTATACAAACATACATGAATAATTATATTTATAAATATAAAAGATATATATAAATCTAAGATAAGACTGACACCAGAAACAGTTTTGTATATTTATGTTTAGAGAAATCTTTAAGTTTTCTATCTTTATATTTACGAAAATGGCAATTTGCATAGTTTAGGTGCTTCTCTCACCTAATGTTTCATTTTAATATTTTTTTTTATTTTAATATTATTTTTAAAAGTTTTGGGCTAATGGACTGGGAGGTCCATGGCTATTTTGAATCGAAGAAGTAAAGGTGAATATGTCATATACACACACACACACATATATCCTGAACATATGAATGGGCATTTTCAAATGAAAAACCTTATTATTCCGTAGCTTGGCAACTATCCTTTTAAAAGCCTCCCCGTGGAACCACGGGTTCCTTCCACTAAGCGCCTGCAGATGCTGACTCGGGTGCAATCCCATCAAGAACATCAGCAAATGTGTGTGGCCTGCCATTGACCTCGCACATCAGCGCGGATTCTCAGACATTTTTTGGTTTATGCCAACAGTGACAACAACGCCAAGGACCGGGTCATTCACAGCCCTGTTACCTCCGATGACAGCAGAGTCACTTCTGTCAGCATTAACTAAGGGTTCTCCCCCATCTGTTGGTCCAGAACCACCTATAGTAGAAAAAGGGAGAATGACAGAGGCGAGAGGGAAGGAGGACTTTGGAGACATTCACAAACATTGCACAGAAGAGCAGAGCATTGCGCTGGTAGAAATGAACATGAAACCAAGACCAGAGCACGGCCAGGCGAACCAACAGAGGGCTTTGGAAAGCTCCGGGATGGAGCCCGGGGTGGAGGACCGCGGGCGGCGAGCGCGACCGCGGGCGGCGGGGCACGCACCTGCGCCACCTGCAAGCGGGCGGGTGGCCTTCTGCGCCGGGGCTCCGGGTCCCGCCCCCTCCGCGCAGCGGGACGCGGCGGTCACGCGTCCGCGCACGGTGACCGGGGCAGGGCCGCCGGGGCGCAGCGCAGCCTTGAGCGGAGCGGCGGGGCCGAAGCGCACGGCCGAGAGGCAGCCGGTGAAGCCGCGCGCGCCGGCCCGCAGCGTGTCCGGGTCCGCGCCGGCGGTCTCTGTGGGCAGAGAAGGGGGCACACGTCAGGGCGCGGGGGCGCAGGCCTAGCCCGCGTCTGCACCGGAGCGACGAACCGACCCTCCCTCCGAATCCTCTGTCCTTCCTTCCTTAAGAGGAGACGGCCAGGGCCGGTACCTGCGGCCTGGGCCAGTGACCCGCAGGTGCTAACTCTGCGTGTGGGCAAACCGAAGCTTCCCTGGATGCAGTCACGCCGTACAAAGGAATTAAATCCTCTGCCAGTGGGCTTTTCAAATGATCATTACAACATTTTGTAACAGGATTTGTGGCCAATAATCTAGGTGGTTACAGTGAAATGTCTCCTGAGCTCCGGGACAACAGTGCTCTGGGAACCCCTACCGCAGTTCTAATCTCGCCATTTACACTTTGGTCTGGCTCACTGTTCTCAGCCCCATAGAGGCCCCTCCCTAACCACAGGTGTCATGGAGGAACCCCACCTCCCGCTGCCTTTCCCCCTTCACAAGGGTGGTCTCTGTCCCCTCTCCGTAAGTCTAGGCTCGCTCCCTTTCGTGGCCCCTGCCCTCACTTGGATCTGACCGAGGTTGTATAGCTAAAGAAGAGCAGCGGTGGACCCAGGAGAGCAGAACATCCATTCCTTCACTTCGATGATGAGTAGTTCCTGCAGTGCACTTGCTCAGTGCGCCCCAAATCTGACCAGGGGCAGTTAAGTGCAGGCTGCGAATGTTTCATGGATGCTCAGGGAAGCCACCTCAATGTGGGGACACTTGGAATCTGCTGTCAGACTTCCTCCCTGCTTCGGTGTGTACACTAGCTGGTCAACGACATCTTTTCCTACCAACCGTAAACAGCAACCAAGAATTTATCCAGTGGTTTCCACAGGCTGGGCACTGTGTGAGGTCTTCGCCAGAGGTGAGAACTGCTCACAGCATAACACCATGAGTGCTTTTATTCCTACTGGAAGCTGGTTAACATTAGATTTTAGAAAACCAAGGTCTTTCACGTGGGGCGACCTGGATCCAGGCTGGCTATAGTAACCCCCTTTTCAACAGGATATTATCTCTTTTATTCTGTCGGTATCTTTAAACGTATTCATAATTGCTCACATTAAGGGATAGGTAAAGGGGGATCATTTCTACTTTAATGAATGCATACACCATCCATAGAATATATGTATAGACTCTAGAAGTGTTTTTTTGATTGGCATAATAGCTGGTCTTTAAGTTCACCCTAAGAATCTCAGCTGTGATCCAGTGTATCTTAATGTTGTAGTTAAACTCTTAGGGGACAATGTTTCCTTTGAGTTTGAGTTTTTCAGGGGTACTGTAAGCACTATGTAAAAGACCTCTAAAAGCAACTAAAATTAGGGGCATGTTTACATTGTCATAATCCTAATAAACAACTCTCTGAAACCTAGAGCTATCTTGGGCAGGTTGATTATATGAGGCATCAAGGAGCTTTATGTATGATGAACTTCAGCTACATTCTTATAGTGAAGTAAAAGCGAGCTTGAGACAACTCAATTAAATGATTATATTAAAGAGTTCTTTTGGGGCTCCTGGGTGGCTCAGTCAGTTAAGGGTCTGCCTTTGGCTCAGGTCATGCTCTCGGGATCCTGGGGTTGAGCCCTGCATGGGGCTCCCTGCTCAGTGGGGAGTCAGCTTCTCCCTCTCTATCTGCCCCTCCCGCCCCCCCCCAGCTTGTGCTCTCTCTCTCAAATAATCTTAAAAAATAAAAAAATAAAGAGTTCTTTAAAAATCACTTAACTTTTTTTTTTGCATTCAGACTATAGATATTCCGTAAAGAAAGGCAACCTTGCTTGAATATACTTGAGAGAATGTCAAGAAGAACTGAAAGGGGAAAACACTGTAATAGTAACGTAGGACTTCTACAATGCGAAAATACTCAAAAACAAAACAGTACAGGCCAATTAAAAGTCTCAGCCGCTGAGCAAAAAGAGGGACTGGACAACACTCACTCTCCTGGTCAAAGTCTGACGTGAGCGCTACCAGGCTAGGGTCACAGAACAAATCCTGGGCAGACATTTGTCTTAATTATTAATTGGACTAATTTTGTCAAATTTATTTTTTAAAGATAAATTTAAAAATTTCTATAGGCAGTGCTATTACTCAAGAAAGAAACATCAGTAGAACATTATATTGCAGTCAAGAATTTGTACTTGACATTTATACCTATATATGGGTTGGGGGTATGGACATGTGTGGGTGGGCTTTTCTGCCCACCTAGCCTATTAACCACGGAGCTGTGGCCATGATTTGTATGCTTGTTGGGTATCGATATACATCGAAGGGTTGACTGCTCACTGTTGCCTCTTGCCTTCAGATTTTCCATCCTTAGGTCATGATTGTGATTCACTTTTTGACCGGAATAATTCTCTAGTATTTTCCTCAGATGGGATGCACGGTCAATATTTAATCTCCATCCTTCCTTGTTATCCAAAATATCTTTTCTTAACCTCGTCAAATACATTATATATTAGATGCTTGCATTGTGTCTCATTCCTCAGCAATGTTAACCATAATCCACATCATTTTTTTTATCCCACTGTAACAAATGAGAAGTTGGATGCTGATGCCAAAATCATTATTTTTTTCATTGTGGTAACTTCTGTCTAGAAAGTTTGGAAGATTTTTCTCTGTGGGTTTTGCAATTCGGAAATTTTCCCAGTTGTATGTCTTTTCTCATCAGAATTGATGAGAATTTCTCATCAGCATTCTTTCAATCTGCAACTCAGGTTTTCCTTTAGCTCAGAGAAAATTTTTTTTAATGCATAATTACTGTCTTTGCTTCCAATTCTGTTTCTGGATCTCTAATTATTCCTGTTAGGTTCTCTCTTATTCTCCCTCCTAATTTCTCTCTCTTAAGCTTTTTTCTCTGCAGTTTGAGATCGTTTCGCTCTATAATATTACAGGGCAGTATGTGAGGATAACCAGTGATGGTTATCACCTTCAGATGACCAAGTGAAATCTTGAAAAGCCGTATTTACTTTAACCCCCAGAGCTGGTGGGGGCATGTGTGACTTTTTTCAAATTTCCTTGAGTGCCAAGTTTCATCCTAGTTGGTCCTGTCTTCTTTAACAGCTCTATTTTGATGTGGGAATTGTATTTGTTGCCTTTAATCCTTCTCTCCCTTTCCTTAGGGGTGATGTTATCTTTTTACTTGTTTATTGACTGGTCTGCTAATGAGGACTTCACGGCTGGGGATCTTATAGGATAGGGGGCTCCTGGCAAGGGGGAGGCTGCAACTTTTCTGCCCCATACCCAGCAGAGGACCCGCAGGCTGATCCTCTAACCCCAAAGTGTGGGAAGCTGTCTTTCTCCCTCACCCTCCCCACGGTAGAAGGAGTGTGTTCCAATCATTCGGTGCATCCTCCGCTCCACAAGGGGCACTGAGGATGGGCACAACCATGCTGAGCGGTGTTGACTTTCCCTTTGGAGATCAAACTTCTTTAAATTCTAGATAAATGACACAATTAGAAAATGAGTAGTAGAGGGGCGCCTGGGTGGCTCAGTCGTAAAGCGTCTGCCTTCGGCTCGGGTCATGGTCCCAGGGTCCCGGGATCGAGCCTCACATCGGGCTCCCTGCTTGGCGGGGAGCCTGCTTCTCCCTCTGCCACTCCCCCTGCTGGTGTTCCCTCTCTCGCTGTGTCTCTCTCTGTCAAATAAATAAATAAAATCTTTAAAAAAAAAAAAAAAAGAAAGAAAATGAGTAGTAGACAGACTTCCAGTCTGTCTTTCCAACAATTCAGAGCTGCAGGGACCTGATTTTCAGAGTTGGAAAGAAGTGAATGAATTAGTCCTTCCTCCCCGAAACACACGCCCACCACGCACCAAACTCTCCCAGCACCTGCAGCTAACACCTGAAAAGAAATCAGGGATACTTTGGGACCCTAGGTGCTTTGAACAAGCAATGCCAGTAGGTACTTACTGGAAGACTAGTCTTTAGTAAATAATACCAACTCTTCATGTAATGACATGTGAGCTGTCTCCGCCACTCTTTTACTCGACAAGGTGATACCGTCAGAACTCTACACAATTGCTGCTCTTAGTTCCTTAGTCCTTTTCAAAAATTGTGCAGCCCCTCCCGATGTGGCCCTGCTCCGTCTCAGCAGTCCTGAACCCTGGGCCCTTCCAGTCCTCTCCCCCCATCTCCCATCACACCCTGTTCTCGAACAAACTCATTCACACGTCAGAATAAACGTCCAGTTATGGCTCATCACTCACCTCTCCCTGCTGCATGTGCAGAAGGGCTCTGGCAAAAGAAATAAATCTCTAATAGTTTTTTTTATTATTATTGAGATACAATTCACATTGTATCATACAAGGGTCACATAAGACTGACCCTTTTAAAGTACACAATTCAGGGAGGTTTTGTATATTTACAAAGTTGTAAAACCATTACCGGTATCCACTTGCAGAATCTTTCTATCACTCCAAAAGGACCCCAGTACACGTTAGATTCCATGTGCCATTCCTACCCTTCTCCAGCCCTGGGCAAACCTAAACTTTCTGTTTCTACAGATTTGCCTATTCTGGACATTTCATACAAAATAAATCATACAGTATGTGACTTTCTGTGTTTATCTCTTTTCACTTAGCATAATGTTTTCAAGACTCATCCATGTTGTGTCATGTGTTGGTACTTTATTACTTTTTATGGCCAATATTTCATTGTATACCAACAAAATACTGGCCATAAAAAGTAACATTATACCACTTAGTCGATGGCCACTGGGGTTATTCCCACTTTGGGTTATTAGTGGAGAATACTGCTTTGAGGATTTCTGTACACCTTTTGTGTCCGGACATACGTTTTCAATTCTCTTGGGTTTATACCTAGGAGTGGTCATATGGTAACTCTGTGTTTAACTTTCAAATAAACTGCCAAACTATTTTTCCACAGTGGCTGCACCATTTTACATTCCCATCACCAATGCACAAGCATTCAAATTTCTCCACATCCTCCACAACACTTGTTCCTGTCTTTTAGTGATATCTTGTGGTTTTGATTTGCATTTCCTTGACGGCTAATGATTTTGAGCGTCTTTTCATATTGGTCATTGGTATATCTTCTTCGAAGAAATGTCTTTGATTTTGACTTCTGACCAGAGGTCAAAATCCTTGACCATTTTTAAATGGGGTTATTTGTCTTTTCGTTTAGTTGTAAAAGCTCTTTATATACTCTGTGCAAAAATTTCTTATGAGAGACATGACTTGCAAATGGTTTTCCTCATTTTGTGGGTTGCCTTTTTACGTTCTTGGTAGTGTCTTTTGAATCACCAAGGTTTTAATTTTGATTAAGTCTGATTTATCTATTTTCCTCTTGCTGCTTGTGAGAAACCATGATCTAACCCAAGGCTTTTGAGAAGCCTTACCTGAGAAACCATTGCCTAACCCAACATCACAAAAATGCACAACCATAGTTTGGTCTAAGAGTTTTATAACTGTAGCCCCCACACACACACACACACACATTTAGGAGTATCATCCATTTTGAGTTAATTTTTCTAAATGGTGTGAGATAGGGTCAACATTGCTTTTTTAACCTGTGTATATCTGGTTGGCTCAGTACCATTTGTTTAAGAGACTATTCTTCCTCCATTGAATGGGCCTGGCACCAATATCAAATGTCAATTGACGATAAATAGTTTTATTTCTTGACTCTCAATCTATTCCATTGGTCAATATGTTTATCCTTATGCCGATACCACACAGTTTTGATATCCATGGCTTTGTACCAAATTTTAAAATCAAGGGTGAGACCTCCAACTTCATTCTTCTTTTCAAGATTGTTTTGGCTATTTGGAGTCCCTTGCATTTATATATGCATTTTGGGATTAACCTGCCATTTGGATTTTGATAGGAATTTTGTTGAACCTGTAGATCAATTTGGGGAGTACTGCCATATTAGCAATATTAAGACTTCCAATCCATGAACACTGATGTCTTTCTATTTATGTAAATCTTCCATAATTCTTTCCAGCAATCTTTCATAGTTTCCAGTGTATGTGTCTTACACCCCTTTTGTCAGTTATTCCAAGGTATTTTATTCTTTTTGATGCTATTTTAAATGGAATTTACATTTCAGTCTTCATTTCATTTCTGTATTATTCATTCCTAGTATATAGAAATACAACCTAGTTTGTTTTTCATTATGAAAGCACAGTGGGTTTTTTTCAAATACTTTTTCTGTGCCTACTGAGGTATCCATGTGGTTTTTGTCCTTTATTCTATTAATATGGAGTATTACATTGATTGCTCTTTATCTGTTGAGCCAACCTTAAATTCCTAGGATAAATCTTACCTGGTCATAGTGTATAACAATTTTTCTATGTTACTGGATTAAATTTGCTAATATTTTGTTGAGGACCTTTGCATTTCTATTCATATTGCTGAAATTTTATAAACTTTTTGTATCTTCCACTCCATGACTTTCCTCCTAAATGAGATAAATTCTTAGGCAGACCATAGCAAAGACAAACACACGTCACATAAGTCAATTGAGTTTTTAATATCTAAACTGTTGTCTGTCCATGAAGGTATCAGTAGGTAATTTCCACAAATTATGTATTACCCAATTCTCATATATGGAGTTCCATTTCAACATATGATCCTTCGGTGGATTTTCTTTCCCCACACTAAAAATTGACCCACTATGATTTATCTGCATGACTATATTGATTTGAACTAAATGCAACCTATGTATTCTTTCCCAGGAGGAAATAGAATGGCACATCTTTATTCTGCACACTTCAGCACAGATTTTTTGTTTTGATATTTTGGGGATCTTTGCTGTTGTTGTTTTTTAATGCACAAAAGACAAAATCAACAGAATACCATTTATACAAAAGTCTTCAGAGAAATAAAACTTGGTAAAAATGTTAGGGCACCTCACTGGGTTGTATTTTAAAGCACTCATACTTTAGGATTACAGGCCACATCCAAGTCAAGACTAGACAGAAAATTAGAAATCTAATGATTTGCATTTTAACTAAGATTTTACTAAAATTATTTTATAGTAACTGGGAACACTTAACCTGAGTGGTCATCATTAATAAGACCACTGAAGAATGGGAAGAACAAGAGCAGCCTGCTAATTTAGAAGATGATCCTGAACCATTTTTCCCAAAGCACATTAGGGTAAATAATAATAATGATAAATTAGATTTATCATGAACATTATTTTATTTTTTATATTCCCTATTATATTGCAAGTGCCTTGAGGGCAGGTATAGCATGTCTTGTTGCTAAGCATTCAAAAGGTCCAGGGAAATACAAGTGCACATCAGGGACCAACAAAGCATTTTTAATGAATGGATAGCTCTTTAAGTCAAAGTAGCTAACTAAAAATAAGTACTGGATATCTTGCCATGGTTTGAGACAACTTTCTTTGGAAAAATTAATGCCTCTTTTATTAGCCAATCTGTTGGTCTATTTTACTATCAGTTTATGAAAGGAAGCTCAGTTTACATTTTCCAAATCTGAACAAAACATAGTAGTCTACTCATAGTTACTAACTGGTAACTGGAAGCTATCCTGAAATAAAGTTATCCAAAACATGAAAAGTTTTATTAGCCTTTGATCAAGATGAGTACCTCTAGGTACAGATGAAATGAATATTTATAATTTTATTAGATTCAATTTCTTCAGGCAATAAACTTCATTGCTGAATTTCAACTTTAATTTTTATAGCCTGAGAGAGATGCTTTTGACCATTCTTTTTTTTTTTTAATGTATAGCATTAGATTCTTTTTTTTTTTAAGATTTTATTTATTTATTTGACAGAGAGAGCGAGAGAGCACAAGTTGGGGGAGCAGTAGAAGGAGAGGGAGAAGCAGGCTTCCCGCTGAGCAAGGAGCCCGATGCGGGGGCTCGATCCCAGGACCTCGGGATCATGACCTGAGCCGAAGGCAGACGCTTAACCATCCGAGCCACCCAGGTGCCCTTGACTATACCATTCTTGAAACATTAACATCTTCGATTCCATGCTATTGCCCTCTATATATTAACTTGTAGGAAAATAAAAATTTATATGATAAAATGTATTATTCTCCTTTTTTAATTAAAATGATTTCCTTTATATAAGGCAGGTTAGTTATTAAATCAATTTCCATAATCTATGGCGTATCTATTTACAGATAATAAATTCAAAGCTAAATTGTCTTTAAAAGTATTTCTTTGTCAATTTCACACTTCCTGATGGCAACTTTTCTACCTTGAGTCACAAACACTTCTGAACCTGCCTCATCGCTCCTGTCAGAGGCTGGAGTCACTGAGGACAAGCAGTTGTGTGGGGTGTGTTCCTTTTGTTCCTTGACCCTATCTGTCCTCATGGCTGGGAAAAGAACGCACACAGACACCCGCTCCCACAAGGAAGGGGGGATGACACGGCTGGCGGCAGACGGGGACATCTCTCCACTCACAGACCTCCCCTGTAGGGGAGCCCGGCGCTGAGGCTTGCACACCCCTAAGATGATCAATTCCTCGCTCTGTTCAAACCAAGGATAGTAACTCTCCATCCGGCCAGAGACTGGAGCTCAGCATCAGATAAAAAGGGAGCAAATTCTTTTCTGCTTGGGTGTTAAAAACAATTATCCTATTCACCTGACAGCCAAGGACAGGGTTCCATCCCACTGTTGTGTGAAACTCAAAGCTTTGAATTTTTAGGAACTTCATAATATCCTCTAGCTAAATGTATACTGTTATTCTCACGGGTGAAAGCCAGAGGAGGAGCTTATTTCTTTCCAATGTTCTCCCAGTTTTTGTGGTTTTCTATACTATGCCACTGTTTTAAAAAGAATAAAAAAATCTACTGGGTGTTCTATGTAAGTGATGGATCACTAAATTCTACACCTGAAATTAATATTGCACTGTATGTCAACTAACTAGAATTTAAGTAAAAACTTGAAAAAATAGAATAAAAAATCTACTAATACACAAAAACATGGATGTCCAGAAATGACACATTTCTGACCCTCTCTGATGGGCTGCAATAGCTAGAAACTTCTTCCAACGCTCAAGGGGGAAACAACTGCTCTCATTTGTATCTTTGCGCTAACTTCTCGATGACTATTCTGCACGTGCAGAAGGGACAGGAACAGCGAGCCACACCAAAGCACCAGCAGCGCAAGCTGCTTTTCTGCCAACACATCGTGGAGGCCAATTCTTTATCCACCTTAAGGCGTGATTAGAAAGCAGGACCACCACTACAGCCTGAAGTTGCTATTCATCATATGGTGCTAAAACTGTATTTTCACAGCAAAGAACTCCGGGACCCTCCTTAACTGGCTTAACCTGCACCTGTAACTGCGCACGACCAACACGGAGCTTCCGGTCATCTAAACGATGCGCATTTGTTTTTACCCTTTACAAGGGGCACGCTGGGATTTGTCACATTTCCTCTGAAAAATAAGAACTCATCATTTTATTGCCCATCATCTTTTTGAAAACTGTGGTCATTTTAATAGTTACTGTGCTTCTCACCGTATTTTGAATATCCGCCCATGTGCTGTCTCTAAATCTCCCCAGTTTTGTAAGATGTTATATATGGGGGGGGGGGCAGAAGAAATTATCAAAGAACCAATGTGCAAATGGCTGAGAAGGTAATAAAGATTCCATGAATTATCTAGGACTAAACAGAGCCAGATGGGTGTCACGTACCAGAGCAGGAATAATACACAATACCACAAGATTTCTCCCGAATAACTTTAAATATCGATAGCACATACAGTTTACATGTAAAAGATCAAAAAGAAAAGATACCTTTCAAAATTTATTTTTATTTCAACTTAATTCAAGGGTAAAAATAAAGGCATAAATAATTTGATGCCTAAGTAGTATAGTATGCTTTTACTCTCCTACTTTAATGGAGAATAACTCACAGCCATAAAGAGTGTGTGTGGGATCTTCAGGTCCTGACTTTCGAAGAGTAGTTGGGAGCATTGAACACATCTCAGAACAGGGCCCGGTCTACTGCCCAACACGTATTCACTTGCTAAAAGAAAATTAAGTCTTTTCTCTTCTTTTTGTAAATGTAAATCTATATTTATCATTGAATGATTCTGCATTTGACCCCTGATTAATATATAATTTGTGAACGTGATACCTGCTTTGATTTCGCCTTTCCTCAATTGTTAGAAAAATACCAAATTTCATTCTGCTTGATTGCCAAGGGAGAGGGTAAGTGTGGAGGAACTTCTCAGGGATCACTCTGGCTCACCTACAGACAGCCCTTACTGGTGATTACAGGCACACTCAGACAAAAGAGCGGCTTCTACCTTGATTGTTGCTCACTGGGAAACCATGAATATGACAAGGAGCTTCTTTCAGCATGATGAACGCTTCCTGTGTTTGCAACCTAACACTTCTGATCCATGTCATGGGGTTGGGGGAGGGGGGGACGACGCTCTTTCTGACACTTACCTAAAATTGTCCCCAACATAAGGGATTTGACAGCATTGAATTCTGTCCCTGATGACAGGATGACTTGTCTCCTTGCATTCTGGTTAACCTATTAAATATTCCACAAGAAGCAAACATCAAAATGGAGAGCAATTTTGATGATAAGAGAATGAGAATCAGAGGGAGACCAAGAAAAATGGTAAAAATGAGCCATACATTCGAGCTATCACAAAGGTTAAGGGAGAAAATGGTTTCATAACAATTTTTATAATACCTCAGATTCCACACCACCCCCCCCCACTGCCTATTCTTTTCCCTTTATTTGTCTTCATGGTTTAAGGATCTGTAATTGGTACAATCCACAAAGGGATGCAATAAGCTATTTCAAACCTTAAACTTTTACTTATTTCAAATAGAAATTAGTAACACGAGCAACAAAAGGTATTATTCACACAGATTCAATATATAAAGGTTATTCTTCAAAACCCAGTGACAATGAATAATTTAAACACTGATGCTTTTAAAAAAATGTATTCCCACTTTAAGCAAAATCTTGCTTTTCCCCTTGTGTTTACACTTCCGCAGGCCTTGCTTTTTTTTGTAGTCAGATGGGAACAGGTTCCCATTCTCCCATCTCCAGTAATCGCTGGGAGAAACTAGACAACATTGCCCTACCGATAAGGACAGCCTGGTATTTCAAGTGGTCAAATAATAATAAGAACCTTGTCAGTCTCTTGCTAAACAAACAAACAACATTGCTAAATAAAACACTTTAGCTACGTTTTCTGTCCCCAGGACTTTATGGGAAGACTGTGCTGAATATGTATTTCTTTTACTAGGATTTATTATCAAAGTCTTGCTGGAGGTCACACACTGAGTGTCACAGGTTTGGTTACTGTTGCCTTTGTGAATCTACCCCTTACCTCTACAGAGACCACAGCCGCTTCTCTGTGAATCTTCACCTGGTGAAGCTGCCCATCGGCAAGGTTTTTAAAACCAAAGTTAAAAACATCAGGTTCCTGGTGCCTGTCCAGCTTATACCTGATCTGCAAAGTTCCTAAAGAAGACAAAAAATGACACTTTTAACTAAAAAGGAATTTCATAAAAAATGTCAATGCAGGTTTTAAAGCACATTTTGTTTTTATTTGTTTCATATAATTTGAATTTATTGAGCACTTGCTTAAGGACACCAATAATCCCTGTTCCTGGAAGAGTGATCATTTGTATGCTATTCCAGGGCCAAATTCAGAATCCAATTATGCTATTTAAAAAGTCAAGACCAAGTGGTCTTTTTCCAAGTTCTTCCATTTTCCTTAACTAAAGGAAAAACTCTAAGTTAAGCATATGAGAACTCGGAGCTAGGCTCGAAGTTAATTATTCATGTGGTATTCATAGTATTAAATGGTAAAACCTCAAGCAATATTGCATTAACATTCAGTTTCTATAAGCATCACTTCTTTTAATGTGACTTATTTTAATGCATTTTAATGTATTGCTGACATTTGCATAATGAATTTTTTTTTTGTGCACAACCAGAATTTTTCTCCTAATTTTTCTGCCATAATCAAGAAACAGAGGAAAGACAAAAGATTTGCTACAATATCTAAATTTCCTGATGTCCTTCACAGATATGCCCACTACCCCATAACTCCCATACTGCCCGTAATAGGTCCTCCGGAACGTAAGTCTCTGCCCTTCGCCCCTGTGAAGCAAGGTTATAGCTTGGTTTAATTCTCCATCTCGAACAGTCTTGGAAAGACTTGGTGGCCATGGGTTGGGTAGCTCTTATCCCACTTTTCTTTGTACGTAGATATGACATGAATGATTTTTCAATCACTAATGAGTGAAGAACAATCATATTCATCTGATCCTTAGGAATAGTGGATTTTAGATAGTTTAATATACTTCTTTACTTCACTCAGAAGGAGGAGGGAATATTTTCCTTGTACAAAACGAGATATCTTGTTTCAAAGTCAGTTGCAAAACTAATTTATTCATGTACAGAAGGAAAGACTTCCCAGAATAGCAAGAAGCATAGCTGCACATCAAATACCTAAAACGATCAGACTTTCATGGGAGAGATGTATCTGAAATGTAATCATGGAAATGTTAACTTTAGTGATAAACACTTGAGGTTATCATGAAAAATAAACCACCCCTGATAGAACGAGAATTGCAAGCCATGAAATTGTGTTTCCTCTGTGTAGTTTAACACCTAAAGGGTCCCCCTCATTGTGTGCCTAATTTTCTAATTCAGTCTCCTTGTTCTTACAGTCTCGACACTCACCATTGGGGGCAAGGATAACGGACAGGTACTCCTCATAGAAGGAGCTCACATAGAGGAGTAAGCTGGGTGTCCCTGTGGTCCGGAAGCTCAGTGTGGTCATTTCGCCGGCCAGCGTCAGATCCTCATGAAATAAAGCTGCAAAGGAGCTGGAGTTCTTACTGGAGGTGTAATTAGAATGTTCTTGAAAGTTGTAGATAACTGATGAGCCAGTTCCAAAATACGCAGAAATCTCTGGAATGACACTCATTTTTGTTATGTTAGCACTACGTGAATGCAAGGCTCTTCTCTACGTGTATTTACACAGTATCTCTAACCCTTAAATATCTCAAGAGAGAAAACAAGAATGTCATGCTTTACTGGGTGTTTTTAAATTTTAAAAATATTTCAGATTAAAAAAATAATAAAATATGGATAAAAAGATAACTTATCCCCATGCATATTCGCATGACGTAGAACTGAGTAACAATATTTTATTATGGCCCACAAAATGCTTCATCTCAGATTTACAGAGCATTAAATGCCGAGTGTAAATATATACTTAGAGTTATTGTTCTTCTCAGTGTTGCATCGATGATGCTGGATCCAACAGAAGTCCTCACGAGCTTCTCAAGAATAGAATCATAAAGGGACGAATTTGGGAGAGAAACAGCTCTACTTTAGCCAATCACAGAGAACTGCCTTATCCTTCCTTTACAGGGTCAAATGCCAGAAACACAAGGCAAACAGCCAAATGAGGTGCCTCCGTCTCCCCGTCCTGCTCGTGGGGCACACTCACCGCTCTCGCAGAATGGCCCGTCATATGCAGAGAAGGCACAGTCGCAAGTGATGCCCCTGGGTCTCTCTCTACATCTCCCTCCGTTGCGACACAGGTGTCCATAGCTGCTGCAGTGTCCTGGGCACCCTGGCTCCACGCCTGGTGTCATTGTGGCCCTTTCTTCCAGGTCCAGGGCCAGCCCATTCAACCGCAGCGACCGAATGCACCCCAGGAAGCCTCTCTGTCTGGTGGCCGTCCCACCTACAAGGGAAACACTGCAACTGCAAACGTGCTCCTGGGTGTCTTGGTGGCATTTCGACTCCACGTCCAACTGAGGCCGTACCGATAATGTCAAAAGAGCGACCCGCCGAAAGTTTTACGAACACAGACAAGTTTGAAAACATAGGCTGATCACATATTAAGATCTATCAAATGATATCGAATAAACCATTGACAAAAATATTTTTGAAGATGACCTTCGTAAATATTTATTCTAAAAATACTTCTTCAAGTGATATTTAGAAAGATTTGTACACTTTTATATCGGTTCCTTCATAAAAAAAAAAAAGACCCATCTATCCTTTTTAGAGTTTAAGTAGATAAACTGTGATATGCACAATAAAATTAGATAGTTGAAAATCTTTGCAATGTAATATATATTACAAATTTGTAATACACAAATTTATATATAGTGTATATATATTACTATATGATATACATTATAATTTGTATATGCATTTGTTATATATATATTTTGTTACATATTTATTATATAGATAAAAATTGTATATGTAATATCATCCCTTCTTAGAAGTACTCCCATTAACAACGCTGTGAAAAGGAATTGAGGAGTGGTCAAAGAAAGCGAAGGCAGAGGGTTGATATTAAAACCCAGGCCCTCAGGCCTGCCTCGCTCCAGCCTGCGAGCTCTGAGGTCACTGAACACTGTATAGCTCTCTGTCTTTCTGTCATGTCTCATGTGAGCCTAATTTCAAATCTGGGAGCCCAGGGATCACCTGGAGTGCTTGCTTAAACAGAGTTGGGGTTCATTCCTAGGGATTCTGACTCGGTGGGCCTGGGGTACATACACCAGATCAGAATTTTCTGCTAGCTTCTCAAGCTCTAGAAACATTATTTCAGCGGGGATGTCAATTCTAGGTAGGTGTTCATGCACACTTTTTTCCTAGAAATTCCATTAATTGATCCTCAGGATTACAAATCAGAAAATAAAATTGTTTAATTTGATTCACAGTTTCATGATTTGATGCGAAGCCTTGAAGTAGAGTTTTATGTGCCATGGGTCGTACACACACACACACACACACACACACACACACACAGACACACAGACACACACACAGACAACTCCCTGCCTAGCACTAGCCCCCAGATGCTGTAGATGTCCTCTGGCAAAGCAGACTGCATGCTAATCTGTGATTTATATCAGTTTTTAATTAGACTGCATCCTTATTTACTTGAAAATACATGAGAAATGACCAAGTAAGAGCTACCTCATTGATCTGCTTGGTTTCCAAATTAGAATAGAGTTGTCTGAAAAGTAATGTAGCGAAAATTATCTTTCCCTTTGAGAAAAAAAGTATTAAAAAAATAAGCAAGTAAATGAAAAGGAAGACTTCCACTACCCAGAGCTTTAATCACTGAAAAGTGGCAGCGAGAATGGAGCCAGCCTGGGTTTGAACCTGGCATTTGCAAGGCCTGAGCAGCAGAGGAGGGCGGCGCTCGTCCCGTGGGGCACAGCCACATGAGTCCTTCTGCGGTCTGTGTTTGGGTGGGGGGAGGGACACTGGAGAATTCTGTCATAGTCACATGGCAGGTTCCCCAACTTCACTGAGAAGTGAAGCGGGAGTATTGGATGAAAATTGCTAATTGTTTTAGAAACAGTATTGATAAGAAGTAACTAAAACAAATGCAAGTCATCGATGCTATTGAGTGCAAGCCTGGGAATCCATCCACCAGGGATTGGATTTCTCTTCTATTTGAGTTTCTAGACTCAGTCACTTGATCTCTCTGAACCCTCATTAACTCATCTGTGAACTAGGAAATCTATGGAAACAATAATCACTAACAACGTTCTATGGAAACTGTATTAACAACAATCTATGGAAAGAGAGGTTGACTCTTGCATGAGCTCTTGGTACATGGTGCAGACAGAAGCAATGTGCACTCGTGACCATCACCGCTGTATGGTCAGCATCTTCGGGTCTGTCTCCGGCAGCACAGTTCAGCTAGAGAGCAACCACACTCACCCACAAAGAGCTGGCTGTTGAGCTGTAGGCGGGTATGCCCATCAGGGGGTGCAGGTTGAGTCTTGCTGGGGAGCTGATCCACTTGAAGCGATGCCTCCTTCACGTTCCTCTCTGCCCTCACGTGGTGCCACCGGTTGTCGTTAAAGGGAGTGGGAGACCGCACTGTGACCTCACAATGCCCATTCCCCACATCAAAGGAAAAGGTCACTTCTGCAGGAGCTGCAAATACAGATAGCTTGGTTCATTCACAGGGGAGGAAATTCAGTCTTGAGAGATAGGAGGGAAGCTGCATGACACGCTCCTTATGAAGGCAGATGGTGACATTGATGCAGACAAATGTCACTCTGAGCTGGCTAGGAGGGCAAAATAAATTTGTATCCTGGAGGAAGAAAAACAAAACCATTTTATCATATTCCTCTTCAGAGCACACTCTGCATCTTGCTAAACCCGGAGGAGTAGAGATCTTTCCCTATGGGAAGAAAACTAACCTGTGATCTGCCTTCGTATATATCAGTGAATTTATTTAAATTTAAATCTTCATATACTTTACTTAAAAAGCCCTACATGAAATTTTGAAGTAAGGAATTGAGCCTTGTGTACATGCATAAACAATGTGAGGAGTCAATTACATGACATGATTCTGCAATTTAGTGAGTAGTTATCGGACCAGTTTGGTTTAAAATATCCTGATTGCACACAGAGTTAGGGCAGCACAAAATTGGACAGACTGCTGTGTGTTTTGTGAATCACTCTTTTACTCTCTATTAAAAATAAGGATTTAAAATAATTGAATTTTAGGTGCTCCTGGGTGGCTCAGTTGGTTAAGCATCGACTCTTGGTGTGGGCTCAGGTTGTGATCTCAGGGTCATGAGATCAAGCCCTGCACTGGGCTCCACGCTCATCGCAGAGTCTGCTTAAGACTCTATCTCTCTCTCTTCCCCCGACAACCCTGCTCTCTTTCTCTCAAATAAATAAATCTTATAAAAAGGTAATAGAACTTTATTATGTACTAAAGAAATACAAGTGACAAAGAAAGCATGGCAATACATTGGGAATTAGGTTCCAAAGGGGTTATTGCTAAGTACTGAGTGCCTGGTGGCTTTGCCCAGGGGGCGACTCACCATGCAGCTCTAGCCTGATGAAGTCTGTGATCCCCAGGTTCTCTACAAACACCCCAGAAGGAGCTGTCGTCTTAAAAAAGAAAGACACATCAGCACTGAGCTCTCCACGGAACGTAGGGAAGTGAAGGTATGAAGTCTCGGTATTGAAGGAAGCGGAATTCCAAAATGAATCTGTTTCCAAAAAGAAAAAAAAAAAAGATAGTGACAATAGCAATGAAACAGAATAGCAACCACATTTTGTATTTCTAGCATTTTTTTTTTTTTTACCATTAAGTGCATTCATTATCTATGCAAGCGTTCATTTGGGGGTTCATCTGAACATACAGTCACAATGTGAATATCCAAATACTGACTCTTTCAAGGATTAAGATGGACAAGGCTGCAACTGACTGGAGAGATAATCACTAGAAATGTCCCGTTTTTTTAGAAAACAATATTATTTAAAAATTACCATTGAGTAAAATTGACTTTTGGGGGATGCACAGTTAGATGAAGTTTAATACATGCGTACATTTGTATAACCACCACCAAAATCAGGATAAAGGACAATTCCATCTTCCCCCAAAACTCCCTCTTGCTATTCCCGTATAGTCACGCCCTTCTCACGCCCCTAAGCCCTGCTGATCATGATCTACAGTTGTGCCTTTTCCAAGTGTCATATAAATGGAGTCATGCAGTAGGTAACCTTTTGAGATTGGCTTCTTTCACTCAGTGTAAAGCCTTTGAGATTCATTCAGGTTGCCACAAGTTATTGCTGCTCTATAGTATTTCATCATGTGGATGGGGCCACCGTTTCTTTGTCCACATTTGAGAATGTCAGGGTGGTTTCCAGATTTGGTCATTCACAAACAGAGCGGCTATAAACACTTGTGCCGATCACACATGTATTTGTGAATAGTTTTCTTTCTTGCTTTCCAACCTGGATGCACTTACTTACTTCCTTACGTTACTGCACTGGCTAGGACTTCCAGGACAATTGAAGTTATAGAACAGAAGTGATGAGACTGAATATCCTTATCTTGTTCCCACTCTTAGGGGGAAAGAATTCAGTTTTTCACCAGTAATTATGATGCTAGCTGTTCCATATATAGATACCTTTTATTAGGATGAAGAAGCTCCCTTTTATTCGTAGTTTGCTAAGAATTTTATTGTGAATGCTATCTGATATAAATTTATCATGCTAATTCATAATATAATCATAATAATTCAAATGATGGTGTTCATATCCGTTGATGTAGAAAAAGCATGTGGTGTGATTTTTCTTCTTTAAACTGTTAATATGGTAGATGACATTGATTGACCTCCAAATATGGTCGACCCTTGAACAACAAGGGGGTCGGGGCACTGACCTTCGCACAGTTGAACATCCACGTGTAACTTCTGACCCTCCAAAAACTTAACTATTAATAGACTATGGTTGACTGGATGCCTTACCAGTAACATCAACATTTGATTAACACACACTTTGTATGTTACATATATTATATACCATATTCTGATAATAAAGTGAGCTGGGGAAAACAAAATATTATTAAGAAAATCACAAGGAAGAGAAAGTACATTTACAGGACTGTACCGTATTTATAGAAAAAAAATCTGTACATAAGTGGACCTGCCCAGTTCAAACCCATGTTGTTCCAGGGTCAGCTGCACTGAATCAGCCTTGTATCCTGCAGTAAACCCCAGTTGGCGATGGTATATTATTCTTTTAAATATTCCTGGGTTAAGTGCTAATGTTGTTGAGGATTTTTGCATATAGGTCTGTGATGATGTTGTCCATAGTTATCTATTTTTTAATTTTTTTTTTTTTTTGCATTTCTTTGTCTAGTTTGGGGATTGGGGCAATGCTGGCCCTCATAAAATGTTGGAAAGAATTTCCTCTTCTATTTTCCAAAAGAGATTGTATAAATATGATGTTATTTCTTCTTTGGTGGAACTCACCAGTGAGAAGTCATCTCAGACTGGATTCAATTCCATTGATACTTTTAGGTCTATTCCGGTTGTTTATTTCATCTTGAGTGAGTTTTAGTAGTTAGTGGTTTTCAAAGAATTGGTCTATTTTATCTATGTTGGAGAATTTATGTGTGTAGAGTTGTTTGTAGTATGTCATTATTATACTAATAATGTCTGTAGGGCCTGTAGTGATACTCTAGATTTTACTCCTCATACTGGTAATATTTCTCTTCCTTAGTTTTGCTAGAGATTTATCTATTTTATTGATATTATAAAAAATGTTTTGTTTTTATAGATCTCTGCTTTTAATTGATTTCTCTTATCTTATTTCCTTCCTTCTGCTATTTTGAAATTTTTTTCTTCTTTTTCTAAATTCTTATGGTAAAAGCTTAAATTATTGAGACCTTTTTCTTTCATACTATAAGCACTTAATGCTATTAATATCCCTCTAAGTACTGCCATAACTGCCTCCCACCATTTTTGATATGTTGTATTTTCTTTTTCATTCAGATCAATTTATTTTATAATGTCTGTTGAGACCTCCTTGACTCATTTATTATTTAGCAGTTTGGTGTTTAATTTCTAAGTGTTTGGAGACTTTCTCAGTCTCTTTGTTCTTTGTTTCTAGTTTAATTCATTTATGCCAGAGAATGTATTTTGTATGATTTATTTGATATGTGCTCAAGTTTGTTTTGTGACACAGAATATGGTGTATCCATGTGCATTTGAAAAGAATATGTATTTTACTGTTGCTACGGTGTTCATAAATGTCAATCAAATTCTGTTGGTTTGTGGTGACATTCAGGTTTTATGTACACTTTGCTTGTTTTCCCCTATTAGTTCCAAAGGTTATCGAGAGAGGAGTATTGGATTCTCTAATTATAATTATGAATTTGTCTACTTCCCCTTTCCATCCTGTCAGTTGTTATGTATTTTGAAGCTCAGTTACTAGTATAACCCATTTAGGATTCTCATGTATTCTTAATCTCTTTTTGTATCTATTAATTTTCTATGCTTTCAAACAAAAACTTTAATACAGAAACTCCAGCTTTCTTGTCATTAGTGTTTGTGTAGTATATCTTTTCCTGTCCCTCTTTTTAAACTTGCGATGTCATTATATTTGAAGTGAGTTTCTTGTACACAGTACATAGTTGAGTCATAACAATCTGTCCTTTAATTGGTTTGTTTAGACCAGTCATATTAAATACAAATGTTGACAAGTTTAATTTAGTTCTATCATTTTATTATTTTTTCCTATTTGTTATACTTTTTTGTTCCTCTGTTTCCCCTTTTCTATCTCCTTTTGGGTTAAACATTTTTTAGTATTCTACTTTTGTTTGTCTGTAGCAGTTCCTTGATTGGTTATTTTAGGAATGACTATATATATATATATATATATATATATACACTTACCTTTTCAGAGTCTGCTCAGAATCTACATTTTAACCGCTTGGACTCATATGTCAAAACCTCGCCAACGATTCTGTCACTTTACTGAGTCCCTTTATTTGTTGTTGCCAAATGTATTTCATCTGTACAAATTAAAAGCTCTATGAAATAACGTTGTATTTTTTGCTTTCAACCCACAAATATACTTAAAATAACTCTACAGGAGAACAGTCTATTATATGTACCCCGATGTTTACCATTTCTAATGCTGATTTTCCACCCCTGATGTCCCAAATTTCCTTCTGATATCATTTCCCTTCTGACTTGAATCTTGCTTTAGAAAGTCTTTTAAAGTATCTTCTAGTAAGGAATGCTTTTAGCTTTCCTTCACCTGAGAATTTCTTTATTTTATCTTTATCCCTGAAGGAGACTTTTGCTGAATATAGAATTCCAGACTGACAATTCTTTACGATTAGCACTTGACAAATGTTTTGCCACTTCCTTCCTGGCTTCCATATTTTTAATGAGAAAGTCACTGCCATTTGAGTAGGTGAATGTATCATTCTTCTCTCTGGCTGATAGCAAAACATCCCTCATTGCCTTTGTTTTCAGCAGTTTGATAATGATGTGTCTGGAGGTGACTTTCTTTGAGTTTATCCTGTTTCAAGTTCATTCAACTTCTCAAGTCTTTTTTTGGCAAACTTGGACATTTTTCAGCCATTTTTTTTTCAAAAAAAAATTTTTTTTTCAGCACCACACTTCCGTTTGCTTCTGGATGTTCAATTATATGAATGTCAGATCTTTTGTTGTTGACTTACAGTTCCCTGAGGCCCTGTTCATTTTTAGATTTTTTTCTTTCTTTTGGTCAGATGAGTCATTCCTGTCATTAAGGCCAATGACTGTCTCATCTCAGATCCACTATTTGGCCCACCCAGGGCATCTTTTATTTCAGTTCCATATTTTTCAGTTCTAAAGTTTTCATTTAGCTCTTTGTATATCCTATTTCTTTGGTGAAATGTTCTTTTTCTCTTTGCTGCAAAAGTGTTTATGATTACTTTTTAGAGTTCTTATGTAATAGCTGTTTTAAACTCTTTATCAGTTAATTCTAACCTCTGTGTCATATCTGCATTAGTATCTGTTGATTATATTTTCCCAAGCCAGCTTACATTTTCCTGGTTCTTTGTGCTAAGTAATTTTGGATTATTTCCTAGACATTTTAAATATTATATTAATAAACTCTGGGCTTTGTTTAAATGTTGTGGAACATGTTGATTTTATATATATATATATATGTACACATTTTATTTTTTCTTTTTAATTTATTTAGGGTTTTTTTTGCTGGCAGTTGGCCTCATTAAGATCTGGCCACACATTCCCACCTGCCTTCTGTGGGCTGTCTCTAATGGCAGTCCAGTTTTCAAAGTCTTTGCAGCACGACTCAGCTCTCCCCTTCTCATGCACCATCCAGTGGCCAGCCTGGGTCTTGGGTCTGAGACTCTCGGCTCGGTTCTCAACTTCTTGGGTCTACAGTTAGGATCGGATCCATGCATGTGTCACTCTGAGGTGAGCCCAGGACTTCATAAACAACATATAACATGCTTTCCTGAACTGTCACCTCCCTCTGCTCTTCCAGGAACTTTCTGGTTCCCTGGTCTCCCTTTTCAGTCACAGAACCAGAAAATGGGCTCTATTGAGACTGCTCTATAGTGCTCTCCTGTGCAACTGTACCAAGTCCATTGCCAAGTAATGGGTGAGTGGAGAAAGAGAACGAAAATAAGAGGAGTCTTCCCACCATCTCTGAGCCACAGCTGCCCTATTCAGTGCGAAAGTCCCCTTCCAAGGTCCTGGCTCTTATGCATTCTCAGGACAACTTCTGCTGCTATTGCCATGGGTCTGCCTGGATAGAAAAAGAGGGAAATGGAATTCCTGCATTCCCCGAGAGTTAGGACTTCTCTGTTCCCTCCTCCAGCCAGGGCTAGATGGCTTCTCCCGGGACCTCTTTGTGACCCAGTGCCCACGTCTGGCTTGACCGACAGATGCTGGAGGAAAAAGCAAGTGGTGCCTTCTGGTTTCTCTTCCTTGCTGCCGTTTGCTTCCCAGGGTCCTGAGATAACTGTTTCCGGCCTTCTGCCCAGGTTTTATGGGGAGACTCGGTGGGAGAGATGAGGTGGGTGTGCTTCATTCGTCTTATCCGGACACAGAGCTGTCGTCTGCAGTTTAAGGTCATGAGTGGGAAAAACAATTCTTCGTACTATCATCAGTCAAGGCACATCAATATGTTCATTACATTTTGATGATCCACCTCTCAATATTTTTGTCATCTGAAGTAGGAAACTTACTTTTTCTCAATAGCAAGTTTCAGAAATGCCAGGATTTCCTCACATGGCAACATTTCCTACGGGCCGCCACGGAGGGTTGTGGCTCCGCGGGCTCAGAGGGCAGCATGGCCACGGCAGCCTTGGTGGACTTTGTACTTTGGCCTCTCCTCTGAGACGCGTGCCCCTGGAGAGTCTGGGCCAGAGGACTGACGTGCCCTGACTTAGCCTTCTGGCCATTATGTGGAGTCTCAGGTAAGTGGGGAAGGTGGCCAGTGGGCAGGCCAGTTAAGCCACGGCAACAATCCAGGTGCTGGCGGCCATGGAAGTGGATTCTGGACCTGTTTTTGAAGTGTGAAGCAATATGATCTGTATTTGTGGATGAGTCAGATGTGTTTTAAGGGAGGAAAGAAGTTATGAGTGACTGTCATGTTTTCAGTCTAAGCAAAAGGAAGAATGAAGTTGCCATGCACTGAGTCGGGGAAGGTTGCTGTGGAAACATTTTTATTTTCGGTACAGAATAATCAGTTGAATGCCAGAGGTGGGAGTTCAGGGAAACTGGGCTTGAGGTAAATAGATGATGGGTTCATTGACATCAATGTGCTATTTAAGGCCACGATTCTGTTGGAAACAGCTCACCACTGGAGAGCAGAGGGAAGGAGGGCTGAGGATGCAGGGCTGGGACACCCCAAAGGATGCCACTGGCATGGGGAAGGAAAAAGGAGGGAAAACCCAGAATTTTGTGGGTAAGCTGGCAGCCAAATAAAGACCTGAATCAAAGAGTGAATCAGGAGAGGACACCAAAGTGGCTGACAGGTCAACTCAGATGACACCTGAGAGTAAAACTTGGATACAGCAATGTCAGGGTCTCACTGATGAGCTGGAAAAAGCAGTTTTTAGGGAGTGATGGAGGAGAAGGCCTAAAGAGAGTATATTCAAAAGGGATTAGAAAGAGGTAAATTAAAGGTAGAGTGGACATATTTTATTTCAGTTAGTTTGGGAGAGGGAAGGATACAAAAGAAATCCAGACGCAGTTGGAGGGGTAAGGAGAGTTGGGACCACCGAGGTTTGCAAAACTGTCAGAGGGTATTAATGAAGAGGTACCCTTGATGGTTTCTGTCACCCCATTTCTCATTATCTTACCAGTTTTAGGCATCTCAGCACTCATCCAATACTTATACTGAGTAGGCAGATATTAGATGTTTGCTGACCGGGTGATACAATATTTCAGATCATTCCATGAACATTCACAGCAATAGTCTGATTTAAATACTACATAGAGGACTCATACTCCAAAGGTAATATAACATTTCTCATTTTTTTTTCTCAAGTACAATGCCAATATACATTCCTTTTATAAGTTAACACATTCCTAATGAAATGCAGATTATTAGGATAGACGGTGTTTTTATGAACTCAGGCAGCTACATGTCTTCTAAAACATTGACATGTATTTTCCAGGGCCAAGACAGTTCCTCTTGCTGCCACTACTTACTGTCCCCCCAGCAGAGCAGAGGCCCCAGAGCATAAGCCGCTTCTGAATGTGGTCGGCCTGTGGTGCTCATCACAACCTGAGTGACTGGCAGGTGCTCCTTATGAGAAAGGATTACTGTGTCGCTGGTCCTACAAAACAAATACGGCCACCTTAACGTTATTCTGAATGACATCCAGAGAAGTAATAAATAGTCTCTTACTGCATTAAGATTAAGCTAAATTTGTAAATACATAACAGTAAGGAAATCAAACGGCTCATACGAACTCTTACATAGTAACGTATTAAATAAGGTCATTTGAGGATCAGAGATCCTTGTTTGTCTACGTGACCACAGAGAAAATAGCAGGCAGGTCCGAAATCATAACCATCAGTGTGGGCATGAGATTATGTTTTCACTGCAATGAAGTAGCTCACTGCACTTGCCAATCTAGCCACCGTGTAAGATTTAAATGCAGAACTTACATGTGCAAGATCTGCCTGGCTTCATTTAAAAACAAAAAAACAAAAACACCTGACTGAAAAGATTTAGGTTTTCAATTCCCAGATTTTTTTTTCTTTTACTAAAATTTTCAAAATTCCTATCGTGGGTACTAGGCATTCCCTTACTTATTGATGCCATCCATTAAAAAAAATAAAGAAAAGATTGATCCAAAACCAAACTGAAAGTATGACACAATGTGCTCTTAAAATTAATAAATGAGGTAATGCATGGGAAGTGCTCTGTCCATGACTGTCACCGTCCATTCATTCGACCAACATTTAGTGCACAGTGTTTCCTTGCCAGGCCCTGTGTGTCGGGGACATGGGCATAAAAACCACCATCGATGTCCCCAGGAAACCTAGTGGATATTATAAATAATAACAAAAATGTAATTGTAATTTAATAAAATCATGTAAGTGAATATTTAGGACAGCGTTAATGTCAATGGTTCCAATACAACAAAAACTAGAATAGAGCCAGAAGTCCTGGGCAGTCAGCTGGCTGTACCACCAACCACCTCTCTGGGCAAAGAAAGAAGATTTTTCTGCACCTTGAAAGTTGTTCATATTTTTGTTGCATACTTCAATTACATATGTACTTTGGATTTAGGAACAAATAATAGTTTGTCTAATGTATTGTTCAGGTGCCCTGTGTCTGTGTAGAACCTAGGAAGTTTTAATTTCTAACAATTACAAAGGCCCCCCTCACTCTGATATATACAAATGGAAGCATCTGAAACTGACATTTTTGCAAGTCAAGACAATCAGCAGTTTCGAATGGTTCAGCCTAATAGCTTTGCTTTGAAAAAAATCTGCATCACTTAATAATCGTTCTGTTGAGGCATCAAAAATATTCTTTTGAGGTAGAAATTTTAAAATTATTAACATTTTTATTTTGCTTAAAAAATGTAACAAAATGTCAGTACATATTAGTAAGATATGAAAAATTTGAACTAAATATTCTGAAAGTTCAGAAATAATATTTTTTGAATCAGATAGTTTCCAAAAATCAGACGAACTAAAACCCCAGGGCTTTATCTGGGTGAGGCCCTGCAATTTCTGTGCATGGAAGCACACAGGCTGGTCATCCCAGACACCCAACACCTGGCTTTGTTGGGCACGGGACAGGCGGTCGGTCACAAGCTAGAAGGTGTCATGGGTTGTGGGGGGAGTCAGTCTGAAAATATATTTGTTATAAATGTGGGGCTAACGCACCCAATTAATTCCTGGTGTTAAGTATCAGTAAACGTTACAAATAAACATTTTAATTCCTGTCATTGCTCTTTTGGTAGAACATCTAGAGGGAAAATGTAAGTGCATTAGTTATTCATTGAGTATTCCTGAATTTTAAAGAACCATTTAAAAGCTACATTTATAATGTAGTGAAAAGCTACACTTTAATTGTTTCTAGCAATGACAAAGCACACAGAGCCCTGCAAAAAAACTTAAGGAAAATCAGAATGGGTAATTGTGTGTATTAAAGCAGATATTATAATAAGTTCTTTTTTTCATTCTGTTGTTTGCAAAGTAACTTCCCGAATCTGAGGAAATTTTAAAAAACTCTGATTTGAAAATTCTTTATCAGCGCAGGTCATTCCCAAATGCCCATGCTTCATGTAGGACAATATTCATTGCCATGGTCCCCAGACTCATTCAAAATTGCCAGAATTTAGTTATATCTCAGTTTTTTTTTTTCTTGCTTCTCTATTTTTTTGTTCCAAAAGTTGGGCGCATTGCCCATCTGGGCATGATGATTTCTCACAATCGGTTTCAAACGTTCAGTGAGAGCACTTCCAAAGCCGCATCCTTTTTGTCTTCAGTTCTGAGTGCTCTAGAGATTCTTCTTACCACTGGCTGTTCTGCAGCAGACTTTTTTTGAGGTATAACAGAGCCATCACGACTTCTGAGTCGTGGGAAAAGCTACAGGGAACAAATATCGGGTCAGCTTTCGCATTTCATAATTGTTCAGGGGAAAGCTACACTGGGGACAACCCAATGACTCCCATCCGGAGTTCCCCATTTTGAAAGCTCCCAGGCTCTCTGTCCATTTGCTCACCCCTTCGGCAAACGCCCTGTGTTCGGTTACTGCAGTCCCGCGACACTCCGTGTCCAGTATGGCCAGGCTCCACCGCGGGCTTCCGCCTTCAGAACTGTTATCGGCCATTGCTTTTCCACGTACATCTTAAACAGTGTGTCACTGTCCCAGACACTAAACAAATGTTTGGCATTGGAATTAAATGGAATCAAGAAAATACTCATTTTACCCACTCATGGCAGTCATGTCATGTCTCCACTTAGATACGTCTTCTTAGACTCTCATAATAAAGTTTTAGGATGTCTTTTCCACAAAATTTTGCATATTTTTGTTATCTTTATTCCAAGGCACTACAGTCTTAGTGTTGATTTTGCAAGAGGTTTTTAGAATATTTTCTTATGGTAACAAGCTCTTCATAAGAATTCACAGTTATTCTAAGATTCAGTAAGTAGCCTTACTAAATTCTCATTAATTTCAATAATATTTCTGCATATCCTCTTGGGTTTTCCTGGTAGGCAACCATATTTTCTACGAATAATGTAATCTTCCTTTCCTTGTTTCTAATCATTTGTGGCTTTGAAATGCCTCCTATATTTTTTTGTCCCTCTGCTATTCATTTCTGACCTAAATGCACTGTAATCAGAGAAATTGTCCATATGATAACAACTACGACAAAATTTTCTGGGTTTTGCTTTATGAAATATTAGGAGAATCAGTTTGCAAAAATGTGCCATTTGTGCTTGAGAATATTATATACTCTGTAATTTTCAGTGCCTACCAAATCAAGGGGTTGATTTCATTTAAAAATGTTCCGTATCCCTAATAGTTCTTGTCCTCCTGACTTACCAAGCGCTAACAGATATGTGCTTGGACCTCTGCCTATAATGTTCGACTCATATACTCCTTCTTTCAGTTCAGCCAATTATTTTCTATATACATTTTGAGTCATTTTTATTAGAAACATACAAGTTTAGGATTATTAGGGGTTTTCTGATGAAATTAAAAAGCATCATGATATGGTGATAGGAACTGTTGTCCATATGAAGACATTAAAATTCTGGGGCGCCTGGGTGGCTCAGTTGGTTAAGCATCCGACTTTGGCTCAGGTCATGATCTCAGGGTCCTCTGATGAGCCCCAAGTTGCTGGGCTCGCTGCTCGGCAGCCCTCTCCCTGTGCCCTTCTCCTACTTACGTGCGCTGCCCTTCCTCCCACTTATGCGCTCGTGCGGGCTTTCTCTCTGTCGAAAAATCTTTAAAAAAAAGACTTTAAAATTTTACTTACTTCTGTGCATATTTGCTTGGTAAGTTGTATCTAGCATTTTGCTTTCAACATTTCTAGGCATACAAACAAGATATAATTATTTTTAATTCAAAATGATCTATCTGGATTTAAATGGCTATTTTTGTCACATTTATTGTTCATGATTACTCATACATTCTTACATTATTTTGTTGCTCGTTGTTTCCTCTTCTTTTTAAAATTTTATTTCCTACCTTCTTTTGAATTAATTAAGTTTTCAAAATCCCATTTTTTTTCCTTCCTTCCCTCTGTTGATTTGAATATTGGGTAGTTGCTATTCTTTAGCAGCTACACTTAAAATTTTAATATATGCGCTGTAAGCAATTTAAGGCTGACAAATTTCTATGAAACAAGTTTTAAAGTTCAATCATGTTTTTATTTCTAAACATGGCTTTAGTTCCTTTGTCAATCACAATCATTTTGTTAACAGGATCGGATTGCCCCCTCCTGTTTCAATTCCACATATGCCGGGATACGTGACTGGTATCTGGTATTTGCCTCTTTTATTTTTTTTTAACCTCTGAGTTTACACATTTCTTTCCTCAATATTTTTTCTTGCATCTGAGACTCTCCTTACAAGTTCACCTACTTTCATTCTGAAAACCATTCTTGAAACTTCCTCTTGTGGAGTCCGCGGGTGGTATATTTCTTCTGTGTCTGTCCGTCTGGGTGTTCACTGTATCTCGGCTGGGGACACACCTGGAGTCGGACAGTTAGTGTACTCCTGCACAGCCGCGGAGTGCCCGCGGGGCTGAGCTCGGCTGGCTCCCGGGGTCCTTGCTTTGGCCTCTTTTGGTCACCTCTGCCCCCTTTCTCATTCTCTTTAATCTTCCTTGGTTTCAGCATGATGTGTCTACAGATGGATTTACTTTTATTTATCCTGTTGGGCATCCCGGTATTTTCTCAAATCTGGTCATTTCTTAGCTATTTGATTATCACCTTTAATTATCGCCAATCTCCTCTTTTGAAACTTGACTCAGACACCTGTTCAGCCTTCTCCACACCACCCCTCCCCGCCCTGCTTTCCTTCCCCCCATGAGAGTCTCTCTGTGCTACAGTCCCTGCCACTTATCTGTACACATTTTCCATTTCACCAGCGTTCTGATCACTTGTGTCTAATATCTGATCCGACAAGTCTTAAATTTCAATGATAAAATTTTCATTTCTAAACATCCGTTTGGTTCTTTTGGAAATCGTGATCACCTTTGTCGACCATATTTCATTGCTTTCTCACGTTTCCAATCCCAGGCCTTACTTTTCCAACAGCTCACGTATTTATTTTATCTTATGTTCTTAAGGTATCCATGATCTGGGATTTTTAGGCATCAGTTTACTCTGTGGATTCTTCTGCCTCCCACTTCTGCCCCCCGGGGCTGTGTAGCACTGATTGTGAGCTCATGTTTGGTGGCATCTTATCTGCGGGAATCCTAGGGGAGGGCGGGCCTCCAGCAAGAATGTCCTGTAATTCTATGATGATCCATCAGTGCTGCCAACCTGTGGCCACACTAACTTAATTCAAGGACCATGTAAATTTGAACTCCAAATCTGTATGAGGGCAGGTCTCATGAGTTTTCAGGGAGTTATTTCTTGCTACCTGGAGTGCTAGCTGGAAGATTTGTCCCTTTCCACCTTCTTTGTGGGTTTGGAAGCCTTCTGAGACCTCCAGCAATAGGGAGAGGTTTGTGTTCCATAATCCCCTTTTGTGCACTCCGGGCTTTGTTTGATTTCCCCTATGTGGCCATTTAAAAATGCAGCTAGCAGTGGAAGGAGGTGAGCAAGCAAGCCTGGGTCAGCTATGGGGCAGTCATCTTATCAATTGGGTTAAACTTAACTGTAGGAAAGCCTGGTAATTGTACTTTCAGTGAATGGGAAACATTAATCTGGTATTCCTATTTTGTCTTATTAGAAAAAAAATAAAATGGACATGATTAGTTATTCACAAGTAAACAGAAATAGCTACCTTAACACTTCAGGCTTTGGATTAATTACATTGTACACATCAAAGCTTATACCTTGAACTGGCTAGGGAATACTTTAATCTCTTCTCTTTATAGAACTGTCTCGTCCAATGTCTGCCTAAGTCACATAGTTTAAGCAATAACAAATTAACAGTTTGCACAGGGAAATTATATGGAAATCACCATTCATTCCGGTCAGCATCACAGTTGCAGTAATACTGAGAATCAAGGCAGTTCCCCTGTAATCCACAAGCACATTTTTGAGCATCAGGCAGAGAACCTCCCCAGTAAGTGTGTGTTTCATTGGTTCTTCCAACCCACCAGCTCACTGGGGTTCCATCTGAAAGACAAGTATGAGAAAGGTGACACCTACTTTGCCCCTCACTGCCTGCCTCCCCAGTATAGTCCTTTACTCCCCTCTATTTGAAACATAGAGACTATTTTAGACGTGAGCAGATGTTAACTCCGCAACAGGATCATTTCTAAGAGGACTTCCAACTGTTTAAAAAATATTTCCATATCAAGACTTACGTTCTTACCATATGTTTTACTTTTATTAGAAAATGAGCAAGTTGTCCCTACCTCATTCAGGCATGATATTTACATATTTCTCTTGAGGACTCCAATCACATCATTTATCTGGACATAACATAACAAAGAACTGTCATTTAAAAAAAAAGAAAACCAGAGAAATTTATACCCTGAATCCAAAATCTGTTCGAGAGTCTAAAATGCCACTCAAAGAATGTAATATTATGAGGCAAAATACAGATTTCATATCTATTAGCTGAAAACACTGGTGCTATCCTGTCATGTCTTAAAAGTCTCATGGAAGAAGAATGTGCTTCTTCCTGTACTGAATGGGTTGGCTTTGTATTTGGAAACCACAGACATGGTGCGGACAAGCCTCCTTCATGCCCGAGGTGGGTCCTGGGCTCAGGACAACTGAGGCCAGTATAGCTGGATGCTTCAGCACAACCTCCTCCTCAGGGCAACCCACAATTAACTGACAGGGCCGGAGGCCGCCTCAGCTCTGCAGGGCAGTGGCCACTGCTGATGCCCCAGGGCAGATGTGCAGGGCACCTGGGTGAGAATGATTAGCAAGGAGGGCCCTCCGGAGGGTGGAGGGAAACAGTGCCTCATAAACAGAGAATCAGAGCAGGAGGAGAAATGGAGGCATCAATCGGCCTGTAAAGATGCCCGTCCATTTCCGCATGCTCTCTCCTTCAAACCCTCAGGGTGTCCCCCCCTCCCAGGCACCCACCGGGAATCTGGAACACATCCCACCTTCTCCCTAACTTCCAGGCCACCACTCCCTGTTTGATGAGACTTCACCTTCTGCTGACAGCCTCCCAGCCGGGAAACACAACGGGCCGTATTCATTACCGCCCACTGCAGGCCCGCTGGGTGAGATGTGTGCCAAGAAATCAATGTCTGCAATCTTTTTTTTTTTTTTTTCTCAGTGTGTTGAAAACTTATCTCTAGGGGGTGGAAGATCTTTTCAACTTAAACGGATATTTTTCAAAACACCATTTTAAACATGTGATTATTCAACACTCATTCTTTTCATAGATGGAGGAGCGAAGAAATCATTGCACACAGATGCACAACTGTTTGTTTACATCCGAATTTTTCGTTTTCTCTATAGAGTAAGAACCAGCAAGTGTTGTTAAAGGTGCAGAATGCATTTGGCTCCTTTCAAGGTTTCTCTGAGAGATCTAGAGAATTTGCAGAAGGAATCATTAAGAACAACACAAAGAAGAAGAAGGGCCTGGAAGGAAAGAGAACAGGGCTCCCCGGCCTCCAACACCTCAGCCCCTGGTTGGCTGTCCTTCACTCTGGCCACAACGACAATCCTCAGGGACCTTAGCGCTCACAGTATGGAGACTGAACAGTCTCCTGGAATCAACCTTTGCTGTCCTTGAGCTCCCTCTTTAGCCCCCCAGAACCACATCCCCCTGAAACCATCTACAGCATAGAGACCTAACAGCTGTGGCAGGAAAAAGGCAGCCGGACCCCACTGCTCCCCAGCAGCCCTCCTGGGAAACCATGCAACCCAGGGCCTGTGGCACTGAGGCCCCAGCCCTGCATTCTCTCCTCTCACGATTAACCCTGGATTCCTGATAACGTCTGAGAATTTGAACACGAGGGAATTCTTGGGGAAAAAGTGGATTTCGATGGAGATTCCCATTCCCAATCCTCTCTATGACACTCGTAAGCTCCCTGCTCCGCATGCGGCAGCCACCTGGTGTGGTTTCACACTGCGACATTTCTACTGAAGGCTCCCGGTGGAGGCTCCTTGTTACCACTCCTCCCACTCAAGGGTAGCATCATGCTGCGCTCGCCCATTCCTGTCTATTGATGATGCACGGCGAATTAGTGCAACCATTTTAAGGTCTATTAGGCTACACTATTTTAGGCCTACCTCATCTGCACCCTAATTAAGAGCTTCTGGAATTATACAGATCTGTACTGAGTCTGTCTAAATGAGGTTTGTACTACAAATTCTCCAGTAGCAGAATATAAGAAATGCAGCCACCTCGAGCAGTATATAGATAATGAAGTCCCTCGTTTTGTCTCTTTAGTGGCTGTTTAACAAGTTTAAAAGCCTTTCCTCGGGCACCTGGGTGGCTCAGTTGGTTAAGCGACTGCCTTCGGCTCAGGTCATGATCCTGGAGTCCCGGGATCGAGTCCCGCATCGGGCTCCCTGCTCAGCGGGGGGTCTGCTTCTCCCTCTGACCCTCTTCCCTCTCGTGCTATCTCTCATTCTCTCTCTCTCAAATAAATAAATAAAATCTTTAAAAAAAAAATAAAAAAAATAAAAATAAAAGCCTTTCCTCATTCCATCTTTACCCCAACCCCAGCTAAAGACTTGGTTTTGTTGCTTCTGTTGCTGCTTTACATATTGCTATGGGCAGGAGGACAATCAAGGAATCACTTGCAAATCAATTAGGGAGACACTGGCCTTCCGTGTGGGGATTCTTTACTGCCCCATACGGTATGTCCAGGTTGTGGGACAGACCACACGCCAGCGTGCACGAGTTTGTTCCCGGAGTCACTGGGTGGTTTTGCTTTCTGACCCCACTAGCGGCTGGTGTGAACACCGCTCCGCCTTCGCCTCCTTTCCCTGGTCCGACAGCCCAACCCGGCATTTTTCCATAGCACTGAGTTCCTCCCCTGGAGGCTGCTTTCTCCTTCCTCCGGGAACGTACCAGTTTAGCTCAGTCATCTATTTGGCAGAAATAACTCACAGTAAGCACTAAACCCTCTAGCACTAACTATGCATTCAATACATCGGAGAGAGGCAAATAAGTAGTGTTTGCTTCATGCATTTTATCGATGTTGTGCAAGTAGGTTCTGGCAAGGTTAGTGTCTGAGTGCTAAAGACTCTGAGGGATGAATCCCAGGGCCGCTGAGTAACAGCCTCGGAACCTGAACTCAGAGGACCCTAACTACCGCCCTCCACTCACTCCGCTCCCCAGATGTCTGATCAGCCTCCCAAAAACCAAGGAGTGTCATGAGGGCAGCGGGGTTGCACGTTCTGACAAAATGAGGTATTCCAAAGGAAGAAAATACAAAACCAAAAACAGAATTTTCAAGAATAGAATAGGTATGAAAAATGAGCCACTAGCAGGTATGTTGTGTGAGAGGAGCTTCATGATACCAACATTGTTCCCTGGTTAATAATTACCCAAGAGACTAATTACATTCAGTCCATGAAAAGAATGTCATGGAATAATCACCTACAGATAACTAAGCCATGCGTGATGTCAGCCATCTTTTCTAAGATAAAACATTCTTGAGGCTCATGGTGCATGAGCCCTGAGCATTCATGCTCGTAAGGAGGCTTTCACTGATCGGTTGCCCACTTGAATCTGGGAAGAGACTTCACAGATCATTCACAGCTTTGGACAAGGAGCAACACATATTGACCTTGCTCTTCGCTCCAAGGAAAAGCATCTCTGTAACTTCCAGATTGTGACATGGGCGTTATGGCCACGAGTCCTCATGCACCTGTGGCAGGCCCCTGCCACCCGCGGGCATGGCAGCCCACGATGGCTGATGACTCCCACTACTCACCGTGGCCAGTTGAAAGCCTTGACTTCTTGCAGTGGAAGGCCAGCTCTTGTTGGCAGTGGTCCGCACGGTCAATGATGGCTTGGAGCTGGTCCATGCTGGCTGTGTACTTGAGAAACACGGGGTGGGGGCTTTCTCCATTCGAGCTTTTGACCCTGGCCAAGTGGGAGCCATTGTGCTGCACTGAGGTCCAGGTGGTGTCTTCTGGGCAGAAACGGGGTTGGGGGGAGCAGGGAGAGAAAGAGACTGTGACTAGGTTGGAGCGATTAAAAATAAATGTGAAAGTCGGAAGCTACTTTTATCTGAATTAAGGTTTTTATGTTTGTAGCTATCAGGTCTCTTTGACATTGGAATCAACATAAGGGACACTGTTAAACTGTTAATAATGGGGACTCTCTTTATTGGAATTTGTTTTACCCTGAATGCAGCCAACAATTTCAGGGGGGCCAATTCTTAAAATTCTGTGTTATAATACTCAAAGTTATAAATAAAACTTTTTGTCCCTTAATTTATTTCTTTCCGTTACCGTAAAAAGAAAGCTAAGTTTTTATTGTGTGTGTGTGTGTGTGTGTGTGTGTGTGTACGTATGTATACACACACACACACACACACACACACACATATACTTTTTTTAATGTATATTCCTCATCGGACTGAGCATCTTTTCCTCTGGTAATCAAAGAAATACATAAGAGACACATGGGAGGAATAAGCAGCTCACGTGATCATGCAAAATGATAGGAAATAAGTATTTTTGACAAAAATTGATCGTGTGTCAGCAACTCATCCAGTGGCCAGCACTAAATAATGCAGCCCCTTGGAGTAGCTGATATAACCACTCCCGGCAGGAACCACAGCTACACAAATGTCTGATATATTTCTGTTATATTGATTACCTGTATTTTTAAAAAGAGATTTAAAAACAATGAAAGAGCCCTCCACAATGTTTAAAACAAGAAGAGACATATCTAGCCTTCTTTTACCTTTCCCCAAATATAACTCCTCCCACAGTGTAAAAGGCCCACGATTCAGTGGCTAAAAGGCTGGCTTCAAGTTGTCCTAACTCAACTACATTTACCAACATCAAGTCACATAACTTCCTCTGTAACACGCATCTGGTGCATACATGATCAGTCTACATATTTCCAAATTATAGGGGCTGGAAACAGTCGCGTGAGGTTTGTTCTTACCACTTTTAATGGCTAATACCTAAACAAGGTTAAAAAATCAAAACGATGCTACCAGGAACCCTCAGAGCACTCCCCACCAGCCCCTCCCCTGTCCTGCCCCGGGAAAAATCTAACAGCCACACTGGCGCTCACAGACCCCATGTGCATCAAATACATCCAGAGATCCAGGGAAGAGAACCCCAAGGGCCATGGAACGAACTCTAGCTCAAAGCCTATGGAAAACATCACCAAATATGCAAAATCTAGCAGGAACAGGAAGAGACTGTGAGTCAGCATGACTAATGCAGTCATATAGTCAGTTAGGAAAAAAGGCTTAATAGATCATCCCCTCTCTCTGCTCAAATGAAGGGGCTGTGAGTGTCCCTATAGCAACTTGAATCCCACAGGTTCCCCACCCCCAATCATGTTTTCACCAGACATTTTATATTTCAATATTTTCCCAGAAAATTACTTAAATGGACCTGGTGTTATTTTTTGCAATTACCTACTCACATTCACGGTCAGGGTTTCTTCCATCAGATGAAATGGGGTAAGAGTAGCCATGGAGAAGCCATGTGCTCTGCTTGGGAGTTCATCAGTTCTAATGCTGGTGTGTCATTTATTTTCATGGTTTATGGTACAAAGAAAAATGCTGTACTTGAGTGGCTCAAACAGGCTAGTGGTCACTATGATGGATTCACGGTCTTGCATGGTTAAAATGTAATCAGAAAAATCTTTTTCAAGTGGAGGGAAGGCAGAGCATGAACAGAATCTCAAAGCTGCCTTTTGAGAAAACAGAGAAATTTCAATGATTGCCCTTTCTGGATATATCATTTCCAAGACCCCAACGAGGGCAGGTTAGGTTTCCCTGATGTGCCACAACGTAGGACTTTCATAGATTTCCGAACTGTAACTGGGAAAGCACCTTTGAGATGCAATATAACCTAACCTCTAAAGGATGAGGAGACAGACCAAGGAATTTAAGTGAGCAGCGTGCTGGAAAAATACTTCGCTGTTATTCACTGTAGTATGAAGCACAAACGAGATCTGAGGAAATGAATGTAATGAGGGAAAAATTTAAACAGGATTTTTGAACTGTTGCATTAAACCACATCATGTCGTGTTCATCCAGCTCAGTGGAGCCTTTCATCTGCACACAAGCAGGGAGGCTGTCCGTGCTCCCAGCCCACCATTCACTTAGGCAAATCAACCTAAATTAATTTGACGGTTTGGTTTGGTAAGCAGGATATAAAAAAATAACACTGACTCACCATATCATATGACACCCCCTAGTTTCTCTTTATTTTGCCAAATTATATCCACTTTGCGATTTGCAATCCTTCTTACACTGTATAACGTATCTCTGAACTATACAAGGAGGCTTTTAGGGGAAAACAGGTGGTCGAACGGGGAAAAGAAACACATCTTTATTTTTAACAGTCAGGTAAACATGACTCCAAAGCATATCAGCTATGCTCATTTTCATCTCCCTGAGAAAAAAGAGGAAAAAAAAAAAAAGACTTCATCACAAAAAACTTGATGCCTGTCTAGGTGGTCAGCCTGTCACTCAGGAGCGGGAAAGTAATCTCGAGGAAAGGGAAGGCAAAAATCCCCTTTCTGACAGATGCCTGAAATGAAGTCCGAGTTGGGTCCAACACCACCTCTTTGGGAAGGAAGCCAGCTGCCTGCATCTCTTCCGATGGAAAGGGGTGCTCGAGTTCAAAGGCGAGGAGGAAGGCAACGTGCAAGGCAATTGGACCCGTCACCTCCCATGTGCAGATGAGGAACCAGTGGAGAAGGGGCGCTCACAGGGACACAGGACGGCGGACAGATGCAATGACTAGCAGGCGACCCGGGAGTCACCAAGATGGCGTGCACACCGCGTCCTGAGAGGTACAGCCCCAAAGCTTCTCAGAACTCCACTGCATTGCTCTCCGGAGGAAAACACCACAGCAGGTGGCCGCCATCTGTTACTCGGCTCAGGTCTCCTGCCGCACAGAACACGAAGGGAAGCCTTAGGGACACCCACCTGCTCAACTTCAGGAAACCCTGCAACTTCACCACGCATTTCTAAGCAACCCATTGTGCCACCGGGCTTTCTGAGTAGGTCAAGTTCTCAAAGACAGCTGAGGTCCGTGACCTTTCCGGAGCGCCTCATGCACCTGAGCCTTCTCCTGTTTTTCAAAGGAAAACACTCCTGGGGGGAATAGAACTAGATCACGGGCCTTGATGTGCACATGTGTGCACACGGGGCTGGTGATGGCCAAGCGGCTGCTGTGCACGTCCAGCGGGGGCCCCGACGAAGACAATGGGGGGCTCCGATCTGCCCCTGCCCTAGGTCTTGGAGGCCCTGGCCCTGCCGTGGTGTCTGTCTACCAGAGCCGGGGAGGATTGGATGTTTGTGTTTCACTGAGGGAAGGGATGACTCCTCCAAGCAGGCAGGCTCCAGGTCCTGGGAGAGGCCCAGAGGTGGTCCTGTCTCAGCCCCAAGCCTTTGTGTCCCTTCCAGTCAATACTTGCATTAGGGCCCTTATAAGGGCTGCCGTTCTTGTCAACAGTTCTGAAGCCTTGAGCTTTGCATGATTTACTATAATGTTTTGCACACAAGAAAATGCTCTAAGACATTACTAACCCCCAAGAGAATGTAGCTACTTCACAGCCTTCTTCTCTTGGGATTTCAGAGAATGATCTTTTCACTTAATAGGTCACACAAAATGCAGCTTTATGTGTCTGCTCATTCATTAGTGTAGGCACCTGCTATTTAACATGGAAGGACACTTCTTCAACACGACTCACAGTCTCTTGAGGCAAGAGATACACGTGCGTGGCCCCGCACCGGGCACCTCCCAAATGCTCAATTACCATGAAATGTCATTAGTGTCTCCCCTTGCATTTCAGCCCACCACACAGCAAGAGAGCAGAATAATTTCCTTGGGGAGAACATTATGTATACACTTAGAAAATTAGATATGGATGGAGAACTGTGTCATGGTCAATGAGAGAATATGGGTTATAATCTGTGCTCTTGGAAAAGTCAAAAAATTCTCTAAGCCTTCAATGCCATACTTGGTAAATGGGGACAGTGAACCAGGTGGCATCGAAAGACTGAAAACTATTGTTCTGGCCATCTTCAAATGCCAAGGCAATTAACTGGGCATGCTGCTGGCTGAGCAGCAATCTGAGTGTTGTATTTTTATTGTTCCCCAAGACCATTTGCCTGTCCATCCGCAGGCAGGGCCATGGTGATGAGAGCAGGAAAACGAAATTTCCCAAAACGTGTCTTTTCTCCCCCGTTGGGAGCAGTGACAGGACCTGCTCTGGAAGTTGTGCGTCCCCATGCACCCTAGGTAGGCATGCCTACTTTGGGAACTCCCTTTAGGAGCTGCAGGAGATCAGCCAGAAAGATGTCCCCTCAGTGGGAGCAGGAAGGATTCTTTCCAGGCAAAAGCCAATATAAAAAGGTACAGGGTCATGGTGCATGACAATCATCAAAGAGCAGCTTTTCTCTTTCTCTCTTTGCTTTCTTCTTAGAAATTCTAACACTTCAACACAATAGAATTTTCTGTAAGAGATACTACTTTCAAACAAAACTTGCCACGCATGACATATGATGATGCCATGCTTACTGTCAATCTCAGTTTTCAAGAGCAAAGCAGAGAACAATGAAATCACAAATCTTTCCAAGCAAAGAAAAATATATACTGCAGCAGCTGTGCATGTGTTCATGAAATAAACTCTCCAACCCACACTCAGAGCCTTTTTTTTTTTTTTTACAAATTTCCAACAAGTGTTCATACGTACAGGGATACCTCAGAGATATTGCAGGTCCGGTTCCAGACCACCACAATAAAACATATACTGCAAGATAGTGAATCAGAAGAACCTTTTGGTTTCCACTGCATATAAAAGTTCTGTTTCTACCATACTGGAGTCAATATTAAGTGTGCAATAGCATTAGGTCTAAAAAATGTACATGCCTTAATTAAAAATACTTTATTGCTAAACAATGTTAACCATTAATCTGAGCTCTTAGCAAGCTGCAATCTGCTTTGCTGCTGGAAGGTCTCACCTTGATGTTGATGGCTGCTGACTGATCAGAGTGGTGATTGCTGAAGGTCAGGACGGCTGTGGCCGTTTCTTAAAATAAGACAACAATGAAGTTTGTAACATTGATTGACTCTTCCTTTCATGAATGATATCTCTGTAGCACGGGATGCTGTTTGAGAGCATTTTACCCACAGAAGAATTTCTTTCAAACTATCAATTAAGTTGATGTAATATTCTAAATCCTTTGTTTTTTCAACCGTCTTCACCAGGAGTGGATCCCACCTCAAGAAACCACTTTCTTTGCTCATGCCTCAGCAGCAACTCTTCATCCGTTCCAGCTGTATCCTGAGACGGCAGCAGTTCCTTCCCATCTTCAGGCTCCACTTCTAATTCTGGTTCTCTTGCTATTTCCACCACTTCTGCAGTGACCTCTTCCTCTGAAGTCTTGAACCCCTCAAAGTCATCCATGAAGACTGGAATCTACTCCTTCCAAATTCCTAACAACGTTGATATGTTGATCTCACCCCACGAATCATGAATGTTCTTCATGGCATCTAGGATGGTGAATCCTTCCCAGAAGGTTTTCAATTGACTTTGCCCAGATCCATCAGAGGAATCACTATGTACGGCAAGTAGAGTCCTATGAAACGTACTTCTTAAATAAGAAGACTTGAATAAGAAATGAAACAAAGAAAAAAGAGACAAAGACTCTTAAATACAGAGAACCAAATGGAGACTGCCAGAGGGGAGGTGGGTGGGAGGGATGGGTGAAAGAGATCAAGGGAATCAAGAGCACACTTAACATGATAAGCACCGAGTCATGCATGGAACCGTTCAGTCGTCATACTGTACCCCTGTACACTTGAAACCAGGATGACACTGTAAGTTATACGCCAATAAAAAATATAATTAGTTTAAAAATTTTGAAAAGACTTGCAAGTTGAAATGACTCCTTGATCCATGGGCTGAAGAATGGATGTTGTGTTAGCAGACATAAAAACAACATAAATCTCATTGTCCCGACTCCATCAGAACTCTTGTGCGACGATCAGGTGCAGAGTCAATAAGTGATGATAGTGTGAAAGGAATCTACTTTTTTTCCCTTCCTCAGCGGGTCTCAACAGTGGGCTTAAAACAGTCAGTAAACCATGCTGGAAACAGATGTGCTGTCCTCCAGGCTCTGCTGTTCCATTTACAGAGCACAGGCTGAGTAGATTTACCATAACTCCTAAGGGCCCTAGGATTTGAGAAATGATAAAGAAGCACCTGCTACAAGTTAGAAGTCGCCAACTGCACTGGCCCCGACAAGGCGATCAGCCTGTCCTTGGAAGCTTGGAAGGCAGGCACTGACTTCTCCTCTCTAGCCAGGAAAGTCCTAGATGGCATCTTCTTCCTGTGGGAGGCTCTCGCACCCACACTGAAAATCTGTGGGTCGGTGGAGCCGCCTTCGGTAATGACCTCGGCTCCATCTTCTGGATCACTTGCCGCAGCTCCTCCATCGGCACCTCCTGCTTCGCCTTGCACTTTTACGCCCCAGACACGGCTTCCTTCCTTAAACCTCAGGAACCGATCTCTGCTAGCTTCAGACTTTGCTTCTGCAGCTTCCTCCCCTCTTCCGCCTTCACGGAACTGAAGAGAGTCAGGGCCTCGCTCTGGGTTAGGCTTTGGCTGAAGGGAATGTCATGGCTGGCTTGACCTTTTATCCACCAAACGTTCTCCACGTCAGCAATAAAGCTGTTTCACTTTCTTATCATTCGTGTGTTCACCGGGGTGGCCCTTTTAATTTCCTTCAGGAGCTTTTCCTTCGCATTCACAACTTGGCTAACTGGCACAAGAGGCCTCAGCTTTCCACATGCTTTCCTCACTAAGCTTTAACCGTGTCTAGCTTTTGATCGAAAGTGAGAGGCGCGTGGCTCTTCCTTTCAGGTGAACACTTAGAGACTACCGTAGGGTTATTAATTGGCCTAATTTCAATACTGCTGTGTCTTGGGGATAGGGAGCCCAAGGACAGACAGGGATCTAGGTGTGGAAATGGCCAGTTTGTATAGCGGTCAGAACACATGCAACATTTACCAATGAAGTTCGCGGTCTTAGATGCACATAGTTCATGGTGCCTGAAAACAACTACAATTGTAACACCAAAGATCACTGATCACAGATCATCATAACAAATATAATTGTAACAAAAATGTTAGAAATATTGTGAGCATTACCAAAATGTGCCACAGAGACACAAAGTGAGCAGTGCTGTTGGAAAATGGTGCCGGTAGACTTGTTCCACCCAGGGTAGCCACAAACCTTTAATTTGTTTAAAAAAAAAAGAAAAGAAAAAAAGCAAATCTGCCAAGTTCGGTAAAGCAAAGCACAATAAAATGAGGTATGCCCGTATTTATAATAGTAAATGCAAACTTATAATATTCATAATATGTTTAGTTAGCTGAGTTACATGTCTTTCTCCCTAGTCTGAAGGTCTGAAGGTCTATGAGAGAAGTTCATTCCCTCTTCTTACTCTAATGCGATGTGGCACCTGCGTGCTTCCAGGTGAGCTCCATGGCTCAGCGGTCAAGTGTGGAGGATGAGTGAATGAATGCCTGAATTGAATGTCTGACTGGAAAGGGAGGTGTTTGATTGTGCTGAGACAGGAACTGCTGCAGGAAGACAGAGGTGAAAGAAGCAGAAAATCTATACAAATACACACACATAAAAAGCATAGCAGGATGGCTTGACCGGTGCCCATTCCGTAGAGTATTTTTTTTTTTTTAATTAACGTGAGCTGTATGTAAAGCAACTGGGCTGAGTGTCCTCTGTTATACCACAATGCCGGCTGGAGGCCAGCTGAAATTTCTGTCACTGGAAGAAGGCTGTTTTAAGAAACACAGTGGCACGGTTTGCATAACCGTGACAGAGTCCATGGCAACAATGAGTAAGAAGTGCTAGGTTATTTGACACGCTGAGTCGATGAATCGGGATCTGACGGGGGGAGTGGGCAGGTGTGCAACAGACTGAGTCCTCGGCTTGTTCCTCAAGCCCCCTGTTGATTCGTATGAACCTGATGTTCATGAGTCATCGCTCGGACCGCATGCCATCTCCTCCCTGGGTCAAGTGTTTCCATGGTGCCATGTCTGGGAACCAGTATCTGGAGCACAACTCTGAACACAGCAAAGGACAACTGTGCGGGGTTTCAGGTGGGCACAGACGGCCCCACTCCCCCCAGTGGGGAGAGCCAGAGAGCTCACATCTCTCATCCCGCCATCAACGAAGTTACGTTCTGTCTCTTCTGCTTAGAAAGGGGATTGATCCGTTAACAAATTGCAACAGTCCCTTCAAAATAGTTTATCTTTTTTGTTTTGTTTTGGTTGTTTTTATACGAAAGGTACTAAAATTTATGCAGAGCATATCTCGGCATTACATTTTTGAAGGCTATTACCAAGGATATAATTTTAACCATTGGTTTGGAATTTTGGCTTTTGCATGTTTCTCCAAGTGTATTTGTTTGTAATAATTAAAGAATATTTAATTGTCCACAGGCATGGTAGCTTCATGGAGAAGGCGAACCTCACAGCGGAACTATTTCCAGGCTAGCAGAAGAAGGCCAGGATCTTAGTTCTTCCACTGTCAACAACGAGGTTTGTCAGAGGGCACTTCATGGGATCCCATTCAGCTGTAACTCTGGTTCATTCCTGTATTTTCCCCGGGATCACCTTGGATTTTTTAAACTTTTGATTAAATACTTTGCAGTGTAGCTTCTGGAAATATCTGTTGTCTTCGGATTGGCCTCTGCATTTCTTGGTCTTTAGCATGGTGTTTTCCTTATGGCTTTGAGTTTCATAAAAACCCTTGCTATTTGGGGCTCCTGGGGGGCTCAGTCGGTTAAGCGTCTGCCTTCGGCTCAGGTCATGATCCCGGGGTCCTGGGATCGAGTCCCACATCGGGCTCCCTGCTCCGCAGGAGGCCTGCTTCTCCCTCTCCCTCTGCCTGCCTCTCTGCCTACTTGTGCTTTCTATCTCTCTGTCAAATAAATAAATAAAATCTTTAAAACAAAAAACCCTTGGTATTTAACATTATTTGGAAATCCTCTTGCAGTATTTTTAACAAAGCAGGATGTGTGTGTGTGTGTGTGTGTGTGTGTGTGTGTGTTCCATGTTCCAACTCAATCCTGATTCATGGAACTTTATAACATTTATCTCATTACATAGAATAAGAATATACTAACGTTAGGAGGTTTTTTTTTAAGAAAGACAGCTATAAACTTCTCTAAAAATCTTAATTACCCAAAAGGTCTTGTGATACAATGATCTGTACTTATTGCTTGGTCATTTGCAAAGTAATATGAAGACCTACATAGTCATTAAGTATTATTTGATAATAAAAACATATAGCAATATCAATCATTAAATTATTATCCCTAATTTTCATGAATTCCTACACATATACACACACACACGTGTATGCGTGCTTTAAAACTCTAAGACTTTCCAAGATTAAATTAGAGACTTTGGAAGATGTTTAATTTACAGAATCAATGCCTTAGATATTATCTTAATGTATGTGAACGATTCTTGTTGCCTTTGTGGATGCAGTGGTGGATCATTAAATTTCATCCACAGCCACCTATACAAACTGGAAGAACAGGACAACCGCCTGGACAGAAAGATGAATAGTGGCACCAGAATTTTACATCTGCGTTAGTTCTATTTCTCCATTCTGGGATGCCCTTTGCTCTCTTTCCATTTTAATTTTGGTGGAGACAGAGCGGGCTGTACACAGTAAAACCAAAGATCCTCAGCCTCGTGGCGGTGGCTTCTAAATCTGTGTGTACATCAGAATTTCTTGGGAAGCTTCATGAAGCACAGCTTCTCCCGGGATGCTGCCTCAGAATCTGTGCCTTCCGAGAGCAGAGCTGCCCTTCAGTGGACAGTGGACAAGGCTGTGGGGACCCAGAGATGCCCCACGTTGCTGTGGGATGCTGGACAGTGTCCACCAGCCACCGCAAAGCAAATGGGAGCCTGCTGGTCTGTTCAATTAATGTATAAAGTCAGGCTCCAAAATATATTTTTAGAAGTTTGTGTTGCCAAGGATGTTATAACCACCCAGCGGGCTTTCGGATGACACATTACTCTTGTTTTTATGACCAACAGGGCCTCACTAACTAGACGAACAGCAGGCAACCCAAACTTCAGGTATTCACTGCCGGAATCCTGGTATTCCTTTTCAGAGCTGCTGCTTCTCTGCTGATAGTATCTGCACCTTCCTTCCAGGGCTCGGATCCAAGCATGGAAGACTTTCCGGATGCCTGTCTTTCTCCAGCCACACCGGCCCACGGATTCGGACTCCGACTTCCTCCCCTCCTCCGCTCCCACCTGCTCGGTGCCACCACCGTCTTGGCTCCACTACTGGAGGGTCCGGCTAACTGGTCTCCTTGCTCCCTCTTGGCACAGCGTGGTGGTTGAAGGCCCAAACTGCTCTGCTGTTTGAGTCCTGGACCTGTCCCTTCCCAGCTTCGTGACTCGAGGGCCACCCTCCAGTCCCTCCCCCCGCGTTTGTCCAACACACCAGACTCCCTGGATCGCATGCCCTCCCCCTGAAGGCTTGCTCAGGTTTTCTCAAAGCTGCTGCTTTTATGTGGTTGGCTCAAAAGTAACTTTCAAACTGAGCACTTTCCTGACCCGTCTATTTAAAATTGTGACCCCCCCCCTCCACGGTCTGTGCCCCCCCGCCCCCTCTGTATTCACGTCACAGCACCTGCCGCCCTGCACCAGACCACCTGCTCCATTAGCGGCCCTACGAAGTCTGGTTCCCCACACAGACATGCGCACCGCGCTGGGGGAGGGGTATGTTCTACTCCGCTCGCTGCCGCGGTTACCGCCGGGCCCCACGCAGAGTGGGTACCGAGGACAGAGGTGTTCAATGCTGTTAGGCACTTTTTTTTTTCACCCCTTCAGTTTTGTGCCTTTACTTGGGCATTTCTTCAAGTCACTCGGGGGAGGAAAATGATTCACATCCTCAGCAGTTTGCAGGGCCTTCATCTTGTATATAAAATTGACCAGGAGGGTTGATCAGGAGGGTTAACCAGAAGATTTTACCTTTTCCTTCCTGTATTTAGAGGCTCCTTCTTGCCTCGAGGATTAAAAGAAAAAAACAAAACAAAACCTGGCTTATATATCATCAGATAGTTCCTATGTTAACTAAAATTAAAAGCTGAGCATCTTTTCTTACTTTCTCTTTGCACTTTGACGATAACTACTCTTCCCTCTGGTAGTGGGTTCACTCTGAAAAGGTAGCAGCAATGACAGGCCATCAAAACACATCAGTTATGTTATGAAATCACTATTAAAACAAATGTCTTTGAACCAGTGGTACATTCCAAAGGCGCTTTATAAATATGCACAACGAAAGCTTCCTGGTGAAGCCTGGACCACGTGTCCACTTGGGATGATTAAAATATTTTTCTTTTATTATCACCATACACTGCAGACAATCAGGCAATTAGCTGTCTGTTATTCCTTTTGGCAGCAAGTGTCTTTTTTTTTTTTTAATAAACGCGACCTCAGCCTTACCAACCTTGCCAACATTTAATTATCAAGAAAACAGCTTCAGTCATCGAAACATTACTCATTTTTGCAATGTGCCAGCTAGGATCATTTTCACTTTTCTATGGGTCTTGAAATTTTTCAATGTATAAGGAACTTTCCTTATAGGACAAAATATATGAAAATTTTAATGTGTCCTAGACTTCTATGATAATTAAGCACGTGACCGATAGAAGTAGAATGTATTATGGGGATGCCAGCATCTTTATTTAGCTTTCTCTGTTCTTGGCATTCACTTGAGCCATGATAATGCCAGCAAAACAAAGCAGAAATTGAGTAAGTTGAAGGCCTGTTACAACCACTGGAGCTGAGAATATCTAGAAAGATCCCTTTGGTCGTTTCCTCACATACTTTATAGATCACACATCCTTCAGTAAAGGTAAGTCAATATATTTATCTCTTATCATCACACTGCAATGTTTTGGTCAGTATCGATGATAAAATGCTTGCCCCAAACAACCATATGTGCATCCAGTGTAAAGTTGGGGATAGTTTTGGGGCTGGAGGATATAATTGATCCAATTCAGATCAAACCATTTGATTCACCACTGCCAAAATGCTCAGATTTTATGTATGAGGTGATAGGAGGTATAAAAACTGTGCCAGAACTTTCAGCTCGTCACAAACCGCCATCATAAATTCCCCCACAAATAACTCCTTCCACCTAGAAATTGCAACCCCCTCCGGGTGACAAGAAATAGCCAAGTCATGGTTACCTGAGAACCATTTACGGCTGACTCTTTCCTGACCAGTGTCTCAGACTTTGCAGGGGCAAACTCTACGGTTGTCGAAGTGCCTGCTAGGTCCACACTTAGACTAGAGTAGCACGGGAAGTTTTGTAAAGGAGGGTGGTTTCCCTTCTGTTGGTGAAATGTGATGTGAGCGCAGGAGAAAATGTGGCTGTGGACACACACACACACACACACACACACACACGTGTAAAAGAGGCGTTAGAATTTGCATCAATTCCATGGACAGCTGTCATTCACTACAGTGGATGCATTGGTCCTCTGCAGAACTTGTTTACGACACACCTGTATCCATCCACCACCTATAACTGGGTTTCTAGGGGAAATGAAACATTGCTTATACATAGTTGCACAAGAACACGTTGCTCTACGAAGTAAAACCTCGTGGTTTTGCACACAGCAACCAATTACACAAGCTTAACTGGCACGATAAAGCTTATTAGCATACCTGTCATGTTGCAATATACGAGAGCAGGTCCAAGCGGGCCACTTCCATCTGAATCGATATAGTAGAGCCCTGAGGAGTTTCCTCTGTGCTTGTGGGCTTCACAGGACTGCTCGTACAAAGCTGCAAAGGACAGGGATCTCAGGCAGGGGCTGCAATGGGGAAGATTCCTCCCTGTCATTAGTGATGGGATACTTTCTCCAGTGATACTCATTCTGCCTTGCTCTTGGGGACATTTTCTCTAGGGGAGTGGTCGGTCCCGTGTCAGTCAGGCAGCATGAAGACTCTGAAGCTTGGAGCGAAAGATTTTAAGAGGTATCACCGTGTGGATCTGAACACTGCCTGCTCTAGAAACAAGATTCTTCCCAAAACCATGGTAACTGGACTCACGCTATCTATTTCTATTCCGCCTCATAATATCTAAGCATCTGAAGTGAACTGGCTTCATCTCCCTAAGTGATCTGTTATTATCTAATAACCATGTCGATGTATAAAATTACTCAGTAATCATACCCTCTGTTTACTTAGAACAATCTACAGGTGCAATGCATTGTTTACCAGATGAGTTTTATCAATCAGCAACTCTTCTTCATTCCATTTATAAGGTGTGTTTTAAAAGAAATTTCCTTAAATGCTTTGCAAATGATTACTCAAGCAAATTGAAAGTCAAATATATATATATATATATATACATGAAATGTCTCTTGGTAATTTCAACGTATCCTGATTTTTAGTTGAATTTTTTTATATGCGCAATAAATGTTTTGCTACCACAAGGCAAGTGATTAACATCTGCAGTTGATGGACTTAATTAATGTTCAGAATAAGTTTAAATGACTAATCAACTGAGTAATACCTTCCATGTGCATCCTTCCCATTTCCTTGACAGGAAAGACCCTTTGAAAACCTGAAAAGTAGCTAATGGCAGCCAGGAAAGAAGTACAGTAATGGTTCTGGCACAGTGCAGACTGGATCTCTCAGCCACCCTAAGGATGAGACCTGGCATCCATGAACACAGTCCCAGCAAGTCGCCAGGCAAGAGCCACAGAGCAGAGTGATCCTAGTAGGGACAGAGGGGGCAGAGCATGGGCGGAGAACTGGTACCATTCTATACTCCCTGGATTGTCTGCCCTTTAAAACTCTGCCTGTTTCGAAGAATGAAGAAAATCCTGGAGAGGGGGTGGGGCAGGGCAGAGGGATTTTTCTCCCTTCTCACAGAAGAAGAAGATCAAAGTAATGTTCACTTGCCCAGGGATTTTGCAAAATACAACATTCTTTGATAAAATATGGCCAAGTGTCAAGTGTGTCAAATTAGAGTGGCCCCCATCAATAGCACACCTAGCACCGTCTACTCTGATGGCCACAGAGGCAATATGGATTGCTCTCCCAGACATGCTGGTATTTTGTCCACTCGTGTTTATATTTCTACAAATACATAAATATGCTCGTAACCGCCTAGAAGAGTGTCCAGAGGGACAGACACAAAGTGATAACAGTGGTTACGTTTGGGTTGGGGCTGGACCTGCCTGGGGACCAAGGGTAGAAGAGGAAACACTAGGAAGGAAACACTAGCAAGACACTTGCTCTACATGTGAATGCAGACTCATTCTTTGGGCACTTACACCAAAAACTAATGGTCTCTGATCCCTTACTGTGGATTTGGAAATATCTCACCTTCACTTTGGTATACAGTTAGAGAATCACAATAAAGTCCATTCAGTTATTAGACCAAATCAAATTATTAAGGCCACAAGTGAAAGACCCTTTATATAACACCTGTGAATTTTTAAATCAGAGTTGTTTGGAATGATGTTTAAATCAGAGTTAATGATAACACTTTAGCAATCATTCCTTAGTCATTAATATTCAGTAGGTATCTGCTCTGTGTAAGACAACTTGTTAGATATGATGGGGAGACACTGTAAGTAGGAGGCCACCCCCATTCTTAGCTGCAACTCTGGACCAGTCACTCAGCCTCAGACTTCCCAGAAGTCCAGCTCCTTCCAGATAGAGTTATCTTGGCAAGTTCTTACCTGGCACCATAATAGTAAATAGAGATGCAGGTAGAATTGCTCTGGGTGAACTTATGCGATTTTGGGGGGGGGGGATGAGTCACCTCCCTTTGCCTGAAAGAACCTCCTGGCTCCTCTGTGGAACCCCCTGAGCTGGGGACCAGGTCTTCTCATCCCAACACTGATGCCTGCTTCCCTGGGGTTCAGTTCACATAAGGTTGGATACATGACAATCCATTCTTTGCTCAGTGAATTTTCATGTTCATGCTAATCTCTCTAAAGACCCAGAGAGAGGAGATGTGCTACAAAAGAAGGGACTCAGAAATGTCGGCAGTCACTCTGGAAAACAGTCTGGAGGTTTCCTCAAAAAGTTGAAAATAGAGCTACCCTATGACCCAGCAATTGCACTACTTGGTATTTATCCCAAAGATACAAATGTAGTGATCCAAAGGGGCACCTAGACCCCAATGTTTATAGCAGCAATGTCCACAATAGCCAAACTATGTAAAGAGCCCAGTTGTCCATCGACAGATGAATGGATAAAGAAGAGGTGGTACATATACACGATGGAATATTACTCAGCCATCAAAAAGAATGACAACTTGCTATTTGCAACAACATGGATGGAACTAGAGGGTATTTGCCAAGTGAAATAAGTCAATCAGAGAAAGACAACTATCATATGATTTCACTCAAAATTGGAATTTAAGAAACAAAACAGGAGCATAGGGCGAGGGAGGGAAAAATAAAACAAGACAAAATCAGAGAGGGAGATAAACCTTTAGAGACTCTTGATCATAGGAAACAAACTGAGGGTTGCTGGAGGGGAGGGGGCCGGGGGATGGGGTAACTGGGTGATGGACACTGGGGAGGGCACGTGATGTAACGAGCACTGGGTGTTACATGAGACTGACGATTCACTGACCTCCACCTCTGAGACTAATAATACAGTATATGTTAATTAATTGAATTGGAATAAAAATAAATAAACTTTTTAAAAAAGAAATGTTGGCAGTGATACACAAAAAAGGAAGAAGTAGAATAAAAACATAAACAACAAAAGCCAATGATTAGAGAGCAATGAGAATCTTGGGGCTCTGTCATAAGCTTCTAGTAGGTAATGAATTAGGGGTCAATAAAGTTTGGCTAGGTGTGAAATTGAGAAAGTAATTCTTCAGGAAAGAGACTGGTGTTCAAGGTGGAAGAAAAGGGATGGAGAGGTGGTCGAGAGCTCTGGCTGGCAGCGTGTCACCACGGTCGAAGGAGCTGACCCCTCTTTTTCCTCAAGTGTACGATGTGGAAAATAAAGCACTTACCTTCTAGGGCAGTTTTGAGGATTAAAGGAGTTGAAACATGCAGAACTAGAGGGAACTAGGATCCCACAGGCACGTGCCAAGTTCCCAGTGTGTTAACCACCACCATCATCAAAGGGCATCAAGATTGCCAGGGACCTGAACATTTACTTGTGCTCCTCTGGAGACTCTCCTCATTTGATTTTATAAACACTGACAGTCAGTAATTTGTCCTCTTTACTTTGGCAGACAGGACTTGAGAACCAAAGTTGGGTCCAACTCAAGGAACAGAACAAGTAACACCATCCTGTCATCTAGATTGCTTTTGGTATGGGGGGGGGGGCGTTGTTTGTTTGCTTGTTTTTTCACTTTTTGTTATATTTTATCTTCCTATACTTATTTTTCTTTGCCTGCTACTTTCTTTTTTTTTTTTTTTCCGTCCTATTTGGTACTATGGATTTCTGCAAGCCGCCTTAACATCACTAGGAAATAAAATTGATTAAAAATAAACCAGACAAGGGCACCTGGGTGGTTCAACTACTTAAGCGTCAGACTCCCGATTTTGGCTCAGGTCATGATCTCAGCATCGTGAGATCGAGCCCCATGTCGGGTTCCACATTGGGCTGGGATTCTCTCTCTCCCTCTCCCCTGGCCCCTCCCCACCTCTAAAATAAATAAATAAACAAACCAGACAAAAATTAGTCTCTAAAATACCTACTGGTTTTTGTTGTTGCTTTCTAGCACACAGTTGCACAGATACAGACACATATGTACCAAATCACGAAAGAGAAAATAGAACTGCATGGAAATCTGAACAGTGAGGTGTGAGGCTTACAGGAATGGCAGGTCGCACCCGTGTAGCCAGTGTGCACGCAGTCACAGGAGAAGGTGTCCCAGGACTGGGAACATTCGCCCCCGTGTTCACAGTAGCTGGGCAAACACCTACAACAAAACAGACAACACCTGCTATTTCCCACATTCGGTCAGGAGAAAATGTGTATCTTAGTGCTAACCTGCTACACTGAACCATGGTACTGACAGTGCTTTCAGGAGAAAAATGAGACCATGAACAAAACTTGCTGGGTCTGTCAAGAAGGTTTCCTAATGCAATACCCACCACAGACTAAGAAACCCACTAGATGCTACCAATTATCCTGTATTGGCAGCAGATAAATTTTCTACACATTGCATTATATCAAAAAATGTGTCTGCTTTTTCACAAATAAGGCAAGATTGGTTTCATCCATGATCAGAGAGACGAAGTGCTAGCAATGGCCACAGGCGGCCAGCCACACCGCTTCCCCTCCCTGCCTCCGTGTCCTTGCCGTGGGACCTGCAGATCCTTCCACCGAGAGGCATAGCTTACTTCAACCTGGGTTGGGCATGGGACCTGCTCTGACAAACGGGGCATTAGCAAACTGATACATCAGGGGCTAGAAGAGTGTTTGGGAAGTGAAAGACCTATACCCAGAAAACGATAATATATTGAGAGAGAGAAACTAGAGATGACACAAACCAATAGGAAGACATGCTATGCTCACGGATTGGAAGAATTAGTACTGTTACAATGTCCATCGTACCCAAAGCACTCTACCTGTTGAATGCAGTCCCTATCAAAATGCCAGTAGTACTTTTCACAGAATTAAAACAAAAACATCCTAAAATTTGTACGGAACCACAAAAGACCCTGAATAGTCAAAACGATCTTGAGAAAGAAGAACAAAGCTGGAGGTGTAAGTCTAGATTTCAAACTATACTACAAAGCTATAGTAACCAAAACAGTATGGTACTGGCACAAACCCAGACACAAAGATCAATGGAATAGAAATGAGAGTGCAGAAATAAACCCACAGTCATATGATCAATTAATCTATGGCAAAGGAGGCAAAAATCTGCAATGGTGAAAAGACAGTCTCCTCAATAAATGTCGGAAAAGCTGGACAGCCACATGCAAAAGAATGAAACTGGACCACTTTCTTATACCATACACAAAAATAAACTCAAAATGGATTAAAGATCTAAATGTGAGACCTAAAACCATAAAACTCCTAGAAGCAAACATAGGCAGCAAACCCTTGCACATCAGCCTTAGCAATATCCTTCCTAGATAAGTCTCCTCAGGCAAGGGAGACAAAAGCAAAAATAAACTCCTTGGATTATCAAACTAAGAAACTTTTTCACAGTGAAGGAAACCATCAACAAAACAAAAAGGCAACCTTTTGAATGGGAGAGGATATTTGCCAATGATATATCTGATAAGAGCTTACTAACCAAAATATATAAAGAATTGATACAACTCAACATCAGAAAAACAGATAACAAATTAAAAAATGAGCACTGAATCTGAACAGACGTTTGCCCAAGAAGACATCCAGATGGCCAACAGACCCACGAAAAGATGCTCATCACTCAGCATCAGGGAAATGCAGATCAAAACCACAATGAGATATTATCTCACTCCACTCAGAATGGCTAGAATCAAAATGACAAGGAATAACAAGTGTTAGGGAGAATGTGGTGAAAAGGAAACCCTTGTGCATTGTTGGTGGGAACGTAAATTGGTGTATCAACTACGGAAACAGTATGGAAGCTCCCCAAAAAGTAAAAATAGCAATAACGTATGATCCATGCTATATATGCTATATAGTTAAAGCTCTCAATATAGTCCCCCAAAAGCCTCATACAATTACAGGAGCTATGTAACTACTCATTATCCTCTGGAGCTCAATGCCTATTTCTCTCAAGGAGTCAAAGGAATGGGGGTAACTTTGGGTTACTTCTACTCTATACACAGTTAGCACTCCTTTGCTGTTTGGGAGAAAGATGCTGGAAATGAGCCCAATTTCTTTCAAAGGACACACATAAACACTGTCCTGCTAGGTCTTCTGGCATTTGAGTGGAAGACACCTGATTCTGTGCCAAGAACTAGAAGGTGCGCTTCTTGGGAAAATAGAAGGATGTCTCTTCACCTCCAAAGATTAGAGGGCAGATCAGTCTGCATCCAGGCCCTTCCCTTAGTGACTGTTGTCCCATGTCCTTGGCCTATTTAGGACAGTTTCCTTGACTACACACCTGAGGTCGGCTTTCTTACCCCAAACCTCCTGCTTTCCTGGCAGGACTCAGCATGCACAAGGAAGACCAGAGAGAGGTACCAGCTGTAGTAAGAAAACTAAAATGGCAGCACACTCCCACCCACGTGTGTGAGTGTGCAGGCACACCAGCGCATATCTTAACCTGTCTTGAATACTGCTCCACTGTCAAAGACCTGGGGCTGGTGGGAACCACAAGTCCAGCATGCTGGCTATGCTTACACTCAGATGAGGTGAGCTTAGTCTGTACCAGTTTCTTTGGGAAAGGAGGTTATGAATCCTACACACTGTGCATGGACCAGGTCCCTTCCAGATTTAGGGAAGATGCTGGCCAGAGTTGATGCAGAGGAGGCCAATCAGGATTGAAATAGTGCTTAACACCCTGGCCTCTAAAAAATTGCAAAGAGAACAGATTTTAGCCTAGAGGAGAGCCAATTCAGGAAATTCACTGGGTACTTGTCAGACTCTGGGGGTAAAGGGTGCCTGGACTTGGAGCAGGAAAGATGAAGACTCATGGTGGAAATCTGGGGTGGGACAGAGGACCCTGATGATGCATTTGGTGAATGGGCAAGGGTCTCGTTCCTGAAAGATGGAACAGAAGCAGGATCCTCTTCTCTACAGTGAGAAAGAGATCCCTGCTTTGAGATGGAGACTTCAATAGATGTCACCTTCAAGATTCTTCTCAACTTGAGGATTTTGTACCTCTATGATTCTCAAAATATCTTCAGATTTAATAACTAAACCTCTTGACTCTGTGCCTGCCAAAATCGTGCTTCCCCTCCATCACCACTCCACTGAGTGGTGACACCACCCTTTAACCAGCCGTCCAAGCCAGAACCTGAGGGTCATCCTGACACGTCCCTCTCCATCCCCCCAGAGCCACACAGCTCTTCAGCTTGTGATTCTGTCCACCAAACACCGTGTACATCATCTATGTTTTTCTCTTCCCTACTTCAGTCAATCATCCTTTCTCACATGGGTAGGCAGCCCCTTACCTGGCCTCCCGGTCACACACCCTCTCCCTGCGGTCCACACTCAAATCATCTTCCCCCGTGGGCAGTACTGCTTAACTGTGCAAGTGGCTTCCCAGCACAAAGCCCTCAGTGACTTCCCAGGGAACCTTAGATCAATGTCCAGATTTTGAGTTGGCCACCAGGCCTCTATGGTGTAGCCTCTGCCTCACTGGATGTCCAGCCTCTCTCACTTGACTGACGGATCCACCTTCCACCCCAGTGTAGGTGTCTCTCCCTCCTCTCTGACAGCCTGCCTCATCCCGGCACAAATTAGGCGCCCCTCCCACATGTCTCCACAACCCCCCACAACTTCCACTTCGCTTCAGTCTACTAATCTCTAAAAACCAACACGTATAGTGCATGATGTTGCATTTAGCATCTAGAAGATTAATGCTGGCCAAAGTCCACGGAAGTGGGAAAAGTGGCCCCATCGGTATAGTCCATGCCTAGAGATGTTCAAGATAGCATTCCTGTGATCCTAAAAGAAACCTGGAAAGGACCGTGTAACCTGGTTATATGACATGAAATCCTAATGTCCAAAACACAACTGGTGTAAGACTCGATCCCTCCTCACAGGAACCTCGTCCTTGAAGCCTTGTCCCAAGAACCCACCACTTTCCCCATGTCATGGGAGCCTCGGGAGGACAGAGCACCATGTACATGCGTCCTTGTGTGGCTCAGGAAGGTCTCCTATATCCCCGGCAGATTTCAAACATCTTTTCATAACGTGCTGTGCCGTTGGGCCAGGAATACTATTATGCACCATGAATTATTAACTCCTATGTCTGATGGATAAGAGTTACAAAATCACCTGCATTTTAATAATAAATCTAAGGTTCACCTGAGCACACCATGACTTGCTCTGGACAGGCTGGTGGATGGCTGGGCTCAGCACAGAGCAGCCAGCAAGAGCCTGGGCATGGATGGTTACTTTGTCATTATTTTTCACATGAATCTCTTTCCTGGTGCATTTGAACATGGAGGTGGTAGGTATGGCCTGAAGCACTAAGGAAGAATGAACATTTCTAGTAGTGGAGAATAAGGACATGTTTTCAGATGTGAAGCCATAGAAACTACAAAAAATTACAATTATTGACTATATCAGCCAAAGTGCCGAGAGCTCTTTTCATACCCACTTACAGCATTGCCATGAACCTCAATTTCTGCTTTGAGCAGAGAAGGTAACTGAATACCCTGGATCCCAGAGGTCTCCATCCATTGCTGGTAGATATTTCTAAAAACCATTTTTAGGTGTGATATGGAAAACCCTTCTATTTTGGTGATATATATCATATATGTATATACACACATACGCATACTTTGTTGTTGGGTTTTCGTTTTGTTTTGTTTTGTTTTTGGCTAAAAGACCTTTATGCACAAAGAGGCAACATGCATTTCTTATGTAAGAGAAATATTGTGGTTATATCATATTTTGTGAGGAAATTCCCTGGGCACTTAAGTAACTTCCTGTGAGCTTCACCACTGAACTGACAACCTGACCCCTGACCCCTGACCCCTGACTCTCCTGAGCCACTGACGGCCATTCCCATGGGTGAGGCCTGTACCCTACCTCCAAGCAAATATTTTTGAACCCCCTCCCAATACCAAGATTCAGGACTCCAGAGCTGGCTGAAGTTATAACTTACAGATGAAGCCAGTTTCTATGCCAGCCTACATTTCAAAATCTGAAAATTAGGATTCAGAGTTTTTGCCTAATTCTTTGAATCTCTTTTCTCCCCTACAAATGAATAGAATGTAAACTATACACATGAACATCTGCATTAAAGAAATCCCAAGTTCTTACGAGTTAATAATTTAAGTACTGGAATTTATGGTTTTCTAACACACTGCCAAATTGCAAAGCAACTTGTAGTTTATTGGACATGACATGGAATTCCAATTAGTGTTAAACCGGGAATAGATTTACTGCGCAAAGCACTTTGCAAAGCATGAACTTTGAAGAGGGTGACCACGCACGGACGGGGGAGGATGTCTGGAGCGTGTTCGTTTATTCAACAGGAATGTAAGGCAGTCCCACTTCAGGAAGGTCAAACATAGCGGGCACAGAAAAAAATTTGATGTGTTAAAGCTAAGCCATCCCTTTTAGCCAGAAAAACTGAAAGTCAGATAGCATGACAAACAAGACAGTTTGAATAAAGTTGCAGTGTTGAGGGATTTTAACATGCTACTGTTTCAAAGCTTCTTTTTTTTTTTGAGGTATAATTGACTTATTATATTAGTTTCAGGTGCACAAGAGAATGATTCCATAGCTGTATATACTGTGATATGATCACCACAGTAAGTCTAGCTAACATCCAGCACCACACGTAGTCACAAAATTTTTTTTTCTTGTGATGAGGACTTTCAAGATCTACTCTCTTAGCAACTTTCAAATACGAAAAACAGTATTAACTAAAGTCGTTATGCTGTACGTTACATCCCCACGACTTACTTATTTCATAACTGGAAGTTTGTGTCTTTTGTTCATCCATTACCTCCTTCCCTGAACTGGTACAGTGCTCAGTATATGGTAACTGGGTTCCTTCCATTCTTTGTTGTGTTTACATGACTAGAAATCCCCAAAGGCTCAACCTTTCCAGGAGGAAGAGTTACTTTTCATTTTCCACGTAGATAAGGGAGCATGGGTGCATCCCGATGACCACATGTAACTTTTAACTTACTGGTCATCGAGATGATTCATCATCTCTTTAGAACATTCTAATCTGTTTTGTGCAGTAGAAGAATTTTTAAATGTATTTATACTCATAGTATTCACACCCATCAATAATTATAGCACCACGAATAGGGTCCTGTAAAAACTAAGTAGCTTGGGGACATATACAAGGAAAATTCATGACAGTGAGTCTTCTAAGAAAATATCATTTGAAAGGAGCAATTGTTTAAAATTCAAGATTGCCATTTTCTTGTTTTCAATTAATTATAACTTTTCCATACGGATTGGCTATCAGGAAGAAAGAAGGGGCTACAAGGAGGTGCTCTCTCTCAGCGGTTCATTTGTTTTTAACCTACTATCAAAAAATTGAAATCAGTAATGCTAAAATGACATGGGATGGCTTTACCTGTCGGTGAGGCCGCAGGTGTCTATCTGGAGGTCACGGAAAGTCCCCAGCGCCCCCTGCTGTACTGTGATGGGGTCCACCGCCTTGTCGCCAATGGAGATGAGCCTCAGGCAGCCCTGAAACCCAGCCAGGGGACCTCCACATCCAGGGCCAGAGCTGCTGTTGGGACAGCCTGAATGAACATGGAGACACACAAAGGAGAAAGTCAACAGTCGGGACCAAAATAGTGCACAGATTTCGTACATGCAAGTTTGCTGCCTCAGGCTGTTTGCAGACGCCTGAGGATTATTAGGCTTCCTACACGCGTTGGAAGGCTCACACTCCCCATGGAGGGGGCGGTGGACGGCTGAGGACAGACGTTCCTGGTTTTGGTAAAGCACGGAAATAACAACTAGAGCCAGGCTTATGGACAGATGAGCCAAAGGTAGGATGTAAAATCTTACCAGTAGAGTCAAGGCCCATTTAATTTAAGCAGAAATTTGATTTCTTTTTTGAAAGCGCCCAGAAGAAATCACTCCTTTTAGCATGATATTAAACTATGTGAACTAAAGGCCATGGGACAATAGAATCAGGAAAAAAAAAAAAAAATCACAGGCCTAATAGGACTTGTGAAATTTAAAATGCTTGAGAAGTAATTATGTATGTGAAATTTCTACTCTGTGCGTGTGTGTGCATGCAGGAGCATAGTTAGAACAATGTTTGATTAAAAATGGTCAAAGACTTCTAAGAGCAATTTATACGTACATTTCCAATTGTTTCTGAATGAGGCATTTTAGTCAAATGCCTTTTAACATTAACACGCACACAAAATTAACAAGTATCTCAATGATATGGCACTGAAAATAATGGAGGAAAATTAGCATACGGACTATTCCATGCAAAAAGAAATGGGCTTTGATTGTTTTCAATAATAGGAGTTAAATTTTTACAAGTTCTGCTGCATTCACTAATTGGCTTGCTGTAAATTACTGTTAAATTAAGGAAAGAAGCCATCAGACCGAGGTGACTCACCAAAAGCTTCCGTGGCCTAGGAGAGCAAACCAGAGTCTGAGCCTGTAAATGCCTCAAGGTTCTGAAATCAGAACCTAAGGACAGCCAATCCCAGACAGCCAACCAGGCTTTAAGCTACAGCGAATCAATAATTTCCTTCTCTATATAAGTCCTTCCCCTGGCTCCCGTCCACGGAGCACCCCGAACCACTTCTACTTTGGTGTTGTGTGATTTGAATCAATATTTGCTCAAATATACCCTTAAAAATTTTAATACGCCTCAGGTTATCTTTTACCATTAAAACCACAATTCCTGGACAGTGGTTTTATTTTATTCCCCTGGGTTTCCCAAGAAGACCATCCTATTGTAACAATGATGAGCAAGGACACAACTTTGAAATCAAAGCCAAAGCCGATTGGGTTCAGAACAACCTCCTTCCCCACGTGTGGGGCCGGCAGGGTGGAGTGTGCTCTCCCACCCTCCACTGAGTTGCCCTCTGAAGCAATCACAGGTTCTTCAATTTGAGCACGGCAAGATTCCCACTGTACAGGAGGAAAGTAAACGCTCCAGAAAGAGAACACTGTCACTGTAAATGCTTTGGTAAAAGGCCACAATTGGAGGAAATCTGTAGACACAGCCTAGTCTCCATTACACACACACCCCTCATTTTTGGGCCTGAGGCTGAGGTTCTCCCCAGGAACTGCCCTGGCTGTGGGGAGCTGAGTCTCGCAGGGTGGTACGACCGGTGCCCATGGATGCAATGGGGTGGTCAATGACCCACATCCTCAACTGGGACGTCCCTGAGGGGCAAAGCTCCTTCAGAGCCTGCGTGGGATCTTCTGAGGCTTCTGTTGCAACTGCATCACACCTCACCTTGTCTCTATTCATCTCAGCTGCTCTCTCGCCCCCCGGGGTTTTTTTCTGGGAACTAACCTCACTAAGCCACGGTACACAAATCTCCCAAGCAGAGAACTAGCTTCCTGGGGAACCTACCTGCAGCAATGTGGGGTAAAATCACAAAGCATTCACTTAATTGAGTATTTTATTTTCACATGCAAACATGAAAATGCACAGCATTTTTAAATAATTAATATTATTTTAATTCCAAGAAAATGTGAAGTAAATTTTATGCTTCCTAGGGAAACAGGTTACCTATTTTACTTACTCTTTGCCTTATAGAATTACGTCTCATTGACATCATTTCCAGGAAAATGTCTTCTTCTAACTTGTTAGGTACAAAGTCATAACTAGTCATCTTAAAAAAAATCATTAAAAAATCATTTTCCAATCATTTAAATATTAAGGAAGTTTTTGTTAATATTTACAGCCTGGGGTTTGAGGTTATTATATAAGGCTCTGATTTTTTTAAATGAAATGGAATCAGTAATTTCTTTTTTTGAAAAAGATTTATTTATTTATGTGAGAGAAAGAGAGAGAGAGAGACAGCGACAGCATGAGGGGAGGAGGGGCAGAGGGAGAGGAACTCAAGCACGGAGCCCGATGCAGGGCTTGATTCCAGGACCCTGAGATCATGACCTGAGCTGAAATCAAGAAACAGATGCTTAACTAAGCCACGCAGGAGCCCCTGGAATCAGTAATTTCATAAAGATTTTACCCGTTATACTTACATGTTTTTCATTCCCTTCTCTTTGAACTTCTGTTGTGAGGCTCACTGGTGCACCTTCAAAGGGTGGGGACTGAAGACAGAGCCTCCTCTTGTTCTTGCCCAACACCTGCTAGCTTGCTGCCTAAGAATTTCCACAAAATGCACGTAGTCTATCTTTCTTCTGCTCTCAGTGACTGAGGCTTTGATGCTTTGTATTCCTGACAAATATAAACCAAAACCAGCCAAGGCCTGCTCTCAGGTTAAACCCACTGTTGGGCACAGTGAAAACCCACAAATTAGCCTCATAGAGACTCTGACACTTCCAGTGTAATGTTACGTCATAAAGAACCGCTTAACTCTCCAGTTTCCCTTTACCTTTTCCTTGTTTTATGTGAAAATATGCACATTTCAGTTTGTAAAAGAATTTGTGAAAGGTTGGATATATTTGGATGACACCTGGTGTATCTTTGTATCTTTAAAGGTGACTTCTACTCACAGTGCTTAGGAACTGAGAACATTAGGATAAAGGATCAGAGACATTAAATCAATAGACCTTTCTTTACTCCAGATCAAAAACTTCAAACTCATCTAAAATGGGGCACCTGGGTGGCTCAGTCAGTTGGGCATCCAACTCTTGATTTGCACTCAGGTCATGAACTCAAGAGTCGTGAGATCGAGCCCCATGTCGGGCTCCACACTGGGCGTGGAGTCTGCTTAAGATTCTCTCTCTCCCTCTGCCACTCCCCACCCATCCCCACTCACACGTGCTCTCTTTCTCAAAAAAAAAATTTTTAATAAATAAATAAATTTTTTTTAAATAAATGCAGTACCTAAGTATTCCTGTAAAGAACAAACCTCAACGGAATCCAGTGGTCACAAGGAAATCTTTCTCGAAGTGGAACTTTAAGAAGGAAAGGTCAAACCCTCAAGTAATTCATTGTTCCAGTTATGAGATAGAGGTCAAGAGGCAAGGGGTGCCATGGCCCAAGATGTGCCTAGACCATGAGTCATCCTCTCATCCATGCAGAACATTGCCTGAAGCCCTGACCGTAAAATAGCAGAGGGTCATTCCTCGATGACCTGATTCAGGATGGACGGTGAAAGTGGACAGGGGATATTTATTGCTGAGTTAATGGAACATGTCCATCACTACAGAAGGAGTCAGAAATTGAAGTACCTCTGAGGATGATGGAGAAATTGTCACTTTATGTCATGACACCAGAATGGTCTCATGAGGTGAGACCTCATTACAGCCGTCATTCGTTCCCTGGTCTGCTAATGGGTCGCGCACACAGGGACACTTGAGAGATTTGGAACATAATTTAATACTCCCCAACTCTGCAGTGCAAGTGTGCTATTGAATAGTACAAAGACTCCACAAAAAGAATCCAAAAGAGGGCATCTTTCCACTACCCTCCCTGGCAGGCACCAAAACTCTGTACGATACAGTAGAGTGAAACTGTTGTTGGAAGAACAATTTACAAACAAAGCTCTCACTGAGAAGAAATGGAAAAGGAAAAAGGGAAACCTGCATCACATAGCCCTGATGGGACATATAAAAAGGGCCGCTAATCTGCGAGACGACCCCCCATCATGGAAAGAAAGCCACAGAGCCCTGCTCTATGCTTGCCGTCCTAGCATCATTATTGAGATCATCTTCATTCGCTAAAGCATCCTGGTTTGGACAACAAATTATATGGCCATCCTAACTGTAATAGGAAGACATACTAGTCTGCCTTTATGGGAAAACACTGCAACAAAGTGTGACCGACCATATGGTGACTGGGAACTTGCAATTGAACCTCCATCAGGTGAAACAGAAAGAGGAAGGAGAACCGGTTAGGGAAGTGTCTCAGAACATGGGGTATTGATTTCCGTGAATACCAAATATTGCTACAGAGCATGAATTGGATAAAATGAATTTCATTGTTAACAAGATGCATATTCTGGTTCTGGTGGACATTAATTAAGAAGATAATTAAAGAGACACTGGCATACACCACTCGGGATTAGATAAAATAACTCTGACATTAATGTCTTTGGGTCCCAAAGTTTCCACTCAATTTGAAACTGACCTGCCCCCCCCCTTTCCCCAGAACAGAGCTGGGAAGTCCAATGGACCACAGAGACAAGGGGCTCTGAACAAGGGAGTCATTACCTGGGCATAAAACTTGTGAATAGAGTACATCTCTTGAGAATCAGGACCCCATGCTCACTGGTTCCAGACCTGCCTCTCCTGCTTTTCCTTGACAACAAATAATACTCATCTTTTTATTTAACATCAGTAAGTTGGTGTGTTTTGGTTTTGTTTGTTGCAGCCTGGTGAGGGCATTAGTTGAGTTGTTTAGATAATGTATATTCTTCCTCTAGGAAGTAAACATGCTGTTATGTTGGTATAAAATGTACAGTTGACTCAGTTAGTTTGAATCGGTGCCTGGAATTGTTCTGTAGGAATCAACTGGGTATTTACAGCTCAGTTGAGTAGAGGTCATTCTGAATTTATACGTTAGTTACAGATAATGTGCTGTGATTGCAAGATCTTACACTATTTTTGCCACTCAGTGCCAAATTATAATTACAACCAAAAAAATAGCAAAGTGGTAATGAAAAAAAGTCATTATACTCTCTCATGGGATGTTTAAACTTTGTGATTCTGCTCATCTTAGAAACACTATTTGTTATCGGAAACTATACTAATGAGACAGTTTTTCTGCACATCAACACAATTCTATGAAAATACATAAGAAAAGTCTATTATGCTTTTTTTTTCAACACATTGCCTCCAAATCTCTAGGGTCCTTCCATAGACCAAAAGCTGGAAACAACCAAAAGTTTGTTTCATTAAGTGGACTATGCATATTAGGAAAGCTTGATAGTTTGTACATAAGGAAATTTTTAAAATCAGTGGCAAGATGATTCTTGGCAGCTGTAGAATATTTATCACATTTTTTATAATAGCAAAAAAAAATGGGACACAATCAAATTGTTGCTCAACAGTAAAATGGGATGGTGGATTTAATAAGTAAAACATGGTATAATATACATCAAAAACCACAGGGCAGTAAAAATTAATTAACTTTACCTATAAATATTCACAGGTTTGGATCTCAAAAACTAATATAGAACTACAATGATAGCAATAATAATAAAAAGAACACAGAAGAATGCATATATTAGTGCCCTATTTGTAAAGTTAAAAGCAAGGGAACACAAAACACTATTGTTTAAATTCACCTACATGGATAATAGGTTATAAAGAAAAGCAACACATTAAAAATTACAAACTTTCAGTTGTAAAATAAGTCGTGGGGATGCAATGTACAGCATGGTGACTACAGTTAATAATACCTTACTGTATGTTTAAAAGTTGCTAAGAGAGTAGATCTTAAAAGTTTTCATCACAAGAAAAAATTGTAACTATGTATGGTGATAGATATTAATTAGAGTTATTGTGGGATCATTTCTCAGTATAGACAAACATTGAGTCATTATGCTGTACATCTGAAGCTGACATGATGTTATATGTTGATTATATCTGAATTGAAAAATAAAAAGGCAAACAAAGATTAGTAAAAAGGCGGGGCAGGGTAATACTTAACTGGGGGAATGAGAATCTAGAGGAGCAAGGGAAGCTTTAAAAGCATTGTAGTATTAAATTGTGTACACTAGGGGGTAAGGCCATAAATATTCTTTCAAGAAACAGGAATAGTATTTTAAAATATATACATATATTACATAGTAACAACTGATTCATATCATATCAACATGTAAATATTTATGGAAAGTACCTATTCTCAGGTAGCTGTGCATTGTACATTTGGAACATGGAGAATGCTCAAATATGAGAGAAGATTCTGTGGTTTTGGAAAGTATTTTTCTTTACTTTTTAATACAAAATAACAAGTATTCTATTTTGCATTATTAAACAATACAGCAAGGATTTTTCTTCCTATCCCTTTTAGTGCTTCAAAATCTTTTACCTTTAAATTTATAGCTCCTGGATAAATTCTTTATTTAGTTTTGAAGGAATCTGCTCCTCTGCAGAGCTATAAAATCCATCATAAGCATAAAGGCTTAAAAACCTATCTGGGTCAGAAATGCACCATATTTAGCAGGCAAGGAAAGCAAGCAATCCGATCTTTTAATGCTCCTGGCACTACTCCATGTTCACAGTGATGCTTGCTTTAGGGGGCTTGAAAGATTAAACACCCTGATGCACGGTTTGTGTGCTTATTGTCAATTCTTAGGGAAGATTTTATACTTTCTTGTTGGGCTATCAAGTTTCCCACCATGATTCCAAACTTATTTTGGAAAGAAACAACTATAAAATGCAAAACAGGAATAATATCAAGGACGGCTTCAAGTCAAGATTAGAAATAAGTCTTACAATTGACAGGCCTAAGCTTCTGGTGGCTCGGGGTTTTTCACTTGAATGCCTCAGGAATGGAGATTCATTACCCTCAGAAGCTCCCCCTCCCTGGCTGAATGGATCGTGGACAGACTCAGTCAAATGTCTACTGAACAGGCAAACACTCCATCTCCTACAGTCCGGACAGATGGGCTGGTGCTGTCTTGGTAAAAGTTCATCACAAAGTAGTGGGTGAACATCAGTAGCCATTAAATTCATTTCTTGCTCTGTGGTATGTAATGGTGCCCTTCTGTATAGACAGTGGGCAACAGAATGCTTCCTAAACTTTAGGGCAACAGACCAGCTGGGGATCTTGGGGAGATGCACATTCTGGTTCAGGAAGTCAGGGGGGGCTACGTCTGCATCTGTGACAAGCTTGCAGGTGGTGTTGCCGCTGCTGGTTCCCGGGCCACACTGGAGGACCTGGGCTCCTCGGGGAGCAGAGTGGCTGACACTAAGAAGACCACCCCCATGCAGCAAGAAAACTGTCACATAAAAACCTGAAGAAAAGGTTCTAAGGGTCATTTGGCCTTAGTAAAATACTCTACAGCAAGGTACAAAAGGTAAGAAACAGAGAACAAGGACCCTCAAAGCTGCCTGCATACAGAGTCACCTGGAGAGCATGTTCCCCAGGCTTCAGATCCAGAGAAATCAGGATCTCTGGGGATGGAGCCAGGCACTAGCATTGTGGAAGCTTTCCAGGTGACTTCAGGGAAAACAAGTGCTAAATTTAAAACCAATCATAGCAAATGTACATCTAAACAAGCCCACCCATAGGCTTTCATTTTAGGCCATAATTTATTGCCTTTGTCCGGGGCGCCTGGGTGGTACAGTAGGTTAAGCAACCTACTCTTGGTTTCAGCTCGGGTCATGATCAAGCCCCCTGTTGCGCTCCGCACTCGGTGGGGAGCCTGCTTGGGGTTCTCTCTCCCTCTCCCTCTGTCCCTCCCACTCGTGCTCTCTCTCTCTCTCTCTAAAACAAATAAATAAATCTTTAAAAAAATAGATTGTCTTCCCTCAACACTCTCGTTGACTATAACTGAAAGAGAAAGATCATTCCTCAGTATTAATCTTCATTTAAACTTGTTGGTTTTCTTAGAAGACAGGAGCTGGGCAGACAAGGATGGTTTGATTGCCAACAAAGCCAGTTCCTTTCACTTACCGCCCAAATAATAGATGTCCCCTGAATCAATCTGCCCACGCAGGGAATGAGCCACAGAGGCTGCCTCACCATCCACCATCACACTCAGATGATTTCCTTTCAATGATAAGGACACCGAATGCCACTGCCCATCACTTAATCCAGCACCTGGAGGTAAACAAAATCAGGTAAAAGAGATTCCTAAAAACCCTATAGATGTTTCTAAACAGAGCCATGCTTGAAAATAATATGATGAAGATCTAAGACCACCCACCAAAGACCACCACAAATTCACCTGAAACCCACCAGGTTATTTAGCTGTATTATTACTATATATAACCTTGGCAGACTATTTAGAAAAATATATCATATATCAATATAACTCTTTAGAAAAATGTATCAGCAACTTAAGTATTAATGAAACATGAAAATTCACTGAACAAAATATAAAGTTAAAATAGTATCACATTAAAGCATGTGCGTATGCGTACTCAATCACTGCCTAAAATCATTGTCTAAAGATGGACAAAGACTGGTAGGAAATATTCTTAAATATTAACGTTAACTTTTGGGTGAGGGAATTGTGTTTGCTTTCATTTTATGTCATTTTTCCATTTTCTGTTTTCCCAAATTTGTTACTGCACATTCCAGCTATTGTTATGTTATTATTCTGAAAAACTGATATTAGTCCCTGCTAAAGCAGCCATTGTCTTTTGAATCCATGAGGCAAAATATCTATTTTTTTTCTGAAAGTGATGGAGTTAGGGCTGGACATGTGTTTGAACTACTGCCCGGCGGCGAACAACTGCATGTGACTTTAGCATCTCCTGCACACTTCCTCACCAGGTCTTAATGGAAATCCGATGCTGTGTCATGCAGAAGACAAATCAGTAAATAGCAGGTACCCCAGAGTCTGTCACTTAGTATCTACTAGATTATTTTGTCAAAGCAAATAATCCCTGAGTTTCAGTGAGGAACAATTAAGGGTTTAGGTGTCGGCTCTGGTCCTAGGCCAGCTGGGGCTCCGCTCTCTGTGCCCCCAGTATTTATTCACACAGGACTGAGTCTACTGCATGGCCCCATTTCTGGGGTTGGGTGAGACGCAACAGTACTTGGCAGACTCTTGCTACGGTTTCTGCTCAGATGTGGTGGATGTCATTCGTTCAAAGGTAAGGGGTTCCTCCCCTCCACGGGGAGGTTACGGCCACTTCCACACCCACAGAGATACCTGTTGCTCTGAAGGAGCAGAGTGAACAATTAGAATCTATAGAAATTGTCTTGGCCACCAGGGTAGGAGGTCATAAAGAAACACTTTAGCTCATCTAAAAACAACAAAGTGATAATCATTTGATTTCTTTGATGTCATGCCTGAGCATGCTCATGAGCCTGCTTGACTCTAATCTGATCATCTTAGGGAATTGTCCCAATATATCAGCCTATACCTCTTACAAATGATAAAGTTACAGACTGCTTAGAGCCATCTAAGTTTGGAAGTCAACCTGCAAGAATCAGAAGTTATTTTATAGCCCAGGGGGGTATTGGCCCCAAAGAAAATATGGCCATGTTTCCGGTAGAAAGTTAACCAGTCATATTTAATTTAATATCAGAGTTTGGCCCAAGTAACCCAATCAACCACGTAAATCCATGTCCCTCAAATGCTCTTCAATGTCAACTATACTGCAATTAGAAATTAAAATTAAAATACATCTTTTTTGGTTTTGCCTGATCTCTCATCAGTGACGTTGACATGGACTCGAGATTCGCGTGCGTGGGAAATATGTTTCTGACCTGACCCTGAAGGTCATAGACCCTACTTAAAATTAGCGACACCTTTGTTCTTCTCAGACTGTGAAATATGAGCGATGCTACTTCCCAGCACACACTTTCAGGGAGGGGACAGTCTTAAAGTCACTAAAAGTCACTTCAGCTCTTTGCTGTGTACACACATTCAGTACAATAAAAATGCCAGACTCTCACTTGCTGTGTCATATTTGTGAAGCCAAAACTATTTTTTTTTTACTTTTTTATCATTATGTTAGTCACCATACATTACATCATTAATTTTTGATGCAGTGTTCCATGATTCATTGTTTCTGTATCACACCCAGTGCTCCGTGCAGTACGTGCCTTCTTTTTTAAAGCTTACATAGCATTATCTGTCAGCATGGTGACCACACCCGTTTAAAATCTGATATTAAAACCTAGTATTTAATTTGGTGTGTGAAATACTCCCTCCTGCTCCCTCCCCCCCTCCCTCTCTACCTACCCACCTGTCTAGGACATAGAGTTATTTCATAGGAGAACTTGCAGAAAACACTCCAAAATATCTCCTTGAATGGGTAATAGATGCCGTTTGCCTCTATAATAAAA